>NC_080784.1:89743219-91194053 GCF_028018385.1 Neofelis nebulosa | reverse complement strand
TCATCTGAAAGTTTGCTTTTCCCCTTCTCAACATGTTTCAATCCACTCAGGAACTTATACATCTTTGTGTATAATAGGAACTTACTAAATCTCTCAAACATATTAAATATATATCTGAAATATTCTTTTTTTTAAATTTTTTATGTTATTTATTTTTGACAGAGAGAGAGAGAGAGAGACAGAACATGAGTGGGGGAGGGGCAGAGAGAGAGGGAGACACAGAATCTGAAACAGGCTCCAGGCTCTGAGCTGTCAGCACAGAGCCTCATGGGGGGCTTGAACTCAGACTGTGAGATCATGACCTGAGCCGAAGTCGGACGCTTAACTGACTGAGCCACCAAGACGCCCCAATTTAGAAATGTAATCCTTACGATCTAAGTGACAGCATCAATTGTCACACACAACGACCATATATTCTAATGGTATTTATTTGGTGTTATTATTCAATAATGTTTCTTTTTATTAAATTGGGAATTTAGAAATATCAGATTTAAAGATGTCTATTTAGGGATGCCTCGGTGGCTCAGTTGGCTAAGCGTCCAACTTTTGATTTTGGCTCGGTTCGCAATCTCACAGCTTGTGAGGCCAAGCCCCTCATTGGGCTGTACACTGACAGTATAGAGCCTGCTTAAGATTCTCGCTCTCTGTCCTCTCTGCCCCTCCTCTACTCATGTGTGCTCTCTCTCTCTCTCAAAATAAATAAACTTAAAAAAAACACACATTTAGAGATGTATGTTGAATATCACAATGAAGAGATTAGTCATGTTTATGTATTTTATCATGATTATTTAAAATTTTATATACAAAATTTATTACATAAATACTTATTCACTAATACTAATATTGGAGGTTATTGACATTTATTGGATGACTACATTTAATTCTCCAATATTTAGAAGAGATGATTTTTAAAACAAGGGGAAAACCCACTACAACAAAAACTATAATGCACTTATTGGAAAAGGAAAAAAAGCTGATCACTTAATATAAAAACAAGTTCTTTATGAGACTTTGAATTTAATATATGGTAATGTACTCAATTTCTAGAATTCAAGAAATACTTATTTAAATTAAGTGAATAAATCAAGTTTTAATGGCAAGCACAGTTTTTGGATTTTTTACACTTCTGGTTTATTCAGTTGCTATTCACTTCTATTAATGTAGATAAAATTAGATTATTCCCTAATTCCTTATTTGAATACTGAATATGATTTCAAGAGCTATATAACATCTTTGAAACACATTTTAGAAAACTTTCCCCTTTTGGAATCAGATGAAGTATTACTTAGATCAATTTAAAGAATGCCAATAGATAAACTGTGCATGGATATATGTGTGTATCTACATACATATATATACTATATATGCATATGATAATAAATGTGTATGTATATATATATATATATATATATATAGAGAGAGAGAGAGAGAGAGAGAGAAATAGTGTATAAATATATGTTGGTATTTATTTTCAGATTTTGTATTAAACACCGAAGCAACCACTAAGCTTAATCCACAAAGGTGTCTCCTGGAATTTTTAGTATCATTTTATTTATGAAAATCATCCTAAATGCTTTATTTTAGCTCATGAAGGCCAGATTAAAGTTATTTTTGTCAGCTTTACACAGGCCATAAATAGATTCATGCTCTCCAATGATTACATAGTCCTACCCACAGCCACAAAGCTGTCTACTGAAGCAGCTATTACCTGAAACATACAATCTATCCAAGAAGCATGCTCAACTAGAGCTTTCCATAATGCCATAAGACAAAAATTATAAATAAAGAAATGGGATATTGTCTTAATTTCCTCAACTAGGGGCATGCATTTATTTTTAATTGAGTGATTTCCTAGACCAGAATTTGCCTTGTTTGTGATACCTCCTTAGAGAAGCATTAATATGCAGCTTTTAAGACTTGAGTTTAGAAATGTTTTGCTTACAATCTAAGTGACAGCGTCGATTGTCACACACAGTGACCATATATCAAGGAATTACACTAGCATTAGGTAGAACAGCAGGTCCATTTGTTCAAATGCTCACTGAACATATGAGTGATTTTCTCTAACAAGGTCCCCAGGGAACCAACTTGCATCCATCACCGCCCGCATCCTGACTGGAAGATAACTATTTTAAACTCCTGCTAAAATATGTGATGTTTTAAGATTGAAATAAAGTATATGTCAGGAGCCAGAGAGAAATACACTGTTGGAATGAATACCAGAGAAAATTTGATAAAAACCAGCAACTGCTCATCTAATCAGATTTTTATTTTTGTTCTTATGTTTTATAGATTATAAATATATATTGATAAAACTAAGAAACGGAGCTCTATAAGATTATTCTCACTGAAAGTTAGACTCTTTGGGTTTCCTAAAATGTGAATATTTTTAAGGTTCAAATAGATATAAAACACACACACACACACACACACATTACCGTATGTAAAACTCTTAGTATTTTGTTGAATTTATTTATTTCTTCAACAAACTACTTCTCTTTTTTACATGGGGCTTATAATTCTAGTTAAAAAGAAAAGCTTTAGTTAACGTATGTAATGGCAGCCACACCCGAAGGTGACGCCCAATGATTTACCTTCATAATACCCCCTTCCTTTGAATGTGAGGGCAGCTATGGCTTGTGTCTAAATAATAGAATATGACAAAGGTGATAGGAGGTAAACTTTAATTAGGTTGCATTATGTGAAAATTTATGTTAACAACCTGGAGCACCAACGATTCTTCCTGCTGGCCTTAAAGAAGCAAACCACTGTGTTATGAACTAACTATGGAGAACGTGGAGAGCACTACATGGCAGGGGACTGCAGTCTGGCTTTAGCAATTGAGAGAACCTCCAGCCACAGCCTGTAAGAATCTAGGAACCAATGGGATCTTCAAAAACTTGAGATAACAAATACAAGTATTTTAACCCACTGAGTTTGCGGTACTTTGTTATTCAGCACAAAAACTAATGCAGTATGAATTTATTCACCTAGGATTAATGTTAGTATACTGGCTTGAGCATGTTGGAGTGGCATTAAAGTTCTGCAGTTTGGCTGTAAAGCTTGAACAAAATATTTGATGGCAGTCTATGAGGTTGAAACGTTAAGAATTTGTTGAGAGAATGTAAAGGAAAGGGTTCAAAGATTTAAGGAGATGGGCATGTAGAATGTTCAAATTGCTCAGTTGTCCCAGGATCATAACTCTGAGAATTACGGCCGAACATTTCCCTTATCGGGGTATTGATGGATGTGTAGTTGAACATCTTTGGAAACCTTTGTGCTGTCTACCTTCACAGAGAGATTAGGGAAGAGGATGTTGACATGGAAATGGGTGCTTTTATCTAAATCGGATTACCGGGACTCAAGAATCAGAAGGGGTTATCTGTGGTGCCTAACATCAAGAGACAGTATAGAATCACTACCACTACCACTCTGTCTACAGAGAGACTTCAAATCCACCCTTGACCACTTTCCTGTTTCAGAATTCTATAGGAGTAGTAATGAGCAATAACCCCTACCTTGGTATCATGAACAATTTTGGATTGATGAGTTAAGTGGAAAAATCGCAATTTATGCTCCTTTTATGTCCAAACAAAAATGGTAATCAAAAAATGAATGTAACATCCCAAGAGGAATTATAAAGATTAGTGTCATAATCCAAAACCTTATACAGGGACTATTATTTTTATAATGTCCTCATTTATTGCTTTGCAATGTGAACAAACAAAATGTGTCATAAACAATATTGTGTAGTATTTATATTTAAATCGCAAATAAATACTGGGAATTCAAGAATATTTTATGTTCAACATTGGGTATCTCTATTTATAAACAGAAACTGTTTCCTATCTTAGTCTGTTCAGGTTGCTATAATAAAACACCACAGACTAGGTGTCTTAAGAACAGCAAAAATTTATTTCTCACAGTTCTCGAGGCTTGGAAGCCCAAGGTCCAGGCACCAACATGGTCACATTCTGGGGAAAGCCCTATTTCTCCTTTACATCTGGCACCTTCTTGCTGTATCTTCACACAGGAAAGGGGCTAGGGATCTCTTGTAGAAAGGTACTAAATCTATTCATGAGAGCCCCAACATCATAACCTGAGCACCTCCCTAGGACCCAAACTCTTAATTCCTTCCTATCAGGTATTAGGATTTTAATATATGAATTTTGGTGAGACACAAACATTCAGGCCATAGCACTTGCTAAACAAAATGTAAGACTGAAAAAGTAAGACTTTATGTCAAACTCTCGTGTAATATCAGAAGCATATATTATCATAAGGGAGTTAATTATTTAATTCAGGAAGAGTTACTCCTTGTATACGTTGTGCCAGAAATACTGTGCAGAGCAAGAGAGAAAAGTTCTTTGGCCTCAAGGAGTTTTTATTGTAATAGGGATGGTAAAAAATAAATACTAATTGCCAAATGTTACATATTCTACCTGCCATCCTATTTTTAAAACACAATTGTCTAATTAAGTAGATACTACTCTTTCAGATTTTTTAAATGGGCAGCGGGCAGCGGAGTGGGCAATGGAGTAACATAAGAAATGGATCCCGGACTATTTTAATACAAACAAAATAACTGTCCTACGTGTAATTGGCTCAGAAATAAAATATTATGGCCTGTTGACATTGTTTTCTTAAAATACAGAGGTCTGCATTAGATACAGTTTTCCTTAATGATATGCATTGGTTTTACTTGAATACTACTTAGAATGGAAGCACCTAGAGGGCACAAGATTTGTGCCTCAAGAGGCTAAAGACAGAAAAAAATAATCAAATAAATATCTTAGCAATATGGTAGCTGACTACACTGTTTCAAGGGATGCAGAATAAACCTCTCTGAGCATGTCACTATAACTTAATAACACAGAATAGTACCATTATATTCAACAGAGTTTGTCTGAAAAAAAGTCATTAGATAGGTCTTGTATTTTCTTCAGTTCTAGAATTGTTAGTGTTTCAAGTGCACATTTCCAAAGACTTTGAAAATATATATGAACAGTACTAGTCTCCTCAAAAAAACCTTTTGGGTAGTTTATACATTATGAACAGTGTACTTATTAAAATAATGTCATAAAAAGGACTAACCATTCTTTTTGCTTTAGTTCATATCAACTTACTACATATGACTGACAATAAAAACAAACATAAATATTAATATGTTTATTTTTATTCTTCTTCAAACTTCTTTATTTAAATGTTTAATAATACATATCAGGTTTTTAAAATAAAAGGATGATTTTAAAACAATTTTTGGTATATATATGGAAACAAACAATGTAATAACAAATATCCTAATTAGTAGTTCAATGAATTGCTTTTTTTCATATATATCTAAATTAACATGATGTTTTTTTTTTCCAAAATCTTTCCTTTAAACATTCACAATAACCATGTAAATACTATTGGATGGGCAACAATACAAATTTTAAACAATTTTTATACACACAGGAAAAATTTTAAGTATATTCATACTTAGCACTGATTGCATACAATTTGTCTAATACAGCTTGCATTCTTCCTTGCTTCGAAAATAAAGAAATGGTGAATTATAATTATTATAATAACTACTTCCCTTATATTTAAATACAGAATTCTAAATCAGTGACAAGGCCTCAAATTGGTTAGTTTACATAATGTGCAGAAATATAGAATGAAATATCTGCAGCATAATTACCAGCAGTTGAATAATGAATAATCTGTTCATGTTCAAACAAGTCCGTTAATGTGACATGTAAATTCATGAACATTTATGAGCAATTAATATTCTGAAAGTTAGTGGAACTGGATATCTTACATTATCTTCCCTGAGGTAGAGCTATTTATATACTTTAACCAAGTTAACTATTCCTGTCTTCAAACCTTTGATTTTCCTAATTAATATGATTTTTATTTTTTTAAGTCATAAGTGAACTTAGTATCTGTAAATTGAAATATTTCATATTTGTTTCCATCCACAGTCTGTTGCTCATCAAGATTTAGTGCATCTCTTACTGGTCACACTACCAATGTTTCCCTACCAATGATTCTTAATATCCCCAAGGAAAATATTTAATCAGATTCTCAAGGCAAATAATATCGTGTTTAAAAAATGCCATCTCAAAGAATTTATACACTGAATTGAAGCACTAACAAAGTAAAATATGAAAAATATTTGTCATTGCTTTAATTCACTGTGTCATTTCTTAAGACAGAGTTTTTAAACAAAAATATTATTACTAAGTTTCAGAATCTAATATACCTTTTTTGACAACTCTTATATTCATGGTTGCTTCTGTAGAATATAATCGTATTTTTTAAATGAAGATTTGGTATTGAAAACATTCTTAGATTTGCTCTGATTCAATATCAAAATAGTTTCCAAAAGTATTTTTAACCATGTCATTATATCTGGATTTAGGTTAATATCTCTCTAGAGTTTACAGGATTTCAAATATACCTGAATATCTAAAAGAGTTTTAACAGAGATTAGTTCCATTCTTTGACTAAACATGACAAAATTTTTATATAATAGGTATATATCTTTAAATCTAGTGATTAATCTCACTTCAAAAAGTGTGCAAGTTTTAATAACAAAACTATCAGTTTATTGGAAATAGATTTTTCTGTAATAAAAATTTCCATCATCATCTAGCTGTAGCAAAGTTTCTTCCACTGTAGAATGAAAGGCATTGGACACACCACAAGATTTTTGTCTATATTTCTAATTAAAACTTGAGGAAGTTCTCAGCTGAAAACATGAGAAAGCTCAATATAAAGTCAACACTTTATTTAGGAGAAAAGAAGTTTAATATTTATTTCAGAATATATGAATTTGCCCTTTGCTTTGTTCTAGTAACAGAGGCGCACGTGCACACACACACACACACACACACACATACACGAAGTATAGATGATTTTCATTAGCTCACATGTGTGGATGGAGGGGAGAAATGGGAATAGTAGAGACATAGGATAAAATCTATAACACGGAATCACTATATAATATTTCAAGGCTATACACGTTTTAAAAAATTAAACATAGTATTCAAAAAGTTAATTTTGGAAATAAAAAGTAAAACAAGTCATTTTGGCACAGGAGTTAACAGAGAACAATTCCTAAAGGGATGAAATATTATTTATGGTGTTTGCTGACTACCTGGGTGGCTGGAAGGGTAAAGTGTACAAAAGGACAGAGAACATTCAAGATGAAGAACTAGCAATAGTATGACTCAAGGTCATGACAAAGAAATTTCATGGGTTTAGGAAGTAACTAAAATGGCCTGACCAGAAGGGAATATTTTTGTTCAGGAATTATAAAAGAAAATGGGATTTCATAAATTAGGGAGAATAATTGTAAAGAACTATGGATATTATAATAATAATAATAATAACAGTAATAGTAATTATTACTACCAATGTCCTTCATTGATGCCATATAGAGAAAAAAATTATTTATTTTGAGAGAGAGAAAGAGAGAGAGAGAGAGAGAGAGAGAGAGGGAGAGATATGCAGGGCTCAATCTCACCCACTCTGAGATCCCGACCTGAGCCAAAATCAAGAGTCAAACGCTTAACTGACTGAGCCACCCAGGCACCCCTAGAGCAAAGATTTTTAATGCAAAAATGCAAAACTCAATAGATATATGATGAACAAGACAAATGGCATTTGAAAATTTGAGAAATATGATTGAAATAATCAAGGTGTAAAGTGAGATTGTAATATTTTTATAACACTAAGCAAAGAAAGGAGGTGAAAAAGGTAAAATCTAATTCAGAGGATGAAGCAATAGACAAAAAGTACAAGAAAACCAAATGGGAAAATGGAAGTTTTAAAATATCACAAGCACTAATCTAATATTTCAGACTATTAAACATCTTTTTGAATGTCAGAGGAAACATGGATGAATTATAATACATCATGAATCTCGGGGCACCTGAATAGCTCAGTCAGTAGACCATGTGACTCTCGATCTTGGAATAGTGAATTTGAGCCCTATGTGGAGAGGTAGATTGTACTTTAAAAACAAACAAACAAACAAAGAGACAAACAGACAAACAAAGGAATCGTAAGCACACTGTTATCAATTCAATATCAAGACAAGTATTATAGGACAGGAAAAGTAACACGATTATAGTTGGTATAAACTATTATAAAAATATATGGAAATATTAAGAATCTCTCAAAGTAAGGAAATGTTTGAAATGGAGTAGAATGAGATAAAATAAAAGCACTTTAGAATTAGATTGATCGTAAACATACTAAAGAAAAGAAAGGGGAAAAAACTATTAAAACTATTAAAAGTCCACCTCAATGCTTGAAAGCAGAAATCCAAACATCAGAGAAAATTCTCTGCAGCTTGTCAAATCAGCCTCCATAAAAGAACATGGCCTCTTGGAAAGCATTATGACTTTTATAGCTATAAAAAACATGTACTGAGGTAATAGACTGGGTAGATTTGTCCTTCCCATCTAGCTTATAACCTAAAAGCTTGCGAAAAATCCTGAATAACAATATCATCAATCTTTCGAGTATGAGCTACTGAATGCTGCTGTATATCATATCAACTGAAAGACAGCAGAATAGTGGTTGTCAAGCTGGCAGTATTTAGTGAGGGACAGGAACATCAATTCTCAATAGGAAATTAGAGACAGGAAAGTGGGGAAAGTTAATTAAAGATATATATTTTTCATTAAAAATATGTATGTATATATATATATATATATATACACACACATATGTATTTACACTCACGTGAACACATGTATCATGTATGAGTTTATCTTTTATGACATAATACTGTTTTAAATTAAAAGTTTTTATCAAAATTATTCTGTGTTTATGTCTAAATTGTATATGAATATTCACATTTGAAGTAAATATTTATCATACCTCTCTCATAATAGCTTGACATAAATATCTTATAATCATCAGTTACCTTTGCAGATATTTTGCTAGGTCATTGGGGAATATAAATTAAGTATCGGAAACACTTTATGAACTACATTACGGTGACAATATGCTGCAAATGACAGAGTTCTCTACACAGGTAACAAGTTATAACAGTTAAAAAATGTGACATTAATCAAATGGCTTTAAAATATATTTTTATACAAGATAATAATGATTTCATTTATTTGTTTATTTTGTTGCCAGTAGGAGAAAACTTTCTGTTTCTTAGAGGGTAAATATGACATTAGGTTCTTCCAGATAATCTGTTTTCCTTAAAGCCAATTTTACCTTATAATGTAATCTAATCACAGGAATGATCCCTCATTATATTCAGAGAATTATCCACACCCAAAACGTAAGGGATTATATAAGGTCCAGGTTCACGGGGCGGGGGGGGGGGGGGGATCATTTTAAAACTCTGCCTACCCAAGTCAGCATTAATTAAATCTTTTAAGATGATATAATACGTGCAATCAGGTATCTGGCTACTGAAGGAGAGCTCTGAACACCTGTAGGTAATTTACAATTCAGATAAGTTGTGCACTAATAAACAGATTTGTGTGAAATAGGTGTGTTCACTACCTGCATTAAGGCTACCATAACAAAGTAACATATTGCATGAGACAAAGCCACTGGGGCCATGCCATTTTAGGTGTTTTTCTAACACCATTCATGGTATATTATTTATCTCTAAATATATTAACATATTTACTATTGCTGTGGTTGAGTATTGAAGATTTCCCCCTTCTATCCAGACTTTTACTTTTAAAATTTTCTATGTCTTTAATAAAAATATCAGATTATGGTTTTTAGAATTTTGAAATATATACATCTTTGTGATTGTGTGGCCCTCCCACATACACTCCCCTGATTATATCCTTAGCAGGTTTAGATGGTAGGGTTCATTTTTGCCTTTGCGTCTTTATGGAGAATTCCACAATTCAGCATCTGTTGGCATAACCAATTTTTACACGCACAGAACATAATTGACATTTTTGTCAAAATCAGTGACAAAAAATTTACAGAAGTCTATAATGATTTACAAAGACAAAACACAGAAAAGCAATTTTTGGAGAATTAAAAATTTATTGTATTTTTTTTTTTTTTAATTTTTTTTTCAACGTTTTTTATTTATTTTTGGGACAGAGAGAGACAGAGCATGAACGGGGGAGGGGCAGAGAGAGAGGGAGACACAGAATCGGAAACAGGCTCCAGGCTCCGAGCCTCAGCCCAGAGCCTGACGCGGGGCTCGAACTCACGGACCGCGAGATCGGGACCTGGCTGAAGTCGGACGCTTAACCGACTGCGCCACCCAGGCGCCCCTTTTTTTTTTTTTTTTTTTTTTAAAATAAAAATTTATTGTATTTTTTAATAATATATTCTGACTATAATAATCAAATTTGAAAAACACATATTTAAATATTTTCACATTTGTGAAAAGTCTTTTGGAACAGACTATAATGTTCACAATTTTTTTCATTAAGCATAGTTTTTATAACCAATATCATGTATTTGAAAGAAACAACTAATATTTATTTGTTTCATTCAAATAAGTAAATATTTTAATATGACTTTTTTATGAAACAAATGGTTTCCTAAAAACTACTAGCCTATGATTTACAGTGATTGATTCTCCTTCAACTCTAAATATATCTCTCAAAATAATTTAAAATATATTCTGAAACAAAGTTTTAGATGGGATAATTTTCTCTGATTTTTAAAATAAATCAGAGCTAGGAAAATGTATTTTACTCTCCAACATTCTGTCTTACTGAAAAGAAATACCAACATGGTTGAATGGCAGAATTGCTAGAACACTGAATGGCCAGATACATGATATCAAGTAATAGTGAATAATAATTTAAGAGGAAAGAAAGGCTAACTTTCTTGTTATGATAGTCTGCAGATTTGAAAACCTCCTATTCCTTTCAACAGAATATTCCACTGACCAGCCATTCATTAAATTTGAAAGAAATAAAACTGAAACAAATCAACATATAGCAGAACAATTTCAAATCAAAAGCAAAGATTTAAAAGCATATAAAGATACAAATGTACTGTGCCTATTTTATCCAAGAATGTAAGTATCAGAACTTCTATACCCATTACATGGAAATTCATGAAAGTATTTTTGTTTATATTTTCACACACACACACACACACACACACACACACACACAGGAATGATGTTTCACTAAAGACTATCATTGTTCCCCTGTAGCATCTAAGTATTATTGCATGAAAATTACAATGTGTTCTACTCAATAACTATTTGATTTATAATTATTGGATCTTAAAATGAAACATGAGATATCCTAGTTAATAGTATTTATACTCACATTTATTTTAATAGAGTATAAAAATAAAAATAAATGCAAGCACAGCACATTATATATTTTATCATTTTCCTTATTTTATTTTGACAAATACAAAGAAATATTAAGAAACTACATCCATATTTGCAGGTGTGAATCAATTTTTTTTTAATGCAGGCAGCAAATCTTGCATACAAGCTATCTTGCTTTTCAAAGAAAATTAGATTAAAAAATGATAAAGTTTATTGTCTCTTGCCAATTTTTTTAAATCGTGATTAATAAAGTTGGGAAGAAAATCCTTTATGTCTGACAGTAATTAAATTAGCATCTATGAAAGTGTGCCTTTGCGGTGGGATTAGGATGTGTGTATGTGTGTATTTCATAATGAAGTCCAAGACTTTTTTCTTACAATGGAGAGGAGAAGAATTTCAACTGATAAGGAGTAGTTAAAAGAAAACTACTGATTCTATTCAGGAAGCTGTTAAAAGAAACAACAACAAACAACAACAATAACAACAAAATATCTTTTTTTTTTTTTTTTATTTTGGCCAGATAGCCTATTAATTCTTCCACATTCTCAAATTATTTTTACATTGCCCCTTTCAGTACCTGGAAGTAGTACAGGGTATCTGAATGTTTAAACTGTGATCACTGCTAATGGTACATGAGTTCTACAAGTTTACCCCCACCATGTAAATTTGCTTAACGACTCCTGAGATTTATTTGCTTTAGATTTGTGGATAATAGAACCCACATTTTACTATGTGAAGTGATTATGTAGCAAAGCACAGAATGGCTGCATACATGACATTTAAATAGCAAAACAGACAAAATATCATAAATGTCACATTTCTGGCCAATAGCAGGAATTGCTTTTCAGTTAAGATTCAGTCAATGAGTTTTTATACACTGGAGATACTCATAATCTTATTCTGTAATTCATCATGGGTAAAACCCCAAAGCGCCAAGGAGACATAGTTATATAGCCAAGCTGATTCTATAAAAAAATAAAATCTAAAACTCAAATGATAAAAGCTTAAATCGCATATTACCAAAAGAAAGAAATAGCTCTTTGGTGATACTATTAATAATTGTCCTACTTTTAAAGATTGAAATAATCTTTTCTTCTTTATGCAAGTAAAATAGTGATTCTGTCTCAAGGAAACAAAAATCCAAAGGGCTGATATAATGAAAATAGCATAGGATACCTAGGAGGAAAACTGCCAAATGTGGACAAGGAAAGAGGAGTTTAGGCTGCACCACAGCAGAACCAATCAAATTGTTTCTTTTTGGCAGGGCATTGGAAATCAATATCAGAAATACATTCTATGTTATTTACAGTCAATTGTATATCTATGCTTAGTTAACTGCCTGATAAATGTTTACATACATTTATCATCAATGTTGACCCCTGTCCTGTGGCCTAGAAGCCTAGGTTTAAATGCCAAATGATTATCTCTGAAAACTCAATACACTTTCACAGAGTTTATTTTTTTATATATTTTTAATGCTTATTTGTTTATTTTGAGAGAGTGGGAGAGAAAGGATGTGAGCGGGAATAGGCAGAGAGAAAGGGAGAAAAAGAATCCCAAGCAGGCTCCATGCTGTCAGCTCATAGCCTGATGTGGGGCTTGAACTCAGGAACCACAAGACCATGACCTGAGCTGAAATCAAGAGTCCAACACTTAACCGACTGAGCCACCCAAGTGCCCTCCATCTTGCAAAGTTTCAAACAGAACTTGTGTCATTTTTCTGGTTATAAAGCCCTACTTTTCCTGCACCTAGAACCAAAGCAGAGATTCCATAGTATAAAATGGCAAACCCAACCCCAGTCTCTTCTTGCTACTGCTTTTATTTATGGTAGACTTTGATGCCCACCAACTTGCTAAAATTATTCTTGGTTCCATCATTGTCTGAAATTAATTTATTTCTTTACACATTGGTTACATATATAATATGCACTCTTTTCTGAGTCGTGCATTCTATATTGTATCCTGCCTCTTTCACTGTGCCTCCTTTTTTTTTTGTAATTTATTTTGAGTATTTTGGTGAAGAGTTGCAACTCATAATGGTGACAGAAGTTATCACAGTGACAGTGCTGACCCTGAGGTAAAGGACAAAGAAAGAGTTCTGTGTGATAAAGCACCATGTTTACTGTGACTTTATGTGCTTTCAAGAATATGGTTAAAAATGAGGATGAAAATCAGCAGTCGTTTCCAGATTCGTAGGGTCATGTGTCAACATGAAAATCCCAATAAAGCCTCGGCAACAAGTATAAGAATGGCATGGGAGAAATGGCTAGGGAAGCCAGCTGGGAAGGGCAAAAGTCTGATATAAATCAACTAGCAAAGGAGAAAAGCGGATTGCATACTATCAGCGTCAGCATCACAAAGCAGAGTATAGAAGAGTGGGTTTGAACTACAGGGTCGAAGAGTTAATACTGGTGTAACTCTACACAGAGGGACCTCGTATAGTGGCGATCAGCTTCAAGCTCTCATTTGTAGAATCTCCATCCCATACATGCTATATATGTATGTTACCATGCAAATGACTTCCTGGCTGTTTTCTATGGCCTAGAGTTCAGTTCCGTGACCTTATTTACTCTGAGGATTTGACAGAGTTAAAAATAATGTGACCTGTTGTCTTGAGAAAATAGAATGGAAAGATGAAAGATTGGAGATAATACATTGATAAAGACAATTCTTGGTTGTTGCAGTTCCTTATAAGGTAAATCATTTTTTTAGAGGATGCAATTGGCAATACTTTTTTTTTTCTCTTTCTTTTTTTACTTTGTGCTTTTTCCCAGATTTTTTACACTAAAAAAACCATGTTACGTTTGTAACTGGAAAAGATAAATTTGTATAAGAAAGAAAACACCGCTAAAAGATAATGATGCTGGAAAATATTTGTAATACAGATAAAAAATAAACACTATATATAATAACATTTTGAGCCCATTTAAATATAAAATGAAAAAGGAGACTATCTCAATATAAAAATATTTGGACATAAATAGGTTAAGTTACTGAACACAAATGGTTAATCAAACATAAAAACTTAGTTTCATGAGTAATGAAGGAAATGAAAACTCAAAGATTCTGATTTTTATCCTTCCATCATTTTTCACTGTGTTCACAAATTATGTAATTATATAAATAGTCCTGAATGTTCTAATAATGTGTGTGTGTGTGTGTTATGTGTCAAACAGATATTTGTGCAGTCTTCATATTAGTCTTATTAGTCAATATTAGAAGCAATATGTTAGGATGCTTTTCTTTACTTTTCTCTAATGGATGCTGAGTCTCTACTCGGTATTATAGCTAGGGAAAAATGTGGGCGTGTGAAATACCTACCACAGTTCTTTACAAGCAAATGGTAAACAAAAAGATCAGCTCCCACCTCTGAATTTTTTGATTCCCTTATAAAGAAGGGAATATATATATATATATATATATATATATATATATACACACACACATATACACACATATACACACATATATACACATATATACACACATACACACACATATACATATATATCTATATGGAGGCAACTGTCGCTATAAAATGAGTGCAAAAAATAAGAGAAAAATTATGTATCTTCCAGGCTTCTAAGACCATGACAATAAGGTGTACAAATAGCGAGACAAAGCCATAAAAAAAGACCAATGAATTACACTTTATGTAAAATTATATAAGCAGATGATCACAACTAGACTACTATATTACACAATTCCATATACTGTGGCAATGGAACAATAAATCATTCTTAATCAAACCTATATTTTGCTCCACAACTGAAATGAAAAAAAATTCAGATTACTCTCTTAGGCAAAAAGAGATCTTCTTGCTAATTAACGTTCAATGAACGACATATGTATTCAGGATAAAGATGTCCAAGAGGTTTTACACATTTTGCCACCGACGTGAAGAAAGTATTAACTAGATTCTGAGGGGCAATTTCATACTAAAATAAGTAATAGAGAATGTTGTTTCCCCCAACCCTTTATATAAAATAAGTAACCAAACTTATTATTGTTTTACATTTCATAGGAAAGTATAGATATTATATTTTAAGAATAAAGATATTTGTGGAAAATGGGAAAATCAGAACAAATTATGTATTCATGTATATCTTCGACCAGAAGTATATACATGACATTAATAATGCAGTGTGTTATTAAGACTTATTAATGAGTTGGTAAAAAAAGAAAATCAGTATGAATTACCATCTTTTCAATTTTCATAAAATGAAAATAGAAAGTACCAGATGATGAATAGTCTACAAGTAATCACTTTGTTCCCCCTACCACCCAGATGGTTAGTTTGAACACTGATTTTTCCTTCCTAAAGCTGTTTCTTTGACAGCCAACCACAGCTTTCTTCCTCCAGATGTGCTATCTGCCATCTATGCTAATCCATACACACACACACACACATAAGATTGATGATTTTGTCCTATAGTTTTCATGCCGCTTTCTGCCTCTCTCCTACATGTTCATGATATATTTTGAGATAAGAGCCTATCTTTGTACTATTCCTCTTTTCACAGATAAATTGACAAGATGTGAAGGACAGAATGGATCAACAGGGACAAGACCTTCTCTTCTGAGATAATTTGGTGGTAGCAACAGTCTTTGATACTGTGTTCATCAAGCAAATGCTTCCCTTTTCAGAAACCTCAAATCTGCAAACCATTATCTTGAAATGTGTTTGTCATAGATCTGAAGTATCATTTTCTTTATCTAACATCAAGCAGTTTTGCATTTTCTTAATTGGTCCTTCTTTAAGCAGTGTGAAGAATGTATTTTCTGGTAGTTCTGTTGAGATAAGAGCAGTACAATTTTTCCTCAACAGTCTGGTTACACTGGTTTTCACATAATTTCAAGGCCTTATTTCAGTTTCAATGTAAGTATCTTATTCTAATCATTTGTCATGTAGTCTGTCACTACATTGTTGAGTTATTTAGCTTTTTTTTTTTTTTGCATTCTTATGGTCACACTAGCCTTGAAAAAGCAATGATTTGTAAAAATAAAAATCAAATAAAAAATACTACAGGGGGGCCTGGGTGGCTCAGTCAGTTAAACTTCTGACTTCAGCTCAGGTCATGATCTCGCAGTTCGTGAGTTTGAGCCGAGCCCCACGTGGGGCTCTGTGCTGACAGCTCCGAGCCTGCAGCCTGCTTCAAATTCCGTGTCTCCCTCTCTCTCTGCCCCTCCCCGCTCACGCTCTATCCCTCTCTGTGTCTCAAAAATGAATAAACATTACAAAAACATTAAAAAAATACTATATAATTCCAGCCCAAATGTGATTAAATCCAAAAGTACAATTCCAGAATTATGAAATTATTTTAAAAGTTAGGCAGTGAATGTTCTCTTCATAAAATGATTTCTAGGCATACAGTAGCCTCAACCTACTTACAACATAGTCCATTAGGAGACAACATCACCAGACTAATCAAAGTTAGCTGTTCAGGTCACTACACTGTCTTCTGTTTTGTTTATCTCATGCCCTTTGTATCCTGCTTTGCATCCTTTGTTCTCAGACTGTTCAACTATCCCAACTGTGGGATACTCCATACTCTGAACTTTTCTATGCTACTTCGCCTGATATTCATTCATCCCCATCTCCAACATTCCACCAACAAACCGCAGTATACCCCAGTCATATTTGCTTAATTTCTGAGGATTATGTATTAGGTTCAATAATAGCAAACAAATCAGTAAAATAATCCATTCAGATGTGTTTATTTAAGCGCTAACACTTTTCATCATGATAATGCCTTCATACCATAGACGTTGTTTGAATGGTTAAAAGTAGGATCCTTCAAAATCTATCCACCTAATACATGGGGTTAATGAAAAAGAAAAAAAAAAGGTATGTGATAATATGTTTAATTAGAAACTGACACAGTAGAGCATATAGATAAGTCATAACTTTGTGAAACATGGGTATTATACTCTTGGTAACTGAATATAATAAATGAAAGTCATGAGGATTTGTAAGTCATTTGATGGTTTTGGATAGTTGACAAATTGTGATGTGCCAATAGAAGTATTCTTTCTACATTGTAATATCCTTATTGTATAAACTTTTCTACTATACCTATTTTATCTGCTCTACTTCCAAACTGGCTGGCCTCACACATTTCTTTGGAAGCCTCATTAGACCTTATAAATTAAGAAATCTCTGCTAGTATTCATTCTGTTACCCAGAATGGACAATGGCGTGGTTGAACATGTGAGAAACCCATTTATTTGCATATTTAAGCCAACAGTGTGGTTTTTCCGTCTTTGTGATTGCAGATGGTAAGTTCATAGTTAAGGCTGTGCCTGAAGCCACAGTCTCAAAAGCCTTTGTTGCATCTCAGTTTGAGCTACAATCATGCATTCCTTTTTTACTGTATTCTTTTTAAGGTGCTCCCAGCGCATTCCGCTGTGAATTTACATACCTGACATAAACTGCACTTTAAGTCATACTATCTCAGAATGCACTTTGTATTTTGGGATTTCCATTTTGCTAATTGGCATCAATGATTGAATAAATCAGAGAATAAAGAACTACATTTGTCTCAGAGAATGTATTCTCATAAAGTTCCTGTGTCATAGAAAAGGAAACATAATATCACCGCTAAGAAAGATAAGAGTAGCAATATCATCATCAAATAATACCTTATAGTGCATTTCCTTCTTTCCCTTAGCTAATTTGTTTGTTCTGTACACTTAATACCTTTTCCTCTTAAACTGAAAATAACTGAATATTGTTGATAGATTTAAACCAGTATAGTAATTTTTATATTCTACTATAATCTTTAACCCATTTTCATCTCATATAAAATTGATATATATTTATTTCAAATATTGTATTAAAGTCTTGTCTCCATTTCCTCCAACCATTCTGTTTTTTATTCTTTCTTTCTTTTGCTCTAATTTTCATAATATTCTGACTTGATAGCCATATACTTGTCGTATTCTTTATTTTTAATTTTTTTTTTAATGTTTATTAATTCTTACACACACACACACACAGAGACAAACAGAGTATGAATTGGGGAGGGGCAGAACAAAAGAGGGACACAGAATCTGAAATAGGCTCCAGGCTCTGAGCTTTCAGCAGAGAGCCCAATGCCGGGCTCAAACTCACGAGCCATGAGATCGTGACCTGAGTGGAAGTAGGACCCTTAACCGACTAGGCCGCCCAGGTGCCCCTACTGGTTCTGTTCTTTAAATGATTAACAAGAGATTAAAACATTCAATTTCACTTTATCAAAATCTAATGTAACTTGAATTTATTGCTATTTACCATGCTCTTGATTTTATATTGTTCAAATAAACAATATTGTTCAAATGAATTTTAATTCACTCTTTCTAAACCCAAAATATGACATTTTAATATATTCAAAAATTATCTAAATTTATTCCCATATTTATGCTTTCTATATAGCTGTACACTTCTTCCTGCATTTTCACAATGCCACTAGAATTTTTGTTTTTCCTTTTGCTTGAAGACTACCCTTTAATGTTTCCTTTAGTCTACTTTTGCTGGTAATACATGCAATAACTTTTTTGTGAGAAATATTAGTTTATTTTTATTTTGGAAGGAAATTTTTATTAGATAGAGAGTGGTAAATTGGCATGAATTTCATTCATTTCTTGGTTAAAGTGTGATATTTCACTTTAATTCTTATTTTTCAAGGAAAGAATTTTTGATCTGTATATTTTAGAAATCTTATTTTTATTTTTTTATTTTTATTTTACTTTATTTTTTAATATGAAATTTATTGTGAAATTGGTTTCCATACAACACCCAGTGCTCCTCCCAACAGGTGCCCTCCTGAATGCCCATCACCCGATACCATATGTTTTCACTCTTATGTGGATCCTGAGAAACTTAACAGAAATCTTATTTTTAGATTTAAATTTTAACAGTTTTACCCTGGACACCTCGGTATGAATTTCTGTTTTCATTGTTTTTAGGGGTTGTAAGAGTTTCATGAACCTGTTGCTTATTTATTAACTGTTTCCCACTTGGGATATTTATTAGTCATTATCTATTCAAATATTGCTTCTTCCCCACTCTTATTTCATCTACCATCCAGACTTCAGGTCTTCTAACTATATCTCTATTTTTCCTACTTTTTTTTAAATTTTATGTTGTTTTGTCTCTCTAGGACTCATTCTGTATGTTTTCTTCTGACTCATATTTCATTCACTCTTAACCTGTTTAATCTGATATTAAGCCATCCTTTAAGATATTACTGTATTTACTATATTCTAATTTAAAAATATCCATTTGCTAATTTTTACACTTTACAGTTTTTTGTATTGCATCCCAAGTAGAGGTTTCAATCTATGCCTGATAAATAATTCAATTTATCACTTGAGTATCCTGTAGGCTTGTCTCTATTATTTGCTCTTTCTTATTTTATAATTATGTAATTTTCTTTTCATTTATGACTAATTAGATTTTTGAGTTTGGGATTTAGGGTGATCAATGGAATATAAAATTACAGGTCTAAGATTATGTTGTTTTGCTCCCAAGACAATTTATGTTTACCTTTGTTCTTTTATGTGTCCTTTTTGCCCCAAGAAAAGTACTGCTTAGCTAACCAGCTTCTCAGAAATCTCTCCTGAGAAGTCCGAAGAGTCGCTCCAAATACTAGTCTTATCTCTCTAATTTTTCTTCTCTTTTTAGGTAATCATTCTATTTTTTCCACCAGTGCATTAAAAAGAAAAAAAAGCTCTTAGTAACCCAATAATTGCTTCAACCAATTTTCATAATTTGTCTAACTTTTATACTTTTTATTTAGTAAGAGAGTTTATCCAAATTACCTTTAATGTCAATGACACCTTGATTTATAAAAATTTATATATTTATGCCTTTCATGACATTTTCAGAATTAGCAGATGTAGTATGACAACAGAATTAAATAAGCAACTAATTTATTGTGTTTATATTATAATTAAACCCATGTGCATAATTGTATGTGAGTTGCAGTGGAGAGAAAATTCAGTATCAGAGTAAATGACACTAAAAATGTTATTTGTGGTTTAGACCACTTGGAAATGGAAAAAGTATTATTCATATTAACTTATTCTTGTTTTGTATTCTATTTGATTAAGAATGATAATGAATTGGGGCGCCTGGGTGGCGCAGTCGGTTAAGCGTCCGACTTCAGCCAGGTCACGATCTCGCGGTCCCTGAGTT
The DNA here is from genome assembly GCF_028018385.1 of Neofelis nebulosa. Taxonomy (NCBI): domain Eukaryota; kingdom Metazoa; phylum Chordata; class Mammalia; order Carnivora; family Felidae; genus Neofelis; species Neofelis nebulosa. The sequence goes on along the minus strand of NC_080784.1, from coordinate 91,173,591 downwards.
CGAGCCCCGCGTCGGGCTCTGGGCTGATGGCTCAGAGCCTGGAGCCTGTTTCCGATTCTGTGTCTCCCTCTCTCTCTGCCCCTCCCCCGTTCATGCTCTGTCTCTCTCTGTCCCAAAAACTAAATAAAAAACGTTGAAAAAAAAAAAATTAAAAAAAAAAAAAAAAAAAAAAGAATGATAATGAATTATATATTGGTCAACATGTATCAGAGCTATATTTTGTGGCTGCTAAATCAGAGATTGAAAGTATCTAATGAAACAGTTAGTATTTTAGTTTTGAGCACTTACTGAAGGGAAGAAGAATAAATACCTTATGTAAGGTGAAACAATCTCTAAAATATAAATGCATAATCATTTATTGATCATAATTATAAACATCTAGTTAATCAATATTATTTATTTCAGATCTCATAAATTAAGAAGGCACAAAGATTAAACTTTGACAATTTAAAAGAAATGTAATACTGATAAAGCAAATTGATTAAAATATAAAATAAAATATGCTGAGGATATTATTTGTGAAAATGGGTAAACTAATTTTATCCTATTTCCTTTAATGAATCATGATTCCTATAATTAACATGTATTCCCTAAACCTAAAAGGATATTTTTTCTGTATACCTAAATATTTGAGTGTCTGTGAGATTTTGCCCATTGAAAATTTATAGCAATGCCAACTTTTGGGAATAAATAAATTGGAATCAGTCTTGATAAAATAGGATAATGAATGCTGACACAAAGACTGAGATCAAGCTTACTAATCACATCACTTAGCAACAGCTAATGAGGAAGCCATCATGCCAATTTATCCCCCAAATTATGTAATTCAGCTGAAGCATCATAAGAAAATTAGAAATGTTAATGATTATCTGAAGAATAACACAGCAGTGTGGAACTGCCCAGTCCATCTTAGAACTGTAGTTTGGTAAAGAAAAGTGGCCTTAAAATTGCAACTGTTGTAGCAAAATAATGCCATGTAAAGCTAGTTTGAGGGTTTAGAGGGAATCAGGAGTGATGTGAATTTAATTGTTTTTTTGGTCTCACGATCATAAATGACCATTTTTTCTCTGTTATATTTTTAAAAATTGTCTCGTATCTATAAGGTTATCCTTGTGAAAATCTTGGCTATCCGATGTAATTTAGTAGTTTTTACTAATATCCTGTCAAACTTAGTAGCTGGTGAGGAAGGAATCTTAATCATTTTAAGAAAAAATATTATAGTCTCCCTCTCACCTGTTACATAAAGATCAAATACATTCGTATTTGTGTTTCTCTGAGAATCTTAAAGCTCAGAATGTAAACCAAAGACACATTTAAAGAAAAATTTTCATCCATATCATTGACCAACATTGAAAGTATATTTAGTCATTAAGTGCTAATAATGAATAAATTGGTATTACAATACATACTTTGAATTAGTGTGAGCATAGAAATATATTTTTTAGAAAGTCATGGGAGTAAATGTACATTTTCTTTTAATTATGTCCATGGAATTCATATTTACACTTTTAAAAAATAAATAACAAGTAGCAGCAAACAAATTAAACTTTTATGCCCTTAGAATATTAAATGTAACTTTTGTGTATATTTAGAATAATGATCTGCACATAGTTTAAGTGGTTTACATGTGTTGATTTACTTAAGATTAAGGTGCCAAGTATTACCTAATTGATATTAAATTATATTATAATTTAAAATCTTATACAAAATTAACATTCAAACTTATGTGTGTTGATAGAAAGAAATCCTTTTTGAAATTCTTAGAAAAAAACAAAAAAATAATGAAAGTCCATTTATTAAACAATAGTTTCGGGTAAATTGTTTTAACTTGTTTGATGAAATATTTGTACTGGAGAATAATTGCTTTCCAAAACACATTTTGGAGTTTTAAGCATAAGATTCTTGGGGCACCTCGGTGGTTCAGTCAGTTGAGTGTCCAACTCTTGATTTTGGCTCAGGTCATGATTCCAAGGTCATGATATCGAGCCCTCCCTCAGGCTCTGTGCTGAGCATGGGGCCTGCTCAAGATTCTCTCTCTCTCTCTCTCTCTCTCTCTCTCTCCCCTTCTGCCCCTCTTCCCCACTCACATGTTCTCTCTATCAAATAAAAATAAATAAAATAAAATAAACTTAAGATTCTTGTTCAATGTACACTATGTAAATTTTCAGGTTCACAGCAAAAAAAACATTGATGATTCTATAGTTTTATAAGATATAAATATTATATTTGTATTTGGTTACATTCTATATTTGCATTTTGGTGCCTTTTAGCAAATCAGTTTTTAGAAAAAAAATACTGGACACACGCACATTTTAAATTGAATTTTTCATAAATGTTTCTCTTGTAGAAATGTGATTATGATTCAGAACAAGAGGGTGAGAAGAAGAAATCAATGTTAATAATATACTTGACTTTAAAAGTGTGAGAAAGAGGAGCAGGCGATGTATAATACAGCTAAGGATATTAAAAGAAAGTCAAATTGGGCAATCAGAGAAAGACACATTAGCATGTGAAATGCTAAAAGAATGCTGAATGCTGAAAGAATCAGCATTTCATAACTACTGATATTCTCGTCAAAATAATCAAAGTTGTGGTTGAAGACATGCTTTACTTTCACTGAACACTGCAAGATGTTGCATGACTGAAAAGTGCCATTTTCCTGTAAGAGAAACAAATAATAGAAACAAAATATCTCTTCATGCATATTATGTGATATATATGCATCATATGTATGTGTATATAGGTGATATATGTATGTCTTTGTGTATGAATTAATATCTAGACATAGAGACTACATATTCTTTATATGGAATTTGCATATGAAATGAGAGAGAATATATGTAAGTGAGCAAGAGAGAGACACATAGGGAAAGAGAGAGAGTATATGAGCAACTATTACCTCAACATACTAAACTAGAGAGATGAGAAAGCTAATGTTTAAAACCCACTTCATAAAAGCACTTTACCCTATTTACATAAGTTCTTCTGCAAATTTCACTGGCAAGTTCTTCCCTGAAATACTGTACTGAAAAGGGCCACAAAAGAATTCTGAGTAAAGTTCAGTGTTTTGGTTTTTTTTTTATTACCTGCTTCAAAATCCACTAATTTCCTTTTTGTGCTGTGGGTTCTGCTGACCTTTATAATAATGTGAAAAGTATACCAATAATGAAGTGTAAAGAAAAAAATGAGGTTTGAACCTAGAAAGAAATTCATCCAGTTTTTCTCAAGTGAAATCAAAACACAGGGTTTAGGTGCCAGTTAAATGCCTTTAGATATGGGTGCAACTCACAAGAATGACAATACTTTTTGCATCAAAAGTTTTTATGATTTTTATCATTATTTCAATTAAATTCCAATGAATCTTTAAATTCAAATTAAACAAAAATTGTATGTATTATTTACTCATTTATTATCTATAAAATTAGCATTAACAAATATTATCATAGTAATCATGAAAGTTATTTTTATTAATATTACATAGATGAGGAAACTGAGAACCAAAAATTTAAATTGTTTTCTAATGATTTTACCACAATATGACAATGAATCTTAAATCAACATCCTTTGACTCCTACCAAATCATTCTTCTCAAAGACAGTGATTCCTAAGCGTTCAGTTTTATCACATTTTATGTTTTATTGTGATATGTCCATCTGAATATAACTCATTGATCTAAAATTAATTTATATTCAAATTTGAAAGATTGAAAGGGATGAATTTAAAGATCCTAGCTTACTGGTAATAGACTTAAAATTTGAAGAGCTATTTGTATATATTAGATCTATTCAGACATTATATCTTTTAAAAATATCAATCACAATGTTAAGTATTTTATTTTTTTCCAAAGGATGAGGTGGAGGCTGTGAAAATAGAAGTAATTTGCATAAATTCACACAAAGTCTAAGGAGTAGAGTCAAAGCCATGTATATTTGACCTCAAAGGCCTTATGCTCTCAAATAAATGATAATGAATAATGGCTAAAAAAAAATATAGTAGCAAAGCATCCCATCAGAATTCTAGCAAAACCTTTTTTTTGTATTGAAAAGAAGTCAAATGGAAAATTTCAATACATAATGGCCACTTTTCGTTTTTTAAAAAAAAATTCTAACAGTTATTCATTTTTGAGAGACAGAGAGACACAGAGGACAAGTGGGGGAAGGGCAGAGAGACAGGGAGACACAGAATCTGAAGCAGGCTCCGAGCTCTGAGCTGTTAGCACAGAGCCTGATGCAGGGCTTGAACCCACAGACTGGGAATTCATGAGCTGAGTCGGACACTTAACTGACTGAGCTACCCAGGTGCCCCCATGATGGCCGCTTTCAATCTTGTGTATAAATAATGAAAACACTTATGCTTACTTGTGCTTACACCAGAAAAAAAAAAAAACAAACAAAAAAAAACCCAAAAAAGAAAACAAAAAAAAAACACGTTGCCTGCAGATAAATACTTCTTTAAGGTGGAGACAATTTTCAAAAACTCTTAAAAAAAAAAAAAAAAACTACCTAGGGGTACCTGGTTGGTTCAGTCTGTAGATAATGTGATTCTTGATTGTGGGGTCATGTGTTCAAGCCACATCTTAGGCATAGAGCTTACAGAAAGAAAGAAAGAAAGAAAGAAAGAAAGAAAGAAAGAAAGAAAGAAAGAAAGAAAGAAAGAAAGAAAAGACAAGAAAAAAAGAACAACCTGTAGCTACTAATCACACAAATACAAACTATTGTATTTTCTCAAAAATAAGAATTTCCTTAATTTTTTTCTAACCTTAAAAACAAGCCTAATAAGTAAATCATGGTCTGAAACTCAGTGGTGTAGATAAACTAGTATTCCGAATATAACCTTCAAAATGCTGCCATTGGTTCAAGGAAATAGATTTTACAAAATGCATGTACCACAACTGATCACTGATGACAATTAACATATAAAAGTTATTTCAAATTCTACTCTGTGATTTAGTTGCTGTTAGAATAACCTGAATTATTTTAAGGCAGGATGTGAGCTTAGCTATAACTAGATTTGACCTCTTTACCAAATGACCGACTCCTTTCAAATGCATCAGCTTCACAGGAGTCTGCTTTGTTGTCACGTCAGATGAACTATTATAGGACTTACTGCTGAGAATCAAAGTAAACTACATTTGGACCTGTCAGTTCTACCAGTAACATTGTGCTACTTATCCTGAAGTTATTTTGGATCAGGAAGATGTGTTACCACGTGCATTGAGCCCTTGGGAGGCTAATTTTTCCACCCTTGATTCTTTTATCTCAGAGGTAATTGTGTAAGTTTTACTTCAGAACTTCTTGAAAAGACATTTCGCAAATTTAATTTGGGCCATCACCAAATTTATTAATGTTTGTTGTTTTACTGTTATTATTTTTTAGTAAACAAACCAAACAGGTTATCATGTGTAAGAGCATATACTTTTAAGTTCCTTCTGGAGTTCAGAATTTGGGATCTACTAATTACTCACTATGTGACCTGAGCAACTTAAATGTTCTTTTGCTTGTGTGTGTGCATGTGTGTGTGTGCGTATTTTATAAAATTAGCATAATGATAAAACAGATCTCCAAGAATTCTTGAAGCAATTAAATTGGATTCTATATGTAAGTTACTCATTCCCATGGCTGGCCAAAAAATGACATTCATAAAAATAAGTGCAATTGTTATTATGTAAATTATATAAATTGAGAAATATTTAATATCATTGACAGATTTATTGATAGTTTATTCAAGAAAATCATTGATATGTATGTTTTCATGGATAATAACACTCAACAATGAGATTAAAGTCAAATAAGACTGTCTACCTTTTAAAAAACTACATTTTTATAGTTGGTAACTGAAAAATTACAAAAGTTGACAAATCCTAAGTTTTTTTGTTAAGTTTAGAGCACTATGTGAATGCATTTATGTGTATATATGTGTATGTATTATTCAGCCATAAAAAGAAGGAAATGTTGCCATTTGTAAGAATGTAGATGGATCTTGAAGGCATTATTCAAAGTGAGATAAGTCAGACAGAGAAAGATAAATACTGCATGATCTCATTTATATGTGAAATATTAAAAAAAAGCAAACTTACAGAAAAGAGGTCACACTTGTGATTTCCAGAGATGGAAGGTGAGGGTGGGAAGCGGGGAAATTAGGTGAAGGTTGCCAAAATGTGCAAACTTCCATTTATAAGATAAATAAGTACGGAAATCTAATGTGTTATAACATGGTGACAATAATTAACACTGCCTGCGGTACATTTGAAAGTGGGTAAGAGAAAAGATCCTAAACGTTCTCATGCAAAGCGAAAAACATTGTAGCTGTGTGATGTGATGGAGGTTAACTACACTTGTAACCATTTCACAAGGTTGTATGTCAAGTCATTCTGTTGTGTACTTTAAATGTATACACTGCTGTATATAAATTATATTTCAATAAAACTGGAATAAAACAGAAACAAAAATAACACTAGTGGCAGTAACCAAAGTAAAAAAATAAAGTGCTGTATAAATACCTAACAAAGTAACTAAGCTCCACTAGGAATGGAAAGTTTTAGGGAAGCTTGTTACTCCCAACAGGAAGTAATCATTGAGCTGAACCTTGACGGAACTGTAAGGGTTAGGCAAATGATAGGTGAAGGGTAAAAACTTTCCGAATATAATCAGGAGCCTCCTCAAAGACCATGAGCAAGGGAAGAAGATGTGATGGAATTACTGAGCAGTGTGAGACAGGTGAGTATTTATATGTGTAATCAGGCATTGACTAATAAAGAATTTGGAGATTGATTATATCTGAAGATTGAAACTCATACCAATAACTTAAAAAAAAATACTTTGAAAAGGGGTGCCTGGCTGGTTCAGTTAGTTGAGCATCCAACTTTGGCTCAGGTCATGATTTCATGGTTCCTGAGTTTGAGCCCCTCATAGGGCTTGCTGCTGTCAGCCCGGAACCCACTTCAGATTCTCTGTCCCCCTCTCTCTCTGCCCCTACCCGTCTCTCTCTCTCTCTTTTTAAAAAAAAAAAAAAATTAACGTTTATTTATTTTTGAGACAGAGAGACAGAGCATGAACGGGGGAGGGTCAGAGAGAGAGGGAGACACAGAATCAGAAGCAGGCTCCAGGCTCCGAGCCATCAGCCCAGAGTCCGACGCGGGGCTCGAACTCACGGACCGCGAGATCGTGACCTGGCTGAAGTCGGACGCCCAACCGACTGCGCCACCCAGGCGCCCCATCTTTTAAAGATAAATAAGCACTTAAAAATATTTTGAAGGAAAAATGGCATGATCAGAATCACCTTATAGAAATATTTCTGAACTCACTGTGAATAACAGCTTGGAATGGGAGAAAGAGCATGTGACCATTAAGATACTGTTAGAATTGTGAAATGGAAATACAGAAGGCTGAACCTATAAATAGTTGATGGATTGTTAAAATATGAGTAATATTAAATTTAAAGTGGATTTCAGTAATAATATTAGATCTAAAGTGCACCTTTAGTCAATAGTAATATTCAGTTCTCTCATTTTATACATAAGTAGACTGTCAGGGACATTCAGTGATTTCACCAAAGTTATATCAAATTAATGGTTAAGACAGCAAGATTGCGACCAAATGTTCTAATGTTAACATTAATGTTAAATTGCCTCCTTTATTTGAAACTTCAACACAATAGAAATGTGAGATAGCTTCTGGATTTTAGAGCGTATATTAGAGGACCTGAATCCTCTCAGGATCTCAGGAAAGATAAGGAAAAATTTGAGCTGAGAAAAGTGGTCTTGATTCTTCAGTTTTATTAGAAGAGAATGATTAAATAAAGACGTTGGTGTTATCACAATTGTTAGGAAACCGGAGTGCACAGAACTTCTCCACAACTCTTTTTTTTTAAATGTTTATTTAAGAGAGAGTGAGCAAGCTGGGGAAGGGCACAGAGGGAGGGTCAGAGAGAATCCTAAGCAGACTCCGTGCTGAATGCTTATGCAGGGCTTGATTTCACAGATCCTTTGAGATCACGACCTGAGCCAAAATCAAGAGTTAGAGGCTTAGCCGACTGAGACACCCAGGTACCCCAAACTTTTCCCCAAGTTTCAAGTTTACAGTACCATTCAAATCTCCACTCCTATCCTGAAACTACTGAGCTTCAACAGAGAACCAACCACCTTCTGATTCAGACTCAAATCTGTCTTGCTATCGTTTGGTAGTATAAAAAGGTAGATTTTTTTTTTCTTGTGAAAAAGTGTCAGATTTTCCAAAGTGCTGAAAAAGGAAAATCTGATTATAGTGCTTAAAATAGTTTGCTGCCTAGGAACAGGTGGGAGACTGTGAACTGAATTTAGGAGAAGACAGAACTTCCATGTGGCATTTTGTTCTTCTGAAAGTTCAAGTCTTTTTCTCTTATATAGCACTAAGAAAAATGAAAGAGTTAAATATGATTCTTTAGGATGGATGATTCCTTTGTGAAGGCAATTGTCTCCCAACAGTTTTGGGGTGAATTTAGCCGTGTCATTGGAAATGGATTAAGGAATGCACTTAGTATTAAAGATTCAATGAGAAGAAAGGAGGCATATGGTCGCCAGTTCTTTCATTATCCCACTGAGCGGGATGGTAATGCATGTGCAGACTGTTGGACCTACAGTGGGTTTTCCATTCCCATGGATGAATACTGTTTTTCTTTTCACTTCCTTCATCTATATGTATGAGAGCAATCCCAGTAGGAGAAAAAAAAAAAAAAAGCTTCTTGTACCGAGACATTTGGGTACAAAAGGTGCCTGAAAAACATGTTCTCATCATCTAGATAGTTATAATTTCTCTAGCCAGGGGGGGTGATATCTTCAATCCTGTGATAATTTAGGTATAGTCTCTTTCTAAGTAGAAGGAATAAGCCTCTGATTCCTTAGCAACCCAGAATTATTTTTCAAAATCCTGTTTTAAATACAGGATTTTAACTGATTTTAGCTGTCACATCACAAAGCTGTAACTTTTGATCTTTCTGTAAGATCATATCTGTAAGAACTTATTACCTTTATATATATATATATGTATATATATATATATATATATATATATATATATATATATGTATATATATATTTGTGTGTGTGTATACAATAAAAACACATATGCAACATACACACATTACCATTATGTACGTATGTATATACATATATATGTATATACACACATATCTTAGACGCACACACTTATATGTATATACATACACATACCTTAGACACACGCACTTAGACACATGACTTATACACACATACACTCCTTTAGGCATTATACCTTTTAACTTTAGCATCAATATATCTCAGAATTGTTCTGTAAAAATGTAATGCTTGTAAAATGCACTTGAAAAATCTGTGAAAGGATGGAATAAAAGGCAAATGTTTAAATGTATATCACCTGATCTCTTAGAAGCCTACATCTGTCTTCGCTCTCCAATTTTTATATTTTCTTATAAAAGTCGGTGCCAATCAATAGCAATAGGAGAAAGAAGGAGATGACCAAATTCTGAAATGTCATCAGAACCCTGAAGGCTCTTGTCTATGAGTGAAACAATTGGATGGTGCTCTTGCCTAGATGCATATCAACAATATTTAATTTAAAACCAATTTATAAAATCTCTATCTTGCAATATGGAAACATCTATCTAACTTGGGGAAATTAACATATTACTTTCATGTGCTCTACAATCAAATACAAAGAGAAAGTTCTACAGTATGTAACATTGGCTTGGGGGCAGGAGACACTCACCTAGATAGTATTCCTTTTCTGATTTAATTCTCTCATCTTTAAAACTTGGGATGAGCCTAGCTCAATCTTTTCCACTGTGATGGACCAAAATTCATTATTTAAGCTTTTAAAAAATGACAATTCTTGTGCCCTTGGGTGGCTCACTTATTAAGTATCTGACTTTGGCTCAGGTCATGAGCTCATGGTTCGTGAGTTCGAGTCCTACATCAGGTGAGTCAAGACCTGCTTTGGGAGAGCTCAAGCCCCATTTTGGGTCAACACGAACACCATTTCAGGTAAAACATGAGCCCCACTTTGGGTGAACCTACTATCTCTCTCTCTCTCTCTCTCTCTGCCCCCATTCACTTGCACCCTTTGTCTCTCAAAACAAAAACAAAAACAAAAACAAAAACAAAAACAAACAGAAAAACCCAAATACACACATACACACAAAAACAAAAACAAAAAACCCAAAAATGTCTAGTCCCAAATTCAAACTTACTGAGCTATGATTTCTAGGAAGTGGGCTCAGTATATCTATGTTTTCATGAAAATTTTTTTTGGATCTGATGGCTATTCATGAGTGGAAATGACTGAATGAGATCACTGAAGATTTTCCCATTTCTAAACATCTCTGAATTAGTCTATGTTGTTCAGCAGACCATATGAATCTCATAGTTGGCTTCTTCCTTCCAACATTAGAGAACTTTTCTCAAATTAAATTAATCTCAGTATCTCATGTTATTAAAATATATATAAGAGGATTTTTTTTTTTTCTGGTTAAAGGAGGATAGAGAGTGGTGGCCTTGCTCCTCTGTTCATTTGTGTCTCCAAAGCACTCACAGAAAAAGAACACATTACTAGAAAACCCAGGACAAGGCCCAATTTTAAATCTTTTTTTTCTAAGATCTAACTGTGTAAACAAAGGTAAAAGAAGATTAGAATAACGAGAGACTTTTTTTATTCAGGGAAAATTATAGAAAGAGTGTCCACTCACTTTTCATGCTTGCAATTAGATTATATTATTTTCAGATCTCCGTATCCTTCAAAATGATATTTTAAATATTTAAACTTCTTAATATATCACAAGATATGTCATTATATTTCTTTTTTAAAATAAATGTACTTGTGATTTGATATTTTCCATTACTACAATGCACGAATTATAAATAAAATTCACAACATAACCCAGTCCAGCCTCCCTTCTCATTTTTAACATTTATTTTCATGGTTTCAGTATAACATATGAAAGAAATACATAGTATACTATAAGTGTCATCATGTAAGTATAATTGTTTAACGATATAATTGCTTATGTCAGTAGAGAAATCCCCCATATTTCCCTGATGCAGTATGAGAAATAACACACTATATTCTAGTAGAAGTAACAAAGACAGAATTTTTACACTTCAAAAATTCTTTAATATTTGGGACAGAATGAAACATTCAGAAAACAGAAAGCTAAGTCCTGAATTGTCTAGGGCTATTAAAATTACTAATTTTAAGATTATCATTATTTTAAAACTACATTTTTAAAAATGTTTTTATTTATTTTTGAGACAGAGAAAGACATAGCATGAGCAGGGGAGGGGCAGAGAGAGGGGGAGACACAGAATCTGAAGCAGGCTCCAGGCTCTGAGCTGTCAGCACAGAGCCCAATGTGGGGCTCAAACTCACAGACGCTGAGATCATGACCTGAACCGAAGTCGGACACTCAACCAACTGAGCCACCTAGGCACCCCTAAAATTATTTTTAAGACTACATTGTATCTACTTATTAAAATTTATTTATTTATTTATTTATTTATTTATGGAGGGGGGAGAGAGAGACAGAGAGAGAGAGAGAGAGACAGAGAGAGAGAATGAGTGGGGGAGGGGCAGAGAGAATCCAAGCAGGCTCTACTCTGTCAGCACAGAGCCGGATGTGGGGTTCAATCTCATAGACTGTGAGATCATGACCTGAGCTGAAGTCAGATACTCAACTGACTGAGCCACCCAGGCACCCCTTAAAGCTACATATTAAGGCAATGTTTGGATTAAGTATTTACAGAGTCGGTACTGCTAAGTTTCCAAAGACCAGGAAGTGACTGATGCCCTTCAATCTGGTACTGTAGTTCATTCCTATTCATATAAAATCTAAAATCCAATAACTTCTAATCTGAAAACACAATGAAACCTCTCTTTACATTAAATTAGAATACAAGCAGCAAAGTAATTTTATTACCAGTAAAAAGTCTTCAATTTTCTTTCAAATATTTTATGTTTGATTCAGGCAGTATTCTATTTTAGTCATTTTATCAAAAGTTCTGTAATTGAATAATATTGCACATTGTGTGAAAACAAAAGGTAAATGAATATTCCATTTTTTTTTCCTGTAGCAGTGTTATATGGAAAGGAATTTACATAGCTTTGTATTGAAAGAAATATATCTAAATATTACTCTTGGGATGCCTGGGTGGCTCATTCGGTTGAGTGTCCAACTTTGGCTCAGGTCATGATCTTGTGTTTGTGGGTTCGAGCCCGCATCAGGCTCTGTGCTGACAGCTCAAAGCCTGGAGCCTGCTTCCGATTCTGTGTCTCCCTCTCTCTCTGACACTCTCCTGTTCACTCTTTCTGTCTCTCAAACAAATAAAAATAAAATGTTAAAAATTTTAAAAAATAAAATAAATATTACTCAAGTCAAATTCAGTAAGGTCATTTTGAGGGTTGCATTGTGATGTTTTTTTTTCCTTGATTAATAATAAAACTTAAATCTATGCTTATTTTAATAATCTTTAAATAGCAAAACTTCTTAGTCATTTTTATGACAAAAGTAAGTGACAGTTCAAGGTTAGCCATTAGAATTTCACATTTGTTTACAGTACACTTAACCTAGGAAAACCTAAACCAGTTCCTTGTTCATCGTACCACTTGGCTAAAGCTGCTGTCATCTTTTTTGAGATGATAAACCTCATCTAACAGTTGCTTTCCTGCCTTGTGTAACTCTTGAGGGTAACCAAAAATTATCAGAAAACACTAGTCTTGCATTCCATTTGACAACGCTCAAGCAGTATATGCTTCACTGCTCAGGTGTTTTCCCATCTTGTAGAGATACACAGGCAGAGCGGCCACATTTTAGCCGAGCTGACACTACTTTATTGTTTTACCTTAAAACACTGTAGTTAGAACATTTCTGTTGTGTATCAGGCAGTTTATTTGACTCCTTTACTTTTCAGATGGTCATTCTCTTCATAGGAAGTCTGGCTCCATTCCCCAAGGACAAAGATGGGAAGTTTTTGTTTGCTACGAACCTGTGTCTCATGCTGTCTGTTACTGAAGGCTGACATTGTGACTTCTTTCTCCTCCTAACTATTGTCTTCCTAGGTTACTCTGTGATAGGCTGCCCAGACCTTCTTTCAGGTATGAAAGACTTATTTATCCAAGTGCTACTGGCAGGCAGAATTCAGTAATCAGCCTGCTTTGGGGTTTGCCTTGACTGAAGAGAATTATCTAGCCTCAGCTCATGCTCCCTTCCTGGGGTAGTCCAAAATCAATAATCATGCGTTCCACACAATTAGGAGGTGAGCATGGTTATGAAGGTTTCACCTCCTGCCTCAATTCTGGATAATTTTGAAGGGTCATTCCCGCTTCCAAGCTCTGTGTTAGGTCAGTCACAGCCTTCATTGACATGTTAGGTCAGTCACAGCTTCACACATCAACTTCTTTCTCTAATCAGTCAGTTTCTGTCTACAGATGTTGATCCAAAGAGCATTCCCTAGTAAGCACTCTAAATCCTAATATGCCAGGATTTGCTTCCAGGTGAATGTAATGTGATTCTCACCGAGATTCGAAAGGCAGTGTTTTTCCCCCTCCATTCATTCCATGGTGTAATCCTGGTATCTAGAGAATCGGTCATAACTTTATCTTTTTGCATCTGCTCCAATGTAGTCTAGAGGCTCTTAAATGGATGGCATCTTTAGGGTGGTATGCAGACCATGACCCACCATGAATGTGAGATGAGAATAATGTGGCATAATATCCCCTTTCCATATCATAATGACAGAGGTTTTATATAAATTTTAACTCTTCAATGCAATGCATTTTACATTAAGTACTAAAAACACCTCTTCCCAACACAATTCCTATATGCAAAAACATAGTGCAACAAATTTTTCTTTCCTGTATATCCTCAACTTAAATATCTGTGTTCTGATATGACTACATTTCAGCTAATCAGAAACTGAGAAATTCAGTATCTAACTTCATAAAAGAGAGCAAAGCATAGGTAAAAGGAGAAGCTGAGGTTTATGTAACAAAGTTTTAAGAGAGGGAGATGAGAGTGGGATGCAGTGACAAATTATTTGGGATGTTCTGTAGACAAACCATTTGTTTCTACATACTGGATTCCCACAGAGTAACTTTACCTGAGGGAGAGCTGCTTAATCTCTCTGGGCTTTATTTTTCTAGTTTGTAAAATAGTTATAATAGTCCCTATCTCATAAGGTTATAGTGATAATTATATGTTAACCATATATAAAAATATTTTTTTTAAATTCTTAGATGAGTTCTAGCATAAATTGAATTTTCAGGTATTGCTATAGTTCTTTAATAATTTCATTTCTTTAGAAAATTATCATCTTCCCACTGATAATTTCTCCAAAAAAGCTAGTGAGGGATATCCACAGAGATAAAGCTGTGTTCTCCTAGGACACATTTATGCCACTAATAGGAAACTCAGCACTTGCTCTCCTGCCTTTTCTACTTATGACAAAGAGCTCCCATTGTGTTTGAATTTTTTTCAAATTAGTCAAGATCCCTTTGAGGATGGTAGGGAGTAGTTCATATATTTCAAGTTCTTAATATATTTACCTCATTAGGCAAACCTCAAAAATGTCACTTTAATGGGACTATATCCCAGCAGATAATCCATAAATAGACTACAGCTTTTCCATATCACCTCTTCAACAATGGAGGTTTTCAGATTTCAGCTGAGATGTGTGCCTGGGTTCAATGAGTTAAATAGTTTGATCCATCAGTAGGTTTCAAAGATTCTGTTATTCTAAACTTAGAGGCTATGAATAAATAAATAAATGAAAGTTAGGCTAAGTATTAGTTGTTAAAGATGTAAATGGTTTAAATTGTCTACTTTTATGAGCAATGTTTGCTTCTATATGCTTTAGATACAAGTATTAAATTAATTTGTTTGTTTCTTCCTTCTGTGCATTAATATATTTAGCCAGAAGAACTACCTCCTAATTAGTCCTTTCCTTCATCCAGATTTATCACACAATATATATGGAGCTATGGATTGGTATTTCTTAGATGTTACTACCTGCTGTACAAGCTGTTTATGGGATACCTAGTTGAATAAATACACTAATGATGAATCATTATTTTTGCCATTTTGGGGGCAAGAATCATACAATTAGCTCACTTTAGTCATAAAGATAGCCATAATGTTATCTCTAATCTCATGTCCTTTGCTTTCATCTTTCATTTTCTCTTCTTCCCTTCCCTTCCCTTCCTTCACCTTCCCTCTTCCCTTCCCTTCCCTTCCCTTCCCTTCCCTTCCCTTCCCTTCCCTTCCCTTCCCTTCCCTTCCCTTCTCTTCCCTTCCCTTCCCTTCTCTTCCCTTCCCTCTTCTCTTCTTTTTCTTTTCACAATGTGATCTTCCCCTTTTTACATTATAAGTTGAAATCCAATTATCTTCCCTTTGGCAGGACTTGTGACTTCTTTGACCAATAGAGTATGGCTCAGGTGATGGCAGGAGACTCCAAGGCCAGGTCAGAGAAGGTCACTGCTGCTTCCATTTGGTTCTCTAAAGGTGTTGCTCTGGGGAAAGGTAGCTGCCATGTATAAAGTCTGACTCTCCTAAGACCAACATACTGGATGTCCCACATAGAGCAGTCAGTAGCCATTACCAAATTCCTACCATGAGAGTAAAGTAAATTAAATATCCAGTCCCTCTTAAGCCTACTGATGATTAGACTCCTGCTGAGATCTTTCCAAATCCTGATTCACAAAGTCATTAGCAATACAAATGACTGTTTTAAGCATTTACTTTTTAGAGAAAATTTTTATACAACAATAGTAACCAGAATAGCCATGTTATCAGATAGCCTTCTAGTAATAAAGTACTAATTTTTCTTGGAAGTTTCTTAAATATAATACTGATATAATGATAACAGTCTGCCAAGAGTGCTCTATTTTGTTAAATAATGTTATTTCAAGGGTGAATTTAAAAGATTAACATTGAGTTGTCAGATGATCAATATTCTTAAAATTTACATATAGGCTCAACACCACTCTTTCTAAACACATGAATGAGTCATGGTCCTTGAACCACTATTGGCACTATAGCTATGGTTGTGAGTTTATAGATACAGTTTTAGAACCGGCCACGAGTAATATTGCAGACAGTTCTGACAATACTGGGATAGTCATTGAGAAACTGCCAGCAGTATACTCTTAGACCCTAAATATACTAAGTTCCCTAAACTTTGTAGTCTAGAGCAAGTGAAGGAAGGTAGGAATACAGATTGGGTCAGTCTTTGCTATGAAATCACTTCCCAGTCAAATTTACTGAGGTACTGTACAACTGACACTTTTTAAGTGACAATTTCAACCGTGGTTTCATAGAAACCACCATAGAAATTGGTGAATGTTCACCAATAAGAAAAAAAAATAAATAACTGAACAGTTAGATTGTAGGGGCACCTGGGTGGCTCAGTTGGTTAAGCCTTCAGCTTGGCACACATCATGGTCTCAAAGTTCATTGAGTTTGAGCCACACATCAGGCTCACTACTGTGAGGAGCGCAGAGACTGCTTTGGATCCTCTGTCCTCCTCTCTGTCTGTACCTCCCCCCTCTTGCTTTCTCTCTCTTCAAAAAATAAATAAACATTAAAAAAAGCAATTGTAGAACCAAGCTCCATGTAATACTTTTAAATATAGAAATGAATAAAATTTTTAAAATGAATTAGAGCTTTGACTCTGAGGATATTTATAATATATTTTTGTATGTTGGAAGCGTAATACAGAAGAATATAGAAGATCAGTCTCATTACTACAAATAAAAAAATAGCAAAAATCCCATTCATATAAAGTAATGTTTATATTTATACACATACAAACACACACTTAAATTTATGCACGAATGAATATTTCGTGCATAAATTTGAATGGTCAAAATATGTTAATGGTAATAGAGTTGGAGAATTCTCAGAATAGGAAATTCCATCTGAAATTTCTATTTTCTGCTTGTATTTGGGTTATCTGGTATAAGCATTATTACTTATGCTTACCACATGTGGACTATTGCTGATATGTGTAATAATCTTTAGAGATTGGTAACCCTTAGAGATTGGTGAAGTTATGGCCATGGTAACTCTGACTCAAACTAGAAGCCAAGACTTTGAATGAAGTCTAATATTGCAATTAATCTAAACTAGAACTGTGGTAATTGGAATAGGCAAAATTATATTTTAATAACAAACAATCCCAAAATATTGGTATTATTTTTTTTTTACTTATTTACACAAAGTCCACTCTAGGTTCAAAGGTACTCCATGTGATGACCCGACATTGGACCTCCTTATTAAAATGTTTCTTCACCATTAATGACACAAAGGAAGAGTCAATTAAGAGTTGGGCACTGGCAATTAATATGTTTCCACTTAGAAGAGACACATATTGTTTTATTGTCCAAAGCAGACCATATTGTCATGCTTAATCAAGTAAGTGAGGGTAGTTAATCATCTCCTATTCCCAGTAATAGATTGGAACTGGGTATTAATGAATGTGAATGGCGGTAATATTTGCAACAAAAAAAGTACAACAAATATATATTGGATTGCCCAAGTCTTCCAGAACAAATAAACAAACAAACATGAGACTTTTATGTAGGAGCCTCTACATATTAGTTTTCTTTATATCTCATATCCTCAATATGGTAAATCAACTTAAGATTCACTTAAATATACTATATCCAGAGCTCGTTAAGGATGGTTAACTTCTCAACCTTCAAGTTTTTTTTTTGTTTTTAATTTTTTTTTAATGTTTGTTTATTTTTGAGACAGAGAGAGACAGAGCATGAACGGGAGAGGGTCAGAGAGAGGGAGACACAGAATCCGAAACAGGCTCCAGGCTCTGAGCTGTCAGCACAGAGCCCGACGTGGGGCTTGAACTCACGGACCGCGAGATCATGACCTGAGCCGAAGTCGGCGGCTTAACTGACTGAGCCACCCAGGCGCCCCTCAACCTTCAAGTTTTAACTTACTTATCACCTCTTGATATTGGAAACTGTTTTTGATGCTTCACTGTGATTAGTTACTTCTTTTACTTGAACTGTAGCACATTGCACACTCAGTAATCACTTATTACTAGGGTCATGACATGATTAAATGCAGGGCTCGGGAGCCAGACTACATGGTTGACAATATTGCCTTTGACCCTTCTGTGTGACAAGGACAAATTTCCTCATCAGTATAGGAATGAGTATAGGAAATGAGTTAATACGTGTAAGTTTCTTAAAAGTATTAAATATTCAATGAATATTGGCTATTATGTTTATCATGTTACCTTGCAAAATATAGCTAAAGATTTCCTATCCTTATATTAATGACACAGAATGCATTACTGATACATAAAACATTTTTAATAATTTGAATTGAATAAATACATAAAGTCCTTATTAATAACTTATATTTAGCCTGCTTTCTATGGTAAGGGGAAATAAGATTTTGTTTGCTTTTCCTCCCATTTTTTTACTAGCGTCTTCCTGTTTAAATCTCAAGTAACTGCTTGAAAATGTCAATCACACTTAGTATAAGTGACATCAAATATTTGATTGTTTTACCTTTATCAGAAGGCACAATGAAATTTTATTTACTTTTTTAAAATTCCACTGTTTTATGATACATATAAAGTTATCTGGGTCTGTTCAGTAGGACAGAAATCAAATGTAAGACGCGAAATTTGCTTCACTCTTAAAGGGAGTAGTGGTAATCCATTTTGATGCACTGATAGTAGACAATCATGAGAATGGAAGATGTCTTTCACTAGTATTGAAAAATGTACATAATTGTTAACTTTGGGTGTTTACAAGAGAAGCTGTTAAGCTTGGAAGGAACAATCAAGTGATAAACGAGTATGTGGCTATAGTTCCAAGTTATGAATTCAACAAGTCTCAGTTTTCTGAACCTGCTTTTGTCCAAGGGCATGACTCTCTATGGAAACATGGGGAAAATATGCTCAAAACAATCATCATGTCACTGCCCATCATAATCCATTTGTGTGAACCAGCACCACAGCAGAATCTTCAGTTTACCAAGGACAGCTACTATTCAGTGATGAATGTTTTGCTCCATTACTGCAGAAGGCACTACAAACCAATCCCCATGGTGTTCATGAGAACCTAGGACTGAAGCCCTCAAGCAAGTTAATTGGAGATTAACTGAGACCATTATTGCACCAAGAAGTGGGGAAGAAGAGGGACTCCTAGGTGTTTCAGTCAGTTGAACATCTGAGTCTTGATTTCAGCTCAGGTCATAATCTCACAGTTCAGGAGTTTGAGTCCTCCTACATCAGGCTCTGCACTGACAGTGCGGAGCCTGCTTGGAATTCTCTCACTCCCTCTCTCTCTGCCCCTCCCCTGGTCACTCTCTATCTCTTTTTCTCAAAATGAATAAAATAAAAATAATACAGTTTAAACCAAAGGAACGAATATCAGAAATGACTATATTAGAAAGATGAGGAGAGGGGCGCCTGGGTGGCGCAGTCGGTTAAGCGTCCGACTTCAGCCAGGTCACGATCTCGCGGTCCGTGAGTTCGAGCCCCGCGTCGGGCTCTGGGCTGATGGCTCAGAGCCTGGAGCCTGTTTCCGATTCTGTGTCTCCCTCTCTCTCTGCCCCTCCCCCGTTCATGCTCTGTCTCTCTCTGTCCCAAAAATAAATAAAAAACGTTGAAAAAAAAAAAGAAAGATGAGGAGAGGAAAAGAAACAAAAGGGAATGGGTTTTTGTGGGATCAGAAAATATTCCCTACAAAATTACAATCATACTGTGTATCACAATATACACACAAAACTGACTTTATTGAAAACTATAGTAAGAAAATAATACAATTAAGATTGTTGGGCTTAAGTATCACTGTTCTCATAAAATGGCTATATTACATACTCTAAATTCAACAGAATATGTTTTTGTTCAGTTTTAAAAATTTTATTTGAGAGAGGGGTGCCTGGATGACTCAGTTGGTTGAGCGTCCAACTTCCGCTCAGGTCATGATCTTGCATTCGTGGGCCTGAGCCCAGCATCAGGCTCTGTGCTGACAGCTTAGAGCCTGTAACCTGCTTCGGATTCTGTGTCTCCATCTCTCTGCCCCTCCCCTGCTCACACTCGGTCTCTCTATGTCTTTCAAAAAAAAAAAAACATTAAAAAACAATTATTTGATACAGAGATAACATGCAAGCAAGAGAGAAAGACAGAGGGAAGGAGAGAGAGAGAGAGAGAGAGAGAGAGAGAGAGAGAGAGAGAGAGAATCCTATCCTAAGCAGGCTCCATCCTCAGCACAAAGCCTGATGCAGGACTCAATCCCATGACCCTGGAATCATGACCTGAGCCAAAATCAAGAATCAGATGCTCAACTGGTTTAGCCACCCAGGTGCCCCTATTTTTGTTCATTTTTAATTCATATTATTAGTGATCTGTAATCATCATA
Organism: Neofelis nebulosa; assembly: GCF_028018385.1. Classification (NCBI taxonomy): domain Eukaryota; kingdom Metazoa; phylum Chordata; class Mammalia; order Carnivora; family Felidae; genus Neofelis; species Neofelis nebulosa. Next base: position 91,153,180 of record NC_080784.1, on the reverse strand, counting down.
AAGGAAGTATTGCAATATATTTGTCCAGTTATCAAAAAATTGCAATGAATGTAGGCTATTAGATAGTGCTATGGTGATGGTGAGTACTTATCACTGTTAATGCACTATGAAATCAATAGCCTTTGTGAATAAGTAAACACAAGCTATACCTTGACCAATGGCCTAAATAGTGTGGGGTTTGTTGATAGATTATAACTAACTTAACTGCTCTATTGTACAATCCCTCTTAAACTTGTTTTAGTTCAAATATAAATTTCACTCACAAAGTAGGAATAGTACTTTTTACTAATTAAAAAAAATGATACGTATCAGTATTCTTTATCTGAAAAAATAAAACAAAACAACACAAAAATAAAGCACCATTACTAGAATCATTCATTCATTGCAGTTGTAAGATTCATATTTTTCCTTAATCATAATATAGGAAATAATCATTTTGCTATTCCATCATACTACATTTACGGGGAAAAGATTGGGTCATTATTTAGTATACTATTTTCTCTGGACAAATTCCAATTCAAGTGAATTTCAAGCTGCTAGGATAATGATTTTCTGACATCTTGCTCAATTGTAGTGCAGCTCCTACTAATAAACAAATATCACCTACATACAAGAAAAACACCTTGTTAAATGGAAAATACAATAAGCCTGGGTTATCATCATTTCTTTCCACATACTCATTTTGTGTTTAAGAATGTATGTTACCTAATGATTCCAAGAAAATTGCTTCTAATTGATAACTTTTACATTAGGTTGAATAGTGCACATAATAGCTCCTTTGTCACCATAATAAGCCAACAATTATGCTGCTGAGTAAAATTTGAGGGACCTGGTTTCTGGTCCTGGTCCCATTACAAACCATGAGAATGACCTTGGACAAGATATCATGTGAAGATCTCATAAATGGTATATACAAATAGAAGGTGGGGGAAAGGCAATGGAATGTGAGAGTGTAAAAGTATTATGATTGCTATTAATTTAAATTCTGCCATTGAGTAAACTTGGTCACCTCTTCAGAGAAACATTTTCTGACTTGCTAAGGAAGTGTTAATTACTCCCCCTTTGTGCTTTATAAAAACATTATCCTGCATTATAATATGCTACCCCTCCACAAACACACACCATTGAACTATTCTCAAGAGTTGGGACTGTATGGAAAAGAATATGAGGAGGGAAGGGGAGAAAGGGAGGATAGCTTTCTCAGATTTTTTTAAATTTTCTATCAGTAATTTCCAAAATCATATGAAGAAAATATATGAAGAAAATGTTAAAAGACTGAATGATAGGTTCTGGCCTCGACACAAATTGGCACTGAATTTGTCAATGTTTTCTAGCCATCAAGTATGAATTAGTTGTATCCCCTTTCCCAGAGACACATACTGATCTATCATTTATATGCATAATTTACCTTATTCTATATTAAAGCTGTTCCCCATGACTGTAGTGTTTTCCTATTTTGATGTCTTATATAAAGTTGTTTTAGGAAATGCCACTTCCGTTAAGCATGTGCAAGTAACACATCATCAACTATGGGAATATTAGCTCATAAAGTAAGAAAAAGTGAATCCTTCTATCCATAGGTAGGTCTAATTATATTTGGCCAATATTTGTATTCCTATTATCTGCCAAATAGGTTACTTCAACTCTTATTGGCCAATCGAGTAAAAAGAAAAGAAAATTCCTAATGTCTGAATTTGAAAACAACTAATAGGGTTGATATTATGGATGAGTTGGTTGGTATCCAAAAAAAATATTCTTGCAGATTTCTTTCTCAAAATAAAGGCTTATTTTTCTCAAACTTGAAACTAATTCTCCTAAAATACATTTTGTATTCAATCAGCTTTTTTCTGTGTGTTGGTGCTGGGGATGGGGTTAACACAACCTTTAGATACAACACTTAAGATCACTTTTTTTTTTCCCAATGGCTTATCAAAGACTACGTATGTGAAAGGGAGTGGGATGGAGTGGGAAAGGCATTTGAGATTCGTTTTAATAGATACGTTCCAAATGTTCCCTTTGTCAAAGTAATGAACTACATTTTCTATATGTATATGTGAGTGTTCCAGAATCTCAAATGCGGGTGGTCAGGTGGTTCCTCTTCGTCTTAATGCTCTTCGCCCACCAAACATCAGTGCACCAGTTGGCAAATTTTATTTCATACAGAACTTCATTCAAATTGCAAATGAATGGGAGATTTATAAATGCAGGGGCTTGAGAAGCTTTCTACAATTTCTTTCATCAGTGTTTTATAGTTTTCAGAGTACAGATATTTTACCTCTTTGGTTAGGTTTAGTCCTAGGTATCTTAGGGTTTTGGTGTAGTTGTAAATGAGATTGATTCCTTGATTTCTTTCTGCTGCTTCATTACTGATGTATAGGAATGCAACAGATTTCTGTATGCTGATTTTGTATCCTGCGACTTTACTGAATTCATGTACCAGTTCTAGCAATATTTTTGTGCAATCTTTTTGGTTTCTATATAGAGTGTCATCTGCAAATCATGAAAGTTTGACCTCTTCCTTCCAATTTGGAGGTCTTTTATTTCTTTCTGTTGTCTGATTGCTGAGCCAGGACTTCCTGTACTATATTAAATAACATTGGTGACAGTGGACATTCCTGTCTTGTTCCTGACCATAGAGAAAAAGCCCTCAGTTTTTCCCCATTGAGGATAATATTAGCTGTGGGTTTTACATATATGGCCTTTATTATGTTGAGGTATGTGTTCTCTAACCCTACTTTGTGAGGGGTTTTATTGTGAATGGATGTTGTACTTTGTCACAGGCTTTTGCTGCATGTATTGAAAAGATCATATGGTTCTTATCATTTCTTTTATTAAGGTACTGTATCCCATTGATTGATTTGTGAATATTGAACCTCCTTGCAACTTAGGAATAAATCCCACTTTATTGTGTTGAATGATTATTTTAATGTACTGCTGGATTCAATTTGCTAATATTTTGTTGACAATTTTTGCATCCATGTTCATCAGGGATACTGGCCTGTAATTCTCTTTTTGATGGAGTCTGTCTGGTTTTGGAATCAGGGTAATACTGGCCCCTAGAATGAGTTTGGAAGTTTCCTTACATATCTATCTTTTGGAATAGCTCAAGAAGAATAGGAATTAACTCTTCTTTAAATGTTTGGTAGAATTCCCCTGGGAAACCATCTGTGCCTGGACTTTTGTTTATTGGCTGATCTTTGATTACTAATACATTTGTTTTTTTTGCTGTTTATCAGCCTGTTCAAGTTTTCTATTTTTTCATGTTTCAGTTTTGGTAGTTGATCTGTTTCTAGGAATTTATCTATTTTTTCCAGGATGTGCAATACGTTGGCATATAATTTTTCATAATATTCTCTTATAATTGTATTTCTGTAGTGTTTATTGTTATTTATCCTCTTTCATTTTTTATTTATTTATGTGACTCTGTTTTCTTTTTGATAAGTTTGGCTATACGTTTATCAATTTTATGAATTTGTTCAAAGAACCGTCTGTTCTGCTGTTTTTGTTTGTTTTTAGTTTCTATACCAGTTATTTCTGCTCTAATATTTATTATTTCACTTCTGCTGGATTTAGGCTTCATTTTTTTTTCACTTTTTCTAGCTCCTTTAGGTGTAAGGTTCAGTCATGTATTTGAGATTTTTATTGTTTTTTGAGTTAGACCTGTATTACTATAAACTTCCCTCTTGTAACCACTTTTGCTGCATCCTAAAGGTTTTGCACAGTCTTGTCTTCATTTTCATTTGCTTTCAAGTATTTTTTTTAACTTCTTCTTTTATTTCCTGGCTGATCCATTCATTGTTTAGTAGCATGTTGTTTAACATCCATGTATTTCTAGTTTCTCCAATTATTTTCCTTGTGATTGACTTCAAGCTTCATAGTACTATGATCTAAAACTATGCATGCTATGATCTCAGTCTTTTTGTACTTGTTGAGGCCTGATTTGGACCTAGTATATAATCTATTCTGGAGAATGTCCAATGTGTACCTGAAGAGAATGTGTATTTTTATGCTTCAGGATGAAATGTTCATATATATCTGTTAAGTCCAGTGTGTCATTCAAAACCATTATTTCCTTGTTTTTCTGCTTAGATGATTTGTCCATTGATGTAAGTGGGGTGTTAAAGTTCCCTACTAAAATGAGTTATTTTTTTACTTTTTTTAACGTTTTTATTTATTTTTGAGACAAGGAGAGACAGAGCATGAACAGGGGAGGGTCAGAGAGAGGGAGACACAGAATCTGAAACAGGCTCCAGGCTCTGAGCTGTCAGCAGAGAGCCTGATGTGGGGCTCAAACTCACAGACCCACGAGATCATGACCTGAGCTGAAGTCGGCCACTTAACCGACTGAGCCACCCAGGGGTCCCTAAAATGAGTTATTTAATGTTTGTTATTGTTTTGAATATTTGGGCGCTTTCAAATTTGGGACATACGTATTTACAATAGTTAGATCTTCTTGTTGGATGATCCCCTTCATTATGATATAGGGCCTTTCTTCATCTCTTATTAAAGTCTTTGAAAATATAGTTTGTCTGATATACATTTTTTGCTACTCTGGCTTTCTTTTGACTTCAGTTGGCATGATAAATGTTTACCCCTTCCCTCCCTTTCAATCTATAGGGTTTTTAGGTCTAAAATGAGTTTCTCCTAGGCAGCATTAGATGAGTCTTATTTTTTTATCCATTCTGACACCCTATATCCTTTGATTGTAGTGTTTAGCCCATTTACATTCAGAGTAATTACTGGAAGATATGTATTTAGTACAATTTTACTACTTGTTTTGTCATTGTATCTGGAGATTTTCTCTCTTCCTTTCTAAATTTTGTCATTTTAGTCTTTCTTTCCTGTTAAAAGAGTCCCCTTTAATATTTCTTGCAGGGATTTTTAGGGTCATGAATTCCTTTAGTTTTTGTTTGCCTGGGAAACTCTTTATATCTCCTTCTATTCTGAATGATAGCCTTGTTGCATAGAGTATTCTTGGCTGCAGATTTTTCACATTTACCAGGTAAAATGTATCATGCTACTTCCTTCTGGCTTGCTACATTTCTGTGAAGAGATCTACTGCTAACCTTACTGGTCTTCCCTTGTAAATTAGGGACTCTTTTTGTCTTGCTGCTTCTAGGATTTTTTTTAAGCACTAAATTTTGCAAACTGAACTACAATATGTCTTGGTTTTGGCCTGCTTTTGTTGATTTTGATAGGAGATCTCTGTACTTCCTGGATTTGAATGGGTGCTTCCTTACCCAGATTAGAGAAGTTTTCATCTATCATTTGCTCAAGTAAACATTCTGATCCCTTTCCTCTCTCTTCTTCCTCTGGGACTCCAATGATATGAATATTATTATGTTTGATGGAGTCACCGAGTTCCCTGTCTAATATCATAATCTAAAGTTCTTCTTTCATTTAGCTTCATTATTTTTCATAATTTTTTCTTCTATATCATTTATTTATTCCTCTGATTCTTCCATCCTTGTAGTCATTACCTCCATATGGTTTTGAATCTCAGATACTGCATTTTTTCATCCCTGCTTGATTGTTTTTCAACTCTTTTATCTCTGAGGTAAGGGTCTCCCTGATGTCTTCCATGCTTTTCTCAGACCCAGCAAGTATCTTTATGATTATTGCTTTAAATTCTCCATTGGGCATATTACTTATATCTATTTCAATTAGATCTCTGACCATAACCTTTGCTTGTTCTTTCTTTCAGGATGAATTTCTCTATCTTGGCATTTTGTCTGGGTCTCTGTCTTCTCTGTGTTAGAAAAATATGCTATGTTTCCTGCTCCTGAGAGTAATGGCTTTATGAAGATGTCATATAGTCTCCAGGGTCTGGTGCTTCAGAGAGTGTCTCTAGTGTGTGCTGCTTACACTCTGGTCATGTGTTTTGATTGTTCCATCCCTCAGATCAGTCCTCTGCAGAGGCTCTCCTTGCCTACAGTGGGCAGTGTTTGGACCTTTGCCAGAGTGTGGTGCGTTTTATCTAGGCGTGTTCTGGTCTGCTTGAGACCTGATGCTATTTTCACCAAAACTGAGGAGTTGCAGAACTCTATGGTTCAGTAGAGGTGGTACATACAGAAATTTCTGCTGTCCTTCTGGGGAAGGGACACAGCACTGGTCCTTAGGCACACTTGACTAGGAAAAGTAGCACCAGTAGAGCACAGGGAGGCAGGAATTGGTATAAGCAAGTTAAGCAGTCAGTGTCAACACTGTGGTTTACTGCAGGCAATTCTGTGCTTATGCTGAAGGATAGGGAAGGGAAATGGTGCCAGACAACATTGCCCCCAGTCACAGAGGGGGTCTCTGTGCTGGCTGTTCTCAGGGGAGCACTCCCAAAAGAGCAAATAATTTTCCCCTCATGAGTCGTGGGCACTTTTCAGATTGCTGTATTCAAGCTGTCTCTGCATTGCTTGCCTGCCAGGAGCAGCTCAGAGCACTTTGGTCTCTACCTCAACCAAGCCTGCTGACTTTCAAAATTCGAAAGCTTAGAGACATACTATGGTGGGGACCTGTGCCCGTCTTCTGGAGGAGGGTCCCCCCACACTGGGACTGATGTAGATTTGACTGAAATAGGCAGTCACGCCAGAGTTCAAGGGTGTGGGATTTGCAGGAAAGCATGCTAAGGAGCCAGTGTTCGGGTTAGCTGCCCTTAGCAGGTGTCTCTGCGCCTATGCTGAGGAGTATGTGAGGCAAACGATGACTGCTGGCTCTTTTGTCCCTGGAGAATCAACTCTGTGAAGGCCTCCTCTCACAGATGTGCTCCAAGAAGAGCAAATAGCTTTTCCCTGGGTGCCTTAGGCGATCCCCACATTGCACTGTCTGATACTTGGTTGCGTGCCTGCCTTCTCTCCAGGAGTTCGGCAATGTTCTCAGGGCTTATACCGGCCAAGCCTAGCAACCTTTAAATTTCCAGTCTTTAAACCCTGATTGTTGCAAAAACTCACAAAAATCAGCCCCTATCATTTTCCCAGCCAATGGCTTATGTGTATCTCTGTGCACTCCATTCTCTCTCGCTCGCTCTCGCTCTCTCTCGCCCGTTTCTTTGCAACCAAGTGTCCCTCCACTCTGGAGCACCTGTGATCCAGTTCTCTCCCAAACCATGTCTCCACACTCCTTACCTTCCTGAATGTGGCCTCTTCTCTCCCTTTGGTTGTGCAGGTTTCTCTGTCAGTCCTCAGGTCAATTTGTTGGGTATTAAAAATGATTTGATAATTATGTAGCTGTGTAGGAGGGACGAGGCAAGCCTAGGGTCCTCCTACTAGTCTCCCATCTTAGCTCCCACCCCCACTCTCAGCCCCATGAGCTTTCTAAATCAGGCAAAATTTGTAGCATGAAACTATCTAGATGTAGAATGGATACAGAAGTATTGGCTCTGTTCATAAGCGTAGAAGAGACAAAGACATCATTTGCGTCGTTTTATCCCTCAAATATTGATTAATTCCTGAAAATGGGGGGGGGGGAAGTACTGTTAAATACAGAGTCTGTCATTTACACCAATCTTAAAACATTAGAACTAATAGAGTTCTATATCTTTGTTCTATATCTTTATTATCTGTATCTTTAATTTGTACAATATACTAATTTGGCTTTCTAATTCATGAACAGAGCTTTTATCTTTTAAAACGGTACATGAAATTGATACTGTTATTAATTCTTTAGTTTCTTGAATCATTTTACCTTTGTCCAAAACGACAGGTTTTATTTAGAAAATAAAGGATTTGGGAATAGATGGCTTAAGTTTGAATTCTGGCTCTGTCATTTGCTAAGTCCAGGAAATAAACAAAACAATATAAGCCTCTCTATCTCAGACTCCTCATCTATATTAGGACAATAAGGTAGCCTTATATAATTCAAAAGAGACAGATAAAAAACAGCAGTATTAGCACTTTTAAACTAAAGAAACATTGTGTGTGTGTGTCTATGTATATATACATATATACATACATATATATACATATATAAATACATATACATAATACATACATATATATACAGATATATATATACAGATATATATATATATGATATATATATACAGATATATATATATATGACATATATATACAGATATATATATATATGACTATCATTTTATATGCTACAGAGCTGAGCATGGTTGAAGAATTATATTCCCACTGGTATTACATTCTCTCTGGTATCTTTGGGCTTCGCATGTCCATGCCAGTTATTGTGTTGCTATAAATCAGCTATGTCTTCAATGTTAATTTTCTAAATTTCTGACCTGTAGGGTGACGGTTCCATTCCATGAGTTGCAAGATGGGAAGCTCTAACACAGTTGCCTTACCACCTAGCACTCCGGTTTTAAAGTGGGGCTGTCACCGAGAGAGAAGTGTGCCATTGTATTCCTGCCCCTAACTTTAGAGCTCTGGCTCAGAGAGTTTGCCTGGGGAGAGAAGCAGGCCATAAAAGAAAAAAAAAAAATTATAATCTTTTCCCAAAGGAAGTGATTTTATTTACAAGAGTGTGGAACAGTTCAAACCTCATGGTTGTTTCAAAATTACTGAAAGTTGTGGTGAGAGGCAGTTGAGAGGAAATTGACAGATGTATTGATGATATAGGCTAAACTGTAGACCAACTACTTTGCAGAAGAGTTCCAGGGAAACAACTAGAAGGAGACCTACTAGGGTTGAGAACAAATCTCAGCAACTGACCCAAGGAACTATTTCTTCAAAGGAATGTGAGTTTGATTGTATTTGGTCGTAGAGCAATTGGTACCCCAAAGGATTGTTAAAAGCAATACAGCAATCCGCCACTAATTTGTGGAGTTTGACAACTCCACAAAAGAACGAGTCAGGAAGAGAACGAGTCAGGGTAAGGCCTGACAAAACCAGTATCCTCCCAGGGTAACTGCAACACCTGAGAAGCAACATCAGAGGCTTAATACTCCCCGGAAATGGTGACAGATAGATAAATGGTGATATATAGATAAATGGTGATATATAGATAAATGGTGACAGATAAACTTCACTAATAATTCAGAAAGCAGATAAAAATTAACAAATAAGAATTAAAAAAACTGTAAGGTAAAGGTGCCAAGAGTTGTAGCATTATATTATATAAAATGTCTAAAGAGTGCTTCCTGTCTGGCTCAGTCAGTAGAGCATGTAACTCTAGATCTCAGAGTTCTGAGTTCAAGCCCCACTACGGGTATAGAGATCACTTAAAAATAAAATCTTAAAAATGAGTAAAAAAAGGTAAAATGTCTAATGAAAAATCCTGAGACATTTAACAACAGAAAAGAATTACCTACCCACACACAGGGAAAATAAAAGATAACAGACACTAACTGTAATAGTAACCATATATCAGAGTTAACACAGAAAGACTTCAATGTAGGTTATAAATATATTCAAATAACTAAAGAAAACCCTGATTAGCAGACGCAAAAGAGGTTATGAGAACAATGTCATTTCAAAATAGAAAATATCAATAAAGAGAAACAAGATTTAAAAAATGGAAATTCTGTAGTTAAAACTAAAAAGAATTCACTAGAAGTGTTCAACAGTAGGTTTAATGTTTATTTATTTTTGACAGAGAGAGAGAGAGAGAGAGAGAGAGAGAATGAGTGGGGGGAGGGGCAGAGAGAGAATGGGAGACACAGAACCTGAAGCAGGCTCCAGGCTCCGAGCTGTTAGCACAGAGCCCGACGCCCAGCTTGAACTCACGGATTGCAAGATCATGACCTGAGTTGAAGTCAGATGCCCAACTTACTGAACCACCCAGGCGCCCCTTACAGTAGGTTTAAACTGGTAAAAGAAAAAAACTAGCAAACTTGACAACAGATTAATAGAGATTATATAATATGGAGAACAGGGGGACAAAAGAACAAAAGAAAGAAAAGTAAACAAAACCTCTGAGAAACAGGGGATAACATTAAAAACACCAACATACATGTGAGAGTACAGAAGGAGGGAGAGAATGAAAGGAGAAAAAAATTCAGAGAAAACTTACCAAATTTAATGAAAAACATTAATCATTTCATCCAGGAAGTTTAATGAACACTGAGTAGGATAATGACAAAGAGATACACAAAGAAACACATCATAGTAAAAAATGCTGAAAGCCAAAGACAAGGAGAAATCTTGCTGGTGGAGAAGAAAGAAAGTATAATTGGGTGCCTGGGTGGCCCAGTTGGTTAAGCATCTGACTCTTGATATCAGCTCAGATGATGTTCTCACAGGTTGTGAGTTCAAGCCCTGCATCAGCTGACTGCGCTGAGCCTGCTTGGGATTCTTTCTCTCCCTCTCTCTTTGCCCCTCCACCACTAGCACTCCGTCTCCCTCTCAAAATAAATAAATAAACTTAAAAAAGAAAACTACTATCAATATAACAGACTCTAAGTAATATTAATAAGCCACTTCTCAATAGAAACAATGACGATCAAAAGACAGTGGGAAAATATATTTACAGTGACAAAACAAAAACTATCAACCTAGAATCTAAATCCAGCATCATTATCTTTCAAAACTGAAGCTAAAATTAAGTCCCAGATGAGCAGAAACTGAGTGAATTTGTTGTCAGCACACTCAACTACAAAAATGCTACATAAATTTCTTTAGACTGGAAACATGTGACTCTAGACAGTAATTTCAATCCCCATACAAAACAAACAGCATCAGTTGGGTAATTATATAATTATAAAATACAATTAAATACTTGTTTCTTTTCCTTTTTTCTCTCAACTGATTTAAAAAGTTATCATATAAAACAAAATACAATTAAATACATATTTCTTCTTTTTCTCTCAACTGATTTTGTAAAGTTTATTTGAGAGAGAAATAGAGAGCAAGTGGGGAAGAGGAAAAACAAAGAACAAAAAAGATGAAACAACAAACAAAAAGTACAATCGGACCAATAATACGGAGACACGGGTGGTTACCAGAGGGCTGGGGTGCGGGGAATGGACAAAGGAGGTGAAGGGAAATGGGAGGTAGGAGAGTCCAGTTATCGAATAAATAAATCATGAAAATAAAAGGCACATCATAAGGAATACAGTCAATGATATTATAACAGCATTGTATGATGACAGATGGCAGCTACAGTTGTGGGGAGCCTGGCATAACATATAGAGAAATTAAATCACTATGTTGTACACCTGAAACTAATGTAACATTGTCTCTCATCTCTACTCAAATTAATTTTTTTAAGTGGGATTGCATTAAACTAAAAAACTTCCTTATAGCAAAAGAAACCATCAACAAAGTGAGAAACAACTTACAGAATGAGAAAAAAACATGTCTGTGAACCACGTATCTGATAAGCGTTTAATACTGGAAAAACACATAAAGAATTTATACAACTCAATAGCAGCAAAAAAAAATAAAACAAATAATCCCGTTGAAACGGGAAAAGGGCCTGAAAAGACATTTCTCCAAAGAAGAGATACAAAAAGCCAACGGGCACCTGAAAATATGTTCTACATCGCTAGTCAGGGAGGTGCAGATGAAAACCACGATGAGACATCCTCATGCCTGTTAGAATGGCCATCATCAAAAAGACAAGGTATAACAAATGCTGAAATGTACATGGAGAAATTCTTTTATGTGCTTATCTTTCTCATAAGTACTTATAAGTACTGTATAGCAGATCCTCCATACGTGTTTTACTAATGAAGTTATAAAGAACAAACGCTCAGGAATATGGAGCTTTATCATTATTTTTCCTACAATCCCATTTCACAGCTAAAATTTGATACCACTTAGAATTTTGGCTCTTTAAATGCAATTATTAGTAAAATCCCTGTGTGTGTGAACATCATTCTAACTTAGCTATGAATTGATGTGCCAGGATTCCTAATCCAGTGCAAGCTGAAAATAAGATATCTGGCGTTTAATTAGTTAGTTATTTTTATCAGTCTGGGAAATTGGTGAGTCTTTAATTTAAGACTCATTTTGTACTTTTAAATTATTTTAATTATGGCAAAGTATTCAGGTGCAATATGGTAGCCATTTATAAATAAATAAATAAAATTAAATAAAATACAAGATCATTATCATTATGTGTAATGTACTAATTACACAGAGCTCTATTCAGGCCAAATTTGATTACTGTGATTCTTCATTGCTATTTCCCTAGATTTAAAAGCCAAGCATTATTACAACCAATTTCTTTTAATTTTATGATGGACTCCTTTTATTTTACTCTTTCTCTCTGTTGCATGTGAAAACACAAAATTGTACTGAGAATAAAACTACATTTTTCTCCTCTTTTGAGATAATTAGGAAGTGTCCTTGTTTGTCTTTGAATTTAAAATGTATAATTCAAAGTCTTTATGTTAAAAGTGAATGCCCAATATTACAGTATCAGCTCCTATTAGTATTGCTTTGTATATGTAGTCCTATTAACTTTAGAGTATAGAACGAAGAGAATGTGAAAATTTTAAAAGAGAAAAAAGTGCTAGAGATTTAAAGATGGAAGTAACTAACTATATGGAGTATCAGAGCCCAGAGTGAACAATCCACATGGCCTTGCACTATACTGGTCTGTTCTGAAAGACCCAACATGGATTAATAGTGGAAACTTGGTTAAGTCCTCAGGGTGTCTTTAATACTGCGCATATATAAACTTTATATGACAATCTGAAAAATGTTTTTGTTTTTAAAAAATAAGATAAAAACAATTGCTATCCACTGACACATACTATATGATAGTTTTTAACATTAGTTGATTTATATGTACCGTCATCCAAATCTCACAGCAACCCTCTGGGTACACATCAATATCCCAGTTACAGAAGAGGAAGCAGAAATAAACATAGTTTAAAGCCATTTCCGAAGGTAACAAGGAACATGCCAGAGCTTGGGTTTGAATCACAGCTACCTAACTACAAAGCCTAATTTCTTTCTATGAAAAGATTGTGAGCTAAAGACTAGATTATAGGATGAGTTTTCTTTAAGGATGTCTGGCTAGAATCAGCGAGAAACGAAATAAGGATGGGTCATAAAATTTTAGGATACAAGATTAATGAGTTAACATCACTTTTTCTTAAAAAGTATATTATTTACTTTGAGTGAGAGAGAAAGAGTTGGGGAAGGGCAGAGAGAGGGAGGGAGAGAGAATCTCAATCAGGCTCTACACTGCCAGCACGGAGTCCCACTGGGGGGCTGGAGCTCACAAACCATGAGATCATGACCTGAGCCAAAATCTAGAATTGGACGCTTAACTAACTGAGCCATCAGGAACCCTAACTTTATTTTTTAAAGTGCATCCCTATTTAAGTCCTATAACATAAAGACTCTAATATGATACTAGAGATTAAATATCCTTTCACCCTCTAATAATAACAAAAGGATAACTGATGGTCCAAATACATTTAGAACCTTTTCACAAACACACAGTAATAATAGTCAGGACAACTATCAAATTAATTTTTAATTTTTTTTTACATTTATTTATTTTTGAGAGACAGAGAGAGATAGAGCACAAGTGGGGCAGGGGCAGAGAGAGAAGGAGACACAGAATCTGAAGCACGCTCAAGGATCTGAGCTGTCAGCACAGAGCCCCACGCGGGGTTCGAACCCACAAACCACGAGATCATGACCTCAAGTTGAACACTCAACTGACTGAGCCGCCCGGGCGCCCCTCTAATTAATGTTTTTGAAGCCAAATGGAGAAAGAGATTTTATCCACAGGAAAAATTAATATATCATTGAAAAGCATAATAATTTATGGGGCGCCTGGGTGGCGCAGTCGGTTAAGCGTCCGACTTCAGCCAGGTCACGATCTCGCGGTCCGTGAGTTCGAGCCCCGCGTCAGGCTCTGGGCTGATGGCTCGGAGCCTGGAGCCTGTTTCCGATTCTGTGTCTCCCTCTCTCTCTGCCCCTGCCCCGTTCATGCTTTGTCTCTCTCTGTCCCAAAAATAAATAAAAAACGTTGAAAAAAAAAAAAAATTTAAAAAAAAAAAGAAAAGCATAATAATTTAAAAGGGTAAATATTCCAAAATTTTTTAATTCTTTTCAATTATTTCACTCAGGTACTTAGTAGCCCAATTGTCCCTACTGTGTGTATAGTACAATTGGAACTTGCTTTAAGAGATAATGTCCCTTGGGGCGCCTGGGTGGCGCAGTCGGTTAAGCGTCCGACTTCAGCCAGGTCACGATCTCGCGGTCCGTGAGTTCAAGCCCCGCGTCAGGCTCTGGGCTGATGGCTCGGAGCCTGGAGCCTGTTTCCGATTCTGTGTCTCCCTCTCTCTCTGCCCCTCCCCCGTTCATGCTCTGTCTCTCTCTGTCCCAAAAATAAATAAAAAACGTTGAAAAAAAAATTAAAAAAAAAAAAAGAGATAATGTCCCTTTATGGTTTTTAATTTTTTTTAAATTTTATACAAAGGGTGATTTACATTTAAAATATTAATGTCTTTAAAATCTTTCCTTCTAAATGTATGTTTGGTGTTGGTCTTACCTTGATGAATGAAAATGTGAGCAGCAAATTAACCAGTATTCTCAAGTATCAGTGCTGCTATTTTGTGAAAGGCCAGGGAAACTAGTGTTTGTTAGCAAATGTTGACCACAAGCATGTATATCTATCCCCATGTTGCTATAGATTCTTTCGATGAAAAGTTCAAAAACAGATAAGTCAATGAGAAGTAAAATTCAAACTTCTGAAAACAGGTTTCGAACCCTTGGTATGGACTGATTCTGAAACCTCTGGTATGGAAGCTTTCTCCTGTATAGACTTGCACCGGGAACCCGGGATGCTCAGGCTATAATCTGCAGTGAAGCCTGCTAGAACACCGCTAGCGACCAGTTTTAGGTGCTTAGAGTTATTATTGAATGTACTTCTTGGGTATTAGCCTCAGGCAGAGTGAGGATGGGATGGGAAATTCTTGAGCATCACTGTAACTTCCTGGAAGTACTGACTAGTGTGCTTCAATAAATGTGCTTACCTTATCTACCCAAAGTTGCAGAGAACTTTCACTGTGCTAAGACTTTGGTGGTTATAGAAATTAAGAATCATTTATGGGGGCACCTGGGTGGCACAGTCAGTTAAGCGTCTGACTTCAGCTCAGGTCATGATCTCACGATTCATGAGTTTGAGCCCTGCATTGGGCTCTGTGCTGACAGCTCAGAGCCTGGAGCCTGCTTCAGGTTCTGTGTCTCCCTCTCCCTCTCTCTCTCTGCCCCTCCACTGCTAGTATTCTGTCTCTCCCTCAAAAATAAATAGACATTAAAAAATGGTTTAATAAAAAGTAGAATAATTTATCTAACAAATTCATTCAATGGGATTTATTGAGCACCTGCTATGTATTGGTCATTGGGGATATTGTCAAAATGATGGATGAAATTTTTGTGACCCTGTAGTTATAGAGATATAGAAACAAGTTACACAAGCATATATTTATATGATTGCCCATCCTGAAGTGAATGTGCAGAAAATGTGTGAAGGCAAAGGACAAAAATAAAAGAGCAGGAGACATTTTTAAACCCGGTTTTAATAAGATTAGATTTACATTTCTGCAAAACTGCTATGGCTGAATGCAAATGATTTCAGAGGGACCAGAGTGATGGTAGAGAACTAGTAGTAAAACTAATGTGGAAGTCTAGGCAACACATGAGCATCATCTGAATTAGTGTAGCAATAGGCAAGAAAAGTAGAACAGGATGGCTAAACTATCACCAATGTTGTACCAATAAGGACACTCTATGAATTTAGTCACATGAACTAAATTTTAACCTATAGGGAAAATAAAAATATAATACATAAGAAAGTCTAGTTTGGACAATAGTTCAATGACTACTAAGGACTTCGTGCACCTAGAGCCAGTTAGTCATATGAAAAGTCTGTACATTACAGAAACGAAGCTGTATTCTATCATGACAATTTACTAGAATATTTTGCTTAAACTAATGACCAAAATTAGACACAAATTCTTAATAATTTGTTACTGATATATAACTCAGGACTATCCAGACCAAATATCTTGTAAAAGCTATTCTTTCCATTTAACACTATTCCGTAAATATTTATCAACCACCCACATTTTATCAGGCACTGTGCTAACTGTTGTAAATCAATGATAGTAAAGTAAAAGCACATAATATCTCTGTATCTCTCTCCATCTAATGGTGCAACCAGGCAATCTGAATAAAATGTGATGTCATTGCATTACTTTATCTGTAACGATGTTGGTGGAGTACAATATTTTCAGAAGGTACAGGAAAGATGAAGAAAGAGTCGGCATGTAGAAGGCATGACAATTATGTCAAGTTGACAGGAAGTGTGAAAATAAAAAGAGTGCTGATCGTCCATGGAGATGGAACACAACTTACACAGATTCTCAGTAAATAGATAAATATAAAACGTTGGAGGAACGGAAAGTGACTCAATAATGTCTGCAGCAAAATATGGTAGGTGTTTGAGATTGAAATGAAGATTTTAGTTTAGTTTAGTTTTTATAAATTTTTTAATGTTTATTTTTTACAGAGAGTGTGAGCAGGGGTGGGGGGCACAAAGAGAGAGGGAGACACAGAATCTGAAGCAGGGTCCAGGCTCTGAGATGTCAGCACAGAGCCTGACGCGGGATTAGAACCCACGAACCACAGGATCATGACCTGAGCCGAGGATGGATGCTTAGCGGACTGAGCCATTCAGGTGACCGAAATGAAGATTTTAGTGAAATAGGTTATAGAACAGCGAAATAGAGGTGAGCTAATTAAAAACCACATAAACCATAATAGAGAGTTTGGGCTTGATCAAAAGTGAAAAAGAATGGTACTTAAAATTTTATTTTATTTTTTAAGTTTATTTATTTATTTTTGAAAGAGACAGAGAGAGAGAGCACAAATGAAGGAGAGGCAGAGAGAGGGAGACAGAGGATCTGAAGTTGGCTCTGTGCTGACAGGGAAAGCCCGATGTGTGGCTTAAACTCACAAACAGTGAGATTATGACCTGAGCCAAAGTCTGCTGCTTAAGTGACTGAGCCACCTAGGTGTCCCAGTACTCAAATATTTTAGAAAGAATTACCAGTACTTACATTTCAGCACTATAACTGAGGTTATAATGATGATAATAGACATGAGAAGATCAAAGCTGGAATCAGTAAAACTGATTAAGAGACTGTTAGGAACCAACCAAACAGACAGACAGACAAAAGGTGGTGGGTGTTATCCATTAGGATATATACAATCGGATGATGTTTAGAAATATTTAAAGTAAAATCAAAAGGTCTTGGTGACAATTTGACTCTCTGGGTTGATTAAGCTATTGGGAGAGAAGCAAGTAATTCTTAATTATGTTCTCCACAATTTCTGCTGGTTACTCTGTGATGAGATGTGGATATGACAATGGACTTGATTTGCTAGGGAGAAATAACATGAAGCAAGTCAATGTATATTTCACAGCTGACATGTGCCTTTTTACACCCAGCATATAAGCACCATGATTTCGGGAAAATCAAAGATAACAGACTACAAAACAGTATTCCTTCCAGCACACCAAACCCTGAGTAGACCAAATACTAGTTGGCTGTTTTTCACTACACATGTCAGAAAAGGGTGTTCCTTCATTTTGGAGAGATTGATTAGCAAAAGATATGGTATTTATAAGAAGCTCACAAAAATAGGGGGAAAAACATCAAGGAATTAAAGATAAAAGTGACTGTGGATAAAAACTGAAGATGAATGCTAAAATGTAGTTTTGAGTACTAGGGCAATTATGCAAATATAAACAGTTCACAAAACCCCATTACACTTGCCTGCAAAATAAATTAAAGAATGCTAACAGGTCAGGATTATTAACGTATCATCTTTTCCAATTTGTGAAGTAACAAAAGTAGAGTCGAGGCTAAATCATTAAATTCTAAATCTTAAGAGAGGAATTAATTAACAATATTAAGACTATTGTTTCTTAACTGAATACAGTGAAAGCTCTGAAGCCATTTTTTCTACCCATCAATTCACTAAAACACCCCACAAGGTTGAACGGTTTAAAATCTTTAAAATGTGGAATGAGAAACAAGTAAAAGTGAGTATATTTAGTTTCTAACTTCCTCTCCTGGATATTTGTATGCTTAGGCCTCTGATTTAAGCCAGAAAGATAGATATAAAAACCAAAGCTCAACAAGCAAGTGGTGGCACAAAAAAAAAAAAAAAAAAAAAAAAAAAATCAAAGGAAGGAAATGACCTAGAAAGCACAGAGAAGGTGTAAAAACTTTCAGAGAAAACAGGAAAAAAAGTGCCTAAAATTGATACCTTTTGGTGGAGCCAGCAAAATCAAATCTTGCTGGTGGGAATTCCAGAGAAATGCCATGTTTAAACTTCAAAATGCGGCAAACACACCTTTAATCATATAAAAAAAAAAATCAGGTCGAGTGGGTGCTAAAACAACTAAAAAGGATGATAAAGTATATACAGTTTGGAGAAAAGAAAACATATTTAGAGCAAGGTATTTAGATGAGTTTTTAAGAGAAGAATGAGTAACATCAGTGGATGGGATATGGGATCATTTAGTTTTCACACGTGTTTGTGGCTATGCCAGAGTGGTTATTTATTATCCCATGCCTAAAGCTTTCCTCTTCTCTCTGTTAAAACTTCTTGCTTTCAGTAAGCAGCTGGTCCAGGGATCTGCTTCTCACACATTGCTGGGACATTTGTTGTATGATATTGACACAGATGAAGTCAAGATTATGCTCCAAAGGAATATCCGTTTTATCTATTGGTACTCCTGGTGTTTTTGGTCCATATTTAGTAGAGTTTTAGGATCCTCATGCATTTGAAAACGATTAGAATGCATGAGCATAATTGTAACCATATGACAAAAATTAGTTAATATTTTTCACCTTTAGATTAATATTAATATTCATATTTATTGAAGTGAATCATTTACTGTGTCCTCAGTTTAGCAAGGTCAATTACTTTAGATTTTCCTCATCAAAGCTTATCCTTGATCCATTTATTCATTTTCTGATTTTCTTTTAATACAACTGAGATCTCTGTGTTATGACTACAATAGATTCTGTGCAGATATTTTATCAAATTCCAGATTTGCCATTTAACTTACGAAATATTGTAAGCTGAAAATAGACTATCAGATCTCTTTTCCTTTTTATCCCAGAGGAGAAAAGAGAAAGGACAATTAATAAAACTGAATATACAGTTTTGCCTGCATTGTGGACCTCATCAACCAATTTTGTTGTACTACATTATTTTCTCTCTGAAAAATTAATTATATATAAAATTTAGAGTTCCTGCTTGATGGCATTTTACTGTGTTCTTTACAATAAACATTCAATTTGGACGGAGAATTCTCAAAAATCATATTATAATATTATTTCACTGAATTAAAAAGTGCAAAGATGATAATTTTCCACTTCAAGAAAATTATTAAATATGAGATACCATATGTTTTCACTCTTATGTGGATCCTGAGAAACTTAACAGAAACCCATGGAGGAGGGGAAGGAAAAAAAAAAAAAGAGGTTAGAGTGGGAGAGAGCCAAAGCATAAGAGACCCTTAAAAACTGAGAACAAACTGAGGGTTGATAGGGGGCAGGAGGGAGGGGTGGGTGGGTGATGGGTATTGAGGGCACCTTTTGGGATGAGAACTGGGTGTTGTATGGAAACCAATTTGACAATAAATTTCATATATTGAAAAAAAAAGAAATTAATGTAATGTTAAGTTTGGAATGGGAATTTTTATGTCTTTCAGAAAACTAGTTATACTGTTAATTAATTATAAAATAACAGCAAAGTTTGAGTAACTGCTATTTATAACATTTGGTCCTCTATTGACTTGATACCAAAAAAGTTTCATCTCTGTCACCTTGGTATTTTATTGGATAGTTTGTCATTTTAAATTGATTTTTGAGAATTATTTTATATTTTTAATTAACTATGTATTGGGAATATCCATTGCAAATATATCCTCCAAGGTTGCGACATGATTTTTTACTTGATTTGCCTTTTGGTAAACAGATGTTTTTAATCTTAACATAGTGAAGTTGATCAAATTTTTTTTACACTTGTATTTTTTGTGTCTTGTTTAAGAAGTCCTTTCCTATAGCAAGGTCAGAAAGGTATTTCTTTTCTAAATTTTCTTTAGAATTTTTCATGGTTTTGCCTTTCATAATTAAATCTTTAAAACATCTGGAATGGCATTTGGATACATGGTTAAGCAATCATTTTTCTATTATTCATTTAATGATTCCTCTTTTCCCCACTGATGCGAAATGCCTACTCTGCCAGAAACTGAGAATCCATTTATTTATTTCTGGCTATTTTTTTATTAATCCATTATCCTATTCTTCTGTGAATAAACTAATATTATAACTTTAGAATTAGCCTTATTTGTTTTTTGATGTGTTGCGCAAATCCACTTACCCCCAAATCATTTCTTGGTAATATTGCCATAGCTAGTCTTGGTTCTTTGAATGTCCACTTCAAATTTTGTTAATCAAATAATAGGGGAAAAGAAAAACCTATTGCCATTTAGATTGTTTACTATTTTTTCTCTCTTATTGTGGAATATATGACCTGGAAAGTAGTGCTGATTCAGTGATGTTAGTAAATATTCTCATCTTTTTTCCTCCCAAAGAAAAAACTTCTAATGTATCACCATTACAAACAATTTGATAATCAGATATTACAGACAATATCTGACTAACGTAAGGACTTAGTCTTTATTTTGTAAGAATTGTAATCAATAATGGATGCTATATTTTATCAAATATCTCTTCCTAATTTAATTAGATCATGCAAAGTGTATTTCCCTTTATCCAGTACTGTGATATATTACATAAATCTATTGTAACTGTTAATTGACCCCAGCCTCACCCCAGATAAACCCAACTTCCTCCTAACACCGATTATCATAAAAAGTAATTACTCATGATCATGTTTATGAATCTCCCTGGTTTTCACCTATAGGCCAAGGAAACTTGGATAAATAAATGAACAATACATAGATAACTTCCAAAACAGAACTAGGTAGAAAACTATGTTCATGAAGTCAAAACCACTGGATAGCCTACATGTGCAGTATCAACAGAGCAGGAGGAACTAAGAAGAAGAGAATAGGGAAATTCAGTGCTCATGAAAATGTGGTATCAGAAAATAATTGGAATCAAAGCCCATTCAAATCTTTTAGAGGATTAAGAGGTAATAAGAGAAAAATTTTAACCCTGTGGACAATGAAAGTATTCAATAAAGACGTGAAAAAAAGTGAAAAAAAAGAAAACCTAATATTTTAAGGAAGTAAATATACTATGACATTTATAGTAGTTTTAAAAGAATAAAATAAATTAGAAATTTTTAAAAAATGTAGAAATGAAGAGATTGGAGAGAAGAAGGTTGAAAATAAATGTCCTAAAATTCAAGAAATAATTAGAAATAAAAATACTTGAGAAATCAAAACTAAACTTAGGTAGAATCCAAGACCAAATAAAAGAGTGGGGAAAAAAAAACATAAAAATGTAACATATATAATGACAACGAACAAGGAGGCAATGTGGCTGAATTAAAGGCAAAGAAGGGAAAGCTAGTAGGAGATGAGTTCAGGAGAATTACAGCGGCAGAGATCGTTTTAGACCCTTATTCCAATGATCTGTTACTGTGTTTCCTGTGTATCAAATCATAATACATTCCATTATCTAATTCTAAATGGAATGATTTAAAATAATAATAACATAAAGAAGTATAAAATTGCTTAAAGATAAGAAAGAAAATTATTGTGATTCTCTCTGTTCACGGCTCTCAGGTTAGCATCCATTAAACATTCAAGTGGAGATGTTATGAATATGCAGTTAGATATTCCAGATTTCAGCAGAATGGTTCAGGCTGGATATATAATCTTGGGATTCATCAACAAAGATGCTTTTTAAACCATGAGAATAGAAAAGAATGTGTAAGGAGTGTATATATAATATATAAAATAGAAGTCAATGAGGGTTTTGCCTACGCATAAGTGCCCTGCCTAGCCATACTGGAGCTTAAGCCAAAAAATAAAAGTTAATAATATTGATTCTGTTTTAATTAGACATTTTACTTATTATGGGATTTTTGCATGATTTTTAAAAAAATATTGAAATAATTTTATCTTTGTTACTAAACTTTTGGGCACTCCCTAAATTTTGTACCCAAAATGAGTTGGTCATTTGCATCACCATGATATCAATGTTGCCCGAACATTCCAACATTTAAATTTGGGGGGTTCTTTTTTTTTTTTTTTTTTTTCAACGTTTTTTATTTTATTTATTTTTGAGACAGAGAGAGACATAGCATGAACGGGGGAGGGGCAGAGAGAGAGGGAGACAAAGAATCGGAAACAGGCTCCAGGCTCCGAGCCATCAGCCCAGAGCCTGACGCGGGGCTCGAACTCACAGACCGCGAGATCGTGACCTGGCTGAAGTCGGACGCTTAACCGACTGCGCCACCCAGGCGCCCCATGGGGGGTTCTTAATGAAACAGCAAAGGAAACTAAGACAGTGTGGCCAGAAATGTGGGAAAACCACATTTGTGTGCTTTCTAGAACCTAAGAAAGTGTTTCAAAGAGGAAAGAAGAATTAACTGGGTTAAATGCTACCCAAAAGTAATGCTAAATGAAGATAGAGAAATGGCCAAGGGCTTTAGTAACATGGTTATTAGTGGGAAGTATAGCATTAGTGAAGTGGTGAGTGTGAAATCTAATTAAAGTCAAAAAAGATAAGGAGTAAAGAAAATGAAGGTAGTAGCATATGAAAAAAAAATGAGATCATTGGGTTTGTTCATTTTTAGGATGGAACAAAAATGAGATCGTTGATTTCTAAGATAGTCAAATGAAATTTGTATTCTAAAATGAATGATATATTAAAAGGGAAACATTATGATGTAAGAGAGTGAGATGGGGAGAGAACTTTGAGAAATGTCCTTGAGCAATTAGGGGGAATGTGTCCCTGTGAATAGAAGTTAGGATTGCTTTTGGCTACGAACATAGATGGTAGTACCTTTGGAATGAGAGAAAAAGGTGGATTATATGGGAGCAGAAATACGAAATGATTTAATATAGCAGTATAAGTTAATCTGTTATTCTTTGCTGGCTTCTATTTTCTCAATGAAATAGAAAATGAAATGGGAATTTGGAGTGTGAATTAACTGTCCAGGCCCCTAGGGAAATGGAAGAGATCATAGGTTAGGAGAGTGTAGAATGTTATGTTCAGCTGCATGGGTGTAACCATAGACCAAGTATACAAAGGATATCCCATAAAACTCATAATTTAGCAGCAGAAGTCTGTACTTCAGAGAGTGGGATAGATCCCTTCATGGCATTACTGTGAAATAGAAATAAAGCAAGGTTACATCTATATTTTTACTTCAGAAATTCTCTTTTCCCAATAAATGCCAACATCTGCCAAGATCCAACTAAAATGTTTGTGAAACTTACTCCAATTCCCAGATAGAATTAAGTTCCCTTCCAAAGCAGCCCCATGTCACTTTGTAGTGATTTCAAAATTGGCATTTGTCACATTAAATAAAAACATTTAAAAATGGCTTATCAGCTCTATCATTCTGTGACTCATTCGACAAAAGAACGTCATAGTAGAAATGAGTCTTATTCATTGAAACTTAGAGAATAAAATAATGAAGAAGGCGACTTGTTCAGTCCTATTCAGAAAATGTGAAAGCTAAAATGTTACACGACCTTTGGAAGTTCCTAGCAGCCATATGATTTTGCATGCGTATTTTGTAGAGAAATATTCAGAATAGATTTCAAACTGTTTTTGAAATGGGTTGATAGATCATTTTGTGGATTATTTTGAATGTTGCTCCAGCAGGCAGAATATATTAGCATTCATCTTGGAAAGGAAGTGGCAGCATATCTATTTCTGTAATTCCAGTGAAAGTAATCAGTTCATTGGGGGAAATAACAAGCTAAGACTTCAGACAAACTTAACTTAAACTGCCTGGCCTCATGTTTAGTTGACGAATTCTCTAACAATGGTTTGTTGGTTCCTGCTTAGAGATTTTGCTCTGAAAAATAAATGTTTTGCTAACTCTTGCACTGAGTGCTGTTGCATAACCTATGTCAAGACCAAATTCAAAATTCAGATTTGCCTGGCTGGTCTGGTACAGCACGTGACTCTTGGTCTTAGGGTCGCGAGTTTGAGCCCCACGTTGGGTGTAGAGATTACTTAAAAAAATCAGAGGTAGATCTGTTTAAAAGAGAGAAAAAGGAGAAAGGTTTTATTCCCTTTATATAACTCCTGTCCTCTCCATTTGTGAAAAAAGCTACTAGTGCCTGCCAGATATTTGTTGTTTATACATTTTGGATGACCCCCACTGGGATCCAAAATTTTTCACCTAACATACATTTTATTCATTGTCTCCAGAAAACGCTATAACTTTACTCTCCAGAGACTTGGACCACAATCAGTTCCCGTAAAAGCCTATTTATATTGTTCCCTTATTCTGTTACAGGTCTAAAACACTATAATGTATACTTTTAACCCAAGGGTCAACATGTTCAGTTTGATTAATACCAGAGACTGACTGAAGAATTTGTTGACTAGAATGCCACATATTCAGATCTCTCTTACTCAAATATTCAGTAATAAATGCATTTTCACTACGCATTATTATTATTTTCACTATGATTCCGAAAACTTTCATGTTTTTCTTCCTGCTCAAAGAGCCATGCTTCTAAGCACCATAGTAAATCCCTATTCTGTTTATTGTTAAGTTCATTACAAATAGTACAAAAGGGAAGGCAAAAAAAAAAAAACCTGACGATAATTGTTCTATAAAAGATAATATATTAATTTATTTCACTATCTCTATTCATAAGCATAAAAGTAATTTAAGTGTATTTTTCTAATCCTTAATTACTTTTGTAACAGAAATGCAACAAAAAGAAATTAAGAACAAATGCATGCTTATTAGGAGATATGTTTGTTTTCTTAGATATATACTATCATAAATAAAGGAAGTGAATCTCCACTCAATCTTTTTTTTTCTTTTAAACATTAAAGGATTTAAGCAGGTGAAGTTAAGAGTTACTAAGTTAATAGTTTTTTTTTTAAGATTATCATTAGTCCTTCTAGTTTTCCAAAAAAATATAAATCTATAAAATTTTAATTTATTGAAAATAACAAACAGAATCCAGTTAGAATAACGATAAGAGCACCTTTGTCTGTAGGAGGGACAAACAATTGATAAACATATCTGGAGAACATATGCTACAAAACTCTCAGATATCTAAATTTGAAAATATTTGAGCCTCTCATTTTAGGAATAACTCCTGATTGTGGTAGGTTAGCATTTTTTGCAGTGAAGTAATAGATCTGATTTTTGAAAAATATGAAAAGAGATGGCAGTGATAATTCTTCCTTAACAGACATTCAGTAAGCACCAATCAGTGCTCTACTCTATTTATTGAAATTGCAAATATTACAGGCATGTGCTATTACAACTTATATAGTATCACATTAAAAGAAGTTAAAAGCATCAGCAAAATGAAAAAGAAACAAATGAAGAGAATAAGCAAAAGGAGAGAAGCAAAGGAACTGAAAAATCTGCAACCTAGACAATTAACATGTGATAAAGATTTGTCTGTACTCTACTATTAGGTAATGGATCTAACTGCTTGTTAACCTCTAACAAGAATGCTTACTTTATGTTTGATTAATGTGAAGATTCAAGCATCAATTTCTTGATATCACTGCTGGTACATAAAACAGATAACTTTTAACTCATAAAACCAATATATCACATCTATCACAGGAAAAATCAGTACAATAATACTACAAAAAATGTAAAATCCTTACCTGGAAATGAATTCCTAGTGTCCTTTGAACATTCGAGTATCTACTTAATCCAAATACCTTTCTCAAGAATGTTTGTGATAAGTAAAGTCATTCACTGTTATGCTGGGATAAGAAGTAAAAATTGTGTGTGTGTGTGTGTGTGTGTGTGTGTGTGAATTTTTCAATGATGGATCTCAACATCAGATATTCATATGACTTTTACTCATATTGCCAAGTTATATTTACAATATGTAAGATAGTTCATGAATGAAATGCATTTTCCCTGAGCTAGGTATAGACCACTCAAAGTTTGGCTACAGTTTTTAAACAGTTGGATTTCTCAATAAGCCCCCAAACTCTTCAATAAAAGAAAACGCCTCAATGTATTTTTGTCAAGATATATATACATACATATGTGTGCATACATACATTCACACAGGCATATTTGTAACCACCTGATTTAAAATGGATCTAAGTTACTGATTATCTGTCAAATTACCTAATATATTTCTAATATATTGTTGCTGGACATATATAAACTCTCTTTCTTTTAAATTTTTTTTCATAATCTATTAGTATTTCATTGTAGATATATAATCTGTCATATACATACCAGAGCCAAAACTTCCTAGTTACTTTAGATAACACTTCCTTTTTGCTAAAAATTGCATGACAATTATCCCATCAAATCATGCAGACTGCATTTTATCAGTGAACATGCTGAATACTTTGTTGATTCAGATGGCAGACTTATGATATAATTTCCATGAATATTATATAATTGAATTTCAATCAAGGTGACTGATAGAAAACCAGTCAAGACTAAGGCAACTACATACTTAAATTTATTAGGCATTTACTAACTGAAAACTATTTGTATGTATGAATATCCTGAATTTTTTATGTTAAGGAGGTAGTGTTCCACTGAGGAAAATTGAAGAGGACATAGAAAAATGGAAAAACATTCCATGCCAATGGATTGGAATAACAATATTGTTTAAAATGTCTATCTTATCCAAAGCAATCTATACGTTTAGTGCAATCTCTATCAGAATACCAAAGCATTTTTCACAGAGCTAAAACAAATAACCCTAAGATTTGTAGTGAACCACAAAGACCCTTGATAGCCAAAGCAGACTTGAAAAAAACAAGCAAAACTGAAGGCATCACAATTTTGGACTCCAAGTTATACTGCAAAACTGTAGTGCTCAAGACAGTATGGTACTGGCCCAAAAACAGACGCATGTATCAATGGAATAGAATAGATAACTCAGAAATGGACCCACGACTAAATGGTCAATTCATCTTTGACAAAGCAGGAAAGAATATCCAATGGGAAAAAGACAGTCTCTTCAACAAATGGTGTTAGGAAAACCTGACAGCAACATGCAAAAGAATGAAACTGGACCACTTTCTTACACCGTACACAAAAATAAATTCAAAATGAATGAAAGACTTAATTTGAAATGATCAAAATCTTAGAAGAGAACACAGGCAGTAACCTCTTTCACCTCAGCCACAATTTCTTTCTAAATATGTCCCCAGAGGCAAGGGAAACAGAAGCAAAAATGAACTATTGGGAATTCATCAAAATAAACAGCTTCTGTACAGTGAAGGAAACAATCAACAAAACTAAAAGGCAACCTAGGGAATGGGAGAAGATATTTACAAACTGAGATCTGAGAGCTTATAAAACGGAATCCCCAAAAACAAATAACCCAGTTTAAAAAAGGGCAGAAGACATGAATAGACATTTTTTCAAAGAAGACATACAGATGGCTAACAGACATATGAAAAGAGAATCAACATCACTTATCATCAGGAAAATACAAATCAAATCTATAATGAGATATCACCTCACACTGGTCCAAATGGCTAAAGCAGCCACACAATAAACAACAGGTGTTGATAAGGATGCAGAGGAAGGGGAACCCTCTTACACTCTTGATGTGAATGCAAACTGGTGCAGCCACTCTGAAAAACAATATGGAGGTTCCTCAAAAAATTAAAACTAGAACCACCCTAAGACCCAGCAATTATATTACTAGGTATTAACCAAAAGGATACAAAAATACTGATTCTAAGGGGTATGGACAAACTGATGTTTAATGGCATTATCAACAACAGCCAAATTATGGTAAGAACCAATGTGTCCATTGGCTAATGAATAGATAAAGAAGAGTTGCTATAATGTGTGTGTGTGTGTGTGTATGTGTGTGAGTGTGGACAACACACACACACACACACACACACAAGGGGAGATTACTCAGCCATAAAAAATGATCCATTGCCATTTGCAATGATGTGGATGGAGATAGAGAGTATTAGTGTAAAAGAAATGTCAATCAGAGAAGGACAAATACCATATGATTTAACTCGTATGTGGAATTTAAGATATAAAACAAATGAAGGGGGTTAAAAAGAGAGGCAAACAAACAAACAGACTCTTAACTATAGAGAACAAACGGATAGTTATCAGATGGGAGGCACATGGAGGGATGGGTTGAATGGGTGATGGGGATTAAGGAGGGCACTTGCGATGAGCATTGGGTGTTGTATGTAAGTGATGAATCACAATACTGCACCAGAAACCAGATTACACTGCATGTTAACTGACTGGAATTAAAAATAAAAATTTGGTGAAAGAAAAAAAGTTGGAAAAATATAAAATAATTAATTAATTAGAAGAAACAAAATTAAAAACAAAAGGAATGTAGTGTTCCAGGTCAATATTAAAGCCACAAGCTATTTTAAGTATACCCATGTCCAAGATAAGGTTGACAAAAATACAGGTATGGGTGTCAAGTCATTGCCATTCTCAATTTTGGCATACCATTCAACATAAAGTGATGTAGAAACTACCAACATAAATGTCTAATTAATTTGACCACCTTTAGAAAAGAAGGAGGAATGCTTCAGTTTACAGAAGCTCTCATAAATCTGAGACCAAAAGACTTCCCAACAGTCTACTGTTGCCCATCATTTAATTTTTAGAAATGTGTATAATTTGAAATAAAATAAAATATTTAGATAGACATACACACAACTTCTGGGAATGTCCTCACCACCTGAATCACAAGGAGATCTGTGGTATCTACTTAATATTTGTGCCTATATCCCACAATACAAACATATATGTATATACATATACATGCTTATATATATGTATATGTAGGTATGTATATATATGTATATATACACATATTTCATATTTGTAGAAATATAAAACCTCAACATAACTTTTATGTTTGCACTAAATGCTCTTTTTTAAAAACTTTAAATATCATCCAGTACACCCACTCTACTCACAATTAGAATATCAACTAACTCAACCAATTAATACATAATTTTAAGAACTGGAAATCTGTAAAATCATAGTTTACTAATCAGGGAAAGAAAACTACTTTTTATATTAACACCGCAGAAATAATTACAGATACTAAGAGTTGGAATCTTTATTTCCATTAAGAATATTCTTTCAAAACAACATAGAACTGACTGAAAAGTTAAAATTTTAAGAAGAAATAAGAAGATTATGAAATCAGAAATATTCTCCCCTTTATAGTAACCTTGACCAACACCAACTCTGACTTTCCCTCTCTCAGGCCTGAAAGCACTATATCTATCTATCTATCTATCTATCTATCTATCTATCTATCTATCATCTATCTGTCTATCTATCTACCTATCAACTATCTATTTAATCTATTATCTATCATCTATGTATCTATTATCTATCTCTATCTATCTATCTACCTATCAACTATCTATTTAATCTATTATCTATCATCTATGTATCTATTATCTATCTATCTATCTATCTATCTATTGATCATCTATCAATCATCAATATCAATCTATGTCTTGAAACTGTATTTACACATCACTCTATCTTCAGTAGAATACTCTGAAATGTATCAAAATGAAAAAAATAAGTAGGTGAAATAAGTATATCCATAACTGCTATGTTCCTCAAGCTGTTTAGAAAGTGGTGCATTTTTATAATAACAAACTTTTGTCTTCTCAAACTCTATCCTCTATAATGACAGGTTATTAAAATATCTCCTAGTCAGTGAGAGTTAGCGTGGAGTAAGGTCAAAGAAATGTGATTTAAGAGACACATTTTAAGCTTTGGAATAAAGAACAAAATATATATGATATTATTTATGATTTATTTTATATTTTTCTTTTATTCATAATATGTTTTATATTTGCATACAATTTACTTCAAACAATGAATTGAAAATAGAATAAAATATTGAAATATATTGGTCAGTTACTCAATGCATAATTTACCTACATACCTGCTCTTTATTGACAAATCAAAGGAAACTAAAGAGCTAACATGTCAGTAAGTTACCTTGCATTTCACTGTCAGTTAAAGGCACACAAAGAGCTAGCCACAGAATCTCCTGACTTTTAAGGACACCAACAGTTTTCGAAGAGCTAAAGAAAAATACCTTATTTTCAGTTTACTTAGGGTTGTTATTCATTGTATAGGTCATACAATATACTCTGCTTTTATGATGTTCTTTACATTAGCTCTTTCTGTGCTTTGGAACTCTTTTTTCACATCTATTTGACTATTTGCTTTCTGTCCTAGAACAGCCTGTAGTTCTTCTGCTTGAGCTAAGAAAGGAATATTTTTAAATCACTTTTGACTATCCAGAAAAGCAGAGAGAAATCAATTTTAAAGAGAAAAATAATCTGCATTTACTTGTTGCTTTACACACATATGAAGGACAGTTTAAGAGACTGTACATTCAATGACCTAGGTGATATTTTTTCAGTATCATCTATCAGGAATACTAAGTGTTCAATTTTGTGTCCAGTCTTTCTGAGAACCGGGAAGGTGCTACAAAAGTAACCAAGAAGATGATTACCATACTCATTTAAAAAATTTTTTTTAATGCTTATTTGTTTTTGAAGAGAGAGAGAGAGAGACAGAGTGCAAGCCAGGGAGGGGCAGAGAGAGAGGGAGACATAGAATCTGAAGCAGGCTCCAGGCTCTGAGCCGAAATCGGACACTCAAAACGACTGAGCCACCCAGTGTTTACCATACTTCTAAGGGATTATTTTAAATTAGAACTTTAGACAGATTTAAAGTTACTTGAAGTGAAGAAATGAACATAAACTATTGTAAAGAATAAAAATTACCAATTACAAAGCATAACATACCAGGAAGTATACTTTGTGGGTCCTGTGTTAACTATGATTCTTTAAGGCCACAACTAAAACTGAAATATTTAAAACTTTGGTCCTAGATAACTTATTTTTTTAATGTTTATTTAATTTTGAGGGAGAAAGAATGCAAGTAGGGGAGGGGCAGAAAGAGAGGGAGACACAGAATCAGAAGCAGGCTACAGGCTCTGAGCTTCCTGCACAGAGCCTGACGGAGGCCTCTAACTCACAAACTGTGAGATCAGGACCTGAGCTGAAGTCAGACGCCCAAGAGACTGAGCCACCCAGGCAGTCCCTAGATAACTTATTTTTTTGACCACTCCCCAGATGTTGCTTATACTTACTACCTTGGGAGACAGTGCTGAATTTTGACTATCTACAATAAATTAGCATGATGAATGAACTTAATTAACTAAGGCGGACTATCACAACATAACAGCTTAAGAGCTAATCTAAATCCTATTTTAGCTGAGAAGAATGTCATCTATTTGGGAATAGACTGGGTGGGGAATGAAGAAGAGTATTATCACAAATGTCTATGGTGTGGAATAACAACCTCTGTAAACTTAGAAAATCTTCTTTCTGCGGTAATTTCCTGTGTACTTCTATCTTCCAATTGCCATAACAAACTACCACAAATTGGGTGGCTGGATATGAATTTTGGGCTACACCATTCAACCCATGCTAGTTCACCCTCTGTTCCTCCAAAATTCACATTCATTCCACATGCAAAACAAATTCACTCCAGCCCAACATTCTCAAGAATCTTGAGTCACTCCAGCATCCACTCTAAGTCCAAAATCTCTTCTAAGTATCATCAACTCAAAAAGTCCCAAATCACATCATCTATATCAGGTATGGGTGAGACCCTATGCATAATCCATTTGCAGTTTTTCTGGTGGCTTGACATTTTCAAGTACCTTGTCTGTTGCTTGTGTATGTCAAGAGGATCCATGCCATTAGACCAAGGGTTCTCCATAAATCTTTTCTGGGCAACTGTATCTCTATTTCTGGCTCTGCTGAGATGATTTATTGGATCCATAAGTAACAAACCTAATATCTCCAACAACAGATTGTTCTCCTCACTCTTGGCATCCTCTCCAAAATGTACTTTAGTGTTTTGTGTTTTTTTTTAATAAAAATAAACTATTTTGCAAAACATCAGTTTCTGATTCCATTTTGCTTAATAGATTCTTCCTTATTTTATCTCTTTCTTCCAAAATTTTACTATAACAGCAAGGAGAAACCAGGCTTCAACTTCAACACTTGGTTTGAAAATGTCCTCAGCTAAATATTCAAGTTCATTGCTTGCAAGTTCTGCTTTCTGCCCAACAGCAGTATACAGTGCAGCCAAGATTTTTTTTTTTTTTTGGTAACACATATTGTTTTTTTTTTCTCCAGGGTCCAATGACATGCTTCTCCTTTACTTCTGAGACCTCAACAGAAGCACTTTTCATGCCTGTATTTCCACCAATAGTCTCTTCAAGGAAACCTAGACTTTTTCTATCATAAGCTTCAATACTTGCAGTCTCTACTCATTACTCAATTGCAAAGAAACGTCCATATTTTAAAATATGTGACAGACAAGTACTCCACTTCTGAGTACCAAAATCTGCATTAGTTTTCTAGACCTGCCGTAACAGTGTATAACAAGCTGTGTGGCCTAAAACAATAGAAATTTATTTTCTCATAGTTCTATAAGATAAAATTCTGAAATCCAGCAATCAGCAAAACAATGCTCTCTTTGAAGACTGTAGGGAGCAATCCTTTCTTGCATTTTCCAATTTCTGTAGCCTCAAGTATTCTTTAGATTGTGGTAGCATAATTCCAGTCTCTGCCTACTTCCATCTTAAAATGACCTTCTTCTCTGCACGTTTTACATCAGTCATTGTATTTACTATTCACCCTTAATCTAGTATGTCATCTCAACTAATTATATCTGCAAAGACTCTGTTTCCAAATAAATTCACATTGTAAAGTGGAGTAGGAAGTACAGGCTCTCAGTTATAGAATGAATGGGTCACAGGAATGAAGGGCGGAGTATGGACAATTTAGTCGATGGTACTCTAATAGTTGTGTATGGTGATAGCTTGTAGCTACACTTGTGGTGAGCATAGCATAATGTACAGAGGTGCTGAATCACTATATTGTACATCT
Source organism: Neofelis nebulosa (assembly GCF_028018385.1). NCBI lineage: Eukaryota > Metazoa > Chordata > Mammalia > Carnivora > Felidae > Neofelis > Neofelis nebulosa. Next base: position 91,120,119 of record NC_080784.1, on the reverse strand, counting down.
GAAACTAATGCAATTATGTGTGTCAACTATATTCCAAAAAATTAAAACCAGAATTATCATATAATCTGGCAATTCTACTTGTAGGTATTTATCCAAAGAAAATGAAAACACAAATTTGAAAAGACATATGTACCTCTATGTTCATCACAGCATTATTTACAATAGCCAAGGCATAGAAGCAACCTAAATATTCATCAGTAAATAAATGGATAAAAAAAAATTAGTAAACATGTACTGTGGAATATTACTCAATCATCAAAAAGAACAGAACCTTGCCATTTGTGACACACATAAGACCTAGAGGTACTAAGTTCAGTGAAATAAATCAGACAAAGACAAATGCTATACAACTTCACTAACATGTAGAATCTGAAAAACAAAACAAGACAAAACATAAACATCATAAATACAGAGAATAAATTGATGGTTGCTAGAAGGAGGAGGTATGAGTAGGTGGATGAAATAGGTGAAGGGGTTAAGAGGTACAATCTTCCAGTTATAAAATAAATAAGACACAGGGACATAATGTACAGGACAGAGAATATAGTCAATAATATTTGACTTTTTTTATGGTGACAAACGATAAGATTTATTGTGGTGCCCATTGCATAATATCTATGAATACTGAATCACTATATTGTACGTCTAAAGCTAATACAATGTTGTATGTCAATTATTCTCAAATAAAAAAGGATAAAACCTAAAAAAAACAACATAAAGTCACAGCCGAGTTTCCAGCTGGATGAAAAGGAAAAGAAGAGAGGCACTAGCAAAATTACTCAACCTTCTTCCCATGATAGTAATAGCAAATAGAGTCAGAAGCTGTTGGATTTACCATAAAGATGCAGTCTTCCAGTGTTCTTTTCTGTTTTAATCCAATATACACACTACTGCTATCTCAACGTTTTTTATTTATTTTTGGGACAGAGAGAGACATAGCATGAACGGGGGAGGGGCAGAGAGAGAGGGAGACACAGAATCGGAAACAGGCTCCAGGCTCTGGGCCATCAGCCCAGAGCCTGACGCGGGGCTCGAACTCACGGACCGCGAGATCGTGACCTGGCTGAAGTCGGACGCTTAACCGACTGCGCCACCCAGGCGCCCCTCACACTACTGCTATCTCAACCCACCTGCATGGATAGATAACTGGCACACCTCTGAAAAGGGATAGACATGGAAGGCTCTAAAAAGCCATGGTTTCTTTTATTTAGTCTCTTCTGAATAGAATTGAGTTATTTTCAAGTATCATATATGTTTCTTTCCCAAGTCAGCCTTTCCTATTTTCTTATTAGAAATGAAATGTTATCTTCAGCACTAACTAAAAACTTTAAATAAAAACTATCATATATTTTAAGGATATTTTCACTGAGGCTGGAAAATTGAGTTTTGTTTAAAACTAGAAAGTGCACGTGCGTTTTCTAAATCCTAAGACCTTAACCACTTGTTAGAAATTAAAACACACACACACACACACACACACACACACACACACCATACACATATATTTTGTTCTAAGTTTTACAAGGATGGTTGCCAAACAAATATGAACCCTCTCCAAGTGAATTCCATATGATGGATTCACAAAAGCTGCAATTATTTTATAAAGATGGAAAAGATGCTAGAAATGTTTTATTCCAACCTAATAGTTTACGGTTTAAGAAAACAAGAACGAAGATATTGAATTTCCCCAAATCACATAGCTAATTACTGACAAGGCTGAAGTTGTTAAATACTTGGTTATAAAGACTAAATCTGCTGATTTTTTTTCATTTGCAGAATAAGCTCTTTGCTATTGATAGAGCCTCATAAAAAATGACAAGGGCTTTTTCTTTCTCTGCTTCTCTGTAATATTCATGTTGCAGTCCTATGAGACATATGCTGACCTGCCTTTCTCCCTGAAAATCTCACTTTTGCAGCCGGGTGAAAATCCTGCACAATGTGAGTTGATGCAAAGGCTCAGAATGTTTAACCAGACCCCTCTATTAAAAAGATATATAGACAAGAATAATAAACTCATTGCTTTGCCAAGGAAAATGAAGCCATTATTTCTAAGTTCAATATTAGAGGACTGTTTCATTATATATAAGAAGGGGAGCAGTGATAATAATGCCAATTTCAATATACAGGTTTAAGGATAAAGTACATCAACATGTAGGAAATTGCCTAACACATAGTAGGAAATCAGTGAATCTTAACATCTTTAATTTCAACAGATTATAGAGACCAAAAAAATGGATAACACAGATATTGAACCTAAAAGATATAAGGAATAAATAGAAACTAAGCAATTATGAAGTATTGATAGTATTCAGGCAACCAATGAGAAATGCAAGACTTATAACAATAACACTTTCTCAAAAATGTCCTATTGAAATTTATAGCTGGAATAAACCTTAGTATGTACTTAATCTGAATCATGATTTCTCAGCCTTGGCACTGTTGACACTTTGGCCCAGGTCATTTTCTGAGGCCCTGTAGATTCTTTAGCAGCACTGCTGGCCTCTACTCACTAGAAGTCAGTAGCATCCCCTCCCCCCACATTGTAAAACAACAAAATATGTTGCCAAATGTGTCCTTGGGAACAAAACTACAATCAGTCGACAACCACTGGTCTGAACTGACCATTTTATTTATGCAAATCACAAATATCAAGAATTGGCTGGTGTCCTCTCACGAGGCTATGAACTGCAGTGAGATGGAGAAGAAATGACAATGAACTAAGAATCATGTAGATTTTATGTTGGGTTTTCCTCTGCCTCTTACTTTCTGTGCAACTTGAGATAAGTCCCTTATATATTATAGTCACACGTTCATCGTTTAAAACAGGAAAAAAGAAAGTATTTAACCGAATGAATCACTGGATTGTGGGTGGATAAAATAGAATAGTGATTTTAAGGGTTTGGAAATGACCCATCTCTACCCATAAATGCATGTATACACAGATACCCTTGTGTATTATTATCTTCACTATTCTTAGTGAAGAGCCAGATTTCAAACTCAGTTCCCTTCATATCTATTTGGATCCACTGAAACAACACTCAGATACTAAAACAGAATTATCAAACTACATTGCAGCCACCACCTACATAGGACTAACCTGGCAGTGCTTGCTACAATGCAGACAAGCAGGTCCGTTGCTAGTTAATGTAATTTGAAAGTTGGAGGCGACTTTCAAGTTGGCATAGTTAAATGATACCCTTCGCTGCTGCTGCTGTTTGTTCCCTATTATTTTGGAATCATTGCCATGATGAACATTTTCAGATGTTTCCGGGATAATTTCTATGATTTTCAAGTGTCATACTTCCTCAATTCAATATTCTAAGCAGCTTTTATTTGCCATAAATAAATAAAAGAATAAATAAATAAATAAATAAATAAATAAATAAATAAAATTGACATAGTTTTTTTTTACTAAACTACTCTCCGGCTAAGTTTCTTCAACCACTCTTATTCCTTACAGTATAAAATACAAATACTTGGGTTGCATGGGTGGTTCAGTCGGTTAAGCATTGCACTTTGTGCGTCTCTTGTCATGATCTCCTGAGTTTGATCATGATCTGTGAGTTTGAGCCCCCCATTGGGCTCTGGGATGACAGCTCAGAACCTGGGGCTTGTTTTGGATTCTGTGTCTCCCTCTCTTTCTGCCCCTCCCCCACTCACTCTCTGTCCCTCTCAAAAATAAACAAATATTTAAAAAATGAAAAATAAATAAAATAAATAACAGTCTACCATGACAGGAGATCCTCCTATGATCTGTTCCCTTTTCTGCTGATCAAGTGCATCTCCTATATCTTCCTTTCCTTCATCTCTCTCTCCCTGACTTTCATCCTGCCCTTCATTAATTATCCCTCCTAGACTATATATCCTGATACTCAAACTTGAGGCTCCTTTAAAACAATAAACTTTCTATAATTTCCAAACACAGGTGATTCTCACAAATGCCATGCTTTGCAATGTTTGTCCTCTACTGTCCACAGCATAAATCCTATCCATCTTTCTAATCTTATCGGAAGCACTCCACAGCTGATACCCTTAACTGACTTCCACAGGGTTCTCCTATACATATTCCCCAATATTCCCACTCTTGTTAAATGCATTAGATATTGGTAGCGTATAGTATGTGTATATGTGTCCCCGTGGAACACAGGACAACAGAAATAACATATTTCCATTCAATTATGATTTGGTATATAGCACCATAATTGACACATAACAAAGATTTAATAAATATTTTTGAAAGAATAAATGGTACCGTGAGGAATACAAACACAAATGAGAAAAATTCATAGCTCAAATGCTTATAAAGTAGGGAATGAAATGACTATCCCCACAGATAAATATGAAAAGAATGTAATGAGCACTCCACTATCCCAATGGCATATAATCAGGATCATGGGAGCACACAAATAGGACAGGTCACCTTTGTTCATTCATAGTCCTGTTTCTGTTTCCAACTAGATCCAAAAGAGTTATTTGTAAAGTAATTGTATCATCTCATTAATCTGTGAATAGCTGTTTTCTGAAGAGAATGTGGTATAAATCAACTGCCATTATATTTTTAAAATACTGAAATCAGGGGTGCCTGGTTGTCTCAGTTGGTTAAGCATCCGACTTCAGGTCAAGTCATGATCTCACAGTTTGTGGATTCAAGCCCTGCATGGGGCTCTGCACTCACAGCTTAGAGCCTGGAACCTGTTTCAGATTCTCTGTCTCCTTCTCTCTGTCTCTCCCTCAGGTGTGCTCTCTCTCTCAAACCTAAATAAGTAAACATTAAAAAAAAAAAAAAAAAAAAAAAAAAAAAAAAAAAAAAAAAAACAACCTAAGATCAAGGGGCACCTGGGTGGCTCAGTCAGTTAAGGGTCTAACCTTTGATTTGGGCTCAGGTCATGATCTCACGATTCGTGAGTTTGAGCCCTGTGTCTGGCTCTGCTCTACTTGGGGTCCTCTTTCTCCCTTGCTTTCTGTCATTGCCCAACTTGTGCTTATTCTTTCTCTCTCTCTTTCAAAAGTAAATAAGTAAACTTTAAAATCCTGATATCAGGATAATTTCAGCCATAGGAGCAGCCTTTTCCAAAAAGAGTTATCTTTTTTATACTTCTCCTACCACTAAGGTTTACTTTATATAGTGATAATATTAGATCTTGCTGTAATGGTCTGCATCATTCTTATTCCAAACTTTAACCTTGCTTACCTGAATACTACATAATTATAGCATAATCACAGCAGAGCTAATCTCACATTTCCCCTAAAGCAGAAACACCATATAAATCTGATCTTCCTCTTACACAACTTTTAATTAACAAGATTTACCTACCACCTACTCTCTGTTGAACAATGAGTTGATATAAAAGTAATTAAAGAGACAGCTTTTGAACAATTAGAGTATATACTTATGCATAAGTTCTTCAAATGAAATAAAATTACCTCCAGACTGATGTGGTTAATATCTCTAATTATCTCCAACTTAGATAAGTTTCAGTTCTTAGGCAAGGTTACTTTTTCTGCTCCTTAATCAACTGAATCACCAGTTTCCAGTGCAATCCTAATGCCTTCCAGTCTCATATTTCAAATAAGTGCTACCTGTTCTAATATGAAGTTGAGTGTTACAGAAATAAAGGTGTGTTAGTATTTATATGAGATAAATCAATGGGAAACACATTAAATTTATTTAAATAGCCTATACTATAATTTCATTTAATATATTCACCTAGCAGGCTTTCTTTTCTTCCTTAATGGATGATAGATTTTGTTAAAGATGAGTCATTCATCTTAATCTTTTGTTGGAAAGTTACACACGATCATTTTCAAATATTCCCAGGCAAAATAAATGTCTCAAAAAATGAAGTAAGAAAAATAGTAGACATTTTTTTTTCTGGCTGATATTCAAAAAGGAAATATAATCATCTTATTATATTTAATATGGTTATTGAGAAGCAACAAGGAGGATTTGTATTCACAGAAAGAGGCTTCAAATGCTTGCTGGAAACTTTTTTTTTTTTTTTTATCAGAGATGCTGGTCAATACTTTATAGCTTTTCTGAGCTTATGCATTCTGATCAAACTTCAGAATATAAAAGATTAAACTTCTCAGCTAATTACATGCCTGAAGGCACATTAACAATGCAAGTGTCAATGCTCTGTTAAAAATTCATTTTGCATTTTTAACATAGTCCTGATAGCAAAACTTTGAAGGCAACAAAGTGGAAAGAGTTATATTCTTATTTTAAAAGATAGCCTAGGAACCTTGAGAAATTGGAACTTCATTATTTCATATTATGGAAAATATCAGAGGTAGTATGAAATCAAAATGAATTTTTACACATTTAAAAATTTCATGGATCATTGAACTTTAGTGAGAAGGACCTTAAGAGTCTTTTGGTCCCACCTTTTCATTTTGCTATGAGATTATCAAAGCATAGAAAGATTTTGACTCATACAAGAGTAGACAGGCATAGGTCTAATACTCAGAACTATTAACTCTTAAACCGGAGAGCTTTTCAAAGTATTGTTGCCTTGTAACACTGCAGAACCTATTCCTTAGTATGTTGGAAATACATTTTGCCTGTTGCACACTGAATTGTGTTCCCTGCAAAATGTGTATGTTGAAGCTCCAAACTTGGATAGCTCAGAAAGCGACTAATTAGAAACAGGACATTGAGGGACACCTGGGTGGCTCAGTTGGTTAAGCATCCAGCTCTTGGTTTTGGCTCGTGGTTCCTGGGTTCAAGCTCCACATCGGGCTCTGCGGTGACAGCACAGAGACTGTTTTGGACTCTCTCTCTCCCTTTCTCTCTGTCCCTCCTTGCTCACACTCTCTTTCTCTGTCTCTCTCTTTCAAAATAAATAAACATAATGGGGCACCTGGGTGGCTCAGTCGGTTAAGCATCCAACTGTTGTTTTCAGCTCAGGTCATGATCTCACGGTTTTGTGAGTCTGAGCCCCACATCAGGGTCCAAGCTGACAGTACAGAGCCTGCTTGGAATTCTCTGTCTCCCTCTCTCTCTCTCTGCCCCTCCCCCACTTGCATTATTGCTGTCTCTCTCAAAATAAATAAACTTTAAAAAATTACAAAATAAATAAACATAAAAAAAAGAAAGAAAAAAACAAGGCATTGAAAGATATGATTACATTAAAATGAGGCCTTCAGAGTAGGGCCACATTTACTGGTGTCCTTGTAAGGACAGACCAGAAGGAAGTATGTAAGCCATGGAGAGCAGCAGCCTCAGAAGAAACTAAACCTGGTGACACCTTGATCTTTGACCTTTAGTCTACAAAATTATGGGAAAATAAATATGTGTTGTTTAAGCCATCCAGTCTCTAGTGCTTTTTCAGGGCAACCTGAGAAAACTAGTCCACTGCCTAAATTATACAAAAATATAGTATATCTTTTCTGATAGAATTCTACATGCTAATTTTTCTTTAAGCTTAACCTCTCCATAGAACTCTAAATTTGAATCAGAACATTCGATCAGATATGAAAAGATTTTACTGTCTTAGGAAAATACAAACACACATCATTTAGCATGCTTTGCTTTATTGTGCTCCACAGATTCTGCATTTTTTTACAAACTGAAGATTTTTGGCAACCATGTATCGAGCAAGTCTATTAACACCATTTTTCCAACACCATTTGCTCATTTTGTATCTCTGTGTCACATTTTGGTAAATGTCACACTATTTCAAACTTTTTTAAAATTACTATTATATTTGTTATGGTGATTGGTAATCAGTGATTATGACTCACTGAAAGCTCAGATGATAGTTGGCATTTTTTAGCAATGAAGTATTTTTAAATTAGGAGATATGTATTGTTTTTTTTAGACAAAATGCTATTGCACACTTAGCCTACGGTATAGAGTAAACCTAACTTTTTTTTAAATGTTTATTTATTCTTGAGAGAGAGAGAGAGACAGAGAGTGAGCAGGGGAGGGTTAGAGAGAGGGGGAGACACAAAATCCGAAGCAGGCTGCAGGCTCTGAGCTGTTAGCACAGAGCCCAATGTGGGGTTTGAACTCATGAACTACGACATCACGACCTGAGCTGAAGTCAGATGCTTAGCCAACTGAGCCACCTAGGTGCCTCTAAACATAACTTTTATTTGTGGTGGAAGCCAAAAAAAAATACATTTTGTGGGGCGAGCCAATCGGGTAGAGGCTGGCAGCACAGGCGGTGAAAGAATTCACCCAAGGCAGAACCAAAAAGATAAAAGTTTATGGAATACCCTATAAGGAAGCAGGGGCAGGACAGGTATGGGTAGACTGTCTGTCAGGAGACTGTGTTGGGGGGGCTGTAGGTATGGGGAAGAGGGAGGAGGTATGAGAGCCTCTGTTACCTGTGCCTGGTTGTAAGTAGTCCATTGGTCAGCTGGGGTTTATGGATATTTTGAGATGGGTCAGCTAATGAGTCTGTTTGCACTCAGCCCAGTGGTCATTAGGGGCCATTTTACCTTCCCAGGCTTCATTGCTCAAGCTTGTTGCCTAAAAGCAGCCTCTACAGAGTTGACTGCTTTTGTTGTGCTATTTGCTTTGGTCTGGAACCAAATTCCCTATATCTCCGTGGAATACCTCTAATTTCCAGTTTACATGGAAGAATGCTGTACATAAACAACCCACAAAATAAAACTTTATGTAGTGTGTAGGGAAGGTCAAACTTGAAAATCACAAGCCAAATTGCCTATGCATCTTAATTGACTACATGACAAAATTAGAAATCATCATGAGATGAAAAGGATAAAAGGAACCCCACCTATTGTTACTTTTGACATTTTTGAGTAACACCCAACTTTAGGATGTGTGGTTTGGGGTGCTTGGGTGACTCAGTCGGTTAAGCATCCAACTTTTGGTTTCTGCTCAGGTCATGATCTCATGGTTTGTGAATTCGAGCTCCATCAGGCTCCATGTTGACAGGGAGGAACCTGCTTGGGATTTTCTCTCTCCCTCTCTCCCTGCGCCCCCTCCAAAATAAATAAATAAACATTTAAAAAAAAAAAAGAAATGTGTGGTTTAAGAACCATTAATAATGAAATTATTTCTAATTTTCATATTGATATAGAACAGACACAATATTACCTAAGTTTTAGATTTGTTCAATGAAAATTCTTAAAGAGTATGACAGTTTTATTTTTATGACATTATGAAAGGAGCTAATATAATGAAAAGAAATTTAGGCTTCAAATCAGGAACCTAGAGTTCTATTAGCCTGTACTCAGTGTGATCATAGGACCATGGCTTACTTTCTCTGAACTTCAACTGTCATATATCTAAAAGAAGGATTATTCAGGGCACCTGGGTGGCTCAGTCAGTTGAGCGTCTGACTTGGGCCCAGGTCATGACCTCTTGGGTCCGTGAGTTTGAGCCCCATGTCGGGCTCTGTGCTGACAGCTCAGAGCCTGGACCCTGCTTCAGAGTCTGTGTCTCCCTCTCTTTCTGCCCCTCCCTGACTCATGCTCTATCTCTCAAAAATAAATAAACATTAAAAACAATTTAAAAGAAGGATTGTTCTAAATCATCTCTGTATTTATTTTTTGTTTTAAAACTTCAACTAAAATTCATCTAAAAATTCATTAAAAACAATTTAAAAGAAGAATTATTCTAAATCATCTCAATATTTATTTTTTGTTCTAAAAATTCAATTTTTGTTCTAAAATAATTCATTCTGTGCTGAAGATAACTGCTTTATTAGATAAGTTGATTGTTCTGACTGGTTGAATAAATAAAAAATTCATTAGTCCACCTTTTTTCTTAGGAGGAAAAAATCTCTTTAAGGTCTATACTATGTAATCCTCTTATGAATCAGAAAGAGTGAGAAATTGGCAGATGTTTAATTCTTTAAGACCTTTGCACCCATAATTCTCTCAGGGCATTTGACATGTTTTGTTGTGACACAGCCAAAGTGCACCTCAACATTGTCTCATCAGACTGCTGTTCACCAAACTGAGAAACGTGGTTTGCCCTTTTTTTTTTTTTTTTCCCTACAGTTTCCTACAGGTGTGACAGCAAGTTAGGGAAGACTTATAAACAGTTGCTAGAGTGAATCATGGAGAGATAAAACAAAAGTAAATGGTTTCTTTTTTTTTCTTGTCCTTAAATATTTATTTATTCTTGAGAGGAGGAGAGAGAGAGAGCATGAGCAGGGGAGAGTCAGAAAGAGGGAGACATAGAATCTGAAGCAGACTCCAGGTTCTGAGCTGTCAGTACAGAGCCTGACACGGGGCTCGAACCCACAAACTGTGCGATCATGACCTGAGCCAAAGTCGGACGCTTAACCAATTGAGAAACCCAGGTGTCCCAAAAGTAAATGGTTTCTTAAGCAATTGCTCTTTACGCAGTTAACTTTCCCAGCTAAAGTTTTACTTCCTCAAAGTACTCACAGTTATAAATGGACATTGAAACAGTATAGAGAAGTTGAAGGAGAAAGTAACTGATTCTCAGTGGACATAATTTGAAATGGCAAAAAATTTAGCCTAAGAGGCAAGGGCCATGTAATCATTTTGCAAGTGATTTAAAAACCAAGAGTCCCTTAATCAATAGGAGCTACAGTTTAATAGGTACAAAATGAGTAGTTCATCCAATTGTTCAATAAACGGTTGTTGAGGACACAGAGGTGCCACACACTTGAACTAGTTACCCGAGATTTTCAAAATGAAAGAAAGCAGCAATTTGGTCGAGCTTTACAATAGAGCAACAAGTACAGTGACAGTTGCAAGCCGTGGGAACTTGTCATGATAGAGGGGTGCATACTCTGCTATAGAAGTGAGCAAGGGGCACCTAACCCAGCCTGGAGGAAAATGATTGTTTTTCTCAATGTCATTGGCTTTTATGCTGAGTCTACAGGTGTATAGATAGCCTATCTGAAAGAAACATCAAAGGAAAGCAGATTAGTGTGCATAAAAGCATCACACACAAGAATGATTGTCAGGAAAGACTAAGCTTAATGCCGGGGTTAATATTTGTGTCCTCTAAGGTTCCACCCAAATCTAACACTGAATTTCAAACATTTCCAAACATCTACTTAAAGCAAAGAAACAAAACCCCAGAAGTATTTATTTAGTCTACGAATACTTAGTTAAAAGAAAAGAGAGGAAGGATTAGAAATCCCCATCCACATGTTTAGAAAGAACTAGTTTTCCGGCACTAGGCACGTCCCAGGCAGGGTGCTCTGACTGTGCCAAATCTTATTCTTTGTTCTGGGTTTACCTCCAACTACTAAATATATTTTACATTTTCTGGTGAGGTGAATTGAAATAGATACTCGAATAGAAATCTCCCAGTTTTGTTTCTGACGTTCTACCAAGCCTCTGCCTGCACCAAGCCATACACACCTCGATCTTCTCTACTCTGCCTGCTTTAGTATTCTCCACATTGACACTGGATGTAACCAAGTCACCCCTGGGAAGAGCACAAAGACAACAGAATGTTCTAGTGCTGTGCAGAGTAGCATTTCTCAGTGGGGAAGTGAGTGAAGAGTACAGTTGAAGACACTGCCATTTAGTTTGAGGCATCGATGACAGCAGCACAGAGGAAAGGTATCTGCCAAGGCAACCAAATTCCACCAGAGCAGGTGCAGCATGAAACCAGCCATTCTCCCGCCCAGGTAGTTTTGTCAACACCTCATGGCTTTCCGAGAGAGATTTGAGTTTGAGTATGGAACATACATCTAGCTTTGCTAGGATAGAGCAGTTATTGTTTATAAAACATGAGAAGTGTTACTGGATGGGGTCGCAGGTGAGAGAGTCACATATTTTAACAGGGCTTCTAACCTGGCATCAATTGAGGGGAGTTGTCCAGTTCAGAGTCTCAGCAGCAGGATTGAGCAGACAGATTGGGGAGAGTTTTCTTACCTGTATTTGCACATGAGGTCTTTGTTTGCACATAAGGTCAACTAATCAGATGTGTATTTCAGATGAAAACCATCACCAATGGTGAACCTAATTAAAACAGATGAAGGGTAGTCTCTTTCTAAGCCATGTGAGTGTACGTGTGGGAGAGGGTGGGGGGGATGGGGATTATGGGCACAGAGGAGGAACAGTCAGGTAGATGGCTGATTTTTAAATTATTAGCTGGTTATCTTCTTCCCCAACTTGTATATCCATGTCAAGATCCATGTATATCCATTATCAAGATTTCTCTGAATTATAAGCCCTAAGTTAGATTTCAATTCAAATCACTATAAAAGTACTCATGCTTGATTCTGAAATAAGCATTTTAAATAATGCTCCATGTAATATTGTCATTTTTTCCTTTGTATAGTATATTATTTTTTTTATTTTTTAAAATATGTATTTGTTTTTGAGAGAGGGGCAAAGAGAGAGGGACAGAAGATCTGAAGTGTGTTCCAGGCTGACAGCAGACAGCCCCATTCAGGGCTTGAACTCACAAAGCACAAGATCATAATCTAAGCTGAAGTCGGATGTTCAACCAACTGAGCCATCCAGGTGCCCCAAAATTGTTTTTATTCCTAATTCAAACCTTTGACTACACTGATTCAGTTACATAGTAAGCATCAAATAAATATATTATTTTGATGTCACATGTAAATTAAATGCTATTTTTTCCTTTAAAATCAGGGTGTTATTGACTCAGTGTGGATATTTATACAGACAATAAAATAAGCATTATTTTAAAGAAGGGGAAATATATTTGATGAAATGGAACATGATAGCCCACTGTGAATATAGCAAATATTTTCCTCTTTTGAGGTTAATTTTGTCTCCTTAAACAGAAGGATAATGCATCATAGTGAGGTATAGATGCCCTTGGAACAAGGCTATCTTCTAAAATATTAACTCGTCTACTTTACAAGAAGTTATTCTGAATGTACATTTGAAAATAACATTGACCTTTTTCTCAGTGGCACTTTACTACCACCTCCTATTTAATTCATTACCACCGCTTACCTTTCTCTGATTCCTATTTTTTAAAAGCTTTCTGCCCTCTAATTTGAAACCATATCTTTTCGTTTAAGAAATTGTCTGAATCAGTGATCCACATTAACTTTTCGGCAGGGATGTGGCTTCCAGTCTAAATTTCCTGTGTTCTTGATATTTGGGGGAAAAAACACAAAGTAATAAATTTGACTAGAAATAATTTCCAGCGTGGGCATAAACTTCTGAATTTTCAAGAGGTCAGACTCACTTGTTTCACATAACATCCAAGGGTATATTCAACAAGTGTGTATATAACTCATTATCCAGTGAGCTATTGTTTTGTTGTAAAGAAAATATCCTACGATGAAGTGGTGCGAATGCAATAGAATTGTATTTATTGGTATCTTACATGCACTCTGTGGGGGTAGGTGGTCAAGGTAGATCTTTCCACGCCACATGTCACAGGAGTCCATCCTGCCGCGCTGCCATTCCTGGGGGTGTTGTCCTCAAGTGCACTGGTGATGCTCCCCTCCCACTACATGTTTACATCCTTGTAGAAAAAGGAATAGAGAGGAAGCAGAGAACAAATGATATCCTTATAAATACACACTCTTGGAGTATACACATCACTGCCATTTTCATTTACTTTGTTATAATTAGTAGCATGGCCACATCTAACTACAAAGAGACTTAGAAATAAAGTCTTCAACATCATAGCCCCATGCTCAACTGAAAACAAGGAGTGGAATGAGTAATTGTGGAAAACTGTCAGTCTCATAATCTCAAGTGGCCCAGTGATTATGGGCTTTATAAAGAATTGCTGGGGCGCCTGGGTGGTTGAGCATCCAACTTCAGCTCAGGTCACGATCTTGCGGTCTGTGAGTTCGAGCCCCATGTCAGGCTCTGGGCTGATGGCTCAGAGCCTGGAGCCTGCTTCCGATTCTGTGTCTCCCTCTCTCTCTGACCCTCCCCCGTTCATGCTCTGTCTCTCTCTGCCTCAAAAATAAATAAACATCAAAAAAAAAAATTGCTAGAAACTTGAAAAACAAGCTATATTTTTAAGCTGGGTATCTTAGTCAACTCAGGCTCCTATAACAGAGTACCATGCACTGGTGGCTTATAAATAACAGAAATTTATTTCTCAGACTTCTGGAGGCTGGGAAATCCCAAATCAAGGAGACAACATATTTAGTGTCTGGTGACTAATTGCTTCCTGGTTCATAGATGGCCTTCCTTTCACTGCAAACTCACATCAAAAAAGAGGCAAGAGAGCGCTCCTGACTGCTTATATAACAGCACTAATTCCTGTTATTAGGGCTCCATCTTCATGATTTAATCACCTCCAAAAGACCCCTCCACCCCCGCTTCCTACTACCAGCACCCTGGGAGTTAGGTTTCAATATATGAATTTTGTGGGCACACAAATATTCAGTCCATAGCACTGGGACAGCAGATTTTGAACAGTCATTTACAATGCAGTTTCCAAATAGTCAACATTAGTCAAATTAAAATGCCACTAAAATGAAAATTAGCAGAATAATCTTATAATAAAGTTTAATATCTATAGATTATATTGCTAAAATGTATTCAGAAAACTGGTGTAACTACCAATCAAAATGTGTGGATAAATCTTGAAATAGCATTTTTGTTCACTTATTTGAAAAAAGTTTTACTGTGAATATTATTTCTATCTCACTTTTTTTCTTTTAGTGGTGAATATTTTCTCATGAAGAAACAACAAAGGAAACTATAGAAAATATTTACTCTTCTCTGTATTTACCTTCAAACAAAAAAGAAGCTTGTACTTTTTTAATTAAAAATCGCTTTTTTGCAAACTGTACCAATAAAAAAAAAAAATCTAAGAACTTAGTATGGATAATAAGCCTATCATCACAGCCACACCAAAGATAGGAAGAAGTTAAACACATTTTTTTCTCTAGAAAGATTATAGCCCAGAGTTGATTAATATATAAATTCAAAAATTAAATAGTTATAATAAAATGTGCTCTAAGTCAAAATAGAGTTGAACCATTAGTAATTACTAACTATAAACTAGTCTGGCTTTCGTTTCCTTCCCCTGTATCTCACACAGCAGAAAGCTTCCTCCTCTGATTTAATGCCAAGGTGCCAGGCAAGTAACTGGAACTGAGCACATATGTTCACAACAAAAGTTAAACCAAATTGTATTACTTTCCCAGAGCTGCTATGGCACACGTGCTCACACACACACACACACACACACACACACACACACAGTGAAATAAAACAGAAATTTATTCTCTCATAGTTCTGGAAGCCATAATTTCAAAACCAAATCATTGGCAGGTTTGCTTCCTTCTGTAGACACTGAGGCAGAATATGTTTTATGCTTTTCATCTGGCTTCTGGTGGCTGCTGACAATACGTGCCATTCTTTGGCTTGTGGCTACGTAACAGTTATCAGGGTCCTCGTCTTCACATGGGCTTCCCTTCTGTGTCTTCTCCTTTCCTGGCTGTCTGTAAAGACACTCTTCACTGGACAGCCTAATCCAGGATCATTTCATGTAGGGAAACTTCTTCAGTTATATCTGTAAAGACTATTTTCAAATAAGCTTACATTTACAGTGACCTAGGGTTAGGACTTGGTCATATCTTTTCATGGGACACTTTTCAACCCACTACAGAGGGAAAATTATTTATAATAAGATACCTCAAGTTTTTCTCCTACCCTCATAAACCTTATAATCCCCTAATATAATTGTATGTTAAAAAGTCATCTGAGGGGCACCTGGGTAGCTCAGTCGGTTGAGCATCCAACTCTTGATTCCACCTCAGGTCATGATCTCAGGGTCATAGGATGCAGTCCCATGTCAGGCTCCATGCTGAGCATGGAGTTGCTTAAGGTTCTTTCTCTCTGTTCCTCCACCCCCTCCCCAGCTTGTGTGTGAGCTTTCTCTCTCTCTCTCTCTCTCTCTCTCTCTCTCTCTCCCACCTCTCTCATTTAAATAAATAAATAAATAAATAAATAAATAAATAAATAAAAGAGTTTCCAAGGAGTGGACTGTAAGAACCTGAGATGATTCAAAATGGAAACCAATTTTGGAAGTCCTCTGTTTTTCCAACTTTCTATACTAAGGATTCATCCTCAGAGCTGTTCAGCTGCAAACATTGGCCATTACTTATAGAAAAGGAATGATCTCTCAAGGGGCAGAACCAACAGCCTATGACAGATCCAAGCACCATGAAGAGTAACTGGGTAGAGAGTTTCACCAAAAGACTGGTACTGGGACCTAATCAAAGAAAAATTTTCTGCCCCTAGAATAGGGTGTCTGACAATATGTCCAGTTGAATTTTAGAATTCTATGAACCAGTGTGCTTATGTGTTGTCCATTACTTCTAATTTTTGAATAGAAATGCAAAAATCCATTATCTTGTCTCTGTCTTAGTATCAGAATGCCTGGGAAAAACATTTTTTAATTTTAATTCTAAAGTGTATGTATGAAATACTCAAGGAGCTATATCCAAGGAGCTTCAACTGCCTCCTGGTGTAATCCAAATCCTAAAATCATGGGATTTAGACTTCATGCATTGCTGTTTGAGATTTGGATTATCTTGGGAATGACTAAGTGTACTTTCCATAAAGTAGGCCTGTGAAGTATTAAAGTCACATTCCATGGTAGGTTCTTGCATTAATACCCAACAATAGATTACACCTCTCAGTTTTCATGAACCTTGTGTAGTCTTTTCCCATAGTGAGTCTTAAGTTTGATCATTTAGCTCATTTTGACCAATAAGACATTGGAAAATATGACACAAGTGGAGTCTTAATGGACCCACTTGTTTATCAAGACTTGTCCTTTTGGAATTCTGTGACCACATGAGGAATCCTAAGCTTAGCTTCTATAGAGGACATGTAGAAAATACATAGATCAACTGACAGCTTCGATCAAATGATACACATATGAATAAAGAAATCTAGGATCAGGCAGCCATCAGACAACCTGACATCTTATTGTAAATACAGGAATAAGCTTGCCAACGTCACCTGGAGCAGAGACAAGATATTTCAGCTGACTTCTGCAAATTCCGACACCACAGAATTGCGATTTAAAAAAAGGTTGTTTTTTGGGGCGCCTGGGTGGCTCAGTCGGTTGAGCATCCGACTTCAGCTCAGGTCATGATCTCCCACTCCATGAGTTCGAACCCTGCGTCGGACTCCATGCTGACAGCACAGAGCCTGGATCCCGCTTCAGATTCTGTGTCTCCCCCTGCTCTCTGTCCCTCCCCTGCTCATGCTCTGTCTCTCTCTGTCTCAAAAATAAATAAATAAATAAATAAATAAATAAATAAATAAATATTAAAAAAAGGTTGTTTTTTAGATCACTAAGTATGGAAAGGTTGGCTAGGCAATAACATATAAATGATGCAATTACTAAAGAAGTTTTATTAATGTGCCAGTGTAAAGTATTTGCTCACTGTATGGTCAAAATGAAAACTGTATTATACCATATTTTAAGAATACTTTAACATATTTACTTCAAACAACAACAACAACAAAAAAGCCAAATGATGAAATATGTCTGCAGTCCACATATTAGCAAGAAGATACTCCACTTATATATGTATGGACTCGCACAACAGTGTGAAATGATTATCAGAGAGCAATTCATTTTCATAATGCATGTTTAGTATACTGGTATATGGTGATGATCAATATATTAGAAGAACATAAGTGTATATTTCTCAGCCTAAGAAATTTCAATATTTTCATAAATCAACATAAGACTATCTGTCTATCTATCTCATCTCCAAATGGGCAGCATGAATATACATTATTAATGGAAAAAAGAAACAAAGAGCTTTCAAGTAACACATAAAAACACTAAGAAAATTCAGATCCAGTTTGTCTTATCACAGTACTTATAATATCCAGTAATCTTTCAATAAATATTAGTTATCATTATTATCAAGAATATTATTGTACTAGCGAAATTTTCACATGTGCTATAAACTAAGTCAATTTCATCTGTACCTAACTCCAATTCTATTCCAAATATAATTGACTCTTTTATCTGTTTTACTCATTCGTTGGCAATCAGAATATGTGTCTGATGATGATTCTTAAAAACATGACTATTTTTGTAAAAACACTGCAAAGTATATAAAACGCATTGACAATAATAACTTCACAATGGTGCTTTCATTATAATTAATTTGCAACTCAGAAATGCTTTAAAGGCAGCATTTTAGTGATAAATCTCAAAGCATGGCAAGCTTACAATACAGGTTCTGTGCTTATCAAAAATAAATTGGGTAGATTATTGTGATGGTAGTTTTGAAATATAGTACACCTGTGTGAAGCACTATTATAATGGTCTATATCCAATTTGCATAATGTCAATCATTTAGCATTCAATGGAATATCTTTATTTTGAATTAAAATACATTTTTCACACTTTAAAATAAGTAAAGTTGTGACTAAACTTGCATTTCCTGATCTGTAGAGCCCTTTTTATCCTTTTCAAAAGTCACTTGTGAAACATTGTTGCTTCATACATTTAATGTTAGTGATGTGATCATAAAAAGACACTTTTATGGGAATGCAGATAAATACAAAGTTAGGTTTCATATAAAGAGGTTAAATCAACAATTTCTCCTTCCAATTTAACAGCCACAATTTTAACAATATTAAATTTATGCTATTATTTGATCACTGGCCCTTTCAGGCCGTCCTACTTCTCCCACTGTATTAATTTTGCTTCTCTTCAAAATCTGCTAAAGCTTTGCCATGTTGGCTATAGGCTATGCAGATTGTGAGTACCGGATAATAAGATAAGTTCAATAATATTACAGAAGATAATGGGAGTATATGTCCTATTTGAAGATACTGATATTTAGCAAATTCGTAACAGAGACCCTAATGTTTTTTTTTTAAGGGTAATCTAACCCAAACTGCTAAGAAGCATTAGGATTATTAGCAAAATTTGGAAAAGACAAGGAAAAGAGAATGTATGACCACTCTTGTGGAACTGAGGAACTGTCTCTTAGCTATGCCTAAGCTGTTTCCAGAAGTTCATCTCTCCAGTCCTCAAATGGATTTCCATCAACGTAATAGCTTGTTTCATGTTGAAAGTGAATTAATAAGACATAGCTCCTATCTTCAGACCTATTGCAGTCAAATAGATTATGATCACAGTTCAAAATAATTGGGGCTCATGACAGATATGTGAATGGGCGCTTAGGGTTCATAGAGAAAAGGGTTCTTTCTCTGACTCCGAGATGAGGCAGATTTACCAAAGAAGGTAATGCTTGGACCGCAGTTTTGAAGAATTAGTAAAATAGTTGAATGGGGGTAAAGCATCTCAGGGAGAGGTGGGAGAGTAACCCTGTGAATGCGTGAAGTTATCCAGCTGAACCTAGTGAGGACTTCCTCTGTGTGAAACTAAAAGTGTTTAAGGAGATGGAACACAAAATTTGTATTAGTAATGTTACTCTTGCATATCTTTTGTAGTTTTTATTTCAAGTATACAGGATTAAATGTATTGGAATTGAGAGAGAAGAAAACATATTATTTATATTGATTTTATCACTTTAATAAGCAATGATGAAAGAGATTGCATAAATTGATACGGAGTGTAAAGAAAATATTTGATAGGGGGTGTAGAGATGAGTCTGAGGAATAAGGGGAGAATGGGCATATCATGGGGGTCACATTGTTTGGCAATGTGATTCTACTTTTGTGTCGATGAGTTACCAGTCTTTAACACTCTGAATATGCTTCTTGGTTGAGCCAACATTCATATAAAAGCATTCACACTATCTCATATATTGTATTTTAATAGTGCCTCATTTCACCTAAGGAATCTGTTTCCATTCCGTTGGTATTCATGATTATTTCCCCAAACTAACAGGTTCATTTCATAAAGTAAGTTGCCATATTTAAGAAATTAAATTTGTCCTCCTGGTGTAGATAAATATCCTGTCTGAGGCTTCTCTTCCTGACCGCTTCAGGCACTTTACAGATGTTCAGAGACTGACAAATCCAGTTAAGGAACATCATTACACAGAGTTCCTGTAATAAGCTTCTTTTTTCTCTGTATGCTCTATCTTCTATGTTCTAGGAGTAACATGTCTGGTCTTATGTAATTATAATAAATTAATAATAATTAGTAGTTTGATAAAATTTGTGTAAGGTTCAAAATCAAGCAAAACCAAACATACAGACAAAACTTATATAGTAAACACATTAAAAAAACACACAAGGTGTTAGTAAAATTCAGGAAAATGATGATGTCTGTCAGGGAGGGAGGGAGCAATTTCAATATTATGAAATATATTCTTTTAAAATTGTTGTCGTGAATCACTGGTATTCATTTTCATTGTATTATGATGATTCAGAAGCCATGTATATGTTACCTACTTTCTCTTAATTGTTTCAATATAACATTATTGTAAAGTACTAAATTGTGAGTTAAGAGCCCCAATTTCTGGTCTCAATTTGTCGGATAGCCAATTCTGTGATATTTGGCCTGAGACTATTTTCTGGCTACAATGTCATCTAATGGAAAGTAGCAGCTAAGCTTCCTATACATCCTACTGTATCTTCTGCATAAAAATTCTGACTTAATGGATTGTACTTAAAATATAATAGAAAGGCTATTTCATTAATAATGGGCTCCTGAGAAGAATAATGCAATGTTTAAAATAAGAATTCTGAAGTCAGACAGACAAAATTGTAGCCATGTTATCTTTTCCCCTTGTGGCAATGAACAAGTAGCAACAATTATGCAAAACCTTAGCTTCGTATCTGATATTAATGAATAACATTTACTGATACCTAAGCATATACTAGATATTATGCTAAGTGTATATATTCTGTTTTTCATTTAAATACCATCACAAGGCAATGGAATCTGTGCTGA
Source organism: Neofelis nebulosa (assembly GCF_028018385.1). Taxonomy (NCBI): domain Eukaryota; kingdom Metazoa; phylum Chordata; class Mammalia; order Carnivora; family Felidae; genus Neofelis; species Neofelis nebulosa. Next base: position 91,099,355 of record NC_080784.1, on the reverse strand, counting down.
ATAAAAACTTGGAATGTTAAACTCCCATCAGGAGGAGCAGATCAAACCAAAATCTTTTTTCTCCAAATATCTTAATATAAAAATTCTTTCTTGGGCACCCGGGTGACTTAGTTAAGCATCTGACTCTAGATTTTGGCTCAGGTCATGATCTCATGGTTCATGGGATTGAGCCCCCGATCATACTCTGTGCTGACAGTGTAGAACCTGCTTGGGATTCTCTCTCCCTCTCTGTCACTCCCTGACGTGTTCATTCTCTCTCTCTCTCTCTCTGTCTCAAAATAAACAAACATTAAACAATATTTCTCAAAAATAATTAGATGGTTAGAAAAGTGTGTGGCACATAGCATTCAATAAATATTTGCCATTATATTTGCCAATTATTGAGGTTGTAGTTGAGGTCAGAGAAGCGCTGACACTGGAGGCTGACACAGTAGTAGTCATGGAAGTATGATTCCATCCTGTGCATCTCACCTGCTCATGTAATTACAGTTGTTTTGGTCAAATAAATAATTATACATAGAGATAACTTCAAGAAACTGAAAACAAGGTGAGCTGTAAAGGGTGCATCAAATCAGAGTTGCAGTGGACATAAATTGCTTTGTTTTCCCAAGGCAATATTTCCCCATTTGGGGAGTAGGATTGTTTCTATGTTTTGATGGCATTTACCCTATCTGACCCCTTGGTTTCAGCTGTGCGCAGGTGACTGAGATGGAGCCATTCAATGTACTCCACTAGTCAGGGAGAGTGGCATGTGAGCCAAGCTTGTGTAGGCATATTTTCAGAGCCGTTTGGTATTTTAGTCTGTGTCATCAACACAGTATTCATAAATTTAATTTCAGAAGAGAGAACAAATGAATAAACAAAAAGCAGAATCATACCTATAAATACAGAGAACAAATTGATGACTGCCAGAAGGGATGGAATGGGGAGGAGGGGCAAAATGAGTGAAAGAAAGAGAGAGATTCAGGTTTCCAGTTATGGGGTCAGTAATTCATGGGAATAAAAGGCACAGCGTAAGGAATATAGTCATTGATATTATAATAGCAATGTAATGGGACAGATAGTAGTTAAACTTGCGGTGAACATAGCATAAGGTATAAACCTGTCAAATCACTAGGTTGTTTACCTGAAACTAATGTTCCATTGTCTGTCAGCTATACTCAATTAAAAAAAAAAAAGGTATAAATATATGATAGATAGGTGATATATAATAGATACATAGATATAGATAAAATGGTATTTAGAAACACCTAGTTGTTTACATTTATGTTAGTGTCTCTAAAATTGCCCACACAGTCAAAAGACCGAACCAACAACCTGGGCTTTAAGAATACAGTTAACCTTTGAACAACACAGGGATTAGGGGCGCCAACCCCTTTTGCTGTCAAAAATCCACATGGCAATTTCGACTCCCCCCAAACTTAAGTAATAGTTGCCTACTATTGATTGGAAATGTTACCGATGGTGCAAGCAAACACATAACACATAGTTTGTAAGTTAAGTGTATGATATGCTGTATTCTTAAAACGAAGTGGCTAGAAAAAGAAAATTTTATTTAAAATGCATAATAAACATAAAATGTTATACTGTATTTGAAAAAATTCTGTGTATAAGTGGACCCATTCAGTTCAAACCCATGTTGTTCGTGGGTCAGCGGTAATTAAATTGAACTACCAACAATGATAATAAGGATAAGTAGCCATCAAACAGAGTACATCTCTCAGAAATGCCACAGGACTAAACTTCCACTAGTAAGACACATTCATTTTATTTAATAATCAGAATTTAGGGTACATATTACCAGCCTTAGAAATGTGAGCTTACATGGCCATTCATATTTACACCAACTTAAAATTGTACTGAAAGATAACGTTTACTATCTTGTATATGAAACACGATAAACCCGTTGCTTTTCCAACCTCCAATGACCTTATGGGAATCATGTATGTTTCGAAAGGCTTTTATAAAATGTTCACTTGCTTTCTTTTTAACCATTTGCATTTGAAAATAAAAACTAGCTTTAAGAAGCAGCAAATAAAAAATAAACTAGAGAAAAGAACAATTTTTTTGAAAGTCATTTTGTGGCCAATATCTGTCTTCTCATTATTCCGGTAATGATATCTGGAAATTTTCAAAACTCAATGTTAGTTTTCTACTAATAGATCTCAATGGGCCGATATTTGTCAAAGAGACATGAAAAATCAAACTTCGTCAAGTAAGTTATACCCTTGCCTGAGATTATAGATGATGTGGTAAGGAGGGTGGGCGCCTGCCAGTATTTATTTACTAATTATGGGACCCTTTGGTGAATGCCTACTATGAGGGGCGCCCCTGACTCCTGCTATCTTCCCTTCAGCTATGGTTGACTCATTATATTTTCTTTCATACATGGCTATTGGCAGAAGCAGACATAGTATTTTAACATGCACTGAGCCTGTTTCAAGCATTTTAATTGGTTTAAAACTGTTGGTAGCATGTTTTACTGTATTAATTTATTGCTTCAGCTTCAGTCAACTGAAACCTTTGCCAGATGGTAATGCAGCCACTGCATACAGAACAGAAGAATGAGGGTATTTAGCTGATGCAAATACCTCTTTTCCATCAAGTATTCATGAACTTTCTCTTAATGATTATATTGTAAAAGTACCACAAAGGTTGGGATTCATGCCATGGGAAAATTAATAATCTAATTTTGCAAAAAGACAGTTTTGTTTAAACTTGATGGAAGACATAACTTTTGAGCAGATTCTAACAACTTCAAAGAAAGAGTATCACTTCAGTGGTGTTGTTTTCTTTAGATTCACTGAAATTCAAAAGTGGCAGCCTTGGGGGGCCTGGGTGGCTCAGTCAGTTAAGCGTATAATGCTTGGTATTGGCTCAGGTCATGATCTCATGGTTTGTGAGTTTGAGCCCCACATCAGGCTCTGAGCTGACAGTGTGGAGCCTGCTTGAGATTCTTCCTCTCCCTCTCTCTCTCTCCCCCTCCCTTGCTCTCTCTGTCTCAAAAATAAATAAATAAACTTAAAAAAAAGCAGCAGCCTTAAAAATAAATGCCCCTCATAGCACAGATTAAGAGCAGATAATATTTGTTTATGTCATTACTTTAAATCATTACATGCTTGTTTGTTTGGATATAGCATAGACATTGTGTAATAGTTACATAATGGTGTGTTACACAATATTAGCTTCAAATTGTTCAGTTAAAAATATAGTGCTATTCTCAGGTAGAATCTGATACTCTAAAATCACACATACACATGCATACCCACTCACCCCCCCCCACACACACACACAGAAAGAGCACCAAAATAACGTTAAAGCTACTTTCAATTTCAATCAAAATGTTGGAGCTTGTAGAATCTGTTACTCAAGACTACATATGCGACTTAATGCAAATTATATTGGCATTTCCTTAAAGGAAGGAGACTGTACTTTTGAATACCTTTCTCGCTGAAAACAGATCTACCTAGCATCACAAAAGCAAAAATATATAATCTAAACGAATCTATATACATATTTATAAGTTGTACCCAGATGGCCAGGGTCAAAATACACCTTACTAAAACTCTACTTAAATATTGCACACATTTGTAAATCCATCAGCTTTCATTGTCTAGCAATATGTATCTTTATGATGTGGTCCATTGACTGCACATAGAACATCGCTGCCAGGATCTTTGCCTGCAGGCAGAAATTTATCTTGAGATATTTGCTTACAGGCACTTCTAATTCTAAGCCTTACCTTGTCAGGGGTTAACATAGGAGAAAGTCCTTAGTAATAGAAATTAACTTCCAGGGACCAAAAGAAACAAGAAATGTTATAATTGGTGACAGTGTATCATTTTCAGTTAAAAATAATAACAACATGTTATATATAAATTGCACTAAAATGAGAGCACAAGGGACAATCCAACTTAATGATAAGAATTTATGTTCTTAATAAAAAGAAGAAGAAACAGAGGGGGAAAAGGCAAAAGAGAGAGAGAAAGAGATACATCTGGGGGAATATGTTTTACAAAACTCATAATTTTCCCAGGGTCATAATTTCGAACTAGATCTTTTTGCTCCAGTCCCCTTATTCTTAGTCAAGCATGACATGTTTTGAAGTACAAAGCTTGTCTGTCTTCTTTCTCTTATTACTCCAAGGTTCTAGTCATTTTTCTTATTAATATTATTTGCATGTTATCAAATCCAAAGTGATTTATAAAACAAATCAAAGATAAAGCCTTTAATCTATGCATTTTTGTTTTTTTTTTTCTGCCTCTGCTATCTGCCAACCATGCCATCCTAAAAGCCTCAAGCTTCTGGAACTCTTCTATCAATCACAATATGTGAAAACAATTGTTAACGTTTTTATATACTAGAAAGTGTGTAAAAGCTTTTGTTTTCCCACTAACATTCACTGTTTTCAAGCTTCCCAATTCTTTTAGGTTTTGTAAGATCCCTTTGGGCTACTATGTGACAAAGAATTACAGCTCTAGAATTCACAAAACCTAAGTTTTGTGAGATTATTTCTGTTTGTTTTTTTGTAATCAATTCACTGAGCTATGATTTTCATACACTAAAGTGCACAGATCAGTATGTACTGACAAGTACAAACCTTTATTTAAGCATCACCACAAGAAAAGGAAATTTTCCATCATCCCCAAAAGTTTCTTATACCACATTGAAGTCTACCTCCGCTTCTCAGCCCCAGGCAACCAGTGACTTGATATTTTTCTTAGTTCTGCTGTTCAGAAGTTAGTATTAACTGTAAATACGTATTGCACATTTTAGCCTATGTCAGGCTTCTCTTCCTCAACTAAATTATACTCTTTCTTTATGCTTTTAGAAAAGTAGTAGTTTGCTGCTTTTAATTGCTAGGTGCTATTTCATTAGATAAATAAATCCATCTACCTGAAGATGGGCAGTTAGTCTTTCACCAATTTTTGGTTACTATGCTTGAAGCTCCTGTGAACATTTCTATACATATATTTTCATTCCGCTAAGGTAAATACTTTGGAATTGAAATTACTGGATTATGTTGCAGATATATATTTAACATTGTAAGGCAATGTTAACCTGTTTTCCAAGCTTTTATAATTTTATACTCCTACATCCTCTAAGACACTTGGTATTATCAGCCCCTTTAATTTTAGACATTCTTGAGGGTCTGAAGTATAATCTTGTTGTGGTTTTGCTTTAATTTCCCTATAGACTAATCGTGTCAAGTGTATTTTCATTGGCAATTTATAAATTTTCTTTTTTGAAATATTTCTTTCTCCAACTAATTCTCTGTGTTATAGGATTGTCATTTTATTGATGATTGCATATATATACGTGTGTGTGTGTGTGTGTGTGTGTGTGTGTGTGTGTGTGTGTGTATACACACAAATAAGTTCTGGATACAAGTTTTAATCAGATATTTATATGGTAAATATCATGCTATTATACCTTGGTATATAGATTTTCTTTTTTTCTTTATTAACAGTGACTTTTGAAAAACAAATTTTTAGTTTTGATGAAGTCTGATGCATTGTTTCTTTTGTTGCTGTTGTTGTTTTAGTGCCTTATTTTTTTTTTTTTAAAGAAAGGTCTTTATTTAAATTCTAGTTAGTTAACATATAGTATAACATTGGTTTCAGGAGTAGAATTTAGTGATGCTTAGTGCTTTTTGTGTCTTAAGATATTGCCTTTTTGCTTCTTTTGGAACCTTTATAATTTACACTTCAGCTATATGATCCACCTGAACTTAATTTTTTGCATGATATGAAATACAGGTCCATATTCTTATTTTGTTAAACATATGGTAGATATCCAGTTTACCCATTACTACTTGATGGAAAGTCTGTCCTTTCCCCATTAAGTTACTTAATTTTGTTTAAAAAAATGACTATATATGAGTGAGTTTATTCTGAGTGCCTTTATGTTCCATTAGTACATCTGTCAGTCCTTTCACCATTAGTAAACTGCAGCTTTACAGAAAATCTTGAAATCTGGTAGCATAATCCTTCAGATGTATTCTTTTTTCAAACTTTTCTTAGCTATCATTTTCATATATGTTTTAGAATCATTTTGCCGACTACTAAAAAAGAAAAAGCCTGCTGAGGATTTTGACTGAGAGATGGAAGGAAACAAATCTGTTCCTGGGGCATGCTGGCTCTAAAATTCAAAGAGGTTCAACTCAACATGCTCAGTCCATTAACATATATATATATATATATATATATATATATATATATATATATTTTTTTTTTTTTTTCATTGAAATCTGTCAAAAACAAATAGTATCCCCCCCAGAATGTCTTTAGATCACAATTCTCTTTAGTCTTCTGGTGGCTCTGAGCTCTTTCGGACTTTCCTCCTTCTTTTGATCTCACACATTCATTCTCATTTTATCTTTATGCTGAATATGAATAAAGGATTCCTGGACTTACCACCTTGGCCTCACTTTAGATCATGACCCTCCTCTCTATGTCCATGAATTCCAAGGACAGGAAAGAAGGGTTCAATTCAGTTCTTAAGCCCTGCTCCAGCTCCATGATATTTTCAAATATAATTGATTATTTAAATATTTTATACTAGCTGTTATGAAACCATCTTTGCTTCTGCATCTCTTCCAAAATATGTGCCCTTATTATTTTGTTATGACTTGTTTATACCTAAATATCTTCGTGAGGGAATAGTTGGAGTCAGGAGGGTATATCATATTTTATTGAAATATGTGTGCTTATTTTTGATGCCCAGTTGAGTCAAGCTTTTTCTTTTTTCACTTTCTGCCTGGTTCACTTTTCATCTGTTCTACTAGTCTCAGTGTACTGTCAGTGTTTCATATAAAGTATCAAATATTCATAAACATGTTCTTAAAAATAACATGTTCTTCACAAAATTCTGACAGCACCAGCAACTGAGACACACATTTTCAATCACATTATTTTCTTTTTCTTTCTCATCTATATCTTCCCAATTCTTTACAGAAAAAAAAAACAAAAAAAAAAAAACCCAAAACATTATCCACGCAGGTGCTCAAGGATTTTATCTGTAGCACTGCAACCAAATCTCACTCATAATTTGTACCAATTTCATGGCTCACCTTGTCTCTCTCAGAAACAGATACAAAATATCCAGCATATATCATCCCAACAATCACTCCTCAATTACCTCCTCATAACAACAACATGCAGTTGGTTAGGCAGAATTAACTTCACATTCATTTTCAGGAATGATGTGGAGCCCCAGTCACTTGGGATCTGAGCCAATCAGATTATTAAGGTACCCAGGACCAATCTAATTACCACAGGTCATTCCACAGATAGCAGGCATTGAATGTTGAGTTCAGTAACCACAAAGCCTCAAAACTTTTTTCCATGGTAGTGAGTATAGAATAGATATTCTCTCTAGACTTATTCAACTATGAGAGAGATCCAAACTGAACATGAAGCCAATATCCACACAGGGGAAGAAGATACATGGAATTCGGGGAGGGGAGGGGATGGGGCGGAGTCAGGTTCCAGAACAAATGAAATCTATTTTCTGAACTACACCTAGCCCTTTCAGTTGAATGACTCAATAAATCTTCCTGATTGTTTCAACGTTTTTTTTTTTTGTTTTTTTTTTGTTTGTTTGTTTTTATTTACTTTTGGGACAGAGAGAGACAGAGCATGAACGGGGGAGGGGCAGAGAGAGAGGGAGACACAGAATCGGAAACAGGCTCCAGGCTCCGAGCCATCAGCCCGGAGCCTGACGCGGGGCTCGAACTCACACCGCGAGATCGTGACCTGGCTGAAGTCGGACGCTTAACCGACTGCGCCACCCAGGCGCCCCTTCCTGATTGTTTCAAATGATTTACTTTCATTTTCTGTTAGTTACAACTAAAAACAATATAATGGGCAATAAATGTTGAATCAAAACACGGATAGCATTGCTTAACCCCACATATCTGCTGTAGGAGGAAATGTAACTATTCATTTGTTTTGTTTTCCCTACTAACATCAAATTGCCTCAGCACTATTTGTTGAAAAGATTATTCTTCCTTCTTTGACAGAAATCACTTGGGCTTACTTGTCAGATTCTACTTCTGGGTTCTCTTCCATTGATCTATAAATAAATAAAGCAATAATAATAGAGAATAATTACTCAAATATTCTTCAAGACTATCCTTTTGAATTTCTTCCAGATACCCAAAAAGTTTAATATTCCAAGATCATTGACCTTAGTATCCTTTTTGTCTGTTTGTATTCAGGACTGTGCTAAATACCATGTTGCAGGTACTATGCCTATAATTTGCTGTTTCCTCAGAAGAAAGAATATCAATGGAGTTAGCAAATACATTTAAGGGGTACTATAATTTTAATAATTTTGTCACAGAAATTGTTAGAAAACTATTTTAATTTTATAATTATTGATTCCCATACTTTTGTGTTCTTAAAGTGCAGAAAATACTATCACAGTCTTATCACTAACATGGATCTCAGGAGACCAAAAGCTGAATATCAAGGAGGAGAGCCAGGAAAGAAAACAGAATAGGCCTCAGCTATAACAAAAATACTTTCATTGCTTCTTCTTCTTTTTTTTTTTCTTAAATTCACATACAAATTTTATGTCCTATTCATTTACTCATAAGTTGTATTTGATGTATGTGTATCAAATTAAATTAAAAAGGAGTTGGAAACTATTTTAATCTTTTTCTTAAGAGTACATTACAAACCTAATACATCAAACTCTTTTGGGACTTTAGTGATTAAGCTCGCGTGGATAAAATTTAAGATTTAAATATATGATACTAAATATCAGTCTGTACTGAGTAGTATCACAATGGTGTTTCAAGGAACATATGGTCCCACTGCCCACATTTCTTTCAAATTTAACTCACAAGAGGAAAGATACTCTGGTTTTGGATTCTTCTTTATTTTTTTTTTTCCGCAGTAACCATTCCTTGGATATTTGAGAATTAAAAATAGTCTCTTTTAAAATGTTGTACATATCTTCATCATTATAATGTCTCATCAACTTATCTTTTGAATTTCATTATTGAAATGTGTAAATGGTGTCCTATAGCCTCATGACAGAACTTGCAATGAGCAATTTTGGACAATTCCACTAGATGAAATCAGAGATAAAAAATAAAATGGAAAGTGAATTGAAGACTACTGTTGAGAGGATCCACACATAGATTGCTGGAATAGAGTTAGAAAGTTCAAAAATAGAATCAAATAGAATGTGGAAAGTTTTTTTTTTTTTTAATTGCTACATTTTTTGGATTGTACAATGAAATAATATTTGTGTCATTGGATTAAATATTAAAATTAATTTCATATGTTTTACTTTGTTCTTTCAACTTTTTGTTTTAAAATAATTGTAGATACACAGGGAGTTTCAGAGACCCTGTGTTCTCTTCACCCAGATTTCCCCAGTGGTTATATCTCACATAACTATAGAATAATATCAAAACCTGGAAACTGACATTGATACAAGTGTGTGAATAGTTCCAAGTCATTTTATCAGATGTGTAAATTCATGTTACCAAGGCTGCAATCAAAATGCAGAACATTTTAATCATCACAAAGATTTCTTTCATGATACTCTTCACAGTCACATCTATCCTCTTACTCAACTATCCCTGAACCCTGACATTGAGTAATTTGATCTTCATCTCCATAATTTCGTCATTTGGAAAATGTTTCATGAATGATTTCATTCAGTACTTTTATTTCTTTTAATCTTTATTGAATTTATCCTTGAAAGATAAATTGGGACTTTAAGTTGGCTGTGTTTACAAGATAATGTTTCAGGGGCACCTGGGTGGCTCAGTCAGTTAAACGCCCCACTCAATTTCAGCTCAGATCGTGATCTCACGATTCATGAGATTGAGCCCTGAGTCAGGTTCTACACTGACAGTGCAGAGATCCTCTCTCTCCCTCTCTCTGTCTCTCCCACACATGCTTTCTTTCTCTCTGCTCCTCTCCCATCCCTTTATCTCAAAATAAATATATAAACTTTATATATATATATATATATATATATATATATATATATATATATATATAATGTTTCAGTAGCAGCCCACCCCCTTCCCTCCAGTTTTGTTGAGAAATAATTGATATACATTACAATACAGCTTTAAGGTGTACAGCATGATTGCTTGATTTACATATACTATGAAATGATTACACAATAAGTTTGGTTAACATCCACCATCCCATATATATACAATAAATAAAAGAAAGAAAAATTCTTCTTGTGATCGGAACTCTTAAGATCTACTCTCTTAACTTTTCCATATATCATGCAGTAATGTTGACTACAGTCATCATATTGTACATTACACCCCTAGCACTTATTTAACTTATAACTGGAAGTTTGTACCTTCCTCCAACTCTGCCTGAAGGCCAGGGTGGAAGAGACACTGTTTAATATTCCCTTGTTTATTTATGTATACCATATATACTTTATTTTTTCATCTCTCAATATATACTAAGATTGTTTCCATATCTTGGTCATTGTAAACAATACTGCTATGAGCATTGTTATGCAGATATCCTTTCCCGAGTTAGCTCTCATTTCCTTTGGCTATATTCCCATGAGTGGGATTTTTGGATCATAGGCTGGTTCTATTTTTAATTTTTTGAAGGAACATTTGACATTGGGTTTTTATACTCATAAAGTTCCCTTAAGATCCATCCAAGTTCCTGTGTGTTTTAATGTTTCATTCACCATTATTGCTGAGTAATATTCCATGGGATGGATATACCAGTTTGATTAACAGTGTGCCTATAGCACGACATTTTGATGGTTTCCAGTTTTTGTCTATTACCAATAAAACTCATATAAACAATCATTTGCAAGTTTTTTTTTTGTAGACCTAAATTTTCATTTTTCTAGAATTAATGCCCAAATAAGTGACAGTTGGGTTTTATGGTACATGTATGTTTTATTTTTTTAAGCAACTACCAAAATATTTTCCAGAATCGCTGTATTATTTTATATTCCCAACACCAAAGTATGAGAACTCTAGTTTCTCCATGTTGTTAACAACATTTGTTATTACACTGTTTTGTTTAGCTTTTTTTTGTTTTAGCTGTCTTAATAGGACTGTAGTGATACCTCCTTGTAGTTTTGATATCTCCTTTGTTGATTTGTGTTTTCCCTGGGCAGTGATATTGAGCCTATTTTCATGTAGTTTTTGCCATCCACATATCTTCTTCAGAAAAAAAAAATGTCTCTTCATGGCTTTTGCCTATTTTTTAACTTGGGTTTTTTGTTGTTTTTTGACTTTTGAGTTTTGAGAGGTTTTTATATACTCTAGGTGTGAGTCCCTCATCAAATATGTGCTCTATAAATATTTTCTCCCAGTATGTAACTAGGTTTTTCATTCTCTTAAGAGACTATTTTTCAGAACAAACTTTTGTTTTGTTTTGTTTTTAATAAAATTCAATGTATTGATTTTTTTAAAGGATCTTGCTTTTGATATAAATTCTAAGAGCTGTTCTCCAAGCCAGAGGCCCCAAAGATTTTTTTTGTTTGTTTTCTTTTGAAAATTTTAAAGTTTTCATCTCACACTTAATTCTACAATTCATCTTGAGTTAATTTTTTTGGTGGGAGGTTTAGGTCAAGTCCCTTCTATTTGCCTATGGATATCCAATTACTCTAATACCATTTGTTTCAAAGGCCCTCCTTTCCGAATTTAATGTTTTTCCATTTCTGCCAAAAATAATTTGGGTGGAACACAGAGGGTTTTTAGGGCACAGGAAATATTCTTTAAGATATTAAAATAATGGATACATGTAATTACACATTTGTCAAAACTGATAGAACATACAACATGAAGAGTGAACCTTAATGTTAACTATCGACTTTGATTGATCATGATGTGTCAATGTAGACTTATTGATTATAACAAAAGTATTACTCTTGTGGGAAATGTTGGAAGTGAAGCCGGCTGTGCCTTTGTCAGATTGGGAGGTATACAAGATCTACCTCTTAAACAAACTGGTACATTCTTCCCATGAAATACTACTCAGCAAAAATGACAAATGAAGTATTAAAACACACAGGAACTTGGATGTATCTTAAGGGAATTTTATGAGTATAAAAAGCCAATGTCAAATATTCCTCAAAAAATTAAAAATAGAGCCAGCATATGATCAAAAATCCCACTCATGGGAATATAGCCGAAGGAAATGAGAGGTAACTCAGAAAAGATATCTGCATACACATGACTACAGCAACATTATTTACAATGGCCAAGATATGCAAACAATCTAGAAAGATTGTTGTGTTGAGAGATGAAATAATATAGAAGATATGGTATACATATATATGCAAGGGAATATTATCCATTGCCCCCACCCCAGCCTTTAGGCAGAACTGGAGGAAGATACAAACTTCCAGTTACCAGTTAAATAAATGCTAGGAATGTAATGTGATGACTAGGTACCATTACTGCATGATATATGGGGAAGTTGTTAAGAGAGTAGATCCTAAGAGTTCCCATCACAAGGAGAATATTTTTATTTATTTTCTTGTATTTGTGTAGATGTTGGTTGTTCACTCAACCTATTGTGTGATCATTTCACAATATATGTAAATCAAACCATCTTGCTGTGCACCTGCAACTTATTCAGTGATGCATGTCTGAAACTCTGCACCGCACACTCAAGTTTACTGTGAACCTAAAACTGCTCTAAAAAATTAAGTTTGTTAAAAAAAAATAAGTTGAGCATATCTGTGTGGTTCTATTTCTGGTTTCTCTATTCTGTTCTATTGATCTTTATGTCCGTTAATTGCCAAATGACATGATCAAAATTACTGAAGCAACATAATAAATCTTAAAATCTTAAATCTCTATTAAGATATAGTCAATACTCTCACCACAATGCTTAATGGACATTATGTCCATCAACCTTATAGTTATCCAAAGTACTATACCTAAACGATGCATAAATTAAGACTACTTGGTATTTCCAGGTCTAATAGTAATAATATTTTCAGCATAATTCCATGTCATGCCATCTGACAGATTAAATCAAGAGTAATAAAATACCTAGATTTTAAAGTGGGATTTTTATAACTTAATAATAAGAAAAATTATAACTTTATATGCAACATAATCAAAGATAACATGAAAGTAAATATCCAAAGATTTCACAGATTTTTATCACTGTGATTATATTAGTGTTAATACTATTTACCTCAGATAAAGAACCAGATGATTTTATAATTATAAAGGAATACTGTAAAATTTCTTCAATCACATATCTCATATAACCAAATCTCATTAAAACATAATGCTCTTGACTTCTTCATAAAACTCTATTTCCTCTACGGGCACCTGGGTGGCTTAGTCAGTTGAGCATCCGACTTTGGCTCAGGTCATGATCTCATGGTTCATGGATTCAAATCCTGCATTGGATTTGCTGCTGTCAGTACGAAACCTGCTTTGGGTCTTTTCCCTCTCTCTCGCTGTCTCTCCCCTGCTTGCACTGTTTCTCTCTCTCTCTCAAAAATAAACTTTAAAAAATAACATTAATAACAATAATAATAAAAACTTTATTTCCCTTATAAAAGAAAACTGTCCATCTAGATATTTATCCAAATACCCAATATTCTAATTAAATATTCCTGATTGTCAGCTTCCTAAAATGCCTTCATTATCCATATTACTACAAAAATATAGCCGTTTTTAGCTCACATCTCCCAATAATATATTATAATTTCCTCTGGCCAAGATTTGCAATGTTGCTGATTAGTATTATGTTTATGAAGGAAATGCAATTGAATTTTATGGGAAATATGTTAAAGGCTGGTTGTTCTCTCCAGGAACTTTGTGTCATTATTTCATAATAAAAGTATTCCTATGACAATTTGTTTTTTATACCAAGTATGGTACACTTTACTGCAGCTATTTCACTGACATTACTCTGCAATGCCCTCATCCATGCATTGTATTTTTGTACCCAGTGCATAGCTATGAGCAAACACTCACTAGACATTTATTAAATAAAGAATGAAAGATACTGAGGCATAAGCAAGGAAGGATCTAATTCATTAGGTAAGTTATTGACTTCATTTTTTGTTTGTTTGTTTCAAGTTTTTATTAAATTCTAGTTAGCTACAGATAATGTCATATTGGTTTCAGGATTAGAATTTAGTGATTCATCACTTACATATAACACCCAGTGCTCACCCCAACAAGTGCCCTGCTTAGTACCCATCACCCATTTAGCTCATCCCCCTCTCACATCCTTCCATCACACCTCAGTTTGTTCTCTATAGTCTCTAATGGTTTGCTCTCTTTTCTTTCTTTTTCCTCTTCCATATGTCCATCTGATTTATTTTTTAAACTCCACATATGAATGAAATCTTATATATGATATTTATCTTTCTCTGATTGGATTATTTCACTTAGCATAATACACTGCAGTTCCATCCATTTTGTTCCAAAATCTTCTTTATCCTTTCATTAGTCAATGGACATTTGGGCTCTTTCCATAACTTGGCTATTGTTGATAATGCTGCTATAAACAGTGGGGTGCATGTGCCCCTATGAATCAGCACTTCTGTATCTTTTGGATAAATACCCAGTAGTGCAATTACTCGGTTGTAGGGTAGTTCTATTTTCAGTTTTTTGAGGGACCTCCATACTGTTTTCCAGAATGGCTGAACTAGTTTGCATTCCCACCAACAGTTCAAGAATGTTCCCCATTCTCCACATCCTCACCAACATCTGTTGTTTCCTATGTTGTTAATTTTAGCCTTTCTGACAGATATGAGGTGGTATCTCATCATGGTTTTGATTTGTATTTCCCTAATGATGAATGATGTTGGGTATCTTTCCATGTGTCTGTTAGCCATCTGGATGCCTTCTTTGGAAAAGTGTCTATTCATGTCTTCTCCTCATTTCTTAACAGGGTTATTTGTTTTTTTGGTGTTGATTCTGATAATTTTTTTATAGATTTTGGATACCAACCGTTTACCATCTATGTTATTTGCAAATAGCTTCTCTCATTTGGTAGGTTGCCTTTTGGTTTTGTGATCGTTTCCTTTGTTGTCCAGAAGCTTTTTATCTTGATGAAGTCCCAATGGTTCCTGCTTGCTTTTGTTTCCCTTGCCTTTAGTGATGTGTCTGGTAAGAAATTGCTATGGCCAAGGTCAAAGAGAGGGTACTGCCTGTTTTGTCTTCTAGGACTTTGATGGTTTCCTGTCTCACATTTAGGTCTTTCATTCATTTTGAATTTATTTTTGTATATGGTGTAAGATAGTGGTCCAGTTTCATTCTTCTGCATATTGCTGTCCAGTTTTATGTTGACTCATAAAGATTTTTTTTATATTTGTCAAATTGATTAGTTTTCTCAAAATAAAATGCCATATAGAAAATTAGTATTATTTTACATACTGTGTATGTATATAGGGTAACGTCATAAGAAATGTTTCAAATAATATTTTAAAATTAAAGCAATTTCTGTGGAACCTTTGCACAAGTTATTTTCTCTCATTTCCCACCAAATGTAAACCACATTATATACAATTTCCTCTTTTGTCTCTTGCAGGTTCATGAGCATTTTTTTTTTCCTATTCTCACAGGTCATTACATGATGCCTTCTCACTTTTACTCAACAAATTGATATAGAAGTCACAATAATTTTTGAATCTTCCCCCATCGTTCCCAGATGCTAATATTATAGTGATCAAGAGTGTACTTTTAATAGTACTGGGCATCCAGTCAGCTGTGCTACATTCTCTGGTACTGGGAAAATAAAAATGTTGTATTGCCTTTCTCATCCTGGGTCACACCTAGGAACTTGAGTGCTAATCAATCACACTATATTGTTCTGATAATGATACTTTCTTACACTTTTACCCATAGTCCTCTCTGTATTGAAGAAAAAAAAAAGATTAAGAAAATAGTTTCGGTCCCTATAAACACACCCTGAATCAGATTCCCCAAACACCTTTGTATCTTTTCTGTTTCTTTTCTTATAAACATTGTCTTCTTCCCTCATATTCTATTTGGCATAAAAACTGTTTATCTCAGGTAAATTGGGTTACAATGAGGAAATATTGTGGTACTGCTGTATTTTATTTTAAGATCTTTGTCAGAGCTAGGTTAGGAACATCTATCAGAGAGATTCATAATTTAATATTAGAATGATTTGAGAGGTTGACTGAAGCCTAGTCATTAGTAAATACCACAGGCTTTCCTGCTTATGTTCTTTATTCTGATTCTAGCACCATTACTTAAAATGAGATTACATGAATAAAACCAACAGCAGCTTCTTAGTTCATCCTTTTATTGTAGCACCTCATAATAATCCGCATTTTCTTTTTATGACAAAAAGCTTTTCCAGGTTGAAGGAAAATACATATGTTATATAATGTTCATAATGTGTTTTTCTTTTTTTAAAAAAACGGAACTCCAGTGAGAGGCCAAACATTTTCATGTGCTTTTAGCAAGAATAAAATGTTAATAAAACAAGACATCCTAAACCTGTTTTTTTTTTGCTTTTTTGTTTTTTGTTTTTTATTTTTTTTTAACATTTATTCATTTGAAAGACAGAGCATGAACAGGGGAAGGTCAGAGAGAGAGGGAGACACAGAATCCGAAACAGGCTCCAGGCTCCGAGCTGTCAGCACAGAGCCCGATGTGGGGCTCGAACTCACAGACCGCAGTGAGATCATGACCTGAGCCGAAGTCGGACGTCCAACTGACTGAGCCACCCAGGTGCCCCCTAAACCTGTTTTTAAAATTATGGACATTGCAAGAAGGTAAGAACCCACCCCCCAATTCACTGTTATAAATTTATAACCAATATAAAACCCTTAAAAATAGAGAAGAAATTCAAATCAATACTTTTCTTTCTCCTTAACTCTATCAAAATAATAAAAGGGAAGCCCACTAGCCATCTACAGAAACCCTTGTATTTATGTTTATTTGGGCTCATTGATGATATTTTAACTTATGCAATTAAGGCCTCAAGGCATGAAAGAAATGTATGTTTTTGAGGCTGTTTAGTTTTACCTAAAGTTAAATTTCCTCATGACACACTGAGCTGCATACTTTTTCTTTTTTCCTTTCTCTTCTTTCTCTCATACAAATGTCCTTCCTTTTATGGTCCTTTTTTATCCTATATAGTGGAGAGACTGAACCCCACAGGCAGAAGACACTCAAGCCTGGTTGAGGGGAAACAATGTAATTATATTTATAAATACATGTTTTTTGAATGATATAGAAAACAGCTCAGTAGAGCTGAAGGTATATTTCAGTTTAATCAGAATCAAAGGAAAAAGGCAAAGTAATTCCTCAATTTCATTCTCAACACATCTGTAATCACATCACTGTTAGCTAACCAGATGAAATCATTAAATTAGCATATTAGCAGTTCTTTGATAGGAAAATTATTTACTAATATTTATCAAAAAGAGCAACATATTCGACACAACTTTAATAAACCAACTCCACATTAGGCCATATTTAGAGTCTCCTGCTTACCATAGCGCAATGATATAAGTCATGTTGACTTTCTAAGTGGTTTGGAACAACAAATGTAAAGAATATAATGGATATTTTGTTTGTGTACATTAAATTTCCACTGCACATGTCAGATGAACGGATTTTTGGATCACAACATACGCTTGTTAAACTAATCACTTGCATATGCTTCTGGAGGTTGTGTAATGGAAAGAGGCAGAGGCAGCTTCAAGTGGCTTTAAAGGATTAAAAACTAATCAAAAAGCATACTTTTAAATTCCCTTGGTAATAAATATTGAAAATTAATTAGGATTATACTAGGCACCAGGAAAATTATGTAGATTATCATAACACTATTGTGAGGTAGTACCATTATTATCTCCATTCTACAGATGGAATAGCTGTAGCTTAAAGAAGCCAAGTAAATAGTACAAGGTCACACAATTCCTCAAAGGTACCAGGATTTAAACACAAGTAGTTCAAATGGACCTCTCAATAAGAGTGTACCCATGTATCTCCTTTAAATTAAAAATTACAGGCTTTAAAATAATGAGTAAAGATCATTATAGACAAATATTTTTAAAGGGCCTTTTGATATTTGAACCAACTGATACGTCACTGTGGTTTTAATTTTCATTTCCCAATAACATATGATGTCAAGCACCTTTTCTTTTTTTTTTTTTTTTTTTTTATTTATTTATTTATTTATTTATTTTTTAATATATGAAATTTACTGTCAAATTGGTTTCCATACAACACCCAGTGCTCATCCCAAAAGGTGCCCTCCTCAATACCCATCACCCACCCTGCCCTCCTTCCCACCCCCCATCAACCCTCAGTTTGTTCTCAGTTTTTAACAGTCTCTTATGCTTTGGCTCTCTCCCACTCTAACCTCTTTTTTTTTTTTTTTTTTTCCCTTCCCCTCCCCCATGGGTTTCTGTTACGTTTCTCAGGATCCACATAAGAGTGAAACCATATGGTATCTGTCTTTCTCTGTATGGCTTATTTCACTTAGCATCACACTCTCCAGTTCCATCCACGTTGCTACAAAAGGCCATATTTCATTTTTTCTCATTGCCACGTAGTATTCCATTGTGTATATAAACCACAATTTCTTTATCCATTCATCAGTTGATGGACATTTAGGCTCTTTCCATAATTTGGCTATTGTTGAGAGTGCTGCTATAAACATTGGGGTACAAGTGCCCCTATGCATCAGTACTCCTGTATCCCTTGGATAAATTCCTAGCAGTGCTATTGCTGGGTCATAGGGTAGGTCTATTTTTAATTTTCTGAGGAACCTCCACACTGCTTTCCAGAGCGGCTGCACCAACGTCGCTCCTCATCAGGGAAATACAAATCAAAACCACACTCAGATACCACCTCACGCCAGTCAGAGTGGCCAAAATGAAGAAATCAGGAGACTATAGATGCTGGAGAGGATGTGGAGAGACGGGAACCCTCTTGCACTGTTGGTGGGAATGCAAATTGGTGCAGCCGCTCAAGCACCTTTTCAAATGCTCACTTGCCACCTGTATAATCTTCTTTAATGAGGTGACTGTTAAGGTGGTTAGCCCATTGTTTTTGTTTGTTTGTTTGTTTTGTTTTGTTTTCTTATTGTTGAGTTTTAAGGGTTCTTTGTATATCTTGAATAACAGTCTTTTATCAACTGCATTTTTTTGCAAATGTTTTCTCCCAGTCTATGGTTTGTCTTATTTTCTTAATATTTCCTTTTACATAAAAGAAGGTGTTTTTATTTTATTTTATTTTATTGACCTCTAGTTAATAATACTTTGGATCATGTCTCTGGTGCTATATCTAAAAAATCATTGATCCTTGTTGTGTCCAAGATCACCTAGGTTTTCTTTTATTACCTTCTAGGAGTTCTATAGTTTTTCACTTATATTTAAAAAGATGATTTATTTTGAGCTAATGTTTATGAGGCTGTAAGGTCTGTGTCTAGCTTCACTTTGTTGCATGTGAATGTCCAGGTGTTCCAGCACCATTTGTTGAAGAGCTTGTCTTTGCTCCACTGTATTCCTTTTGATTCTTTGTCAAAGTTCAGTTGACTATACTTATGTGGGTCTATTTTTGGGTTCTCCATTCTGTTCTGTTGATTTACTTACCCGTTCTTTCACCAATACCAATTACTGACTTAATTACTGTAACTTAATAACAAGCCGTGACGTTGCGTAGCCTCATTCCTCCAACTTTGTTCTTCAATATTTATTGTATTGGCTATTCTGGGTCTTTCTGATTTCCCAATTAAACTTTTATTTTTTTTTTTATTTTTTAAATATTTATTTTTGAGAGAGAAAGAGAGAGTATGTGAGCAGAGAAGGGACAGAGAGAGAGAGGGAGACAGAGGATTCAAAGCAGGCTTCTGTGCTGACAGCAGACAGCCTGATGTGGGGCTAGAATGCATGAACTATGAGATCATGACCTGAGCCGAAGTCAAATGCTTAACTGACTGAGCCACCCAGGTGCTGTCCATTTAAACTTTAGAATCAATTTGCCAATATCCATAAAAATACAAAGAACCATTCTTGAAATTTAAATTTTAAAAAATCTTCCTCAGATAAGTTTTACAAAAATCTTTTTTATCTTATTTTAAACGGTGTTGGTTGAGTTTCACAAGAGTTATGAGGAAGTTACTATGAAGTTAAGACTGTAAACCAGGATCCATAGACAAATACAGTGCTCCTTTTAGAGACATGCAGGTACTTGATTAGAACTGGGTTGTAAGTAGTTAAAATAGTAAGAAAAAAATAGTGAATGTAGTAAAACAAAAGATATAAGGTGATCCAAAGTAATTTATATTTGTGAAAAATTGTGTGTATATGTAATTTATTTTGAATGTATGTTGTTATTCCAACTACAGTTCTACAATGAGCTCATTGTACCCAGTGGCCCAAGACATGTGTGGTAGTGTAAATAGACTCCCAAACACGTCCTCAAACTAATCTCCACAGTCTGTGAATGTTATATGGCAAAAGGATTTTGCAGATATGATTAAATTAATGGTAGTGATGATGGGGAGATTTTCCTGGATTGTCAGGTAGGCCAATGTAACGATAGCAATTTTTATAAGAGTGACATAGAAAAAGTCACAGTCAGAAAAGAAAGAAAAATGCCCACAGAAACAAGAGATTCGAATATTAAGTATAGAAGATGAAGAAAGAGGCCACAGTCAAATAATATATACAGGACTGCCAAAGTCATGATCCCACGGTTCCTGAGTCAAAGCCTCCAGCCGGGCTCTGTGCCGACAGCTTAGAGCCTGGAGCCTGCTTTGGATTCTGTGTCTCCCTCTCTCTTCCCTTCCCCTGCTCATGTTCTGACTCTCTCTCTAAAATAAATAAACATTAAAAAATGTAAAAAAAAAAGAACATATAGAGGAACACCAGGAGCTGAAAAAGATAAGGAAATGGATTGTCTCCAACGTCTCCAAAAGAAACCAGCCTTACTGACACTTTGACCTCACTTTGGACGTCTATCTCCCAGTTCTGGAGCAGAATAAATTGGTATTTTTTTAAGTAACTAAGTTTCTGGTGATTTATTACATACAGCAGCAATAGGAACCTAATACAACATATATTAAATATTTTTCTTACTTTATGATATAAATATTTCATACATAATTTTGTTAAAGCTATTTTGGTTAAATGTTTGACTATGCTTATATTAAGTAAGGTGACTTTGTAGTAATTTTTATCATTAATTTCAAACATGATTCAAACTACAACCAGTTTTTAGTATATTATCTTCAGATAACTAAGAATTTGTCATTTTTTACAAATACTATTTACTCAACAATTACGTTTTTGAAATTACAGGAAATAAACATTGTCTTATTTAGGATATCAGATAATCGAATACTATAAAATCATAAAATATATAATCATAACTAAAAAACATTATGACCTAAATTAATATACAACAGAATCATTTAGTAGCATATTAAATATAACAAGGAGAAACTAGGCTATTTGAATAATAAGTCAGAAAAACTTTACAGAGAAATTCACAGAGAAATAAAAGCTTAAAAGTTCCCAAGAGATGAAAGGATATGAAAATTATAGTAAAATATCAAGCTTATTTTGTTTCCAGAGATTATGATAGTAAATAGATTTCAATCAATATTTTATAACTCCAAAGAATTTTACAAACTGAAAAGATAATGAGCCACATATATAAATAAAAACAAAACAATGTCCTCCAAAACACTATGAACTCCTAGCGAGAGTTCTGTTCCTATTTAAAATATAACTCTAGAATAAAAGCATTGTACCCGATGCACGATTGCAAATTTTAGAGAAGCTTTCTTATATATGAAGTAAGTACTTAGTAAACTATCTTCTAGAATTATTTAGGTTAACTATCATATTTATATCAACTATTGCATTTTAGGGGTAATTTTTTCTCAATATCATATGTTGGTTTCTGTGTTTACTCTCATATGTGAAATACCAAAAAAACAAAAACAAAAACAAAACAAAACAAACAAAAAAAACTTTGCAAATTACGTAAAATAACAGTTTTATGACCATCAAGCAGTGAAAATTAGTGATTCCTAAGAGGCAGGAAACATAACTAAATAAGCTCTACAATTTCCCAAGCTTACACCGGAATTTTCAAGCCAAGTTTCAAGAATAGGAAACAGGCAAAACTAGATGGATTCTCTGAGATGAAAAAATGGAGATGAGAGTCAGAGGAGATCAAGGTCGCTAGAGATCACAGGGCAAACTATAGAGAGATATTAGAGAGAGTAGAGATGTATAGAGAACTGGCTAACTCTAGATTTCAAAGGAAGAGTCAAGATTATTTGAAAAGATATATGCACTCCTGAGCAACTGAGAGCCTTTCGCCTATGGCTAGGAACAAGACAAGGATGTCCTCTCTCATAATTACTATTTAGCATGGTGCTGGAAGTTTAGCCTCAGTAATCAAACAAAAAGAAATACCAGGCATCCAAATTGGCAAGGAAGAAGTCAAACTTTCACTATTTTGCAAATGACATGATACTCTATGTACAAACCCCAAAAACTCCACCAAAAAATTGTTGGAACTAACACATGAATTCAGCAAAGTTGGAGGATATATCAACGTGCGGAAGTCTGTTGCAATTCTATACACCAATAATGAAAAAGACATCAAAGTATCCATCACATGTGCAATTTCACCAAAACAAAAAGATACCTAGGAATAAACCTAACTAAAGATGTAAAAGACCTGTACTCTGAAAACTATAGAAAGCTTATGAAAGAAATCAATGACGACACAAAGAAATGAAAAAGCATTCCATGCTCATGGATTGTAAGAAAAAACATTGTTAAAATGTCTACACTATTCAAAGCAATCTACACATTTAATGCAATCCCTATCAAAATAGTATAGCATTTTTCACATAGCTAGAACAAACACTCCAAAAATTTGTAAGGAACTATAAAAGACTCCAAAAGACAAAGCAATCTTGAAAAAGAAAAACAAAACTGGAGACATCATCATTCTGGATTTCAAGCTATATTCAAAGCTGTAGTGATCAAGACAGCATGGTACTGGCACAAAAACAGACACATTATATCAATGGAACAGAATAGAAAACCCAGAAATGGACCTATGAGTTTAGGGTCAACTCATCTTTGACAAAGCTGGAAAGAATATCCAATGGGAAAAAGACAGTCTCTTCAACAAATAATGTTGGGAAACCTGGACAGCGACATCAGAAAAATGAAACTGGACCACTTCCTTACACCATACAGAAAACTGAATTCAAAATGGATTGAAGACCTAAATATGAGGGAGAAAACCATCAAAATAATAGAGAGGAACACAACATCTTTGACTGGGGCCACAGCAACTTCTTACTAGGCATGTCACTGAAGGCAAGGGATACACAAGCAAACAGGAATTATTGGGACTTCACCAAGATAAAAAGTCTTTGCAAAGCAAAGGAAACAGCTCACAAAACTAAAAGGCAGCCTATGGAATGCAAGAAGATATTTGCGAATGACATATCTGATAAAGGGTTGGTATCCAAAATCTATAAAGAACTTATCAAACTCAACACCCGAAAAACAAATAACGCAGTTAAGAAATGGGCAGAGGACATGAATAGACACTTTGCCAAAGAAGGCATCCAGATGGTTAACAGCCACATGAAAAAATGCCCAACTTCACTCACCATCAGGGAAATACAAATCAAAACCGTGATAAGATACCACCTCACACAAGTCAAGAAGGTTAAAATTAACAACACTAGAAACAATAGGGGTTGGCAAGGATGCAGAAAAATGGGAATCGTCTTTCAGTTTTGGTGGAAATGCAAACTGATGGAGCCACTTTGGAGAACAGTATGGAGATTCCTCAAAAAACTAAAAATAGAACTACCCTACAATCCAACAATTGCACTATTAACTATTTACCCAAAGGATACTAAATTGACTCCAATTTTGATAGCAGCATTATCAACAATAGCCAAACTATGGAGAGAGCCCAAATGTCCATCTACTGATGATTGCCTGAAGAAGAAGTGGTATATATGCATACACATATACATACATCTATATCTATATCTATATCTATATCTATATCTATATCTATATCTATATCTATCTATATCTATCTACATTTATATCTATATATTACAATGGAATATTACTGCTTGCACTTGGTCTGTCTTTCTGTCTCTCAAAAATAAACAGAAAAAATATGTTAAATACAAACAGAGAAGATATTAAAAACATCTCATGATCAAACTTTTAGTAATGAAAATTGCAATGTCTCTACACTGGATGGAAATAACAATCAGACATTGCTTAAAAAAAAAAACTGGTAAACTTGAAGATATAGCAATGTAACAATCCAAATATAAAGAGAGAACCCCCTCACCAAAAAATTAATTTTAACTGAGTTTCAATTAACTTGAAGTGGAGTGAAATGACTCCAAGAAAATTATGTATATATGTCACTTGAGTACCTAAGAGAGAATAAAGGGCAAAAATATGAAAAGAAATAGTGCTTAAGATTTTTCCAAATTTGATTAAAACTATAATCCAAGAATCTCAACAATCTTAAGCACTAGAAACACACACAAAAAACCTACATCAAGCCATAGCATGATCATAAACAAATTGCACAAAATTTGTGATAAAAAAAAATCCTAAAAGCAGCTACAGAATAAAAATAGTTAGGTATTCAAGAATAAATGTAAAGATGACAGTGTATTTCTTGTCAGGTACAATGCAAGTGAAAAGACAAAGGCATAACATCTTTAAAATACTGAAAGAAAAATATTAAATTACAATTCTATATATAGGAAAAATCTTTCAAATATGATAAAATAAAAAATCCATTTCTTTTTTTTTTTAAATTTTTTTTTCAATGTTTTTTATTTATTTTTGGGACAGAGAGACACAGAGCATGAACGGGGGAGGGGCAGAGAGAGAGGGAGACACAGAATTGGAAACAGGCTCCAGGCTCCGAGCTGTCAGCACAGAGCCCGATGCGGGGCTCGAACTCACAGACGCGAGATCGTGACCTGGCTGAAGTCGGCCGCTTAACCGACTGCGCCACCCAGGCGCCCCTAAAAAATCCATTTCTAATAAACATTTTGTAACTAAAAAAAATATTTTATTCTGATACCATGCTATATGTGTGGACTTCTCTATATAACCTACAATTTTTTTCAAGTTATGTCCCAAAAATGTGCACTTCTCATTGACTATAGTAAAGCCCACAAATCTTTAGTGTACTTATTGATGAATTTTTACATGCACATACATTCATGTAATGGATCAAAATATAGAATATTTACACTCCCCTGGAAGGCTCCTTCACATATATTAGTGTTAGCCCTAAGTAAACAATCCTCTGGTTATCATCATAGATTAGTGTTGCCTATTTCTTCTTTTTTAAATTTTTTTTAAATGTTCACTTATTTTTGAGAAAGAGAGAGACAGAGAGAGAGTGTGAGGAGGAGAGGAGCAGATAGAGAGGAAAACACGGAATCTGAAGCTGGCTCCAGGCTCTGATCTGTCACCACAGAGCCCTCTGCAGGGCTCCAACTCACAAACCAGGAGATAATGACCTGAGCTGAAGTCGGATGCTCAACCTACTGAGTCACCCAGGCACCCATAGTGTTGCCTATTTCTGACTCCATATAGGTAGACTCATACAGAATTCATTCTCATGTGTTTGATTTCTGTAACTAAAATATTATGAAGTGACTTTCCTCTTTGCTTTATGTATACTTGTATGTCTGTGTATTCCTTTATTAAGAGAGGAAAAGGAGGGAAAGGAAGGGAAGGGAAGGGAGGGGAAGAGAACGGAAGGGAAAGGAAGGAAAAGGAGAGGGAGAGGGAGAGGGAAAGGGAAAGGGAGAGGGAGAGGGAGAGGGAGAGGAAGAGGAAGAGGAAAAGGAAAAGGAAAAGGAAAAGGAAAAGGAAAAGGAAAAGGAAAAGGACAAAAGAAAGAAAAGGAAAGGAAAAAAGATTATCCATTCTAATTTTGATGGATCTTGGGTTGTTTGTAGGTGTTGTCTATTAAAATTATCATCTGTGAACATTTTATACGTTGTTTTGGTAGACATAAGCACTTCCTTTTGTTTTTAGTTGCATTCCTTTTTTTTTAAGTTATATATCTAGAAGCAGGTCAGTTAGTTCATAAAATATAGCTATCTTTAATTTTCTAAGTAGTGCCAAACATTTGTTCCAAAGTGATTATGTCAAAATATGTTGTTACCAGCAATGTGACAGAGCCTTCGTTGTCACACATGACCGACATAACAGCGCATTAGGTTATTTTAAACTTTTCAGAGAGATAGAGACATTGAGAGACACAAAGAGAGAGAGAAAGAGAGTGAGAGATTTAAAAAAATGATTAACACCAAATTACAATTTATGTAAGACACAGAATTCTGAAAAGCTTGGACTAAGATAAGAGAACATCTTTTGGAGCTTACACATGTTGTTTCAAGTATGGTGAAAAGCACAGATTTCTTACAAAATAAGACAAGAATTCCACAAACCAACCTCCGTGTTTCTTACATGCATTTATCATTTTTCCTCCACTTTGACTACCATCCAATACACTTTAACTCAGATTTTTGCTTTTTTTTTCTCTCACTTTTTTAGCTTATCCCAAGAACAATCAGATGGGAGATTATTGGTGACATATTCCTTATCCTAATGCTTTCCTTATAGCCAATAAAAATTACCTTTAATGATAAAAAAACTCTTTTATGCTATCAAAAACATTGGCTTCCTCTGGCAGCACAGCACTTTGTATACTGAAGAAAGCAGATCTCGGTGTAACAAATGAAAACAGACATGCGCACACAAAACCTTAAGAAAAGTAATTTCCAAAATAATACTTTGAGAAATATAGGAGTCGAAAGGTGCATATATAGATCCAGAAAATAGCTGAGTGTTAAAGAATCTGCACAAATAATCAAAGGGTGAATAAATCAAACTCTTGTCCCAAATCTATTTAATGAAATATTTTTCAGAAAATGTTGTTTAATTTCATTTAATCACCCCATATTTTTCTCACATTATATAACAAAAGTAAATAAGCAATTACCAACTACTATTGCAAGCAATACAATTGAAAGTAAACATGATCTCATCAACTCTATTCTTTGTTTAGCCAAGAAAAACTGTATGTTGTCTATTTTTCTATCTGCATTTGTCCTATGAAAAGATTAAAAAGGGATTCATCATGTGTCATTTCTAAGCAATAGTCTTTTAAAATGACTGGAGATAACTAAAATGCACTTCTGTATACTTATAATAATTTTGAGAATTGTAAATAGTAAATTGAATTCTATGTCTCCCTCTCTCTCTGCCCTTCCCCCACTCACGCTCTGTCTCTGTCTCTCAACAATGAATAAATGTTATAAAAAATGTTTTAAATAGCAAACTGGGAGATAAGCAAACTTAATATTAAGTAAGTCTTTTCCATATGTAGTGTTATAATCTAGCAAGTAATTCTCCTAAGCATGTGGCTTAATAGCAAGAGATAGTGAAGAAAGAGAAAATTATGGCTAAAATGTACCATATCCAGTGTTGTACTTTCTAAGACAATATTTCTCTATTTGCCATCTTAATTTTATTGTTTCCATAGTTTGTAACAAGGTGTGTTTTATCATGTTTCCATAAAAACATGTATAATTTTTTACCAACTAGAAATTATAAATTAAAATCCATATTGCCACAAATATGTGTACATCACGAGTTATTTTTAAAACTCTTACTTTTTTTTCTCTTCAAAGGAAGATACGTTACCTCTTCCTATTCTGGAACGGAAAATGATGAGCAATGAATGAAAATATTAGTTTTAAATAAATTGAGATTTACAACTTTTGAAATGCATTAAACAATTGCTATCTATTGATGCTATATAGTGCATATAATTTCTGACATATAATTTCTGTATGACATGTAAGTGTGATGACGGCCAAAAAAATAATTTAATTTTTTTAAAAAAAATACTATTTTAATGTTTAAATTATCATTCTCTTTATTTTTGAAACTATAAAATTTTCTGTGATTTACTTTCCATCTAGTCAATATGAAGATGATATGAAAAACCCGGTTCAGAAACCTTATAAATGGGAAATTATTCCTAAATAAGTAAGTCAGCCACTAATTTTCAGTTTGCACCTGATCCTATCCTGTTATCACAAAAACCAACAATAAATATGTGAACGATTAGTAGAAATAGTAAATTTGCAAATTAAATAAAATGAAATTATACAAATTCCTTTTATGTAAAGGTTTATCTAGTAGATTGGCGATTTATTAATTTCAGCACAATTGAGATACTATCTCTAAAACAACATTTCACAATATTTCTATATTGATCTCTCCACCATTACATAAGTACCTCATGAGGGAAGGGACTAAATTAATACAATCTTTTCAACCAAGGGGAAATTAATGAAATTATTTTAAGTTATAAATGTATTAATACATGGGATATCAATTCTTGTACTTTTCACTTTGCACGGTTTTGTTTTGTTTTGTTTTGTTTTACTATCACCTTAGTTGTTTTTGTCTTCGCAACATTACCTGATAAACTACTCTATAATCTCACTAGATTTTCAGGACTCCATGCTTTGTGAACACCTGAGTAGGTTCATTCCTTGGCCCTCTGTTGACATTTCTTTATAATAAGTCCCTGAGAGAATTTGTACACTCTGACTGCTCACCTACCAGGAGACAGTTCCAAAACCTGCCTCCAGCCCAGATAGCCTCCTGTCACAATTTTACATTCAGTTCCATCTGTGACTTATCTAAAAAGTAAAATCGTCATTTTCACCCCAAAATATGCTTCTTTCTCTTTTCTGGCCTACCACATTAATACCTCAAATATGCCAAGAACTTTTGTCCTCCAAAATTTCTTTTCAATTGATAGCTTCCACTTCTACAGCCAATTATCCTCGGCAGAGAGTAATTGGGTCATGCCTGGACAATCACAATAGAGTTCTTCCTAGTGTTTCTGTTGCTCGCATTTCTAGTATAGTCCCTACCGATCAGAATTTCTCAACTATGATTTATAAAGATATCACTAAATGCTACATTCCATAAAATATAAAACATGCAAATTGGATTTCATACATTCAAGTTTTCCTGTTGTTCTCTTTCATCATCTGGATCCCTACGCATTTGTCTTGTTTTTCCACATTCATATCTTGGTTTTGTTTAATAGACCAGTCATTTCGTGCAATCCATTATATTTGCTATTCTTTCAAGCAGTTATGTTCATTCAGTTTTCCCATATGCAAATCTCTCCGAGTTTTTGCCCTTTTACTTAGTATTTCCATTACAATTTGTGCTGGTTGGTTTGACCTTTGGAAAGATTCTGTGACCATCTCTGCAGTACTCTGAACCTACAGTGGCTTTAAGTGGACCATCTCGCTCTCAGGTAGAATGAAGCCTTGGCAGAAAATCAGCTGTCAACATGAGAAGAGGCCAGGATTTTAGTCTCCTCCACTTTCTATCTGCCAAGCTGCAGAGTGGACAATAAGGTGTTCTTTTGCTCACAGACTCTACTCTTGTCAGAGGTCCTTTCTGACACAAATACGGGTGTTGCCAGTTTCTAATGGTACCACTCCCTCTGTCAGCATGTAGAGTGGGGGTAATGATCCTCACTGGGCCCTGCCTCACTACTTGTTCCCGTCTTTTTTCCTGAGGAGTCATGGTGTGAATCAAAATTTACCTTCTTATTGTAACTTTTTACTTCTTTTCATAATAGTCATTTTCTGTTTCCTGTGTTTATGAATTTTGTGACAGCTTAGATTTCTGTTATTTAAACTTGATACTATCTCACATCACATACCAAAACCAATGTCAGGCGAACATTATAATTAAGTAATAATCATATAGAAGAATAAATATCTCCATCACTCTGGATAGGGGAGAATTCCTAAACAGACCTTAAGAAGCAAAATGAAAAGAAAAGCAACTATAACAAGAGAATATGTATTATATGTAACATTTATTTAAAAGCTTTCAACAGGTGAGACTACACTGGAGTGATCAGGGTTTAGGAAAGCAATTGCCTTCAGGGGAAGAGAAGTGCACAGTGATCAGGGTCTGACCTGCTGGCAGTATTCTATCTCATTACCTGGTGGCTATGCAACTGTTACATTTGTGACAATCCCAACCATTTACAAATATCTATCATATTCTTTTCTATGTTTCCTATACTTCATTTGAAATTTTAAAAATCTCTCTATTATAATCACTGATAGGACAGAGCAGATCATAAAACCAGACCCCTGGACATGTAAAAGAGAATGCATTCAAAGCCAAGATAAAGAAAGAGAAAACAAAAACAAAAACAAAACTGGGTATAAATGCAGGTGGATGTATTTTTTGGAGGCAGAAGGAGTAGAGTAAGATCTTTAAAGAGTTCCTATGTGGTAACTTTAGCTTTTGTGTTTGTGTTTTTTCTCCTAAATTAAGAGTAAGTTGGAAGTTCAGATGAAGGATAGTGAAATTTGTAAAGAACAGGAAAGATCTGACCATTGTGGGAAATAGAAAATTAAACATATACTAGCAAGTTACAATAGTAGTGTAACAAAGAATCTGACTCATTTTTGATGTTTGACTATTGACAGCTTTTAAGCCACACTCCTCCCTCCTTCCCTTCTGCTTTCCATCTGCCAAGCTAATAAGGAATTCAGGGTACTCTCTTCTTTGACTTTGTGGGGAAGTCTAATCATCAGGTGCAGTCTAAACCTCAAACCAGATTCCTCTCCCTGACCCCTGCGATATTTTCAGACCAGTTTCAGAGTCCTGCTCTGTTCTCTCCCAGAGAGCACAATTTTGTAAGTAATAAAACATCCATACTCTCTCAGTCCCTGTCTGGTATCATCCACTTCAACAACCAAACCAAATTTTGGATGTGGGAGTGGGAATTGATCCCATCTCTGTGGGGTGATCATTACAATAGGATTGATGGGTAACACTGACAGCCTATGTAACTAGCTATGTAACACTGGTATACATGAAGCAACCATACAATGACAGTGGTCCCCATGGTCCCAATCTACGGTTTGGAATAAGAGTCACCTGTTTATGTATAGCTTAGAGAGCAGCTGAATTTGCCTAAAGTTAAGAATTTATAAGACAGATGGGCCAAAAGGACAAGCAGGCAGACAATGGAAGTTTAACTAAACTTATATTTAATACCATCTAAAGACTGAGTAAAGTGAGTATAGAAATTGACTGATGAATACAGAAAAAGTAGAGCATCAGTGGGAAGAAGACACCACAAGGCAGAAGGCTGAACATTAGAGTATGTGCTATAGATAACAACTTCAAACAATGTACTATAGCTACCATCATCCTGAACTATTCCACCCCTAAAATATTACATTTAGACATCTGAATGCATAATAGAAGGACCATATGATTTAATTTGATATTCTATAGATGAAATACGTCTAGATATTGGTAGCTACAGCAGCAAAGATGAGGTCATAGGAGATGAGAGATTAGAATATGAGACATGGGGATATTGGTAGATCAGTACTTTGAACTTTGACGTCATATGGCATAACATATTTAGAATAGATCCTCAAGTCTTTCAGTGTATGAAATGAGCAACCAAAACTTGGGCACATGAGAGTGGCCCACTTGAAGAGCAAAGGTCTCAGAGCAGATTACGTTAAAAGGGGAGTGAGGTGGGGGGGGGTGGTCAAGGGAGTGAGGGAAGAAGGGATCTTTCAGTGAACTGATTCAATGTAGCATGGAAGATGAAAAATCTTCCTTTGGAAAGATACATGTGAAGGCAAAATCTGAAGAAAATAGTTTTCATTTGTGTTTAAGAATATTACAGAAGACTCTAAAAAGTTTGAGAAAAATATGAGGGTTATTAGTTGATTAATGGTAGTTGTAGACAGCATTATAAAGGGTCTTGGAAGTTAAAAGTGATTTTGAGGATGGGGCACTAGTGTGAGAGGCCCAAAGCAGTGTGGAAATGGTTTGTGACTAATTATAGATGTTTATCTGTGAAAGCAAATTGAAGAATCCAGTCATGTAAACCATGAAAAGTTTAAATGGTAAGTTGCAATATGATTTAAATAAATAATTCTTGGCACACCGGGGTGGCTCAGAGCCTGGGCTCTGTGCTGAGAGCTCAGAGCCTGGACCCTGCTTCGGATTCTGTGTCTCCCTCTCTCTCTGCCCCTTCCCCACTCATGTTCTCTCTCTCTGTCTCTCTCTCTCTCTCAAAAATAAATAAACATTAAAATAAACAAATAAATAAAGAAACATATAAATAAATAGTCCTGAAAATAAAATAAATAAGTAATCCTGTTTCTTAGTGGATAGCAACTTGAGTGCTTTTGAGAATTCTAGAATAGCCACAAAATGTGTTCCACAATATGACAGTGGTGACATGAAATGGCATTCCTAATATTCAACAGAATGTATGTCCTCAGACAGTCAGGGTGTATGTCATTATTTCCTGGATTGTACAAGGAAAAAATTCACCGAATTTGAAGGGATTATCAGTAGCACATACAGAACTTCAGCCCGAGGGTTTGTTGTGAAGCTAAGACTCAGTATTTTAGTTTGCAGGATGGGCTCCTTGCCATGTGACATTAAGACAGTCTGGGAGAACAGCAGATACAGTGGAGGCAGTGATAAGACTTAATATGATCTTTGTACTGCCAGAACCTAGCACAGACCCATTTGGTACATAAATGATTTGAGAAATCTAAGACGATTACAGATTAAAGAAATTAAAGAAATATATATATATATATATATATATATATATATATATATATATGCAGGCTTGCTTTTATTATAACAGAAAAGCTTTGTTTATATTTCATGTTTGAAAAAACAAACCTGTTAGAATATTTTTAAAAATTTTTAAACTTCAGTAGAAAGAAGAAAAATGAGTGGACTATAGTCTCAAACAGCAAATATTATGCTGAAATTTATTTTTATTTTATATATTCACACACACATGAGTGTGTATATGTATGTGTGTGTGTATGCACACACGTATATAAGTGTATGGTTCAGAAAATAATAAAACAACACTCTCTTTAAACAGTTTAAGATATATTTTATAACCAATGTCTAAAACTCCAAACTATGACCCAATCAAATCTTATTCCTCTCTCTTTTCTTTTTTTTTCCCTTTTTTATTAAAGTTTATTTATTTATTTTGAGAGAGAGCATGCACACACGAGCAGGGAAGAGGCAGAAAGACTGGGAGAGAGAGAATCCCAAGCAAGCTCTGCACTGTTAGCACAGAGAGAGCGGAGCAATTCAGAGAGAGAGAGAAACAGACAGAGAGACAGAATCTCAAACAGACTCCTCACTGTCAGAACAGAGCCTGACATGGGGCTCGAACTCACAAACCATGAGATCATGACCTGAGCTGAAATCGAGAGTCAGAGGCTTAATCAACTGAGCCACCCAGGTACTCCTCCTCTCACTTTTCTATTCTGAATGATGCGTGAATGGTTCCAGCCTGGCTCTAGCTGACATCTCAGTTTTACATGAAAAAGTAGCAGTTGTCCCTTTGGAAGAAACTTGTCCCCCACTAAAGTACCTGAAGCATAGCTCCTGCCTCAGGATTTCTCCTAAATGCCTGTTCCTGGTTATCTGGAAAACTTAATTTTGAAGGTGTCCTCTAGGCTGTTATGGCCAGCTATGCAGGTCTGAAAGCAGTTGCTCTACTCTTGGTGGGTAGAATTCAAGGATATTCCCATAGCACTGACCTGTGTTGCCCTTGATAAATCTGGTGATAGTTTTATTGAATCTTGAAATGTTGCCAATATCCTATCTAGCTATTTGATCTGCTATTTGGAAAACTAAAGAGTAATTATTAAAGACATCTTTTTATTGGATTCCATGAGCTGTGGGGGGAAAAATAATCACAGATACTGGATGAATCGCTTGAGTCTCTCATGTAGATACTCATGATATGGACCTTTTCTATGAAGGCACCTACAGAGTCAAGCTGTTGACAGAAACCACATGACTCA
Organism: Neofelis nebulosa; assembly: GCF_028018385.1. Taxonomy (NCBI): domain Eukaryota; kingdom Metazoa; phylum Chordata; class Mammalia; order Carnivora; family Felidae; genus Neofelis; species Neofelis nebulosa. The sequence continues at coordinate 91,065,390 of NC_080784.1, read as the reverse complement.
CAAGGCCACCAGGGCAGCCTAAAGCCATCTTTGTACCAGACATGGCAACGCATTTACTCTCAGAGACTGGGCACATCTAAAGGATTCCAGCTTTTAAGCGTATAGGCTACCACTGCCTGCCAGGCTTAGGATAGCTGCCAAAGTTGACCTGGGAGTCCTGCAAGGTGAGAGGTTGCGTGGCACAGTGTTTTATCTTTGCCGGCTCCTGGAAGATTGACCTTCGATCATTTCTTAGAACTATCAGTGGTGTGTCTGCTGTTGACAGCTTTTCTGATTAGTTTCTGTTCCAGTCTGATTAATCAAATTGATAGGGAATACTTAAAGGAATGATGTTTGGATAAATTCTATCAAAATAATAAATTCCCTTCTAGTCCAGGTACCAGAAGGGTCAAAGGACTCCTTCATATTGGTGTGTGTTACCAGTTATAGTATTCGTCGGTCTGTAGAAGGTAAGATATGAACCAGAACTCTCTGTATAACCAAGAAACATGTCCTATAGTTTACTCTATGTATGCTAAAAAACTGCATTAACTTTCACATGTAATTTTATTTTTGCTTTTATTCTATCCCAATAGGCATCCGGCCATATTTCAGGTGCTTTCCCTTTCTATTTGGAAAAGAGCTCTGTTGGATAGAAGTGCTCATGCAGTTTCATTTCAGTGCCAGCCTCTGAAAGTGCTCCTTGGTGCTAAGGTAACCCAGAAAATAATTGGTAACACCCTACTCTCTGACTTTAGAAGGCATGAAATTCAGACTCAAAATCCTGATTTTGAACTGCCACTACCCTGTGGTCATAAAAGTGTCTCCAAGTAGAATTATCTTCAGTAATACCTATCTATTACTAAAATAATGATGCAAATCAAGTAACCATTAAGTCTTGTTGACATAAAACAACAAAAGTTTATTCAGCTCATGAGTCAATAAAACTGAGTATTTCTGGGCTATGCTTGTCTAATCTGATCTGTGCTCTCCCATATTTCTATAATCAGCAATAGTCCATTAAGACAGATATGCTGACAAATACTGGCTCTACTCACATATATAAGACCAGTCAGCTCTTGTTTGACATAAGATAGCTTTAAATGTAACAACTGGGGCAATTCACTTCTATTCTACATGTTTTCATCCTTCACCAAAGTAGTCCATACATGTTATCATAGAAAAGGCAGAAAGCTCTAGTGAAAGCAAATGCAATCATTGAAGTGCTTTGTAAATCTTGCTATGTAAATATTTACTAATTCTTATTGACCAAAGCAAACTGCATTCCTAAAACTGGAGTCAGAATTGTATTACTACAAAATTATACTGCAAAGGATGTAAATACATATAGTGGTAAAGTATTGGAGCCACTTCTAAACTCCATTAAACCACCGTTCAGACATAACTATGTACTTTTGAGTAGCCGTGTTTTAAATTGATTTACTAAATATATCTGCATTTATTCATTCGATCATTGAGCATTTATTGAACTACTAGTGTCTGCTAGATATCATTGCAGTAAATCTATATGTAGCAATGAAAAAGGATTTTCAAAAAATAAAAACATCTTACTACATAAATGTATTAGAGTTGTCACAGAAAATAAATATATGATGAGAAAAATAAAAAGTTTGTATGGTATAATTACATTTAAAATAATGCCAGATCGGGGCGCCTAGGTGGCGCAGTCGGTTAAGCGTCCGACTTCAGCCAGGTCACGATCTCGCGGTCCGTGAGTTCGAGCCCCGCGTCAGGCTCTGGGCTGATGGCTCCGAGCCTGGAGCCTGTTTCCGATTCTGTGTCTCCCTCTCTCTCTGCCCCTCCCCCTTTCATGCTCTGTCTCTCTCTGTCCCAAAAATAAATAAAAAACGTTGAAAAAAAATTAAAAAAAAATAAAATAAAATAATGCCAGATTGGGGTGCCTGGGTGGCTCAGTCGGTTAAGCGTCCGGCTTCGGCTCAGGTCATGATCTCGCGGTTTGTGAGTTCGAGCCCTGCTTTGGGCTCTGTGGTGACAGCTCAGAGCCTGGAGCCTGCTTCGGATTCTGTGTCTCCCTCTCTCTCTGCCCCTCCCCCGCTCATGTTCTGTCTCTCTGTCTCTCAAAAATAAGTAAACATTAAAAAAAATTTAAATAATGCCAGATTTTCTTACCTAAGTAAACAATATAGAACATGAGGAGAAGAATGAAAATATTTACAGAAATGTGACAAACTTGAAACGGAGGAGGTCGTCCATTCTTCTAATGGTCATGGCATTCTGATTTCACAGTCTGATAATAACCAAGACTTAGTGACAGCAAATTTTATACATTGCACGTATGTGTGCATATTTGTATAATAGCTTTGGAAAATATTTTGGCATTATCTGCCAAAGCTGAAATTGTTCATAATCAACAATACACTAGTTCATTCTTAGGTTAATCCAATGAGATATCTTTTTTTATATTCCTTTTAATGTTTATTTATTTTTGAGACAGACAGAGAGAGTGAGTGGGGGAGGGGCAGAGAGAGAGGGAGAGATTGAGAATCCCAAGGAGACTCCATGCTGTCAGCACAGAGCCCAAAGAGAGCTTGAACTCAAGAGTTGCTGAGACCATGACCTGAGCCAAAACCAGGAGTCAGACGCTTAACCGACTGAGCCACCCAGACACCCCCAATGATATATCTTGCATATGTGTCCTAGGAGCAGGGCCAGCTTCTAGGGTGTCTTGATTTCATAACCTGAGGAGTTCTCCAAGCTAAATATGAAATTGGAACCATAGACAGAGGGCAAGAAAAGAATGAAGAAAGAGGCAGATCACTATGGATAAGGCAGGGAAGGGAAGAGATGAGAAAGGGAAGGGAAGGGAAGGATAAAAGAAAAGAAAAGGAAAAGACCTTAAGCCATCGTGGAAAATAGAGTATCTCCTAGAACCAGCTTCTATCCCTCTTCAGTCCAATTTGCATTTCTACCTTCATTCTTAATCTACTCACTGCCCCATTCCTATCTGCTGGATCAAGTTCCATCACCTGTGAACTGCATTTTGTACTGATATACCAGCATTAAGAGTAAAATCATATAGCACTTTGCCTTGGAATTTACAACAAGCTCCAGCATCCGAAGCTTTCATGAGTAGGTTCCTCAATCAAACGGTTGCTAAACGACTTAGAAATCAGAGCTCTGCTATTTGATATGAATATTATTCTGTAATTTTAGATTTCTATAAAGCATAGTTTTCATTTCTCTGAACTGAGTACAGTAAAACTCTTTTCACACGTTTGTTCTAAGGACTAAACAAGACAATGAGCCTTTATTTCTTTGAAAACTCTTAAGGTAATATGCAAATACAGTGAGTATCTGAGGGACTTTTATGGATGCAGATATACATGTAGGTTACATGTAGGTGATGTAAGCATGTGGAGTACCTGAGCATGATAGGGGATGAGAATTGTACTGCGAATTGACGCATATATAAACATATATATTTCATGACAGCTTAAAGATATAAACAGAAACTTTGCATGATGTGAATTTTTTTTTTTTTTTTTAGTCACCATTTTGGAAATCCTTTCGAGAAATATAGGGTTAGAGAAGTTAGTTAAAAATCAATATGCAAGTGCGAAACTGAGGCAAGATTTAGATGTAATAGTATTTGGGCAATATGAAAATAACCACTTTGTCTTATGAAAATATCTTATGGAGAGTCAGATCCTAGACCCAGTGCAGAGTATCTGTTCTGAAACTAATGAGTAAAAGTGTTGTCATTTCAACCAAACCTTTAGGCAGACAATTTGCTTCTTTGTTTTTAATGTTTCCTTTCTCTCAGGAACAGCTATTTCCTAGAAAGAAGTTTTAGAAGATTTTGATACCTTAATAATTTGTGTTATTTTGGGGGGAAAGGCAGTAATCCAGCACATTAAATACTAAAAATGTAACTCATAATCCTAAAGAAGAGGTCAAGAAAAAGAGAACAAACAAAGATACAAAACCTACTTCTCTAACTTTTTGTGTAAGGTGACATATTATTAATTTGTACTTAGTATCATCATTTGTTTTTTCCCCCTGATTATCCCAACTTATACACAGTCTAGTCTGCTTTACTGATATTGGTCTTCAGCAGAAAAATCTTGCTAATGCATTCTCATCTGTAGGTACATATGCTTTCAGACTTATTTCTTTCAGGCAACAGAAGGTTAATATATACTGCTAGAAAAAAAAATGCCTTCATTTTCTTTCATTTTCAATGGAGGCAGACAGATAAACACCTATAGGCAGATCTCTACCTGCAGGCATGAATACGTTTTAAGAGAAAATCTCTTAAGTTTTGCAAGATGCTTTCAGAAGGAATTCTTTAGTGTGTTAGCTAATTACAACCCTGTTCTGAAAAAATGTTTACTTTTAATATTCTTGGAGTTTTTCCAATTCCTTTACTGTATGGCAGTCTGTTTGCTCACATTTTCAGGAGATAAAAGAAATAAATGCAGCATATTTTTAAAAAACATTATTTTAAGGATTTATTAAAAACAGTATCTTTACTCTTGGCTTTAAATTTCAATTGATATTTGGAATAAATACGAGTTTTTCAAATCTCAGTGCAATCTGTTCAAAATAATGATTGAATAAAAAGTAACTGCATGGCATTTATTTCAGAATTTAAAAAAATTGTTATTGAGGAAGTAAATATTTATAGTAAAAATAGAGTAGTTTATTTTGACTCATATGGAAAATCACAGAAATCATAAGAAAAAACTGAGTCTTACCATTATTTCAAAATATTGTTGTTATCAAGATACAACTGCTTTTAAGCAATTCAAAGTAATAAACAAAATGCTAGAAAAATGAGAGGTAGGCCAAAACATATTTACATTTAAAAAGTATAATTGTGTATTCCTTCCTCAATTATGTGAACATTTAAATTTAGAGAAAAAATAATTTTATACTACAAGTAATTCATTTCCATTAAATATTATAATTCCATTCAACATTAAAACATAACTCTGATCCATATTCTCTGAATCTTAATCTCAGATTTATTTACAATGGATTAAATACACAAGTATTTTGCTTATGTTTTCATTGACATGTGACTCCTATTTTGATAACTTAAATTGGCTGGATTTCTCTTTTGTAATGTAGCATTCCAAAAAACAAAAACAAAAAGAAAACAAGTTATGTGTATCAAGAATCAGAATGTTCTAATACTCTAAATACATTTGTGGTAGAATGTTGTTACAATCTTCAAGAGTAATGCTTTCGAGTATTTTTATAACTAATTAACATATTTAGTGGTGTTGTCAGTGTCTGAGTCAGGAAACTTAACTACCTCAGAAAGTATACCTGATTATGGAGGTGCCTGGTTAGCTCAGTTGGTGGAGCATGTGACTTTTGATCTCAGGATTGTGAGTTCAAACCCTATGATGGGCATAAAGCTTAAAAAAAAAGAAAAAAAAAAGCACACACTCCTGGTCACTACTGTATGCCCTTGGGAAAACTATTTCCTCTTATTAAACAAACCATTAATATATATTGCACTTTTATTCATCTATAGTATCCCAGTGACATTAGGAGCATTTTCACTATGGCTGGGACACACAAAGCATGATATGTCTTAGTACATTCAGGTTTCTATAACAAAATAGCACGACAGCATAACATATTGTTTATGTTTCTATTTTATTGCTCAGTTAGGAGGCTGAAAGTCTGAGATTAGGATATCAGTGTCATTGAATAAGGACCTTCTTTTTGGTCACAGACTTCTCATTGTATCTTTACATGACAGATGGGTTAGGAATCTCCCTGGAGCCTCTTTCATAAGGTACTAACAAATCACATTCATGTGCCTTCCATCCTCATGACTTAAGAATGTCCCAAAAGTCCCACATCCTAATACCATAACTTTTGAAAGTGAGGATCTCACCATCTGATTTCTGAGGAGACATGAACATTCAGACATAACAGTGATATGAACTGCAGGGTTAAGAGGTTGCAAAAATGCAACTGTTGAAGGACTCCTTAAGATCTCTAGCCAACTTTGTACTAAATGACTTTAAAAGAGCCCTCAGTAAGTCAGAGTACTAAGTGCTAAATTCTAAGCATTGTTGAATTTTGTTTTTTTAAGTAGAGATTGGGTGAGAGGTACTAGATAACTTCATATGTACTCACCTATTTACGTTCGGAAACAGGAGACCCCAGACAAGAAAGCCTTGACTGTATGCTACCAGGATGGAGAAATGAGATTAGTACTATTGGGGCCATTAACAGATGGAAGTAGCTCAAACTAAAACGACTGTTCTAAAAATAATTGAATATAACTCAGTAACCTCTTCCTAACTTCTTATTTGTTTATTTGGTTTGTTTTTCATGTACTAATTCTGCTAAAGTTTCAATTATAGACCTACAACAAAATGCACTTTGGGGGCATAGCGACGGGTTGGCTAAGATCTCAGAAGTACTTCAAGTGAGATGATAGCAAACGAGCTAGAAGTAGTTGTCACTGAAGGAGATATCAGTGCAGCGAAAATGTGGCTTCAGTGGGAACTATTATCATCATTCCAGTGCATTTGCAGGAAGATTATGCTATGAAAGAATATTTAAGATCAGCATCTAGAGGACTTTGGGCACTATTAAGATAAAAGAATGAAGAAAGGAAGAAAGAGAGAGATTGAAAGAAAAAGAGAAACTCAACATAGAATACCCCAACATAGACCTTCCCTCAGAAGGTATGTAAGAAACAAATAAAAAGAAATATGGATCTTGGGGCGTCTAGGTGGTTCTGCTGGGGAAGGGCCCAACTTCAGCTCTGGTCATTATCTCACAGTTCGTGAGCTCAAGCCCTACATTGGGCTCTCTGTTGTCAACACATGCCTGCTTTGGATCCTCTGCCCACTCCTGCTCTGCCCCTCCCCAGCTTCACTCTCTCTTTCTCAAAAATAAATAAACATTTAAAAATATATATGGTTCTTGGTAATCCTTAGGCGATGGGTAATAAGAGACTGTTTTGAGGTCAATCTCTGGTGAATAAATAATGCAATGACATTTGAAAAAAAAATACAGGATAGAGCTGTAGTGACTTAAGATACAGAATTCAGGGAACCTTGAAAATTCATTGGAATTTTAGGGTCAAGAAAAAGCCAGATGTATGTACAGAGCTTGGCAGTATTCTGGTAATGTCAGCGTTGATAAGAACAAATTCTAGTCTTTTAAAAGGTCTAGGCCACTGCTTTCTACCACTATAATGCAACAAATACCTAGCTATCCAAGAATACCAGTAAAGAGTTGTAATAAGCAGTATAAAACAAGAGGAAGATTTAGTGTGTGTGTGTACATGTCTGTGTGTGTCTTTGCGTCTGTGTTGAATTAGAACATGGAAGATAAATGGTAAGCTGGTAAATACAGGACTTCTGATGACTGACATAGTCAAGTAGAAAAGGATTCAGAGGATTCAAAGCACAGAATGATATCTTTGACAAAAAAAAAGAAAGCCAATAATTTCCTATTTTGCAGGATCTCCTCTCCACTTCAGTGATAGGGGGAACTGAAAGGAAGGTAATGTAATTAGTTTGACATTCTTACACTTCCTATTCCATTTACCTCCTTTAGCCAGAAAATTATAGAAATTCTTTATATTTCACTGGCCTTTCTGGATAAATATCATTTCTTGTTCTACTTCAGGACAACTCTCATACATTCACTGAGCTTCCAAATACCAAATTCCTAGATTTTTAACTGGACAACAGACAAAAAGCTTCTGATTATCATTATGTTAACTTATGAGTATTCTCAAAATTTATTTTATATATTGAAGAAATAAAAAATCTACATGCTGAAGAAAGATGGATACCATTTTTTAAAAACGTTTATTTATTTTAAGAGAGAAAGAGAGACAGAGAGTGCACTCATGAGTGGGGGAAGGGCAGAGAGAAAGGGCGAGAGAGAATTTGAAGCAGGATCACGCCGTCAGTGTGGAGCCCAACTTGGGGCTCAATTTCAGGACTGTGAGTTCATGACCTGAGTCAAAATCAAGAGTTGGATGCCTAACCGATTGAGCCACCAAGGTGCCATGAGGAATAACGTTTTTAATATTCCCCAAAAAAATGTATTAGGGAGGATGGATAAAATATATATGTAAATGATGTTCTCAACACAGGTGGTATAGAAAATAACTACTCATCAGAATCACCAGGAAAGTCCCATTAAAATCATAGATACATAAGCACAAATATACCACATAAAGTTCAATAGATGTGGGCTCACATAATATTTTTTTAAACACATTCCCCAGGTAGTTCTTTTCCAGTTATCATCTTCATAATCTCTCAAAAAACATTTAGGAATTAATATGTCTACATGGTTTTAAAAGTAATTTTATAAAAAGGGCATTTGAATTTTGTCACTACACTGCTAAAGACTCTTCAGTGGTTTCCCATTGCCTTCAGAATAATAGAAATGTACACGTGGTTAAATGAAGGTCCTAGGGGCACCTGGATGGCTCAGTCAGTTGAGTGTCTGACTTTAGTTCAAGTTATGATCTCATGGTTTGTGGGTTCGAGCCCCGCGTCGGGCTCTGTGCTGACAGCTCAGAGCCTGGTGCCTGCTTCAGAATCTGTGTCTCCCCATCTTTCTGCCCCTCTCCCTCTTACACTCTGTCTCTCTCTAAAAAATAAATAAATATTTAAAACAATTTTAAAAATAAATAAAATAAAATAAAATAAAATAAAGAAATAAAATAAAATAAATGGAGGACCTGGGTATGTATTCACTTCCCTGAGTCAACACACCATCTCATGACCACAGTTTTAACCATCTTAGATAATTTCTTTCTTTCTCAAATGTATGGTTACTTTACCTCCATAAACTAATGAACAATTTCTGCTCAAAGAAACTCTCAAAATAGTGTTAAGTATTTCTAGTTTCCACTCAGGCATATGAAGAGCTTGGAAGTCATGACTCCAGTCTCCACAGCAAGAAAAAAAAATGAACAAACTGAAAATCAACGACTCCTAGAGCCATCAGAGAATTGAGGTCACAGAGTAAACTCAATTCCTCCCAAACTGAAGATAGGCTAGCAGTTATAGAAAAATCCCAGGTTACCTAGACTAGAAGCCCACAGTTAAAGTCAGTATAAAATGAAGTATTAAAGGAAGACTGTAAACTGTAATTGACTAATTGCTAGAAGTACAGGGTGGAATAATTTTAGAGTTGAAAACTCCAAGGGAACCCATTTTTACGGGGATCCCACACACTTTCATTGGTTTTATCTTCAGGAGCCCTACCTGGTTCACCATAAAATTGGAGAAAAATCCCCTCATACTTGCAGCAGAGGAAAGGAAAAAATAATGATTTTAAAATGCATCAAGAGCTCTCTGTTCTCTTTCTAAAGACTCTTTCTAAAGACTAAAATATTTCACCAGAGCCCCATCAACTGGGATTTAAAACAAAACAAAACAGGGGCACCTGGGTGGCTCAGTCGGTTAAGCATCCGACTCCAGTTCAGGTCATGATCTCACGGTCTGTGAGTTCAAGCCCTGCGCCGGGCTCTGTGCTGACAGCTCAGAGCCTGGAGCCTGTTTCAGATTCTGTGTCTCCCTCTTTCTCTGCCCCTCCCCTGTTCATGCTCTGTCTCTCTCTGTGTCAAAAATAAATAAACGTTAAAAAAAAAAAAAAAAAAACAGGGGTGCCTGGGTGGCTCAGTCGGTTAAGCATCTGACTTCAGGTCAGATCATGATCTCACAGCTTATGAGTTCAAGCCCCGCATCAGGCTCTGTGCTGACAGCTCAAAGCCTGGAGCTTGCTTTGGATTCTGTGTCTCCCAATTTCTCTGCCCCTCCCCTGCTCATGCTCTGTCACTTTCTGTCTCAAAAATAAATAAAATATTGAAAAAAAAATTAAAATCGAATAAAACAAAACAAAACAAAAAAACTAACTGACATAGGAAAAGGAAAATACCCAACTCAAACTCACTAAGAGACTAAACACTATTCACAGCATTAGAGAATGCCTCCTTCCCCTCCCCTCCCCTCCCCCACACCTCACTATCATCATGAATAAGCCTCTAGTATGATAAAAGGAAAGACAGTTAAAAGAACTTCAAGCCCCAAATCCTATTTAAAGAGTGTCCAAGGTGGGGGTGGGGGGGGGGTGGCGCCTGAGTGGCTCAGTCGGTTAAGGGACCAACTTCAGCTCAGGTCATGATCTCGCCGTTTGTGAGTTTGAGCCCCAAGTCTGCCTCTGTGCAGATAGCTCAGAGCCTTGAGCCTGCTTCGGATTCTGTGTCTCTCTCTCTCTCTGCCCCTCCCCTGCTTACTCTCTGTCTCTCAACAACAAATAAATGTTAAAAAGAAAAATTTTAAAGAGTATCCAAGGACAACGAAAACCAATGATAGGGGTATGGGACACAAAGACACTAGAGGAAATTTTAGCCTTTGACACCATAGCAATTAAAAACAGTAACCACAGCTAAATTCCTACAGCTAAATTCCTAGCCAAATAAACATAAAAACATCACACTAAAGTCTTATCTACCTAATATCTGTCTGGCTCTTAACAAAAATTTGCAAACCATGATAAAAGCCAATAATCACAGTCTGAGGAGACAAGTCAATGTCAAAACCAGACTCAGATATGACAAAATTTTGGAATTGTCAGGCCTGGAATTTAAAATAACTTTGATTAATATTCTATGGGTTCTAAGGGATAAAGCGTAAAATAAGCAGAGACAGGTAAGCAGAGGATGGAAAAATTAAAAAAAAAAAAAAGGAAATACTAAAAAAAAAATATTGTAGTAGAAATGAAGAATGGCTTTGACAGGTTGATCAACACACTAAACATGACAGAAGAAAGAATTAGTGAGCTTTAAGACATGTTAATTTAAACTCCTAAAACAAAAATGCAGGGAAAAAATAATGAAAAAAACATAATATCCAAGAACTATGGGAAAATTATAAAAACTTTATAAATATTGGTTGTAAACATAAAAATGTTATAAATAAATAGGCAAATATATTTAGGCAAATATATTTAAATTGCAAAAAAAAATCAAAGACAGAGAAAATTTTGAAAGAAATAGAACAACTTTTCCGTAAAGGAACACCGATAAAAATACATGTGATTTCTCTTAAAAAAACATGCAAAAAATGAGCACAATGAAATATTTAGAGTTTACAGAAGAACAACAAAAACAAAAAGAACAAAACCACCAACCTAGAATTTTATATTCAGTGGAGTTGTCTTTGAAAAGCAAAGAGGGGCGCCTGGGTGGTGCAGTCGGTTAAGCGTCCGACTTCAGCCAGGTCACGATCTTGCGGTCTGTGAGTTCGAGCCCCGCGTCGGGCTCTGGGCTGATGGCTCGGAGCCTGGAGCCTGTTTCCGATTCTGTGTCTCCCTCTCTCTCTGCCCCTCCCCCGTTCATGCTCTGTCTCTCTCTGTCCCAAAAATAAATAAAAAACGTTGAAAAAAAATTAAAAAAAAAAAAAGAAAAGCAAAGAAATAAAAACGTTCAGACAAGCAAAATTGAGGGAATTTGTTACCATTAAACCTACCTGCCAAGAGATGTCTTAAAAAGCTTTATGGGCACATGGGTTGGCTTAGTGTCCGACTTCAGCTCAAGTCATGATCTTACAGTTCATGAGTTAGAGCCCCAAAACAGACTGCTGTCAGTGCAGAGCCTACTCTGGATCCTCTGTCTGCCCCTATCTCTACCCCTCACCTACACTCTTTATTTCTCAAATAAATAAATAAATAAATAAATAAATGTAATAAAATAAAATAAAATAAGAAACTAAAAAGTTCTACAGAGAAAAGGAAAATGATAAAGGTTGGAAACTCAGATCTACATTGAGAAAAGGAGAGTTATAGGCAGGATAAATAAAGGTAAAATCAAATCCTTTCTTTTTCTTTTCTTTTTTTTAAAATATTTATTTATTTTTGAGACAGAGACAGAGACAGAGTGCAAGCAGAGGAGAGGCAGAGAGAGAGGGAGACACATAATCTGAAGCAGGCTCCAGGCTCTGAGCTGTCAGCACAGAGCCCATCGTGGGGCTCGAACTCATGAACCACAAGATCATGACCTGAGCCAAAGTCGGACGCTTAACTGACTGAGCCACTCAGGTGCCCCACCTTTATTTTTCTGATAATTAATCTAAGAGCAGTTTGTTGAAAAAAAAAAAAAAAAAAACATTAGCAATGTATTTGGTGATTTATAGCTTATGGACAAATGTATAACAGCAAGGTTGTAAGAGATGAGGGAGAAATTTAAAATATTCTGTTATAAACCATTTGCACTACTTGTGAAGTGGTATGGTGTTATTTGAAAGTAGAATTGAGGGACACCTTGGTGGCTCAGTCCATTGGGCATCTGACTTCGTCTCAGGTCATGATCTTGCTGTTCATGAGTTTGAGCCCTACCTTGGGCTCTGTGTTGACAGCTCAGACCCTGGAGCCTGCTTCTGATCCTGTGTCTCCCTCTCTCTCTGCTTCTCTCCTGCTCATGTGCTGTCTCTGTCTCTCTCTCTCTCAAGAAAAAATAAACATAAAATTTTTTTTTTTTTTTTTTAAGTAAAAGTATACTTGGATTACTCAAAAATGTGTATTGCAAATTTAGGGCAACCATTATTACTATTTTTTTAAAGAAGTATACTAGATGTGTTAAGAGAAGAAGAAAATGGAATTATAAAAAATGCTCAATTAAAAGTGAATGGAAAGGGAGCACCTGGGTGGTTCAGTCAGTTAAACTTTGACTCTTGGTTTGGCTCAGGTCATGATCTCACGGTTCCTGAATTTGAGCCCTGCATTGAGCTTGGTGCTCACAGCACGGACCCTGCTTGGGATTTTCTCTCTTGCTCTCTATCTTTCTCTCTCAAAATAAATAAATAAAGTTAAATATATATATTTAAAAGTTGATGGAGGAACAACAACAACAAAAAAACAAAAATAGAAACAATGAATACTTTTTAAAAATATGGAGAACCCTTGGGTGCCTCAGTTGGTTAAGCAAGGATTCTTGATTTCATCTCAGGTCATGACTTCACGGTTTGTGAGTTTGAGCCCCACATCAGGCTCCATGCTGACAGTGAGGCGCCTGCTTGAGTTCTCTCCTTCTCGCTCAGCCTCTGTTTCTGCCCCTCCCCAAGTCGTGTCCTCTCTCTCTCTCTCAAAATAATAAATTCAAACTTAAAAAAAAAGGAAAAAAAAGGTATTGAAAGGGTAAAAGGATCAGTTTTCAACAGTTGTGGGAAAGGCAGAGGGATGAAAAGGTGGAGCACAGGGTTTTTCAGGCCAGTGAAACTCTTCTGTGTGAATCTCTAATGGTGGATATACCACATTATGAATTTGGTGAACCTATAGAACTGTACAACACAGAGAGAATCCTAATACAATCTATAAATTTATTTAATAATAGTGTATCAGTATTAGTTCATCAGTCATAACAAATGTAACATACTTCTGCGTAATGTTAGTAATAGGGAAAATGAGTAGGGAAGAAGGTAGTGATTATATGGGGACGTTGTACTTTATGCTCAATTTTTCTATAAAGCTGAAACTTTGCTAAAAACAAAGTATAATAATTTTTACATGTGAAGAAAATGTATAGCAGAATATGGATATATCTTTAGAACTTGTTTTTTAATTTCTCAGTTTCTCTTGCTAAAGAGATAGTCATAAAACTATTATAACCTGACAGTTTACTTGTATTATCCTGAATTTTGCTTATTTTGGATTGTTTTTTTCTGAAGAAAAAAATGTTCTTTACCATGTTTCTATTTAACATAAGTTACTTTTATTTTGGAATATAATTACTGGCATGTTTTTCTGTAAATGCATTTAATATAAACTAGTAAAAAACTCAAAATAAGTCCACCAGTTCTAATAATTTACATGAGACTAGTCAAATTCATAAATACATCAGTTTTTTTCCTCAAGTAATTTTTGTTTAATTCTACTTAACACCTTCAAAACTATAAAAGTAGTTCTTAGTTGTTCACTTATCTTTAATGAGTTTAACTAAAATTTTAATAATCACCTATAAAAATGAGATAAATATGTCATTTTTTTCTGGTTTAGTAATACATTTCTGAATCAAATCCTAGCTTTCAACAATTGTGTGGTTTTTAGAAACTGGTAAGTGAATGTCTTTATTTTATTAAAGGTTTACTTGAAGTGGTCCCACACGATTGGAGTTGGAATCTTAAAATTTAATTGTCCATTGTATGATGAATAGTTGCTTAAGCGATTTCTGAGGTTATGTGTCTTCATCTTAATACATTCAAAATCACATTCAGCTCTAAAGTTCTATTAAGTAGTAATAAACTTGTTTTTTCAAAAAAAACTAGGAATAGCATTAGTAGAAGTAATATGTGTTATACAAAAATCATACTATTTTTAGCTAGTGAATTTTAAGAGTCAGTTTAACATTGTAAACTGCCCACTAGAAGTCCATAAATTTGAATTCTATTCATAACTTTGACATTGAAATTTGGTGTTACAACCATCAGTAAATAATTTGTTGATTGGGTCTCAGATAGTTTGCCTATAATAAAAAAGATTATATGTTGGTCAAATATCACATAAAACTATTTTTTAAAAGCCAGTTTATTTATGGAAGCTGAATGCTTCGCCTTAATGCTTTTGAAGGTGTCTGTCTTAGTCCATTCAGACTACTATACAAAAATACCATACATAAAGTAATTCATAAGAAATATATTTCTTACAGTTCTGGAGGCTGGGGAATCCAAGACTGAGCATCAACTGATTAGGTGTCTGATGAGAGCCTGTCTCTGGGCTCATAAATGACCTTCTTCTCACTGTGTCCTCACATGCCTAAATGGGTGAGAAAACTCTCTGGAATCTCTTTTTATAACAGCACTAATCTCATTCTTGAGGGCTCTATTATCAACTTAATTACATCCCAAAGGCCCATCTCCTAATACTATCACACTGAAGGTTAGAATTTCAACATACAAATTTGATGGGGGTGGGTGCACAAACATTCATTCCACACCATGCCATAAGTTTTTAAAAAATAGTTTTGATTTTATGAATGAAAAAGGGAATGTCCCTTTTTCTCCTGTACTCATTATATTTTCCTTATACTGAGAAATGCCAAGAGACATATGGGCATTGAATGTCATGTTTCACCTAAGAATGGGTTATTGTTTCAGCTTCCAATCTGATGTGATTGTCAATAGTTTTCCTAGTAACTATAAACTTGCTCTTTTTCAAAAGAAGGGAGAAACTGAGGATAATAAAGAATTTGGAAGAAAAATCACATAAATACCTAAAAGTGTTTTCTTTACATAGGATATAACAAAGGGTAGAGTCAGCAAGGACACAGGTTCAGGAAAAAATATTAGCTATATAGAATTAGAAATAATTAATTTTGATTAAACATGATTAATACTGATTAATAAAATAGATTAAGAAATGACAAGATAAGCAATGCTTATTCTACTTAGTCTATTGGTGTGTCAATATTCACTCCTTACCCCATCTTTTACTTTTTTTAATTTTTTTTAATGTTTATTTACTTTTGAGAGAGAGAGAAAGAGCGTGAGCAGGGGAGAAGCAGAGAGAAAGGCAGACACAGAATCGGAAGCAGCTCCAGGCTCTGAGCTATCAGCACAGAGCCTGACGCGGGGCTCAAACCCACGAACCACAAGATCGTGACCTGAGCGGAAGTCGGATGCTTAACCGACTGAGACACCCAGGCGCCCCAACCCCATCTTTTAAACATGACTTTTTCCTCAATTATTTTTTTTAAACCATGCATAAATCCTCAACATTCCCATGATAAACACTGATTTTTAGTATCACCCAATATGAGAAAAATATCTATATCTTTTAACACATTTCCTTCTTTTGAGGTATAATTGACATATTATATTAGTTTAGGCATATAATATAATGATTTCATATTTGTATATACTGCAAAATGATCATCACAGTGAGTCTCATTACCATCTGTCACCACACAGCGGTATAATTTTTTTTTTTTTTTTTTTTTTGATGAGAACTTTTAAGATTTGCTCTCTTGGCAACTTTC
This sequence comes from Neofelis nebulosa, assembly GCF_028018385.1. Lineage (NCBI taxonomy): Eukaryota > Metazoa > Chordata > Mammalia > Carnivora > Felidae > Neofelis > Neofelis nebulosa. Next base: position 91,049,396 of record NC_080784.1, on the reverse strand, counting down.
AAATATGAACTACAATATTATTGACTAGCGTCACCATAATGTATATTGCAGAGGGAGGCAGAGGGAGAGAGCAAGAGAGAGAATCCCAAGCAGGCTTAGCACATATCAGTGCAGAGCCCAACACGGGGCTCGAACCCACAAAATATGAGATCATAAGCTGACCTGAAACCAAGAGTCAGATGCTTAACCAACTGAGCTGCCCATGTGCCCTGAGTTGTATGAGTTATTTACAAATTTTTTATACTAAGCACTTATCAGATATATGATTTGCAAATATTTTCTCCCATTCAGTAGACTGTCCTTTCATTTGTTGGCAATTTCCTTTGGCATGCAGAAGCCTTTGGTTTGTTGTAGTCCCACTTGATTATTTTTGCTTCTGTTATTTTTGTTTTTGGAGTCAGATCCCAAAAAGTCATCGCTGAGACAAATGTCAAGGAGTTTACTGCCTGTTTTTTCTTAGGCATATTATGGTTTCAGGTCTTATATTCCAGCATTTAATCCATTTTGAGTTAATTTTTGCATGGAATCTAAGATAGTGATCTAGTGTCATTCTTTTGCATATGTGGGTCCAGTTTTTACAGTATCATTTCTTAAAATGACTATCTTTTTTCATGGTATATCCTTGCTTCTTTTGTCATAAATTAATTAACCATACGTGCATTTGCTTATCTCTGGGCTCTTTATTCTGTTCCATCTATCTATGTGTCTATTTTTATTCTAATACCATATTGTTTTCATTACTACAACTTTATAATACACTTTAAAATGAGACAGTGTGATGTGATGCCTCCAGTTTTGTTCTTCTTTCACAAGATTGCTTTGGTTATTTGGAGTCTTTTGTATTTCCATACCAATGTTAGAATTATTTGTTATTTTGCTGTGAAAAGCACCATTGGGATTTTGATAGGGTTACACTGAATCTGTAGTATGAAATTGCAACAATATTAATTCTTCTAATCAATGAAAATGGAATGTCTTTCCATTTATTGATGTCTAATTTCTTTCATCACTATCTTACAGTTTTCAGTGTTCAGGTCTTTCTCTCCCTTGGTTAAATTTATTCCTAGGTGTTTTATTCTTTTTGAGGCAAATATAAATTATTTTTTTTCTTAGTTTGTCTTTCTGATAGTTCATTATTAGTGTTAGAAATGCAACAGATTTTTGTATGTTAACTTTGTACCTTGAAGCCTTACTGAATTTATTTATTAGTTTTAACAGTTTTTTGACGGAATCTTTGGGTCTTCTACATGTATAAACATGTCTTAAACTTTGCTGGCCTCCAGATCAGACAATCTGAAGGTGTTCCCCGGATGACAGTTGCAGTTACTGGGGCTTTCAGACGACTGTGTAAGCTCCATTCTGGAAGATACCAACAAACTGTAGTGATACTGAGGGATGGAGCAAAGGTGGTGTCTCTCTGGGCTATGTTCCCTGAGAGCACCTCTGTGGCTTCAAGATGTATGGCAAACGTGATTTCTGCCCCTCAGGCTAATGCTTCAGTGCAAGTAAATAGGCTTTTTTTCACAGAAAGACTGGGGGTGTGTTTCAGCCTCTGTAGTGCCCTGGAGTTGGCAGTCTGCCAAGAACTATTTCTCTGATAGTTACAGTCCTGTGGGATCCAGGAATGCAAGTCCCATGGCTACTGGAGCCACGCAATCAAGAAATGCCCCATGTGTGGACTGCTCTCTCCTATATGCTTTAATGAGACAGTGGAGAGCACAGAGCTGGAGTATGCCCACTGGCTGTTGTAGTGTCATGGGAGAGTTCAGGGCCAGGGCTTGCCGGAAAGCACTCCCAGGGTAGAGGAAAAGTTCATAAATGTCCCCTGCTAGTACCTCCAATGCTGGGGCCACCCAACAGGCCCCCATGCCTCCAGCAGATGCCTTAGGATTAGCAAACAAATCTCCGCCTCATATGGTCTAGGAGCTTTTCTAATGGCTGCTTTTGTGCTGGTCTCCGGGAAGAGTGAATCTGCAAGTGAGCCCCCCAAAAGAAGTATTTCGGTTCCCACCAGCCAGGTTTCATGGTCATGAGGCTCATTAGTCTTCTAAGCCAGACATTTTGGGGGCTCATCTGTTTATTGCAGGTCTCAAGTGCTGGAGTGCCTGATGAGGAAAACAACCTCTCACTCTTTAGGGAGAAACTGCCTTTGTGAGATCCCTCCTGATGGTGGGTTGCCATCCCAAGGGTGAGGTTTTTGGTAAAGTCGTATCTTTGGCTCTCCATTGTGGCCCTTTTACCATTCATTGCCATGGAGCTATTCAACTAGTTTTCAGGTATTCTTCAAAGGACTTGTTCCACATGTAGCTACAGATTTGGTGTGTCTGTGAATGGAGATAACTTCAGGATCTTCCTACACCATCATCGAGGAACACCCTCAAGACATAGGTCTGTACTAAGCAGAAATTCACATAAGCAGATATACTCACATTATTTTTCCTATTTGAGGATCAGGACTCTGTCAAGGTCCAACAATATTCTACTTAATAAGGCATTCGATGGGATATGTAAACTAGAATGAGTTAAAAACAAATTCTTTCCCAATTGTATTCATTCATCATTTAATCAGCAATACATTCAATTGTGTCAAGCTCCGTTCTAGCCCTTGTGATACACAATTGAGCAAAACAGACAAAATAAAGCTTGCCCTTGTGAAGCTCACATTCTATTGCAGAATGTCAGACAGAGATCCACAATCATAATAAATTAACAAATCACGTTCATTAAGTGGTAGTGCCAGGAAAATTAGATCAGGTTTATGAGCATGGTGCATTTTAGGAAGAGACTGAACCTTGAAAAAAAGTGAGATAGAAAAAAAAAAAAACCTTCACTGAGAAGGTAACATTTAGGAAAAGGTTTAAAGGAGCACTGGGAGTGATCCATCAGGAATGTGTGACAGAAGAGCACTTCAGGGAGAGAAAGGAGCCTCAGAGTTGGGAGCATGCCGGCCATGTCACAGCAACAACAAAAAGAAGGTGACTATCTCTGGAATAGAGTGAACTCGACAAATAGATCAGCAATAAGATCAGAGAGGGAATGGGAGTCAGATCACATTGGGCCTTGGATGTCAAAGTAAGAAATCTTTTATTTGGAAAGAAATGAGGAGTCATAGATGCGTTTGGACAGAGGAGTGGCAAAACTTAATTTCCATTAAGTCAGGATTGCTCTGGCTGCATTTTTAAGAGTAGACCTGGGAGAGGCATGGGTTCCAGTTAAGAGTTCAGACTGGTTACGATAGACTAGGTCATACTGATATATCAAACAATCCCATAACCTCATTAAATCACCCCAATAAATTTTACTTCTCATGCATCCGTGCCCAACCCAAATTTACAGGTGTTCTCTGCTCCTCATGGCCATTAGGAGCTGAAACTGGAAGAAGCTCTGCCTTGGGGGTTTCTACAGCATGTGACGTAGAAAAGGGTATGCAGCAAAACATGCATCAGTTCTCAATGCTTCTTGTGTCACCGCCATTTGCATTTTATTTGGCAAGGCAAGTCACACGGTCATGTCTAACTGCAAAGGACTACAAAAGAGCAATCCTATCATGGGCATAGAAGGAGAAAAATATCACAGAGAATATTACAAAAACTCCAGCAAGAGGTGATGGTGTCCTGGACTGGGGTGACAGTGGCTGAAGTGCTGAGAGGCCACTGGAGTTTGGACATTCTTGGAATATACAGCCAGCCACTTTTCCTGACAAATGGAACATTAAATGTAAGAGAAAGAGAACAGATGGTGAGGCGCCTGGGAGGCTCAGTCAGTGAAGTGCCCGACTTCGGCTCAGGTCATGAACTCACAGTTCACGAGTTCGGATCCCACGTTAGACTGTGCTGACAGCTCAGAGCCTGGATCCTGCTTTGGATTCTGTGTCTCTTTCCCTCTCTGCTCCTTCCCCACTCATGTTCTCTCTCTCTGTCTCTCTCTCTCTCTCAAATATAAATAAATATTTTAAAAAATTTAAAAAAAACAGAAAAGAGATGGTGATGGCTTTGGAGATAAAAACTAGAGAGAAGGAGTGGCATAACTGAGATCAAGCAGACTGAGCATTATGCAGAATTTGGAGGGACTTAGGTATTACATTTTAGACATTCAAGTTCAGATCTCAAATAAGCTGCTGAACACACAAGCCCAGGAATACAAGGAAGATGTCTGAACTGGAGACAAAAAAGGAGGAAATGTACATGACATTTACAGCTAGAAGATTGGATAAGAACCCCAAGAGAGTTGATACAGATTCAATGACAGGGCTATTTCACCAGATGCTATAAAGTTGTAGATTTTAATATCTGAATTCAGAACTTACTAGTGTTTCTTTAGATACACCTGATATAGACAAGTTTACACCTCTATCCATGTGCCACGTTTATTATATCTAAGTGTATTTGGAAATATCTACCCATTCCCTGTTGAGATTATACATTTGAGGTATAAAACAACTATTACTGTGTGGACACTGCTCAAACACAAAGAATGTTCGTTAGTGGACAGCCAGCCTTGCCTGTAACATTAACTCCTAACTTATATTCAAGAGCCCCACTTTCTAATATGTGAAACTCAATTTCACTTCCATAGGTAGCATTTAGTTATTTTCCTTCTTATTTTATATCGTATTGTGCCAAAAATGCATTCTAGAATTTGTTAATTTATGCATATGTTCTAAATGTCTTTTTTCTTCAGAAAACACTAAGTTCAGGACATCTTTACAATATATTTTTTATAAGAGCATGAAGTAGAGGTCTTGAAAGAGAAAAGAAACTTGGGAATATTGGGAAAATAAATAAAAACAGTTATAATAACCACGTAAGTTAGGACCTTTAGCAATTGTCTTAATCCTACTTGACTTAATTCATTTACCAAATAAGTCTTTAACATTTTTAAAGAAAAACTAAAACAACTTAACAGTGTTTTACTAGGCTCAACTTTTAAGTACAATAATAAGAGGAAACCAGACAATTCATTTTTTTGCATCAGGATACCCAGCTGGGTGTGAGCTCCTTCAGGGACCATATGCCATTCACTTAAAACATAAGCAAATAGCACAGCACATGTGACTTTGGAAGCATATATTATTTTTTTCAACAAATAGTTTTGGGAATCTATTTTGTGACAGGTATTGTCCAAAGACAAGGGAATAGAGAAATAAACTGGCAGATTAACTGCTGCTGTTTTTTTTTTTTTTTTTTAACAATTTTTATCAATGTTCATTTACTTTTGAGAGAGAGACAGGGGCAGAGTGTGAGTGAGGAGGGACAGAGAGAAAGGGAGACACAGAATCTGAAGCAGGCTCTAGGCTCTGAGATGCCAGCACAGAGCCAGATGAGCTAGAACTCACGAAACGTGAGATCATGACCTGAGCTGAAGTTGGACACTTAACTGACTGAGCCACCCAGGCAACCCTCTGCTGCTGTTTATAGTTCATATTCTAGTGGAAAATACCGGAAATAAACACATACCTGAATTATAGTTTCAGGTTAATGATAAGTGGCTGATCGGTATAGAACTTGTTTTTGTGACTATGCATTTCTGCTCAGAACTGCATGCATGCAGTCATGGGGCCTTAGTTGGCTTGTACTCCCTATCTGGCCTCCTGATCAGAACTGGCCCTTCTGTTCCTGACACCAAGAGGGATTGATGTACCTCACTTCCTCGAATCAGACCAGGCTGGCCCCCTGGAATGGATCAGGGAGGGAAGAGAAATATGTAGCCGCTCTGGCTCCTGAAATTATGAGATGTGATAAGAAAAGCAGATAAAAACCAGCTTGCTTGGGACTGCACTTAGGCAAACTTAATGACTAACCATAAATCACACACAGGTAATATATATATATATATATATATATATATATATATATATATATATATATTGCCCTAGTGGAAATAATTGGAAGTCTCACCTGAGAGGAGAACACTCTGCCTTGTACCCTTAATCAGAACCCGATTAGGCTATTCACAGTGGGGCTTTCCCAGCCAGAAAGTTGGATGTTGTGAATACTGAGTTGATGTATTGAGCCTTTTTTGTTCTTTTCTATACTTCTCTCTCTCTCTTTATGTTTACTATAATTGTTTAATTCCTTATATTCCCTTTCCCTTATAATTAATGAAGTTTTCCTCTGCAAAACCAAAACTGTGGCTGTCATCAATTCTTCTTATTATTCAGAACAATGGCATACACAAAATTAAAGCTAGATGTGGGAATGCGAGTGAGGGAAGAAGGGAGAGATTGGAAAGCAGGGGTGCTGGGGAAAGGTCTCTTTTCTGGAATGACAACAGAGGAGAAGAAACAAGAATAACATAAAGGAACCAGGCAAACAGAGATCAGGGGAAAGACATTCCTGTTTTAAAAAATGGCCACAACAATTACAAAGGTCTGTGAAAGGAGTGACCTGCATACATTCAACAGTAAGGCCAGAGGGACTGAATCAGAATCAGAATCCAATTACTTGGGATTGTATGTAGAATATAAGTAATAAATCAGGTGAAATTTCAAAGACCAGTTTATTCATAGGTTTTTAAAAGTAATTTGGAAAAGAAACGATGATGGTTTAATGGGCTAGTAGCAGTAGAAGGTTAGAACTCATATTTGAAAGCTTACGGCTGAGCTTACTAAGAGTAAGCAACCAACTCTCAGATGGCTCAGCAACCAGTTGATTGATAGACTGCATGTGCAGTTTCAGAGACTGAGAGAGCAAGGATAAATCTTGGGGTTTGGGTATCACCCACTGACACAAAGAATATTGGAGGAGCAGGCTTATGAATCAGGAAGCCAATTTTGACTGTGCTAAGTTTTGCATGCCAAATTCATATTTAAATGAAGATGTTTAGAAGTGGAAATATCAAATTATGAGCTCAGTAGATACATTTGAGGGTTGTCCGCATATAAAATGAATTCAAGTGCATGGGAATGAGTGTAGTCAACTCAAAAGAGAAGAAAAGGTCTGAGAGTGAGCCCACAGACTTTGGGAATTGGAGAATAAGTCATTAATTAGACTGAATAGGATTCATTAAGAAGGGAGAAATCCAGTAGAGGTTTTTATTTGGGAATCTACAAAAGAAAAGTTTTCATGAAAGAAGGAAGGGTGTATTGTATAAAATGATTAACATCTATATGATGTTGGTTAAAATTAATCACTGGGGTTGGCCAGTAAATGTTTTGGTAACATTGGCCATAGTGATTTCTTAACTAGTATTACTCAGTCAAAATTAGTGTTTGTGTTTAAAAAAAGAACAGGAAGATGTGAAGGCGGTAGCAACTAGTTATATGAGAGCACAGTGTATCAAAGAGGTTTTTTGTTGTTTTAAGTTGGAAACATTGCTACAGGTTTGATTGTTGGTAACAGGTGGAAAAGCAGGATGTATGAGTTCAGGTACATTGATAGATTTGTTCATGGATAGATGAGTGGGCTGTTTTTATTTCTTCTGTTTTCTCAACGAAAAAAAAAAATCAAAGTCACCAGCATTAAGAAGTAGGGGAAGGTGTGAGGAGAAGGAAAATGTGCAATAGTCTTTAGAGGAATGATGAGCAATGTACCGGTGTAAATGTGAACTTCTGTACAAACTAATCTACATTATTAGGGAATAAAATCTGTAGAGGGCTGATTGTGACAACTGTACTGGATTTTGATGGGGTCTCCAAATCAAATACAATGATTTAGAAAAAAAGAAGCAACAAACGTCATTAAAAAAACACTGATTTTTTAAAAAATAAATCCAGAGTGTGAAGCTAACAGCCCTGTGCAGCTTTCCCCAAACAAATGCTCAAAACAATATTTTGTTTGATGAAAAATAAGTTTCCATAAAGAGGTGCCAGTAGTCACATAAGTTTGAGGCCCTTTGACTTAACCAAACAGACCCAACGTATGGTTGATGGTTTGTTTTGTTCTATTTTCTATTTTAATGCAGGGCCTATCAGAGCATATAATAACCATTAGACCTTGTGAATCTCCGAGAAGGTGATTTTGAATGTTGTATTTGAGGATATTCCTTTTTGTGGAGGAAGGGGAACACTGGAAAAAATGGATCATTTTCCTTTTTCAAATGCACAGTTGCTCTGGTAAATACCTACAGATCCCTTTGCAGATGGCTAAGAAAATTACATTCTAGTATAATTTTGAGAATACAGTTTGGGAGGATCTGCCCTGGTATTTCTGAATTACAAATATTTTAACACATTCCCTTTTCATTTTACTTCCCCTCTTATGACTGCTTTATATAATACTTTACATCTTCCTTTTTTTGTGTTAGATTAGTGAGGTGTTACAAATCTATATTGTGAGATATGCACAGCTAAGACATCACTTTTCCTGTGATAATCAGGCACTAACCACCTGTGGTTTTATTGATTGCAATATTATACTTAACTATGGAAAAAGTAGAAACAGCTTATTATTTGAATATGATCTTAGATTTCAAAGAATGCTTTCCTCTGAAGAGTGTTACATCTTAAGTAAACACAAATTTAAAAAAAAAAAAAAGCAAAACGGCCAAAATTTCCAGTTGCTTCAAGGTGTTGCTAAAGACAAACTTGAGTAAAATGTGCCACATTGTTCATGGTAGCTGAAGAGATGCACAAAATTGAGAATGCTATTTTCATAACTCAGAGGTAGGGGAAAAAAGAAAGAATATCTAATTGCATCACTTTTGAGAGATGGCTAAACAAAAACCCTCCTGTCCGTTCTTAAGATTTTTCTCCTATTGTATTCCATACAATTGGGGTTGCTGGCATTTCCATATACTACTAACTTAATTAGAAATTCAGTGTACTTGGGTCTACGGCCTGATGCCAGTGCTGAAACTGACTATGGGAATGAAGGCAGCCTCATTTTGTTGAGAGATTCTCATCTTTACCAACTGGCCTGTGAAATGTAGAAGCATCACCTGGGTTTCCCCTTTTTAACTGAAAGCATATCGCAAGACTCAGATTGATGTCTAGGGCCCCTTTGCTCTTTGCTCACTGCTCACACAGCGGCTTTAATCACATTCTGAGCAGAGGGAGTTTGTTTTTATCTAAATGCTCCAAATCCACTGCCTCAAAAAGGGATGCCGCAGGACAGAAATGTCTCTTATTGAAATGAGCTGAAAGCATTTACATCCATGAGAAAAGCTGTGCTTTCCTAAGGATACTCAGAAATGACTAATTGTGTCTGATGCCAGGTGCACAAAGCAAATCATTTGGTTTTGCTTTCACAGTTTTTAAAGGAAAAAAGGTACATCGTAGTATACAAAGAATTACCATATTGCTTTTCAAGATGTATTTATTGTTTCTGAGGATGATACCTGCTTTCTTTCTATTTATTATCTTAGTTCAATTTCCTTATATTCTTTTCTTTTTCTCTTTTTATTTCCACATTGAATTATGATCAGAAAAGCAAGTGGAATTGCATTTTGCAAAATCCTTCTTGATTCATGTAGAAATTCCAAAAAATGTACAGATCGACTGTCAGGAGATTAGCATTTCTTTCTTGAGATGTTCTTGATGTGATATCCTTCAAACTGAGTGAGATTGATGAGCATCAATAGATTGGAGCTCATGAACCTACATATTTTAGCCCATAAGTTCCTTTGTTAATGCAAGTTCTCTAGATACTTGCAATGTTGTTTGTGTTATTCTTCTTTCCAGTTTTAATTTGTATTCTCCTGTGATGCCTTTTTTAATCTCAGAGGTGGTTTGACATAATTATCATTCTTAATGTTGCAGTGTGGTGTGGACTTCACATAAGTGGTTCATTTTTCCAAATCCCTAAAGATTAAGAGTGACTTATCTTGCATGGCACTTTTCCAAATATTCCTCAGTTGCCATAATTTGGTTCAATGAGATGCCTTTCTAGAAATATTCTTTAAGCTAATTAACTATGTCAGCTTTATTTCATTTGTTTCAATCTATGATCAGGAGTTACATACATGATTGTGAGGGCTGCCTAGTCAAGCTCAAACTGTACAGGGTAGGTTGTTAGGAAGGGAAGAGTGGAATCTCAGGCATTAAGATGCAGTACACAGATAGAATTTCTTTTTCTTCCCGGAAACATTAGTCCTGTTCTAAGGGCTTTGAACTAATTGAATGAGGCTTATACAGAGTGAGGGAAGCTAAGATTGTGGCATAGTGAAGAACCCTAAGCTTGCCTCATCCCTCAAAAACAGCTAGATAAATAACAAATCATTCTGAATACTCAAGAAATCCACCTGAGGACTGACAGAAAAATCTGAACAACAAGAGGGAGAGAAGGGGCAATATGAAGGAAGTTAGGAAGTGTGGAGACAGAGTTTGGGGAAGAAATAAATAGTGGGTGCTGCAGGAGGAGGGAGCAATAGTCATAGAGAAAGGTGTGTGAGAGAGAGAGGAGTACACAAAGAAATGAACAAAGAGAACAATTCCCCAAAGGCACTGGCTGGGAAAACAAGAAGGGCTGATTTTCAGGATTATTTTTACAACCAGTGGGGCATAATGACTAGAGTTTGGGAGCATACGATAGAGGCTACTCCAGGAGAGAAGGCAGTTGAAGCAACCCTGGGCAGACAGAACAATCTGAGGATCACCTAAGGTGCATGGAGAGAATGTTAGCTCTTGGAGCACATATGTGAGAGGTGGCATTCCGGAATTACCTATATGGCGACCAAATAGCCAGCGGGCATCTTTTCCCTCCCCTGCCCCTCAGCAAAGGTGCAGAGACACCTGCTGATGGTGACTAACCCAGACACTGGCTTTGGAGCCTGCTGGCTCCAAATCCTTTGTGGTCTCATCTTTGTGTTCTCACACAACTTGCCTTCTCGGTGAAACCTGCCTCTGTCCCAATGTGGCAAGACCCCCCTCCAGAATACCAACATAGGCCCCCATCACAGCACGTTCCTAAAGTTTGGAGTTATAGAAGTCAGTAGGCTTTGGTGGGATAGAGGCTAAATTGCACTGAGCTGCTCCTGACAGGCCAGCAACCCAGAGACAGACAGTGTGAAAATAACAATCTGAAAAATGCCAGGGACGTAAAAGGGGATATTATTCACTCTTCTGTGAGTGATTCACGGAGAGCAAAAAGCACAGATTCCCCTCTCTGGGGGCAAAGGAGCTAGCTGATGCCATTCCCCTCCACCGCCCCTCAGCATAAATGAACATCAGTAAACAATACAGTGCCAACAATGGCTTCCTAATATGCTGAAACCAAGTTCTGCCTACTGCACTCTCCTGATGCTGTTTTTTTTCCAGAATATGTGCCTAGGGACCACCATAACAGGCCCTTTCCCCGGAAGGCTAGCAGAAACCTCTGCACTCACCACATCTATCGGCCATAGAGTTCTACAAGGCTTCAGTCCTAGTGGAAACATCATTAGGTGTCATTTAACAAGCAGACCAGAGAAAACCTAGTTAAACTCACCATAATCTGGGTAAGGTCCCAACACTAACCACTATAGGCAGGAAGAGCCTCTGCAGAGGATTAGCCTGAGGGATATAGCAGCTAAAACACAGAAGCAGAGTTCATGTAGCCCACACCAGAGACAACCTGAAGCACCAAGTCCTGGACACTATATGACAACTTTTTCATAAAGCCATTACCTGCAAGAACAGAAAACATAACAGGCTTTTATAACACAAAGAAGACAGAGACCCAGACAAAATTCAAGATGGAGGAATTCATTCCAAAAGAAAAAACAAGAAAAGGTCATGGCCAGAGATTTAATCAAAACAGATATAAATAATATGCCAGGTGGATAATTTAAAGCAACAATCATAAGGATACTTGCTGAGTTTGAGTAAAGCATGGAAGACATCAGGGAGACCCTTACCACAGAGATAAAAGAGTTGAAAAATAAGCAGGTAGAAATGAAAAATACAACTGAGATTCAAAACCATTTGGATGTAATGACACCAAGGATGGAAGAATCAAAGGAGCAAATAGTGACATAAAAGATAGAATATTGGTAAATAAGGAAGCAAGGCAAAAAAGAAAGAACTATAGATCATGAGAATAGACTTAGGGAACTCAGTGACTCCATCAAATTTAATGACCTTTGTATCATAGAAGTCCCAGAAGAAGAGAGAGAAAAGGTGGTATAAGGTTTATTTGAGGAAATAGTAGCTGAAAACATCCCTAATCTGGGGAAGAAAACAGATATCCAAATCCAAGAGGCATAGACAGCTCCCATCAAAATCAACAAAAACAGGCAAACACCAAGACACCTTGTAATTAAATTTGCAAAATACAGCAATAAAAAATCCTAAAAGCAGCAAGACAAAAGAAGTGCCTAACTTATTACAAGGGAAGACCAGTAAGGTTAGCAGCAGACCTCTCCACAGAAATTTGGCAAGCCAGAAGGAAGTGTCATGATATCAGGAAAAATCTGCAGCCAAGAATACTATATCTAGCAAGGCTATCATTCAGAACAGAAGGAGAGAAAAAGTTTCCCAGACAAATAAAAACTAAAGGAGTTCATGACCATCAAACTAGTCCTGCAAGAAATATGAAAGGGTACTCTTTGAATGGGAAGGAAACACTAAAAGTGATGAAGACTAGAAAGGAACAGAGAAAATCTCCAAAAACAATGACATGACAAAATGAGTAATAAAATGGCATGAAATTCATGACTATCAATAATGACTCTGAATATAAATGAACTAAGCACTCCAATCAAAAGACATAGCATGTCAGAACGGACAAAAAAAGCAAGACACCTTGATATGCTTCCTGGAAAGACCCATTTTAGACCTAAAGACCCTGTAGATTGGAAGTGAGGAGATGGATGGGGCGCCTGGGTGACTTCATTGGTTAAGCATCCGACTTCAGCTCAGGTCGTGATATCATGGCTTGTGTGTTTGAGCCCGGCATCAGGCTCTGTGCTGACAGCTTAGAGACTGGAGCCTGCTTTGGATTCTGTGTCTCCCTCTCTTGCTCTCTCGCTCTCTCTCTCTCTCTCAAAATAACAATAATAATTGATAATAATAATAAAAAAACATTAAAAAATTAACAAGGGAGGAGATGGAGAAATATTTATTATGAAAATGGAAGTCAAAAGAAAGCCAAAGTAACAATACTTACATCAGACAAACTAGATTTTAAGCCAAAGATGGAACAAGAGATGAAGAAGGGCACTATATCACTAAAGAGGACCATCCAACAAGAAGATCTAACAATTGTAAATATGTATGCCTCCAACTTGGAACACCCAAATACATAAAACGATTAATAACAAACATGAGGGAACTCATTGATAATAATACAAAAGTACTAGAGGATGTTATCACCCCTTTTACATCAATGGACAGATCATCTAAGCAGAAAATCAAAAAAGAAAACAATGGCTTTAAATGACACTCTGAAGCAAAGGGACATAATGGTCATATTCAGAACACTTCTTCCTAAAGCAGCAGAATACAATTTTTTTTTTCAGATGCACATGAGATATTCAGAATAGATCACATACTAAGTCCCAAATCAGGTTTCAATAAGTACAAAATGATCATGCCACTCATATTTTCTGACCACACTATGAAACTTGAAGTCAACCATAAGAAAAAATTAGGAAAGAGCACAAATACATGTAAATTAAACAACATGATACTACATACATGATAAACAATAAATAGGTCAGCCAGAAAATCAAAGAATACTTAAAAAAGTACCTGGAAGCAAAAGAAAAATGAAAACACGACAGTCCAAACCTTTGGGATGTAAGAAAAAAGATCCTAAGAGAGAAGTATATAGCAAAAAGGCCTATCTCAAGAAGCAAGAAAAATCTCAAAAAGACAACCTAACTTTAAACCTAAGGAACTAGAAAAAGAACAACAAATGAAGCCAAAAGCCAACAGAAGAAGGGAAATAAGATTAGAGCAGAAATAAATGATATAGAAACTAAAAATACATTGGAACAGATCAATGAAACCAGGAGATGGTTCTCTGAAAAACTAAAAATAAAAATAAACTGATAACCCCCTAGCCAGACTTATGAGAAAGAAAAGAGAAAGGACCCAAATAAATAAAATCACGAATGAAAGAGGAGAGATCACAGCCAACACTGCAGAAATAAAAACAATTACAAGAGAATAATATGAGGTATTATATGCCAACAAATTGGACAACTTGGAAGAAATGGATAAATTCCTAGAAACAGATAATCTGCCAAAACTGAAACAGGAAAAAATAGAAAACTTGAACAGATCAACTGAAATTGAATCAGTAATAAAAAATCTCCTAGTGTCCAGGACCAGATTACTTCCCAGGAGAATTCTGCCAAACATTTAAATGAGAGTTAATACCTATTCTTCTCAAATTATTCCAAAAAATTAGAAATGGAAGACAAACTTCCAAATTCTTTCTATGAGGCTAGCGCTACCTTGATTTCACAACCAGACACAGATTTCACTAATAAAGATAATTACAGGCCAATATTCCTGCTGAAAATGGATGGAATATTGTCCACAAAATAGTAGAAAATTGAATCCAACAGAACATTAAAAGAATTACTCACCACAATCAATGGGATTTATCCTGTGCTCAACGATTGTTCAATATTCACAAAACAGTCAATGTGATATATCACATCAATAGAAAAAAGGATAGAAACTATATGATCCTTTCAATAAATGCAGAAAAAGCATTTGACAAAGTAAAACATCCATTCATGATAAAAGCCCTCAACAAAGTAGGGTTAGAGGGAACATACCTTAAAATAATAGAGGTCATATATCAAAACCCCACAGCTAATATCCTCTGGGAAAACTAAGAGCTTTCCTCTACAGTAAGGAACAAGCCAGGGATTCTCACTCTCACCATTGTTATTTAACATAGCACTGGAAGTCCTAGCTTCAGCAATGAGATATCAAAAAGAAATAAAAGGCATCTGAATTGGCAATGAAGAAGTAAAACTATTACTATTTTCAGATGACATGTTACTCTATATAGAAAACCCAAAAGACTCCATCAAAACATTGTTAGAACATTATTAGAATCAATCCCATTTGCAATCGTACCAAAAACAATAAGATAAACCTAACTAAAAAGGTAAAAGATCTATACTCTGAAAACTATAGAACACTTATGAAAGAAATGGAAGATGATACAAAGAAATGGAAAAGCATTCCTTGTTCACAGATTGCAAGAACAAACATTGCTAAAATATCTAAACTACCCAATCAATCTACACATTTAATGAAATCCCTATCAAAATACCGACAGCATTTTTTGTAGAGCTAGAACAAACAATCCTGAAATTTGTATGGAACCACAAAAGCAATAACCAAAGCAATCCAGAAAAAGAAAAACAAAACTGGAGGCATCATGATTCCAGATTTTAAGCTCTATTACAAAGTTGTAGTCATCAAGACAGTATGGTACTGGCAAAAAAAACAGACAAATAGATCAATGGAACAGAATAGAAAACCTAGAAATGGACCCACAACTATAGGTTCAACTCATCTTCGACAAAGCAGAAAAGAATATCCAATGGGAAAAAGACAGTCTCTTCAACAAATGGTGTTGAGAAAATGGGACAACAACATGCCAAAGAATGAATCTGGACCACTTTCTTACAGCATACACAAAAATAAATTCAAAATGGATTAAATACCCAAATGTGAGACAAGAAACCATCAAAATCCTAGAGAAGAACACAGACGTGAATCTCTTTGACATAGACATCATAGACATTAGCAACTTCTTACTAGATGTGTCTCCTGAAGCCAGGGAAACAAAAGCAAAAATAAATTATTGGGATTTCATCAAGACAAAAATTTGTCCACAGTGAAGGAAACAATCAACGGAACTAAAAAGCAACCTACAGAATGGAAGAAGATATTTGCAAATGATATATCTGATAAAGGGATGGTATCCAAAATTTATAAATAAATTACCGGACTCATTACCTCAAAAACAAATAATCAAGTCAAAAAATGGGCAGAAGACATGAATAGACATTTTTCAAAGAAGACATACAGATGGTTAACAGGCAAATGAAAAGATGCTCAACATCACTCATTACAAATCAAATTTAGAATGATATATCACCTCACACTAGTCAGAATGGCTAAAATTAACAATACATGAAGCAAGTTTTAATGGAGATTTGGAAAAAGGAAAACGCTCTTACACTATTGGTGGAATGCAAACTGGTGCAGCCACTCTGGAAAACAGTAAAGAATTTCCTCAAAAAGTTAAAAATACAACTACCTTACAACCCAGCAATTGCAGTACTAAGTATTTACCTGAAGGATACAAAAACACTGATTCAAAGGAGTATGTGATCCCCAATGATTATAGCAGCATTATAAATAGCCAAATAATGGAAAGATCCCAAGTGTCCATGGACTGATGAATGGATACAGGTATTAGATAGATAGATAGATAGATAGATAGATAGATAGATAGATATCATAGATATATCATTTTATATATATATATATATCATATATATTATAATAATGGAATATTATAAAGGTGTCACACACGTATATGTATATGTATATGTATGTGTATATGTATATGTATATGTATATGTATATGTATATGTATTTACAGTGGAATATTTCTCAGCCATCAAAAAGAATGAAATCTTGCCATTTGCAATGACTCAGGTGGAGCTAGAATGTATTATGCTAAGTGAAATAAGTTAGTCAGAGAAAGACAAGTACCATATGATTTTGCTCAAATGTGGAATTTAAGAAAGAAAACATATAAACATATGGGGAAAAAAAGCAAACCAAGAAACAGTCTCTTAACTATAGACCATACACTAAGGCTTGATGGAAGGGAGGTGGGCACCTGTAGTGATGAACACTGAGTGTTATATGTAAGTGATGAACACTAAATTCTACACCTAAAACTAATATTACATTGTAGGTTAACTAATTGGCATTTAAATAAAAACTTGAGAAACAAGAATCAGGCCCGCACAGATTATCTAAAATACTCCCCTCTTTTAAAGTCAACTGATTATGATTATGATCACAACTATAAATATCTTCACAGCAACATCTAGATTAGTATTTTATTGAATAATTTAATTGGCTATAGCCTGGCCAAACTGCCCATTAAGGTCCAACACCTTGTCAACTGGGCATCCATACACATCTCCTTAAACTATGTTTACTCATAAAAAAAAAAAAAAAAACAACAACTATGTTTACTCTTTAGATAAAAACAGTAACAAAGTTATACTTTCCTCTAATGTGATATGACTATCCTGTGCACAATCAAAATGCACCAGTTATTTCCTTGGAGGACAATGCACAATTTTGTGTGATGTTTGCTATTCCCTTTAATATCCTGTAACTTAAATACAGTAGTATAAATTTAAGATTTATTAATATTTCTTATGTTAGATGATAAAGGAATGAATGAGAAGAAAATGAAAAAAGGCTTAATCCATCTATCTATAAACATATCCATAACAAAATAAGAAATAAATTCTCAAAGATATTACAGTCCTCATTTTGGCAACTGGTCATGAGTTCATATTTACTATTAATAACCACATTTCCACTATCATTCAAGCACCTCAGCTGGTCACATTTCCTTGCCTGGTGAAGTGACCTAAATCTTAATTCCTGTTGGGTCTGGTTCATTAGCACTCCTACCTTAGTTGGGTTATTGGTGCTTTTTATGACATTAATCACAAGACATGGCAATACCAGGAAACGAGTTAAGGAATTGCCTGTGTTCCAGCAATATTCTTCCTTACTTTTACTGCATAGTGGAAATTGTGCAAACCATTTTGCCCTTGATGGTCAGGATCAATCATCCTAGTCAGTATAGGAACTCATTTGTCTGCTGATTCAGAGATATGAGACCAACATAGCGGTGACATTGCCAACTTCTAATTCAATTGTTGTTGCGCTTAGTGTGGAAGTATCCCTCCCTTTGGACTAAGACTTCTAAACCAACAGAGCATAAAATCACAGGGACAGAAGTAAAATTCTTGCTAGTGGCAGTAGTAGCTCCCCTTCCATTTCCACCTCTTCATGCCTGGACATGAATACTGGCTATGGGGCAAACAGCACTATTTTTCGTCACCTGTTTAGAACATACAGAGCTTCATGGAGGAGACTACAACAGCCCCACACAGTATTGCCACCAAGCTGACACTGTAAGGGAGTCTTCAAAAGGCCATAGCTCTGTTCTGTGAAGGCAACCAATACTGAATGATGGGAAACATGGTATAACATGTAATTCAATAGGCATTAGCCCACTGTTAAGCTAAATATGCTTTTAAGAAGTGATCATTGCTTCACTGATCAGAGACAATGCTCTCTGGAATACCATGATGGTGGATAGGCATTCTCTAAGTCCATGGATGGTAATTCTGATAGAAGCATTATGTGAAGAACAGACAAATCCATATTCAGAATAAGTGTCACACAGAACACAGCGCTGCCCCTTCCACTATAGAGATGGCTCAGGTAATGAATCTGCTAATAGGTGGCTGACTGATCACTCTGGGGAACGGCACCACACTAGGGAATCACTGCTGGTCTGTGCTGCTGGCAGAGAAGGCACTCAGCAGTGGCTGTAACCAGCTGTCTATGGTGACCTGAAGTCCCTGTTGCTGAGCCCATGAATTACCTCCATCCATGCCACTATACCCACTTTGTTCATGAACCCATTGAGCAATGACAGGAGTGACTAAGAAAAGAAGCTAATATCCACTGATATGTCATACTATCCAGTTGATTATTAAAATTCTCTGAGATCACCCTTTGATGAACATTCACATGGAACATGTATTCCAAGTCTTTCCCTATTCAGCAAGTCCTTCTACATACCTTTCCCAAGATCTCTCTGTCACCAAATTTCCTATTAAGTTCCTTCCAAGTCCCTGACCATTTGCCAAACCACCGACCACAGCCCATAAGTCAATATATACTCATATGCCTGGCAGTTGTTCTTCCAAGAAAAATGTACAACGAGGCTCACTGTTTGAAGTTCTGCCAACTGAGAGGATTTCCCTTCCTTTCTGTCCTTCAGAGATGTCTTGGGAGGGCGTTGAGTGCTATAGCTGTCCACTTTCAGACGATGCCTACATGTTATGCAATACCCTCTGTAAACCATGCCCGAGTTTTCTCTTGTTCAGTTAGCTAATCATAGAAGGCCCTATGTGTGGAATGAGAAAGAGAAGCTAATAAAGCAGGGGTGGAGGCTCTGTGGATTTGGGCCACTTCCTCATAGATCTTGCTTGTGTCTTTAGGGCTTGCTCTAGTCTGATACCATAAAAGGATCACTTCCACTTGAAAAGAGTGCTGCTGATGATGCCCAACTTTATTGTTTTTTGGGTCAGACAATACCCAGTTCATGATGGGCAGCTCAGGTTGCACTGTAATTTGGTGGCTGAGGGCTAAATTTTCAGTCTTTACTAAAGCTCAATAATAAGTCAAGAGCTGTTTCTCAAAAGGACAGTAGTTATAGGAGAGTAGCTATCTTTGGAGGATGACAGTGTTTTCCTACAAAATCCTCAGGATCTTCTCTGTGACTCACTTGTAAGCGCCTGTCAAAGTCTTAAATCAGCACCTCTACCACTGACATTTAAAGCAACACCGCATCTAGTGGCTCATATGGCCCAAGTGCCAAGTCAGCACACATGGAAGCTTGCCACTGTCACAGAGCCTTGTCTTCTGGACTCTAGTCTAAAGTAGCATCTCTTCAGGCCACTTTTTAACGGGCCAGAATAGCATACTTCATGAAGAATATGTTGCCTCCAAACTCTAAAGAGGCATATTCAACACTTTGTCTCTTTTTTGGTTGGGCCAAATGCAACAATAGCTCATATTTTAATGTTACAAGGATATCTTAACATGCTTCACAGCACTGAACCCCTAGAAATTTCACTAAGGTGAAGGTTTTTTGTTTTTGTTTTTTTTCTTTTTTCTCACCTGTTGCATACAAAGTGAGTTATTGAAGGAAATTGGCTTATATGATTGTGGATGCCAAGTCCAAAATCAATGGGGTGGGCCAATTAGGAAGGACAAGATGAAATTCTCAGTGTGAGTTGAAGTGGCCATTCTGTTCCTTAACCCTTTCAATTGGTTGAACAAAGAAAACTCACATTGTCTAGGATAATCCTCTTCCTTACAGTTAACTGATCATGAACTTGAATGACATCTGCATAACCACACCTGGATTAGTGTTTAATTGAATAACCAGGACTTTAGCCTATCCAAGTTGATAGGCTCAACTGATATTCACTGTCATTTTTGCACAAAAACTTATGTATCTCTGAAAATTTTTCCAAATTTTTAAAATAAGACAGTGTGTACATGGTCTCTAAACCATCCCTAGTTCCTCATCACTTGAGAACTTCCACCTGATACTCCACTGAGTTCCAATAGGTTAGAAATTATACAAAACAGCAAGTGTAATCACCAACTATATGAAGTAACATTTATAAGCCCAGTTTCTCCTAAATTTCATCCTTTTATTTCCAGGCTGCATTTAACGACCATTCTAGTCTCACCATATTTACAAAATGCTTCTTTTGATGCACCAAAAAACGTGTATTACATCCAGATACTAGAAAGGGGAGAAGGAATTTAAGCTTGTCAGGCATAGTGGCATGGAGTCCTAGACAGTTTAGGGGCATAAGAATCTTACTGGAAAAGTGGGTTACTTGAATTAGTAGAAAAAAAATATAGTCCTGGTAAAAATATATAAGTGAAAAATAAAAGAAAATTGTAAAAGGAAAGAAAATGCGTAATTTAGTGCTTCACAATTTTGATTTTGAGGGGAACTTCTTTATAAGCATACAGGAATTATGCTATAATCACTGGATCTTTTGGATATAATTGGACTTGAAATATCACAGAGGTGAAGGGCATTGCTGTTAACCCTCAGGTTAGCTGTGTCTGATGCTAGTAGTGTGAGATTCAGTGTGCTGCATAAATGTGGAGTCTTAAAACTGAGATTTTTCTCAGATTATGTTTCTTCCTTGCCTGTGGTATGAATATAAAAGATTTCTTCTTAGCATTTTTTTTTCACCACAGGAAGAAATGGAACTCTCAATTGAAGTTAGTGTACCTTAATCTCACCCAAATTACCCCCAAAGGACTAAACATCCCTACTAGCCAATAGTATATCTTTTTGATGTCTCCTGAAAGAGCTGTTTAGACTTGGAAAATAAGAATAGAGGAAAGAGTTCCTCTGGGTTTAGTGTCAAAGGGAGATTTGCTCTGTTAAGCCCCATGAATGCAAAAGCTATTCCTACCTTTTGTAATAATTTTCCCCCTCTATGACATGATACACAATGTAATTCTCTACATTCATTTTATTATAGGAACTGATTCCCAGAAATATAAATTCAGTTTTGAGCTCAAACCATACACAGAAATGGATTTACATGCAAACAAAACCAGAGCATTGTAAGAGTTAAATATAAGTCACTGCTACTCAATATCAAAACAAGAATTATGACTTTAAAAATGTAGAAAAACTTTTCTTCCAATTTGTATAGTAATCACATGATCTATTATGGGACGTAAAATATGTTATAGAATTTTGCTATTTGGTTTTTGATAGTTTAAATTTAGCTATTTTTCCTAAAATTATATAAAAAAAAACAAACACTAAAGAATGCCTTGTACTATTTTTATTGCTATAGTAGTTAATATCCAGGCAAATGAAACAAAGAGATTTTAGAAAGAAATCCTCTCTGTGTACTTTACTCCTAAAGATCCTTTTTAAAGCAATATTTTTCAAACAAGCAATATTTTTCAATTATTTTCCCCCCAAGAAACATTTGGCAACATCAGGAGACATGTCCGATTGTCACAACAGCGATGGGAGTAAGGGCGAGGGAAAGAAGCCTTTGGCATCTTGTGGGTAGAGGACATGAAGGGCACACACCATTCTACAGAGCACAGGAAAATCCCCTACCAACAAGGAATTATCCACCCAGAATATCAATATTTCTGAGATAATTTCTTTAAAGGAATGAAATGAAGGTAATTGATGTGCATTTGGATGCCTGAGAATTGGTATCACACAAATGGCAGAGTGCTGTATACAAAACTGCCTCATAAGGTCTAAATGGAAAACTGTTACATGCATAAAAGTTTCTTCCAAATAGTTTCTGCTTATTTTAATAATTCTGTTCTGCAACATCTGGGTGGCTCAGTCAGTCAAGCTTCTGACTCTTGATTTCAACTCAGGTCACCAGCTCATAATTCATGGGTTTGAGCCCCACGTTGGGCTCTGTGCTGGCAGTGCAGGGTCTGCTTCAGAGTCTCTCCCTCTCTTTCTGCCCCTCCTCTACTCATGTGTTGTCTCTGTCTCCAAATATATAAATAAATATTTTACAAAATGATTCTGTCCTCTTATTACTCTTCTCCCCTCTTTGATTTACTAAGAAGGACTTCATAAGCCATTGCTTCCTACGTATTTAGTGACACAAGAACCAAAATATCTCTACACCCTCCCTTTGCTTATATTTTTCCTTGAATTTTACTTCAGTCATTTTATGGGTGGAGCTTAATTTTATATCTTTAAAGTCTTGTACACATTCATTCAACAACTATTTATTAGATGTATTTTATCATCTTGAAGTTATCTTTATTTGCACATAAATTATGAAAAAATAGGAAGAGACTATCATAAAGAAGTAACTTGGGAGGATTTCAAAGGGAATCACTTATGAATTAGAACTTGAAGTTGAGGCTATAAAAAGGAAATGCAAAGGAAGGCAAATGTCAAGCGAGAAGGAAGGTGTAGGCAAATGAGAGTGGTAAATGAGCATGATACATTTGACGAATAGGAATCAATCTGCCTGTATGAAAAAATACATTTTTGCAAATCATATGGAGAAAAATATGTATATACTAATACTGGCCACATTGAAAATGATTTTGAGTGTCAAGCTAAGAATGCTTTGTTTGTGTTTTTTGATTTTTAAATGAGTGAAAGGTGCAGAAATCATTTGATCTGGAGAGATGTCATGGTCAAGACATTTTCTAGAATGACATATCTTTTTATAATATGTCAAATGGATTTGTGTGGGAAAAGAGGTCAGGAACAAATTAGATAGTGGAGTATGAATTTTAAGAAGAATAACAACTCTGGAGATAAATATGGTAAGTCAGGACATTAGCTTTTAACTGTGAAGAAAATATAGATCAACCAAGGAAAAACCTCTAATGACTGCATATTGATGTATGCTACACTTAGGAAATAGAAGGAAAAATAGAATAGTGAAGAATTGATCCAAGTGTTTAAAAATAATACAGAGAAAAGAAAATACAGTTAGAATCAGAATATTATATCTAAGATAATGCTGTATTCATTATTGCAATGGCACACTGTCATGATTCACAATTATTTTACTTAGAATTGTGATTTCCATGCTGGTAAGCCAGATTTGTTCAGTATTTTCCATTGGATACATACTATCTGTTTATATAATAATAAGATAGAATGGATGGGAAAATGTGTAACTTTTATCTCTGCATTGGAAGTTTCTAGGGGCAAAGAAATAGTTTTGTCCTTCATGTTACTTCAATTTTCACAGAAAATCTTCATGGAGATGCCTTTGTGGGTTAAAACAGTAAGAGAGCTTGGACATTTTAGTTCTTCTGTTTGTTTAACTGTTTTTGCTATTACACATATATTGATCAATTTTGTCTTGCTAAGACAATTTTACACATATTTGCATAATTCATTTATTCCCTCAAAACTCCATTTCATCTAGATTTCAAAATTAATAAGTATGTAATTGAACATAATATCTTCAAACTGAGTCAGATTAATGGGCACTGATTTATTGGAGTTCATGAGTATGCATTTTATAGTCTGTCAGTTCTTTTGTTAATATAAGTATTGTAGATAAGAACATAATAGTTTCATTAATATAGCTATCTCCATTGTACTTCTGTTACGGTCACTTTGCTAAAAAAGCATATTCAAGTAGCTGTTTTTATGTATCTATGCATCACTTTTTTCCTTCTCCTTGAATATTCTTACATGACACTCAATGGAACGATTTGATCCCAAAACTTAAGATTTTCTTCAGCTCAGAGAACCTTTCTTTGTTTCTATAATGGCCCGTTTCCCTCTTGTTTCTATGTTGTATTTTTTCTAAAATTTCTATTAAATGTTTTCTCAATTTTATTTTATAATTTATGTTTTTATATGTTTTAGCGCTGGAGCTAAGGGTGAGCAGAAGCAAGCATCCGAATTAAGATTGTCAGCATATCTTTGCGCAGCTCCCTTCTGTCTATGGAATTTGCCTGAATATGGTCTTGTCCTCAAGCTGATTGTGTAAGACTTAAATTATATTGTCAAGGTGGAATAATTTAGGATTATCGACTCTACCCAGCATTTAGAATCTATTTTCCTGCTTCTGACTATTACGGTGAAATGGAGCTCCTTGAGGTCCTGTCTGGCTTTTCTATCACCAAAATACATGTGTTGGGCACTTACATGGCAGATGGCAAAGCCCAGAGGGAACTCCACTTTACAGTTTGGAGTAAAAACTACAGCCACATCTTCCAAGTACATGAATTAGACACTGGCAATGTTTATCCCACTTTAATGACTCCACAAAGTACTCTGTTAACTTGCTGATACTTAAGTTGGTTTTGGTTTGTTTTTTCTTTTATTTCTGGTGTTCTGAAGAATAAATCATGAACAACAGCCTACTTCTCTCTTGTCTTTGTACCTTTGCTCTATTTTGACGATCTTATTCCAAATGCTTTAAAGCTTACAAATTTTTATTTTATTTTATTTTTTTACATTTATTTATTTTTGAGAGACAGAGTGAGATAGAGCATGAGTGGGGGAGGGGCAAAGAGAGAAGGAGAAATAGAATCTGAAGGAGGCTCCAGGTTCTGGGCAAGAGTTCACCACAGAGCCCGACATGGGGCTTGAACCCACGAACCGTGAGATCAAGACCTGAGCCAAAGTTGGATACTTAACCGACTGAGTCACCGAGGCACCCCTAAAGGTTACAAATTTGCTTAAAATTTTTTAATCATCTTTGGCACAATTACTTCTTTCATTGGATCCTATGGATTAATTTATATTTGTATATTTCTTCAATTATGCCATAGATTATATTTGTGGGGAGGATAACATATGAGTTAAAACTCTCTTCTTGACAGGTAGTCTTAATTTTTTTAGCTTCAATATGACACTAAAATATTATGTACCTTAGATTCAATGTACCTTAAAATATTACACATTCAGATATTTCTTTCTTATGCTATCTGGGTGGTGTCTTAATTAACACCACCAATAAGATAAATATTTTAATCATTATCTGAGATATATACCTAGAATATTATGTATCTATATATATATATATATAGATAGCCTGGATTTTACTGACACAGTCTTATTTTCTAATATTTGGCACTAAATCCAACTGATACACAGTTCTATACCTCTAATGTGATTACTGATTGGGGAAACATACTCACAATTAAGTCAGATCATCCAGGTCAGACCCTTAAGATTTAGGACACAATTCACAGGAAGGGAACTAATGTCTTACACCAGCAGAATTTGCATGGGGACATTCTCCACAAACCTCTACAGCAGCCAAAATTTTATTTTAGGACAAGAAGAAAGGAACAGAGAAGCATGTAACAATGCTATATAAACAAGCATGAAACAATGAACAAAATGGCAATAAATACATACCTATCAATAATTACTTTAAATGCAAATGAGCTAAATCCACCAATCAAAAGACATTAGTGTGGCAGAATGGATAAAAAGGCAAGACCCATCCATATGCTGTCTCAAGACACTCACTTCATACCTAAAGACACATGCAGAGTGAAATGGAGGGATGGAAATCATTTACCATGCAAATGACAGCAAAAGGAAAGCTGAGGTAGCAATACTTCTATTGGACAAAATAGACTTGAAAACAAAAATTATAACAAAGGACAAAGAAGGACACTGCATAACCATAAAGGGAGCAATCCAACAAGAGGATATAACAATTGTAAATATTTATGCTCCCAACATGAAAACACCTAAATACATAAAGCAACCATTGACAAACATAAAGAAATTAACCATAATGCAGTAATAGTATGAGACTTTAACATCCCACTTCCATCCATGGAAAGATAATCCAGACCCAAAGTCATCAAGGAAACAGTGGCTTTGAATGGCACATTGGACTAGACAGATGTAATGGAAACACTCAGAACATTCCATCCCAAAACAGCAGAATATGCATTCTTTTTGACTGTATGTGTAGCACTGTCCAGAATGGAACACCTGTTAGGCCACAAAACAAGTCTCAACAAATTCAACAAGATTGAAATCATATCATACATATTTTCTGACCACAACAGTTTCAAACTAGAACTCAATCACCCATAAAAAATCTGGAAGGAACACAAATGGAGGCTAAATAACCTGCTACTGAGCAAGGAAGGTTTCAACCAAGAAATCAAAAAGGAAATTAAAAAAAAATACATGAGGAGGAAAATAAAAACACAACGTTTGAAAATTAATAAAACTTTAGAGTTTTTTTTTTTGCTTGTGTTAAACATCTGCTAGGAAAGGAAACCAACCGAGTGCACACGCCAATTATTTCATCAAAAAGGTGTTCATGTAGCAGTTATTATCTTAAAAAAATAATAGTTCTTTTTATCCTGAGGTGTAGCTACAGCCCTGCTAGTTAATAAATGATAGCCCTGTGATAAACAGCTTGATCTCTCAAAGTCTCAGCCTCTTCTAAAACGGTAGTGACAGAGTCTGTAGTTCCTATATAGGATCGTTAGGAAGATCAAAAAAATTATATGAATCATTTTTCAATATGTCAAAGTATTGTGCACAAGTGTATATTATTTATTGAATAAATATCTTTTTATCTGACTGAACCCTTTCTGATTCTGAGCCAGTCTTGCATTGGAGGGCGTCTGACAACTGAGGGGGGAATTTGCATCAACAGTGTGAACACCTAAGAGAGTGCAGAGTATGATCTTGTTACTGAGAGGCAGAGAGGCAGACGTAAGTTACCACATTAATAGTACCAAGCCCATGATCATGCAAGCATTCTTTTGTTTCCCTTATTAATAAGCCTGACATTCTGATATGTGTCTGCCTGCGATGGTGGGTATGCTGCTTCCAACCTCTCTCTCGCCTTTTGTATGACTCAGGGAAGCAAAGAGATGACATTGAGGTAGTGATCTCTTCGATCTTACCTTTACATTCCAAGTAGCAGATGCAAGTTGGGAAAGTACGGACAAAAATATTGAAAAGTGATTGCCTGCCTACTTCTCAAAAGACAAGTTCTTTTCCCAAAACCATCTGCCATGTAATCAGATTCTCTGGTCATCACAGACAAACTCAGTCAAATCAAAGTACAGATGGTCGTTTATTACAAAACAACACAGGAGGCTTAGAATAGATGATACATTTGGTCATTTTTGCACATAAAGTCTCTGATTAAGTATGAAAAATGTGAACATTTGTTTATCTTGGAAAAACTGCTATTACTTGTCAGGCATGACCAATTAGTTATTCCTAAACTGTTATCCATATAATTAAGAAAAACAGCCATCTGTAAAGTCAGAAGTTTGTGTCTCTTTTCTGATCCACACGTAAATGTAATTTCTATAAACTGCTTTACTTAAAAAAGAATTACCAAGTAGTATACAAGAGATGCCAGTAACTGATGAATTGTACAATTTCTTTCTCTGTTTATTTTCCCACGTATATGATAGGAAAGCTATTGTAGCTGAAGTAAGGAAAACTGAAAGAACATTATAAGAAATTTTACTAAGATATTTATTTTTTTAAATATAAAGTCTGGTTGCTATAAGGAAATGTGAAAATATTGCAAAAGAAAGTCTTGATTTTTTAAATCACACTGAAGCATTTTACATTCTTACAATAGGAAAAAAGGAAATATGATCAAGTCCTTAAAAATGACCTCATGGAATTCAATTTTAATAAGCATCTATATGTTAGTAGGTATATGCATGAGCTTGATAGTTAGTAATCAATATAAGTAAATATAATAAAATATTAATAAATATTATGACATGTTAAACATAACATATATTTAGCTAATTGATAAAATACTTATAAAATGCTTATTTATATTCCACTTGTATTAATCAACATTCTTTATCTCAAGCAATATTCCGACAATGTAGCATTTAAAATCAAATTGTGAGTGAATGAACTCGTCATATAAGATGAAATTTTCATGTGTTTTTTTTTTCCCCCAGTCAAATTCAACACTGTTCCTGAATTCCCAGAATGGCAATGGAGGATGTCACAAAAAAAAATAATTCATGCATCACTTACCAACTCCAGATGTCCCCGACACCTACTGTTCTTACTATTTCATCATATGCCCAGCTGTCTTTTCTTCGTTTCACCTAGGCTTTTTTAATGTTAAACATTTTAAATGACTATAAACTTGATTTTAATTGAACTTATTAATGCATTAAGAAAAAGTACTTAGATTATATCTCTCATAACCAATTACTTTGAATTTTACTATTCTAATTTGAAAGGGTCAGTAAAAAATGAAATTCCACAGGACGTTGTCAGCAAAATCAATTGCTTATTTAATGACTTCCAATTACTTTTAATTAGTCACAAAATAAGGAAATTCAAAATCCTGGTAACATGTCATTTATAGTATAAGTGTGAGTAGCAAGTATTTCTGCTATGTATGAATAATCAGTAGTGAATATTTCACATTTTAAATTTGTAAAATATAATCAGAATGTTTAGTCAGGTTACTTGCTGCATCTACTGTCATATAGTATACTTGAAGTTTGCTAATTAAATAGAAGCACTTTTTAAAACTTGAAGCCATCTTTTATTCTTTAAAAAGAAAATATGTAACAGTGGAAATTTTAATATTACAGAAGAGACTGATAAATACAGGTGCTGTGGAAACAGATTGTTAGACATTTGTCACAAACTAGATTTCCCGTTTTCACAACACTTGTCAAATGGTTTCCATAGCAGACCTCAAATCCATGAGGCAGCACTCTACGTGCTTCCTCATGAAATCAAATCCTGGGATAAGCTAGAGAAAACTATGTGTGAACTGCTATGGAATCATATGCAAAAGCTGTAAGATAGGGGTTTCTCAATACAAAAGTTACTATGTGAAAGAAAAATTTAATGAGGTAAAATAAATGTTTGACTAAAACGAACAGAAAAGAGCAGGTTGTTGTTGTTGTTGGTAGTATTGGTATAGTATTTTAGTTCTTATAAGAAAATTAAGGGGCACCTGGGTGACTCAGTCGGTGAAGCATCCAACTTCAGTTCAGGTCATGATCTCACTGCTCATGGGTTCAAGCCCCGTGTCTGGCTCTGTGCTGACAGCTCAGAGCCTGGAGCCTGTTTCGGATTCTGTGTCTCCCCCTCGCTCTACCCCTCCCCCGCTCACACTTGGTCTCTCTTTCTCTCTCTCTCTCTCTCTCTCTCTCTCTCTCTCTCTCTCTCTCAAAAATACATAAATGTTAAAAAAATATTTTTTAATTGAAACTTTAAAATAATCAATTTCCATTGCTACCTTCTAGATCAGCTTTTTAAAAATATTTTGGTCCCAAGAGCTCTTTTCTCTCTTAAAACTATAATGGTACCAAGGAGCTTTCTTTATGTAGCTAATATTTCCTACACTGAAAACTAAAACTGAGAGATTTAAAATGACTTATTTAATAATAGCATTAACAACAACAGTAATAAACCCATTACGAGTTAATGAAAAATAACTATAATATTCTAGACAATGAAAGATAAGAAGTAAGACATGGTCTTTTGGTTTTGCATAGTTTTAATGACTGGCTTAAGAGAAGTCAACTGAATACCGTTCTTCACTTTTACATTCAAACCACTGTGATATTAGATATGATGTAGCATCTGGAAAAAAGTTGTAAGAGAATGAGAATGAAAAAGGCAAATAATATCACCTTTTTACTATGACAATAATGGTTTTAGCAGCACTGAGATACAAAAGGTTTGAGAACTATGGGGCCCTAGAAAACACTGTGAGAACCATGTGCTATAAAACGCATATAGTATACAAATGCCTTTGAATCCAACAGAACGTGTTCCATACTTGACAACCCTTTTCAGTCTGTGTAATACATGTGTTATTCATGCCTGATTTTTATGTGTGAGATAACAGCTATACTCATGAACATATCAGTATCCATTATATCCATTAGCTATGTAACCATTTACAACTAATTAGACAAAGATATACTGCCTAAAATATTTTAAGTTGAACAATGAGGAAACTAATATTTTAACTGTATGATATTATTGCAAATTAAGAAGATACCAAGTCGAGCATTATAATATTTATCTAAATTAGAAAATAGAGCATTGTATTTTTGGCCTTGCAAATTGATACAGAGGTTTGCATGATATCATCTGGATCACAAAGCAAACCTTCTAGTTACTGCCTGAACTTAAAACACAAATCCTGTTGCTTAATTTTTTTTTGTAACACCAAAAAATATTGATGCATCTTATACTATTGATATTGATGCATTTTATACTCATTCCTTGGTGTAACATTGAAGACAAGTTTGTAAAACTCTCAGATGTAATCAGCTATGGTAAGAGAGCATCATAGAGCGTTTAGAATCCTACCTCTTACAATGCTAAATTCTAATGAACCATGGGCACCACATAAATGTTGATTCACATTATTTTCGCTGCCTTGCTAGCTTGACAAAAAGCAAAGGAAATTTGCCATCAGGTTTTAAATGGGATCAATTAATTCTTCAGTGAGGAATGCAGCTAGAAAATAGCATGCATTATTAAATGATTTGCGTGGAAATCCCATAGGATAATCCTTATATTAAAACTGTGCAATAATGCCATGCTCATCAGATCAGAGTAACGATGTTTCATAAAATAAATAATTAGTGAATAAAGTGATGAACAAAAGAAAGACAAATGCGAATTTGCTGACTAGATCTGGAACAAGTTGATGATTAAGTGAGAACTGAACCAGTGTCAGGAACAAATAGGAAGCAGTTTTCGTGATGACATCTGGAAGAGAATAAAATGTGCCAAACTAAGACTAACTTGGTGAGAGCTATTCTAGCCAGCCAAGCCAAGTAAAGACTCCCAAATGGAAGGTCCACGTAAGAGAGGAGATCTTGCTCTTAAGTGTAACCAAAACTCACAGGCAGCATCAGTTAATGTTTAAATATTAAATTTCTTGGGGCACCTGGGTAGCTCAGTCAGTTAAGCATCCGACTTCAGCTCAGGTCATGATCTCACAGTCTGTAAGTTCGAGCCCCGCATCGGGCTGTGTGCTGACAGCCACAGAGCCTAGAGCCTGCTTCAGATTCTGTCTCCCTCTCTCTCTGCCCCTCTCCTGCTCACGCTCTCTCTCTCTCAAAAATAAACATTAAAAATTAAATGTAAATTTCTTTTGCATTTTACCAATCTTTATAGATATGTTCCCTTGGGACAGACATCACAGGTTAATAGAGCAAAATATCACAGTGATAAGTGAATTTTCCCATATAAATACAAGATTGCCTAATGAATGCACTCATTCCCTATAAATTTTCAAAAGTTAAGTTTTAAAATAGACAAAGTGACTGGACTTATTATCTTTAAAAGTGACAAGGGCACCTGGGGGGCTCAGTTGGTTGAGCGTCCAACTCTCGATTTCGGCTCAGGTCATGATCTCAAGGGGCATGGGTTCAAGTCCCACATTGGGCTCTGCGCTGACAGTGCTAAGCCTGCTTGGGATTCTCTCTCTCCCCTTCCCCCCTGCCTCACCCCAACTCATGATCTCTCTCTCTTAAACTTAAAAAAAATTAAAAAAATCAGTAAAAATGAGAAAGAAGGGCTATTAATCCTATATATGTTATAACATTTCTTTTAGTCTGCATATTATTTACTTACTTTATGCTCATCATTGTTATCAGAACTTAAAAGGGAAGAACAAAAGACTTTAAATATAAGTGTTACTATGCCAATATATCATTTGTTATGATTTAATATTATTAGCCATACTTTTATTGTTAACACACACACATATACACTTACATAAATGGTGAGTTAAAAAGATGAAAATTAAAATACTGCCTAAAAAAGTATCTGACTGAAATGATCAACAAAAGACCAGCGTCAGTAAGCATGTGGCTGCAGTGATTTCTAGATACAATCACAGGTAAGGGTCAGGCTTGTATATTCAGAGAAATTTATTATAAAGGGATGAAATTTCAGATGAGCCTATTGACAACAGGCTTTCCTCATTACGTCGTCTTACTAAGATCCCAATTGACACTTTTCCTTTGCTACATAGGCACTGAGGAAGCCAGCAGTTAGGTAATCTGCTACCCTCTATCTCTGGAACAAAGATATCAGAAGGGCTGAGAACTGCAGAACTCTGGGCGCATAACAACTTTGTCCAGACTCTGCACAAGAGATGTAACCAAAGTCTAGCACGGCTTCTAACATCATAAGGCTTTGTCCCTTGGATGACACACACCCCAACCCCCCAAAAATGCCTGCCTAAGAAAGATTAATGATACAGGAGAATTTACTATTTGTTCTGGCAACACCTATGACAGGCCCTTGACCTCCCTTTCTTAGAGCATTTTCAAAAAGAGCTTACAGTTGTGAATATGTGTCTCATGCAACTCCGAAGCATCTCTCTCAAGGACCTGAGACCAATTCCTTTGAAATGTAGTCATTAAGAAGGATGAGGCCTCTCTCTCCCAGGCTGGGTGGGAGGATAGAATCCTAACTTGGATAAGTGCCAGCTACAGACACAGCTTGCCTCATCACATTTACAGTGGCCAACACTTTGTACTTTTACACTTCTCTGACTCTACACAGCTCACACTCCCTTGCCCTTATTCTCCCTTTAAAACAGCCAGTCACCATTGCACAAGTCAGAATGGATCTCAGCTCTTTCCCCTACTGTCAGTATTTACTGAATATAATCTGCTTTCGCCACTTTGACAAACGTCTGGCTGTGTTTACCACTGAAAGCATCACAGGACGTGGGCCAGCATAGAGAGGAACACATACGTAGAGAGGATACACAGAAAAAGGAAAAAGGAGAAAGCACACGTGAATCATTTAGGAAAGAGATGAAGCCTGGTTTCTGTTTCCTCTCTAAAGCATGTAGACCTTGACTTTATAGTCAGTCAAATATCAGGGAAATGTTCCTGTCTGTGTACTGGATGTCACATCTTCTCACCATCTAACCAATCCTGGGACCCAGTCTTTCTCCACTTGTGTTTCTCCCATACCAACCTTCCTTCTTTCATTTTCAGTGTCACAATGAAGTGTGATGCTCCCGCCTCCCAGTCCTTTCACAAAGCCTGCCAACAGCCCACAGTGGTCATTTTTGTCGACTTCTATTATGGGGTAGCAGAGCTCCCTGAATTAAAACAAAAAGGTAGTGATTTGGATCCGGTAGTTGGAAACATTGGATTTGTAGGCATATCTGACATGTGAAAATTCATCGTATGTCAGAAAAAGGTCATGACCGATGGCTCTAAGATTAAATTTTAAAAGGCTGTATGCCTTTGGGTGAAATCTTACCTAGACATTCGACTCCATAAGGGAGATAGAAATCATCCAATATCCCAGAATAATAGAGGAACAATAGATGCAACTGGGTTGAAATATCTTCAAATTTTTATTTCACGTAGTACATAAGAAGTAGAAAGTAGTAACATAAAGTAGGTTTTTATTTTAACAAGTATTGTTATTAACTGAAGATTTAAGTAGGTTTTTATTTTAATAAGTGTTCTTATTAGACAAAGAGTTAAATGAAATAAAAAAATAAATCAGATGAGAGGATTTTCTCAATTTCTATAAAATACACTAATTCAGTCCTTATGATAATGGTCAATATTAATGGCGAACTTATTTTCACTTTATTTCTCTATGCATATCTTTGTTTTAGACTAGTTAGGCAACTGGATACTACAAATATCAAAATCCACAGAAAGCACAAAATTTATTAACATTTAAGGATTCATTTCTCCTTTGACTATTACATATTTCAAAGGAGTATTGTAAAAAGATTCACTTTGCCAAAAAAGAGATACGAAAATTCCAAATATGGTTACCTAGAAAATATTTTATACTGACCTAAAAGACAAATATTAATATTGAATGTATTTCTCTCTGCCAATTCCATTAGGAAAGCGCTTGTTCCATTCTAGACACTGTCAGTATTATGAATAGATAAGTGTGTGCATAATGTGATTTCAAAGGCCCCCAAAAGACTCCTATTCACAATCTGCAAAAAAAGCATCATAAATCTATTCACCCTATTCATCAATGCCTCATGTTCTATGAACAACTTTTGGAAAAAAATCTGGGCTTATTAAATATAGTTATCCTAGGTGATAGCAAAAAAAATATATATACTGATTAGTCATTCAAACCTTCATGTAAATGAATTGATAAACACTGGAAAGAGCAGATTTGCATCTAGGTACTGTAAAAATGGAGAGTAATAATAGTCTTTATTTGTTTCAGGGTTCTTTTGCTTCTATCATACGTGCTTTCTTGGGTGAAACTGCTAGAGATTGTAAATGCTAATCTCACTTACATCCAAGGCAAGGTAAAGCTAAGACAGAGTGGAAGGTAAAGCTAAGACAGAGTGGATATCACTTTGAAAGGAGATTTAGTTATGTCTACATAAAGTGTAATCTTGTGTGTTACATTCATAATATTTTGTTAAAATTGTACATTATATTGATTAACATTTTAGGTGTACCTGCAAAGGAAAGAAAAACAAAAACATGTATTTGGGAGGCAAAAAAAGTGGGAGGTATATTTTGTCTTAATGGTTATACATGTTTGTTTCCCTATTATGAAAAGTCATACAATAGCCAAAAAGAAAGGGCAGGAGGTAAGGGAAGAATGAAAAAAAAAAAAAAAAAAGAGAGAAAGAGAACATTTCCTATCATGGCAAGAGTGAAAAGGGAAAAAATTGTTTGATGCAGTCAACTTTTTTCCATGAATCTGATGGGATATTAACATGAACAACTGTTTTTCATCCCTGTCTTATGTCCTTGTATCAACCCTCACAAATGGCATGTCATGAATTCAGACTGGCGCTTGGAGGCAGATCGTAGGGCGTGCCATTATGATATTGAAGTTCTTATGCCTGGAGAAGATTGATAATAATAAAGGTCTCTTATCACTTCAATTTAAAATGCTGAAATTCTTCCATAAAAAGTACACTGGCTTCAATATTTAACAGGAAACATAAATACTAGTTTATTATTTTAGCACTAAAAGATGAAAATAGCATTCTCTCACTGATGTATATTTTGGGCATTGAACAACACACAGTCTCTTGCATATGACTTTGAAAAATGTGGGCACCAGCACATAATCATTCGTTGCTTTAATTAGAAGTAGACATGCATATAGTTACCTTCCAATCATATTTCTTGCACATATAATGATAGGTTTTTAAATATTTCTGATTCATAAATTCATTAACTTGAAATGTTCACTTTTTACGATCCATATCATTTCTTAGGAAAGGAGAATATGCTACTTATTTTGTTATATCTACCCCAAATGAAGTATCCTGAAAATAATTTTGCATTTTAAAATTTCTTTTTTTTAGCTGCTTTGTCTTTGGCTCTAGCAAGCATCAATAATATGTATGATGTGTTCTTTAATGTGTTCTTTGTCTCCCTGTTTTTCCATAGCTTCTAGCATTTAATACTTTATTTAATTACATGTTAATTGCTTATACCCTACCATAAGTAAAGGTAAGCTTTATAAGAGCACCGTATGCTTCATTATCACCTTCCCATCATATTAGGTAGTGACTATTTGTAACATGGACAAAAGTTGGCTAATACGGCCTTTATCACAGACTTTTAGGAATCAGCAGAATCAAAAGGAATAAAATTATAACATTAGTATGATAACAGTCCCTAACTTAGAGTTTATAACATTTAAATAATATTCACATATGATATTAGTTTGTCTAAGCCGAATGTTAACAGCGATTGATATAGTCCTGAGCGTATCATACAACTTAATGCCTATATCTGGGATTACTTTCCTCCGTCTTTAAAATAAACCGAAAACGTGAGTTTCCTCTTCTTTGACTGTAATTGTATAATAACAAGGCAATGGGAGGACAGCTTTTGACCTTGAAAGAATAGCCAAGATGAGTGTGGTGGTGAAGTAGAGATGACCAAAATTTCTTTAACAATCATGTCATTGAGAGGTTGGCGTAGTGCAGGCTATGATAACAATAATTCTTTCCACTGGGTGGCTTAAACAACAAATATTTGTTTCTTGCAGTTCTGGAAGTAGGAAGTCCAAGATCAGGGTGCCAGTACGACTGAGCTCTGATGAGAGCCCAATTCCTGGCTTTTGGATAGCTGTCTTCTTGCTGTATCATTACCTGGAGGAAAAAGAGAGAGGAAGCAAGCTCTCTTGTGTCTGTTCTGACGGTGTTACGAATCCCTTCATGAGAGCTCCACTCTCATAACCTAATTACCTTTCAAAGGCCCTTTTCCTAATAACATCACGTTGGGGGTTAGGATTTCAAAAAATGACTCTCGGCTGGAACATAGTCAGTCCATAACAAAGGACTCACCTCTAAGGATCACTTTCTTTTGGATTTGAATCAACTCTCTAATTGCTTTGACCAGTCTGGATCTTTCAGAGATTGGCAGCTCTTGTGTCTTGGACCACTTGCTTATAGAGCCCTTAGCTGCCATGTGGAAAATCTAATGACCTGCTGGTGAGAACAAAGGGACAGAACTTGCAGCTATATAGAGAGGGAGGAAAACGGTCCAGCTAATCTCAGCCTTCCAGCCTTCTAGCCATCCTTGCCAAGGCACAAGTTACACGAGGGAAACCTTTTTGAATCTCCTAGACCAAACCAATCATGAGTTAAATATCATCGTGACATATGGATCAGAAGAATCACATAACTTAACCTTGGCCAAATTCCTGATTCACATATCATGAGCATAATGACTGTTGTTTTAAGCCACTAAGTTTTAGGTGGTTAGTTTTGCAACAGTAATTTGTACACAGACCTAGAGCAGTGTTTTTGGATTACTCAATCAGCCAAATTTCAAACTACCTGTATTGATTATATATTGCTACGTAACAACATTACCATGAACTTAGCACCTTAAGTAACACACATTTATTATACCACAGTTTCTGTCTGTCAAGAATCTACACACAGCATAGCTGGATCCTCTGCTCCAGGGTCTCCCAACGCTGTAATAAAGACTGGTCTCATCTGAAGTTCAACTGGGGAAGGATGTGTTTTTTAAACTCACATGGTTGTTGGAGGAATTCAATTCCTTTTGGGCTGTCAGAATGAGGGCTTCAGTTCCCCACTGCCTATTAACTGGAGACCACCTTCTTTTCTTGCCTGACCAGTTTCTTCCTCCACTCCATTAAAAAGATAATCTTCTAGCTAGGTGATTTACAGTCTTATGTCATGCAATCTAATCACATACATACATCACCTTTGCCTTATTCTATTGATTAGAAGTAAGGCACAGTTTTTGTACATACTCAGGGGAGGGATTCATGAAGGGTATAAACACCAGGCAGGAAGGATCACAGACATGAATCTAGAGTCTGTCTGCTACACTGTCCTATACCTGAATTTATTTTTATGTGAAAAAATAAATTATTTAATATTTTAGAAAACTGTTTCCTTTGGATGCACTGTTACTTGTATCTAGAAGTATCCTAAATGACACAGAAACCATATCTAATATAGATTAACAGAAGACTGGTAAAAAGTTTTGATACTTGAGATTTAGTTAGAGATTTTGAAACTAAGGTGTTGGACTGAGGAATCTCTAATTCATAAATTACAATTTTGTCTTCATCAAAAGAGGAATTGATATATAACGATACATCCTCAAAACGACTGACCTTATTTCCTTTCTAGAATTCTCCTAACTACTGAATCTGTAAAATTTTAGTACAAAAGTAAGAGAGGTATGGAAGAAAGTGGCTGCTTGCTCAACATTGTGAGGACAATCAGAAAACAAAACAAAACAAAACAAAAAAGCCAGTTTGTTTCACATGGTAGGTCAGGCCATAATGGCAAGGGAAGTAAAAATGTGTTCTAGTAAATTGCAGACACCCTAGTATGCTACTTGCAGACTTCTGAAAAGCTACATGTTAGAACTCGACTCATGGCTCATCAATTGCAGGCTGCCCTGAGGGTATTTTATGTCCGCCACCAATTGTAGTCTGTCTTTGGCGTGTTGTTGATGGGGTATCCTCAAGCATCCACAGCAAACAATCTTTGGAGAAAGGGTCTAGGCACTGTATGAGCAGAAGAGTGTGCTGAGACTGTCAAGAAGAGATTGCAGACGCAATGCTCCCTCTTATTAGTGTCTCTTCAGAAAACCAACATTTTAGAAAGAATGCCAACATGAACAGACCCAGGCAGTAGATCAGATCAGTTATTCGGTTTACACATTATACATACACATTTTTATAATGATATCTTCTATTACTAGTTGTACATAACTACTGTTTGTTTGGAAATAATATGGATTTTGTATACACCAAACCAATTACATTTCTGTTCCATGTTTCTTTATGTTATCATCAAAATATTTATATTGTGCTGCAAAAGAAATTGTTTTGTTTTCAATTGAGAATATCTTAATTAAATTACAATCACATTCACAATAATTTTAGGTGTTACATACTGATAGAATGAACTTCCAAGTGCTTTTTGAGTCTGTGAGGTAAGTGAAAATCTCAAATCACATTGAAACTGATTTTTATTTGAAGCACCTGATGACGCTGACATAAGTTGGGCATCATTTAACGTTTACGTATTTTGTCTTCTCCTAAAGGAGCTGACATAGCAAAGATATTACTTCACTTTTAGCGTTTGCAGATGAAAACTTGGATTTGAAAATGAGTGATGCTATATTAGAGGTATATTTTGATCTAAATTAAAAGCCATATTTTATAGAGTAATGGGTAAATGCACTTTTGCAACTGAACATGTTAAATTGTCTTCTGTAGGCACAAAAACTCTAAAATAAAGAGTAAGTAACTTTCAAGTAGTGGTTGATGGGTCTTCTACAGATTTGTTTCTTCAGGTGTCTCTATAGTCAGTGATGAAGC
Organism: Neofelis nebulosa; assembly: GCF_028018385.1. Taxonomy (NCBI): domain Eukaryota; kingdom Metazoa; phylum Chordata; class Mammalia; order Carnivora; family Felidae; genus Neofelis; species Neofelis nebulosa. The sequence goes on along the minus strand of NC_080784.1, from coordinate 91,010,352 downwards.
CCCACTTCCCATTAATTTTGCAGATTGAACGTACATCAACAACTTTTATTATTTCTGACAAATGGAAATTCAGCACTTAAATATTCATTAGGCATTTTTTCTTTTAGGATTAGCATTTTTTATTAAGCTTTTCATTTTAATTCCAGTATAGTTAATATACAGTGTTATATTAGCTTCAGTTGGACAATATAGTGATTCAACGATTCCATGCATCATAATTCAGTGCTCATCGTGATAAATGTACCTTTAATCCCCTTCACCTATTTCACCCACCTCCCTTCTGATATGCTTCATTTTATTTATTTTTTAATGTTTATGTATTTTTGAGAAAGAGGTAGAGAGAACAGGCGAGAGTGGGGGAGGGGCAGAGAGAGAGGGAGACAGAAGATCCAAAGCAAGCTTTGAGCCGACAGCAGTAAGCCCAACTTGGGGATCAAGCTCAGGAACTGTGAGATCATGACCTGAGCCAAAGTTGGCTGCTTAACCAACTGAGCCACCCAGGTGCCCCGTGATCTACTTTACTCTAAACAAGTACCTTCAGTTAAAGGGTTTTTTTTTTTTTTTTTCGCTTTCAACAAGAACATTTTTGCTTGAAATATATTTCAGAACACATGGTTCTAAAAGATATACAAAACATTCTACCCATGAGAAATAGGATGCACATTTCCTTCAAGTACACACAGAAGAATCTCCCTGATTAAATCACATAAAAAGAAACAACGAATATTACAAATTTAAGAAGACTGAAATAATACCAAGTGTATTTCCCAACCACAATGGTATAAAATAAACATCAACAATAAAACAAAGCTGGAAAATCTACAATTAAATATTAAATATGTAATATGTAAATATTAAATGGCACACCACGCACAACCAATGGGCCAAATAAGAAATCAAATGGCAAATCAAAATATGTGTCAAAAAACCCACAAAAAAACCCACAATATTCCAAAACTGCAGCAAAAACAGTTGTTAGAGTGAAATTTATGCCATAAATGCTTTTGTTAGGAAAAAAAAGTTCGAATAAACAAAATTATACTACAAGGAACTAGAAAAAGGAGACACTTAGCTGAAATTTAGTAACAGAAGGAAATAAAGAAAAAACAGAAATAAATAAAACAGTGATTGTAATGAACAATACTATAACACTGAAAGTAATGAAGTAATGACCTGGTTTTCCAAAAATAAATAAATTAATTAATTAATTAAAAAAACAAACAAACAAACAAAACTGGCAATGCTTTAACTACATTAACTAAAATAAAAAAAAAAAAAATGAGAGAGAGAGAGAGAGAGAGAGACTCAAAAACCAAAATTAGACCTGGAAGAGAAAACAATATTTTTTGAACTAGGATAATAGCTACTACTGCCCTCATAAACTGAAGCTTACATAAAATATTGATGTCATTAACTGTGATACTACACTTAAGTGAAATGCACTCCAATAACTATTTTTTCTAATTTTTTAATTTTTATTTTTTGAGAGGACACAGACAGAGTGCAAGCAGGGTGGGGCAGAGAGAGAGAGGGAGACACAGAATCTGAAGCAGGCTCCAGGCCCAGAGCTGTCAGCACAGAGCCCGACGCAGGGCTCAAACCCACAAACCTGAGCTGAAGTTGGTCGCTTAACTGACTGAGCCATCCAGGTGCTCCAAGAATTTCTCTTTAAAACAAATGTAATGCCCAGAAGCCTGGAATGTAAGGATCCTTTTTATTTCAGCTGGCTTCTTATCAATAGAAGAATTTGGGCCACTAAGAAAATATACAGGAAATACCTCAAACTCTAAAAGAAATATAAGCAATCAACTTACTAATGTTGTACTTAATAATTTGGTAGTTGAAAATTTACTGATAAAACCTACAGATTTTATACCTCTAGTTAAATTTGCTAAGTAAAAACAGAGCAGACCAGTCTTGGTGATTAAATCTGTGTTTTTACAGGAGTCATCACAATCCCAGACTTTAGCCTCTACTACAAAGTTACAATCATCAAGACAGCATGGTATTGGCACAAAAACAGACACATTAGACCAATGGAATAAAATAGAAACCCCAGAACTAGACCCGCAAAAGTATGGCCAACTAATCTTTGACAAAGCAAGAAAGAATATCCAATGGAAAAAAGACAGTCTCTTTAACAAATGGTGCTGGGAGAAGTGGACAGTAACATGCAGAAGGATGAAACTAGACCACTTTCTTACATCATTCACAAAAATAAACTCAACATGGATGAGGGACCTGAATGTGAGACAGGAAACCATCAAAACCCTAGAGGAGAAAGCAGAAAAAACCCCTCTGACCTCAGCCACAGCAATTTTTTTTTTCTTGAGACATCTCCAAAGGCAAGGATATTAAAAGCAAAATGAACTATGGGACCTCATGAAGATAAAAAGCTTCTGCACAGCAAAGGAAACAATCAATAATACTAAAAGGCAACCAACAGAATGGGAAAAGATATTTGCAAATGACATATCGGACAAAGGGCTAGTATCCAAAATCTATAAAGAGCTCACCAAACTCCACACCCAAAAAACAATAATCCAGTAAAGAAATGGGCAGAAAACATGAATAGACACTTCTCTAAAGAAGACATCCAGATGGCCAACGGGCACATGAAAAGATGCTCAATGTCGCTTCTCATCAGGGAAATACAAATCAAAACCACACTCAGATATCACCTCACGCCAGTCAGAGTGGCCAAAATGAAGAAATCAGGAGACTATAGATGCTGGAGAGGATGTGGAGAAACAGGAACCCTCTTGCACTGTTGGTGGGAATGCAAACTGGTGCAGCCACTCTGGAAAACAGTGTGGAGGTTCCTCAGAAAATTAAAAATAGACCTACCCTATGACCCAGCAGTAGCACTGTTAGGAATTTACCCAAGGAATACAGGAGTGCTGATGCATAGGGGGTCTTGTACCCCACTGTTTATAGCAGCACTCTCAACAATAGCCAAATTATGGAAAGAGCCTAAATGTCCATCAACTGATGAATGGATACAGAAATTGTAGTTTATATACACAATGGAATACTACGTGGCAATGAGAAAGAATGAAATGTGGCCTTTTGTAGCAACATGGATGGAACTGGAGAGTGTTATGCTAAGTGAAATAAGTCATACAGAGAAAAACAGATACCTATGTTTTCACTCTTATGTGGATCCTGAGAAATTTAACAGAAGTCCATGGGGGAGGGGAAGAAAAAAAAAAAGAGGTTAGAGAGGGAGAGAGCCAGAGCATAAGAGACTCTTAAAAAACAGAACAAACTGAGGGTTGATGGGGGGTGGAGGGAGAGGAGGGTGGGTGATGGGTTTTGAGGAGGGTGCCTTTTGAGATGAGCACTAGGTATTGTATGGAAACCAGTTTGACAATAAATTTCATATTAAAAAAAATCTGTGTTTTTAGTTTCTTAGAAGTATCCAACTGATGAACAGGCATAGTAGTACATAAGCAAATACTCTATACATAATAGTGTGAAAAGGGATAAAACATATATTTATAAAAAAGTTTTCCATTCAAAATAATGCTTAAATTGACATTATACAAACTAAGTAAACATTTGAGTTATACAATAGCTCTCATTAGCAAATGGTTCATATTTGTGCCTAGGTTATCATCTTAACGAATACATTAGATCAATGCTTTATCTATTGCTAGACATATTATATGTGCTCAAGAAGAGTTTCTGTATAAAGGTTTTTATTATAAGTGAAATATATTTATTCTATATATTTCTCATTCTTTAATTAAAAAAGTCATATAATTAAGTTCAAAATAATAATCTTTGGTAGCTTAATTTCCCTGAAGAGCTTAATGAGGTAAACTTGTGAATTTCATCCTTGCTAAAACAGGCCCTGTGTTCCAATACCAAAGTCCCGCATGAGTACACAGGTGAAGTATTATGGTTTACAGCTTTTCTTTTAATCATTCAAAAACTGGGCAAGCCACCTAAGACATCTGGCAGTAATAGTACTTAATTTTCAGTTCAGGGGCTATTTTTCTTTCCTTTGCTATGTGCTATTTCAAAAAAGAAACATGATTTTTTAATTAAATTCCTTTTTTGTTTCTTCACACCTCTGATACACACCTAAACACATACACACACACATCAGTAAATATCCATTTGCATTCTACATAACGTCTGTTTCTTCTTGTTCTCCCTTCCCCAGCCCTCCACCATTCCTGTCTGGACTTATATACTCCAGGCTTAGAATTTATTACAAGTGGGGCACCTGGGTGGCTCAGTTGGTTGAGCATCCAACTTCAGCTCAGGTCCTGATCTCTCAGTTCATGAGTTTGAGCCCCGCATAGGGCTCTATCCTATCAGCTCAGAGCCTGAAGCCTACTTCAGATTCTGTGTCTCCCTCTCCCCACCCCTCCCCCGCTCACACTACCTCTCTCAAAAATAAACATTTTAATTTTTTTTAAAGGAGAATTTATTATGAGTAACTTGCCCTCTTTTTTTCTCTCTTCTCTCACTCCCCCTCTGTGTTTCTTTCAGCGTCCTATTTAAATTGGGAAAGTTGCAGTAGGTAGCAACAGTTAAGTCTCCTACAGCAGCTGCTCCATCATTACTGAGCAGTAGCTGTGTTTCTTCTGGTCTGTGGGACGATCCAAATGCTGCCCTTCCTTCCATGATCTATGCAAAGCTGTGCAATCCACAGTAGCCATTTTTCAATGGGCAGCAAATGTAGCAACAACATTCTTATTGGAATAATTACATTTCTGTCTCCTGATCTACGAGTTTCTGTGCGTAAAAATCAAACTATGTTTCACTGTCTTTAGGTTATGGTAATTTAAGTTTTAAAGGAGGAAATGGGGTGTCTGGGTGGCTCAGCCTGTTAAGTGTTAAGAGATTCTCTCTCTCCCTCTCTCTCTCTCTGCCCCTTCCCTGCTTGCATGTGTGCTCTCTCTCTCTCTCTCTCTCAAACAAACAAAAAATAAACTTAAAAAAATGTTAATAAATGAAGAAGTGGTATTTGTTATTACTTTAAACTTTTAAAAAATGTTTGACATGTGGAGCCATTATAATGTCTGCATCACAATGTCGCATGCTCGGTGATACCAAAAACACTTCAACTTTTCCCACACAGAGAGCTTCATGACATCAATGAATTTATTCATTGGACAGCAACTCTGTGCCCAGGTCTAGTCTAGGTACTGGGACTTCAACATTAAACATAAAGCTCTATTTTAAAGGAAACTTGTGTTCCTGATGGAGTTGGAAAAGATTAAGCAAGTTACCTACATATCTAATGAGATTTCAGTACCAAGCTCTGTAAATAAAATAAAATAAATGGCACTTATTGAAAATGAAATAAAAATGACCTAAAGGGTCAAGATTACTACAGAGGATCCTCAGGAAAACTCTGTGAAGTGATAGTTGTGTCATACAGCCAAAGAAAGCACTTTAATTAATGTAGAATTTGGAAAAAAAAATTTAATGCAAATCCCTTAACAAATGAAGGATCTCAGCAGATTTAAGGAAAAGGAAGGGTAGTGCGACTAAGACACAAGACTGAAAGATAACAGTATAAATAAGATTGGGAGGTCAAGGGTCAGATGTTAAAGGCCTTGCAATACACAGTATCATGGTGACTACTTAGGTAGCTATAAATTTTGTGGATGGGCATTAGTAAAAGTAACCCAATGTTGTTAGATACAATGAAGGAGAGGAATAACAAGCAAATTATCTCTATAAAATACACCCTATAATACTTTTACGGATATTCAAACATAATATCACTGTGCCATAATTATGTGGTGTAATAAATAGGTGAGAACCTTAATATCATGAAAACCTCACTTCAAATAGACTTGTCCCAGTGTCTTACTTACAGGGCCTCAGGAAAAATAATTCTATGTCTACACATGGTAAAAGTAAACTCATGACAAGAAATTATCACTAATTTCAGTTTATTTCCTTAACTATACATACATATAATAGTATGTGTCATTAACAATAAAATGTGTTATATAAAATACAATACATAACATTAATGCAGAATAGTAAAATATTATATGGTGTGTGTTAATTAGGTGAAGCTGTTTGATGTTTAGAGGCAGCTTCAGAACCCATTTCCTGTAATAATATATGAGATAACTTCGATTTCTGCCTATAGTAAGGTTTTAGAATTCCTAAAGGCAGAATTTTAGTAAGCAGTTTGCATAGATTTGACATTTATGGAATAAATGAGATCAAGTTAAGATTTTGTGTTGAAACGTCCTTTAAGCAGTGATGATGGTACTGAAAACAAAATAGAATTTGTTTTAATCTAATATGCATATGATACCATAAAGCCATTGTTTCAATAAGCAACAATCACAATTTACTTAGTTATAGCTCTGTAAAAACTTCAAAGGAAAATTTATGAAGTTTCAGATGGTACATTTAAACTCCAAAGGAAAGGCAAGCATGCTTTAGGCATAGTAAATTTTCAATAGCAAAAATACAAGAAAATTGGAGACCATCATTTATTTAGAACCAAAACACCTTAGGACAAGTTACATGTTATCAAAAGTTTCAGATAGGGGCCCTTGGGTGGTTCAGTAAGTTGAGTGTGTGACCCTCGTTATTGGCTCAGGTGGTCGGATCAAGCCCTGTGTCAGCCTCCACATTGAACATGGAGCTCGCTTAAGATTTTCTCTTTCTCTCTTCCCTTCTGACCCTCTGCCCCACTCACTCTCTTTCACTCTCTCAAATTAAAAAAAAACAAAACAAAAAAAAAAACAAAACGTTTCAGATAAAACATATTATATATGTTCATATATTATACCAGTGAGGGTTTGGATGGGATGGAGATTAATCAAGAAAGGTTGTATCAGGGGCGCCTGGGGGGCTCAGATGGTTAATCGTCCGACTTCAGCTCAGGTCATGATCTTACAGTAAACGAGTTCAAGCCCCACGTGGGGTTCTGTGCTGACAGCTCAGAGCCTGGAGCCTGCTTCAGATTCTGTGTCTCCCTCTGTCTCTGCCCCTCCCCATCTCTCTCTCTCTCTCTCTCTCTCTCTCTCTCTCTCTCTCTCTCAAAAATAAATAACACATTAAAAAAAAATGAAAGGTTGTATCAACTCGGTGGTCATTCAGTTGCTCTTCAAAGTCAGATAAGACTTAAAAAAGAACATTTCTGTAGAGGGTATAGTAGAACAAAATCATGAAAACAGAAACTTACAAGCAATTCAGTTCATTGGTTTATGACATACTTAAAAAAAGTATGTGTAGGATATAAATTAGGAAATGTATATGAGAATCATATATTGAAGATTTTGTAAAATAAAATTAACTCTTAGTGCATTCACTGCTTATCTCCTTTCCTCCTTCATTCATTCCTCCTTCTCTCCTTCTCTAATATTTCCCCACATATCTGATTATTTAGAAGACTATCACAATATTCCATTAAAGGTAGGATATTTAGCAATGTTGTTTTTCTGCATTTTAGAGTTCTTTCTTAATTGGGCTGTAAGCATTTCCTTATAAATGCTTATGAATGCTGTAGCCAGGGTAAACAAATTCATTATTTTATTTTATTCTCTTGGGGATTGAGCAGAGGCTTAAGTCAAATTAAGGATGATCTATATTGCCAGGCACCCATGCTCCAATCTGAAATTAATCAGAGGTTCTTGTATCAGGGGAATCTAAGGCACAAGGGTTATATTTATGCTAATTTTTGTTAATATGACTGGAAGGCATCAGAATATAGTGAAACAGAGAACAGTCTTGGAATCATAAGAATAGAATTCATTTTTCAGTTTCACCAAAGGAATTATTCATACTATATAATACTAAAAAATTCCATTTGTCACTTGACAGTATCATGAATATCTCTTCGGGTCAGCAATTATATTTAACTTGTTAATTTCAATTGCCTTTTTTGGATTTCATTGTGTATTGGGATAAGGCATACAAGACTTACAGTGTCTGTTGTTTATCTATGTATACTTAAGCTGATTTTAATATTTTATACTATTAAAAATCAAGATATACTGAGCATCTATTGATGTGCTTCCTTACACAATTATCTGAATACATATGTATGTAAATTTAAATTTTTATTATTGGCAAATTATACTGAAATAAGTTATAGCAATTTATTATCCTAATATTTGACGTCAAAGGCAGAAGAAGTTGTAGAAGATTCATTTTCCTTCTATTTCTATAGCTTTTTCATGGTCCCCTGTGGAATGTCTACCCTAGATCATTTATTGCAGAGAGGTGGGTGGGCAAGACCACCTGTAATATGATTAACACACACACTAATTTTTACAAAATGAATATATACCTTCTTTTTTTGATGTGGGTGTAAATAGTTTATATTTCTGACAGTAAGTGTTTGTGCATAACATCATCCTGACTTGCAATTTGTTAAAATATCTTGTTATATTTAGGCATTGAAGTTATGTCTAATGTAATGTATATTGATATTATTAATAATAACCTTTGTTCTAAGTAAAATTTCTCTACTGTGTCTATTTCTTGGTATATTTGTTTAAGTATACAATCCATAAAAAATTAAAAGAACGTTAAATATACATTTTCCCACACAAAACTACTCGAATAATATTTATGATGCATTTTTTCCTAGCAATTGACAACCAAGATGTTGTATTTCATTTGATCTTCACAATAAATTCATAAGAAGTTAACACAAAAACTGCTTCATGAAGGAAACAAGCATGTTACAATTCAGTACAAAAATATGTCCCAGCCAAAAGACCAGCCTTACCATCTACCCATTCGCTTAAGCCAGAAACATGAACTGCATACTCTTCTGCCTTCCCGTTTACCCAGAGCTGATATTGAGACAGGAAACACTAGTAAGGTAAAGCTTCCGCTGTCTTTTCTGATTGCTCTGACATCCAATCTGATTGATTGGTACTTATGCTGTGTTGGTTTTTGAATACTATGAATATTATACTTGATTGCATTTCACTCCATATCTAATCACTCTTCAAGAACTATAATTTCGACTTCATAGGGCTCCCTGCAATGTGTCTATTTCTCTCCACCTTCACAAAAATATTCACATAAATTCCAAAATAGGACAATATCTTTTCTCTTTCTGAATACTAAAATGCATTCCAAATTTCTAAATCCAAGCTGCTGCAAATGTTTGAAGGATTCAACAATTCTCAAGTAAAGTCTAAGTTCATTTGTATTACACAAAGCATCTTTTTCTTACATGGTTCAGTAGAGTCAGTGTATCAAGTAATCGTGTAATATTGGGTCCAATAAATTTTTGGTTTGGGCAAAAGATTTTATTTAAGTTTCCATCCATGAAATGTGGATTATAATGACACTATTGCATAGAGATTGGAACAACGTGGGCGCATGCCAGTTTTTCAGTAATTATTAGCCTTTCTCCCTAACCTCTAGCGCCAATCATCATCATTACTATTATCAAGCATGTTCTCAATATTTTAAATAGTTCTATGCCCAAGTTTTTCCCTTCATCGGGTTGTAATCTACACATTTAAATATAGATGCAAACATTAACATATGACCACTCAGACAATTTCATTCTGATTTTAAGTGCCAAAATATAAGAACTCTTTGCATTGGAGGACACTTGAGCTGCAAAAGTCAGTTTACTTTGTAACTCCGCCACTCTAACGTTTAATTTTTGTGCCTGATTTTCAGCATACTGCTCTGTAGAGTTGTCGGAGATGAACATATCTTTGTACGATGGCTGCCATACGAGCCCTTCAGCTTTTAAAGCATGCTGTACGGAATAGCTGGCTAGTTTGAGCATGTCATTCGCTGCTCAAGACTTCTAACTTAGATTAGTCAGATCTACGCAGTGTTTAAACATGCCTTCATACTATTCAAGTTTAGAGTTTCTGCATAAGGCAATGCTCCGCTTTCCACCTGTGGCTCATTCCAATTTACTGCAAGTGATGCTAAGGAGTGTGCCAGGAGTTCCCTCCATTTCACAGACAATAAGCTAGTTTCAATCTGATTAATAAAAGATCCAGTTTCAGAGTAATATTCTAAGAGTCTCTAGTCTGTGGCTATGTTTTTTTTAAATAAAAATTTTATTTTTATTTTATGGATGAAGAAATTCGAGCACTGAAATGGCACCATCTGGTGAGTTTATAAAGTGGCGGAGCCTGGAATAGGATGCAGTTTCCTTGGCACTGGTCCTGGTTTTCAGTCACATCTTGGAGGCTGGAGTTTATAACCTCAGAGATCAGTGGTAGCTAATAGACATCCAGATTGAGATGTGAAAGCTTGCTCACATGTTCTTCACTATACATACTTTCATTTGGAAATTTTGCAGGAAAGGAAATATAGTGTTGAGATGGGATCATACTCAGAACATAAGGTGGGTTGAAAATTAGCAAGTGGTAGCTTCAATAAGGCTTGGGCAAACATGAGTATTGCAGAAGCTTGGAAAGGAAAGGAATGATAAAAAAAATGAACAAACTGTTAAGAGAGAATGAGTACAGGGGTCCATATTGTTGAGTGAATACATCTTTTGAGTATCCCACTGGCTGTCTCTTGGGGTTAAGGGTGAAACAGAAGGTTAAGTTTGACATTGTACTTATAAATTCTTAGTACTCACATTCTACATGCCTTTTCTAAGGTTATATAGAGTATGCAAATATTAGTGATTAGCCCTTAAAAGCATAAGAAGAAATAGGGGGAAAAGTAAAACAATATAGACATCTATTATTCAGCCAAAATACTGTTTTTATATAGACTTGTGATGTTTTTCTAAAGACATTTCTTAGAGTGGTTTTAGATTAACAAAAAAACTTAAAGGAATGTACGAAGATTCCACATATATACCCTGCCCCCACATATGGATGCTGGTTTGTTGATAGATTTAGTGGTAGGAAGATGGATGATTAGTTGATTATCAAATGCTTATTTGTATTTTCTCAATTAATTATGAAGCAAAAGCATCAGGTAAGAGAAAGGAGAGTTTAAGGTGTGCTGCAGTATTGAAGACAGAGAACAGACTTGAAATAGTCATTTGAGAATGTGGGGAAGGGAATATGACAGGAAGTAAAATAGTTTTGTCAGGAATATATTTTAAGATTACGGAATATGAGATACCTATTCACTAATTTAAAATGGGAACTATTAGTGTCATTATCTCCAGAAAGAGGTCAGAGTTTCTACATATGCATCAAAAATATTTTAAGCAATTCATGAAATCATAAAAGTGTGTGTCTATGAAAAGGGATAGAGACATCTTAATTATCCTATGCATACTCTTGTAGCAGAGTTAGCATTGTACTGATTTCCCTTCCTAATGTGCTGATTGTGCTGTCAAACTATTTCAAGTTTTCAACTGAAATGGGATAAAGTCCAATCTACTATAGTAAAAATGCCCAGTCAATTTCTAAGCTGGACTTGAGTATGTCATTATGTTATCTTTTACAGTTGTTTTTGTCTTAAAGTATGAGTTTATGGTGATTCTATTCTGAAGCCACAGGGGGTATACACTTTTTTTGTTTCTATTATAGTAATTTGTACTTCCCAAGGCTAGTGGAAGTTACTTTATGAAATAATTTCCAATATTTCATGCTTCCACACATAGAGGTTATTAGGTATTTTGTTTGTTTGCTTGTTATTTTTCATTTATTTTATATCTACTGTATTGCTTTTTATGAACATGATTTTTATATTTTTTTATGTTGAATGTATGTAGTTTACATGAAGTCATTCCTTTGATTCATAGGATCTTTAAAATAGCCATGAGGAGGGGTGCCTGGGTGGCGCAGTCGGTTGGGCGTCCGACTTCAGCCAGGTCACGATCTCGCGGTCCGTGAGTTCGAGCCCCGCGTCGGGCTCTGGGCTGATGGCTCGGAGCCTGGAGCCTGTTTCCGATTCTGTGTTTCCCTCTCTCTCTGACCCTCCCCCGTTCATGCTATGTCTCTCTCTGTCCCAAAAATAAAAAAAATAAAAATAAAAAAGTAAAAAAAAAAAAAATAGCCATGAGGAACCTGGAGAATTTTGAATCTCAGAGGAAAAATGCTAAACTTTAAATTATTTTATAAAATAATGTCAGTAACCAATACATACGGATTATTTTCTACACTCTTTCCTATTCTACCTCCAACAGAATAAGCTCAAATTGATTGATTCAACAATATTTAATTTATTTTTTACTAAGAATGACTCTTGTGGATTTCTTAGATGCAAATATCTCTCATGAGATTTGTTTGAAAAAAAGACAATTAAGCAAGAATGTGAATAGGGGAACACAAGAAAACATGATATGTTTTATGGACAGAGTGTAATTTTCCAATCTCTTCAATTTGCCCCTTTCTTCTTCCCCTGCTGTACTATTCACCTCATTAAAAAAAATCCTGAATTAAATTAGTCAGCATTATCTTATGGTTTTGATGCTAAATATATAACAGGCATATTTTTATTATCATTAATACCAAAATCTAGAATAAATGTAAAATCTGCCTTCGATTGCATTCAGTAGGTAAGCAGTTCAAACTGGCAAAGAATTCATGAGAAATACTCTTAGAAATGGAATATTTAAATAAGAAGGTAAAAGAGACAGTTGCCTTGCTATTTTTTAAAACATTGTTAGTTGATTCTATCAGGTCATTACAATATACTCTACTAAAGTTGAAAATTCTTTTTAAAAGCATTATTTTAGCATGCCAAAACTCTATCTCTTTATAAACTTACACAGCGATCTTTGTCTATATGTCAGCATAAATGACAAAGTCGAGTGAATAATATAAGAAAAAGTCTCTATTGATTGGTATCCAGGACAGTGAGACTATTATTGGAATCTATATAAATCATCTCCTCCTAAACTAATGTATGTCTTGGAGCTATAGTCAACTTGATAAAAGCTAATTTGGAGAAAAGGCATTTTCTATGTGCCCTTGATGGTATAACTGTTAGTCTATTCATCACAAAATAATAATGACAGTGTTTTGAATATGTAAAAATCCATGAATAATGAATTTTGGTCTTAGCTTTTTATAGTATCTTAAAAATAGGAACATGTAATTTATTTTTTTCTGCTCTTATTTAGGGACTATTTCTTATGGAGTTGCATGGTCTGTCTAATCCATATACCACATATTTTGAAACATTGGATTTTATACCTTTCACATAATTTAATGATGAGAGATAATCATTCACCAAAGTTATTCCTCTTTTATATTTTTATTCTTTCATATTCACTATAAAATTAGCCATTATACAGGTATAAACTTTAGCTCTCTGTCAAAAGTTTAAATATCCATTCATTGATAAATTGGTCTTGGAGCGTAGTTATTGTCAATGAGTCTCAAGAGCAAATCTCATGGGACAAACAAGATTTGTGGGGTATATTCAGTTTCCTGGTAACACAGGCAGATAAATAAAAACTTCAGTTTATATGCATATTCACCTATTCTTGCTTATTTTCTAAAGATATGTTAACTTGTCGTTGAGATGGACAATTTAAAAGATAAAACAACATACAGTAGAATGAAATAATTAAGAAAACTAGCTTCTTAATAGCATTTTGGCATTGTGTCACATATGACATTTCCTATCTCTGATCTCTAATTATATAGAACAATTAAGTACCTTTAATAACTACAATGGTAACTAGTCTGTTAATTTTAACCCAAATCATTCTTAATGGATATACTTCAGTCTCAAAACAGTAGACGAGAATTTTCTTCATAATCCAAACTTCCCATTCTGCAGGATTGGCAAAGAAACATACATACATGATCAAGTATGCATTATGCTTACATAAGGGAACAAATGGTGATTTTTGATCAGACTATCAAGTTACTGTGAGCTCCATACTCTCTCATAATCTCATAAAGATTGCTCTCCTACTAATTAGCACTGTGCTACATGATTAAGAGATGGCCTTACATTCATTTAAGAGATGCACATTAAGTTCAATGTTGCTTGAAGCAGTGAGGAAAACTCAGGAGATAAAAGATAGAAGGGCAGTATTGTATATGTAAAGAATCTCATAATGACCAAGCAGGTGAAAAGTGTTCACCCATATGAATGAACAGTGAATGAGCTCTTCTGTGATGGAGGGGTTATTTTCTCATGAATCCATGAAATGAATCTCAGTAGCTTTCCCATGCCAAGTCAGGCTGTCAACAGCAATCAAATAAGATCCTTCTTAGGCTTTATTTCACTCTCTGGTCCACTTCAACTTTGGATGACCAGAGGTAGTTTATTAAATGAGGAAGTATATTAGTTTTATAATGCTCACTGTAATAACAAATTACTATGGAGAAGCTTAATATAACAAATTTATTACCTTATTGTTTGCAGGTTAGAAGTCTTACATGCATTGCCCTTAGCTAAAATTAAAGTGTTGTTAGGATTGTGTCTCTTTCAAGAGGCTGTAGGGGAAAAACCATTTCTTTGCATTTTCCAGCCTCTAGAGTTTACCTGCATTCTTTGGCTCATGACCCTCTTCCTCTGTCTTCAAAAAGTCACGACGTTATGTGTGTCTTTTGCCAGTAGGGAAAGCCTCTCCAATCTTAAGAGACACTTGTAATGTAATAACAAATGCACATCATAAAATATATACTAAGGCAACAATTTAAAACATGAACAAAATATGTTGAAGGCAAAGATACTTCCTGAACGTATAATTACTTGTATAATTTGGACATTTGGGATAAATATTTTAATCCTATTATTATTAAATGTGCATTGAGTCTATCATTATTTATCTGCCACAGCCTCAACTTTATATGTGTTAGGGCAAGCACTATTCATATTCAGACAAATTCATAGCTTAAAATTCCCAACCATTTCCTTCTACAGAAACTTATGTTAGAATCTAGTTTTGTCAGATGAACATAAGGGAAGGGAAGCAAAAATAATATAAAAACAGAGAGGGAGACAAATCATAAGAGACTGTTAAATACAGAGAACAAACTGAAGGTTGCTGGCAGGGTGTTGGGTGGGAGGATGGGCTAAATGGGCAAGGGGTATTAATGATGGCACTTGTGATGATCACTGGGTATTATATATAAGTGATGAATCACTAAATTCTACTCTTGAAATCATTATTAACACTATGTGTTAACTAGCTTAGATTTAAATTAAAGAAAAAAAAATCTAGTTTTGTGATGTAATAGATCACATTGAAAAAAAAGCTTTATGCTTATGTAAGATGCTAAAATAAAACAAACTGCATTTGGGATATATGGGGATTCTACTATTTTTAAAATTTCTATAGAGGCTAAAGCTATACTAAAATAAAATTAATACATATATAAAAAGAAAAAGAAAAAGCAGATAAAATTAATAATGTAAATATTCAAATACATAGAAATGAATTTAATAAAATATTACGTAAAATTTGGTAAAAACCCACTAAAATGATTTCTGCTTTTGTATTTAAGTATTTTATATTCAAGCAACTATCAAAATATATCTTAAATGTAGTTTCTATAATCAATTCAAAAAGCAATGACTAACTCTTCCAAAGAAATTGAGTTTGCTTATGTTATTTTAATGACTTGTTATAATCTTCCATTGACCTCTAGAGCAGTTGATATTTGAACTTTCGTTCTAATGCACAAAGTTCAATGAGCTGAAGAATCGAAATAGCTAGAGACAGAGTAGTCATGACCTTTTTTTTTTTTCCTATTCACAAATGCTGGTTATATGGATGTCACTGAATCAGTGATTGAAAATAGCAAACACATAATGATTCAGAACATGATATGAGTCTTGGAAGTACACTATTCTAAATTAGACTTCTTTTTTGCTGAATTGACTTTGATCTTTACAGGGATCAAATTGATTATGTATACAGGAATAGATTTTTTCATGGCATAATTAAAATATTTATGTAGTTTTACCACATAATTCACCAATGATTGCCAATTAATTACTAGCTAATAAATGGTGCTGAACACTGCACCAGTTACTTTAGGGAATTATATTGTTCAATGAAAATATATGTATTACTTACTCTCCAGGTGCCTGACATTCTGCACAAGCAGACAAGACTAACACCTCAACAACTGGAAAACCATATGCCAAATTAGATCACTCATTAGAAGCTATGAACTACAGAACAATAGTGCTACTCTAACTGAGGGAATGGAGAAGAATATGGAATGTAATAATCAGGAAAAGATTTGTGAAACAGGTAGTTTAGATAAATCCTGAAAGAAAATATAGGAAAAAATAAAGAATAAAAGAATAAGTATGGGTGAGGAAGAGAATGTATAACGTGTAATAGGTACAAAATATTATTACTGTAATAGAAATAATTAAGGTTGTATTTGCATTTCAGAGTCAAAAAAGATTCTGAATGGAAGTTTTTTAAATTTTTTAATGTATATTTGTTTTTGAGAGAGAGAGAGAGAAAGAGAGAGAGAGAGAGAAAGAGAGAGTATGACAGGGGAGGGGCAGAGAGAGAGGGAGACACAGAACTCGAAGTGGACTCCAGGCTCTGCGCTGTCAGCACAAAGCCCAGATTCTGAGTGAAATTCTTAACATAAATAGAGGAATTGTGAGGAATAAGAATAATTAAGTAATACGGGGGCATATAATCTTGAATTGATTCAACAAATAGTTGGTAAGAACAATAGGCTTTAATCAAAATATTGTGCCAGAAGTGTTTTCAATTCATTATATCAAATGTGCAAAATATTAGCCTTCATTGTAAAGACTGGATCATTTAGTAACATCGGAAGAGAAATTTAATATTTCAGCTAAGCCATACCATTTCAAAGGAAAACCTTTTGTAAAAATAGTATGAAGTAAAAATTGCAATGTCATCAGTTTTATTTTCTTTCCTGAAGTTCATGGAACCTGGAATTAGTGATTCTTCTGATTTCTGTTACCTCTCAGGCAAAACAACATATATAGAAAGTTAATAAAATCACATATTTTTATATATTTTTGAAATTCTCCATTGTATATAAAACCAGAATTCAACTTGTTGTAAGTATATTAAAATCACCATGGGACTATTTAGTACTTTACTGGGGCGCCTGGGTGGCTCAGTCGGGTAAGCGTCCGACTTCGGCTCAGGTTATGATCTCACGGTCAGTGAGTTCGAGCCCCGCGTTGGGCTCTGTGCTGACAGCTCAAAGCCTGCTTCAGATTCTGTGTCTCCCTCTCTCTGACCCTCCCCTGTTCATGCTCTTTCTCTATCTCAAAAATAAATAAAAATTAAAAAAAAAATCACCATGGGACTATTTAGTACTTTACTGATTTATAAACAAACCAAGGGTTACTTTAACAGGAATTACAGATAAAATACTAATTTAACTCAAAATCCTTCCAAGGTGTGAAGGGGTTGGAATCAAATGATCCAAATGCTTTGACCAGGATGTAGGACATCAGGGAAAGTACCATTCCCCGCTTTAAAACAAAAGAGAGCAGGATGACACATAAAGGTAATATTTTTCTTGAAACCATCAAAAAGCTGCTATTCCAAGATAATCAGTTGCCTGAATTCCAGGAAGAAAGAGAACCTTTCAAGTACAGACTACTTTACCTATGCACAGCATGGTAGTAAGAGGTATAAGCCATTATATAGGTAAGCAAGAAGAAATCAGCTGAAGTTTAAACAAAATGTTAAAGGCCAAGTGTGGGACATTTATGACATTTGGCACCACTGAGAGCATCACACAAAACAATTATCTGCAGATTCTTTTTGAGAATGCCCATCTGGTATTCACAAGAAAGTCACGGGGAGAGCAGGTGACCAGAGAGCCTGCCTCAGTGGTGCAAGCGTGGAGGGGAAAATTGACTACAGCTTTAGGAAAGGTACATCTCCTCCATCCAGGTGGAGGAGAGGAGAAACAAAACAAGTAACTCTGCCTTTGGGGTCGGGAACCATCCTAGGCTCAGGATCCTGTAACAAGAATATTACTAACCCTAGCTCAATATTTGCCTAGATATACTCAATGCCCTCCCTGTCCCACTTAATGGTCTGCAGATGTAAAAATCCAGGTACTGGGTATAGGCCGTGTTTGGTGACGAAGAACTGAAAATTGATAATTAGCATATCATACAAAATCAGAAATTCATTGTTATTATTTATATTTCAGTTTTAAAAGTAATTTTGACAGCTGCATATCCGTTTGAATTATGTTCTTTGAAGTTATTACAGAGTCTGGGTTCAGACATTCTCACCAAAATCGCTTGTCATCTTCATTTTTAGACTATCTTTAAAGAATCACTCCAGGTATTGCCATATATAGATAAGGAATCTAAATCCTATTGACCCAACCTAGCTAGTAGTTTCTAGATAGACTTAAAATAATCTGCTAATTCATTATTTAGAAAGTTTGTTCTAAATATGGTCCTATCTTTCCAGGTATACCTCAGGCACATTCTTCTGCCAAAGGTATGTGGGGAGGGGATGTAGACGGGGTGGAGGGTGGGGCGAAAGTTAGAAAGCGTGCTAGCAAGAAATCCCAAAAAACGAAATCTACTTATTTGTTCTTGAACAAAATAAAACGAATTTTTATCTTAGTTTTTAATAAAAATATATAAGCACACTATTAACAAATAAAAGTTGTGATTTTACGATTTTTTAAAGAAGCCACATAAATAAAACTGTGCCTTATACATTTGTAAAATTAATTTGGTAGCAGATTTCTGGTAAATTATATTATAATGCATATCAATGCTCAAACACATGGTGAAATACCTTCCAACATACACAACAACTAAGGGATTATTTGGTGCATTACTCAATCAGATGTTTACTAAAAAAAAAAAAAAAAAGTGTGACTTTTACAAAGGAACTTGCTATATCAAATATGTATCGGTTTCTTGTGTTTTCTAAGGTGAGGAATAACAGTGGAACAAGAGGCCTTAGGCTAGTGTGATAGGTTATCTACTCTAATTACAATCAGTAGTTAGTGTTTTTCATTTCAGAATAGGTACCATGTCTAATTTATTGGCAAGAGTGTAGGTGCTAATTTTGCTTGTAAATGAAAAGAACAAGTGTTTGCCAATTATATCAAGCATCTGCTTCACAGTCAGTAATACTAATAGCTACCAACAGAACTCCAAGCCATTACTCTAAATTGTTTAATGAACTTCTTTTAATATGTAGTAAAGTATAGCCCTGATTCCTTTAAAATGCTGGGCTGAGGCTTAGTTATTCAACTTTACTTGACCTTTCATTGGTTCCCTGGCCTTTATTATATAGTAGGTGGGGCCAATCTTTAAAAACTACATTGAACAGAGAGATTCATATTCTAGTAGATTAAAATACTTGCACACTGAGTTTATCTGTGATTGGAATTCATATTTATGATCTTTTCGATGTTCAGACATTTTCTGCTATTCTTTAGGATTTTATTTTATTTTTTTTTAAGCTGTGTGCTTTAGTTATAAAGGACACTACTAGCCTACTCATTCTTTTCTATTCATTGTTAGCCAAATAATTTCTCAGCTGATGAAAATGATAGATAAAGACAGAAAATTATAATCTAAATTTTTATAGGTAAGTGGATACTTCACAGTTTGGAGATTGAACAGAATTTTTTTTTTTCTGGTATAATTTTTTGTCAAGTTAGCTAACATACAGTTGTATACAGGGTGCTCTTGGTTTCAGGGATAGATTCCCGTGATTCATCACTTACATACAACACGCATTGCTCACCCTGACAAGTGCCCTCTTCAATGCTCATCACCTATTTTCCCCTCTCCCCTGCCCCCACCATCAACCCTCAGTTTTTTCTCTGTATTTAAGAGTCTCTTACGGTCTGCCTCCCTCATGGAACTGGAGGGTATTATGCTAAGTGTACAGAGTCTTTTTAATTTTATACTTTGTAAAATATTGAAATGTTTGATGTCAGCATATCTTCTGTTATTAAGAAGCTTCCATTCTTTTGGTAGTATATCAAGATCCATCTCCTGAATGTAAAATGACTAGGATTGACTGTCAAAATCTTATATCGTTACCAGAACTATTAACCACCCTAGATTTATTACTATCATCCTTAGTTTAATTACTTAAATCAGTTTGAAAATCCGGTTTTAACTAATAACTCAAAAGTACTCTAATACATACAAAGTATGATAGGATCTCATATCAGAACTGCCTCTGGAGGTCTCTCCAATGATATTTGAAAACACCATCTTTTATGTGGCATCCATAACAAAAATCTGTAACTTTGTGGAAACCATGATGAAACAATCCATTTAAAACAAATCTAACTTGGGTGCGCTTAGGTGGGTCAATTGGTTGAACGTCGGCTTCACCTCAGGTCATGATTTCACAACATGTGAGTTGGAGCCCCACATCGTCCTCTCTACTGTCAGTGCAGAGCCTACTTCAGATCCTCTGCGTCCCCCCATCTCTCTGCCCCTCCCCTACTCACGCTCCCTCTCTCTCAAAAATAAACATTAAAAAAATAAAAATAAAAAATAAATAAAACAAATGTAATTTATGTTGTCACCATAGTTAAAATTATACCTGGTAAAATTAAATATCTATAGTCATAAAACTGAGTACCATGTAATATAAGTCCTATTTACAGCACATACACAATCATTGACGGTTGTATCAGCCAACCACAAGAAATACACATTTCATCATATTAAATATTTTACCTGTTCAGAATTTTACAAAGTAAAATAATTAAGGAACATGAATACATTTTAATTTCTGACCAAAATGCACAGGTGGAGAGAATGAACAAACCTTGGTAAATTCTGATTGAATGTATATAATTGAAATTAGTGAGTCTTTCAAGACTTCATATTTCATTGGGAATGCATAGAGTTCAGAGGAATA
Source organism: Neofelis nebulosa (assembly GCF_028018385.1). Taxonomy (NCBI): domain Eukaryota; kingdom Metazoa; phylum Chordata; class Mammalia; order Carnivora; family Felidae; genus Neofelis; species Neofelis nebulosa. Next base: position 90,989,621 of record NC_080784.1, on the reverse strand, counting down.
TTTTCATGATGATACATATTAAGTAGATTCTTTCCATGAATAATTGACTAGAGTCATCTGGAATTGATTCGTTTTAAAATAGATAGATATCTTGTAAATAACAAGAGTTCAACAAATATAAAAAATATTAATTCAGATATATCTGAGGAAAATTGAAGAAGAAAAGGACAACCCAGAAAAAATAGGTGACATAAAATATTTTCTAAACCCCATAATAAAGTAAGAGGAAATAAGTTATTAGAAATGAAAAACACAATTTTGTATATTTTCCTTTTGTCCTAAGCTCTACAACAACTATGGACTTGTGATTAATTGCCAGAAGCCAAACAAAAAAATCCACTCCCTACCTCAAGGCGTTTAGAATCTCATTTTTATATATGTCATTTATACATATGTATATGTAATATATATATACATATATGATATATATATATGCATATATATAATACCACATATATATGTATGTATAATTTTATATCAAATGACATCCTGATTTATAACAGGGATTGTTTAATTTATTTTTTATTTTTTAACGTTTTTTCATTTTTTTTTTCAACGTTTTTTTTTTTTTTTTTTTTTTTTTTTTTTTTTTTTTTGGGACAGAGCGAGACAGAGCATGAACGGGGGAGGGGCAGAGAGAGAGGGAGACACAGAATCGGAAACAGGCTCCAGGCTCCGAGCCATCAGCCCGGAGCCCGACGCGGGGCTCGAACTCACGGACCGCGAGATCGTGACCTGGCTGAAGTCGGATGCTTAACCGACTGCGCCACCCAGGCGCCCCGTTTTTTCATTTTTTGATAGTGAGACACAGAGTGTGAGTGGGGGAGAGGCAGAGAGAGAGGGAGACACAGAATCTGAAGCAGGCTCCAGGCTCTGAACTGACAGCACAAAGCCCGTGTGGCTCGAACTCACCAACCGTGAGATCATGACCTGAGCCGAAGTGGGAGGTTTAACCAACTGAGCCACCCAGGCGCCCCTGGATTGTTTAATTTTTAACATATGCCAAAGTAAACAAATATCTCTCCTCAAAAGTATAGACAAATTAATCATCTAATGAAAAGTTGATTTCCTCCCAAGAAAATATTGCAGCTTAGACAATATTTTGCAGTGCAAGCTATTACTAAATATTATTTTTTTTTAATTTAAGCAGGATAACTTTTCTAGGACTGTATATTTTAATTACCATTGAAAAAATCAATAATCTAGATACATAGCAATCTTACGCAATTTTGTTTTCCCCCCTATAGGACTAAGGCATGCACGGCACTCAAGCTTACCTTTAGTTTGTAAAGACATATTTCTGGTGTGAATTTACAAATAAAATTAACGATGGGAAAGAAGTGCTTCACACTTTTTCATTTTAAAAATTAATTTTATTATGGAAATTTCAAATGTTTAAGTGAAAACAGAATAGTATAATTAATATCCATATGCCCAAAAGCCAGATTCAAACATTTTATTCTGCCATTTTGCCTTACCGATATATCCACCAACTCCCGACCACAAAATCTCCACCAACTCTTGACCATCAGTCAATGATGATGAAGATGACAAGATGATGATGGTGATGATGATGGTGATTAGAGTTCCATTTTGAGGTATAATTTACATGTATTTAAATCCAGAACTTTTAGATGTAAAATATTAAGAAACGGATTCACCCTTTTGAATGACCACTCTTTCATTTTCCTACTGTTTCTTTCTGTTCAACACCCTCAAACCTACTGACACAGCCATTGGTCTGATTTTTTTTTCTTTTTTTTTTTTTATATTAGATTAGTTTTCACTGTTCTAGAATTTCATGTAAATGAAATTTTATAAGTTTACCAAGTGGAATAGCACAGCATTACTTTTTTGTGTCTACTTTTTATCATCAACATAGCATCTGTTGAGGTGACCAAGCATCCCAGTTTGTCTGGGATTGTGCTGATTTTGGAACTGCAAGTCCCACATACTGGAAACCCATTACAAACTGGGGCCATCGCTCATCCTACTGGGTAGTCATCCATGTGTTGCACGTGTTTGAAGCTTATTCCTTTTACCGCTCAGTGGTATTTTATTACCCATTTTTCTGTTAAGTGGCATCTGTCTTTATTTTTTCCTTTGGGCAACTGTGAATGCAGCTGCTATGGACATTCTTGAAAAAGTGTTTTTTTTTTTTTTTTTAACGCATACATATTTTTTTTATTTCCCATAGAAAAGTATCTAGAAGCAAAATTTCTGGGTCAAAGCATAGATAGTCTTTAACTATTTAACTATTTCATTTAAAAAGTACCAACTCTTCTCTTCAAAATATTTGTACCATTTTACAATCTATCAGCAACGTATGACTATCTGCCAGGTAGGTTACATTCTTACCAACATTTGGTATTGTCAGACTTATTGTCAGATGTTTACTTTTTTTTTTTTTTTTTTTTTTTTAGTGGTTCTACTGGGGATGTAGTGATATCTCAATGAAGTTTCAGTGGACCTTTCCCTGATGACCAGTATGTAGAATATCTTTTGATGTCATTATTGGCTACTCATAGATCCCCTGGAAAATTATCTAGTCAAATCTTTTCTCACTTTTTAAAATAACTAAATATTTTCTTTATTATTGAGTTATAGGAATTTTTATGTATTCTGAAAATAATTAATTTCCCAAATATATGTTCTGCAGGTATTTTTTCTGGACTGATTTGCCTAGTAACTTTTTTAATGATGTGTTTTGATGAGCTAACTTTTTTTGATTTTGATAAAATGTACTTTGTTGTGCTTCAATTGTATGATTGTTTCTTTCTGTAGCCTAAAGAATATTTGCCTATCAGATCTGCATTTCTATCCTCTTTCCAATAATAGATAATATTCTTTTATTCATATTTATTTCTCAATGCCATGTCTTTCTTTCTGGCATCTGATACAATTACTATAAAGATAATTAAATTTCTGGGGCGCCTGGGTGGCGCAGTCGGTTAAGCGTCCGACTTCAACCAGGTCACGATTTCGCGGTCCGTGAGTTCGAGCCCCGCGTCAGGCTCTGGGTTGATGGCTCAGAGCCTGGAGCCTGTTTCCGATTCTGTGTCTCTCTCTCTCTCTGCCCCTTCCCCGTTCGTGCTCTGTCTCTCTCTGTCCCAAAAATAAATAAAAAACGTTGAAAAAAAAAAAATTAAAAGATAATTAAATTTCAAAAATACCCCCCAAATGAATATATTTAGGCAGCTTCTGTTCTTAGATATTCCAAAATTACTGAGAGAAAGTTATCATGAATCATGCTAACTTCTTGTAAAAGGGTAGAAGAAAAGCAATCTTGAGTAGAAGAAACACATTAGTATCTCAGCACATTATCTTGATCTGTTATTCCCCTTGAAGACTTATGTGCACGTAGGAAAGGCTGTATTTTCTGTCAATCCATCAAGGTGTTTCACCTACTCCCAATATGTCACCATTTGACATAAAGATGTTTTAGTTCTGTCTCAGTCCTGTGACATTGGTCGGGCTCTCTATAACGAGGTAACTGCATGTTCTGCTTTGCCTTGGTTATACCTTTTGTTTTATCATTCTATATGGATTAGTTTCTGTTATTTTTTAAACAATGTTTTAATTTAATAATTAGTATTGGTACTAATCTGGGATGAGATTGGGAGATCATTGCTTTGTATATCCAAGTTCTTTCATGGTCTCAGCTGGTGGCATATGAAATGGCTGTGGCCCTGTGCCAAGTTCTCATTTTAGCATGTAGTAAAATATGAATAACTACCAGCAACATACTCTCTTTTTCCAGCTCTTTGCAAAATTATCCAGCACTTTTCTTTTAAAGGACAGCATGGAAAACAGTATCTGATAAAATTAATTACACTGAAGCACAAGTGAGTAGAGTTAACTAACTCCTTCTGGTGATGGCAAGGGTACTATTAGATTCTATTAATAAATCCAGAAATTTGTTAAAACAACTAGATGTGCCATGATTCATGATAAGGTCTTTTAACATCATAGATAGGCTACTAGTCAGTGTTGTTAATGGGAAATATAGTAAAATAATAACATCATTTGTAAGAAAAAAGAGGCTGATCAGAGCATAGAACATATAGAGAAGAGTTAGCGTGCTCTTGCTACGGTGTTTAAAAATTTGTTGGTATAAAATCTCAATTTTCCATATTTTTATTGCTTTGTGACACATTTAAACTTTGTTCAATATATACATTTTTAAATGCTAAACTTTTCTTAAAGTTTATTTATTTATTTTGGGCGGGACAGGCAGAGAGAGAGAGAGAAAGAGAATCCCAAGCAGGCTCCATGCTGTCAGTACAGAGTCTGATGCTGGACTCGATCTCACCAACCATGAGATCATGACCTGAGCCAAATCAAGAGTCAGACATTCAACCAATTGAGCCACCCAGGCACCCATTAAATGCTAATCTTTAGAGATCAAAGATGGCAGTGAAGTAGAAGAAACCTAGGCTCATCTTGTCCCACAAAAATAACTAGATAAACCACAAAATCATCCTAAATACCACAGAAATTGGCCTGAAGATTGGCAGAACAAAGTCTACAACTAAAGGGAGAGAAGAGGCCACATCAAAGAAAGTAGGAAATACAGAGATGTGGTTTAAGGGAGAAATGGAGGGGCACCTAAGTGGTTCAGTCAGTTAAGCGTCCGACTTCAGCTCAGGTCATGATCTCATGGTTTATGAGTTAGAGCCCCGTGTCATGCTCTGTGCTGACAGCTCAGGGCCTGGAGCTTGCTTGAGATTCTTTGTCTCCCTCTCTTTCTGCCCCTCCCCATTCATGCTCTGTCTCTCTCTCTCTCTGTTTCTCAAAAATAAATAAATGTTAAAAAAAATAATGGAGAAATGGATTGTGGGTGCTGCAGAGGGGAGGGAGCCACACTTGCAGAGAAGGGCAAGAAGGAGAAGAGCACACATGGAACACACAAGGAGAAAGTTTCTCCAAAGCCATTGGCTTGGAAAATGAGAAGCGTTGAATTTCATGAGTTCTTGCAAGAACCAGTGGAGCTTACAGCCTGGAGTTTTAAAGGTCACCAGTCTTGTTTGGGATAGAGTCCTGAGGGTACTGTACTGTTCCTGAAGAAAAGGCAGGCAAACAATCCTGGGAAGACAGCATGGAAATAGTGATCTGAAGAATGCCTGGGGCACACAGTCGGGGAATTATCTGCTCTTTTCGGAGCATGTCCCTAAGAGGTGGCTTTCACAGAGTGGCCTCTCTGGGAGCAAAGGTGATGGCTGATACCATTTTTATCCTCTGCCCCTCAACATAAACACAGACCACCTGGCTGCCTAACTTGCTTACATCAAACCCCAGTCCCCTCCACTCTGGCAGGACTGCCCTTCTCAGTCCAGCTTGCCTCCATCTCAGGATGGTAGGGCCCTGACCTAGGAAACCAGCACAAACACCTGCCCACACCAAGTCTCCCCACCAGAGTTCTACAGAGCCCCAGTTGTAGTGCAGTTGATGTCAGGTCTCATTCACAAGCATAATAGAGCACACCTAGTTAAAATTCACCGCTTTCAGGTCAGGGACCAAACACTGTCCACAGCAGGCAAGGAGAGTCTCTGCAGAAAACTGGCCTGAAGGATTGAGCAGGCAAAACACAACAGGAGAACACATTCAGCACACACCAGAGACACTCCCTGAAGCATCAGGCCCTGGGCGCTACATAACCTTTTCTTCATAAAGTCATTACTTTCAGGAGCAGGAGATAAAACTGATTTTTCTTTTTTTTTCCTCCTTTTGGGGGGAGGGGGAGACAGAGAATGGGAGCAGAAGAGAGGGGCAGAGGGCAAAAGTGAGAGAGAGAGAGAGAGAGAGAGAGAGAGAGACACTTTTCTTTTAAATTTTTTTATTTTATACAAAAGGCCATATTTCATTCTTTCTCATTGCCAAGTAGTATTCCATTGTGTATATAAACCACAATTTACTTATCCGTTCATCAGTTGATGAACATTTAGGCTCTTTCCATAATTTGGCTATTGTTGAAAGTGCTGCTGAAAAAAAAGTTAGCGGGGGGGGGGGCAAACCATAAGAGACTCTTAAAAACTGAGAATAAACTGAGGGTTGATGGGGGGTGGGGGGGAGGAGAAAGTGGATGATGGGCATTGAGGAGGGCACCTGTTGGGGTTAGCACTGGGTGTTGTATGGAAACCAATTTGACAATAAATTTCATATTAAAATAAATAAATAAATAAATAAATAAATAAATACTAAAAAAAAATTATTTTCAGAGTGAGAGAATACATGTGCAAGTGAGCTGGGAGGGGCAGAGAAGTAGAGAGAATCCAAGCAGATTTGGTGCTGAGAGCTCAGAACTTGAATCCATGAACTGTGAGAACATGACCTGTGCTGAAACTAAGAGTCGGGTGTTTGACTGAGCCACCCAAGTGGAAAGAGAGCATCTTAAGCAGACTCAATGCTCAGGGCAGAGCCTGACATGGGATTCAATTCCACAACCTTGGGGTCATGACCTGAGCCAAAATTAAGAGTGGGACACTCAACTGACTGACTTCCCAGGTGCTCTATAACTGGCTTTTCTAACACAGAGAAATAAGCAGAGACTTAGACAAAAATACGAAGATGGAGGAATTTATCCCAAATGAAAGAAAAAGATAAGGCCATTGCCAGAGATTTAAGTGAAACAGACATAAATATCATGCCTGTAGGAGAATTCAAAGCAACAATCATAAGGATTCTTACGGGGCTTGAGAAAAGAAGAGAAGACTTCAGTAACACCCTTACCACAGAGATGAGAGTTAAAAAAGAATCATTGAGATATGGAGAGTGCAATAAATACGATTGGAAATAGGCTTGATGCAATGAACAGCAGGTGTGAAGAAGCAGAAGTGTGAATTAGTGGCCTACAAGACAAAGTAATGGAAAATAATGAAACTGAACAAAAGAGAAAAAGAAGAATTATGTAAAGACATTAGATTTAGGGAACTCAATGACACCATCAAAAGTAAAAGCATTCAGATTATACAAGTCCCAGAAGAAGAGAGAGAAAAGGGGGCAGAAATTTATTTCAAGAAATAACACCATAAAACTTCGTTAACCTGGGGAAGGTAATAGACATCCAGATCCAGGAGGAACAGAGAACCTCCATCAAAATCAACAAAATCAGGCAAACACCAAGATATATTGTAGTTATATTTGCAAAATATACTAATAAAGAAAAAAAAAATCTTAAAAGCAGCAAAACAAAAGAAGTCCATAACTTACAAGGGAATACTCATAAAGCTAGCTGCAGATTTCTCAACAGAAACTTTGAAGGCCAGAATGGAGTAGCATGATCTATTCAAAGTGCTAAAAGGGAAAAATATGCAGCCAAGAATCCCCTACCCAGCAAGGCTATCATTCAAAATAGAAGAAGAGATGAAGAGTTTCCTAGAAAAATAAAAATGAAAGGAGTTTGTGACAACTAAACCAGCCCTGAAAGAAATATTAAAGGGGACTCTTTGAGTGAATAGGAAAGACCAAAAGTGACAAAGCCTATACAGGAACATCAGGGAAATGTCCATAAATAATGACAAAACAAGTAACAAGTAAAAAAAATGGCAGTGAATACATAGCTATCAATAATTACTTTAAAAGAAATGGTCTAAATGCTCCCATCAAAAGACATAGGGTGTCAGAATAGACAAAAAAAAAAACCAAGACCCATCTGTATGCTTCCTACAAAATACTAATTTTAGACCTATAGATACTTGCAGATTGAAAGTGAAGGGGTAAAGAAACATTTACCATGCAAATGGATGCCAAAAGAAAGTCAGAGTACCAACACTTAGACAAACAAGACATCTGTTCTTGCATGTTTTTATTCTGCTTTAGTATTAGCGTAGCACTGACCTCCTGGATTGATTTTAAATATGCTCTTTCTATTCCATTATTTGTAAGATTTTGATAAAGATTTTTGTTGATTATTTTTTAAATGTTTGGTAGAATTCTCTAATGAAACCATATGGTCTTGAGCTTTTCTGTGCTGGGAGATTTTTGATTCCTAATTCAACTTCATTCTCGTTATTGATCTAAGAAGATTTCCTATTTTTTTGGATTCAAGATTCATAATTCAATCATAACAAGTTGTGCATTTTTAGGCATTTTCTGGGTTTATTTCTAAGTTATCTGATTTCTTAGTGTATAATTATCTTTAGTAATCTGTTATCACACTATGTATTTCTGTAGTTTTCTGTTGTATTGTTTTTTCTTCCATTTATCATTTTGGCTTTGAGTCTTCTTTCTTTCTTACTTAATGTACTTAAAACATTGGCAATTTTGTTTATTTTTTTTGGAAAAATACCTTGTAATTACCTTCAATATTTTGTAATTGTTCATTGTGATCTCTATTTTATTTCTGATTTTTCTTTGTTATTTCCTTAATAAATTTCAGCTAATTTCTTCTTTTTCTAGTTCTTTGTGGTGTAATATTGTTTATTTGAACTTTTCTTTTAATATAAGCATTTGTAGCATAAATTTCATTCTAACATCTGCTTTTGCTGCATCCCGTAGGTTTTGGAATATTGTGTTTTCTTTTTTCTTTTGTTCTGAGACATATTTTGATTTGCCATTTGATTTCTTATTTGGTCCATTGTGCTGTTTAATATTTACATGTTAAATATTTAATATTTACATTGTACATTTCCCAGCTTTTTTCATTGCTGATCTTTAGTTTTATACCATTGTGGTTGGAAAATATACTTGGTATGATTTCAGTCTTCTTAAATTTGTAATATTTGTTCTTTCTCTTTTTATGTGATTTAACCAGGGGGATTCTCCTGTGTGTACTTGAAGAAAATGTGCATTCTATTTTTCTTGGATGGAATGTTTTATATATATCTTTTAGAACCATGTACCCTAATTTTAACTGAAGGCATTCATTTAAAATAAAGCTTATCAGAATGGAGGTGGGTGGGGTGATGGGTAAATAGCTGAAGAGCATTAGGAGTGCATTTATCATGATGAGCCCTGAATAGTGATACATGGAATTGTTGAGTCACTATAATGTAGACCTGGAGTTAATATAACGCTGAATATTAATCTATACTGGCATTAAAATTTTTAAAAATAAAAATAAAATGGCAAAACAACAGCAACAAAACTACCTTCACAATGTTGTAAGACCACCAACTTTATCTACTTTGAGACCATTTCAAGCACTGTAGAGTAAGACCCCTTACCTATTAAAAAAACAGTACAAAACAAAACAAAAACAAAAATAAATAAGTTTCTTCCCATTTTCCCTTCTTCCAGACCCAACAACTACCAATTTGTACTCTGTCTGCATGGCTTTATTCATTCTAGATATTTCATATGAATGGAACCATAGAATATATGACCTTTGTGTCTGGCTTACTGTACTTAGCATAATATTTTAGAGGCTTATCTATGTTGTAACATATCATTATTTCACTCCTTATTCATTATGGATGAATAATGTTTTATTGTATGTAGATACCACAATTTGTTTATCCATTAATCCAGTGATAGACATTTGGTCTCTTTCCACCTTTTAGATATAGGAATTGTGCTGTAACAAAGAATGTGTGTAAATATATTTATTGGGGTACATATTTTCAATTATTTTGAACGTATTTCTTTGTTCCTGTTAATAGATATCTCATTAGAGTATTGTTTGTCTGGTATCAAAATAGCTACTGCAGTGGTCCTTAAGAATTTTCCAGATATATCTTCATATAGTCATTTTCTAATCATCTTAACAATTTATAAATGTACAGTTCAGTAGTGTTAAGTATATTTATTGTTGTGAAACAGATCTTCAGAACTTTTTCTTGTTAAGAATCTGAAAAACTATAAGTAATAAATAACTTCCTTTTTCCCATTGCCCACCCTGGTAACTACAATTCAATTTTCTGTTTCTATAAATTTGCCTACTTTAGGTACCCCATAGACGTAAAATCATATAGTACTTTTATTTATATGACTGGGTTATTTCACTTAGCATAGTGTCCTCAAGGTTCATCCATGTTGTGGCATGTGACAAGTCATCATCATCATCATCATCATCACCATCATCATCATCATCTGTTTGTTTATCTTTTCATCCACTGATGGACACTTTGGTTGTTTCTATATCTTAGCTATTAGGGATAGTGCTGTGATGAATATGGGTGTACAAATATTTCTTCAAGACCCTGCTTTCAATTCTTTTGGATATGTATTCGAAAGTAGGATTAATGAATAATATGGTAGTGTTATTTAAAAATAAAATATTTATTTACTATTTATTTTGAGAGAGAGAAGAGAGAGACAATGTGAACTGGAAAGGGGCAGAGAGAAAGGGAGAGAGAAAATCCTAAGCAGGTGCCACGCCATTAGCACAGAGCCTGACTTGGAGCTTATCTAATAAACTGTGAGATCATGACCTGAGCTGAAGCCAGGAGTAGGTCTGTCAACTAATTGAGCCACCCCAGCATCCCAGTAGTGTTATTTTTAGTTTTCTGAGGAAACTCCATATTGTTTTTCATAGTGGTTGCACCAGCTCATACTCTCACCAAAGGTGCATACAGTTTCCAATTTGTTCACATCCTTGCCAACATTTGTTATTATCTTTTTCTGTTTTTGTTTTTGGTTTTTTGATTTTTGTTTTTCTTTTTGAAGGGGGAGGGATAGTGGCCATGTTAATGGGTGTCAGGTGATATCCCCTTGTGGTTTTTATTTGCATTTCTTTAATGATTTCGTGATGTTGAGCATATTTATATATGCTTGTTGGCCATTCATGTGTCACCTTAGGTGAAATCCTTTGCCCATTTTTAAATAGGTTTACTTGATTTTCCATTGTTGAGTTTAAAATATTCTTTATATATTCTGGAAATTAATTGCTTATCAGATATGATTTACAAACATTTTCTTGCAATTTCTAGGCTGCCATTTCTATATGCTGCTTGTGTCCTTTGATGAACAAAAATGTTTAAGTTTGGTGTGGTTTCATTGTCTATGTCTGATATTATTTCCTGTGCTTTTGATGTCATATCCAAGAAATCATTACCAAGTTCAATATCATAAAGCTTTTCCTTATGTTTTCTTCTAGGAATTTTATAATTTTAGGTCATACATTTAAGACTTTAATCCATTTTGAGTTCATTTTTGCATATAATGTAATGTAAGGGTACAACTTCATTCTCTTGCATGTGGATGTACAGTTTTCCCAGAACAACTGGCTGAAGAGACTGTTCTTTCCCCAGTGAGTAGTCTTAGTAACTTTGTTGAAGGTCATTTGGCCATATACACAAGACTTTATTTATAGGCTCTATATTCCACTTCATTGGTTTAATTGTCTTTAACCTAACATCACCTGTTTTGATTATTGCAGCTTTGTAGTATGTTTTAAGATCTGAAGTGAGTCTTCCAACTTTGACCTTCTTTTCCAAAATAGTTTTACAATTTGTGGCTCCCTCGAAATTCCATATGAATTTTTAGATCAAGTTGTATATATCTACAAAAAATGCCATTTGGATTTTGATTGGGATTCTGTTGATTCTGAGGATTGCTTTGGGTGGTATAGACATCTTAATTTTTAGCCTTTCAGTCAATGTACACAGGATGTCTACATTTATTTGTATTTTCTGAAATGTCTCCCAGTAATGTTTTCAGGATACAAGTATTTTGCCATTTTGCTTACACTTATCCCTAAATACTATATTCTTTAAATTTTTTTAACGTTTATTTATTTTTGAGACAAAGAGAGACAGAGTAGGAGGAGGGGAAGGGCAGAGAGAGAGACAGAGAGAGACAGACAGAGACAGAATCTGAAGTAGTCGCCACTCCAAGCTGTCAGCACAGAGCCAGACGTGGGACTCAAACTCATGAAATGGGAGATCATGACCTGAGCTGGAGTTGGACGCTCAACTGATTGAGCCAGCAAGGAGCCCCTAAATATTTTATTCTTTATGATGCTATTGTAAATGGAATTGCTTTATTAATTTCCATTTTGGAATATTGTTAGTGTGCAGAAATGCAGCTGATTTGTATGCTGATTTTGTATCCTACAACATTGTTTACTTAGTTATTAGTTTTAACCAGTGCTGTGTGTGTATATGTAGAGCGTGTGTGTGTGTGTGTGTGTGTGTGTGTGCATGTACACATGTGCATGCACATTTCAAACAGATAATTTTACTTCTTCCTTTCGTATTTGGCCATATGGATGCCTTTTATATCTTTTTTCTTTCCTAATTGCTCTAGCTAGAGTTTTCAATATCATAATGAATAGAAGTTGTGAGAGTAGGCATTCTTGCTTTGTTCTTGATCTTAGAGAAAAAGGTAGGAGAAAGCAGGGAAACTAGAGAGAGAGAAAAATAATGGTATCGTTTGTGTTTAACTGGAGCTAAATACATTTAAATTTATTATGCTTATTGATACATCAAGTTTTATATCTGCCATAGTGTTTTCTGCTTTTATTTTCTCATTCTCTCTAGACTTTACTTTTCATTTATTTCAACTGTTTTTAGATTTATTGAAGGTATTCTGTTTATATCTGTAGGTTTCCCTTCTCTGTTTTTGAAAACTTGATTTTCATTTCTCTTCTTTTGTTACTTGCAACTTTACCATGTATATTAATTTTATAAGCAGTACCTTTAATATCTTTATCCTTATGAGAAGTATATAATGCAGAATTAAGGCCAAATATGTGGAGGGATTTACAACAAGAACAAAAAATAGTGATTTCAATCCTGGTAGCAGATAAAATTCAGAACCAAGCAATAAATAAGGAAGGACATTTTATAATGCTAAAAAACTGCATTTTCAAGCGAAGTTGTAATACTAGTGAATAACTATGAACCTAATAACACAGAAGCTCCAATTATAAAATAAAATCTACTGAAAATTAAAAGATAAATAAGAGACTAGGCTTAATTTACCTGATAAATAAAGGTATTTCAAATTAGAACATAATACAAAACAATTTTATGCTGTATACGAAAGAGAGTTATTTTAAAAAGTAATTAAAATGACTGAAAACTAAGATATAGACAATATTTAGCAGGAAAATGAACAGAAATGTAGTCTTTCTTAAGTTGTGGAGAAATAGTCTTATACTTTGATAATAATGCAAAATGATATATATATATATAAAATATAATATACATATATTATATTATATATGTATAAAATATATACATATATATGTATAAAATACATATATATGTATATATACATATATATATACATACATATACATATACATATACATATACATATACATATACATATACACATATATATACACATATATATGTATAAAATATAATATATGTATATTATATTTTATACATATATGGAGTGGAATTTGACAATATTCTACAGAAGTCTAAATTTAATCTTCAACCTAACCTCGGATGATATCCTGAATATATCTTCCCAAAAATATGAAAACACATATGTACAAATTTATTAATTGTACTACTTGGAATTACCTACATGTCCAAACATAAGACATAATTGAATAAACCTTGATACATGAACATATTGGAGTGTTACAAACTGTAAAAAAGAATGGGGGAAATATCCCAGAACTTAAATAGAATGATTTCTAGGAGATATTTTTATGTGAAAAAGCAACTGTAAAATAGAATAGACAAAAAGCTACATTTTGGTTGAAAAGAGAAATAGTAAATAGTAACCATGTTTTTGCTTATTTCTATTGAGTGCTTTATCCTTTTTGCTTATCACAAAAAGGATAAAGCACTCAATAGTGATGTCAGTCATCTACATGGAGTGGGATTGGGAAAAGTGTATAAAAATGAGTGACACTTCTCTAAGTGATTTTTTTATAATGTTGACTTTTGAAAGCATGTGAATTGTACTGATATTTTTAAAACTACAATAATAATAGGAAGGGGAAAATCTACAAATAGAAACTAGCAGAAGCAAATGAACCAAACTGTATTTCAAATGATTAAGATACCCAAGTGGAAATAATCTTATGCATAAAGTATTTTAGTTTGTTTAGAAAATGAGTAAATATTTTGATGTATTGAGAACGAGGGACCTTGCTTTAGAAGAAATAATTTCAAATATTGAAAAATATAAAGGAAGACAATTTCGGCAGTTTAAAATTGGAAGTGTTGATATCGAGTGATGATTTTTAAAATATGTATGTGTGTGAATATGCAAATACATAAATTAGGTTCCCTGGAGACATAGCTAATTCTAGCACTGGTTCAGGGAAGTACAAAATGAGACTAGAACAGAAGATCTTGCCATGCCAGGAAGTAAAGAAGCACTAAAATAAAAACAAAAACAAACAAACAAAAAAAAGTTGATGTCACAAGGTACCACGTTGAATAGGTTTCCAGTGACCAAATCTAAGACAATTTGATCAAGAAAATAATCAAGGAGAGTGATGAACTTTAAATTTGAAAATAAGTTGTAAATTTATGAAAACATACCGCTAATAAATCCTGGACAGATGGATGGATAGGTTGGATGGATAGATAGATAAATAGATAGATAGATAGATAGATAAAGTGGGCTCTTTCAGTAGAAAGGCCAAGTGTGGACTGTTGAGTTTATAGGAATTATGGAGACAGAAATGATCATGTTGTAATCACCATATTAAAGATTGAACCAGGTGATAATCTTCATTAATGTACTAATCTGAGGGTAGTGGGTGTCGGTGAGGATCCTGAAGAGTCTCACCATGTTTTAAATACTGAAGATCAAAGATTAACGTATTTTAGGGGTGTCTGGGTGGCTCAGTGGGTTAAGTGTCTGACTTCCGCTCAGGTCATGATCTCACCGTTTGTCGATTGGAGCCTTGCATCAGGCTCTGCGCTGACAGCTTGGAGCCTGGAGCCTGCTTCGGATTCTGTGTCTCCCTCTCTCTCTGCCCCTCCCCCACTCTCTCTCTCTGTCTCTCTGTCTCTCAAAAATAAATAAGCATTAAAAAAAATTAAAGTGAGTATTTTAGTGTCTGAGCATAGACTGCCTATTATTTACAATGACAAAAAATAGGAAGAATGTAGTGAAAAAGTTTCCAACCTTAATGCAGTGGATGAGTATTATTTTAGTAACTGTACTGAGCCCAAAGAAATACCAAACAGTTCTAGTTATTAAACAGTTATTTTCTAAGGTTTTACTTTTATGCCAGTTATCATACAGAGTAATATTAGTTTCATTTGTACATATAGTGATTCAACACTTCCCTACCATACCTGATGCTCATCACAAGTGTACTGTTAACCCCCATCACTTATTTAACCCATCTCCCTGCCTACCTCCTCTTTGGTAACCATCAGTTTCTTCTCTAAAGTCACGAATCTGTTTTACTGTTTGCCTCTCTTTTTTTTCCCGTTGCTCATTAGTGTTACTCCTTAAATTCCACATATGAGTGAAATCATATGGTATGTGTGTTTCTCTCACTGGCTTATTTCACTTAGCATCATACTGATTCAAATAAAAATAATACTTATATATAAAAACGTAATAACTATTTGAAAAAATATACATATGTTGAAAGAAACAAATAACCATCCTCTTGCATTCTTAAATAAAATAATGCACCTTTTGGGCAGTGAACATATTCTCAATTTGTAATCAGATTGGACACTGTGACCCTTTACACTATTTTTTTTTTTTATGGTCTTGTTTTCATCACAGAGAACACTGCCTAGATTTGTAATATTACAATATCTTTGAAAGCACATAACATGATATAATGTAACCGTGAGTTTACCTCAAGCTAATAATTGCTACATTTTCAGGCAGTTGTCAAGTATTATTGTGTTTCAAAAAGTAAAATAAAATTATCTTTGGGGACCCCAAAAAGTTCACTGTGGAACATTAGGGTGTATGGGCACATACTTTGAGAATCATGTTTATAATGCACATATCAGATAACACCTTTGGCAGCATGATAAAAATTAACACCATTAATAAGGGGAGTGAATAGACATGTGCATCCAGGCATGATACCCTGGAAAGGACAAATTTTATTCATAGAATATTCTGTCTAGGGACATAAAACCTGAAGCTAATAATGAGAAAGCATCAGACAAACTCAAAACTAGTCTAGTTTTGAAGTGAAAACACAACAAATAGAGAGATGGTCATTTTCAATAATATCAATGAGTAAAGAGGAAATAAAAGTTGACAAATTTTTCCAGATTCATGGAGGCCTGCATTCCAATACGGGATCCTAGACTGTATCCTTTATTGAAGAAAATATTTGCTATACAAGACATTATGGGATCAACTGGAAAACTGGAATATGGAGAGCAATTTATATAAAAGTATCGTATCAATATTAAATTTACAGTTCATAACTGTTCATAATTGCACTGTAGTTATACAAAAAAAGTACCCTTATCCTTAGAAAATACATACTGAAGTAGTAGGGATAAAGGGCCATGATGTATACAATGTAAATTCAGATTGTTCAGAGAGAAAGATGAGGAAGAGAGAGGAGAGAGGAGCAAAGGGTGAATCAAGTGCAATAAAATGTTAACAACAGTTCCACATGGATAAAGAGGTTAATAAATATTCTTCATATTACAGATTTATGTTTGAAATTATTTACAAATAAAAGTAAAAATAGAAAAGTAAGTTTGTGGTAATTAACATGATTTATAAGTATTTTGCAACAAGTTTTATTTATTTTTTTAGGAATTCTGCTGGAAGTAAACTATTTTCATGATTTACCAATATTTATTTATCCATATATGATAAGAAATTTTCCAGAGAATAGGGTATAGAAGAATTACAGTAAAGATGTCTAAGGAAATTCCTCTTACTTTGGCTTCAATTACAAAGTTTTGTTTTGTTTTTTTTTTCTTAATGAGACTTTTTTTCTGTTGCTAATTCCATAATCTCCCTTTCAAGTTTGTCATAGTCAAACCAGATTAATTATGCATTTGTATTACTCATCCAATTTTGAGCTAATTAGATTGTAAATAGCTTGATCTCTTTCATATTTTAATCTCTGTTTTAAAAACCTGCACATATTTAATTAATGTAGAAACACTCACTGATAAATTAAAATTACAACCTTATACAGATTTTTCAGATACAGAAGATACTGTTTTATGTCTTTTGAAATTAACATGAGTTGAAGGATGGTGTTAAAACAGATGTACTTATTGTGCTTACTTCACCTTCTAACACAATGTTAGTTCTTTCATGATGAACGTTATTTATGCAAATGCCAAATGTTTTGAGCTGATGTGCCTGAAAATATAGTGATGGGCAGACACCAGTAATGAGAAGTAATCATGAATATGCACAGATGAATTCATCTGTGTTTTAACTTGCTTTAGTCTTACAGTACCCTAGCACAGGATCTGATGTATTATAAAATAATTCATTTTTGAAATAATAGAGGAGAAATTATGCTTGGAAGCAGTGAATAAGGATTGTTACCATGTTAATCAATTATAATTCTACGTTAGCTTAAGGAAGAAAACCAACCAACCAACCAATCGACCAAACAGCAAGGCCTGATCACCATAGCTGATATTTTGTCAAAATTAAGGATTGGGCAGGAAATGTAAGCTTATGGTCCTTGCAGGATTTTGAGCCATCAAATGGAATGAAACATAAAATAGATGGTAACATCTGTTTAAAGTTTATGCGCTCTACAAAATAATAAAAATAAGTGTCTGCACTGATAATCACTTAGTGTCCTCTTTTCCTTACTGAAAAGCCCATACACTTCCCATATCTTATCCTTGATATCTATTGTCTACTGCAACTTCATCTCAGTATGGTAATTCAGTAAGCTTATTGCTCCTTACCTGAACTTTAGAATACTGTCCAGTCTACCTATGCAATTCCTAAGCAGTATCCATGAGTTCTTAGCGTTTCATGCCTTAACTGAAACATGCCCATTTCCTTAAGAATTGCATTACCTGTCACCCTACTCAATGACAGGTGACTTTTCTCTCACCCATCCAGCTTAAAAGTAAAATGGCCAGATATTTTACCAGCAAAATGAGTTTATTTGGGAGTAGCAGAAGGATTGCCATCTTGGACAAGCAAATCATGGCAAACTTTAGGCAAATCTGAAGAGACAAAGAGGAGGTCAGCTTCCATGAGGTTTTGGGAGTAAATCAGGAGGCTTGTTTTGAACGAAAGTTCATTGAAGAAGAATAAGAATTCAAGGTTGTGATTCTTTCTTGTTGGTTACCAGTGGTAGTTAGTGCTTTGTTGCTGGGGCAGGGAGGGACCTTCCTTCATTTTCTTAAAAACAGTAGATAGGATTCTTCTGTAAAAATTTTTATCTTCCCTCTTCCTATGGTTCTGTAGGCTGCAACCAGTGGTGCATGCATAGAGTTCCCCCTACAGGGCTTCCCAACTCCATTTTAAAGGAGGTTTCCTTTCACACATCTTACATGCCCTTCAACTTCTTTACTGTGTTTGATGTTCTGTTTACGCCTTGTTATAATGTCAGATCTGTACTCACGAATCTTGTGGAAACTGCACTTTGAGGCATATGCCTTAAAAAATTCTGTATCACTTCAACATTTCTTATCTGTAACATGTCAGCATCTAACTTCAGTATTTTCTCTACCCTATTTATTGCTGACTTTCTGGGTGACCCCAGTTTCCATACAGATGATTATCCCAACATCCAGAAACTCTAGTCTTTAATCTCATCTCCAATGATTGTTTCCCTATTTCCTGAATCACATACTCCTACATCATAAACTAGACTCCATTCCACTCAGCAGAGAGCTCCCGCTAGTCACCTTCACTTCTAATCATAGCCCTCTCCATACCAACCTTCTTAGCTCATCTGTGAATTATTTCTGTTTGATAATTCTTTGACCTCATATGAACCTCCACTGCATATTTCCTCATTTCCATTCATTGCCCTCATATCCCCCCCACACCCATATACAGTCCTTGGTTCATTATTTTCATAATTCTCGTGTTGAGACCCTAAAACTTGTTCACATTTTTATCCTCATTGTACTCAGGAGGCAAATTCTAAAGCTTGATCATCTACTTTCTCCATTTCTAAACAAGGTCACATGTACTACTGGAGAGAAAGCACTCAACATATGGATGCATTAGCACAATACATCCTGTTCAGTAACCTCAACAATGGTCATCTCTAGCATCCTTATCAGAAGCCCTGCATAATCTATTTTGTCAGTTACTTACTTTACAATAAAATCCTTCAACTGTCAATGAAGCATGCTCATTGTATCATCTTTAAAATCATCTATTGGAGCATATGTAACCTTCATAAACTAGCAAGTCATTTACTTCTTCATAATGAAATTTCTTTAGAGTGATGGACATATGCTTTCTCTACTTCCTCACTTGTTTTTTCACTCATCAACCCGATTGAAACTGCCTGGTGCTCCAACCATTGGATCAAAACAACACTTACTCTACTCAAAACATTCTGGTGGTTAATTGGAGGCATATTTTTAGTTTTCTTTTCTTTTATCTTCTTTTCTTTTTTTGTTTTTGAGGGAGAGAGAGAGTGAGAGAGCCCTCTGCATGTGGCAGGAAAGGCAGTGGGAGAGAGAAAGAATTTTAAGCAGGCCCCATGGTCAGCACAGAGCCAGCTGCAGGGTGCAATCCCGTGACCCTGGGATCATAACTTGAGGCAAAATCAAGAGACGGATGTTCAACAGACTGTTTTACTCAGACACCCCCTATTTTTAGTTTTCCTAATTGTCCTGTGGATTACTTCTTTTTAAAATCATTTTCCTTGGATTTTGACACATAGGCTCTATATATCATTATCCCTATTTTTTTGTGTTTTGTGTCTACTCCAGCTTTATGGGACTCTTTTTATATATCATCACCACTATCTTTCTCAACACTAGAGCTCCTCAGGACCCAGTGCTGTATCTTTCCTCTTCTCAATCTCACCTCACCATATGAAGAGCTTCCATTGTCATCTATATATTATATATAGGCCAGTGATTTGCAAATATTTATTTAAACTTCCTCACTGAGCTCCAGACTCTTATCTCCAACTGCCCACTTAATACTTGCAGAAACTAAAATTTTTCTTGGCACAAAGTGAAATATTAAAAATATGTTAAATAAAGGCCGAAGTTATTTCAAACTGAAACTATTCCAAATAAATTCAGAATCTCTTCTCTGTATTCTCACTACCTTAGAAAATTAACTATGTCTCCTCGAGCATTTGCTATGTCAGTGAATGATACCACTATTCATCTTTATGAATATGACAGATACCGGAAAGTCACACTTACTTGCCCTCACATATTATATCCTATTTATCACTAAGTCATATCTGTTTATCTCCAAAATGCCACCCAAAGCAACTTTACTTCCTTTCCACTTTCAACACACTAGTTCAAGGAGGCATCCAACCTCCCTTTTTCCTTACTATGGATTTAATTTCTACCTCGTCTACTTACAACACCTATATACCACATTTAAAAGACAATAATGTTATATAAATTCTTCTAAAACAGTTGTGTTCCTATATATATATATGTGTGTGTGTGTGTATATATATATATATATACACACATATAAATATGTATATATATACACATATACATATGTGTATATATATACATATATATATATACACATATATATATGTGTATATATATATATATAGTGTTTCTTCTGCTTAGAAGACTTTTCCCTCTTATTGTTTTCCCTACCCTCTCATTTTCCTGGTTAACTAACTTTCCTACTTTATATCTGCTCTATATTATTTAAGCAAGAGCTCTTCTTCAACTAGCAAGACTATTATGAATTCCTAGCCTTCATGAGCTAATTGTTTCATGAATGTTCATTTATATAACTTGCACAGCTTATTTTTATGTACTATACTACACTATATTTATGAAAAAGTGGTCTGTATTTGTTATTTTCTGCCTTCTTTACTTTCAGTGATTAGCACAGTTACTGACACATAGTAGGAGCTACTATGTAATAACTACTGTCTGTAGAGTCAATGAATGAATAAGGAGATATAAATACTTTGTTATTAGGAAACATAAATATCTTATTATATGTAGCTCCTATTATTCAATAAAATAAAATATACAGTTCAACTCAGAATACCAGCAAAATATCCTAAGAGATTCTTACATAAGGGACACACAAGACATACTTTATATAAAGGGCACAGGGGAGACCATAAGCAAAGTGTTCCATTTTGTTTTACAAAACAATTAGATATTTTCTTTAATGGAAGCTTGTAGATACTGAAAATGTAAGATTAATTCAACTGAACAAAAGTATTTCTACAGAGAATTAAAATGATTTTTGTTGTTGTTCTCACAAAACTTAATATAGTAACAGAAATTAGAACACCAATTCAAATGCTAAAATATCAGTCATCTGAAGTAGAACAAATTAAATCTCCTAGGATTAGAAAAGAGATTTGTTTCAAGATCTGGCTGAGCCTGTATGGGATGTTAGCTTGTTCTAGCTATGTAGATTGGAAAATATGAAGAATAAGTAGCCAGGTAAATAATTATAGATTCTCTCTATGTCTTAAGTGAGGTCTATAAACTTTTAACTGTAAATAATTCATAATTAAATCCTTTGATGCATGTCTGAAATGCAAATGTTTGGTTTATTCATTTAAAATAATCAGTATTGTTTAGATACCAGATGTTCAGGGGCAGAGAAGAGAATTCTCTAAAATTTAGAAACTTATATCTATTCTATCCTATAGTTTGAAATATAGCCTCAAGAGGATAGGTCAGAAAGGTGCATATGACCTGACATTAATTATAATATTCATCAAGGACTTAGAAGAGTCTGACACATAGTAGCTGATTTATAATGGTAAAATTATTATCATTCAAGATATACTCCCAACCAAGAAGAAAAGTACATTTTTAGAAAAGTACATTTTTTTATTATATTCCCTTAAAAAGCATGGGATTTATGCTTAAAAGTATGCATACAGACACGTGTGTATACCATGAACAGATTTGTTTAGAAATTAATTTGAAAAGTTCATGGAATAATTATATAGTATTCTACAACTTACTTTTGCTAATTAAATGTGTCATAAAAGGTTAATCCCAATTACCCAAGACATAAATAATTAAGTCTATGAATGGATAGTGTATCAAAAAGTTTGACAGTTATTTATATATAAGAAGTTAAGCTTCTGAACAATATTCCCATTAGTTCAAGGTCTGGATTATCTTAATGAATACAATTCAAGAAAATATTTTAAGCTTTCACTATATTCACTATGTAATAAGAATAGCTGAGGAACAGAAAAATTAGTCAAATTGTATGTTTATTCTCAATAAGATGTGTTTATTTAGAAGAAACAGACATACCCAACAATAATAATCATAAGAAATGCTATGAATATTGGTACTTTGGAGAAATACCTGCTTCCGTAGGGACTATTTCACATGTGGATTTTTGTGTACACTGTATAAACACCGTATCATTTAAGGATGTTCATTGTAGGATTTTGTGGATTTCCTTTTGCTCCAGGGACCATTAAGCAATTTATTGATTGTTTAGTTATTGAGGAAACTAATCCAATTTCCACACTGATAAACTGAGATTTTATTCTAGTGAAGGTAGTTTTCATCAGTGGGCTAGGATCTCTCATCTCTGAATCTCCTCTTTTGGCTACTATTGTTCCCTGTGCAGGCATCCTTTAGTTTTGAAGTAAAAATACTTCCCATATTTGATCATTTGATTGGTAAGCATATGATTCTAGTGAACCACCTTGCTTTCCTAGCACAGGGACTAGCCACCAAGTACTCCTAACCAGTTTATCTCCACAAATCTGTTCTTGTGCTTCTTAATTGCCTAGTTGTTATAATTCTTCTAAGACTATAAAAAGAGACAGTTCACCTTCAAAAGAAATAATAAAGAAATAAGTAAATACATAAATAAATACATAAACAAATAAGCAAACAAACAACGAGGAAAGGGTCCTAATTTGTTGATTCCATGAGTCTTTCCCTGGACTTTACCCAAGGAGCTTCTGCATAGAGCAATGAATTTCATTCCAACTTCATAAAAAAAGAAAGAACGAAAGAACGAAAAAGAAAGAAAGAAAGAAAGAAAGAAAGAAAGAAAGAAAGAAAGAAAGAAAAAGAAAGAAAGAAAGAAAGAAAGAAAGAAAGAAAGAAAGAAAGAAAGAAAGAAAAATGAGAGAAGAGTGAGAAGATCATATAAGAAAGAATTTTCATGCCAGTCTAGTTCTCAAAAAAAAACACCTCAACCCATCACTTTGAGTCATTATTGCCCACAGTTGTGCATAGTCATTAACCTGATTCTGACTTTTACTAGGTATTTATGAGTGTGGGTAAGACACTCCAACGTACCCAACCATTAGAGTATTATTTTACCTATTAGAAGAAAGTTTAATAGGTAAAATAATACCCATTATTTTAGGTATCCACAACACATTCTGTTTGTCTATCTGGGAATACTTTGAAGGCGATACACGATGATACTATCTGAATCTGAAGGCTTTAAGAATTGTGTGTGATTGGGGCGCCTGGGTGGCGCAGTCGGTTAAGCGTCCGACTTCAGCCAGGTCACGATCTCGCGGTCCGTGAGTTCGAGCCCCGCGTCAGGCTCTGGGCTGATGGCTTGGAGCCTGGAGCCTGTTTCCGATTCTGTGTCTCCCTCTCTCTCTGCCCCTCCCCCGTTCATGCTCTGTCTCTCTCTGTCCCAAAAATAAAAATAAAAAACGTTGAAAAAAAATTAAAAAAAAAAAAAAGAATTGCGTGTGATTGGTGTCTAAATTCTGTTCTTATTGAAATTCCCTTCCCCAAACCTTCACCACACCTAGCAATTAGAACTCCAATACTTCACAAAAATAAAGGGATTATCAAAAACTTTATGGTATTTTAGATAAAAATGACACTTGAAGCTTATGACATTGTGATTTATAATAAAAAAACATATATTTAGTTTTTGTTCCCTTTCCTGGAACAGAGCTCCCTAAAACCACTGGAATTTACTAAGTATGAGAGCAGGAAACGAACGTGTCTTGTTATGTTAGTGGGTTGACATGAAAAGCACCTAGGTAACCTAAGGATGGGAGCTCCTTGCCAGGGGACCCAAGCACCATGATTAGGAGCTTGGAACTTTCAATCTCACCCCTTGACCTCTGAGGAGGGGAGAGGGGCTGGAGGCTAAACTGATTGTCAATTTCCAATGACTTAATCAACCATGACTGCTTAATAAAACTTCCATAACAATCCAGAAGGAGGAGATTCAGAGAGCTTCCAGGCTAGTGAACATGTAGAGATTTGGGGAGGGCATGACAGCTCTATGACACTTTAGAATCTCTGCCACCTGGCTATTTCTGAGTTATATTATAACAAATCTATAATCTATTAAGTAAAATATTCCCTGAATTCTGTGAGTCAATCTAGAAAGTTAAATGAACCCAAAGAGAAGGTCATGAAAACCTCTACAGCTAGTTAATTGGAAGCACAGGTATAAACCTGGAACTGCTATTGGAGTCTGAGGGGCAGAGGGAAGTCTTGTAGGACTGAGCCCTTAACCAGTAGGATCTGACATTATCTCTCAGTAGATAATGTCAGAATGGAAGTGAATTATAGGGCACTCGGCTCATATCTGAGAGGCGCTTGGTGGTATAAAGGAAAGAAAAACCACACACACTGGAATTGGTGTCAGACTCTTAAAGCAGTGAACTATTGTATTGACATCTCTAGTCCCATTCCTCTCCCAACCTATGTGAGGCACTTACAGATAGGTGTCATGGCATGCTTTCCTCCTGATTATTTGAAATATGTAGACCTCTCATACCTATAAACATACACATATGCACACACAGGTAGCATAGCAAAATAAATAATTTAATTGTTGAGCTTAAATTCATTAGAGAAATTAATCTATAATTTCCTTTCTTGTAATATCCATGCCATGTTTTAAAATGAATATTAGAATTGGGTCAAAATTTTTTTTCTTCTTTTGTATTCTGAAGAATAGTTTATTGAAATCTGATGTAATTTCTTCATTTAACATTTGGGGAAAAATCATTGTTAGTGTCATCTGGGCCTGGGAATTCCTCTGAGAAGAATCTTGAATTTCTTCAAAATATATAGAACTTTAATGTTCTATTTTTCTAGCATGTACACAGGCATGTTTCGTTTTTCTAAAAAAATATTGCAAATTGCAAAAATTTGCAATTATTCAAATTGTCAAATTTATTGCCACACATTGCTTTTAGTGTTTGCATGGTATCTATTTTTATTCATATATAAACATCTCTTTGTTCGTATATTTAAGATTTTCTCTTAAGCATTATAGCTTTATTTTCATGCATTCTGATAATCAATTTTAATATAAATATTATACTTGACCATCTGCTTTCATTTCTACTTTTACTTTTCTCACGACTTCTTTTAATCAATTTTTAATTACTACATTTTTTTTTTCTTTCTACTGACTTGTTACTTATTTTCTCCATTATTACTTACTATTCCTATAGTAGATGCCTTGGAGCATCCTTGATTTATTGAAATCCAAAGCAAAGTATTACTTTTATCAATTCCTTGATATTGCTAAAATATTAGAACATATAAACTCTATTCCCTTCTTCTATAACATATTTCATCTATTTTGGCTGTATATATATATATATATATATATATATATATATATATTTTATTTTTATTTATTTATTTTTTTTAAATATATATCTTTCAGCACAGAGTCTGACAGAGGGCTGGAACCCATGAACTGTGAGATCATTACCTGAGCTGAAGTCGGACACTTAACCCACTGAACCAGCCAGGCGCCCCACCATACTCATTTTTTTAATGATTTTATTTTAGTTTTTAAAAGATTTTTTTTAACGTTTATTTATTTTTGAGATAGAGAGAGACAGAACATGAATGGGGGAGGGTCAGAGAGAGGGAGACACAGAATCCTAAACAGGCTCCAGGCTCTGAGCTGGCAGCACAAAGCCCGATGCGGGGCTGGAACTCACGGACCGCGAGGTCATGACCTGAGCTGAAGTTCATGATCTGAGCCGATGTTGGTAGCTCAACCGACTGAGCTACCTAGGCGCCCCTGGTTCTACAGATATTTTAAACTCTATAAACAGGAAATTATTTTTTATATTCAAAATTTTTAATATTTATATGTTTATCTTTTGTTTTATGTGTTTTATGTTTTAAGACAGAGAGGAAGAATCCAAGTGGGGGCGGGGCACAGAGCGAGGGAGATACAGATTTGGAAGCAGGCTCCAGGCTCTGAGCTGTCAGCATAGAGCCCAACATGAGGCTCAAACCCATGAACTGTGAGATCATGACCTAAGCCGAAGTCGGTCGCTTAACTGACTGAGCCACCCAGGCTCCCCTTTCATTTATAATATTCTTCGTCCTGTATTTCTATGCTACAAACCTTATCTATTTTACTTTTGCCTGGCCAACCCTTATAGGTTTTTTGATGGCTGCTAATAAATTCCTCTGGTTTTATTTATCTGAAAGGTTTGTATTTCAACCTGATTTTGGAAGATTATTTTTGTTGTGTATAAAATTCAACATTAGTATTTTTTTTTTTCTTCCAGCACATTGCAAATGCCATTCCATTATACCTTGGTTTTTTCCATCTTTTGGAAAGTTAGCTTTCCAAAAAGTTTGCATCTTTTTCTTTCCTTTGAAGGCCTATTGCCCTGTTCCACAATATAAGCAAGTGTCTATTTTGAAAATTTTTCTTTTTTGACCTTGGTTGTCTGCAGCTTTACCAATGTGCCCAGATTTGGTTTTCCTTGTGTTTAACCTATTGGACTTTACTGAGATTTTTAAATGCGTAGGTTGATACTTTCCATTATTTGCAGAAAATTCTCAGCTTTTATCTCTTCATATGTTGTTTATATCCTGTCCCTCCCAATTTAGGTTTCTTTCTACATATAGATTAGTCCATGTTGGCATTTATAATACATCTCTTATATCTGTTTTATTATTATTTTATACTCTGTGCTGCTTCCTAGATATTTTCAATTAAAAACCTGTGTTAGTTTGTGTATAATTTTCTTATAACCTTTCCTTTTAGTTATTCATTTCACCTACTGTCATTTTGAATTCTAGAATTTTATGTGTATTTTACATTTTAATAAGTTTGAAATTCTTCATCTTTCCTTCTCTTTTGTTAATGTTTCCTCTATTTTCTTTAGCATATTAAGTAGTTCTTTTAATATCTTTGTTTGCCTCCTAACTTGATAATCTTTGGATATAATAGTCTATTCATTTTTTTCTCTTGATTAGTATTCATACTTCATTGCCTGTCTTCTATTTTCAGTGTATATGAGTGTGTGTGTGTGTGTATGTGTGTGTGTGTGTTTTAATCACATGCTAACTATAAATTATAAACTCAGTTTTCCAATTCCTGTGTGGGGAAAAACTCAGTCCTTCCCTACTGTGTTTCTTTCCTGTGTGTCTCCTTTATTAGTCACACAGAACATTTCTGATATTTCTGGTCATCAAATGTGTGGACATTTTTCTTCACATCAACAAGCATTTTTCTTCACATCAATTCTGACATTATCTACCTAGGAATAGCATCAGATTTCATAGGTTAAGAGCTTGGTTCCACAGTCTCTGCCACCCCCACCCCCCTCCCTTTACATGTGAGTCACAAGCAGAGCTTCTGACCAACCAGCTATACATTGGAGATTCCAATGACCTCTTCTTTGTTTGATTAATTTCCTAGAGCAGCTCACAGAACTCAGGGAAACATTTACCTTTCTTTAGCAGTTTATTGAAGAATGATAAAGGACATGGATGAACAATGACAGGAAATACATACAGTGAAGTCTGGGAAGGTCTGGATTGTAGGAGTTGCTGTCCCTGTGGAGCTGGATAATGTTACCCTCTCGGTATGGATGTTCCTCAGCCTGAAAACCCTGTAGACGTTGTACTAGTGGTATTTTATGGAGATGTCCTCATATAGGCATGATCAATTATTAACTCTGTTTTCAGTCCATTTCCCCTTTCTGGAGGATTAGGGGTAGGGATAAAAGCTCCAAACTTCTAATCAAGGTTTGGTCTTCTGTGGCCAGCTCCCAGCCAGGAGCAATCCAGGCGCTCACTCAGAGTCACTTAATTAGAACAAAACATGTTCTTAGTGCTCTAATCACTTAAGAATTTATAAAGGCTTAGAAGCCCTGTATCAGGGACAGGGTCAAAGACCAACTATGAGAACAAGAGATCCTCCTAGCATTCTTATCACTTGGAAATTCATAAGGGTTTTAGGAGCTCCCTGCCAGGAACTGGGGAAGCAGAGATCAATATATGTATTTCTTATTTTTTACACTGATCATTATTCATAAATAAATTGTTGATTTTCTAGATGGTATTATCCTTTTCCAGTAATGTTCTCCTTTCTTCTATTAGGCAGATATGAAAGGAGCAGCAGACGTTTTATACTGATATTTGTTATTATTAAATTTATCGATCTCTCTGTTTCTGGTATATATTAATTCTTTCTTATTTAAAAGTCTTTTCAGAGCAAGATCATAGAAATTATTCCCTTCCCATCCGCTGGTAATTTTTTTTTTCTTTTCAAGTTAATTTATTTATATTGAGAGAGAGAAGGTGGGGGAGGGGCAGAGAGAGGAAGAGAGAGAATCCCAAGCAGTCTCTATGGTGTCAGCATGGAGCCCAACACTGGACTGAAACCCACAAACCGTGAAACCATGACCTGAGCCAAATCAAGAGTCAGATGCTTAATCAACTGAGCCACCCAGGTGCCCCTCCCCTGGTAGTTTTCAAGCTTGCATTTTCACAGTTAAGCCATTAAACCATCTAGAATTTTTTATTGTGTAGTGTATGATGATGTGTCCTCATATTATTCTTTTTATCTCATTTAGAATACAAACTGTCCTGACACCACTTGTCGACCAGTTCAACTTTTCTTCACATATTTTAATGCAATTTTATACTATACTGAAATGTGTGGTTTCTTTCCTTGGAGCTCTCTTTTGTATGGCTTGTTAAATTTGTTGAAATTTATTCGTCAATGTGGACTTCTTTATGGGCTATAAATATGCTATTTTAGAAGTCTTTTTTTTTCCAGGAGATGTTCTTCTTTATGTATTCTTTGATATAGAGATTATAAAATTGCCTCTGCACAATCTTGCCAGGTGTTGGGTTTAAATCTGACCCTAATTTGGTAGCCTGGCTCTGGACTCTTCACTTATGTGCTTATCACAATTTTAATTCTTGAACACAAATATGATGCAACTATGATACTTACTCTGTTTTTGATTACGGCTGAAGAGAGGCCTAAACCCAGGAAGCCAATTGGAACCATGAGAACTCATTTTCATAAAGGTAAGATTGTTCTCAGCCTTCCTTTGTTTCTGCAATGATATATGTGTTTCTATTATAAGTGTGTTTAATATATACACTCACACACAAACATAAAATAGCTACTTATGTACTCAATCTTCCTATTGACTAAGAAGTTTCCAAATATATTTCTACTATAACAGTGAAACAGAATCAAATTTCACACATTAGTGTCATTGCTTCATTTCTCACCAGAAAAAAAAAAAAAAAAAAAAAAAAAAAAGGTTATCACCAAGAAGGAAGAAAACTTCCAGGCATTGCAAAAGATAGAAGAAAATAATAGTTAAACAGAGCATAGTAAAGGTTTGTCTCCTAATTGCAAAAAATAAGCAAAGGTACCCGAATATATTTAAAGCACTTTAAAAAAATTTTCAGCTGTATTTACTTTTTGTTTTAATTTTATTTCTGTAATAGATATCGTCATTCATATTCTGAAGCATCACAGTTTCTTCTGAACTGTGTTATATCTAAGTTATATCTTCTATATAACTAAGTTATATCTTCCTTTTACAGAGCTATAGTATGCTTTTTTAAATGGAAAATAAATGACTGTTGAGGAATTTATTAATCTGTACAAATACCTACATATTTTCTGACTTTTAATTTTTAAACACAAAGAATACGCATCTTTTATGCTGAGTGGAGTAGATTTTGGAGTTAAGGTAAACCTAATTATTTATAGATCATTTATAAGTTCACATTTTATCCTGGCACTTTGTATGTGAGATGTTTTGGCCTATCTTTCCTTCAGTGGTGAAAATGCCTTTTCATGCTGCATGTAAAGATTTCGGGATATATCTTTCAACTAGCCAAAAATATGCAACTATGGTACTACATCTATTAAAAGATTATGATGAACAATCTTTTTTTTTTCTTTTTATTTATTTATTTGGAGAGGGTGCAACCTGGGGAGAGAAACATAGGGGGAAAGAGAGAAAGAGAGGGAGAGAGAATATTAAACAGGCTCCATGCTCAATGCAGAACCTAAATGCAAGGCTTGATCCGAGGATGCTGTGATCATAACGTGAGCAGAAATCAAGAGCTGGGCACTCAACCAACTGAGCCACACAAAATCATTTTTAATTATCCTATTTGTATAATAACTCACTTAATTTTTTTTTAATTTTTTTTCAACGTTTTTTATTTATTTTTGGGACAGAGAGAGACAGAGCATGAACGGGGGAGGGGCAGAGAGAGAGGGAGACACAGAATGGGAAACAGGCTCCAGGCTCCGAGCCATCAGCCCAGAGCCTGACGCGGGCTCAAACTCACAGACCGCGAGATCGTGACCTGGCTGAAGTCGGACGCTTAACCGACTGCACCACCCAGGCGCCCCACACTTAATTTTTTTTAATGATCATTTCTACCAGAGGTGGACCTTTACTTTTTAAACTATAACCATAAATAAATTCAAGGATATGAAAGCAAATCACTAAAATTTGTCAATGTTTAAAATAAAAACAAAGTTTAGGGGCTCCTAGGTGGCTCAGTCGGTTGAGCCTGTGACTTCAGCTCAGGTCATAATCTTCCGGTTCCTGAGTTCTAGCTGTGTGGACAGTTCAGAGCCTAAAGCCTGCTTCGGATACTGTGTCTCCCTCTCTCTGTCCCTCTTCTACTCATGCTCTGTCTCTGTCTCTCTCAAAAATAAACAAACATTAAAAAAACTTAAATAAGAAAATAAAACAGAATCAAAATTTAAAAGATACTTAACACATTCATCTACTCTTTGTAATAAATATGTTTGATCAAGAGAAGAAAAATAGATAAAAGAAGTATTAGCGATTTTAAACTAACTAGTGTTCAATATAATTCATATTTGTGTCTTCTTATATTGTATAGTCATTTGAAGAAGTTATATTTCAAAAAACTGTTTCTTTTATAAGCTGTTCTACAGCATTTTCCAAACATTTCCCCTCTGAGACAGCAAATCATCTCTTTTGCCAAATGGGATCAAATGGTTGGAGAATGGTGTTAAACAATATTTTAAAATAAAATAGGGCCCAGAAATTTAGAGTTATGACATAAAGACAAATGCACTGGGTTTAAGTAAATGTCACAGTGGGCAAGTATTAGAAAATATGTGCAGAATGCTTGCTGACCCTGGTTTAGTGTTTTACAATGCACTCTCCATCATTTTATCCTTTGCCTCCACCAAGGAAACTTAATGAGTATACATTTACAAATTTGACATCTTTGTTTAGCTCTGAGCACTTTGAGGAAAAATATCAAAAAGTGAAACATAGATAAAGGATAGAAAGGAAAACAAATCACCAATCATCCTAAAATATAGATATTCACTCATTCTTTTCAGATTTTTGTATTTGTAAATGGATTTGTTCTCCTTTTGTTTTCTATTTTGAGATTATTTCAAACATAAAAAGTTTTCAGGAATAGGACTCTGTGTGTGTGTTTGTGTGTATGATAAGTAAATTAATAAATTAGTAATAATTTATTATTTTATAAAATTATTATTAATTTATAATTAATGATGAGTAAATTAATAAATTTGTAATTATCATTACATTAATAAATTAATAGTAATGAATCAAAATGTTAAAGTCTTAATGTTGATCATTGTAGTGTACTTACATTAGAAAACGCCCTTGTTAAGAAATACATACTGAAGTGTTTAGGGAGCAAAAAGCACCAGAGGCTCAACATAGTCTCAAAACTAATATATATAGGGGAGCCTGGGTGGCTCAGTCGGTTAAGTTAAGCATCTGACTTCAGCTCAGGTCATGATCTCACGGCTTGTGAGTGAGTTCAAGCTTCGGCTTGTGAGTTTGAGCCCTGTGTCAGGCTCTGTGCTGACAGCTCAGAGCCTGGAGCCTCTTCGGATTCTGTGTCTTTCTCTCTCTCTCTCTGCCCCTCCCCCGCTCACACTCTGTCTCTCAAAAATAAACATTAAAAAAAATTTAAAAATAATATATAATGCACACATATACATACACATTTTAAGAATATTAGGGTTACCAGGTATGCCAAGTAATTTATTTGCATGCTTTTTAAAATTTTTTTTTTCATTTTTTTCAACTTTTTTTTTTATTTTTTTATTTTTTTTATTTTTGGGACAGAGAGAGACAGAGCATGAACAGGGGAGGGGCAGAGAGAGAGGGAGACACAGAATCGGAAACAGGCTCCAGGCTCCAAGCCATCAGCCCAGAGCCTGACGCGGGGCTCGAACTCACAGACCGCAAGATCGTGACCTGGCTGAAGTCGGACGCTTAACCGACTGCGCCACCCAGGCGCCCCTATTTGCCTGCTTTTTAAATTTGTATTTATATAATTAGCAGTTTCTTAAGGTTTATTGGTTGAATGTTCTATCTTATTTGTTTAATACAGTTTATTTTTTTAATCATTTGACACTTACTATTTCTTTTTTTTCTTTTTTTTAACATTTATTTTATTTTTGAGACACAGAGAGACAGAGCATGAACGGGGGAGGGTCAGAGAGAGGGAGACACAGAACCCAAAACAGGCTCCAGGCTCTGAACTGTCAGCACAGAGCCCGACGCGGGGCTCGAACTCACGGACCGCGAGATCATGACCTGAGCCGAAGTTGGCCTCTTAATCGACTGAGCCACCCAGGCACCCCTGACACTTACTATTTCTAATATTGGGCTCGTATTGAAACTATCATCATAGATATCTTTGTGTATAATTATCTTTCTTGGGATAGTTTCTGAGAGTTATTGTAACTAAAACATACTGTGGGAATTGAATATATTAAGACTTTTGCAACAGATATCTAGCAAATTTCTATGCTTTTAATTTCTTTTTATTCTGTAATTTTTCCAGTCAAGTATGGATTTTAAATCATTCAGCAAATGTAATCAAATATCTTCTTATTAAGCACCTATCATGTAGCAGAGCACTGTGCATTATTCTAAGGACTAAGTTTACTAAAATAAATAAGATACAACCTTTATCTTGAATGCATTCATAGTCCTTAAATGTTGAATTAAGGAATAGCAACCTGCATAAAATCGTCAAATATTCACCATTGCTTAAGGAAACAATGCAAAACATTTCACGCTGTCATATAAGGCATTCATAATTTTAACCCTATTTTAAACTTCACATTCTTTTACAATATTTTTCTAAGTAAGTCTTACATATGTTGATAATTATAAGTAAGATTACTAGACCCAGGCAAACTCATTCTTGCCTCTTAATCTTAAACCATTCATAAAACCTACTACTAAACTTCCTGCTATAATTAAATCATTATCTTCCCTTAAAATCTAGCTTACATTTGCCAAAAAATATGTTCTAGAATGTTTTATTGCAGCACTGTTCTGATAGCCCCAATCTAGAAACTATTCAATGTTCATTAACAAAATCCATTCTTGTTGAATAAATTGTAGTGTATTCAAAAAATGGAATAAAATGCCACAATGACAACAAATTATAATTGTATGCAACAATATGGATGAATATCCCAAATATAAAGATGAACAAAAGCAGCCACTCAGAAGAGAGAATATATTGAGTGGTTTCATTTACTCAAAGTACAAAAGGCAAAATAAATCTGTGATGTTAGAAGTCCATATAGGGATACTTTGTGGAGTTAGTGATTGGTTCAGACAATGAGGGTCTTTCTGAGGTACTGGTTAAAAGACTATGTTCAGGTCGTGGAAATTCACTGAGGTATACACTGTAATATGTATATTTTTGATGCATGTTACATTCCAATGACTTTTAAAATCTATTTTAATTTCTACCTGACTCATTCATCTATTCATTCAACATATTTTCCTCAGATAATTATTCTATTGTGGGTAGTGTGCTTTGCATTGAGAAATAAGAGAATGACACATCTAAGTAAATCAGGTCTAAATTCAAAGAATTCAAGTACAGAGTGCACAGCCTTATACCATGTATTATGGAAGTACAAACGAAGAGAGGGTGCGTCTGGGTGGCGTAGTGGTTAAGCATCCAGCTCTTGATTTGGCTCAGGTCACTATTTCACCATTCATAGGATTGAGCCCCTGTCTTTCTATGCCCCTCCTCACCTTCCAAATAAATAAATAAACATTTTGACAAAGGGAGCAGAAATCAACCTTCTGAAAAACAAGGAAAAGCTAAATCTTAAATAGGTAATCAAAAGTAAACAAAAGAAATAACAAGGATGTGGTCACCCATTCAGTTCACACAACTATTAAGCATTAGTCAAAGCAGAAGTACAAGAAACTGGGGGGCCTGGATAGTCCAAAAACAACTAAACATCTGAACTATATTGAGTACTCTTGTTTCAAGTGATAGACAATTACTTCCTTGGGAAATACTATAGCTTAATTACAAAAATTTTATATCTGACTTTGTTTAAACACTAGTAATTGTCATGTTTACATAAAAAAAAATATTTAATGTGATACCTAACTTGAATTAGTTCAGAAAATGGATTAACATGAACTAAGAAAAGCAAATTAAATGCTTTTTATTATTAAATATTTATTTCATTATTAGACATTTATTATGTAGTCCGTTATTCCTCCTTTTCTTTTAATATTTAATTACTTTTGAGAGAGCATGAGAAAGGGAGGGGCAGAGAGAGAAGGGGACAGAGGATCCTAAATGGGCTCTGCATTGACAGCAGCAAGCCTAAGGTGGGGCTTGAACTCATCAACAGTGTGATCATGACCTGAGCCAAGGTTGGACGCTCAACCGTTTAAGCCACTGAGGTGCCTCATTCCCCCTTTTCTGACCATCGTATATCCTCAGATATTTTGATATGCATATCTCCAAAAGAAAAAAAAAAAGTGAGGTATGTGCTCTCAGAACATTCTTGAGAGGGAAGGAGATCTAAAGAACCATCTCTTTATTTGACATTAAAATGTGTGGATAACATATCAATAGCAGATACAACATGGTGAAACTCAACTTATTTAATCACTGTTCACCTGATGATATTGTTGGCTTTTGAATCTTCCCTAGCACATACATAAGACTTAGTATGTTGGTAGTGTTAGAAATAATTTTCAATTACATTATCACTTATTCTCATAATTCAGATACAAGGCAAGAGAAGAGTTGTATAGGAAAAATGTGAGGTCTTCCCTGTGGAAAGGGGACCATATTCCCTTGAAAGAAAAAAAAAAGTAAGTTAAACTTAGTAATGGTTTTAAAAATTTTAAATATCTTGTTTTACTTTTCTCAAGAACTTTATAGTGTACTTTCATTATAAATGTACCCCATGACTTATTAACTTTCTGGAAATGTGTTCTTTCATTCAAAGCCACATCTGAATACAGGCTGTTCAGAGTACAGATGGGAAGTCTTATTCATCTTGGTCATGCCCCTTGGTGCTATTCCCTAAATGGAATTTGAAATGACTGTCAAGAAATCTAGTCTAGGAAGAAGAATGAAAATGAAAAAAAAAAAAAAAGCTAAATCATAATATAAAGAATAAAAGGGTTTCACCAGGATTGTGGTCATCTGTGGCAAGAGATAGATTATATTTAAATATTATCAACAGTATTTCACAAATACCTGCCTCTAACAATCGCTATAAATGAGACTAAATAGCTTTATGTGCATGTGTAAATGAACAAAACCTTGCATGTTTCAATGGAGAAAAGGAACAAAGGCACTTAATTAGAATGTTCATGTTGCTAGCACCAACAGCTTCAAGGTGTCCAGTTGGCCTTATCTTAAAAGGCAGTCAGGCTCCAGCAGTGCAGCATTTCAAGACAAATGGTCTCACCCAGGTTTCTGTGAAATGGCACCTTTCTAAGCCATACTAATACGGAGGTGAAGGGCTTGATAACTAACAATCCAATTATCCAGTATTCTAGGAACCCTTTAGGTGTAACCTTTACGTTGCTCAATTCCTATTATAAACTCACAGTGAGCGGTGTTATATAGGTTCAGAATTACCCAGACCTTAGATTTTAGTAAAAGCATATGCAAAACTGACAAATTTATGTTTTGTATTGTGCACTGAGCCACTGCTATTCCCCATACATAAACTATGCTTAACATATCCTTATTTTAAAAAGCAAACACTGAGCCACACCCATGCCATATAAATAAGTGATTCTTAACATATCTTTATTTTAAAAAGTAAATATCTCTTAGTATTTAAGGACCTGAAATTATTCAGTGTTTTCCTTTTGAACCAGATAGACATATGGATTGTCTTAGATATACACCATGGGTATTTATATGCTTATTTTCTTGACATAACAGATCTATAAAACTAGCTTATGAAATAGTAAGTGAAATATAGTGATTCATATTTGTAATATAATTAGCAAAATTCTGGAATCCAGGCTTTTCAAGCCCAGCTTGCCCAGAGAAGCCCTTAGTTCTTTTGTTCTTGAGAGCTTGCCATGTCCTGAGTGATTTTGATTCAGTAGTTCCAAAGTTGAGGATAGGTATGTGAATTTTTTATCGGGCACCTCAAGTGATTCTTATTCCACCAGAGATCTGTAGACTTTGACTTTGAGAAAGACTCTGGTAGGTGTTGTCAACCTGTTCACTTAGGTGAATAAATTCTCAGGAAAGAAAATTTAATGTCTATGTCTTCTAACGATATTACATATCAGCGAGGAAGTCAAATCGAGTGTCAAAAAGATTTTTTAAAAATTCTAATAAAGCAATTCCTTTCCTCTTTCTCATTCTTTTACCACATCAAGCTTTTTTCTCTTGGGCCACATAGTCCTCAAATGCAGTTTATATTGGATGACAAGGTAAAAACTGTTCATTGTTCCTTAGTGTCCCCGATACCCTTCCTTAGGAACGTAACTCAGGAATTCATTTTGGCTTGGGTTGTTCTGAATAAAGACACCACTTCCCAACACCAGTGTACTGGTAAAGCCTTAGGACTAAATATTGCCCAAATGGCTATAAGAAGATATGTCACTGCAACTTAAAAAAATAAAAGCCCTTAAAGTGGGCACAATCTTTTTTTTTTTTTTTCCTTCCTTTCTACTTTCTATGAGATAGAACAAAGATATGATGGCTGGAACTTGAAGGAAATCAGAATGTCTCCCTAAACTATGCCTCTTTGACATAAAAATTATTGTGAGCAAAAGGCACCTTTAAAAAAACAAACAACGGTTCCAAGAAAAGCACTCTGACCCTCCTCTTTTGCCTCTTGAAAGTAGGAGATAAAACCCCCTATAAAAGACGTCTTCCCTGGATCAAAGAAGTGTAACATTACTATCAAGGACGAGATGCTGAGACCAAGAGAATTCTAACCAAACACTTTATTAAAAATTATTCTATTCTTCCTTTTGCTTCCCCACTAGTTTACTTACTTTTCCACAATCAATCCTCTTTGTCCAACCTACAGAACCAGATCTCACCTTCTCTTTGAGTCGTCATTCCTCATGAAGGCTCTCATGTCACATAAAACTTGCACTAAATAAACTGGTGTGCATCTCTCCTGTTGATCTGTCTTTTCTAAGCCCAGCAGGAAAAAAAAATCCCTAATAAGGTAGAGGTAAAAATTTGCCTTCCTTAGAAACTCAAGGGGCCTTCCTTCACGTTCTTTGAGTATAGCTGCATTTGAGGGTACACTAGATATCAGGCTTGTTGAAAACAAAGGTTCTGAATAGTTGTTTGTTTGTTTGTTTGTTTTTTCCATTTCTGGACTGGTCTATCTTGAAAGACTACACAGTTCATGAAATATAGCAAACTATTAATAAATATTTGTTAAATAAGTGAGCTTTTTCAGATAATGTTTCTTTTATTTAATTTTTTAAGTCTATTTGTTTATTTTGAGAGAGAAGGGCAGGAAGGAGCAGAGAAAGAGAGAGAGAATCCAAACAGGCTTCACACTGTCAGTGCAGAGCCTGATGTGAGGCTCGAACTCACAAACTATGAGACTATGACCTAAGCTGAATTCAAGACCTCGTAACCGACGGAGCCACCCAAGAGCCCCTCAGATCATGTTTCAATCAAATATTACTGTGAACTCCCTTTTTTTTTTTTTGATGGAGCATATTAAGCTTTTATTTTTTACTTTAATATTTTTTATTTAAATTCAAGTTAGTTAACATTCAGTGTAGTCTTGGCTTCACAAGTAGAAACAATGACTCATCTCTTACATACTTATCCCAACAAGCATCCTCCTTAATGCTCATCAGTCACTAAACCATCCTCCCACTCACCTCCCCTACAGCAACCCTCACTTTGTTCTCTGTATTTAAGAATCTCTATGGTTTACCTCCCTCTCTGTTTTTACCTTATTTTTTTTCTTCCCTTCCCCTATGCTCATCTGTTGTGTTTCTCAAATTCCACAGATGAGTGAAATCATATGACATCTGTCTTTCTCTGACTAACATATTTTGCTTAACAAAACACACTCTACTTCCATCCACATTGTTGCAAATAGCAAGATTTCATTCTTTGTCATTGCCGAGTAGTATTCCAGTGTGTGTGTGTGTGTGTGTGTGTACCACATCTTCTTTATCCATTCATCAGTCGATGAAAAATTGGGGACTTCCCACAGTTTGGCTCTTGTTGATAGTGCTGCTATAAACATTGGGGTGTATGTGCTCCTTCAAATAAGCATTTTTGTATCCTTTTGTTAAATACCTAGTAGTGCAATTATTGGGTCATAGGGTAGTTCTATTTTTAAGGTTTTGAGGAACCTCCATACTGTTTTCCAGAGTGGTTGCACCAGTTTGCATTCCCACCAACAGTGCAAAAGTGTTCCCCTTTCTCTGCATCATGGCCAACATTTGTTGTTTCCTCAGTTATTCATTTTAACCATTCTGACAGATTCAAGGTGGTAACTCATTGCAGTTTTGATTTATATATTTCCCTACTGATGAGTGACATTGATCATCTTTTCATGTGTCTGTTAGCCAAAGTGTCTGTTAGCCATGTGTCTGTTAGCCAAAGAATGACTTCTTTGGAAAAGTATCTATTCATGTCTTCTGCCCATTTCTTCACTGGATTATTTGTTTTTTGGTGTTGAGTTTGATAAGTTCTTTATAGATTTTGGATACTAACTCTTTACCAATATGTCATTGGCAAATAACTTCTCCCATTCCATTGGTTGGCTTTTAGTTTTGTTGGTTGTTTCCTTTGCTGTGCAGAAGCTTTTTATCTTGGTGAGGTCCCAATAGTTCATTTTTGCTTTTATTTCCCTTGCCTCTGGAGACTTGTCAAGTAAGAAGTTACTGAGGCCAAGGTCAAAGAGGTGTTGCTTGTTTTCTCCTTGGATTTTAATGGTTTCCTGTCTCACATTTAGGTCTTTCATCCATTTTTTATTTATTTATTTATTTATTTTTGTATGGTGTAAGAAAGTGGTCCAGTTTCAATTTCATTATTTTATTACCAAAAGGATTTCTACTGAGGTAATTCACTGTCATTCTTTCAGTGACAAATAGAAAATCCAAGGTCTAATTTACTCAATTTTTATTTCTTTAATGTTTATTTATTTTTGAGAGAGAGAGAGACAGAGTGAGAACAGGGGAGGGGCAGAGACAGAGAGGGAGACACAGAATCCGGGGCAGGCTCCAGGCTCTGAGCTGTCAGCACAGAGACCGATGTGGGGAGCAAATTCATTGACCTGAGCCAAAGTTGGATGCTTAACTGACTGAGCCTTCCAGGCACTCCCTAATTTATTTTTAAAAGTTAAGAGAGTCCAGCCTTGGTTTTCTTTTTCAAAGCTTGACTCTTAACTTTTGAAAGTAAATTAATCCTTGGTTTTTACATTTGTCACGAAAGAATGACAGTGAATTATCACAGCTGAAATCCTTTTGGAAATAAAATAAACTACTGAAACTCTTTGCTAGCTATAGCTGTCGCTATTGCGATTAAATTGAAATTGTAAATAGAACTATTCAGTGGTTTACCAGCGTATAAACTGATAATTTTGTTATAATTGGAAGTTATTTGGGAAGAAGCTTATGACTACTAAAATTTCAGTGGTGCCTTTACTGTAGTTTATAGATAGTTCATATTTATAACCAAATCAAAGAAAGAGTTGGGAGGAGGGAAGAAATCCATTCAGCATTATATTGTGGCATCAATAATTGATTTAGCAAATAAAATTAAAATAGGTGTTTTATCCTTGGCAATTAATGTTCATACCTCTGCCAAGGTTCCATTTTCCCAGTTTTTAGACACAGGAAATTTTTCCAAATTCTAGAGCAACTTTCTTTAATTAGATTAAAAATTTTATAAGATATTGACGTAATTGTTAACAATTTACCTGTAATTAATAATTTTCTACACTATGTAAAAATTATTGGTTACTTATATGCAATAATGGAGATTGTACAAATCTTGATAACTGACTTAATTTGCAAAATTATAGTTCATGTAGTCCACAGTGTTTTAGATAAGAGGACATAAAAATACAAAAAGTTGCGAATTTATTTGTTCTCTCCCCTTCTACCTTACTTGAGTGCTTTTCATTTCTTGGAAATATTTTGTTGATTAATTTTATAAATTTTTTTAGGTAAAATGGGTAATGGATGATCTTATTTATAACTTTATAATTATTTGAAGCAAAATATTGAGGATAACAAGGCAGGCTAAATTTAGTGCAAAAAATTGATTTTCCTTTTCTCAAAAAAATTACAGAAAAATGAAAATGCATAAAAACGATAACTATTTCAGAAATTCTAAGACATTGACATTTTTTCAATTGCTCTTCCCCTTAGGCAATTTGGTACATTAGAAGCTATTTGCCAGGCCATTCCTGAAATCCTTTTCTCTTTGTTTTTCCTAGCATCACATTATCCTGGTTCTCCACTATTCCTATGACTATTTTCTGTTTTATTCAAGGACTTCTCTTTTTCTTCTGTCTTCTGATTGTGGGAGGCACAACATCTTCAGTGTCTTACTCCTCTGCTCTTATGCACTGCCTACTTCACTTTTTGTCTCTAGGAATAACTACTCATACATTAAATCACAAAATGTCCCCTCTTCCTCAAATTTTAGTATAGATTTTCCTCTGTCTTGGTCACTTGCTCCTGGAAGCTGGCATCATCCAAATCATGGAACAGGCCCAAATGTGAAACTAATTTGCTTTGCCCCTCCCATCTTCCAAATCAGCTGCTTTCATACTGGCAATTTCCTTTTATACGATTTCTTAAAAGGTGTCTTGATATAAACATTTTATAACCATTCATCTATACTTAAATTTTTCAATGCCATCCCAGTTTATTACCAATTCTATTTTTACTAAACTTAAATTCAAAATGTTCACCTTCAAGTATATTTAGTGAAAAAAATTATTATCTCCTTCCTTTTTCTCATCTCATATTAAATTATTCTATAAAATTTACATTTGTATTTGAAACATTACTTGCTCAAAGCATAAATTATTACAATTGACCCTAAATTGAAATGTTAAATGAATTATGCTGGATTTTCAAAGTTGTCTGATTTATCTCTATAATTTACAAAAAGATACCAACAAACTCTATGAAAGTGAATCATTTGGAAAATAGAGAAAAAACATAATCTACATATTTGAATTAGACTGATCATGTATTCCTTATATTATGCAAATTAGAACAGATTTGTATGTGTTAACTAAGTTAATACAATTATTCTTGTAGTAATAATGTAATGACATATTATGAAAGTAACATAATTATTTTCCATTTTATTTTTTAGCACAAATTATATTACTTGACCAAGAGTACAGTAGGCTACATATATTCAGGATGACATTGTCAAGGAATATAATACTATTTAAATATTAATGGATATACTTCAGGTTTTACTCCATCCCTTCTTGAGTATTCTTTATTGTTTCCTATCATTTCCTGAAAAACTGCCCATGGAAAAATCAGCAGGAAATTGGGCTGAAGCCATTAAGCTTACAGTAGGATTGAAGAGCTTAGAAGCCAAATTGAAGCTTACAAGAGCTATGAGAGTTTCAAGTCAACACAGAAGTCTCTAAATTCATCTGATCATGTTGCTTGGAATCCATCAAAATAGCTTTGTCTTCATTTCCAAAATAGGTTTTAAAATCCTAGTGAAATCCATTTTCTAAGAGACTGCTATTATTTTGGCTAAAACAATGGAAATAAAAGGAAATGTATTATGGCCTTTAATGGCGCATGTGAATATAGTTGACAGGTCAATTGGGCTTTGAAGCCATACAGAAGAGTGACTCAGAATTTGCTTAAGAGGGTTATTTTGAATAATAGCTTTTTGAACCAGAACAGTTAACCCAGTCTGATCAAATGTGACCTGCTCAGATGGATCTTTCTTAACCATACTACCTGTTAAGCAAACTAGGAGACCATTAAACTGAGGTGCCTTGAATGCCTTTGCGACCTACATAAGCAAAACAAAACCTAAGCCTGCAATGCCTCGCAATTAAGAAACCAACACCAAAGGACAACAGGCACAAACAGCCAAGTAGAATTTCTCCAAGACTTCCACAGCTTAAGCTATAGCCAATCAAATAATCGCCTTGCTCTGCTTTCTACCTCTTTGCTATAAAAGTCTTTCCCTTAGCTTCTTTCAGGGGTAGTACTCCTTGCCATTTCCAGTTTGGTCCTGCCCAACTGAAGTCAGATTTTCATCCAATAAACTATTAAAAATTTTAATATGCCTTAGTTTATCTTTTAATGTATTTAAGTGTGCCTGCCACTTCTTACACTTCAATTTTTTTGCAATATTTATTATAACCTGAAATATTTATGTATTTGTTTATTGTGTATTGTCAATCAAGATTGAAAAGTCCATGCGGAAACATGTCCCATTATTCTCTATATCTTTAATAATAAACCCGTATTCTGTAAATATTTTCAAGTGAAATAAGGAATATTTCCCAAATTATATTTTAATTCTCTGTCCCAAAATGGAAATACTATTGTTAATGTCATCTCATTTAAACTTACATTAAAAACACAACTAAACCGGCGCCTGAGTGGCTCAGTCAGTTGAGCATCTGACTTTGGCTCTGGTCATGATGTCACGGTTCGTGGGTTCAACCACATAAGGCTATGACAGCTCAGAGCCTGGAGCCTGCTTCAGATTATGTGTCTCCTTCTCTCTCTGACACTCCCTGGCTTATGCTCTCTCTATTTTTCAAAAAATAAGTAAACATTAAAAAAATAAAAAAAATAAAGACATAAATATATCTCAGTCTCGCATCATCTCATTTAAAGATTAGGTACAGTGATATTACAGAATCGCCATCAAGAAAATAGGTAACAGTTACATATAAAAGGCAATATTCTGCAATAAAATTTGCAGAAATGTTAACAAAAAAGATTAAGATTTACAAGATAAAATGCACCCAAAATATAGTAAATCTATTTTGCTATATCATTCTAAATTGGTAAATACAGTGTGATCTAAATTAAAGTCAGAAGTGAGTTTGAACCCAACTAGCATATTATAATTCTTCTGAGACTATTTATAATATTGACACATAGGCTACATTTTTAGAAACCCTTATTTAGTTGGACTAGGATATGAACTGAGGCTCAGTACATTCCAAAAGCTCCCCAAAAGGATTCTAACAATGCTCCCAAAACTGTATTGCATTTTCAGCTCTTTCTTTCTTTTAAAGTTTATTTTAAAAGAATAAATAATAATAATAATAATAAAATAAAATAATAATAATAAATAAATAAATATAACAAATAAATAAAATAAATAAAAATAAAAAATAAATAAAAATAAAAAATAAAAAAAAATAAATAAACAAACAAATAAATAAAATAAATAAATAAAAATAAATAAAATAATAAAAAGAGTCGGGGTCTGGGGGTGGGGTGGAGGTATGGGCAGAGAGAGACAGAAGGCGAGAATCCCAAGCAGGCTTTGCATTGTCAGCACAGAGCCTGAGGTGGGGCTCAATCCCAGGAACTGGGAGATCATGATCTAAGCAGAAATCAAGAAAGGATGCTTACCCAACTGAGCAACCCAGGCAACCCTCCAGCTCTATTTCTAAAAGAACCTTTTAATTCTAACTTTCTATAACTTCCTTCTCTTTGAATTTCACATTTGACATAGTATTATTTTCTATCAAATGTTCTAAAATGGACCTCCTTTGTTTTCACTCACAATGAGGCCAAATAGCAAATGAAAAATTAAAAAGAAAAAGCGTTCTTAAAATGAAAGAGAACCTACATTTAAAGGTGATATTTGGTGGTATCAACTTTTATAAAATACTTTGTTTTAGAAATGTGTATTTCTATAAAGAAAACTAGGTCTCCTTTTTTCAAAAATTTCTATTGAGTATTTGATGGGATATATACATGCTATGCCCTGTGTAACCTATAACTGATATCTTTGGGTAGTCCTACAAAAACGTTATTGAGATAATCATATTATAATTTCAATACTCAGCTATAACAGCATGAATTATTAGTGTGACTTTTCCACTAAAGTGACAAGCTAGTGATCGGTCAGTTCAGTTGAAAAATATAAGAAATAGATATTTTTGCTATAAACATCTTGGTAATAAAAGAAGAAAAGCATTGGGTATACTGACTGTATCATCTTGACGTTTGGCACAGCATAGACACAAACATAACACGTTACCATTTACAGTGCAACCTCTGTGTATT
Source organism: Neofelis nebulosa (assembly GCF_028018385.1). Taxonomy (NCBI): domain Eukaryota; kingdom Metazoa; phylum Chordata; class Mammalia; order Carnivora; family Felidae; genus Neofelis; species Neofelis nebulosa. Next base: position 90,944,848 of record NC_080784.1, on the reverse strand, counting down.
TTGCTCTTTGGTAGCATAATAAAGCATCTGCTAAGAAATATTACTCTGAGTCAGAATTGGATCATGGCGCTGCCTTCTTCAATTTTCTTGCTTTAGGCAGTGGAATCTTGACACCACAAATAGTTTACCTTGTCCAGGAGAGTATGCAAGATCTTCAAACACCTTCTTTGAATTAGTCCTTTATAAAAATATTAAGATAATTTCTTTCTAATTTGATACATACTGCCTGCATGCGTATGTATGAATGTGTATGTGTTTGTGTGTGGTACATTCCTTAATGTATGTAGCTTAAGATAATTGTTCCAGGCCAGCCTAAATCCTCCTTTCAGAATCCCATTCTGTTTTTTTATCTCACATATATGTTTTGGGCTTCCATCATAGATGGTTGCTCTATTTTTGGCCAGTGAAATAGTCCAGTTAATGGCATTCACACTCTCATCATAGTTCCTGGATGGCTGCTTTCTCTCACAATACTAAGACTCTGATTACATTGTGGTAGGAAGAACTGCTTTAAATCCAAGTAGAGAAAAAGCTTTCTGACCGTTCACATACCACAGGAACATTGACATATCCTATGAAATGCCATTAAGTAGACCCTTGCAGCACCGCGTCCTGAGCTATAAGATTGAGCAAATCTGGACATTATAATACCAAGTTTTATACATGCCCTCACCTAAATAATAGTAAAAAAAAAACAAAAAAAAACACTAAAGTTAATTTGTTTCACATTCCACACAATTTAAAAGGTCTTTAGTTAATAGCAATAAATATTCTAGTTAAAAATGAGAAAACAAGAATACCAGTTTTACTTACTATGAAACATAAGAAATAATATAAAAAATATAAGAAAATATAATAAATATAATAAATATAGTATTCGTTCAGAATATAAGAAAAAAAGATGATATCGTGAGTCTTTAATTTTGAAATATGATTTTCCTTTGAATTAAAGCTTTTGATAAAATATAATGTGACCTACTGAATGTACTTTTATGCTGATAACATGATTGAGATAAAAATTAATTTAAAAATTATGTATATGTATTTAATGTTCATTTATTTATTTTGAGAGAGAGAGAGGGACCACAAGGAGGAGAGGGGCAGGCAGAGGCAGAAGAGAAAATCCCCAGCAGGCTCAGAGCTGACAGCATAGAGCCCAATGCAGGCCAGTCAGGTGCAGATTCCATCTTGAGAACCATGAGATCATGACCTGAGCTGACATCAAGAGTCAAATGCTTAACTGACCAAGCTACCCAGGTGTCCCCAAAATTATTTTTTGCACTGTATGAAAGTAATGTCCATTTACTAAATACGTAATATAGAAAAAAAACAGTATTACGTCTCTAATATGTATCTGTTTATTTTTAATATTGTAATTCATAATGTATTATAAATATATAACCTAATATAATATGTATATATAACTCAAACTACCTTACATAAAAGTATGTAACTCTTGGATTATTAGTATTAACTCTTGGATTAACTCTTGGATTAAAAGTATTAACTCTTGGATTATAAAGGAAATTAGCCTCAGGTAAGCCAGACTAAAGAAAATAACTAAATCCTATTAGATGCTTAATTAATGTCTTTAAATCTTCTAATCATGAATTTCTAATCTTTTAACTTAAAAAAACACTTTAAAAGGCTTTATTGAGGTATTAAATTACGTCCAATAAAATTAATTTTTTATATATAATCCAGTGACTTTTAATAGACTTTAGTGTCGTGCAGCCAGAACTGCAATGTAATTTTAAATATTTTAATCATCTAAATAGATCCTTTGTGCCTGTCTGCAGTTATTTCTTGTTCCCACCTCAGCTACAGAAAAGTACAAACCTATTTTTTGTATCTAGAGATCTGCCTTTTTATACAAATGGAATCACACAGTATGGTGTTTTGTGTTGTTTCCCCAATAAATGTAACATTTTTAAGTGTTGTAAAATGTGCTTTGGTTCTCTTTACTACTGAATAGTATTTCATGGTCTGGATATACCACATTTGTTTATCCATAGTTCAATAGATGGACATTTACGAGTTATTTCTAGTTTTCTTAGTTTTTATGAGTTATTTCTAGTTTTATTGGGGTTTTCTTAATAATGTTGCTGTAAAAATTTCCATAAAAATATCGGTGTGGGTATTTATTTTATTTTATTTTATTTTATTATTTTATTTTATTATATTTTATTTTAGGTGGATCCAAAGAACGAATTGCTTGGTTGTATGGTCAATTTATGCATTTCTTTTTAAGAAACTGTCAAACTCTCTTCCAAAATGGCTATTTCATTTTATATTCCCACCTGCAATGTATGAAGTTTCCAGGGCTCTCCTGCTATAGAAACCACATGGAGAACTATTTAAGCATCCCAGCCAACTGACCCAATTCACTGCCAGACATGTGAATGTGCTACCTTAGCTCATGCAGCACCAGTCAATTCGTCTGATGACTGCAGCTGCAAACAAGATGAGAAAAACAAAAACAAACAAACAAACAAAACCAAACAAAACAAACAAACGAAAAACTAAGCCAGGTCCAAATTAGAGTACCATGAGTAGATAAATGCATACAAAGCTGGCTTAAATATCATTATCTCACACAAAAAATCTTTGTAGCTAAGATTTCTTATGACTGGCAAGTTCTGTTCCTAAAGAATAATTCTACCTTTGGGCTACTGGTGTGCTCACTGAAAATGGTTGGTGATCAGTACTATTGCTAATTTAAATACCATGGAATATGGGAAATGGAAAAGAGCAGTCTTTTGCCAGCAGTATCCCTATTCACTCTGCCAGTGGGAGCCGCTAGTGCAGTGTCTGAGGGTTGAAGCAAGGGCAACCCCATTCTACTAGTAAATCCTTCACTGAGCGCAGTACGAGGCTTCTGGAATGCCTTGGCTCACTCCCTGCAGGGACAGCAAGAGAAACCATGATGCTATTGCGGCAGCCAAAAGCATCTTAAACACAGATGGCCATGGTCTCCTAAAACAGTAGTGAAACCTTCTTTCCTGTACTTTATGGACTTTGGATAAGACCACCCCAGGCCCCGTTTTAAGCCCCTCTGTCTCTTCTGACCATTTTGTCTCCCAACCGATTACGTTAAATTTCTGTGCGTGAAATGTCAAAAGTCAGTTTATAGGGTTCGCCCTGACAATTCCTGACTGAAACTCTGTTAAATAACCCCTAAAAATCAGTCTGACGAAGCTTTACTGTCAAGCCCTGAAGGTAGAGATAGGCTTTCTGCACACAGCTTTCTGAATATATATTTTGGTTAAATCATCATCTGACAAATTTGTTTCCTGTTGAGTGGAAGCTCGCCCAGGGACAACAATGTACTAGATCACACTGAAAGAAGAAATGCCCCTGCCTACCCTGAGATTCAACTCCCACCCACTTAGCCCATTTTTAGAACAACACGAGTTCTTTTTCTAACTCAGAATAATGGCAGTGTTATGATGAGACAAAACAGATATGCATTATCTCAGTTCTTCAAATTCTCTCCTTAGGGGCACTTTGGCTCAGGTTATGATCTTTCTCTTCTTCTCCCCTACTCACACTGTCTCTCTCTCTTTCTCCTAAACATAAATAAGCATTAAAAAAATTCTTTCCTTAAAGCAAGAACTTTAAACATCAAGTACTCCTCTCACTCTGGGCCTATTCTACTCTTTCCCTCAAAACTAACTCAATCATCCTTTCATCAGGGAAGACTTCCTTCACTGACCTCCTGATTAGGAATGCACCACCACTGAAACATTTCACAGAGCTAGTGATGTCTTCTTTCTACTACTGAGATGTAGAAAGATACACTTAGGACTCTTATATTCAAAGCTGTCCATTCAACTTACCTGTAAGTTCCATGACTACAAGGCCATTAACTTGATCATTTTTGTTAGTTTTATTCTCCTCAGTAAATGTCTCAGCTCTAGCCTTAGTTAATTGGTGATTTGAATCCTACCTCTATTTTCTGTTTGTACTTTTCACCTTGGGAAGTTATTCCATCTCTGTATTTGAGTTTCCTAATTCTCTTAATAGCTATGTTACTTTATACCATGTGCATGAGTTTGCGAAGCCTCAATTTACTCCTTTATTAGCAATGTAACATTAGGTAGAATTTAAAATTTTCCTAGTCTTCGTTGTAATAAGAATAGCATTACTTTCATTTGCAGGATAAAACAATGCATACGAAGTTCTTACCATTGTGTCTTATACTTGATAAGTATTCAATAAAGATTACGTTTTTATTTTTTATCTTTTTTAAAAGTTTATTTATTTATTTTTAGAGAGAGAGAGCATGTGTGTGAGTGGGGAGAGTGAGTGAGAGAGAGAGGGGGAGAAAATCCCAACCAGGCTTCATGCGGTCAGTGCAGAACCCAACACAGGCTTGAATCCATGAACCTTGAGATGATGACCTGACCTAAAATCAAGAGGGTGAAGCTTGGGGCACCTGGGTGGCTCAGTTGGTTAAGTTTCTGATTCTTGGTCAGGTCATGATCTCATAGTTTGTGAGATCGAGCTCCACATTGGGCTCTGTGCTGACAGTGCAGAGCCTGCTTGGGATTATTTCTCTCTCTCTCTCTCTCTCTCTCTCTCTCTCTCTCTCTCTTTGTCTCTTTCTCTCTCTTTGTCTGCTCCTTCCCCACTCACATGCACACTTGCTCTCTCTCAAAATAAATAAATAAACTTAAAAAGAGAGTATGAATCTCAATGTCAGACTGAGCCACATAGGAGCCACTTTTCTCCCTTTTTAATGGAGGTAATACCCTAACAGAGTTGCTCTAATAGATTTTTTATAATATTCTCTATGTAATTTATTTTACCAATAATAAGTGAAAAAGACATAAAAATTATTATAGTTTCTATTGTATAAGCAGTCTTTTTTATAGAGAGCCATTTTTATTAAGTAGAAGCTCATTCATTAACGAGGATATCTGAGAGAGGGAGAGAGACAAGCCATAAAAGACTCTTAAAAACTGAGAACAAACTGAGGGTTGATGGGGGGTGGGAGGGAGGGGAGGGTGGGTGATGGGTATTGAGGGGGGCACCTGTTGGGAGGAGCACTGGGTGTTGTATGGAAACCAATCTGACAATAAATTTCATATTAAAAAAATTAAACAAAAGAAAATTCTGTTTCTGGTTTTATTACTAAACATCACTAATCAACAATAGTGTAATAGTAATAGGAGAACTAATTATAACAATAAAACTAATGTTTTGAATACCTACCATGTGCCAAAGATGATCCAAAGTAATCTTAAGTAGTGAGTTAGATAAGACTTTGAACTCATAGATAAACACTAATTAACCTTATATCTTTGGAAAATATTTAACCATGCCTAAGATGTTTTCTTCACTAATAGCAGGGATAAAAATAATACTTATTTTATTAGGCAGGTATGAAATTTAAGTGAGAAAATTCACATTCAGTTTTTAGTGTAGTGTTTGACCCATTGCAGAAACTCATCATGTGTTGATTCTCAATATTTGGTACTGGTACTACTCATGACTTTAGAAACTTGTAAGGTCTTACCCCACTTCATCTGTTTAACCACAGTTTTCACATGTCTCTGATTTATAAACTTTTCCCTCAAATGTAATTTCTTCATTCCTCCCTTAACATGTCATCTGATTTCCATGTAAGTGTGCTTGCACGTACCTCTGGGGGGTTTAGCTACCTCTGATGGCTGAATAAAGAGAGTGAGCCAGCCACACAGGAGTCAGCTGCACTATTTTTAGTCTGACTTTTCCCTCTTATCCCTTATCTTTCTCTCTTTCAATGCCCAGCTCAGTTCTATTTTATTGAAATAAGCATATCTCACCATTTCAACACATTTTGATACTTGGCGTGTATCAAGACTTAATTAATTGCCTTTGGATTTTTAAATAATTATAGGAATATGGTCCATCCAAGATTGTTAGAAAACTGCATCACCTTAAATAAAATAATTTTGCCAAGACATTTTTTTTTCTTATCAAATGTGTATAGCAAATGATGACATTTTTTTTCCCAGTAAAATATCTGTGAACACATGTGATAATTGTATGTGTCCACGTATCCTCCACATGTTAATTCTTTGACAGGGTCATAAAATATTTACATTTGTGCAAAATATTTACATCTCTGCATCTTGCGAGTAGAAATTCTTCCAAGGCTGTGTAGTAGCCTAGCCCAAATCCCTGACTATGCAGTTGATGGGAAAATTATGGAACCAAAAAATAGCACTTGTATTTATTATTTATTTATTTATTTATTTATTTATTTAAAGTTTATTTATTTTGAAACAGGGTGAGCATGAGTGGGGAGGGACAGTGAGGGACAGAGAGAGAGAGAGAGAGAGAGACAGAGACAGAGACAGAGACGGGGAGAGAGAATCCCAAGCAGCTTCCACACCATAAGTGCGGAGCTCCATGCAGGGCTCAAACTCAAACTCAGGAATCCGGAGATAATGATTTAAGCTGAAACTGAGTGTCTTGATGCTTAATTGATTAAGCCATGCCACACCCCCCACCCCAAATACCACTTTTAACCTGATTTTCCTCAGGATGATTTAGCTATCCTATGAATTCTTGAAGTCTAGAGAAGCATACAATAGTGCAATCTCCTCTATCAAGTACAGAACAGAACGAAAAGTGGAGTTCCATTGCCATGTTTAAATAGAGTACCGTCTTGTAATAATGAGCACTTTTTAAAGAGTACTCAGCTATGTCAGCTGTAATCTCATCTGTTTAAATCGCAAATATCATTCTTTCTTTTTTTTTTTTTTTTTAATGTTTTTAATTTATTTTTGGGACAGAGAGAGACAGAGCATGAACGGGGGAGGGGCAGAGAGAGAGGGAGACACAGAATCGGAAACAGGCTCCAGGCTCCGAGCCATCAGCCCAGAGCCTGACGCGGGGCTCGAACTCACGGACCGCGAGATCGTGACCTGGCTGAAGTCGGACGCTTAACCGACTGCGCCACCCAGGCGCCCCTGTCATTCTTTCTAATGGGAAGGCTTTAAAGAAGGTAATTTTAAGCAATATTACAACGCTAATTTTGTCTAAATTTAAATGTAAATGAAAGCTCAGCAATCACTCCTTTCAAACCAGAATTTTGTATTGTTATTAGTTTATTTTTGTCCACAGTGTTTTATGGAATAAATCAGTGGTGTTTAAAAAATAATAGTGTTAAATAAAGGGCCTATTTTATTTATCTTTCTGATTACATAATGCAAGCCACTTCTGAAAGCTTAACAGAAAATTACAAAGGCTTGTCTGGGCCATGAGAGGGGAACTAATTCAATTATAGTAAAAAGGATTTAAACTCAAGCCATCAGGGTTCTTGCTTTTATTGATTATTTTCCAAGCCTTATGGAGATTAAAATCAAAAGGCTTTAATGTAGGATTACAAACAAAGCTAATAACCTCAGAAAACTAGTCAATTCAATCATGTTCATATGCATTATAATATTTTAGAAAATATAATTAAAATGTTAAAAGTCTAACCTCTGACAGATAAATACCTACTTGAAAAATCCAGTGGATCCATAAAAAGAAAATATGTAGCAAGTCAGGTCAATTAGATAAATTCAACTGTATTACACCAGAAATTAAAATATATATGAAAATATAAAATATTTGGGTCCTCTTTGGAACACGAGATGATCATTACAGAATTCTCTCCTGTGCTGCACTGCTTCTGCTATTTTTATAATCCCAATTCAGAATAGCCCAAGTACCAATGAAAAATTGCAAACTGCTACTCTTCAACCAAAAACAATGAGTTTATTAATTCAGAAAAAGTTTAAAGTTTAAGCATTTTCATTGTTTAATATTGTTCTTTCAATCATTCCTTTCTTTATGTCACCCTTCTGTTCAAAACCTTAAAATTCTTGTCACTGACATAAAAATAGTCAAACCCTTTTGTATAAGTAATGTGACTTAAACGTTAGATTGTATTATTTTATGTGGTTTAATCCCAAGAAAACTATGTGTAGGGCATGGAGGTGCTTACGGAGAGGTGAAATCGACCTCTCAATCTTTGTTAGGTTTTATTTGCCCTGCATTATTTGGCTGACTCTGCTTCCAGAGGAAAGAAGTACAAGATATCACTGACAGATCTTGGTTTGTGTATCCCAGAGTTTGGAGGGATGAAGAAGACACATGGAAAAGCCTGGCTTTCTTGTGAAAATCCCAAGGCAAAACAATGGTTTTGGTTGGGTCTGAGGGCTGAATGAAGACAAAACCACAGAGAATCCAGCTGCCCTCAAAGATGGTGGCACAAAGATGTTTGGTCCTGTTGGTCCCATGTGAATCTCATAAAAAGAAGCGAGGATTTAAGTCCTCTGAAAAAGAACTGTGGTCAAGAGTCCAGATTGGATAGTCGAAGTTACACAGATAGAGATTTACCATGGGTGTACCACTCAAAGTCAAGGCTGACAAGGGGAGTTATAAGTTGCCAGTTAGTGGACACATGATCCAAAATTGGAAAATGTAAGAAGATGGTGAAGTCCTTACAGACAAGGGCGCATAAGGCAAGCTGAGGGCAAAGTGCAGGCTAACTGCCCCCACCACCATCCAGGTGGGTCATGTATGATATTCCTTGGATACTCCTAGCTACTCAAAAACAGGAAAGGACAAAAAATAAGTAACAGTCTCCACACGTTTACAATAAAAAGGCAATTCCATCAATAGCCTAAAGTCCAGGAACTACCTACTGTCTTAGTATTAATGTTTTGCTAGGGGGAAAAACAACCTTAGCTTGACAATAGGTAGGCCTCCAGTAAGTCTTTAGCATGTGGAAGTCTCCTTGGAAACTCCCTCTTGACTTTATCTCCCCAGACTCTATAAAACAGTCACCCCCATACTTGCAGGGCAACTCTTTCGGCCCACAGGCCCTGTCCTTGTGCTTTAATAAAATCACCTTTTTTTTTTTTTTTTTAATTTTTTTTTCAACGTTTTTAATTTATTTTTGGGACAGAGAGAGACAGAGCATGAACGGGGGAGGGGCAGAGAGAGAGGGAGACACAGAATCGGAAACAGGCTCCAGGCTCCGAGCCATCAGCCCAGAGCCTGACGCGGGGCTCGAACTCACGGACCGCGAGATCGTGACCTGGCTGAAGTCGGACGCTTAACCGACTGCGCCACCCAGGCGCCCCTAAAATCACCTTTTTTTGCACCAAAGATGTCTTCAAGAATTTTTTCTTGGCCATTGGCTCCAGACCCCATGAACCACCCATACCCCAAAACTTCATCACTTACCGACCACTCAAAAATGAAATAACTGAATGTAAATGAAGTAATTCCCATCACCAACTATGTAAAACCTGTCTAACTTCATCAAATACCATCTTCTCTTCCATTATCAAAACCCCAGAAAAGACGTATACAAAATGGCTAGTAAAGGGGAAGAGAACAGGATCAAGAAAGAAGAGTAAAATGAATACCAAAATCAGTCAACCAACACAACAAAAAAACATTTTGATATATCTACCACTCCCCTATCTTTCTCATTTCAGGCTTTAGAGATTATAGAAAAAAAAAAAAAAGGTAGAAGTTCTGCTTTGCATCAGACAGCACAGGTTTCTTTAGATTTGACCAATATAACGTTGTTTTTTAAAAAGCTGGAAAAAATTACGGGAGCCCAGGTGGCTCAGTCAGTTAAGTGTCCGACTTTGACTCAGGTCATGATCTCACGGTTCCGTGAGTTTGAGTCCCACGTCAGGCTCTGTTGACAGCTTGGAGCCTGGAGCGTGCTTCGGGTTCTGTGTCTCCAGTCTCTCTCCCAACCTCCCCCCGCCACCTCTCTCTCTCTCAAAGATAAATAAACATTTTAAAAATTAAAAAAAAAAAAAAAAGAATCTATCAAAAATTAGACTATTGAATGACATGAATATGCTTTGCAGTTGGTTTGATATATCTCCAGTTCAGGACGGTTGAATCAAGAAGGTGCTTTAAAACATGAAATGTTTTTTGTTTCATACTCCACAAGTTTCGTTTGTTCACTAAAATGGGTGCCTGGAATTCTTTTGATTGTGACAGTCTGAAGGCAATAATATATTTCCTTTTCATATACTTTGCTAAGTCTGCTCACAAACCATACATGCATCTTCTGCTAGAATGCCACACTGCAAAAAAGTCTTAGATCAATGTTGGGCCCATAGTACGTCTTCAATAAAAATTAGCTTTATTACTCTATTTCATTACAGTACACACTGTGTGTGTATGTATGTGTGTATTTTTCAATAACTATTTGTTGAAAAAATCAGTTAAATTTTGAAATGAATTATATGGTATATGCTTACACATAAAGATTACATACATTATATTAGTTCTTCCCTACTGGTATATAGTACCAGCCAAATGTGTATGTATACATATACCACAAACATAAACACACATACACACACATGCACACCTATATAATATATACAGATACTTGCGACTTCATATGTATATGAATGTATATGTGCATGTGTGTATATAGTGTCTTTGCTGATTCTCTATTTTATTCATCTGTTTACCCTTTTTGTAAGTGTATTTACTTATTTTTAAAGAGAGAGAGCAGGAGAGGGATAGAGAGAGAAGGAGAGAGTGAATCCCAAGCAGGCTCCACACTGTCAGCACAAAGGCCTACATGGGGCTTGAACCCACGAACCCTGAGATCATGACCTGAGCTGAAACCAAGAATCAGAAGCTTAACTGACTGAGCCACTCAGCAACCCCTCATCTGTTTATCCATAATCAAAGTACAGATTATCTTAATTACTGCAATTTATAATGTCTTAATATCTAAACTGTTCTCACTTTGCAGAAACCTTGTGGTGATCTATGGTTCATTCAGTTTCCATATGTGTATTAGAACCAGTTGACCAAGCACAATAATAATTGTGCAATCAGTTATTTCCCTAAGGACCCCTGGTTCCTTTTACTAGAGAATAATTACAGAAACCAAGCAAAGGTATGCTGCTTACTGACACTGGGATGTCATTGCACTGAGGTCTTCTCCATGTACAGAGCTAAGAAATATATGAAGTTTATGTGGGCATGTACATAAATACATCCATATCTATTTAAATATAAATCTATGTGTTAATCAAACCCATGAGTTCACACTGATACGTCTAACAGCACAGGGTTCATTGAAGCCATCCTCCCTTTTTTATCTGTAATTCCTTTTTCTGATAGCTTTTCTGACAGTGAGAAACTGGATTTCATTGTCTACTATATATTTACTAATTTTCTCAGCTCTAAAATACCACCAAGGCAATTTCCGAATTGCTATACTAACCTGCATAAAAAACCAAATTTAAAAAAAAAAAAAAAAAAAAAAAAAAAAAAACCAAATTTACTAGAGGGCAAAACTTGTGGACAAATATTTTTTTCTTTCATAGATTTCAATTATAATATATTTAATATTATATTGTAATATAGCTTATTCAATACTTTATTATATATCTTCCTTTTAGGATATTTTCCTTATTGCATATTATATTAATATGATATATTCAACATTTTCTTATATCTCTTCCTTTTTTATATGAAATGTAGTTTACTATAGATATATTTTGCATGGAATGCTTTTTCTAACCAATTTACCTTAAAAAGAGAAAGTCGAGTGCAACAGAGTGAGTCCGATAGTTTTAAAAAAAACATGTAATATTTAAAACTTAAAATTTTATATTAAAGGCTTAAAGTTAGGATTATTATGGGTCTAGTTTTTATTCTTATCAGTAAGCATGACAGACAACTGCTTGATTAAATTAACCATGGGAAATCCGAAAATGTGTACATTTCCAAGGCAGAGAAGACAGTGTATTGGTAGCATGTAAGAAAAATGCTATTTGAAAGATCATATGTAACATTTACATAGAAATTATTTTAAATGTTTAATAGGGGATAAAAAGGATTTAATGTATCCACTGAATATGTTGATAGGGAAAACACTTGTTCTGTGGGACTTGCATCCAACTACATGATTCATGCTAAATAATTGTGCAGGTTCTGTTATTCTGGGGTAAAATTAAAGCCCTAAAAGTAATACAGGGGGTGTCTGAGTGGCTAGTAGGATAAGTGTCTGACTCTTGGTTTTGGCTTAGGTCATGATCTCACGGTTTGTGTGTTCAAGTCCCATGTGGGGCTCTGAGCTGACATTGGAATCCCCTGCTTGGGATTCTCTACCTCTCTCTTTGCCTCTCCCTGGCTCCTTTTATCTCTTCCTCCCTCTTCCGCCAACCTCTCATTCTCTCAAAAAAAAATAAATAAACATTTTTTTAAAGTAATACAAAAGGAATATGGAAGCCAAACCTACTGAAAATTAGCAAGTATTTTCATGCAGCTTACCCAAGAACTTCCTTCTTCTGGAATTGTTTTTTTTTTTTTTTTTTTTTAACTTTTACTTATAAGCAGTGAGATGTTATGCCAATGTTTTCTTATAAATAAATAAATGAGTTAATGAAAGGAAGACAGGGAGAAGAAAAGAGCATTTCATATATTTTTTTTTCAAAACAAAACAAAAACATACCAGTTTGGTAAAATACAGTTTCTAGTCAGCTCACTCAGACTTTAGTCAGTTTCAGGAAACCTAACAAAAGTAACATGCACAGCACATCTCCACAGTGATTGGAGGTGTTGTATTTCCCAAAATAGCACTGTCTCTAGAAGCCTTTCTTCAACTTTCACAAAGTGTATCTCTATGTTTTCCCCACAAGCTCTCCAATTATTAAAAATCCACATTATATACACTACACAGTTTGATTCCAAATTGGATCTACTTTATCACTGAAGTAACATGAATATACTTAGTTTTTCACCTGAAATGAAAAGATGTCAGATCAATTCTTCCTCTTTGATTTCTGCTTTTGACTCTGGCATCATTACAAATTGCCCTGAGGCATATCTTTCCTTTTAATAGCATATCTCAAATGCAAACGTTCAGCAGTAGTTATTGTTCAACATTATGTAACCAAAAAGAAATGCCACCTAGTTATTAAACTGTCAGAACATTAAAAGTGAATAAATCATAACAAACTTCATAGTATATAAAGCCATAGCCACAATTTATTCAGAAGAGGCCTTATGAAGTGTGTGGAAAGAACCAAAAGACTAAAACTGACAGTAGGAATTTATTGTCTTCAGATCTTTTACCTGTGTCATGAAAAATAACCATATCCCTGCTTCCACAAAGTTGGTAAGGATGAAGAATTTCTAGATTGTATAAAATATAAGCTTACATCATAGTGCCACTTAGGACAAAGATAACAAAGGGATTTGTTTGTTATCCCAAACAGAATTTTGCTGAACTAAATTAAATAATATAATGCACTATTGACCTTTCATTGCAAACCGAATAAACATAAAACCAATACCTATAAAAGGAAAATATTGGTGATATTTACATCCTAAATTCTTAGCATCCTAAATCCATCTTAAATTACAAATCTACACAGGGATATCCACTCTCACCAATGTTATTTAACATAGTACTGGATAGCCTAGCCTCAGCAATCAGACTACCAAAAGAAATAAAAAGACATCCCAATTGACAAGGAAGAAGTCACACTTTCACTGTTTGCAGATGGCATGATACTCATGTACAAAATCTGAAATACTTCACCCAAAAATTGTTAGAATGGATACACAAATTCAGCAAAGTCACAGGAAATAAAATCGTTGTACATGGGGCACTTGGGTAGTTCAACTGGTTAAGCAACTGACTCTTGATTTCAGCTTAGGTCATGATCTGCTCTGTCAGTGCAGAGGCTGCTTGGGATTCTCTCTTTTCCTCTCTCTGTCCCCCTTCCCTGCTCTTGCTCTCTCTCAAAATAAATAAATAAAATTTTAAAAATTAAAAAAATTAAAATCAATGTATAGAAATCTGTTGTGTTTCTATGCATCAATAATGAAGCTGCAGAAAGAAACATCAAAGAATGAATCCTATTTAGAATTGGCCCAAAAAAGCATAAGATACCTAGGAATAAACCTAACCAAAGAGGTAAAAGATCTATACTCTAAAAACTGCAGAACACTTATGAAAGAAATTGAAGACGACACAAAGAATTGGAAAAACATTCCACAATCGTGGATTAGAAGAACAAATATTATTAAATGTCTATACTACCCAAAGCAATCTAAATATTTAATGCAATCCTTATCAAAATACCACCAACATTTTTTACAGAGCTAGAACAAAAATCCTAAAATTTGTATGGAACAACAAAAGACTCCAAATAGACAAAGCACTCCTGAAAAAGAAAAGCAAAGCTGAAGGCATCGCAATTCCAGACCTCAAGCTATATTACAAAGCTGTAATCATCAAGACAGTATGGTACTGTCATAAAAGTAGACACATAGATCAGTGGAACACAATAGAAAACTCAGAAATGGACCCACCACTCTATGGTCAACTCATCTTCACCAACGAATATCCAATGGGGAAAAGATAGTTTCTTCAATAAATGGTGTAGGGAAAACTGGACAGCATCATGAAAAAGAATGAAACTGGACCACTTTCTTACCCCATACACAAAAATAAATTCAAAATGGATGAAAGAGCCAAATGTGAGACAAAAAAAACATCAAAATCCTAGAGGAGAACACAGGATATAATCTTTTTGTCATTGGCCATAGCAACTTCTTACTAGAAGGTCACCTGAGGCAAGGGAAGAAAAACAAACAGGAACTACTGGGACCTTATCAAGATAAAATTTCCTGCACACCAAAGGAAACAATCAACAAAAGTAAAAGGCAGCCTATGGAATGGGAGAAGATATTTGCAAATAACATATCTGATAAAAGGTCATCATCCCCAAACTATAAATAACTTACCAAACTCAACACCCAAAAAACAAATAATCCAATTAAGAAATGGGCAGAAGACATGAATAGACATTTTTCCAATTAAGAAATGGGCAGAAGACTGCCAGATAGCCAACATACACATGATAAGTGCTCAATAGCACTCATCATCAAGCAAATACAAATCAAAACCATGATGCAATACAACCTCACACCTGTCAGAGTGGCTAAAATTAACAACACAGGAAACAAAAGATATTGGAGAGAATGCAGAGAAAGGGGAACCCTCCTACGTTATCGGTCAGAATGCAAACTGGAGCAGCTACTCCAGAAAACAGTGTAGAAGTTCCTTAAAAGTTAAAAATAGAACTACCCTATGAACCAGCAATTGCACTACTAAGTATTTACCTGAAGGATATGAAAATAGTGATATGAATGGGCACATGTACCCTGGTATTTATAGCAGAATTATCTATCTATAATAGCCAATATATGGAAACAGTCCAAGTATCCATCAATAGATGAGTGGATAGAGAAGATATGGGATATATACACTATGGAATATTAGTTATAGAAAACGAAATTTTGCCATCAACATGGATAGAGCTAGAGAGTATAATATTGAGTAAAATAAGTCAGCCAGAGAAAGACAAATAACATATGATTTCACTCATGTGTGGAAGTTAAGAAAGAAAGCAGATAAACATATGGGGAAGAAAAGAGAGGCAAACCAAGAAACAGACTTTTAATTATAGAGAACAATGTGATGGTTACCCAAGAGGAGATGGGTGGGAGCATAGGTTAAATAGATGATGGGGATTAAGTATGCACTGGGTGTTGTGTGGAGGTGTTGAATCACTATATTGTACACTTGAAACTAATATTAGACTGGAATTTAAATAAGAATCTACGAAAAAAATGGGGATAGTTATAAAACACGCATATCCATGGCAAATTATCTTGCCATGTCTTAGAGCCACTCCAGCATTTTGGACTCAGCATAACCAGTGGAAATTGTCCGCAGATGCTGAATTTTTGTATATTTTATGAATCTGAGCATTTGAGATGACCACAAGAGTTAAATTTAATTTCAACCAATCTATCTCAACTATTCCAACTCATCTATCATCAGTAAACTCAGGTATCTTCTACCGTAGATTCTAGTCCTTATTGTTGCCTACCAATATAACTGTGGATCTCCAACTGTCTCTAGCTTCCTACTGGAAGAAATGAATTTTCATAGGTAATAATATGCATTGCCTGAACTTCTTGCTGAGATAATGAACTGTCTATAGTTTTCTTCATACAGAATTACTTGATTAATGGTGGCTGTCATTCTCTTACCTTTCAAATTTATCTTCATAATGGGACAATATTTGGCAGGTTTCTGTTAGAGAATTGACTTCCAGACACAAAAGCAGATTATAGAATATGTCAATCCGTATGTATACCTATTTTATTTGTTGACATCGAGCAGTAGGTTTATTAAGCTATCATCTAAAATATAAAATTTGATATTTTCAATGGAATTTTAATTTCCACCAGTCTTTTGTCTATGATGAGAAAGGAACTTGTGATATCTACACTTCAGAATGAGTGGGAAAATGTAAGCCTTTTGTACTTTCCTAATTCTAATTTTCTGATTTCAAATGAAAATGGCTCATATAGATGAAGAAAGGAAAGCTAACCAAAACACAAAATAATGTTAAGAAGGAGATATATCTGAAATTTATTCCTAAATATCAAGTATTATTGTACATCCTTCCAGGGAATCACTTAGTATACATTTGTTAGTAAGGAAGCTGTTACTATATGTATCTACTCATCATGTAATGGGTGTTAACTTCATCGTCACAAACCAGATGCAGTTGGTACTCCACAACTAAAAATAAATAAATAAATAAAAATAAAAAAGAGGGAGGACGGTAAGGGGGAAAAAAGGAGAGGAAAGGGGAAGGGAAGGGAAGGGAAGGGAAGGGAAGGGAAGGGAAGGGAAGGGAAGGGAAAGGAAGGAAAAAGTCAACATCAAAACATGGATTCAATTTTATTATTTTATCTCCCTCCATGTTACTTTGGTGATAGCATGTTGTTTTCTCTCTCTCTCTCATATATATATATATATATATATATATATATATATATATATATTTAAGATATCTAGGGACAAATAAAATATCATTTAAGGAAAATGCAAGAAATACGGTTTTAAAAGATTCTTTTCTCAGTCTTTCCATTGCTTTGCACAAATAATACCGATGAGGTCATGCTCCAGGAAAGGCAGAAGAAGGATTCTGAATGCTTGGATGGAAATTTTCAGCACACTATAATGAGAAAATCTGTGCAGACAGATATCTTCAAGTGCTCCATATTATGTGAGGAGTTATAAATGAATAAAAGGTCAGATATATTTAGGAAGTTCTGAGTTCATTAAAAGTAAACATGTTTCTTTCATTCTCAGAGCTTTAAACAAATTTGAGCATGAGAGAGAAGGCAGCAGGATAGAAAATGTGTAACAACCAATGAGGGATGTTATCTGAGAGAAGTTTTGGAATGATAAGGTCAGGCTTTAAATTCCAGATATGTTGGGGACACCTGGGTGGCTCAGCTGGTTGAGCATCCAACTCAGTTTCAGCTCAGGGCATGATCTCATGGTCGTGGGGTCAAGCCCCATGTCAGTTCCATGCTGCTCATGGAGCCTGCTTAGGATTCTCTCTCTCCCTCTCTCTCTGTCTCTCTCTCTCTCTCTCTCTCCCTCCATCTGTCCCTCTCCCCCTCTCATGCTCCTCTCAAATTAAAAAAAAAAGTAAATAAAACAATTAAAAATAAATTCCAGATCTGTAATATAGCATGTTACCTTAGATGAAAGTTTAATTTCTTTAAACCTATTGCCTAATTAATAATATTGTAAATTATACCTACCAGGGAATTGAAAAATTTAATGAGTTAGAAAAATATATGTACAATTTCCAGATGATAATAATAATGATAATAAGTAAATCTTTTATATGCATTATTAAACCTAATACTAGCAAAAAAAAATCGTGAGATAGATATTAGTGTTTTCTACCCCAATTGAATCTTTAGAAGGATACACACACACACACACACATATATATTTATATATATATATATATATATATATATATATATATATATTATTTTTTTTTTTTTTGGCATTTTGTTCATGGGTGCATCCTAGTGCCTAAAAGTATATACAGTGAGTCAGGACTCAATAATTATTTTTATAAAGTGAATGAATAAAGTAAAAAAAAAAAAAAACCACTATTGAAAATCTATGCAGTTTGATTCCAGAGTCTGTGATTCACCCACATCATGTTGTGGACTTCAACACAAAGTACAGTTGTCTTCTTTTTGTTTTAATTTCTTTTTAGATGAAGTAACAGCTTTTGAAATTAGAAAATTTCCACAACTAAACTAGTGTGTTTTATTTTTCCACTTGCGTTAAGTTATTATACCTATTCATTTATTAACAAGCATTTAGCGAATGTTGCCAATGTGTGAGACACGGCTAAAGACTAAAAACTTCGGAAGGCAGCTCTACTTAACACTATACCACCAACACTGCACAAAATCTGAAAACTCTGTACAAAAATGGAAGACAAACTCCTGCTTTCCACTCTAGTATAACGGAGAAGATCAACATGTAAACAATTATTAGTGAACACAGTTCAAGTGCCTGCTTATTTATTGTTTATTTGGGACCCACTATGTTTCAGACACTACAGTGTGAACTGGTGAGATAATAGGAACAACTAAATGTTCTGGAAAACTTTACACACAATGAATAGAAAGCTTTCAGAAAAGGAAAACAGGTAATTCAAAGATCACAAGCAACAAGTTAAAAAAAAAAGTGGGTTGGTCATTTGTGAAACTATCTGTATGCAAACATAGAAAGAAAATAGGAAGCTATTTGTGTGTGCTTACAATTATTGATCATCTGGGATGTGCATGGCATCTAGGGAGACCTCAATAATATTGTTTGAATAAGTGAACAAATGATGTCATAAACAATTATTTCTAAGGAGCTGGAGGTGAAAGAGATATAGATTGGGAAAATTATTTTTTCAATCTTCATTTCGGATTTTCTTTTTTGGGGGGGGAAATGTTATTTCCTTCTCAATGTTCATTCTCAATTACTAGTTTTAGAATTATTAGAAATCTTAATTCTAAGTTAACCAAATTTGATATAAAGTAGTGTATAATATGTACATTTCTTTTTTTAAAAAAATGGACTTAAGAACACCTGTGGTAATAAAACTTGAATCAATAGAAATAATTTCTATCAAACAGATATTATTTAGAAAAATGTCACTGTACACTTAGAAACATCTGTTTAATGAGCCATTTGAAAAATAAGCATGAGTTAAAGAAAAGACACATTGGTAAAGACATCAGGCAAGGATGATGAATCAAATCAGAGATCAAGGGTAAAAGCAGACTGCCTAGAATTGCAGATTGCCATAGCTAATTTCCTTTCTTTTTGAGCTGTGATTGTCACTTTATAGCCAAGACTAATATATCATAGTGCCGAATTTTTCACAGAAAATATTCTGTAGTCAAAATAATGTTAAAATTGCAACATGCTGCAGAAATTTAAATATCAAGGTAAATTTATGTCCCATTCCAAAGCCTGAGTAGAGCAGACTGGGCCTGCCTGAAACACTAGCTAGCCCAGTCCTAAGTGCCTCCCAGAATCGCACTGATCACCTTGAGTTTGCCTTGAGTTTAGTTTCTTTCTTCATTCTTTCGGGAATAGACAACCAATTTTTGTTTTCAACATCCAAATATAGAATCTGTCTCTTAGGAGAAGATCCATATTAATGCAGCTTATAAAATGGATTTATACAACTTAACTGACATTAGTTATATCTAGGAATTATTGTCCTAGGTTTCAGACTACTAAAATTATACGTAAATTACATGGAAAGAAAACAAGGTTGTGATAGGGACTCTTGGGAGGAATGGTAGAAGTTAACTGAATATTTGTGGTAGATTGCAACGATAACCCATTTCTTTATGCCTACCTTTAGGCATGACCTTTGTCATATCATGCTGTAGTTTCTCATGATAAAGGGAAAGAGTTTCTTTCCCTAAGCTGTGTGTTTGTGATGCCCCTTCAATATGTCTTAGTTAAGCAAATG
Organism: Neofelis nebulosa; assembly: GCF_028018385.1. Lineage (NCBI taxonomy): Eukaryota > Metazoa > Chordata > Mammalia > Carnivora > Felidae > Neofelis > Neofelis nebulosa. The sequence goes on along the minus strand of NC_080784.1, from coordinate 90,924,920 downwards.
AGGCAACAATGATGGTATGCCAGTTCCAAGTGCAGTCTTCAAGAAACATTCAAGAGGTTACCATTTGCATTCTTGTGCCTCCACCTTCACCATGATAGTAGGGTGGGCTAGCCTGCTAGAAGATGAGTGATGTAGAGCAGAATGTGAAGTCAGCCTAGATCAGCCAACAGAGCACTATCTCAAGACATGTGAGCAAGTCTAGACAAGAGCCCAGTCAATATCTAATAGACTTTTAGACACAAGAGCCATAAACTGTTTTATGCCACTGAGCAGCGCAGATGTGTCAATAGTTAACTGATACAGTATTCAACAACCTGGATTAAGCTATCCTAAGGACTCCATCCACCACAGGCAGGTTTCTGAGCACATGTTCTTGCAACATTCTCAATACTCCAGGGGCTCTACCAATACATTTGGACTGTATTAACGAAGAGGTCTTCACACAGAGCAATATTCATGGATATATACCAATGACATTTGTTTCTTATGCATTGGTATTAACAGATTTGGCATACATGTTTGTCATTTACAGCATGTTTATGTTATCAGACATTACATATGTTATTAGACATTACATATTTTATTAGACACCTAATTTTTTACAGAAAAAAGTCCCACACATATACAAATAAGTTTGTACGTATGAAATACCCTAGTATCTCAGCATTCCTAATAATGCCATATACTTACAAAATATGTTTCTTTCACTTGTGCTTAAGTTTTCCACTAATTCACACAACTCTATGCCCATTATTTTGCCCTTCCAAATCTTTCTTAAACTCCCACTCATTTTAAATTGAACTCATCAGTTGAGTATTATTTAGCAATTACATAATTCTGAATTGTACAATATTTAACAAGTTCCCTTCTAAGTTCTTAGTTCATTAAAGGAATGATTAAATCTTTTTCTTTAAACTACTCTTGATCTCCTTATGACCCTAGAAATGAGAATAAAGCTATACACACAGTAAATATAGAATAAGTATTTGCTAACTGCAGTTTATTTTGAAAGTTAATTTGGTGCATACTTTGAGGAATGTATGCCTTGGATTTCATTGTTTCCAGTTAGTGTAAATTTATCATGTCATTGATTTGAAGCTAATGGTGCCACTACATTTAGCTCCTGAATTAATTTCCTGTGACTGCTATTGCACAGTCCTGGAGGCTAGAAATCTAAAATCAAGGTGTCAGGAGAGCCATGCTCCCTCTGAGACTCTAGGTAGAATCCTTCTTTGCCTCTTCTTAGCTTTTGACGGTGGCCGCCAATTCTTGTCATTCCTTATCTTTCAGCTACATCTCTCTAATCTCCATCTACCAGGGGTTAGGACTTTGACATATCATTTTCAAGATACAAATCCACCCATGATAACTCCTAAGTCCCAGGTGATGTTTTGCCCAACCTAACTAATACCCAGAGTTGTAAAGAACGAATCTTGGCCAATGAATCAAATTCTAGAAAGTAAATCTCTTTTTTTCTGTCAGGCTATAGCAACCCCCACCTAGCAAATCAATCATAGTATTAACAAATTTGAAAAAAACATTAACCTGTATATTAAAAGAAGGCCTTACTACAGATGGAGATTTATCACATATAGCAGTGTAGCAATCAGCACTGTTGTATGGATGGTTTGACAAGCAGCCATGTCTATAGCAGTTTTTTGATAAAAAATGATGAGCTACTAATTGCCTAGAGCTGTCCATATGGACCTGTCAATCAAATGTTACAGATAAAAGCCTCTGCAAGTACATCAATGGACATATAACTATCTTGGCAATCATACAGACAACCAATTTGTATACAAATATAGCTTAATCCACTAAAAGTAGCATAATACTCATTTTATGAATCATCAGTTCATAAATTTGATCCAAGAGCATAATTTAGGCAGAAGATTAGAAAATGACACCCCATCATCAATTCAAAAGCATATAATTTCAATAGAAATCTCTAGATATTGTTGGCAAAACTAATAATCAATGACTACTGGAATTGAACCAGTGTCCTGAATGACTTAGGTCTAAGTAACATTTTTAATATATCATTTAAGATATATGAGGTATGAGATTGTCTCACTATTATTAAAGTTAAACACATTTTGGTATACTTTAATATTGAATTAGAATAGATTTACGCCATTATTTTTATTAAAAAAATAAAGGAACAAGGCAGAGGTATATTTTCACAATGATATTACTATATATTACTATAATGATCTAAATGCATCTGCCTTTCACATAATCAAATATTTCTTTCAAAATAATGTGCTGCAGGGGTGCCTGGGTTGTTCAGTAAGGTAAGCATCCACCTCTGGATTTTGGCCCAGGTGATGATCTCAAGTTTCTTGAGACTGAGCCCCATGTCTGGCTCCATGCTGACAGCTCAAAGCCTACTTGAGATCCTTTCTCTCTCCTTCTCTCTCTGCCTTCTCCCATGTGCTCTCTTTTTCTCTCTCAAATAAACATCTAAAAGAATAATATGTTAAAATGAGGTCTAATTTTTAAATGACTTAACTGAGGTTTCAAAGATAAGTATGATAATTTGTGCAATACAAATAAAATCCATGTCTCACAATTATCAATGTATAGAAAACGCTAAGACATTGAGGTTCCATTTGAGGGGAATCAATAGATTGATTTATGTGAGTTTAAGGGAAAAACTTATCAATTCCATAATTTTTAATTCTTATTGGATAACTTCAGAGGTTTCTCCAAAGATTAGCACCATAGTTATTTATACATTGGATAAATGTTTCATGGTGAAAATGCGAAATATGAAAGGAAAATTTGACCATAAAACCTGAATTTCACCTATAGAAGTATTTGAATATCTAATTATTTTAACAATGATTTCTTTTTAGCATGTAATTATTATTATAACTATTATTTATATATAATTATAGAAATCAAGAATAAAAATTCTTCTATATAACTGTGATATTGTGTTATAATGATAATTTAAAAATATACTTATGTATTTTTTTAATACATTTCCCCCATTTCCTGGTACAGAGCTGCTAAAGCTTCTAGGAGTTGATAGAGTGAAAGGAAGGTTTCGGGTTATTCATAATATGCCCCTTTCAACCACATCTGAGTTTATGCTAAGGTGACTCTTTGATATCAGAAAGACCCAGGAATGAGTGGAGGGCTGGAATTTTCAAGCCCTCCTCCAACCACCAGGAGGCAAGAGGGCCTGGAGGTTTACTTAAATAGCAATGTCCAATGATTTCATCATTCATGTATATACAGTGAAGGCTCCACAAAACTCTTAAATGATGGGGTTGAAGAGCTCAGTTGGTGAACACACTGAGTTTTTAACACTGATCTGCACCCTTTGCCCATACATTGATCTGTGTAGCTCTCCCATGTTGCTGTTCCTGAATTGTAGCCGTTGGGCAGTTAGGCATCAGCAAGGACAAAGCAAGAGAAAGAAGATGCTGGCCACACCCTTGGATGTACTCCAAAGGGTTAACAGCCACAGCTTCAGAGCCACCTCTAAGGACTCACAGAATAGGAAGGACTTAGCCACAGAGCTGGCTCAAGAGCCACAAAGGGACTTCTAACAGCTGAACATTCCCACAAGGGATGCATCTTGCCCTTAAGTACCTTTAAGGTCACAGCAAAAGCTCATTAGACATTCATAAATATACATAAATAAAGTGTAACAAAATGCATCACGGGCAGGTACGTGTGCAGAAGCCAAAATGCGATATAACCACCAGCTGTCATTCAAAAATGTCAATCAAAATTATATTTACATATGCAGAGCACAGGCTTAAAAGGATGCAGCTAGAGCTTCTGTGTATCATTGCCACTCTTAGGCCTGCAGTGGCCCTTAACCATGTACTATACTTATCCACTCAATAAACTATCTCCCCGTTCTGGTCTTGGGCCTCTAATTCTTTGTTGCATCTGGGATAAGAGCCTAGTGATTCATTAATATAGCCTTTAAAATAAACCGGTTATAGTAAACAAAGCATTTCCCTGAGTTCTGTGAGGCAGTACAGCAAATGAGTAAACTTGAAGAAAGGGTCTTGGGAATCCCTTGATTTTCAGCCAAGTTACACACAAGTGTGGGTAATGTGGAGATCCTGTACCTGTGATTGGAGTCTGAGGTAGGGAGCAGTTTTGTGGAATTGAGCCTTAATTTGTGTCAGAAATTGCTTAATGTGAGTAGTGTCAGAATTGCTTAATGTGAGGGGAAAAATCCATACACTTAGTGTTGGAAATGTAAGAAGTAAAGAAATAGAAATTCTTCTTTTTTTAAGTTTATTTATTTTTTGAGAGACAGAGACAACTAGAGTGGGGGAGGGGCAGAGAGAGCGGGAGAGAGAGAATCCCAAGGAGACTCAGCGCTGTCAGGGCAGAGCTCGTCGCGGGGCTCAAACCCATAAAGCCGGGAGATCATGACTTGAGCTGAAACCAAGAGTCCCATGCTTAACCGACTGAGCCACCCAGGCGTCCAAAAATTCTTTTCTTTAATAGCTATTCAGCAAGCCATCACATACTGAAGAAGCAGAAGCAGAAGAAGGAGAAGAAGAAGAAGAAGAAGAAGAAGAAGAAGAAGAAGAAGAAGAAGAAAGAAGAAGGAGAAGGAGAAGGAGAAGGAGAAGGAGAAGGAGAAGGAGAAGGAGAAGCAGAAGCAGAAGCAGAAGCAGCAGAACAGTGTTTCTGCTTCAAACTTGGTAAATGTTCTTTTCCCTTTGATCTACCCGTTCAAAATTGGCTTATATGGAAATGTAGAGATGGATGAAAATTAAGATAGACACACTGATGCTTCAGCAAGGCTTGACTTCAAACAACTAATTTTTTCTGGAAGCCACCTCCTCCCTTTCATTTGTTTCTCGGTAGAATCCTTTGTTCCAGAGACTCAGTATCCATACTTAGTAGTAAGTAGGCTAGAATGGCAGGTGGCAGCACTAGTCATGAGACCACCTTGAAGACCGGAGGAACACGGCTGGCAGCACGTGCTGCTTCAGATTCTTACAGAAACCACCCATATCTTGTATTTTCCTATAAAACCTCTCAGCCTTTACCCTCAGTTGAGTCTGCAGTTTTGAAGGCATTAGTCTGCTGCAGCCTTCTTTGCAAAGCAAAGTAATAAAATGATCATTCTTCTTTATCCCAAAACTCTGTGTCCGTGTTTAATTTTGGCTCCAGAGCACAGAGGTCAGTTTTGGACAACAAAACTCAAATGCCATCTCTCTCATAGATTGAGACTACTTCATACCTTGACAGATAAGGTAGACTTAAGGAAAGCTCAACTACTTTTGTCTATAATTCCTTTAAAAGAAAGAAACAACAACCTGATCCCTTATGACATAATGAAGCATTCAAAAAATATTATTTTAGTTAGAGAAATACTGGTGGGTTTAAAGTTATCTACTCAGAATTGTTTACCATAGTGATTTTTTACTTCAATTCTTCAGAGCTGCGCATATGTAAGTATGACTCTTGCAAGATTCTGATATTTTAAATGTGCAGGTTGTTAGTTATCCAAGTTCATACTCAAAAATCTTCCATCTCTTACCAGTGATGACCTTTTCTGCAGGAATAGAGATTTATAGGTGGTGATTTACACATTTCAAATTCACCCAACTTTCATCCAATTCAAATTTAACTTGACAAACATTCTAGCATTACAAATATATCTCTGGATAACTCAGTGCGTTGTTGGGGTGGATGGTGGGTGATTTATTGGTGATAGTAAATGCCTTAAAAACAAACAAAAACAAAAACAAACAAAAACCACAAAACTCTTCCACCATCATCCAAGATAGGTAAGCTACATCATTCAATGGGCAAATTGGTCAGTATTTATTAAATTTCTAACCTGAAAATATTAACAAGCACAGTTTGGTAAACTGCTGGAGACCTTAAGCATACAAAACATTCGCATTGTGTTTGTCATTACAGTCTAATTATGGAGATAGAATTATTAAACATAAAAGTGAGAAATTATATGACAAAACATAATTACATCCTAAAATAGGCCAAAATTAGCTGTATTTTATAAAGGAATTGTCTTCAGTGGGTCTATAAAAATGTACAAATGCGTAGAATTCTCAACTAAGTAGCTAAATAGTGTCATAGTTGCTGCATTAACACTTCTGAAGTTATTATACAAGCAAACACGTAAATACTTAAAGTCTGTTTTGTCTTTGCTTAGGAGGGATAATTTCTATAAACCTGAGTAAGAATAAGGACATGAAGTTAAGATAGTCCCTATCTGTCCAATAACAATTAAAAATTGGAGTAGTTTCAGCATAGAACTTTGCATTCAATAAAAAAAAAATGTTCTGGAGAAATGTCCTCCTGAGTTCCAATCTGCTGAACTCTGCTGTGCTGGTTGAAAACAGAGCTTGTGATAAAAATCTCCTAGCTAAATTCAATACCTGGGGAAATCAAAGAGATAGGACACTTGTTTCACATACAGAAGGAGGGTTAAAGGGAAAGGCCCAAACAGTTCAGCAGCACACATATGTTAATATATTCCAGTCCTTAAAGGCTCCAGAAAGTTGTTTACATGTCAAAAAAGAAAGAAAGAAGAAAGAAAGAAAGAAAGAAAGAAAGAAAGAAAGAAAGAAAGAAAGAAAGAAAGAAAGAAAAAGAAAAAGAAAAAAAGCACCCACCCAGTACAGGCTCAGCTGCTGTATCTAGTAATAGAAAATTGCTGATATACTGGCAACACCACCATCAGAAAGATCAGTGTGAATAGTTCCTACATTCCTCATGTTAGCTTTTCTACCAAATAGTGAGGCTAACAAAGCTTGCTTTCATATTCACTACATTATGATAACACCTTTATGTATACTTTAAAACTAAAACTGAAGATGCAACTTATCACTTTGTAATACCTAATTTGCATTCAATTTCCTATAGTAATGTGTTAATTTCCACTGTAAAAATATCCTTGCTGTGGTGTACTGGAATTAGGTAGTTAAGGTCACAAGGTATCGTTTAACCAATTAAATGAAATCTCAGTAGATTAAAAGAGCCAAAAAGAAGTAGTGATGCTTTTACAACTACTTACTTAAAAAGGACACAAAGAAAGAGCTCTCCCCTCTCAACCCACTGCCTCTCTCTTTTTTTCTCCCTTAGACTTGGCACTACATGTGGTGTGTTTCTGCTGCTTACCTTTTCCTGTCCCAAGCTTAAAAAAAATAAAACTCACATCCCGAAATTGCAGAAAAAAGGAATTTAGAATACCTGAAACTAAAATGAAGACCTTTGGCAGTAATCATAAGTATACGGCTCTTTGAGGTTGTCATTTGTTCCCGTTTAGAGGAATAGAAGTAAAGACTGAAATCCCTAGTTCCCCCTCTAAGATTTAGAGATAATACTGACAGGGAACTGGGGGAGGGAGGAAGAGAGAAGAAAAACAAACAAACAAACAAACAAATTTCTTGAGGTTCTTTTGTGTCCATTTTTAAAATTATCTGCATAACAATTAGTGGTAAAATATAGGCATGATTATGTAAACAGGCTGTTTAAATTAAAAAGCAAGGCATACTTGAAGTGGGGTAAAATAAAGCGAACTCTTCATTACAGTCTCATAAACATTTTATGACTATATAATTTGAAATCATATTCTATTGGTAAAGGTTATCATAATTCTGTCCAAAAAGGAAACATGTAAAATAAGAAACCTGCATAAAATAATCTGATCTTGATACTAATGACTAATATATAGATGTAAAAAGGACACCTATAAGGTCTTGTACTTTCCATTGAAATTACAAAAGAATTTGTCTTCTAAGACATATTTCATTATATTTGTTGCGTGTACCTTCCATCCATGTAGTTCACAGTTACTACATGTATCTGGTGGAACTAGCATAGTCACTCAAAAAATAAGGAAATAATGCAATATTTACAACAAACTTTATGGGAATTTAATACTGAATGTCCCCCCAAACCAAATTCAGACAAAGAAAGCACTCTTTTATTAATCAAGCATATAATTAGTATATGACAGCCCCAAAATACAATACACAAGCTAGTTTTGCCAACCAGTATACTTTTTGTCAACTCAAATATGTAGAGGGGACATGAGGGGGCCAGTCTAAGTGTGTGGTTGGAAAGAAAAGAGACTTGACGGGAAACAGCAACAATAACTTGGGGAGTTCGGTAAATTTGCTCTCGAAACAGAAAGAACAAAGGAAAATCAATGTCTTTATTTGATATATAGTACTCCTTCCCAGACTATATTTGCTTTTCTCATCTAGTTTCTTCATCAGTAGTACAACTTACACTGTCCATATCAGACATAGAAAAAGAAAAAAGCGCATTATTGAATAAAGCATCTGCATAATCACTGGAGCGTTGCAGTATAGCAGTGATAAGGAAGAACAAACGTAGTCAGTGGTTTTTAGAACCATATATGATTTTAGTGTTGACATACTCAGCAAAGAAAATACAAAAATTTAACCTCTCAATTCTATAGCAATATACCTTAATATCCCAAAACTATGGTAGATTATATATTTTGTGGAAACTTATGTTATATGATATCCTGTAAGTACATGTATTTACATAGTGTTTGGGGATGTTGTGAAATTAAATTTGCTTATTAATTATAGTAGTTTATCTGTAGATTCTTTGGAGTTTTCTTGGTATCATGATGTGGCTACAGATGACGGTTTTATTTCTTTCTTTCAGTTTTTTACACATTTTTTTATAATTGTTACGGTTGTTAATATTACAAATGGTGAGGTTTCTCTTTAAAAAGCTGCATAAGAGTGGTGATGGCAGGCATCTATCAGAAAAAACTATTTCAATATTTTACTGTCATGTGTATGGTACCTTGATATGCTCTATAGTTTTTCAGAGAAAAAAAATCACCTTAAAGGAATTTTCCATTTGACTTCTATTTGATAAGAAATGTGAGGTTCTTTCAACATGAACTGATGTTGAATCGTATTCACTGCTTTCTCCTATATTGAGATGAACACAGGCTTTTATATTTCTTCATTTTTTAAATGGTGAGTTACGTTGTTACACCAATCTTGTATTTCTGGAATAAACTCAAATACCTTGTAATATATTTTTCTTTTTATATATTGCTTCAATGTATTTGCAAATATTTTAAGTAGAATTTCTTCATCTATGTTCATGAATGAGATGGTTCTCTATGTATATATGACTGCATAACTATTTAGATATTTTTTATGGCAGTTTTGATAAATGTTTCAACTACATTATTTAGGTTGATAACCACCCTCTTATTTTCGTGTTCATCAGAAAAACTCTAAATTTCTTGTAGTATTGGTGTATAGTTAACGAGTCCTATTTCTTTTTTTTTCTCCTTTTTTCCTCCCTTCCCTCCTCCCTCCCTCCTTCCTTCTTTCTTTCCTTTCCTTTCCTTTCCTTTCCTTTCCTTTCCTTTCCTTTCCTTTCCTTTCCTTTCCTTCCTTCTTTCCTTCCTTCCTTCCAGCTTGATTTCTTCTGAATAGCTTTTATTTCACTCTTATTTTTACAGGATATACTTAATGCATAGAGGCTTCTTGGTTGGCATTTTTTTAGCACTTTGAAAATACCATTTCTTTCTCTTTTGTTCTTCATTACTTCTTACTATTGTTGACAACTTCCTGTGTATCTTCTTGCTCATTTAAAGGTAATGGTCTTTTTCACCAAATGGGTTATAAAACTGTGTTATTGATTTGCAAGAATGCTACCATGATGTGCCTAGGTGTGGTCTTCTTTTATCTTTCTTATTTGGCATTTATCAGATTTCTTGAATCTGTGACTTGGAGCTTTTCATTAGCTTTAGGGAAAAAAAAATCAACCATTACTCTTTAGATATCACTTCTCTCCCCTGTTTCTAGCAATATATATATATTGCTATATATATATATATATATATATAGCAATATATATATATATATATAATTTTATTGCATTATACCTTTTTTTGTCTCTCTTTATTTCATTCTGTGTGTTTTCTTCTGGCCTACCTCTCGGTCCACTGAAAATTTCATCTTTTCTTTTTGTTGTCAAAAATAGCTACTGAGTTCTATATTTTACCTATTTTATTTTTTAGTACTAGACTTTGCTTGTAGTTCTTTTTATAGTTTCTCGTTCTTTGAAAAATTCTGCAATCTTATCTTTTACTTCATTGATTGTTAACCAATTATTTTAATGTTCATGGCTGATAAGTCCCTTATCTGGATTCCTATGAGTCTGTTTCTTTTGGTTGCTTTATCTCTTGTTTTTTGATCAAGTTTTGTCTTCAGTGACTAATCATTTTAAGTAAGTTCTAGAAATTGCATATGAACAATCTTGGAGATAATTTGAGGTTCTGGATGATGTGAGTTTACTTCCCAACATTGTAAACTAACAATAATAAATCTAATGAAAGAATGGAGTGTTTTCTTTAAATTCAAATAGACTGTGGAACAAGTCTGAACTTAGTAGGGTAGGGTTTGATTACTTGAATCAGAGATAACACAACATTCAGGCTCTAATTCATCCTCTGAGTTAAAATTGACTTTTTATAGGAAAAAAACAAATGGTATTATTATAGTATTCATTAAAAGAACCTGTGTTATGGCCGTTTCAAGTGATGAATAGCAAAAAGTTATAAAAACACCAACACTCAAATAAAACTAACCCTGTGTGAAACTTAAGAAAAAACAAAAGCAAAACCAAAATAACTGCAATAACATCTGAACTGACAATGGTTATTAAAATTATTATTTTAAGCTATAATTATTTTTATATTTCCTTTTCTTTTACCAGTTTAACACATAGAAGCTTCTAAATTTATCTTAATTAAAGCTGATTGTGTGCTTCAAAAAGAAAAGAGAATATAGTTACAAAGGAATAGAATCCTCTCTTGAGACCAGCAACTCTCAAAAGCTTTGCTGATATCCCACTTTTCTATTGACAGACCACAAATAAACCTGATGGAATATGCCAGTTATTTCTTTGGCTTTTATAAATGACAGGCAATTTTACAATCTTATTTTTAGACTGAAGTCTACTTAGTAGAAACCTAATTAATGAATTATTTAAAGTAACTACAATAATGCTTAAAAATTAAAACTAACACATTACTTAGAAATATTATGGTCAAAACAGGTTAGCAATATCACAAACATCTAGTACACTCAAGAAAATTCAGGTAATTGTAATTCACTCAGTTTACAGAATGGTATTTATCAGCACATGACCTGTATTTGCATCCATTGGCCATCATGGTCAATGTTACATTCTTAGTTTCAATTATATTATAATAATGATATTAGTTTATTCTATAATATATAATTATGAATAATTATATCAAAGAAACTAAAAACGTTTAGAGATATTGATTAAATTGATTATATATCTTGAGAAACTTTAAAATATATAAATAATCTGAGTAAAACATGGAATCTACTCTTCTCACACACTCCTCTCAAATCCCAATTATCCTACCACACCCATCCCAATGAGGAGATTATTATAGCTTTTAACAATTTCGTATACACATTTTTAGATTTTTTTTCTTTGTCACTAATATAGTTAACTATGTATCCAAAAAACTTTGTTGTCCACTAAATAGCATTCCATAGATATTGTTCAGTTATTTGCCCATTTGATTTTTTTTTTTTTTTATCTTTGTGCTTCAACTGGCTTAATTGTAAAACACACCTGGAATATTTTACTTTCTTTGGCCTTATTTTTCACCAGCCAGTATGCAGAGTCCTACTTATAGTTATGCAGGGAACATCAGTCAATGAAAGATCAAAGACCCTTCCATTCAAATAGTTTGTTAATTTGAGGAGTGAGATAGACCAAAGTGTGTGTATGTGTGTGTGTGTGTGTGTGTGTGTGTGTGTGTGTCTGCGTCTGTGTCTGTGTTTGATGGTGAATTGTGTTAAATGATAAAGCAGGTAAGGTAGGGAGAGGGAGAGTGGTGATATAAGTGGAACTGTAGCAAGATGGATAGTGTTAATCTAGTGTTAATTTACAATGCAGTGAACAGGGAAGGCATCATTTAAAATGTGAAATGTGAGCAAAGCCTGAAAGAGGTGAAGGAAGGAGTCATGTATTTTACTGAAGAAGAGAATCGCAGATAGAATTACAACTGTGCCAAGGTCCTGCAGCACCAATATGCCAGGCACCTTTGACATAGAGCCAGGTTTCCACTCTGCCCAAGCGGAGTAATGTGAAGAATAGAACAAGATGTGGGGAAGGACTCATTGGAGAGATCCTGGCTTTTAGTCTAAGAAGGTCTGAGAGCTGTAGAAAGGATTTGAGTAGAATACTGATATTATTTTATTTAAATTGTAACAGAATAGGTTTTAGGTGAGCTAGGGCAGAAAGAGGAAAACAGAAGGTGTTTTAATAATACAGTTGGGAGATAATGGTGGTTTGGACATGGAGGTACTAGACTGGAGAGAAGCAGTCAGATATAGGACATGCTTTTAAAGCATAGCAGAATTTGCTATTCAAAACACACCACTTTCTTATAAGTATTATTTCATTCGGAAGCAATTGAGAAGCAGATATAGGAAAAGTTTTCTGCCCTCCTCCTATTAGCCTAAAAGCAGAACATAAGTTCACAAATGTGTTCCTCTTCTCTTCCCTGTACCAGAAACGACAAGTTAATCACCAGAGACAATTTTAGACCCTTATCAGCCCAAAGATGCACCAGAGGAATCTATATCACAAACTTTACTAACTAGCCTTTATCTACCAATAGTTTCCCCCAACACATTTACGTTCTTAGTTTGCAACCCTTGGAAGCCTAAAACTGCCTTCTTTTTCCCTTCATTTCTTTACGAATGTATTTTGTTGTTGTTGTTAAAGCATTAGTTCTAAGCCACCTCTCGAGTTACTCATCCCTGAATTTTTCCACTTAAATATGAGATACACATGTTAGCAAACTTATATTTGTTTTTTCTGTTTATTTTTTGTTTGTTTTGTTACGGAGCGCGTGCCAATAACCTAAGGTGGGTAGAGGAAACATTTTTCCTCCCCACACTTTTCAGATAGAGAGGTAATTTATTGCTGGATTGAATTTAGGGTATGGGAGAAAAGGGGCTTTAACATTATTTTAAGTTTTTGACTTCATAAACTTAAGGAGGCATGTGTCAATACTTGAGACAGGGAAAAATGTTACATAAGCACATTGGTATGGTGGGCGGTAAGATTATTTGACATCCATTTAAGAATATCAAATAAGAAATCGGTTATTTAAGTCAGAAATTTCAACGAGATGTACTAATTATAGATATTATTTAGAAGTTCTCGGCATAGTCTTTAACTCTAACTCTGCAACTGGGTAAGATCACCAAGGAAATAAAACAGAAATAAGAAGTGGTTGGGAATATTATCTTCAAATGTGTCTAGTTCTTTACCCTCCTTCAAACTATGCCCTTTCTAATGTGACTTTATAGTGCCTTCCAACAAGAAGTGACATCTATCCATACCTTTGTGATTCTAGGACAGCCTTGTGATGTGACTTGGCCAATAGATTGTAACGGAAGTATAGAGCCAGCCCTCTAGACTGGGTCACATGGCTCAGTCACCTCTATCATCCAGGCCAATGAGCTCACCAGCCTCCAGAAACCTAAGTGAGGCCCTCGTCCATCAAATAACATACCAGCTGAACACCAGTGTAAAAGTAAGTGTTCAATTCAACAGAACCTGTCCCAGAACCATTCGGTAGGCATATGGAATCCTGAGCAACAACACATATTTACTCTTTTACACTACTGAGTTTTGGGGTAGCTTATTATTCCATAATAATTACAAAAATCAAGGAAGGAATCCTAAGGGCAGTCTAATTGTTAAGGGATTAGGAATGAAAAGGAACCAAACAAAGAAAACTAAGAGAGCAGCCAGCGGGGTTGGAAAAAATCCAGGTATTCATGGTATCACTCAAACTGGAAAAAAGTATTTCAAAAGAAACAGAATTATCAATTCTGTCAAATACTGTAACTCAAGTAAGATGTGGAAGCTGACCATTGGATTTAGTAATGTAGAGAATATTGTTGTCCTAATTTCTTTTTAAAAAACTTTTTTTAATGTTTATTTTATTTTTGAGAGAGGGAGAGACAGAGTGCAAGCTGGGGAGGGGCAGAGAGAGTGAGGGAGCAGAATCCGAAGCAGGCTCCAGGCTCTGAGCTCCAAGCTGTCAGCACAAAGCCTGACGCCAGGCTCAAACTCATGAACCGTGAGATCATGACCTGAGCCAAGGTTGGACGTACAACCGACTGAGCCACCCAGGTGCCCCAAGTTGTTCTGATTTCAAAGATGCTTCCTTGACCACGTTGATAGGATGAGAACGAGGTGAATTTTATGAAGGCACTGAAAACTACTGTATGAATTTAATTATAAATTGTAAAATTTTGAAATTCTAGATAGTCTCATTTGGGCTGAATATGTATGTTTTCCAGTAAAACCAAATGTATAATCCTATTATAAAATGTTAAAACCTTAAACGTTTGTTACCCTTCATACATGCAAAAATAAATAAAACAATAAAATTCAAGCATTGTTCTTGCTGTATAAACCATTATATATGCAACTTACATTGCACATGCCTTTCATTAAACCAAATGACAGTGAGAGGTAAGGTTGCACACCAGCATGTAAACAGCATTCCAAACAAAATGTGGGAGACATTTGAATAACAATGTACTTCTAAGGGCATAGAAACATTCTTTAGTCACTTTGATCTATTAGTTACACTAATACTTTTATGTATTAAAAATAATCTTCTGGGGCAATATAAACAGTTTATACTAACATTTGATATTCAAGGTAAATCATTGGTGTGTATTTATTAATAGGCTTTAATTTCTCTGAAAGAGAGATTGGTGGATTATTTAGGCCGTTTTTGTTTTGTTTTGTTTTTTAATGATATTTGCTAAACTTCACATAAGTTTAAGAAAGGGAATCATACAATCATACATCCTGAGTGTTCAACTTGATCTCTTTATTGTCTAGGAGCCCATGTTTATCTTCTCTGCTTTCCGTGTTACCCCCCATTGGGATAGAGGACATGATGCTGTGAGTCTCATTATGTAACATAGGTTTGAAGACAGAGCACTGACGCACCCCCGGTAACCTTTGTGCATACAGGCCCCACAGCGGTCAGAAAGGAATAATTACAGCCACTTCAAAGTGATTAAAAGCAGTTCTGGGCAGAGGGAAAGAATCATCCTAATTGTGCCCTGGGGAAGAACTGTTTCAGAGGGATACTTACCATTGCTTTGAAGAAAAAGTAACTACTCTGGCCATCTCGACAGGCTTCACTATGTAGAAATGTATAAACTCTCACAGACTCCAGGGAGAGAATAAACTGAATACCCAGTCTAAGCATTGATTTCTTAATCTCATGAGGTAAACCCCTGCAGAACATGATGCAAAAACAAACCATGTGATTTCAACTGAGTGACCCCATTGCATTAAAACTAAATTAGACCAATGTCGATAAGCCTCAAGAAATGAATGTCCTTCTAAAGAAAGCAATAGTTTAATTTATAATTCTGCCTAAAGGTTTCTCTGCTAAAAATAATCAAATAAACTAGATCTAATGTTTTCTGTTTCATTTAAAATAACATCAAACAAATGTAATAACTGACCAGTAGTGATTACATATTTTGAAAGCATACAATGGTATTTACTTTCTCAAAGCTATTGGGAAACATAAAATTTGTCACCCAGTTGCATTCTGATGCTTGGAAAGAAAGGCACATTTAACTTACTGCTAGCAATGAATTAAAAACTAGGGAGAAGCATTTATGTAAATAGATTTTATGGTCTAAATTTCCATTATTAGCGATAGTTTCCATTCTGACCTAGATCTTTATTTAAAAAGATATACCTAAATGTTGTTTTCTTCCAAACTCAGGTACTAACAGGGATTATACCTGTTATTTAAGTGCAATAACAAGAGTCAGACTGGTCTAATACAAGAATGTTCATTTGTATAAACACCTTTATTCAACAATATTTTAAATGCTATTTAAGTTTTTTTCTCCATTTATTAAAAATTCATCACAGACATGATAATTGTATGCCATTGCTGATTTTGAAAAAAATTAAACATAATTATTATTGTTAGGGACATTGAGAATGTTATATCAGTCTTGTCTTTAAAAATAAAAAAAAAGTTTGTTGCAAGGGCTTTTGTTTTACATTTTACAAAGTAATAGTCTTAAAATAGAAATTGCTTCTAATTAAACCTTAAGATATAATATCATATTCATACATATTACAAATACAGACTTTATTGGGCCCTTGGGTGGCTCAGTCAGTTAAGCATCCAACTTCAGCTTAGGTCATGATCTTGCCTCCCATGAGTTCGAGCCCCGGGTAGGGCTCTATGTTGACAGCTCAGAGCCTGGGGCCTGCTTTGGATGCTGTGTCTCCCTCTTTCTGTGCCCCTCCCTTGCTTGTGCACTGTTTCTCTCTCAAAAATAAATGAACATTTAAAAAAAAATACAGACTTCAGGAAAATACTGAAACAGATAACTTTTTTTTTTTTTAAGAGAGAGAGTGTGAGTTGGGGGGAGACAGAGACAGAGAGAGAGAGAGAGAGAGAGAGAGAGAGAGAGAATACCAAGCACAGAGCCCAACACTGGACTCAATCTTACCACCCTGAGCGGAAATCAAAAGTTGGAAGCTTAACCAATTGAGATGCCCAGGTGCCCCTGAAACAGATAATTTTAGAGCAATTTGTAGGGTTTATTTTCTTCTTGTTTTAAGTGATTACTGACAAATGAAACATATCAATGGAAAAGATTAAAATAAATTACAAGAGGGGCACCTGGGTGGCTCAGTTGGATAAGCTTCCAACTTCAGCTCAGGTCATGATCTCAGGGTTCCTGAGTTCAAGCCCCCTATCAGGCTCTCTGCTGACAGCTCAGAGCCTGGAGCTTGCTTCGGATTCTGTGTGTCTCTCTCTGCTCCTGCCCTGCTCACACTCTGTCTCTGTCTCTCAAAAAATAATAATAATAAAATAAAATAAATTACAAGAGTATATGTATATAAATTAATATTTAAATGAACAATTATGACATGACTATTGAAATTTATAATTACCTATTTCATGTTTTCACTTAGTAAATTTTTTTTAAAAAATTTAATTTTTTTTTTTTTTTGAGAGAGAGAGAGAGCATGAGTGGGAGAGGAGCAGAGAGAAAGGAAGTCATAGAACTGTGCTGAAAGCTCAGATCCTGATTTGGGGCTCTAACCTACGGACAGCGAGATCATGTCCTGAATCGAAGTCAGACACTCAACCGACTCAGCCACCCAGACGCCCAAGTACATTTTTTTACTACTTTTCTATAAGGTTAAATAGTACTGCGTGTTTTAGTATGTATATAAAAAATTCTGTAGTTTTATGGAATTCTAAAACACAAGAACAGAATATGTTTTCTGTATTCTCTATTGACTATGCAAGATCTTTTATTTAAGTTTGTTTATTTCTCAGCAAGAGCTAACAGAATAATACTATGTGAAATGGAATATGTTAGTTTTTTTTTTCCTTCCTCAAATTTTTACTAGTTGTTGACTGCTATTGGAAGACTACCATATGGTGTAAAATAAAGATTTCATTCCAGTGTGTTACAATATGTTGTATTAAAACCATAAGGTAAGAAAACTTTAATATAAAGGTCATAAAATTGCTGGAATGTACCACACTGAAAAAGAAGTTGTTACTGCCTAAGTCATCTCATCAATATAATGATATACATTTCAATATGTGTGTTAAATAAAATAGATTTAAAATATTTTTAAAAGATGCCTTCTTTATGCAAAAGAATCATAATAAACTAAGTAGTGTGGCAAGCTAAATATTTAAGTCTCAAAAGAGAAATATTTAAGAGCTTGGGTCCATTCACGCATTCAGTAGAATTTATTGATTACCTACAATATAGTAACCACCAGGCAGAAAGATGTACAAACTCAGAATCAGTTCTCCAGGGGCTTATAATCTACTAATGGTGGCTGTAGATGTATAATCAAATAACCATAAAAATGCAGTATGTTCTATTTTTAGTAGACATTTGAAAATGATGTTCTGTGGACCTGGAGAAGGAAGCACTTAACTCTGCATAATAATTCAAGGAAGACTTCCCAGAGGAACTATCATTTCAGCTAAAAGTTTGGTTTTCATTATTCAAACCTCCCAAAGTGCTAAATCTATATGTCCAAAAGTTTAATAATCATAATAAAAAGAATAATTTCACAATTTCTATTCTTTTGTCCCCACAGTACAGTTCTACAGAGGAGCCAGAGTGATCTTTCAAAGCATCACTCAAAGCAAGCCATTCTTTTGCTTGAAAAGTCTGGAGTCACATCTGATCTCCTTCCAGTTTTCCTTCAGTTAATCTCTTCTCTAGACAGCAATCTTGTGAGAAAGGACTTTTCCTGATCACCCTATGAAAAACAGCATTTCTTAATGTATTATGATTTAATTAAATGAATAAATATTTGCTCTTGGCCCCAGTTCCTGGCCCAGTGCTCCTAAAACCCTTGGAAGCTCCTGAGTGAAAAGATGATCTTCAATATGCTGAAGAGATGGTGGAAACCCCTGGAGAGCTTCAGGCTGGGGGCTGGTCTCCAGAAAGACTGAGCCATAATTAGAGGGTTGGAACTTTCAGCCTCAACAGAACCTCCTGAGAGTATTGGGGAACAGAGATTGAGCTCAATACTAATGGCCGCTGATTCAATCAATCATGCTATGTAATGAAACCTTCATATAAACCCCAAAACATCAGGGTTCTGAGAGTTCTTGTGCTGATGAACACATCGAATGTGCTGGGAAGGTGCTGAGCCCACAGAGAGCATGGGAGTTCTGGGCAAATTGCCACCATCCAAACTTTGCCCTGCGCTGCTCCTGCATTTGGCTGCCCTGAGTTATATTTTTTATGGTAAGTCAGTAAATGTAAGTAAAGTGTATTTTCTGAGTTCTGTAAGTTGTTCTAGCAAATAATTGAACCCAAGGAGGGGATCGTGAGAACCCCTGATATATAGGTAGTTGGTCAAAAGTACAGGTGACCTACGACTTATGACTGGCATTTGAAGCAGGGGCAGTCTGTGGTACCGAGCCCTCAACCTGTGGGGTCTGCATAGCTCAGGATAGTTACCATCAGAATTTATTAAACCAATGGACAGCTAGTTGGGAGTCAGAGAATCACAGACCTATTTATTGTACATTCCTTTTAATCTTTTCTGTGTTCTCTACAGCACTATGCCTAAAATTATAGGAAAAGTAACTTGTCTCCCACAGATGCATTATGACAAGTGACATTTCCATTTTGTTCATTTTGCAAATATTAGCCATGCAATAAAATGTATAAATGAATAAACAAATAAATCTTGGACTGGACTACTATATTGATATTTCTTATATCACTGGTCATATAGGATATAATTAATATATCAAAAAGCAAACATTTGTTTATAAGAGTCTTATAAAGATTCTTGTGGAGAACTGTTATCAAGTGAAGGAAGATAAATGAGATATTTTGTAAACCAACTAACAAAGAACCGAAACTGACAGAAATCAAACTAGAAAAGTAAAATATCTTTGAGTTACATTATAGGTTCTCTAAAAGCTGTTTTGTTTTTCATTTTTAATTTTGTAAAGTTCATTCCTTGTCCTGAAATAAAAATGATATGACTTTCCCCCTTGTTTGCTTGTAAGCTGTAAGATCTAAGTATCCCAAAAGGCTTTAGTTGCAAATACTAAAAGAGTAAATTCCCCCCTATATGGTTTTTGAATTATCCATAGGAGGGTAATCAAACAAACCAGCTAGGGAAATCAGAGGGATCGGTTGGAGACTTCCTTTTGCCACAACTAAACAGACCAGTTCAAACAGTATGCTTCCCTGAAATGTCCTTTTGCAAAACTGGTTTTATCCTCTTGAAAATTAAACTCTCATTCTCTACAAAATGGTATACACTTAAAAGTATTAAGACAACTTGCTCTATGTATAAGGTATATTTAAGTGCGTTAAGTAAAATATTTGTGAAGTATCTCTCCACTATCATTTTGTTATCACATTGCCTCTGCAGTAGACCAAAGCCTAACAGTAATAAAATCTAATTCAAATTCTTAATTTCCTTAGTGAACTTTTTTTTATGTTGTTTGACCAACTACAGAGATTTTTAATAGAAAATATCCTCCTAAAGTAACAATATATAAGACTGTAGTATGTTCATATATATATCTCTTTTCTATGCAGATAATTTATAAGGTCCTTTACTTTAGTTAAAAATCGTATATTGCCACAGGGGAAAAATAATTTTCCTTCCACACTTTCAGTTTCAAGGCTGACTCCCCTATAATAAAAGATAGGTTAACAGGAGAAAACAAACAAGTTTAATTACATATATACCTCATGTATACAGGGGAGATACCCAGGAAAACTGAGTGAAACTACCTGAGCTGCTTAAATGTGGAAAACACAATTTTTAAAAATTTTCTGGAATTCAAAATATGCATGAGACAAACTGTGCCTCTGAATGGCTCAAAATCTAAGGAAACACTTTAGATTAATATTTAGATGCATTATGCATAGGCAGAATTGATACAAACTGTATACCACTTAATATATTGTAGTATTATATTGACATATTGCACTAGAAATAAAATAAGCTAGTTAAGATCTCATATCCTGTAATAAATCCAGTCTAGTAAAAAGCTAAAACTTGGCAAGAGAAAACACATACAAGTAAATAGCTCACTAGGGCTTCAAAAATGTTCTCTGGTATTGATAATTTTAAGACCTGTCATAATTTGACCAAAGTCCATGAAATCTAATAAAATCATTTTGTGAAACATTGCTATTTTTCTTTTTTTTTTTTAATATTTTTTTAAATTAGTTTTAGAGAGAGAGAGAGAGAGAGAGAGAGAGCAGGGGAGGGGCAGAGAGAGAGGAAGAGAAAGAAAGAATCCCAAGCAGACTCTGAACTCCATTAGCACAGAGCTCGACATGGGGCTTGAACCGATAACTGTGAGATCATGACCTGAGCCAAAATCACAAGTCAGAGGCTTAACTGAATAAGCCACCCCAGCGCCCCAGTTGCTATTTATTTTCAACTCTTTATATATCACCATATAGAGTTTTTAAGTCACTATAAACTTACAAATTTTGTGAGTTCTAATTTTAAAAGAAACTCATCGAATTAAATGACTTATTTTAAATTCCCATGTGCACTTACTAGAAAAAATTATTGTGAAACATTATACAAATTTCAAATGAAAAAAAATCTAAGAATTAAATAAAAAATTGCCAATGCATAATCAATGCATCTTCTATTGACTATGTTATAGTAATTGTGTTCCATGTTTTCCTGTTGCCTTGATGTGGTTCTATTTTATACAATGTGTGTGTGTGTTTTTCAATGAAGCACCAGTTGTTTATCATATCATGATAATATCTGTAATAATATACAATTTAATCTTTTCTTCCTAAGAGTTTCCAGCTAAAGCTCTTCCAAACTTTCATGATAGCTGTAGTATATCCTGCACTTTCCTGCTGAACACAATATCATATTTACTGGTACTATCACATCTTATAGATTTATGCCAAAAATTCCCTATAAAGTAAGTAAGCTATTTCCCTTTCATTATACGGTTGTTTTTAGTATAACTTTAAAAATAAACATTTACATTTTGCAACTAAAGAGTATGAGGGAGGTTATCTTCATTGAACGTAAAATATGCAGGTTTCAGTTGAAACAAGAAACTTTAAAATTTAATTCTATAGAATGTCATCTCAATTTAGTAAAGTAATAATACAAATTACTTTCATAACTGTTCATCTGCTTACTCTTGCCACATAGCAAAACATCTAACAATTTCTAGCATAAAACGACCATTTTATCATGCTCATTTCTATGTGTCTGAAACTGGTACAGGGAACCAAAGAAATACCTGTTTCCTCTCCATTAAATTGGAATCCTCAGCTGGGAATATATGAAATCCAAAATCATCTGGAGTCTGATTCATTCACATATTTAGTGCCCAGGTTGGAATAACACAGAGATGCAGCTCAGCTATAATTCTCAACAAGAGTATCTATCCAAGACTTTGCCACGTGTCCTGGACCCCTCACAGAATGTCAGCTTATAGACAGTCAAATATCTTACATGGCAGCTAAGGGACTACAGCCGGAATGTTACCACAATTAAATGGAATTTGCATAGTTTCTTATGACATAGCCTCACAAGTCACACAGTAAAACTTCTGTCATACCCTACTGCTTGACAGTTACAAGTCCATGCATGCACAAAGGCAGGAGACATAGACACTGCCTTTCAGTGAAAGCTGTGTCAAAGTATTTGAAGGCAATTAAAAAACTGTCACAATTTCTAAACAGAATTGTTTTAGATATTGCAACCACAAGCTTTGGGAAATTGTCAGAATTAGTAGAATATTTAAAACTGATATGGAATCTCAGATCATAAAATTCAACCTTCTATATTGACATGTGAGAAAGATAAAGACTAGAGAAGAAAAATCACTCCTCTTTGGGGAAATTATCTGTGGCTGGAGAAAGAACCATCCAAAAGCATTAAAGGATAGATATATATCACTCACACAGGTCCAGGAACTCTGCCTATTCCCACTCACCAAGTTGGAAAACCTCATAATTCAAGGGGGCGTGGGTAGAGCACATAGAAGAGTCTTATTTCAGTAGCAGGAACAATTAGCCCTATGTTAAACATTGTTATTGCCTTGCCTAACATTTCTTTAAAGGCAAGACCTGAAATGGTCAAACTGTTTGCAAGTAGCTTAACTGCATATCAGGACAAAGCTTCAGAATATAGGGCTACAAAAATATCCAGCAAAAACAAAGCAAAATATATAGTGACTAGGAACCAATAAAAAATTATAAGACACCTAAAGGTATAGGAAAATAGGATCCATAATGAGGAGAAAAGTTGGACAATTGAAACTGACCCATAACTGGGGCACTGGGTGGCTCAGTTGGTTAAGTGTCTGACTTAGACTCAGGTCATGATCTCGTAGTCTTTGAGTTTGAGCCCTGGGTTGGGCTCTGTGCTGACTGCTAAGAGCCTGAAGCCTCTTTCAGATTCTGTGTCTGCCCTCTCTTTCTCTGCCCCTTCCCTCCCCCCCTGCTCATGCTCTCTCTCTCTCAAAAATAAGTAAACATTAAACAATAAAAACTGACCCATAACTGACACAAATATTAGAATTATCAGGCATGCACATTGAAACAGGCATTAGATTGAATTTCATTTATTCAAAACTTAAGTAGAGCCACATAAGTTGTCAAAAAAGATCCAAATTCAAATTCTTGACATAAAAACCATAATATCTGAGGTGAAAAATATACCAGATGGGATTAAAGACAAATTCAATATTGCAGAAGAAAAAAATTAGTTAAGTTTGAAATAAAAGCAATGGGCAGTATCTGTTATTGAATATTGTTTGTCTCTCTTGCGAAATAACAAATAAAAATATTAGGTATTTAAAGGACCACTAGAAGAAATGAAGAAGAAATGAGTCTAGTTCCTGAAATATTAAATGGAAGTCAGCTACAATAGATAAAGAAAACCTCCATTACACACACACACACACACACACACACACACACACACACACACACTATGCATACATATTGTATTAGGCAACTGTATACTGTAGTTCATGAGTTCCAAAGGTTTCCTATGATGGAAATATTATTCATAATATTCTTAGAAGTTGTTCATGATCTCCTAGAAACTTCATCTGAAGCTATACAATTTACTCTGCAAATTTTACAGAGAAAAATTAAGTCATGCAATATATTTTACTTTAAACTTATGATTTTGGATAATGTTTCGTTTATAACAGCTAACAAAACCTATGTTAAATATAATGCATATTAGTAAAAGAAAATTTTTACTCTGTATAATTCTGTATAGTTTCAAAATTGTTACTAAACTAGCAATAAAGGAAGTTATACGACAATATACTTAAAGTGTACTAAAATAGAGCTCACAATTCTGACATCGAATTGTGATCTTGCATGAATCTGTTTTAATCTCCTGTAATGCCTCATTTGATCTGACAAAGAAGAGTGTAATTACATGTATAAATAAAGAAGAAAGGGATTCCATACTAATAGCCATGTATATCAAACCAAAGTCTTGAAAATTGAAAAGTTGGGAGCCAGTAATAATGTCCATTCATTTAGTTTATTTATTTAAATCTTTGGTTTAATGAGTGAAAAATATATATTAGGCATGGTGATGTTTTCTAGGAAACAATAAAGGGGAAGATCATCTTTGTACCTAAATTGTTCTTAATCATTTCAAACTAATTACAATACAGTGCATATATGCAAAGCATCCTGTAATGGGAAGGAGCATCCAAGAATAGAGTCCAGAGACAAGATAGATAACAGCTTAACTTTAGCTTAACAAAGGAGAAGTAGATGAGAGTTTGTAAAACATTCAAGCATAGATCACTTAACTAAAAGGTATGAAATGTGATCATATTGTGTTGAGGAATAGAAAATTGTTTAGTAAAGCTAAAGCTTATGGATAAAATGGCAGTGGGAGCTAACTTCATAATGGGCATTTGTGGTCACCTCTAGTCTAAAGAAAAAATGTAGATGTTTCCTTTGTAACCCGTAATTCTGCTGTCTATCATTTAATCTTGTTGTGACATCTATATTTTGAGCAAATTCTATTTATATTGTGATCCACTAAATTCCATAGGTCATTCTGAGCACATGATGATTTATTTCTCCAATGTCTTAGGCTCCCAGTGAAGGAGTGAATCTGCAAAGTGGTTCATACTTCCCAGTTTAGTGAAATTTCATTAACATACATATCCTACATCTTAATATTAAGGAACCAAATATTCAATGAAATAAGTGTCCATATCTTAATAAATGGATACACTATACATATTGCTCTCTAATAAAGTCATGGCCAACCCATTGTTTAAATTCCAAAATATTACAAATCATGAACAAGAAAATCTAACATAAGATATTCTGCTATTTCTCATCTTCCTTACATATCCAGATATCCTAAGCAAGCAGAAATATATCTATTAAGTCTATCTGTAAAATAAATTTTCATTCTGATTTCATCTTTGAATGAGTGTTCATCTGTTTCGGTACTTTGGGTTTTCAATGGGACCTAACATTAGATAAAGATTTCATTATATGAGCTATAAATAAATATAAATGAGCATTATAAACAAAAGTTGACATAGGAGAAGTTCCTTGATAAGAAGACGGCATCTAATTTAACCCAATAGAATGTGTTAACATATTGGGAAGAAATGTATTATGCACAAAGATTAGTCAACCTTGCAGAAATAGTTGTACAGATACTGAAAAAAATCTTACCACCCACACAAATACTATCCAGAATAAATTAGTATAAATCAACAGAATTTGAGTATCTCAACCCCTCTTTTAGAAAGGGGTATGTTGTGGCCTGATGTCATTAAAATAATTTACTTATCTACTTTACTCCTCTTCTCTGATTCAATGCTCAGTAAGTAATCTTCTAATTTTAAAATAATTATCATATATTTACATGTATATATACACATATACATATATGTGTGTATACATGCATGTATACATACACATGTATGTATACATACATACATGTATATGCACATATGTGTATATATATGTATATATATATACATATATATGCCTGTAGATAGATATATAGATGATAAAAGATAGAGAAATAGATGATAGATAGATGAAAGAAAGAAAAAAGAAAGAAAGAAAGAAAGAAAGAAAAAAAGAAAAGAAAAAAAGAAAGAAAGAAAGAAAGAAAGAAAGAAAGAAAGAAAGAAAGAAAGAAAAAGAAAGAAAGAAACTAGTTATGTGTGTGACCATTAGTGTTCTGGTCCACAGTTTTATTTACCCAGGTACAACAGTAAACTGGAATTCTGATTGTATTTATTAAAGGATATGGTTAATATGCCCTTTCCCTGAGAAAGTTCATTCTTCTGTCTGTACACAAAATGAAATTCTCAGGCAAACAAAACACCCTTGAATCTTGGTAGGTCGTCATAATAATATTAACCTCTAATTCTCTTGGGAACTAAGCACCCAGATATCTTTGGCAACAAAACCTCTAATCACATCCTTGTTTAAATTTAAAATTCTATAGAACTTGGGGCGCCTGGGTGGCTCAGTCGGTTGGGCATCCGACTTCGGCTCAGGTCACGATCTAGTGGTCCGTGAGTTCGAGCCCCGCGTTGGGCTCTATGCTGACAGCTCAGAGCCTGGAGCCTGTTCAGATTCTGTGTCTCCCTCTCACTCTGACCCTTCCCCATTCATGCTCTGTCTCTCTCTGTCTCAAAAATGAATAAATGTTAAAAAAAATTTTTAAAAAAGAACTTAAATTATTATCTAATACATTGTTCACCGATCCCTTTTGCCCACCAATTTGGAGGTTACACCTTTCATAATCCTTATTGATCACTTGTAGCCCTGCGCTATTAGTTCATGGTTACCTCATCCAATATAATTAAATGAAACACAGTCCTTTTAATTAGTAGGGTTTTTAAAAATAAATTCTTTAATTAAAGGGTTTTTTTTATATGTCAGTTTTTATTCTGCTCTTATAGAATGATTTTTTTTATGAAGAAAAGATATTATTTCTCAGTTACTGGGCCTGGCTATATCTTCGTTGCCTTCTTTAGTCTTTATAAACAAAGGAATATAATGGCATTTATAAAAACTAGAGGGACAGATTATAGTTTCTCCTAACCAGATTTTACATAAGAACCTAGCTTTGCAATTACAACAAATTGTCAATGCCAGTAGATGCAACACACTGTCATCATTATGCCTTATTATTGTGTCCTACACTATTTGTTGGGTAGTTGTTCACAGACATGTGTACAAAACAATCCATGTTTACCTTATTTGCAATAGCAAAAGAGAGAGAGAGAGAGAGAGAGAGGAGAGAAAGCTGAAGCAGTCAAATTATGGTGCTATATCCATTGAACAAAATACTACCATCTATTAAAACAAGTGAATTGCACCTAAAAGGGAATGATATGGGCATAGAGAAGGTGTTAAAGACACTTGTGTCAAAAAATCATATTGCTAAATAATATATTCAAGATATGTAATAGAAGGATATTGGCTATTAATTTATGTTTTACTAGAAATAAATTTAAGAAAACAATTATGATCATGCCTATTTCCTATTAATTATATTCATGTGCACAATGATGCCATTGCTAACAGCAACCCCATATCCCAATTATAAAATTTAATTGAAAATGTCATACACTGACCATTGGGGCTTTTTTTGTATATATAAAAAAATAATTATGATTTATTCAACCTTAATCAAACCTGAAGAATGTTTTGTTTGACCAGAATCATGAAAAAAAGAACAATAATATGAATGTCTCTAGAGAGTTTGCTGCATGGATACCACGTCTTGTTGCTATTCACTTGGACTGTGCCTTTTGTGTTAGAGAAATCATTATATATATTATCTAGAAAAACTAAGGAACTTAGTCAATATTCTTTTCAAATACCTCTTGTTATTAAATGATATTTCTTATTTTGCAGGTTGATCTGTAAAATGATGCTTAAAATTGCACACAGTTTTCTTGTAAGACTCAAGCTCTATTGTCACCGGAAGCTACTAAAATGAACAAACATCATCTTCCAAAGAAACAAAGCTTTTGTTTCCACTAACTAAAATCAGCATAAAATAATGTTTTCGTTGTTAATGTTCAAGGTCAAAGAACAACTGCCCTGAAATTTTGCCTTCTATATAGTTTTAAATGTACCAACCTCCCAAATAAACTCTTTCTTTCCTGTAATTACTTCTTTTCAACATTCCATAAAGTCACATGGAAGATACACTGATATCAATTATTGAAGTTCATATAATTGTGTTCAATATTTCATTATAATTATAATAGGCTCAACATTTTTAAAATTTGAAAGCTATAAATGGAAAGTTTAATTACTATGATATTTAAAATTGGACACGTTGTTTCATCATCTCCCAACATGATAATTAAATTTATCAGAGTATTTATCCTATAATGTATCTATTTGGCTTGGCCCATAAAATTTATTATTTTTTATATTTATTCATTTATTTTGAGAGAGAGAGAGAACACAAGTGAGGGAAGGGCAGAGAGAGAGGAAGAAAGAGAATCCCGAGCAGGCTCTGTACTGTCAACGCAGAGCACGACGTGAGGTTCCACCTCACAAACTGTGAGATCCCACCTCACAAACTGTGAGATCATGACCTGAACCAGAACCAATAGTCAGACACTTAATCGACTGAGCCACCCAGGCTCCCTACTTAAAATTTTTTAAATAATAACAGTATATATTTTAAATGATTGCATAAGTTTCTTGAATCTGGAAAGAAACTAAAATAAAATATTTAAAAGTAGTTTTGTTGTAAATTTAATTGATGGAATTGTTTTCTGGGTAATTTCATAGATATTCATATAGGGCTATACTTTAGAGTGTCTTCATAATAAACCATTTCCATAAGTAAAACTAGCCTTAACTGTCTTCAAAGTACAAACGGAAATTTTTAAAGTTAAAAAAGTTTCCCAAGTAACTCTTTTGGCCTCTTGGAATGATTTGACTATTATAGAGAATTTGAGAAAGGTGAAAGTAATATCATTATATTTAATATTTTATAAATATAGCTTAATAAATTCATGAATATTTTGATAAATTGATGTTGTCTCATTTGAAGATACTGCTGATATTTCCAAACGAAAGTTATGGCCACATGCATGGAATAAGAAAATACATTAATTCTCTTTTGATGGTCTCCATCATCCTTTATTTATTTATTTATTTAATTTTTAATATTATTTAAATCCAAGTTAGTTAATATACAGTTTAATAATGATTTCAGGAGTAGAATTTAGTTTTTAATCACTTAAATATAATGCCCAGTGTTCATCTCAACAAGTGTCCTCCTTTATGCCCATCATCCATTTAGCCTATCCATGCCCCACCAACACCCCTCCACAACCCTCAGTTTATTCTCTATATTTTAGTCTCTTATGATTTGACTCCCTATCTTGTTTTATCTTATTTTTTCTTCCCTTCCCCTATGTTCATATGTTTTGCTCCTTAAATTCCACATATTAGTGAAATCATATGATATTTATCTTTCTCTGACTGACTAATTTCACTTAGCATAACACCCTCCAGTCCCATCCATGTTGTTAAATGGCAAGATTTCATTCTTTTTGGTTGCTGAGTACTATTCTACTGTAAATGTGTGTGTGTGTGTGTGTGTGTGTGTGTGTGTGTGTGTGTGTGTGTATCTTCTTTATCCATTTATCAGTTGATGGACATTTGGGCTCTTTCCATAATTTGACTATTGTTGATAGTGCTGCTATAAATATTGGGGTGAATGTGCCCCATTGAATCAACATTTTTGTATCCTTTGAATACCTAGTAGTGCAATTTCTGGGTGGTAGGGTAGTTCTATTTTTAATTTTTTGAGTAACTTCCATACTATTTTCCAGGGTAGCTGCACCAGTTAGCATTCCCACCAGCAGTGCAAGAGTGTTTTCCCTTTCTCTGCATCCTCGCCAATGTCTGCTGTTTCCTGAGTTGTTAACTCCATCATCCTTGAAAAGATCTATATACGTGTGTTTTTTTTTTTTATTCTTACAAATATTCTATACTTTGTCTTGATTTCTGCTCCTTGTCATTCATGATTTGGAAAAATTACATTTCCTGAATCACCATTCTTTTTTCTTGTTGTTGTTAGAAAAAAGCATCTCTTCATATAACAGTTAATAGTTTGTGCAGTTTAATTAACAAAGTATTTAAATTAAATGTTTTATATAGCTTTTCAGTTGATTTAAGGTACTTAAGGACAATTAAGTACATTAAATTATACATAAAAACTATATTCCCTTTTTCTACTAGATGTTGCATTGTACTGTGCTGGGACAACAAAAGGAGACAATATATAAACCTATCATTAAAGTTACATATCTTCATTTTACTTTCCTCTCAAGGTACACAATAAGACACAATTTGAGGTGACCAAAGCCAACTTCTCAAGTTAGAGAATCATTTAAAACAAGTAAGGTAAAGAACAAAGCAGTTCTTTACCTTGATACGCTTCCATCGAAGGTTCTAATAAAATAATAATTATATATTTATTACACTGATTTATTGTTTATTGGAATGACTAATAATATTTACATATATTTGTTCATTTAATCTTTACAATAATTATATAAGGTATATATTTTTGTTATTCCCATTTTACAAAGAGCCACAGAAAAATTAAATGACTATATATGTTTAACTAGTAAGAAATGATGCAGCTGAGATTTTAGTCCTAAGACTTTGATTGCAAAGCCAAGATAACTCAAATAGTAATGAATTTATTGTACTTAATACATTTATTGTTTTATGAATTTACTTTGAATTTAGATAATTTGAAATTTTACATATTTTTTGAATGTTTAATCCATTCAAGCTCAAAGCCTGCACATTTTTGTATGTAAATATATAAACTTGTATTTTTCAAATATAAACTATTTCATAATGATTGAATATTACAACACTGAGCATACAAACTGAAAGAGGTAGTTTTTCTTTTTTTTTGCTTTTATTTTTATTTTTTTAAGCTTATTTATTTATTTTGAGGGACAGATAGAATGTGACAGGGTAGGGATAGAGAAAGAGGGAGAGAGAGAGAAAACCCCGAGCAGACTCAGTGCTGTCATTGCAGAGCCCAAGGTGGGGCTTGGTCTCATGAGCTTTGAGATCATGACCTGAACTGAGATCAAGAGTTGACACTCAACTGACTGAGCTACCCAGATGCCCCTATATTTTTTTAAGTTCTTAAAAACAGATTTATTGAGCTATAATAATTGTATAATTGTAATGGTGTAATTGTAATTGTGTTGTTTAAGTTGTGTAATCTGATAATTTTGACATATCACCAAAATCATGATGATAAGCATATTCCTCACTCCCAAAAGATTAACTGCTGCCTCACTGTAATCCATTTACACTGGCCCTGACTCTTGCACAGTTCTCAGGCAAACTCTAGTCCACTTTATGTTATTATAGATTTGTTTACATTTTCTAGAATTTTATATGAATGGAATCACTTAGTATGTGATTTTTTTTTTTTTTTTAATTGTCTGGCTTCTTTCACTCAATACAGTGAGTCTGGGATTCATTCATATTGTGTGTGTGTCAGTAGTTCATTCTTGTTATTTCTGGGCAGTGTTTCATTGTATGAGTATACAAAAATATATCCATTCACGTATATATATATATATTTTTTAACGTTTATTTATTTTTGGGACAGAGAGAGACAGAGCATGAACGGAGGAGGGGCAGAGAGAGAGGGAGACACAGAATCGGAAGCAGGCTCCAGGCTCTGAGCCATCAGCCCAGAGCCTGACGCGGGGCTCGAACTCTCGGACCGCGAGATCGTGATCTGAGCTGAAGTCGGATGCTCAACCGACTGAGCCACCCAGGCGCCCCATATCCATTCACTTATGAGGGAGTTTGGTGTTATTTCAGGTTTTGGAGTATTAAATATAAAGCTGCACTGAACATTCCTGTTCAAGTGTTCGTTAGAGGTATACTTTCATTGGGGGGGGGGTGGTAAATACATAGGAAAGAAATGGCTGAAACATATGGTGGGTTTGCAGCTCGTTTTTAAAGAAACTGTCAAAATGTTTTCCAAAACTAGTACCATTTTACATTTCTGACAAAAGTAAGGGTTCCTATAAATGCACAAAAGACTAAACTCACAACTAGTCAGAGAATGACTATTTGATAATGACATACCACTTACAGGGTGATGACATATAACTTAACCTTCAACAGAAAGGTAAAAGTTAAAATGAGCTATAACATCTCTTACTGTCAGAGACTGAAGAAGGGAATACTCTCACTTAATATAGGTAATGCAATGTGTTATAGCTACTTTACATGTAATCTGGCAATATGAAATTAAAAATACTATAATTTTATACATGTAACTAAAAAATTAAAAGCCTTTTACTCAGGAAAAAATGTAGTGTGCAAGGACATATATGCAATGATGTTTACAATAGCAGTGTTTTTGGCAGAGAACAAAGACAAACATGTATGTAATCATGGGAAAATAAAAGTATATCTATGCCATGAAACACCATGTAGCCATATAAAAAATGTCCGATAGATATACTAGTTTTCTTTAATAAATGTCCATTTTATAAAAGAAAGTTGAAATGTACAAATATAGATAGTGAGGTAGCATTTTTGTAATGTAAAAATAATAAGCCATATATTCAGAATAAGTGAACGTGATATAATAGTGTAAATGTCAATTATAGTATAAATGTTTTTATAAATTACATGGAATTAAAAAATTACATAATTCTAGGGACACCTGTGTGGCTCAGTTGGTTAAGCGCCAGATTCTTGATTTAGCTCAGCTTGGTGGGTTTGAGCCCTGCATCGGGTTTTGTGCTAACAGCGTGAGCCTACTTGGGATCCTCTTGCTCTCCTTCTCTCTCTGTGTGCCCCCCCCCCAAAATAAATAAATAAACATTATAAAAAATTACATAATTCTAAATATTATATTGCCAATATTGGGAAATATAATGAACTAAAAACAAAAGATACTGAACTTAAATATATGTATCACTATAAATTTACATAAAATTATGTGCTAACATTCATGAAGGACTTTCAAAGTAAAATAAATAACCAACAAATATCTCAATTTATCTCAAACTAGAGAGTTCTAGAAACCAATCATCTACCCTTCTGGTATGATTCCTAAACACTAAAATATTGAGGGAAATACCAGGTAAACAGGAAAAAAATACTAAATTGACTAAACTCAACTTTCTTCAGTTAACTTTGAGATCACTATTGTGAATAGTGATTCACAATATTGTGAATAGATTTATATTCTATCTTGAACACAATTGCTAAATCATTTTCAAAAATTGCAAAATCACTTTTGCCCTTTCAAAGGTTTATTTGCTCCCAATTATATCTAAACATTATATATGTTCACATGTGCCTTAAAATAGTCATTTATTGCCGCAATTAAGTTAACATGTAAAAATTGTTTCTGCTAATAAGAGAGATTTGATTTAGCTGTCTTTTATTAATATGCAACCAAACATTAAACCAACAAGTGGAGTTTAAATATTTGATCTCATAATATATGTTACTAAACATTTTTGGAAAAGACCACTTTTATATACTTGCATTAATTTTTTAAAAATAATAATGGATATTTGGCTCAAATCTATGTTTAATTTTACCACCTTTTTAAAAAGAAGCCTTTTCTTTTTTAAATTCTATACACTTGGATTAACAGAAGTAATCTAATACATGTTAGCTTAATGAAAGGGAAGTAGTGAATCAAACCACATTTATTTCAGTTCACTGTTCACAGGCTCACTCATTTGCAAAAATCTAATGAAATGCTTCCAGAATGAAAGGGAGGAAGACAGAAAGGCTGTAAAAGATTTGTGGGAAAATATGAATTAATTTTGAGACAATAAAATAAAGAGTTTAAGAAAGCTAATACTTCCTGTCAGAAAATTTTATAACAACTAATTCTACTGAATTCAATGCATAGTATTTCATAAAATTGAATTGCATGCCCAATCAATTTGATTCAATATGCTAAAGCATGTGTCATTGTTACTGAAATTTAGAAATGGTTACTTTGGGCTACTCTTATACATGGAAAGTGGAATTGTGTAGATTACACTTTATCAATTGAAATACAGACTTTAATTAATCCTTCACCTGGAAACCTAAGAACAGCTCCAGATCATTTGGTTAACCTCAAATAATATTAGTGTAATTAAGTCTATTGAAAATTTTTAGCAGCTGAAAAATGTAAATGTGAAAGAAAAAAATCACAATAGTAATTAATTACCTGCTAATTTAACGAATTCTTGGTCATTTTAATGGGCTATCCAAGACTTTGAGTCTAATCCAATCTTGTATTACTATTAGTACAACCGTAATTTTAGTTGTTTTTGTTATTTTATACAAACATACAAACATATAAACATACATACATGTATATATACACATACATTAAACATACTCTTTACCCTGCTGAATACTGATAAATAAATTTACCTATTCCAAATCAATTGTACAACCTGGTTGTGTGTGGATTAAAAAAAAATACACATTTAACAAAACAATAAGAAATCAATAACTAAGAATTTAGTTGAAAATCAGATAACATAAAACCATCTGAAAATCTTTTTTTCACATTATTAGTGCTAAATTTGTGTAGGAATACAGCAGAATAATGTTTCAGAAAATTCCAGAAGTATGCAAGCCAGAAAATCATTCCAGAATCAGTTTCCTTTTATAGAACTCAGATACCTTGATAGCAAAACACACAGTATATGAAAGCGTGTTTTACACATTTTGGGTCCTGTTTAATCTTTTTTTTAATAGCCTTTTTTTTTAAGTTTAGTTATTTTGAGAGAGACAGAGACAGCATGAGTCAGGGAGGAGCAGAGAGAGGGAGAAAGAGAGAATCCCAAGCAGGCTCTGCACTGTCAGCACAAAGTCCAATGTGTGGCTCAAACTTACGAACCATGAGATCAGGACAGAGCAGAAACCAAGAGTTGGACGCTTAACTGACTTAAACATCTGGGAGTCCCAGTTCCTGTTTAATCTTGTTCATACCTTCTTCTGATATTTGATTTACCTCCATGAAAACGTGTATCTGGTACATATCATCAGGTAAATAATTTAATCATTTTAGGAACTTCACATGAAAATAAAATTTGGTGATTTCACAATGATTTTAGCCATTTCCTTCTTCCTGGGCATTTAGCTTATTTCCAGGTATTATTTATTCCTATGAACACAGCTGAAAAAACTCTGCACTCTTATATTTTTCTTCTTAATCTTTTATTTTTTTAAAGAATAGATAACCACAAAATGAATGTTAGTGAATCTAAAAACTGGGCATTGTTAAATGTGATTGCTATTGCTAGACCACTTGTCAATAAATTGGACAATTCCTATTTCCAATGGTAATGACAGCCTCTCCAAGATCCTTTCTAACATGAATTGTTGCTCTCCATTTAATATTTACTGCTCTTCATGGCAAAAAGTGGCAACTTTCTGTTATTTATTTATCTCCACTAAATACTCTATTTGCCTTTTGTCTCTGACCCACTCTTTAGCCCACTTTTCACAAAGGACCTATAGAGAGTTTTTATTTCCTCACCTCAAACCCCAACCCAGCTTCTAGGTGTTGTTATCTTGCTTAATAATTGGTGTAAGTCATTATTAGGTTTTTCCTTTAGTATACAGTCATAGCACTGAATATGTTTTTAAATGCCTAATTGTACTTTCATTAACATATACTAGGATGAACATGTGTGGAAATTGATTGGTCATAATTATTTTGTCTCCCTCTTTTCCCTACTCTGTATTTCTGGTTTTGTTCCATTGCCAGTGGTCAAATTAGTTTTCAACTATTTTCCTCTGATGGTATATGCCATTAACATACTCTCTAAAATAATTTCCTTTTCTGGGCACCTAGGTGGTTCAGTCAGTTAAGCATCTGACTCTTGATTGATGCTTAGATTGTAATCTCCCGGTTGTGAGATTGAACCCCATGTCCATCAATGGGCTCTGTGCTGGGTGTGCCTCTCTCTCTCTGCTCCTCCCCTACTTGCACTGTCTCTCTCTCTCAAAGTAAATAAATAAACATTCACACACACACACAAATTCCTTTGTTTAGATATTTTCCTTTTGGCCTAAAAGAAAAATTATATCTTATGCAAGTATATTATTGCCAGATTAACTATTTTTCTCTATCCCATTGACTTCTACCACATATTACTACCAGGGAGAAACTGATGTTAGTATGTTTTCATTTTCTTTCAGAAATAATTTACTATAATTTACTGGAGTCTGTGGATTATTATCTTTATCCTTGGAATTCAAGGTATTCACTCTGATGGTAAAGGGATTTCTTGATTAATTCTGTCTGGGACTTGATGAGATTTTTAATTCTTTGGATCAGATGAATTGTCCCCTTTGATTTATGTAATCATTTCTTCTATATCATATATTCTTTTTCCCTTTCTAAAACACATATTATTTTCATATTATATCTCTGGCAACTATCCTAAAAACCTCGTAATTATTTCCATTACATGTCATCTTTATTTTTTTTTTCTTTTTTCTTTTTCCTGTGAGTTCTGAGCTATTAATTTCACATGATCTGCCAAGCCACTAACTTGGTGCTGAATACTGATGACCTAGTCTTCCGAATGTTTAAATGAGTTTCGCAATGCTAATATCATGATTTTAATAACTCAATTGTGCTCCTCAAGGGCTCATACTGTCATTTTGTTAAGGTTGTTGTCTGCTGATGATTTCAATGACTATATTTCAAAGTGAGCACCTCAATCTCTGGGTTGTGTTTGTTAGTCTCTCATTTGGTTCCATGTGCTTTTAAGGATAGTATGATTTTTTTTTTTCCTTCCATATGCTTAGTGATCAGATTGTCATTAGAGCAGATTGGGCAAAGGAATGATCACCAGAAGGCACAGCTCTTTCTATGCATGTGATAAACCAGAAGACCATCTCTTAACTGCCAATTGTTTCCTGAGGCCAGAGTAAAATGATTTTTTGCTTCCAAGTCTCACCAGCTACATTTGTTAGGCCTCTCCTAGTCTCAGCTACCTCAATTTGGTAACTCCTTGCCAAATCCAGAAAGACCAAGCATGTCTTCTCAAGAGTGAATGTGAGCAGGCTGGTATGGATCCTTGAGTATCTCAATGCTGAGCCATCACTGGTTATTAGATTATCCTGTTTTGTTCCTTGGCTCAGCACAAAGAAGTCCTGTGCTTTAGGGGATCTGGAAAGAGCCATGTTCCTCAAATGCCCTCTCTAGTTTTTGTATTAAGAATGCTATTGTCTTATCCCAAAGAGGAAGCCAAGATATAGAAGGAAAGGATATGGTTTTTAAGGATTTATGTTTTGCCCAGAGTCTCTCACCAGTAAACCTTACTACTCAAATAAGGTAATGAAATATGATTATTTATAAACATTGTGTGTCCTTAGATAGTCAAATAAATAATATTCCAGTCAGTTAAAAAAATATATGTGCAAACTCTTTTATCCTACTAGATTTTATGTTTGGCCTACTCATTTTGTTAACACCAATTGGGATGAAGGTAGGACAGGAAGGAAGAAGAAATATAAGAAATGGTGTACTTAGCCTTTATAATATTATACTGCAATGTAGCTAGGTAGTAATTCTAAGGGGGCATTTTCTTATTTCCATTGGGGAAGTGTTACAGGGTAGAAGGGACAGAGGGGTAAGAGAACTAATCATTTGTTTGCAAGATACAGTGTGAGTATCTCTCCCTCTCACTCTCTTACTCTGCCTTATGAATGAATTCTAGTTGTGAGATATAATTGAATCTAACATTACTGAAGAGATTCTGTTGACTATAGAGGGGTTCTGGAAATTTGTTAACTGAAAGCTGCTCATAAGAAATTTTATCTGTTCACTCATGTGTAATACATCCTTCTCATTAGTATGAGGATCATTCAGGAAACCTGCAAGAAGTACTCGCTGGGCACTACAGTGTGGGCATCAGTTGGTTTCACTGGATTTAATCCATAACTCACAAGGTTCTGATTTTTAGGTTCTGATTTTAAATACTAAAAACTAAGTATTTAGGAAAAGGCTAAATTTACAGTATAAAGTAAATCCTATGGAGACTATTAAGTAGATTAACTATAGTTGTTGAAATGAATATTCCTACAAACAAAGGCACAAAAGTATTAGGAATTTCTTATTCACACAGTAATCCAAGGAGGTGGTGGTGGGAGGGTAGTTTGTTGTTCAACGTAGTCTTTTTGTTTTTAATTTATTTATTGTGAGAGAAACAGACAGCATGAGTGGGGGAGGGAGAGGGAGAGAGAGAGAGAGAGAGAGAGAGAATACCAAGCAGGCTTCACGCTGCCAGCACAGAGCCCCATGTGGGGCTCGAACCCACAAAGCTGCAAGATCATGACCTGAGCCAAAACCAAGAGCTGGATGCTCACCCTACTAAGCCAACCGGGGCATCCCTTCCACACAGTGTTTAATGGATCCTGGTGATTGGCAGCTATGCCATCTTCAATATGTAGTTTTTCCATAATTGCTCTGTGAGCTCTTCATTTCGTCCATTAGCAGAAGAAAGAGTATAGATGGAGGAGATATGGAGGGTTTAAACAGGTCAATCGGACAGTGGCTCCAAACACTTGTACTCAAGTTCCCTTGACTGAAATACAATCACTTGGCCCACCTAACTGCAAGGGAGGCTGGGAAATATAGTCCAGCTCTAGGCCTATTAAGAAGAGAAAATTAAGTCTCTGCTTCATGAGGTTAAACTGAAACTAATAAATACACAAATATATTATTTAAAATAATATAAATAAGGATGATCCATATTTATACAGAAACAATGATGAATTGATTCATTGCTTTTAGTTTTTCTAATCCTATAAACCACACTGACAATATGTTCAACACGGGCAGCCTATTCATAGTAAATGGCAAATTTTTTCTCTTGAGAGAAATATTATGTCACTCCAGTTTTTGGTGGAAAGAAAATGATACTGATAAAAAAATAATATATTCTGAGGATATCTAAATTTTTTCTTCTATTATTCTTTAGTAGAAGCACTTGTCTTTGACTTTGCTTGGTGAAGTTTGCATTGCAAATTTGCCACTTAGACATGGTTCTTGTGGGAACAGTATCAGCAGACCTGTTCCAATGTCATGCCCCAATTAAATGTTTGGCATGTGCACCAACCATGGTAATCAAACTATATCCCTAGGCATAAAAATCTTACATGGAAAAATACAAGGAAAGAATGTTATGAACAGCTAATTCTGGTTAATTATGATGTCAGTGCCCTGAAAAAGAAGTACTGAGTTCTCCTGCTGAGATTGATGAGCTCACTTGGTTTTCTGTCCTCCTCAAAGCCTAGTTTTTAGGCATTTCTTTGATTTGGTGAGTGGTAGCTCTCTAATTATATATTTCAATTCTTTTTTTTTAAACTGATTTTTGCTTAACTTAGTTAGATTTGGATTTTTTGCTCCTATGTGAAGAAACTAAAACCCCATTTTGAATCCCCCTAGCTAAAGCTGTCCAAGGAAAATATAAGACATTAGACATACATTTGTAGTTAGTTATACTGTTTCAGCAACTGTGATCAACTAGTCATTTTTGCAAATAACTACTAAATAAATTAGTAAGAATTGTGGAGATGTATGTTTTTAGTGGTACCAGATACCATCCAAGCAATGAAAAAAAAAAAACAAAAACATAGGATTCAATAGGAATGAAAACTATGCCTGTCTGTACAGATACATGCCACATTTCACAATGATATGTGGCATTTCTCCTCTATGAGTTTCCAATATCCATTCCATGAAAGATTTAGGAACCAAAAATCTCATTTTCAGGAATCAAAGCTCACTAGGTTCATGGCTTCAGCTTCCACCCAGAAGGAGAAATCAGTAAGTGCTGTTGATTACCTGTGTACTTATTTTCCAGAAATGCTAGTTTTGACTTTGAGGGCATATTGTAGCCCTTAACTTTTTAGGCCAAGAGATATTGGTTGATAATTAAAATTCTCATGCCACGGCTATTTTTATTGTTATGGCTTAGAAATACTTAATTGACAAGTTCCCTGAGGCTCTTTGCAATGGGTTTATCATTACAAATAATTAATAATAGACATTAAAATCTTTATTTTAATTTCTAAGTAATTTAACTACCAACTTATATGTCTGTTGTGGTCATATTTTTATCAGAAAACTAAGAAAAGCGGATATAACATATAAATAGTTAACACATAATAGAGCCTAAGAAGAATAAATTAAATTAAGCCAGCAATTTCAAAATTACTATTTTAATTTTTTTTTAAATTTATTTATTTTTGAGACAGAGAGAGCCAGAGCATGAGTGGGGGAGGGTCAGAGAGAGAGGGAGACACAGAATCTGAAACAGGCTCCAGGCTCTGAACTGTCAGCACAGAGCCCTACGTGGGGCTCGAACTCACAGCCGTGAGATCATGACCTGAGCCGAAGTCGGATGCTTAACTGACTGAACCACCCAGGCACCCCTCAAAATTACTATTTTAAAAGAAAGATTATTTTGTTTTTTTTATTTAAAAAAATTTTTTAATGTTTATTTATTTTGAGAGAGACAGAGACAGAGTGTGAGCGGGACAGGGGCAGAGAGAAAGGGAGACAGAATCCGAAGCAGGCTCCAGGATCTGAGCAAGCTGTCAGCACAGAGCGTGACACGGCACTCGAACCCACAAACCGGGAGATCACGACCTGAGCCAAAGTCAGACGCTTCACCAACTGAGCCACCCAGGTGCCCCAAGAAAGATTATTTTGTAATTAGCCAATCATCTATTCATTTTATAGTAAAAGCCCAAGGCTATCATATATGTGTGCTAATCTCATGCACGACAATATTAATACCCTAAACTCAGAAATATCTATATAACATACATGATAGTCAAGCTACAATAAACCTTGACTCCACAGTCAATTACCCTTAATACCTAAGGAAAAGTAAGATTTAGGTATTCTGGCCATGATATGAACCTGGAAGCTTCACTAATAGCATACCCATTAATGTCTGCATTATTTTCACCATTCTATTTTGAAGATAGTAATATTAATTCAAAGGATTTCTCTCTCTCTCCCTCTCGCTCTATCTTTCCTCTGTCTCTTTCTCTCTCAACCATCTGTGAAACCTGTCTAGCCCCATGCTTAAATTTGCAAGGTTGTAATTCTCACATTTTTATTTTTCTTAATGCCTGACATAATGTGAATTCCTTTTGTTTAGTTATATATACTGCT
Organism: Neofelis nebulosa; assembly: GCF_028018385.1. Lineage (NCBI taxonomy): Eukaryota > Metazoa > Chordata > Mammalia > Carnivora > Felidae > Neofelis > Neofelis nebulosa. Next base: position 90,884,054 of record NC_080784.1, on the reverse strand, counting down.
TTTATATATATGTATATGTTATATATTAGTATATATATATTAATCTATCTTCTTAACATTAAGACAAAAAACACAAGGAACTTTTGAATACTTTATGTTTGAGATATTTGATATGATGTATTGATATGTTCACAACTAAATTTAGTTCACTGAAAGTTCAATTAAAAATTGGAAGATAAGAAATACATATAAACCTATAAGAAGGTGAGAATCGGGGAAAAAAATGATTCTCAAAGTCTTCCTACTGTAACTCTTGGACTGAAAACATCATGATAATCATCATTACACTGAAGAATCCACTGATCTCTAACCAGGCTGTAATTTCAGATTAGCTGATAGCTCCTTTACCTAAACCTCTATTTAAGAGAGAGGCATTGGGAAAGAAACAGTTACACTAATGAGCAAGGAAATGAACAGAACACAAATGCCAGATGTAGAATGAAAGATCATGATTTGGGTAATTAACAATTGAAATTCAAATACTACATTAAAAGGAGTTGACTACTCCTGAAATCATTGTTGCAGTATATGCTAACTAATTTGGATGTAAATTAAATAATAATAATAATAATAATAATAATAATAAAGCAACAATAACAACAAAAATTAATTCACAGAATAAAAAAAAAAGTTGACTGAGGATTTTTAAGATGTTGAAATCTTAAACTTCCATATCAGGGAGAGAAAAAGTAGATACTTATGGTACTTTCTAGAAGTAGGGTTGCTTCTAGGGTTCTAGAAGTATACTTAGGGTTCTAAGATACTTCGGGTGAATAATCTACAAGAAAACTTTCTCTTACTATTATGGATTACTTTTACTATAAAGACATCAATGTATTATTGTGCCAAATATTCCATACCCTAGTTAATCCTAGGAAGAGGATGAGGAAAACAGGAAAAAAAGCTGTGTTACTAGTGATAAGATTACTTTTTCCCTCACTGTCAATAAGATCCAAAGCATTTTTGGTTTTCTGTATTTCCATGTAGAAGTTTCTGTAACTTTTCTAAGTAGTATTTTAACGTGAAAACAACCATTCCATTGCACTTTTAGGGCTAAGGTTTGAAACACCTTCCTGCTTCTGAGAGCCCCAGGGTAATTCATCATTCCTTTTGGTATCACCTTAATTGTCCTTTGCCTTGTAAAGAGTCCATTTATTAAAGTTTGTTTTGTCTACTCTTTTGAGTGTTCCATCCGTTTCCTATCTGACAGATTAATAGTCTTTGATTTTTCCTTCTAAGTCCCACAGTGAAGTGATCAGCAAATGTAGACATCCCTACCTTCAAATTATCCATAATCTGAATTGATCTTACCATATTCACTTCTAACCACTTTCCAGTGCTTTCTCTGATATGCCATGGCAGAGGGACATTGATGTTGTATCATCACTGGCTCAGAGCTGAAGTCATAGGTCAATCAAGACAAGTATGCTTAGATCCACAAAACTGCACTTTCAGATCTTAGAAGCTGATATTCTGCACGTAACTTGGGAAACTCTGCTCTATTCTACGTCACCATTATTCAAAGTCTGAACTACATCAAGAACCTTGAGTTGGTCTCCCAGCCCCCACTCATCCCCTGGTCAGAGCAGGTGGGGTTACCATATACATCATGCTTTAGATCTCATCATTCCCGGGCCTAAAACTCCTAAGTGGTTTTCCATCACAGAATAGAATCCAAACTATAAGACTAGTCATAACCCTTCCCAGCTTCTTATCTCTACTACCTTTTCTAGGTACCTGCTCCATCTTTAGTTGTGCCTTAGAAACTTCTGGCTTATCTTAGTTTTAGCACATTTTTCATTTGTTCCTTTTCCATATAGCACTTCCCCCAGAGCTGTACTACCTATATAAGTTTTCATATAAAACTTAATTCAAGTGGCAATTCCTAAGAAAATTTATCTGTGGTCCAACCTAAAAAAATCCTAAAACAGTCATTCTCACCCTCGGCATCAATCTCATTTTCCTCTTAGCTCTTATCAACTAGTAAGATTATCCTAAATATTGATTTATTGATTTTTCTGTCTTTTCAGAGTAGAATATAGGCCCTTTGAGGGTAGGGATATTGTCATGAATCTACAGATGGAAGTATAGCACCTGATTCATGGCAGATGTTCAAAATTTTATGTTGATGGCTGCAGCCTGACTTGATTTGAGCAACTTAAATCTTCTTTAAGCCTCTTATTTCCTTCTTTTGATTTGGAACAAACTGCACTGTTAGTCTATTACTGTGTAGATTTGAGGATTAACTGACATTTTACGTAAGAGTGTCCAGTGTTATACAAAAGGCTCAACATGTGCAGGTGGTGAGTTGCAATGGGATATTGCACCCAGCTCTAAATGTGCAACACCTAGTAAATTTTCAGAAACTTTGTCAGCTGTTGTAAGTTGAGAGTGGCCACCGTACAAGTGAATATATCATGGAGAGCAGAAAATACTACAAATCAGGGCCATTTGTCTTCAAAGATACGCTAGTTAAACATTTACTGGCACATGACTGAATTCCAATCTACATTAATAAATATGCTCTTAGGGGTGCCTGGGTGGCTCATTTGGTTAAGCATCTGACTTCCGGCTCAGATCATGATCTGAATTTTTCAGATTCTGTGTCTCCCCGTCTCTCTCTGCCCCTCCCCCACTCATGCTGTCTCCGTCTCTCTTTCTGTCAAAAATAAACATAAATAAATAAATAAATAAAGCCCTACTACAAAGAGTACATTATGCAGACATAGAAAATTTAACAGTAAAAACCCCATGGATTGGGAACCAAAAGAATATTAAGGACATGGTTTTAAATCATATTTTATTTAATCGTGTATTCGCAATAACCTACTTGTGCCATCAAAACTGCTATTTTTTAATTAATTCATTTTTGTGAAATTTTTAATTCCAGTATAGTTAACATACAATGGCATATATATTTTTAATATTTTTAATGTTTATTTTTGAGAAAGAGACAGAACATAAGTGGGGAGAGACAGAGGGAGAGGGAGACACAGAATCAGAAGCAGGCTCCATGTTCCAAGCTGTCAGCACAGAGCACAATGAGGGGCTCAATCCCACAAACTGTAAGATCATGACCTGAGCCGAAGTCGGTCATTTAACCAACTGAGCCACCCAGGCGCCCCAACATACAGTGGTATATTAATTTCAGGTACACAATGTAGTGATTTAAGAATACTATATATCACTCGGTGCTCATCATGACAACTGCACTCTTTAGTCCCCATCACCTATTTCATACATTTCCCCCATCCACCTCCCCTCTGGTAATTATCAATTTGTTCTCTGTAGTTAAGAGTCTGTTTCTTGGCTTCTCTCTCCCTCTCTTTTCCTTTGCTCATTTGTTTTGTTTCTTAAATTCCACATATGAGTTAAAATATATTCAAAGAAGTCAGTACTTTGGGCTTGGCATGATCATTTCAAAGGAACATTTATAAAACCTAAAATATTACCTTTCTCACCCAAGCCTTCTTAAAATCCTAAGACCACAGTGGTTCTACTATTTCACTAGACATTAGAATCACCTGGAGAGATTTTAAAAATTTCAATGCCCAGGAACCAATGCCCATGACCAATTAAAGCTGAACTTCTGGTGATGGAACCCAGATATCAGTGTCTTCTAAGCTCCCAAGTGATTCCAATGTGCAAAGTTGAGATCCACTATCGTAAGTCATGAGTCTTTAAAAATGGGCAGCATGCCTAATAGATATAGATAGATATTTGGATGGAATATTTCTACTTAAACCTTATGCCAGCCAAGTTAAACTTCTGTAGATACATTATGTCATTGTCTCTGAAATGTGTTTGGTTGAAATCCAAGAAAGATAAGTGAGCACTCTTCCTAGAAATGGTTTCATTTGCCAGACAGTACCACTTCCATAAACAAACCATTCAACAAAATAAATTCTTGGAATCATTATAATTTTAAGAATAAGAGTTAAAGTAGTATTTGGCAGGCATCATATGTAGCTGTAGTAAATACATTGGAAATGTTTGTACTCATCCATAACCTTCAACCATTGTCTAAACATACTGTCCTAAGTTAAGGACTCACTGCCATTACCTGCACAGGGTGATCTCTAATTGTGTCAGTTAAAAATAGATAGAGTGTCAATTGTTTTATTAAACAAAATCAACAGCATGTTAAAGTATTTGAGAAAAATGCTCATGAGCCCTCCAAAATGGGTTTTCCTATAAAGATTTATCTACATCTTTATCTACCTACTTACTTACCCACCTATCTGTGTAAACGTAGGTAAACACATTTCAGGCTATACAGTAGTTACTATTGTTGTTTTCTTATATCTGACACAGAATGAGTTTGAAAGCAAAAATAAGGGCAATTGAAGTTTCAAGGAACTTATAACAAATGCATTTCCATTATTATATCTATATTATAGGAACGTGGGATATATTTTCTACTGTGTAAGCTGAGCCAATGGAGACCCATGAATTAAAGATTTTGGCATCATTGCTCACTATTCGTTGCTCTGAAAGTGACAAAAGTTGAATAGACAGCATTTTAAAAAGTTCTTAGTCATTCCCTTTCTCTCCAGATAATACCATGTATTTTTTTCCTTTTATGTGTGAAATAGATTTAGAACAATGCTGCATTGTAAAACTGTGTACCTTATAGAATGCCCAAATTTAGCCTGCTTTCAAATAGTTTCTTCTGATAAGTTAAAAATTTGCTTTAAAGAGTATTTCTTCCATTTGGTTTATCATAGGTATTGTTTAGAAACCGCTGCTTAAAGTAAAGAAATATTTGAAGTTTCACATAAAGTCGATTTCTATATTTATTCTATTCCACAATGACTTTCTTTGTATGATTTGAGCTATGTTATTAAGGAAATTTATCGATTCCTCCCAAGGTAAAAATAAAGAAAATGTAAAAATTTTTAAATTCTAAGACAAACCTTTAAAATGTTTAGAGGATCAAAATTGGTGAATTGTTAATGATTTCCAGCATATTCTGGATCATGAAATATTGAACATTACAAGATTTAAAACCAGGTAATCGTTAATTTAGCAGACTGTGTAACAGGGATAGGGAAAGAGAAACTTGTGAATGCTCCTTGACAGCCCCTGTAAATCCATGCATCAGATCACTTAACACAGAGTCCAACCATTTACCTGATAGTAGTCATAAGTTAATCTTTTATTTAATGGCACCATCTAAATGCTTCACAAACATTGTTAACCCTGGTCCAAAACAAAAGACACATTTCTATTTAAATGTGCCGAACCTTCTCTTTTTTTATTCATGCAGAACAATATTATCTTGAATCTGATTCTTTGCATTAGCACATTAGATTCACCTTGAACATTAGAATTAAAAATGAGAAGGGGTGCCAGGGTGGCTCAATTTGTTAAATGCTGAATTTGGCTCAGGTGACGATTTCATAGTTTGCAAGTTCTATCCGTACATCAAGCTCTGTGCTGACAGCTCAGAACCTGGAGCCTGCTTTGGATTCTCTGTCTCCTTCTCTCTCTCTCTCTCTGCTCCTCCCCCACTCACACTCTCTGTGTGTTTCTCTCTCTCCCTCTCTCAAAAATAAATAAACATTAAGAAATAATTTTAAAATAACAAATTTCATAAAAATATTTCTTTAAATGTAATTATTTCTTTTTAAAAAAACATTAATGTTTATTTATTTTTGAGAGAGAGACAGAGCACGAGCAGGGGAAGGGCAGAGAGAGAGGGAGACACAGAATCTGAAGCAGGCTCCAGGCTCTGAGCTGTCAGCACATACCCCGACGCGTGGCTCGAACCCACAAGCTGTGAGATCACGACCTGAGCCAAAATCAGTCGCTTAACCAACTGAGCCACCCAGGTGCCCCTGGTAATTATATTTTAATATATATATTTAAATTACATGTTTGTGAAACTATATTTAAATATTGTAATCTGGAAATAAATTTACTTATTGTTTATAATTCTTTACATCTAAATATTTTAAAGATATTGTTATCATTTTAAAAGTATATGCCAGTAATTATTGCCAACAGAAGACAAATCAAGTAAAATATTGACCATGAAAAATAGCTATTTTTGTCAAGATGAAGGCAAGAAATATAAATTGTATGATAAAAACATAATTTTTAATAATACATAACTGGAAAAATATGTAGTTGTTGAATCATGAAAGTATTTTTTTCACATAAACCTTGCCTATCTATCAACATAACAGCTGAACTTGTACAACAATAATTATATTATCTTTGATAAGTGGCTAAATTTTTCTCATTTCACAAAAATGACAGTTATTCACATGTTTATCAATTTCCTAAGGCTGTCGTTACAAAGGACCACAAACTAGATGGCTTAAAACAACAGAAACTTGTTTTCACAGTTCTAGAGGCTAGAAGACCAAAATCAAAGTGTCAGCTGGGCCTTACTTCCTCCAAAGCTTCTAGGGGAAGATCCTTCCTGGCCTCTTCTAAATTTCTAGTAACTCCACGTGCTCCTTGGCTTGTGACAGCATTTCTCCAGTGTTCGAATGGCTCCCTGTTGAGATAGCTATCTTCCTTTTAGGTCTGCATGTACCTGCGTCTTCACATGGTGCTCTCCTTGTGTATCTCAGTTAGATTCCCCTCTTCTTATGAGGACGCCGGTCATCTGGATTAACGACCACCCTATGACCTCAATTTATCTTGACTAAGACCCTATTTACAAATAAGGTCCACAGGCACTGGCGGTTAGGACATTAACATCTCAATTTTGGGGACAGAAACACAATTCAACCTATAGTAACATATTTTTTAGCTTCTTGTTTTGACGTTGTATTTGTAGAGGTAAAGGAATGCAACTTTGCAATTTAAGTCTGCTAATTTATGCAACTGTAACTTCCAAATTTTAGACATGCGGTATGTGGGACTCAGTCTGTCCTATTTTCTTGGTCCTCAGAATATTTAGGATGGACTTTAAAGCCAATAAAATTTACTGCATTTTAAAGTCTGCAATAGGATAAAATAGGTATGATCTAGTTCATAAAATTTCTCATGTAGAAATAGTATCTTTAGAGTTAGTTGCAGATTCTGTTGCAAAAACTGAACTGATGTTGGTGTTTAATAAATACTCCTTGAAAGAACTTAAAAAAAAATGTTGCAAATTTTGGAGAGAGAGGAAAACAGAGGTATGGGGCAGGTGGAGGTAAAGTATTCTTTTTAAAAATTTTTTTTTCAAAGTTTTAAGTCTCTACAGACCACGAACAAACCTATAGCTACTTTTTCTTGTGTTTAAATTCTTCTGGTTTAAGATTTTAACACATTACTTCTTAGAGGAAGGAGTTTTGATTACTTATTTCCTTTATTGGTAGGACTCAAGGAAGCCTAGAAGTGGAGCTATACAAGAACTTAAAATGCTATTGTTTTCCTTAACTTCTAGAATTTAAGACCCATATATAAATAGTCCATAATAAAGAATACACAGTGCTATGAGTACAAAGATGGTGATATGTATGAGTTTTACTCACTGATACATCTCTAGGACTGGAATTGTCTGACACACATTAGGTGTTCAACTAATGTGTTGAATAAATTCATAATATACATATACTACTTTTATGGGCAATGTTTGGAACCTATATTTATAGCCAGGTTACTCTTCTAGAAAGAAGAATGCCTGGATATCTTTTAGGTACTTAATAAAATATATTAAAATAATTATTCAATTCCATTGTTTCATGGGCACCTGGCTGGTTTAGTTGGTTAAGCCATGCGACTCTTGGTTTCAACTCAGGGCATGATCTCACCATTTTGTGGGTTCAAGCCTCGTGTCAGGCTCTACACTTAGAGGGCAGACCCTACTTGGGATTCTCTGTCTCCCTCTCTCTCTTCCCCTCCCCCACTCGTGTTGTCTCTGTCTCTCTCAAAATTAATAAATAAAGTTAAATAGATAGATAGATAGATAGACAGACAGACAAAATAGTGACTCAGTCCCATTGTATCGGAATCATTTGTTTATGCTTTAACCACTGCATCTCCTCAGGTGGGTGGATTGTTGTCATATCACAGGTGATAAACAGCACAAGTCCAGATATTTTCTTCTTTTTTATTGCTCCAGTGAGCTTGCATATGCAAGCAAGAGAAACTTACACATGTGCTACAAACTTAGTGAAATGAAATTGTTAATGAGCTTCTCTTAAAAGCTTTCCTTGAAGGAAAATGAATTTAGCACCAAAGAAAAGCTGGCTCAATTTCTAATAGTAATTAGGTCAACTGGCAACATGTTATGCCTGTACAAAAAAGAAGAAGAAGAAGAAAGGAAAGGAAATGGGTGCATATTACTTTAAATTTTTATTTAATCATATTATTAAGGAAAGAATCCAAACATTTACCTGTTCAGTCTGTTTCATTGTTGTCACAAATTAAGCAGAAAGGATAGGCTACGTTTTTTAAATAAACTTTTTTATTTTAAAACAGTTCAGATCTATAGAAAACTTTCAGATATTACAAAGTTCCCACACACTCCTGATCCTGTCTCCCCTATTATCAACATCTCACACAATATGGCATATGTATTACAATTAATCAATATCGATACTAGACCATTAACTGAAGCCTATTATTTATTTGGATCTTCATAGATTTTATCTATCCCCTTTTTCCTGTTCTAGTATTCTATCCACACAATGTTTAGTCACCATATCTCTTAGGCTTCTCTTGGCTGTGAGAATTTCTCAGATTTTCCTCATTATGGATGACCATGCCAGTTTTGAGCAATACTAGTCAGGGTTTTTGTAGAATGCCCCTCCGTTGGGATTTGTCTGATCTTTTTCTTTTCCTCGGGGTTAAATATGGGCTTTGGGGCTTTTCTGTAGATGACAGAGACACAGTAGAACTTTCTGATGAGTATCATTACCTACTATCAACAGCACATACTATCAACATGAACTACACTATTGATGTTGACCACAATCATTTGGCTGAGGTAGCGTTTGTCAGGTTTCTCCACTGTAAAGTTACTCTCTTTGCCCCTTCTACAGTGTACTCTTTGCAAGGAAATTCACATGTGTAGCCCATATTTAAGGAGAGGGAATTTATGTTCTCACTCCTTAATGTTTATATAAATGATTTAGAATTATTCTGCATGGAAGATTTATCTATTCTCCCTCATTTATATATTAAAAACTCATTTAGGTTAGTATGAGCACATGGATATTTGTTTTATACTTTGTGCTATAATGCAATATTTCTTTATTCAACGTGTTGCTTAATTTTTTTCCAGCTTTGGCTACTGGGAACTTTTTCTGTTGACTGCAATGTCCCTTTGACATAGACCCACGGTGTGTGTGTGTGTGTGTGTGTGTGTGTGTGTTAGCACTATTAGATGCTCCAGGTTCATTTTGCATCCTCTCTGCTCCAAACCTAACATCAACTATTTCTCTGAGAAGCCTTTTTCCATGCTATTGGAGAATGGTGTTAGAAATCTAGGGGTGCCTGCGTGGCTCAGTTGGTTAAGTGTCTGACTTCAGCTCAGGTCATGATCTCACGGTCTGTAGGTTCAAGCCCCGTGTTGGGCTCTGTGCTGACAGCCTAGAGCCTGGAGCCTGTTCGGATTCTGTGTCACCCTCTCTTTCGGTCCCTCTCCTGCTCACGCTCTGTCTTTGCTCTCTCTCATAAATAAATGAAAAAATATTAAAAAAAAAAGAAATCTAGATCTTGATGCCACATGTGCTCATCACTACTGGAGTACCATTGTTTCTAGGTTTTCTCAGCTGACTAAACAAGGAAATATATGTATGTATACTAATTCATATAAGGTACACATATGCATAAATATTTCTACGTCTAACAATCTGTATCTATTTTGAACTAAATAAGAGTTCTTGTTGATGTCTCCAACTCTAGTCCATTATTATCATGTGGATCATTCTAGCTTCCTTTCCTTGTTTCTTTACAGACTCCCTCTCCAACAGTGGGAAACCTGGCTCATCCCGTCCATCTTCCATTTACTTAATTGTTCAATTCTACTATACATATAAAGTAATATCAGTACTGTTAACCTATACCCTTATAGGAAACCACTCTGTCAACTAGAGTACAGCGTTTATGTACAGTGCCTTTGTTTTCGTCATACAGACTTCATTTCCAAAATTAGGTAGGTCAGTATTTTATCCCTCACCCTTTAGTGAGGTTGTTTCACGAGGTTAGATAGTATTACCAGTTTTCTTCATTCCATCCTGGGATCCCCTGACCTCCTAAGTGATATTTCTAAAATTTGCAAATATTAAGGTTCATACTTTGTGCTATAAAGTACTACGAATTTTGACAAATGCATGATGGCATGTATCCAACATTGTGATATCATACAGAATAGTCTCATTGCTCTAAGCAAATCTTGTGTGCTTCACCCATTCAACCACCCCCTACTACTCACAGCAACCACTGACCCTTATACAGTTGTTATAGTTTTGCCTTTTCCTGAATGTCAGAAAATTAGAATCATACATCATATAGTTTCTTCAGACTGGCTTATTTCACTTAGCAATATGATCCAAGGTCCCTCCATATCATTTTGTGGCTTGGTTGTGCATTTGTTTTTGTAATTGAAGAATTTTGCATTGAATGGATGCATCAGTTTTGCTATCCACTAACCAACTGAGGGACATCTTGGTTGCAATGTTTATCAAAGAATTGGAGTAAAAATGTGCTTAAATGAACAATCATAGGCATAGATATAGTTTTATTTCCCTTTACTTTATTTTAGTAATCTTACTCCTAACATACACAGGATATGATTCAGAACTTTTGAAACAATCAGAATTAAACTCATGTTTAAAAGCATACTGATAGAATATAGTGAGCTTGTTTTAATGTGATGCCTTTGAAATACCTGCATTTTAGTGATAATGATTTTTAATAGTTCAGTCTATGAAACTATTTGCAGCAACAAAGGATATTCCAAATTGGATTTTATTCCAAATAAATTCCTCATAATTTCATGTAATTACATATGCAGTTAAAAGTAACTAAAATTCTCTTCATTTGTTCAAAGATCATTTCCTAAATAAATTGATTAAGATTCATGTACATGAACTAAAAAAATGTGAATGTATTATTTTCCTACTCTGAGGACATGGCATTATATTTATAAATCTAATCTTTATTTGCCTTTGAATACATATACATGATTAAAGAAAACTGAAATGGTTTTTAAGGATTATTTATTAATATTTTGTGTCATTCACTGAGATTGAAAATAATTTTCTCTCCAGTGGTGTATTTTTATTTTCATGTTTTTGTTCCCATCATTGAAGAATAATAACATCAGCATATCACAAATGTCCTGCTATGTACAGCAAGAGGAAACTCTGGTAGAATAAGAAATAATGATAATGATAATAATAATAATAATAATAATAATAATGTTGAAAAATATCATATTTTATCATATTAACATATGCATGTGTCTTTTTAGTTTAAAAAGTGTCACTGTAGAACATTTGGTTTATACAAATAACTGGCTAAACTTTAGTTTATAAAATATAATTTTAGATTGTAGAAATATGTACTAAACAATTTAGATAAACAGAGTTGTACTCAAACACTTGAGATATTCTTCCTCACACCAATCTATCAAGATTTTGATGGATCACTGTATTCCAATGAACACAGATTACTATTTGCCTTCTACAATAAAACCATGACCTTGATTTTGTCACTTGAGGCCAACATAATAACATCTCTCTACCTTAATTAATTTATTCATGGCCACTGTATTATTTGGAGAAGTTCCTAAGAAATGTAAATTTTTTCTGATCTCACTCTAGTACTGTTTAATAATATATTCTCATAGGAAAAATATTCTATAACCAACTAACATATTGAAATGGATGGAAAAAGCTTCTAGTAAAACCCTCTGATTATTTTTTCCCGCCTAGCTTATGCTGTGTCTACATAATGCAAATAGCAATGACATTAATGAAAGTATATTAATCAACTATCATGTCATTTAAGTGGAAACCAAAATGCTAGTCTTATATTCTTGCACTTCAACTACTTAAATGTTTATATTGTATGGATGTAGACTGAAGTTTCTCTACCAGCAGCATTATACATTTCTTTCCAGCATAAATATCAGACTATCAGGGATCATTTTGGCACTGATGCAAACGCTTGCTGTTGACAGTTTTCTATGTGTAAATGTGACACACATGGTCATTGATTTTCTTCCCAAAATTATGTTTTTCCTCATCTTTATTGTCTAAACCATAGAACGGGAATCATTTTGAACTGAGCTTCAAAAGCACAATTTAACATCCATTTGATAATATGCAGTTTAGATTCTAATAAAAACATACTTAGAAGACTGATGACGAAAGTGTATACATTGTTTATAAAGGATGGACCTATGTGTATTTAGCATAAATATAAATAATGAGAATGAGACAAAAATATGTTTTTCTGTCATTAAATATGCTGGTATACATTATTAGAAGAGATTTTATTTTCCAGATTTAATTTAAAAAATATATAGTAATAATATGTGTAATATTTATGTCTGAAAGGAGAAAAATAAAGCTTATGAAGATTAAGAAAAATATCCATTGGGCTCTGTGCTCACAGCCTGCTTCAGAATCTGTGTCTCCCTCTCTGAGCTCTGCCCCTCCCCTCTCATGCTCTGTCTGCTTCTCTCTCTCTCTCTCTGTCTCTCTCTCTCTCTCTCAAAAATAAATACATATTAAAAAAATTAAAAAAAAAGAAAAATATCCAGGTCTACACAACAACAACACAAAAAGACAAGCCAAGGTTTCAATATAGAGCCATCTAATTCCCAAACTTAAGATTTTCAGTTACATCACATTTCTATTTGTTACTTTAAATTTTAATAAGCAGAAGAAAAATCCAAAGTTATATGCAATTATTTTAACACTTGGAGTGGTGTAAGGGTCACGTGAAGGATAAAAAGAAGCATATCCTAGAATGAGCAAAGGTAACTCAAGCAACTTATAGAGTTTTTAAAACCCATCTGGCACTGTTTTCCAGTAAAATGTAGTTACAAAAAAAAAAAAGAAAGAAAAAGAAAAAATATTTTGTTCTATACCAATAGTTCTCTGTTTATTCAGTTTTAATTTTGTAGCATACAGTATTTTTGCTAATTCTCAAATCCACTATATAGGACAAAAAATTACTTTGAATTGTAAAATTCCATTTTTCTGCATAGCACTTAAGTTGGGTTCCTAAAAACAAAAGGTTTGAAGTCAATGAAATGGTGAATGTAAGTCCATCCAAACCAGAGGCCAGAAGGAAAAAGATAGGGGAGAAATTAAGGGAAAAAAAAGAAAAGAAAAAGAGGCAAACCCCTCAATAGTCTTTCAGTTTGTAAACTCTGAGTTTTAATTAATTCATTTGAGGATGACCTAATTTTCAATGATCTCTTTAGCACATTTTACCCATTTCATCCCCATATGCTCCTAATAACTTATCTAACCTAGCTAGTACAAGTTTGCATTACTCCTGGAAACATTCTGAGAATGATAGCATTTCCAGTGAATTAGGCATGCCTTTTATTCTTGGGGGACTTCTGTGTTTAAATGAATACTCACACGCTTCATTACAGTATCTCTAAAATACATGCAAACCCTGAGGCATACCAAATTACTGAATTAAGGTGACATAATTCTCAGAAAAAGAGTTCAGTACTTCACTCCGAAAATATACCTATGTCTCCAAGGTTCTGACTAATTTATACTGCTAGGGGAACTGCCCCAATTTACTTTGGCTTTCAATAAAATACCTCCAGCTGCCTCCAGCTACAGCTCTGATTGGGGACAGCAGTACCAGCCAAATTAGTGTTATCATAGTGTCATTATTTTTAATAGATCTTCACTTCATCAGAGTGAAAAGATTAGGACCCAATCTAACTTGTTACATTTGTTGTTACTCAGAGAGTTCACTGTGCTTGCAAATGGCAGATTAATACTAGTTTGCAGCTGTACTAAAGAAAACATGTTATTTTATGTATAAAATAATACCAACTATAAGGTTGGGACCTTTTTTTTTTCTTTTTGGTCTCATTTAGTGGTCTGAGAATTCACAGAGGTGTGGAAGATGGTTAAAATTAAAATTAAAGAAATGGTGAGATGTTATGGGATAAAATTATTTTGTGTGCGTCTATTAAATGACAGAACTGACTTCTTACCTCATGAATAAAATGCAGTAAGATGATAGAAATGTATTTCTAGGGGCTCCTGGGTGGCTCAGTTGGTTGAGCAGCTCTTGATCTCGGCTCAGGTCATGATCTCATGGTTTGTGAAATGGAGCCCCTCACTGGGCTCTGTGCTGGGGCTCTCTCTGTCTCTCTCCGCCCCTCCCCTGCTCACGTATACACTCTTTCTCTCTCTCAAATAAAAATTAATAAACAAAATATACTTGTTTGAAAAAAATAAATGCCTTTCTAATGGAATAACAGAGTGTATTATCTTAGTGGCTTTTCTAAAACCTAGGTTATGGAATGGTATTTACGCTGGTGTTCCTGGTATCAAATGGGTGAGGCTGAAGTACCTGGCTTTAAACACTGAACAGGAAGAATTCCGTCAATAAGAGCCAGATAGAGGTAAAATAATTGGCTCGTGGTTTTGGAGTTGATTTGAATCAATTGTTTAAAATTCTGATTTCGGATTTAAAATCCAGCTCTGTGTTGACACATGATGTAACTTGAAAGCTACATACACCAAATGGAACCAGGTCATTTAAATCTGCCAGGAAACAGAAAATGTATACATGACCTTCTGTGGTATAGATAAAAAATCAATACATGAAGAATTTCTTGTTTATATTATCTAAGCTTTTATGAAAAAAAGGAACAAGCTCCCAAAATGCAAACATCTCTACTTAAAAGACTTTAACAATGTACTGGATCTGCCTAATCAGCTAAAGGGCTATACATACAAAAAGGAAACCTCCACAGTCAATTTGGTTCACTTTTCGAAATGGTGACAATAATGTTACATCAGAGAAGCGAGATCTGCTTCCCCTTATACTATAATTTAAAAATCGGGGGCGCCTGGGTGGCGCAGTTGGTTAAGCGTCCGACTTCAGCCAGGTCACGATCTCGCGGTCTGTGAGTTCGAGCCCCGCGTCAGGCTCTGGGCTGATGGCTCGGAGCCTGGAGCCTGTTTCCGATTCTGTGTCTCCCTCTCTCTCTGTCCCTCCCCCGTTCATGCTCTGTCTCTCTCTGTCCCAAAAATAAATAAACGTTGAAAAAAAAAAAATTAAAAATCGAACTTGTTATTGCTTCACTCCCCAATTTACATATTGTTTCTACATTACCTATGAACTGGAAGTAGCTATTCCCTCTCCCCCTTACATTCAAAATTAAATTTATTTTGAGATGGAAATTTATTACTTAGTAAAATTTCCCTCCAATACTAAATCTCTATTGTGATTTTTATGCTAAAAACAGACAAAATTAAACTTTCAGCTATCTATTAAGACCACTTTAAATAATACTATTTGTGTTTCTGATTTATTCTCTCTCATTTTCCTGTTAATAAACTCATGAAAGCCCAAACAATAAAGAGATAAAATTTCAAGAGTATTGTTAACAAAAGTTATTGACTAATCATCTCTTGGATACAATAGAACACGTTCAAATTGTACTTCAATCTTGAAGGCAAAACTCTGGAAAATTCTGTACGAAAGAAACTAAGATACTTTCTATTTTCTCCACTAATCTAATCTCTAGATGTAAATACCTAAAAGTATGCATTTTTTGGCAAACCACAGGAAAGGAAGCCAAACTGAAATATTCTTTTTACAAGACAGTGAAATCAAAATCCTCAAATGAAATTTGAGCGAATATAGATCAGTCAAAAGCAAATGGCAAAATAGCAGAAATTGTAACATAAAATACCCACTATAGTGTGGAATGAATAAAATGGAGCAAAAGAGATTATGTTATTTTAATTGAGCACACACTTAACAATGAATATTTTGTAGTCGTGAGCTTCTGTATCTGTTTTAAAATTAGGAACATCTTCATAGGACAAATTCATAGCTCTCTATGCAATTTTACTAGAGGCATGGTTAATGTGCCTCTATTCAAATGGGAGTCTTACACATAGTGGTTAAGATCAAGGGCGCCGGAGCTGGATGACCTGAGATTCAACTGAACCTTAAGTTTACTGAAATTATGACCATATGTAAATTGCTTCAGCACCCTAATTCTTTTTGTTTGTTTGTTTTGTTTTTTTTTAATATTTATTTATTTTTGAGAGAGAGAGAGAGAGAGAGAGAGAGGCAGAGGGAGAAGGAGACACAGAATCTGCAACAGGCTCCAGGCTATGAGCTATCAGCACAGAGCCTGATGCAGGACTCAAACTCATGAACCATAAGATGGTGACCTGAGCTGAAGTTAGACACTTAACCAACTGAGACACTCAGGCGCCCCTTCAGCACCCTAATCCTTAATAACAATACCACAGTAGGATTATTGTGGAAACTGAATAAAATACATCTACTGTGTCTACTACTGCCTTGGTCTTGTTTAATTATTAGGGTTTAAATAACAGATTGATTGATTGATTGTAAAATATAAAAGAGATATAAAGAACCAGAATTTTCAGTAAATGAGTTCAGTATATTTGTAAGATATAAGATTTATATGCATAATCCTGTTTTTATATGCTAATATAATCATTTTATATGCCAATAATGAACTATGAGAAAAAGAAATTAGGTAAACAATTCCATTGCATCATAAATACTAAATTTTGTCTAAAATTTTAGTCTAGGACTAAATTTAACCAAGGAGGTAAAAGACATGTATTCTGAAATTATTGATGAATGGAACAGAAGATAACACAAATTATATGGAAACATATATCATACTCATGGATTGGAAAAATGAATATTGCTGCATGCTAATACTACCCAGAGCAATCCACAAATTCAATGCAATCCTTTTCAAAATGCCGATGACATTTTTCACAAAAGTAAGGCGAATAATCCTAAAATTTATATGGAACCACAAAAGACCCCAAATAGCCAAAGCAATCTTGAGAAAGAATAACAAAGCTCTAGGTATCACATGTCCTGATTTCAAACTATACTACAAAGCTACAGTAATCAAAACAGTATGGTACTAGCATAAAAGTAGACACATAGTCGATGGAACAGAATAGAGTCCAGAAACAAACCTGCACTTATATGGTGAATTAATCTTTTTTTTTTAATTTTTTTAACGTTTATTTATTTTTGAGACAGAGACAAAGCATGAACGGGGGAGGGCCAGAGAGAGAGGGAGACACAGAATCTGAAACAGGCTCCAGGCTCTGAGCGGTCAGCAGAGAGCCCGACGCGGGGCTCGAACTCATGGACCGCGAGATCATGACCTGAGCTGAAGGCGGACGCTTAGCCGACTGAGCCACCCAGGCGCCCCTAATTAATCTTTGACAAAGGAGGCAAGAATATACAATGGGGAAAAAGGCAGTCTCTTCAATCTCTTCAATAAACGGTGTTGTGAAATTGAACAACTACATACAAAAGAATGAAACTGGACCACTTTCTTACAGCATGTACAAAAATAAACTCAAAAGGAAATCAGACATAAGTGTAAGAACCCTAAAGCTAGAAGAAAACATAGGCATGTAGGTGGTAAATTCTTGGACTTTGGTTTTAACAATATATATATATATATATATATATATATATATATATATATATATTTTAATCTGTCACCTCAGTCAAGGGCAACAAAAGCAAAAAAATAAGCAAATGGGACTACCTCAAACTAAAAAGCTTTCTACAGTGAAGGAAAAGACCAACAAAATGAAAAGTCAACCCACTGAATGACAGAAGATAGTTGCGAATGATATATCGAATAAGGGGATAATATCCAAAATAGAGAGAAAATCTCACAGAACTCAGCAAAAAAAAAAAAAAAAATGAAATTAAAAGTGGCAGAGAACCTGAATAGATATGTATCCAAAGAAGATGCACAGATGGCCAACAGATGCATGAGAAGGTGCTCAAAATCACTAATGACAGGAAAATGAGAACTATCATCACCTCATACCTGTCAGAATAGCTATCATCAAAAAGACAGGAAATACAAAGTGTTGGTGAGAATACAGAAAAAAGAAAGCCCTCATGCACTGTTGATGGGAATGCAAAATGGTACAGTCACTATGGAAAATAGTGTGGAAGTTCCTCAAGAAGTTAGAAATAGAACTACCATATGATCCAGTAATTCTACTTAGAGGTATTTATCCAAGGAAAATGAAAACAGTAATTTGAAAAGATAATATGCACCGTTACATTGATTTCAGCATTAATTATAATACCCAAGATATGGAAACAACCTAAGTGTCCACCAATAGATGTGGTATATATAGAGAATACACACACACACACACACACACACACACACACATTCCAATATAATGGAATGTTCCTTGGCCACCAAAAAGAATCAAATCTGGCCATTTGTGACAATTTGGATGGACCTACAGGGTACTATAATAAGTAAAATAAGTTAGACAGAGAAAGATGTGTTCTATATATTTTACTTATGTGGAATTCAAAAAACAAAATAGCTGAACAAGCAGCACACTAGCATTTATGGATTTTAATTTAGTAGGAATATAAGAGGGATCAGTAATTTCCACCTTTAACAACCACCTTAGATCTATGAACCTACTGTTAGGAACATAGAAAAGTTGATAAGAAGGTATTATATGACTGATTTTATTACTACATATTGAAAATTGAGCATTACAAAGAGAGAATGTATCTTATTATTTTATGAGTTTATGGATCACTTCACAAGCTAGTTTTTAAAAAGGTGGCATAGAGACACGAGACAGTTATTTTCTCAAGTTGAGATTGAAAAAGAAGCAAAGTACTTGATAAAAATATAAAAAGATATCATTATTAAAAATAAAGAAATAACAACGACAACAACCAAACCAAGAGAAAATATTGTTTTAAACACAATTTGTGATTAAAATAAGAAATGAATTTTATTAACTATTAGCAAAATAAAAATCATAAAATCACAAAATTTCCAAACTTTATAATATAGATGAATTTGTATTCAGTAGTTTTACATGGCTATTTGTTTAAAGAAAAAAAAAAAAGATGTAAGATTTAAACTCATCAAGTTAGAGGGGTGCCTGGGTGGCTCAGTCAGTTAAGCTTCTGCTTCGGCTCAGGTCACGATTTCACGGTTCATGAGTTCAAGCCTCACGTCGGGCTCTGAGCTGATGGCTCAGAGCCTGGAGCCAGCTTCAGATTCTGTGTCTCCCTCTCTCTCTATCCCTCTCCGACTAGTGCTGTGTCTTTCTCTGTCTCTCAAAAATAAATAAATGTAAAAATAAATAAATGAATAAATAAATAAATAAATAAACTCATCAAGTTAGAAACTTAAAAGTAAAAAAAAAAAACAAAACTATAAACTGAATAAAGTGCCAACATACATAAAAAAAGAGATATAGATATACCTGTATTTGATACTATCTGATATTCAAAATGAAGTGAGAGAAAAAGTCAAAGAGAACAAGAGAGAGGGAGAGGGGAAGAAAGAAATCCTTGGATTCATAGAATCCTCTTCTTAGTAATTTATGGAGAGAAAACTGATTTAAATAACACACACACAAAGAAAATAAAGCACAGTTGACACAATAGTCCAAATTTTGTATGTATCTAATCTAATCATCTCAGTGTTTATTTAGAATGAACTTATCAAATAGAATGAACTATTCAAATTTTAAGAAAGAATTAATGCTTATAGGTAAAGCTGTAGGACCTCATTTTTGGGTTTTTGAAAATGGAATAACCTCTTCCAAGTGGAATAACATAAAGGGAATATCAGACATGTTTAAAATATATCTGAACTTCCCATAGACATGTGCTGACGCAACAGTTTCTCTGTTGTTTTCTTTTTTTCTCTTTTCTTTTTGTTCTTTTCTTCTGGCATTGTAAGAAATCAGTATTCTCAGCTAAGTATGAGAAAAAAAAAACTTGTGATTTGCTTTTAGTTGCCATTTTCTGTGTGTGTGTGTGTGTGTGTGCGCGCGTGTGAATGTCTGTGTGTTTACTTTAGAAGAGCTTACTTGATTCATGTCTGTCATCTCAACTGCATTTTGGGAATGAGCACCATGATTGAAACGTCAGCAAAATTACCTGTACTCTATATTATTTTTATTTTTTTCTGTTCTCTTCCCCTTTTGCATGCATACATAGTTGAATTAAGTAAAATATTATAATGCTTCCTGTTTGTTAAGTTTGTATTATAAATAGTTGGAAGGTACCACAAATGGTATCTAAAACAATGCTCATAACTGTTGTTATTTCATTATTTGTTTCATGAATGAAAAAAATGCAGGGCAACGATATAGCATAATATTCCCTCACTAGAGTGCAGACATTTTATGTAGTCCACGTGATCATTTCACTGCCAAGTAACTGCTCCAAAAGCCTTGGAATTGATAATTAATCCAATAACCAACTTGATTTTGGAAAATCAAAACTGAAAAGGTAAGTATATCTTTAGTGATTATGATCAGTGAAATCAAAGAAAAAATAGGGAGCTAAGCATAAATGTATTTGGAGACTATCAGAACCATGTAATGGCAAGAAGCTATGTTTTTGGTATATACATAGACCAAGGATTCTAAGAATCAGAAGCCAAATAAAAAGGAATTGGAAGCTGACCTACCTACAAAAAAATCAGAAGTCAGAGAGCAATGTGTTAAAAGGAATCTGAAATAAATCTGGTCACTGGTTTAGGAAACTACAGGAATCTTGCACTTCTTTATGGGGCTAGGTTAAAATAAGAAAGACTATTTACTTATTTGCCTACTTATTTACTTAAGGCCCTTTAGTTTTTTTATGCTTATTTATTTTTGAGAGACAGAGTGTGAACAGGGGAGGGACAGAGAGAGAAGGAAACAGAATCTGAAGCAGGCTCCAGGCTCCGAGCTGTCAGCACAGAGCCTGATGCAGGGCTCAAACTCACAAACCTGGAGATCATGACCTGAGCTGAAGTCGGACGCTCAACCAACTGAGCCACCCAGGTATCCCTATTTTAAGACCCCTGAGAAGCCAGGAACCTTAGACAGATATGGGTATTAAATTCAAGCCGCTGTGATATTTGTTGAATAAGTTGAGAAATTAGTATGCAAACCTATGATTTTGAAAACTGAGAGCACTATAGGTCCCATACTGGGGAAAACATAAAACCTTCCTTTATAGATATTTCCCAAGCCCAAGACACGTGGGTCCCTCATGAAAACTACCCTGAGGATGAAGGCATAGTCAATGCTTACAAACCACATTGGGGAGACCTGCAATAAGAAGAAGCTAACAGATGGACGAAATGGGAGAGTTTCCTCTCCAAGTAAAAAAAATCCATTGGCATTCTAATGAAAATCTCCCCAGGAATTTTAGCATAACTTGAGAAGCTGATACCATAATCCGAATAGGACTGTAAAAGTCAAAAATAGTGAGGACACTTTTGAAAAAAAAAAAAAAAGGCTATTATCAAGCCATAGTAGTTAAAACTAGGCTAGATGAAATAGAACTCAAAGTTCATACTCCTCCAAGCACATATGCCACAGGATCTATAGAGGAAGTGGGGTTGCAAATCAATGAGAAAAGGATGGATTAGGGTTCCCTAGAGAAAAAGAACAAATAGGAAATAGAATGTGTATGTATATATACAGAAGTACACACACACACACACACACATGCATACCCACACACATGCATACCCACACACAGAAATACAAAATATAAAAGAGAGAGAGGAGAGGAGCAGTATTTATCTTAAGGAATTGGCTCACAGAATTATGGAGGCTAGTAAGTCCAAAATCCTCAGGGTACACTGGCAGGCTGGAAACCTAGGGAAAAGTTTACAATGTAGCTCAAGTCCAAAGATAGTTTGCAGACAGAATTCTCTCTTCCTTGGAGGAAGTTAACTTTTTCTCTTAAGGTCTTCGAGTAATTGGATGAAGTTTATCCACATTACAGTGGGTAATATTCTTTACTCAAAGTCTATTGATTTGAATGCTAATCTCATCTAAAAAAACACCTTCATAGAACATCTAGAAAAATATTTGACTAAATATGCGGGTACCACACCCTAACCGAGTTGACTCACAAAATTCACTATCACAAGCCTCCCCTTTTGTCAACTTGGTACCCATACACATCTCCTTAAGCTATATTTAATCCCTAAATAAAGATAATAACAAGGTCATAATTCTGCCTACATGATATATAAGATATGTTGACTTTATATCATAATATTTACAGCCTATGAACTTTACATCGTAATATTTAAGTTTCAGGCTATCAAAAAGAGTAACATCACCCAAGGACTTTGTATCCTCCACTGGGGGAGGGTTTGTGCATTTTTGTTTGTACACTGAATAGTTGTCTTCTGCTAGGCAGAAGTATGGCTTTGTTATCGTCACTGGGGATTAAGTATGGTTAAAGGAGATAGATGTGAGTGCTAAGCTGATGCATAAGATTCTTCATCAAAAAGATAGGAAATGTCTCTTCTCAGATTCAGACCACTGTCCACAACAGTGTGCTTTACATCTTTCTTGAGAACTTCAAAACACTTCACGCTCTGCTTGACCAAACTGAACTCATGATTTCATACCCCCAAATTTGCCCCTCTCCAGTTATACATCTAAGTAAAAGGTAGTACTGCCCATCCAGCTATGTAAGCCAGAGACAAAAGCATAATCCTTGTCACTTCATGCAATAAAGATGAGAAGAAAATGTCAACTGTTAAAAGTCCTGTTATTAATCCTCTTCTAATTCACTTTCTTCAGCATGTTTATAATACTTATTTTGGGTTTTCAGAAAATTAATTAAGTTTAATTAAATTAACTGACCTCATGATTTCTCATATATTTTTATTTTCTAAGCTCCAAACTCCAACCTTATTCCTAAATCATGCACATTTAAAGTGTGTTTTAAAGATTCAAAACCTCTTTTACTTAGCTAAAAAACATATTTAAACATCTTATTCAAAACATAGACCTATATTTAACAATTTTAGGACATTAATATAAACTTTGCATATGTGATTTTTACCCCAAAAAACTTTATATTTTAATTAGTAGTAATTGTAGAAAATAATGTAATTTTAAATCTGACAACATAAGTATTCTTGAATAAAAATCTCTATTAAGAGTAGCTTTTTAATCTTGCATTTTAATAGAAAGATAAGAAGTATTTCAAGAATCCTGCATAGTTTGCTTTTATTTTTATCTATTCTTTAAAAAAAATTAGTACATGCACAAGTCTGCTGTGATGAGTTTAACAGGCAAAATTGGGATAGACTAAGTATTTCCTATACATAAATACCTTGAGCCTTTGAGTTCAAACATATATGTGTATTTAAAAAACGGGCTTTATTTCCATCAATCATACTGATGCTTCTTTTTTTAAGTTTATTTATTTTTGAGAGAGAGAGAGAGAGAGATAACACTAGTGGGAGAGGGGCAGAGAGGGGAAGAGAGAGAATCTGAAGTAGGCCCTGCGATGACAGCAGAGAGACCAATTCAGGGCTAGAACTCACAAAACGTGAGATCATGACCTGAGCCAAAGTCAGATGGGTAACCAACAGAGCCGCCCAGGTGCCTCAAGTCCAGACTTCTATTTTATCCTTTAACTGATATAAATATGAACTGCTGTTAAGCAACAGAAAGAAATGGTCCAGCTGAAGAGTGGTTAGGAGTGATTAGACGACTGCAGCTTTTCCATGGATCGAAGAACCAGAGACAGAAGCAGTCACAGACGGTGCCGAGGGAGCTGCTGCTCCTTTGTTGTGATTTCATAACATTTGTATACTCATTTGTAATCAGCACCTCAATCCCTGAGGTTAAGTGTTGTTTCACTTGTGTTTCCCTCATTAGCACATATAAGTGTCAGTCTCTACGTCAGCCTCTGAGTGTTTTGATGAAGATTTGATCATCTCTGTGTCTTCAACACATATACGGAGTGCTTTAACCAAAGACAAACCGTATGTAACAGGTGTTCATAACAGAGGGTTGGAATTAATAAACACACTAAAGGATGAAAGTAAAGTGCATTAATCATATGCACACACTCTGTGTACTATTGTATTTTCTTTTCCAACACACTCACATGCAAATCCTAAGTGAGAAAAACCTAAATTAGAAAAACCCTAAGTCAGAAAATAGGCACTTGGGCAAAAAGCATATTATCTCAAACATGACGTTCTTTTATGCAACAAATGCTAAAAGAACAAAGACTTCTCATGTTTAAATATATGTGATTGCTTTCATATGAACATATTCCATGCTAACCATTAGACAGCTATGTATACATATTATTATTTAAAAGGGAAATCAGGGGTGCCTGGGTGGCTCAGTAGGTTAAGTGGCCAACTTAGGCTCAGGTCATGATCTCGCGGTCCGTGAGTTCGAGCCCCGTGTCGGGCTCTGTGCTGACAGCTCAGAGCCTGGACCCTGTTTCAGATTCTGTGTCTCCCTCTCTCTGACCCTCCCCTGTTCATGCTCTGTCTCTCCCTGTCTCAAAAATAAATAAACGTTAAAAAAAAAATTTAAAAGGGAAATCAGATTTGCACGTATTTTTTAACTTGACTTATAAGCTAATTTTCAAACCAAAGTTGATCTTACTTGGAACTCTGTTTTCTATTTTGTGTATGATTTTTTCTACTAAGATTAAATTTAAAATTCATTAAAGCCACACATTTAAGAGGCAACGTCTCAGAGGCCACACTGCAGTGGCCACAAATGGGAGCAATAGCTCCACATGTGCTCACTGCAGAAAGGACTGTGGGTAATATGCGTACTGTTTCAGGCAGACCTATTCCCATGAAACTTTCAGTCATAGTTATCATTTCTTTTTTTTTTTTTTTTTTAATTTTTTTTTCATCATTTTTTAATTTATTTTTGGGACAGAGAGAGACAGAGCATGAACGGGGGAGGGGCAGAGAGAGAGGGAGACACGGAATCGGAAACAGGCTCCAGGCTCCGAGCCATCAGCCCAGAGCCTGACGCGGGGCTCGAACTCACAGACCGCGAGATCGTGACCTGGCTGAAGTCGGACGCTTAACCGACTGCGCCACCCAGGCGCCCCAATAGTTATCATTTCTTTACACCAAGAAAAAAGAAGGGATATTTTGAAACAGCCTAATTAATGAAAGTAACCATACAAATATTAAAGGGAATAAGGAGTTGATTAATCCAAACACTTCATCTTTTCAAGAGCATTTGTCTCAAACATGTAGTGATTGTTTTCATATAAATACTTTCTGAGACTGCAGGGTGGTGTTAAAAATAAAATCATACCTACCTTATGTAGGCATTAAAAAAACAGCATGAAAGCAGATTTTAGAGCTTGTAAAGGAATATTTATAAATAACCATTTTTTTCTGATATAAATGATCATAAGACAGAAGTCAGCACTCACCTTATCTTTTTTTTTTTTTAGCATTTATTCATTTTTTTTTTGAAAGGCAGAGAGAGACAGAGTGCGAATGGGGAAGGGGCAGAGAAAGAGGGAGACACAGAATCGGACGCAGGCTCCAGGCTCCGAGCTGTCAGCACAGAGCCCAACGCGGGGCTTGAACTCATGAACCATGAGAGTTCATGACCTGAGCTGAAGTTGACCACTTAACCGACTGAGCCACCCAGGAGTCCCAGCACTCACCTTATCTTTAGCAGTGAACTTATCTCTTAAATGCACAGCGATCTCCTATCTCCCCCCGTAATTCATATCTATTTTTCAGAACAGGCTTACGATGATGGTCATGGTGCTCTACTTCTTACATCCATGTTCCTTGTTATTTTCATTCCGCTACATAGAATACTACACATGTCTTTTATTCCCTTAAAGTAGGCTTTTACTGTTCTTATTTGGTGATATTTTATCTTGCCAAATGACTGCTGTTAACAGTATCAGAACATCATCAGTTTTATATTCATGTTAAACCTATAGCTATTTTAATGCTTTTGTCTTTTAAACTTCATACTACAGTTAAGTTGTTAGTGCACACCATATTCCAGTTTTACACTATTCTGGACATTGACGGAGCCTTAACATGACTTGTAGTTTCGTTTAATTACACGCATTTTGTTAACGATTCCTTCCTCTCACTTGAAATTTAGCATGAATCATGTTTCAGTAGGAAAAAAAAAAGGGTCAATAGTAAGAAAGTAAAACTCTTTTATCTTTGAGAATAGGAATTTGGTAGATATTTTCCAAGATGAAAAGATAAATACATGACTATTTTTCAGTTAATATTTACTTAATTAGTTAATTAATTAACTTAGGAGTTAAATTCCAAAAGACACAACTTAGGAGTTGAAGGTATACACCAGGAAGGTAAGAAAAGGATAGGACAAGGCTCGTATTATTATAAATTTACAGCACTATTTGATTTTTCAAACCACATATTTATACTACTTGACAAATGGTATCTTAGACATTAGCTAAAAATAGGGATACAAGAAGATATTTACTATAATACCATATGGGTTAACAAAGCCCCAAAACTAGGCTTCCACATTCAAAATATAATACCCATAGTATCCTATTCCACTAGAGACCTAGACACTGACAACAAAATAAATAAAACTAAATGAAGAGGAAGAAAGGTGAGACACTAAGAGCATGGAAACTGACATGTTTTCATTTCAGAGGATGGAGATTATATATAATATGAGTTCCTGAATAGATCTTAAAGATGATTTAGTCAGACTTCCTTATTTTACTACAGAGCAATCTGCAATTAGAGGCAGCAAGTTGATTTACGGTGATCGTACATCAGTCAACAGCAAAAGTAGAGATGGGGAAATTTCTTGTTACACTGATGGTGTAAAATCAGATATTCTCCTTGACCAGAGAGCTGCAAAGAGAATACCATTCAAAAGGGAGAAATTAAGTGATATGTTACAGATAGCCTCCCGCATACCCAGAATAATACAGTGATTACCTATTTGTGCAGGAGAGGGGAAGTTGATTGTTTTAGTACATTTTGAAAGTGTTCATAAATGCAAATTTTCCTTAAAAATAATTTAAAAAAATTCAAATACTTTGAAAAGTCATGAAAAGCATACACAATGAGTAGTTTGATGAGTAAAACCTGAAATGAATATTTTATAGTTTGCAGTGTTCCTGTTTCAATTTCTTCCAATTTTGACTTTTTTAAAAAATTTTTTACTGAAGATGTAAAGCATGTAAGTAGTTTCATCATTCAACTGACTGAAATTAGATTATGTCACCCCTCACAAATATTTTGATACTTCTAATAAAAGTAGTTAGAAAAATGCAGACTAACATTTTGATATTGACATGTAACCACAGAAGAACAAAAAAAAAAGCTTTTGTGTGATTCTTTTTAATATATATGTATATTCATTACATCATCAAAGCTCAATCTATCATCCTTAAATAGTACGTTACTTTTATTTAAAATTACTGAGAATATGTCAATGCATTACTGAAAATTTTCTTTAGCTGTATTAATTTATGAAACTAAGTCTGATTTATTAACATAATTGGAAGTATAATTGAAAAGAAATAAGAGCTTTAAGAAAAAAGGCTTTTCTTTAGGGTTAAATGGAGTTTTAAAATCTTATAAATTCACCAAAAGAAAACATGGTCAGATTAATTAGGATAATTACTGTAAGCATTTTTAAAAACTTAAACTAATTTAACCTAGAAATCAGTAAATTTCTATTATTACTACTAGGCTACTTTGAATGTTACAAAGTGGTGTTGTCTTTTTAGTTTATTAATCTTGTTCTGGGGAAATTCTAAATGTAGAAATTGTTCTTTTTAACATTGAAAATAATGACCAGAAGACATGAACAAATGTGATTTTAAAGTCATTTAAATATGTTTAGGAAAAAAAAAAGCCTAATGCAGTAATGTTTGATCCAGGCACATTTCTCTCCCATAAAAATCTTTTAGTAGAACAGGAGGAGCCAAGATGGTGGAACAGCATGGAGGTTTTTTGTGTGTCTTGCATCCATGAAATACAGCCAGACCAACACTAAATCCTGCACACCTGGAAAACTGATTGGAGGATTAACACAGCAATCTGCACAACCTGAATCACAGAATTCAGGAGGCACACAGTGCAGAGAGGTGAACTTGGTGAGTGAGAAGCCACAGCGGGCAGGGAGCCATTTTTGCGGACAGAGAGAGGATGGATACAGTGGGGGCAGGGAGAATACGGGAAAAGCACCCCTCTCCAAAAGCAGCTGGAGAGAAAGTGGAACAATGGTAACAGCCACAGGGACTGAACTAAAAAGGGAGAAAGGAGAAAGGAGAAAGGAGAAAGGAGAGGGTTTATATTCCATTAAGACTGTTAACAAGGGGAGCGTAAAGGCTGCAACTCCACAGCTTGATACCTGGCGGTGCTCTGGTGGGAAAGGCGAATCCCAGGAGCAGAGTGGGGTCCAGGAGGTTCTTGGGCTTCATGGGGAAAAGTGGTTCCACTGCTGGAAGGATATTTGGTAGGGACTGTTGAAGCCACCTGGTCCCAGCAGAACCCAGAGAATGGGCACATTTGCTGGTGCTGGAACAGGGTCGTTAAAGGTGATGCTTGGTGCCAGATGTGTGTTGTGATTTTCCGTAATCCCTGAAACGCTGCTGCTACATTATCTCATGAACTTTTTCTGGGTTGGGCTGGCACCTGGCCGCAGTCTTGGGGCACCGGCAGCAGCAGGGTCCAGCAAGCGTTCCAGGGTGCAGCCAACATTTGGCCATTGCTCAGGGAGACCCTTCCACAGAGGGGCAGAGCAGATCAAAGCCACAGTCCTTCAGAAGTAAGGGGCCAGGGAAAACAGTCGTATCTGAGACAAAACTTGGGAGAGAGGTACTGGGGCTTGGTCACAGTGAAAAAGTGGGGAGTAGATGAAAGCTGAAGACAGAGGACAGGACAGCGTGATTGCTGATGGGGGAGAACAGAGTTTGGATACTAGAGACTGGGTAGCTGGGTGATGCCATTTTCACAGCTCCCACTGATGTGCACACGCACCTACAAGCACAACAACACTTCACCCCAGTAGGCTATCAGTGCCATCTAGTGGAGAACAGAGCCATTACACTGAGTCCCACCCAACTGGACCAACCTCACTCTTCAAGAACACAAGTCTCACCCTTTGCTTAGTTTGTGGACTATAGATCGCATCATAGTCTGACTTCTAGGGGAAAATGAAGTAATTTCAGTCCTATTTAAATCTGTTAGCAGGTCCATCTATTCAATTTTCATTCTTTCCCTTTTTTCTCTTTTTCACTTCTTTTCTTTTTTTGAATACCGAAAGAAAAAATTCTTTTTATTTTAAATTTTTATTAAAAATATTTTTCTTAATTTTTTTACTATTTTTTAATTTTTTGTAATTTTCTTCAAGTTCTAATTTACGTCCATCATTTTATTACAGTCTACTTCAGTGTATTCACTTTTTCAAATTTTCAAATGATTTCCTTTTTTTCCTGTTTTCTCTTTTTCATTCCTTTTCTTTTTCTTGAATACAGAAAGAGAAAGACTTCATTTTTACTTTCAATTTCTATTAAAAATATTTTTATTTAATTTTTTCTACTATATTATTTACTTTCATGTACATTTTTTCAAATTCTATTTTACTCCCATCATTTCATTTTAGTCTACTTCAGTGTATTCATTTTTTCAAATGATTTCCTTTTCTTTCCCATTTTTTTTCTCTAATCTATCAAACCACTTTCAATACCCAGAACAAAACACACCTAGGATCTAGCATCATTTATTCAATTGTGTGTGTGTGTGTGTGTGTGTGTTTAATTTTTTAATTTTAATATTTTTTAATTTTATTTTTTTAATCTTTCTACCTCATTAATTCTTTTTCTTCCTTAAAAATGATGAAATGAAGGAATTCACCCCAAAAGAAAGAGCACGGAGAAACAACAGCCAAGGATTTAACCAACAGAGATATAAGCAAGATGTCTGAACCAGAATTTAGAATCACGATAATAAGAATACTAGCTGGAGTCGAAAATAGAGTAGAATCCTTTTCTGTTGAGATAAAAGAAGTAAAAACTAGTCAGGATGAAATAAAAAATGCTATAACTGAGCTGCAATCATGGATGGGTGCCGCAGCAGCAAGGATGGATGAGGCAGAACAGAGAATCAACAAAATATAGAGGACAAACTTATGGAGAATAATGAATCAGAAAAAAAGAGGGAGATGAAGGCAAAAGAATATGATTTAATAATTAGAGAAATCAGTGACTCATTAGAAAGGAACAACACCAGAATCATAAGGGTCCCAGAAGAGGAAGAGAGAGAAAGAGGGGTAGAAGGGTTATGTGAGCAAATCATAGCAGAAAACTTTCCTACCCTGGGGAAAGACACAGACATCAAAATCCAGAAAGCACAGAGGACCCCCCAGTAGATTCAACAAAAACCAATCATCAACAAGGCATATCATAGTCAAATTCACAAAATACTCAGGCAAGGAGAGAATCATGAAAGCAGCAAGGGAAAAAAAAAAAATCCCTAACCTACAAGGGAAGACATATCAGGTTTGCAGCAGACCTATCCACAGAAACTTGGCAGGCCAGAAAGGAGTGTCAGGATATATTCAGTGTGCTGAATCAGAAAAATATGCAGTGAAGAATTCTTTATCCAGCAAGGCTGTAATTCAAAATAGGAGAAAAAAAAGTTTCCCCAGACAAAGAAAAACTAAAGGAGTTTGTGACCACTAAACCAGCCCTGCAAGAAATTTTAAGGAGGACTCTCTGAGGGGAGAAATGATGAAAATGAAAGAAAGAAAGAAAGAAAGAAAGAAAGAAAGAAAGAAAGAAAGAAAGACAAAAAGAAACAAAGATTAGAAAGGTCCAGAGAACACCACCAGATATTCCAATTCTACAAGCATCATAATGGCAATAAATTCATATCTTTCAGTACTCACTCTAAATGTCAATGGACTCAATGCTCCAATCAAAAAACATAGGGTAACAGAATGGATAAGAAAACAAGATCCATCTTTATTCTGTATATAAGAAATCCACTTTAGACCTAAGACACTTTCAGATTCAAAATAAGGGGGTAGAGAACCATCTATCATGCTAACGGTCAACAAAAGAAAGTCAGAGTACCATATTTTTATCAGACAATCTAGACTTTACAATAAAGACTGTATCAAGAGATGCAGAAGGGCATTATATCATAATCAAGGGGTCTATCCATCAAGAAGACCTAACAATTATAAACATTTATGAACCAATGTGAAAGTACACAAATATATAAATCAATTAATCAGAAACATAAAGAAACTCATTGATAGTAATACCATAATATTAGGAGTCTTCAACACCCCACTCACAGCAATGGACAGATAATCTAATCAGAAAAATCAACAAGGAAACAATGGCTTTGAATGACACATTGGACCAGATGGACTTAACAGATATATTCAGAACATTTCATCTAAAGCAGTGGAATATAAATTCTTCTCCAGTGCACATGGAACATTCTCCAGAAAAGACCATATACTGGGACACAAATCAGCCCTAAGTAAGTACAAAAAATCTAGATCATACCATGCATATTTTCAGACCACAATGCAATGAAAGTTGAAATCAACCACAAGAAAAAATTTGGAAAGGTAACAAATACTTGGAGACTGAAGAACATCCTACTAAAAAATGAATGGGCCAATCAAGAAGTTAAAGAGGAAATTAAAAAGTATATGGCAGCCGATAAAAATGATAATGCCACAACCCAAAACCTCTGAGATGCAGCAAAGGCGGTCATAAGAAGAAAGTATATAGCAATCCAGGCCTTCCTAAAGAAGGAAGAAAGACCTCAGATACACAACTTCACCATAAGCCTTAAGGAGCTGGAAAAAGAGCAGCAAATAAAACCCAAAACCAGAAGAAGACAGGAAATAATAAAAATTAGAACAGAAATTAATGCTATCGAAACCAAACCAAACCAAACCAAAACAAAACAAAAAACAGTAGAACAGATCAATGAAACCAGAAGCTGGTTCTTTGAAAGAATTAACAAAATTGATAAACCACCAGCCAGTTTGATCAAGAAGAAAAAGTAAAGGACCCAAATAAACAAAATCAAGAATGAAAGAGGAGTGATCCCAACCAACACAGCAGAGATAAAAACAATGATAAGAGAATATTTTGAGCAATTATATGCCAATAAAATGGGCACTCTAGAAGAAATAGACAAACTCCTAGATACATATACACTACCAAAACTGAAACAGGAAGAAACAGAAAATTTGAACGGACCCATAACCAGTAAGGAAATCGAATTAGTAAGCAAAAACCTGACAAACAACAAGAGTCCAGGGCCAGATGGCTTTCCAGGGGAATTCTACCAAACATTTAACAGTGAACACCTATTCTCTTGAAGCTGTTCCAAAAAATAGGAATGGAAGGAAAAATTCCAAATTCTTTCCATGAAGCCAGCATTACCTGGACTCCAAAACCAGACTGAGACCCCACTAAAAAGGAGAACTACAGACCAATTTCCCTGATGAACATGGATGCAAAAATCCTCAACAAGATATTAGTGAACTGGATCCAACAATACATTAAAAAAATTATTCACCATGACCAAGTGGGATTTATACCTGGGATGCAGGGCTGGTTCAATATCTGCAAAACAATTAACATGATTCATCACATGAATAAAAGAAAGGACAAGAACCATATGATCCTCTCAATAGATGCAGAGAAAGCATTTGACAAAATACAGAATCTTTCTTGATAAAAACCCTCAAGAAAGTAGGGATAGAATTATCATACGTTGAGATCATAAAAGCCATATATAAGCAACCCAATGCTAATATCTCCTCAATGGGGAAAAACTGAGAGCTTTCTCCCTAAGGTCAGGAACAAGACAGGGATGTCCAATCTTGCCACTGTTATTCAGCATAGTATTGGAAGTTTTAGCCTCTGCCATCAGACAACACAAGGAAATAAAAGGCCTCCAAATTGGCCAGGAGGAGGTCTAACTTTCACTCTTCGCAGATGACATGATACTCTATATGGAAAACCCAAAAAATTCGACCAAAATAGTGCTAGAATTGATTCATGAATTCAGCAATATTGCAGGATATAAAATCAATGCACAGAAATCAGTTGCATTGCTATATACCAACAATGAAGTGACACAAAAAGAAATCAAGGAATTGATCCCATTTTCAGTTGTGCCAAAACCCATAAAATACCTAGGAATAAATCTAACCAAAGAGGTGAAAAATCTATACACTGAAAACTATAGAAAGCTTATGAAAGGAATTGAAGAACACACACACACACACACACACACACACACACACACACACACAATGGAAAAAGATTCCATGCTCCTGGATAGGAAGAACAAATATTGTTAAAATGTCAATACTGCCCAAAGCAATCTACATATTCAATGCAATCCCTATCAAAATAACACCAGCATTCTTCACAGAGCTAGAACAAAAAATCCTAAAATTTGTATGGAATGAGAAAAGACCCAGAATATCCAAAGCAATCTTGAGAAAGAAAATCAAAGCAGGAGGCATCACAATCCTGGACTTCAAGCTATATTACAAAGCTGTAATCATCAAGACAGTATGGTACTGGCACAAGAACAGACACTCAGATCAATAGAACAGAATAGAGAACCCAGAAATGGACCCACAAACCTATCGTCAACTAATCTTTGACAAACCAGGAAAGACTATCCGATGGAATAAAGACAGTCTCTTCAGCAAGTGGTGCTGGGGAAACTGGACAGTGACATGTAGAAGAATGAACCTAGACCACTTTCTTACACCATGCACAAAAATAAACTCAAAATGGATGAAAGACCTAAATATAAGACAGAAAGCCATCAAAATCCTTGAGGAGACAGCCCGCAAAACCTCTTTGTTATTGGCCACAGCAACTTCTTACTCAACAGGTCTCCGGAGGTATGGGAAACAAAAGCAAAAATGAACTCCTGGGACCTCATCAAAATAAAAAGCTTCTGCACAGCGAAGGAAAAAATCAGAAAAACTAAAAGGCAGCCGACAGAATGGGAGAAGATATTTGCAAACGACATAGCAGATAAGGGTTAGTATCCAAAATCTATAAAGAACTTATCCAACTCAACACCCAAAAAACAAATAATCCAGTGAAAAATTGGGCAAAAGACATGAATAGACACTTCTCCAAAGAAGACATCCAGATGGCCAACCGACACATGAAAAAATGTTCCACATCACTCATCATCAGGGAAATACAAATCAAAACCACAGTGAGATATCACCTCACACCTGTCAGAATGGCTAACATGAACAACTCAGGCAACAAGAGATGTTGGTGAGGATGCGGAGAAAGAGGATCTCTTTTGCATCGCTGCTGGAATGCAAGCTGGTGCAGCCACTCTGGAAAACAGTATGGAGGTTCATCAAAAAACTAAAAATAGAACTACCCTATGACCCAGCAATTGCACTACTAGGCATTTATCCACGGGATACAGGTGTGCTGTTTCGAAGGGACACGTGCACCCCCCCATGTTTATAGCAGCACTATCAACAATAGCCAAAGTATGGAAAAAGCCCAAATGTCCATCGATGGATGAATGAATAAAGACGTTGTGGTATCTATATACAACGGATTATTACTCGGCAATTAATAAGAATGAAATCTTGTCATTTGCAACTACGTGGATGAACTGGAGGGTATTATGCTAAGTGAAATTATTCAGTCAGAGAAAGACAAAAATCATATGACTTTACTCATATGAGGATTTTAAGAGACAAAACAGATGAACATAAGGGAAGGGAAGCAAAAATAATATAAAAACAGGGAGAGGGACAAAACAGAAGAGACTCATAAATATGGAGAACAAACTGAGGGTTACTGGAGGGCTTGTGTGGAGTTGGGGGCTAAATGGGTAAGGGGCACTAAGGGATCTACTCCTGAAATCATTGTTGCAATATATGCTAACTAATTTGGATGTAAATTTAAAAAAATAAAAAATAAACTTAAAAAAATAAAAGGTGCAATCTTAAAAAAACGGAAATCTTTTATTAGAACAAATCTTAATGTCATGTTATTTAAAGTTTCCAATATAAAATTTTAATTTTCAAATTTAGTTCTAAAATTTGAAGCCAATTCCTCTCCACATTTACAAAATGTAAGTCACTTAGTCAATAAAGATGTTATCTTGTTTACTGACTGATATGACAAAATCTGATTTATTTATTAGAAACCATTTTTAATTAACAAGAAGCTTACAGAGAAATTACCTAAAGACCTCTCCAAGAATAGAGTTGTAGTTTCACACCTACTCTAGACGTGAGCATACCTTTTTCTTAATGAAAAAAATACATATATAAGGTTGTTGTGCAACTGCTAACATTTTTAAGATATCTGAACACTAATCACTTAACACTTTTTTCAGCTATATATTAATTTTTGACAACTTCCATTGCTCTCATGATAAAGGTACTTTTTAATAACTTCTAGAAATTCAAATAAGAAAACATATAAACCACATATGTTCTTTTTTAAATCAAAGGACACAATCTCTTGATTTTGTCATTCTGTATTTATAGTTATCCAGTATATTCCTTCAAATGTGTAATATGAGTAGTTTATGCTCTAGGTCAAACATGTTAGCAAATCCAGTGGACAACATTTTATTGCAACTTGGTCCCCATGGGAATAGAAGATAAATCAAATGCTAGCCAGGCATTAAAAATATAATAGTAGTTGGAGAATTTGTTAAAGGGGAAATATCATTTAAAAAATGGTTCCAAGTCCTCGATCTATTATAAAGAAGTTGTTACTTAAAACAATTGAAAATTAAGAAACAGAAGAAAATCCCAATGTGTGTTACATGACGGTATATTTCAGTTGGTTTGAGTTGATATATTTATTTGAGATTTCCTTACTGACTTTTCTTACTTTGTCCTTTATATATTTTTTATGTTAGCTGCTTCCTTGTCTTGTTTCTTGTTTGCTAGTATCCAGTTGAGAAAACCTACTCAAAAAGAAACACTTTAATCGTGTCTATTACTTTCATTTTAAATATGCAGCTTAAAAATATCTCTCATTTATTCCTTGCTTATGTCGCAGAGAAAAAAAGAAAAAAAAAACGATGACTACGTCTTTGCCCGTTCTAGAGATTGGAAATTAAATTCCCCTTACTTAAATTCTTGTTCTGAATCATGGTGTACCTGTTCTCTTTTGATTATAATGCTAAATAAGTAATCTCTCATGTATTCAATAAGCTAAGATTCATTAACTCTGCATTTTTAAATAATAATATTCTTCTAGATTTTAAATACTGGAAGAATTTTCCAGTCATTCTGAAGGAACAATTGATTATATTACTTCTTTAATTATGGGTAGCATTATTTTTGAGCCATAATACTACCTAAAGGGTATGACTTCTAACCAAGCCATTGATATTCATTTTGATTTCTGATAGCCAAGAAATCCTGATTCTTGTTCTGCATGTTAAAAACCATAAAGGCATTTTATACTCTTTAAAAGTTCATTCTGAACTCTTTTCAGTTAGCTGATGTCCTGACCTTCAGAGTATTCTTCATGGATTCTGGGCACTGCCCCATACTCGGCCTGGCTTGACAGATACTGGGCAAGTTGTTCTTATTGGCACTGTGCCCCATGTGTTTAAGACCCGGCAGTGACATCTTTCAGCTTAGAAAACCCAGCATGAACAACTGTGCTCAGAATTCTACACAGTGACATCCAAGAAAAGTTTACTTTTTTGGGAAAATAACATAATTTACCCCTGCCAAGCCTGTGAAGGTATTTCCAAGCCATATATATTTTTAAAAGAGAGAAACCTATTTATTTGATGTTTGGAAACAAAAATAATGCTCATAATGATAGTTTGAGATAACTAAAAGTATTTAAGACTTTATTTGAAAACAAATTTCAAACATTCTTCAGCTCTGCATTCTTTTATAATTTTCATTCAAGAACTCTAAGAAAACAGCTTTATGTTGAACTGTTTATACATTTTTTTTAAGTTTATTTATTTATTTTGAGAAATGGAGAGAGGGAGAGAGAGTACGAGGAGGGGAGGGGTAGAGAAAGAGTGAGAGAGAGAGAGAGAGAGAGAGAGAGAGAGAGAGAGAGAGAATGAATCCCAATCAGGCTCCCCACTGTCAGTGCAGAGCTCATTGTGGGGCTGGAAATCACAAACTGCAAAATCATGACCTGAGCCGAAACTGAAAGTCAAGCTTAACTAACTGAGCCACCTAGGTACCCTAAACTTAATTTTCTTAAATAAAGTATTAAAAAGACAACAACTGAATAATTTAAAAGCAATTAACTGCATTTTTCTATCAATGCTAAAAATACTGAAAGCATAAGAATGACTTCACTAAAACATTGAGATTGTTTCCTTTATTGATGTGGGAGAAGACAGTTTTTGCAATAATTCATGCCAGACTTAATTTTACAGTCTATTTAGAAGTCAAAATATATCTGGCTTCATTGTATTTTGCTGACTTCATTTTGCTGACTCAAATAATCTACATTAACAAACAAGAGATTCCACTGCCTACACCCTATAGTATTAAGCCTAGAAACCAAAATTTCCCTTCTCATTCTAGCAAAGGAGAGTACATGTCTAAATGATAACTTAGCTGTATATTAGTGTTTAACTTTGTTGAAACTATTTTCACATGACAGTTGTATTCATAGAGTGCATCCCGTGACCAAAAACTAGAAACCCAATCCAAACCATGTATTTAAGATAGAATTTTATTTTAAAGATTTCCTTTTTTTTTGAAGCTATCTTTATGGTGGAAGAACTACCTGTTTGAGATTCTATGCTGTTTATCTACTTTTTTTAAAGCTTTTTCATGGATCACTTACATCACTGATATTTATTCTGTCATATATTTCCACAGTTTCATATTCAATAGCATATGCATGTTCTTTCACAAGTATTTAACATTTAGTCTGCCATGTCACTGTGTTTTCATTGCATTTGAAGTTGAATGTGTCCATGTGACTCATTTTGAGCAATGGAATGTGAGCGAGACAGGCTTGTGTCACTTATGGAGTGACACTTTGAAAACAACAGCATGTGGTTGGCCACACTTACTTTCCCATATTGCGGATGGAGGGAGCAGAACCTCTTGCCTGTCTTCAATGGACATGTGGCAGAATAAAAAAGCAAGCTTTTGTTATGTCCCTGTGGCATAATGTGGAGAGTCCTAACTCATGAATTTGCTAATTCTTTAGTGGAAAAAAAAAAGCCACCAGAAGTGTATGGATTGCTAAAAAGAATTTATTTTATACATTACAATATTACAAATATTTTACTTTCTCAAACTTGAATTTCCAAAGGTGACTTTCTTTTCATGTTGCTCTTTTTTTTTTATATCCACTGTCTACAATGAGTTTAAAGACTTCAAATAACGTGAATCAAGTTCCACCAGACAAAACTTTTGCATGCACAACCTCATCTTTGATATTCATTTCTCTCTCTCCTTCATAATGTAAAATTCTGATGTTTGGAAAGTGATAAAATTTTCAGTATGAAAAAAGAGCACAATTTTCTTAATATTTATTACAAGTTTTTAAAGAATATGATTTGCCTGTGAAATGCAGGTTGTTTTCACAGTGATTTATATAAAAAGTTCCTCTCAAATACCTGAAAAACCTACTTCTATTCTTTACATATCTTATTTAATGGAAATCGTGAGAATAACACAGCATATCAATTTTAAAGGATGTTCAGAAATCATGAAACTGAGAAGATCATGATCCAAAATTATTTTTAATCTCTTCCTTCTTAATATTAACTTTTTTATGCTAAGGGCTACAATAAAAACTTAAAGAAGGATACAAACCAATGCAACAAAATAAATGAAACATAAGGCACTTTATGTATTTTGTTTGATGACTTGTTACATCTCAAGGATTTTTTCCCCTAAATAGGAATACTTTAAGCTATATAACTAAAAGAACACATACTGTTTGATAATCTTCAAACCACTTGAATCTTTTGTAGCTAAATGACTTTATCCCAGAAAAGCAGATAAAATTTAAGCTGATTGGAGTCATAAATATGTCAAGAATCAATCTAAATCTATCATTAAATATCATACTACAATTTGAGATGCTCTACAAATATCGACAAAATATCATCTTTGAAGTTTTAAAGATATCAACCAAACATATTAACAGGATAAAAGATACTGCAAAACTTTAAACCAGCTAAAGGCATTAGATATAAGAAATTAGCATTCAAATATATGTATAAGCCATGCAATCGTTTTGTATTTGGGATTATATCACATGAAGCATCAAAGTCTATTTTGTAAATGTTCAATTAAAAAACTAAAATAGCTTTTGCTTTATTAAAAATGATTTATAAATGTGAATACATAATTCCTTTGAATGAATTGTTATGCATTAAAAGTCACAAAATAATAAAAAAAAATCAGTTGGATATCATTTCAGTTCATAATCTGGTTTGAACTCATTAATATTTCATTTTACATTAGCAAACTCAGAATAATTTTTTATCATTTCTTTAATGGTATTTTTCTAATTATTATATTAACATTGTAGTTAATTTTCAAATAGAAAAAAAAGAATATAATAGTGGAGTGCTTTTAAATCTTAGGAGGTAAGGCACTTTATGGTGTTTCAAATATCACAGTACTTTAAGTGTTTTGTTTTTTTCTTTTTAAAATTTTTATTATTATTTTTCATTAATTAAATTAATTTCACATTAATTAACATACAGTATAGTATTGGTTTCAGAAGTAGAACCCAGTGATTCATCACTTACATGTAACATCCAGTGCTTATCCCAAGTGCCCTCCTTAATGCCCATCACCCATTTAACCCATAGTCCCACCCACCTCCCCTCCAGCAACCCTGTTTGTTCTCTGTATTTAAGAGTCTCTTATGGTTTGCCTTCCTCTGTGTTTTTCTTATTTTTGCTTCCCTTCCCCTATGTTCATCTGTTGTGTTTCTTAAATTCCACATATGACTGAAATCATATGATATTTGTCTTTCTCTGACTGACATATTTCACTTAGCATAATACACTCTAGCACACGGTCTAGATCCCAAATGTCCATTAACTGATGGATGGATAGAGAAGGTGTGGTGTATACACACACACACACACACACACACACACACATACAATGGAATACTACGTGGTGATCAAAAAGAAGGAAGTTTTGATATTTACAACAACGTGTACAGAACTAGAGTGTTTTATGCTAAGTCTTTTCTTTTCTTTTCTTTTCTTTTCTTTTCTTTTCTTTTCTTTTCTTTTCTTTTCTTTTCTTTTCTTTTCTTTTCTTTTTTTTTCTTAAAATTCATGTTCCAGCAAGAAGTGTAGTAAAATATGCCACCCCAAAATATACTACTTTGGCCTAAGGATTATTTTTGAGCTGAAGACAAATGCAAACCTGCCCTCCAGTATTTGCCCAAAAGCAGGACATAAATTTCCAAAGGTGCCCTGCTTCCCCTCTCCACCAGGAAAGACAAAAGCTAATCATTCACCGAAGTCAACTGTGGACCTTGTCAGCCTGCAGAAGGCACCGTGGAATCTAAATCACAAACTTCACTAGCTAGCTTTTATCACCCATTGGTTTCTCTGCACATATTTATCTTCCTGCAGTTCCCTGCTCTTAGAAGCCTAAGACTGCTTTCCTTTGTTACGTCATTTTTCCAAAAAATGTATTGCTTTTTTGTTGAAAATGCTATCTAAACCAGAGTTCTAAACCCTCAGTTTGATTTATTCATTTTTCACTGGGTGTTTCCCATTCATGCATGAGGCATACATGTTAATAAACGTGTGTGTGTGTGTGTGTGTGTCCTGTTAATCTGTCTCTCTGGGCCCCACTATTTTGAAGGATAGAGGGAAATTATTTTTTCTCACCTACAAATATTTTGGTAAGAAGTATTAAGAATGTTTATTCTAAACAGTAATTAATGGATACAGTTTTCAGAGTTGCACCAGATAAATCTGTATCTTATACCATTTCAAATGGAAAACAAAACAACAGAGACTAAGAGTTTCTTCTTAAGGCCTATTCTTCCAATTTGACGACCATGTAGATGTATCTCTTTCAAATAATTGTCAAACTTATCCCTCAAAAGAACTTCAGTAAAAGTACCTTTTCTGGAGTAATTCTCTCAATTAGTTATGCTCATTATTTTATGTCATTAAATATGCTCACTATTAGTGAGTTATGCTAACTAATTTGTTTTATTAAATATTCATGCAGTGGGGCAACTGTGTGGCCGAGTTGGTTGAGCGTCCAACTGCAGCTCAGGTCACCATCTCTTGGATCATTGGTTTGAGCCCCAAGGTGCCTGTTTCAGATTCCGTGTCTCTCTCTCCCTGACCCTTCCTCACTTTCACTCCCTCTCACTCTCAAAAATGAATAAAGATTAAAGATTAAAAAAATATTCATACAGTGATTGATTCCTTCAGTATACATGTAACTAGTGGATAATGTGAGTTCTGGAGTAGGTGAAGAGACAGTCAGCACAAGATTGCCACTCCCAATGCCCAAGCACAGTTTCAAATCACTTAAAGTGGTATCATGAGACTTGGCATGCAGATTATGGAAATATCACCTTTTGAATATAGTTCCATATCAGACCAAGAATTTTAGATTTTACTGTATGGAAAATTAAAATTTTTTCTAATGTTTATTTATTTTTAAGAGAGACAGAGCATGAGCAGGGGAGGGGCAGAGAAGGAGGGAGACACAGAATCCAAAGTAGAATCCTGGCTCTGAGCTGTCAGCGCAGAGCCTGAAGCGGGGCTCAAACTCACAAGCCGTGAGATCATGACCTGAGTTGATGTTGGATGCTTTACAGACTGAGCCACCCAGGTGCCCCTATTAGGTGGAAAATTAAAACTGCCCAAAGATGAACCTGGCAGCTTCTTTACTTGAGGTCTGTAATTCTCCAAAGGATCTTTTTCTTTCTTTTTTCTTTTCTTTTTTCTTTTCTTTTCTTTTCTTTTCTTTTCTTTTCTTTTCTTTTCTTTTCTTTTTTCTTTTCTTTTCTTTTCTTTTCTTTTTTCTTTTCTCTTTATTTTCTTTTCTTCTCTTTTCTTTGTTCTTTTCTTTTCTTCTCTTTTCTTTTCTTTTCTTTTCTTTTCTTTTCTTTTCTTTATTCTTTTCTTCCTTTCCTTTCCCTTCCCTTCCCTTCCCTTCACTTTTCTTTTCTTATCTTTTCTTTTCTTTGCTTTTCTTATCTTTTCTTTTCTTTTCTTTTCTTTCCTTTTCTTTCCTTTTCTTTTTCTTTTTTTTCCCATTTGTCTTTAGTGGAAATTTCTCATTCTCCACCACTTTCCACAAACTTAACATGATCAGAAAGGAAGAGTAGAGATGGAAGTGTAATGGATTCTTGTAGCTCCAAACCATTATTTCTCCCTGTCTGGAAGAAGCTAACTATAGGTTGCAGCATATGAAATAGAAAATATTTAACTGTGCTTCTCCTATACAAAAGGCAATTTCATAAGATTCACCCATTATTTTGAAGCTCTCAAGCTTTCTTTTTCCACTGATATTATCATTTCACAACATAACGTTTATACTTGGGTCATAAGCTATTTACTCATGAAAATACTGTCACCAGTTTTGCTATGTAGGCACTACCATCAGTACCCTAATTTCAACCTCTTTTGTTTCCAAGTGCAGTCATCATTACCTGTATTCTCCTTCAGCAACCACTCTTACAGCCATGGTCCCAACCTCGTTGAGTTGGTGGCATTATCAAATGCAGGGTCTTCAACCTCTACCAGGGACTCAAAATTGCTTGGGCATCTTTATGTGCACATCTTCATTCCTTTCATCATATATTTAAAGCTTTCACTATTTTCCTCAAATAATTTACCTCACTACCTCACTACTTCTAGTGAATACAGACAAATCTTGTATCTTTACCTCTTATAAAAGGTAATCTTTACCTTTTATAAAAGGTATCTTTTATAAAGATACATCTAAGTCTTGTATCTTTACCTTTTATAAAAAAAATAAGGCTCATCTTTTTGCCCCTTACCTAAAAAGTCAAAATTTAGTGTGTACCTAATTTTGGTAGACTGTATTACTGATCTAATTCTCTCTCCTGAACAAATTTCAGTAGAATAAATCCACACCATTTGATACATGTATCAGTTTGCTGTATCTCCCTGTAGAGTACAAGGAAGTAATATTCTCTAGGCCATTGTTTTGGGCTCAGGTACTGACTTGCTTTGGGCAATATGATATAGCAAACCCATGTTAAGCAGCGTTTTAAATAATTTCCCTTGTTTTGCTTTGCCTCTTGCTCTTCAGCCATTCCATTCAGCATGATACAAATTGTCTTCACTAGCCAATAGGAGATGATTGGATTTGACCTGAGCCCAGCAAAGAGCTTAGAATAAATCTCAGCCAATCCCAGAAGAAGAGGCATAGACACAACCTTCCCACATACTTGTCATTGAGAAATAAATGTGTACTATTGCAAGCTTCTGTAAAGTGGTTTGTTACACATGATTATTAAATTGTTACCTTATTTTGGACATATTTCCTTCTATCCCAATGACAAATGTGTCTCTTCCCTCCAAGGCCATCTTTTGGGTTTCACTTTTTTGGGGGTCATACTTCAATATGCCCAGACTGACTTCTGCTAGCCCATTTCCACTTTGTCAGCTCCTTTCCACTGCCATATACCCCCCCACCCATCCCCACCATGGACATTCTCCTTCCATCTTGTGCTCAGGCTCCAATGCTCTACTTGTGTCACCAAGGTTCTGTCCTCCTTAATTATGTACTGAATGCCTTTAAAATACATATATGTATGTGTGTATACATATATATATATACACACATATATGTATACACACATACATATATATATACATATATATATTTAATTATTTTTTAAATTTATTTCCTTTTTTATCTTTTTAAGTTTATTTATTTAGAGACAGGGGCAGAGAGAGAGAGAGAGAGAGAGAGAATGTCAAGCAGGCTCTACAATGTCAGCACAGAGCCTGACATGGGGCTTGATTTCACAAACTGTGAGATCATGACCTGAGCCGACCAAAATCAAGAGTTGGGTGCTTAGCCAACTGAGTCACCCAGGTCCCCCTATTATTATTAATTATTACTATTACTATTATTTTTTTAAAGAGAGAAAGAGTGCAAGTGGGCTGTGGGGCGGAGGAATAGAAAGAAAATTCCAAGCAGGCTCCATGCCCAGTAGGCAACCCAACTGGGTCAATCCCATGACCCTGGGATCATTACTCCAGCTGAAATCAAGAATCAGACAATCAACTGACTGAGCCATCCAGACACCCCACGATTGAATGACTTTTAGACTGGATTGTTTAGAAAATTTTGGAGAAGGCAAGAGGACTAGAATAAGTAGATTTTCCATATGTTCTGAATATGCCATCTGTTCTCGCTTTATACATTACAAATGTTTTGTCCTAGACTGGTTCTTGCTTTTTAAATTTCTTTAATATATCTTTCCCCGTCTCCCAGAAAAAAAAATGCATTCTAATGAAGTCAGATATATACCTTTATCATATAATTTGTACTTTTTGGAACTTGTCTAAAGCAATTTTTCTTTAACTGTGGCTATAAATGTATTCAGTATTTTCTTCTCATGACTTCACAATTTTCCATTTCATGTTTACATCTTACAACACATCTGGTAATAATTTGTATGTATAATGAGCTAGGCTTCTATTTTACTTTTTCCATGTAACTAGTCCATTTTCCCATCATAATTTATTAAGTAATTTTTATTTTCTCCATTGACTTGTAATCCCTTCTTCCTTATAATAAAAAAAATCTATAAATTCTTGAGTCTGTCTTTGGG
The DNA here is from genome assembly GCF_028018385.1 of Neofelis nebulosa. NCBI lineage: Eukaryota > Metazoa > Chordata > Mammalia > Carnivora > Felidae > Neofelis > Neofelis nebulosa. The sequence goes on along the minus strand of NC_080784.1, from coordinate 90,839,225 downwards.
TTGCCTTTTTGTTCTATTGGTCAGTGTTAAATAATAAACAGTTCCAGATGTAGATAGGGAGAGATTCTATTTGAAAGAGTTATTGCAAGAGCAGAGAAGGAGCTAATAGAATAGACAAATAAGGATGATTGTAATAGAGTGAACACTTTGAGTTTAAGCTCTGTAAGCATCTCAAAGATTAGGCAGAAAAAGGTTTTGCTTTTATAATGAGGCATAAAACAAGACTTTCTAGAACAAGTGGTAGGGAAGTGAGATGAATGAAGCGGTATAATCAGATAGTAGATTAGAAAATCTTTTACCGCGATCCAGCCTATTGTTAGAAGAAGCTGTTAATAAGGTATCTACTGGTTCACGTTGGTTGAAAGTCTAGGAGGAATAGTAACTTAACCAAAGTTTGATACCAAATATTTAGTCTGAACTGATTGGGGCCAATACAGTTCAATTAATCATTTATACTGCCCCAAATGGAAATTTGGAGGTTCAGGATCTGGCCAGTTGGAGTTAACAATGAGGACATCTATGAGTCTGACCTAAGTCATATATAGGGCAGTCTGTTTCTTTCCAGTAAGCTATTTCATGGTACACAAAATGGTAGGGGAATTTCTTTAACCATGGTCGTTAACCAGGGTCACAAGGCCACTGTAAATTTCAACACTGTGGTCAATGTGTATAACAGTTTTATGTTCTATAGTTCTGTAAACCTTAATATCTGGTATGGCAGATTAGTCTTCCTTAATTTGTTTTCAAAATTGTCTTAAATATTATTGATTAACTTGCTAATTCAAGAATAACTTGACAATTAATATAAAAAATAATTTTTATACAACTTGAATTACATTATATTTATAAATCAATATAAAAAGGAATGATCTTTTTATGACACTTCATTTTTCTTTTATATGGTATGTATCTTTGCATGCTTAATTTTGTTTTCTTAAGTAAGAAGTAATAGGTTTCCCCATGAATCTACTATCATTTTACTTTAAAGATTTTCTTAGGTACACTATAGTTTTTTTACTAATCTCAAAAATGAAAATTTCATACTAATATTATTACATGTCTAATTTTTATAACTAATATAATGGAAAACTATTGATATATGTATATTGGTTTTGGGTCCAATACACTTGTTAAATAAATCTGTTAGCTCACATTGTCTGTCTGGATTTTTAAATTTTCTGTATATGTCTTGTCTTCTGCAAAAAGCAATGTTCTTTCTTTCTTTCCATTCTTTACAATTCTTCTACTGCTGGTTAGTATCTCCAGCATACGATGTCGAATGTAATCAGTGATAGAAGACACCTTGTCTAGTCTCTGAATGTGAAGAAATACTTTAAATTTTCACTGGTATTCACTGAATAGATGTTTCACAGAACATACTTTGTAAAATAATGCTTTACCCTAATAAAATACAACATTAGTTATTTCTTTGCACCTCACAATTTTTAGAAACTATAAAGCATTTTTTAACCAGAGGATAAATATGTAGTCTGTACTTATTGATATTAATGATGTTTATGTCGCATCACTTTTCACTTAAGGAACAAATAGATATATTAAATGCATATAAATCTGTTCTGATATCAAGGCAAGGACATTATGCTACTTGTGTTGCAATTTTAAAGGCATAAAATTAAGTGTGTAAGGAATGTAGTTCTAATTAAATATGTCATCCTTGAATTCCTTTGATAGTACAGGTGGTGTTAAGCACAATGCCGTAGCATTATAAAATAGACATTTTTAATGGAACCAAGATAAAGAGTAAAAGGAAATTACTAATGTACTCTATACTCTGGGGAACCAAAAACAAAACAAGCAGAACAAAGCAAAACACACACACACACTCCAAAAGCAAAGCAAATTCTGAGTGGAGACTTAGTAAAATCCTGATGAGCTTCAAGTGCTGCCTAAACTGAAAAAAAGAAGACGCTTTGTGGGAAAATAAAGTATAATTTTGACAGTGTAAGCTTCTGAGAACATCAGAAATACACGGTATGTGAATTCTTGCAGACCAGGATGCATGACCCTGAAGGCATTGCACATAAACAGAAAAATAAACAGGGCAGGGACACTGGGAATCAAAAAAAAAAAAATAAATAAAATAAAAATATTTTGATATTAGACAGTAACATCCACAGGAAGGCAATTTCATAAAGTATTTTACCAGCAAAATTATGTAACACTGAGAGTGCCATCTTGAAACACAAATCCTGTAGAGCCATCACACTGGAACACTGGGTGGAAGGCAGAGATTTCTGACAGAGAGAGGAAAGTCTGCACAGAAAGAAAACAAGAAAACACTCCACACTTAAAGCAGAGACAGAAGGTGGATATTGTATGACTCCAGAGAACAGTATGGAGGCTCCTCAAAAAGTTAAAAGTGGAGCTACCCTATGATCCAGCAATTGTACTACTGGGTATTTATCCAAAGGATACAAAAATACTGATTCAAAGGGATACATACACCTTGATGTTTATAGCAGCAATATATACTTTATCCCAATCATGGAAACAGCCTAAGTGTCCATCCACTGATGAATGGATAAAGAAAGGAAGGTATATGTATACACAATGGGATATTATGCAGCATTAAAAAAGGATGAAATCTTGCCATTTACAATGACATGGAACAAGCTAGAGAGTATTATGCTAAGTGAAGTAAATGAGTTAGAGAAAAGACAAATATCATTCGATTTCATGCTTATGTGGTTAAGAAACAAAACAAACAAAGGGGGAAAAACAGACAGATGCAAACCAAGAAACACTCTTAACTACAGAGAACAAACTGATGGCTACCAGAGGGATATGGGTGAGAAGATGGGTAGACTAGGCGATGGGAAGTAAGGCCACTTATGATAAGCACAGGATGCTGTATGGAAATGCTGAATCACTACAATGTACTCTTGAAACTAATATTACACTGTGTGTTAACTAACTGGAATTGAAACAAACACTTAAAATACCATATGATCTCACTTAAATGTGAAATTAAAAAAAAATACGACAAAGAAAAAAAAAACCTAAGCTCATAAATATAGAGAATAGAGGTTGCTGGAGGTGGGTGAGGGGTGACAGGTGGAAAGGGTCAAAGTGTACAGATTTCCAGTTATAAAATGAATTATGAGAATGTGATGTACAGCATAGTAATTAAAATTAATAATGCTATAGTGTGTATTTGAATATTGCTGGGAGAGTGGATATTGAAAGCTCTCATCATAAGAAAAAAAGTTTGTAACTATGCATAGTGATGCTTATTTACTGGGCTTATTGTGGCAATCATTTTCTTGTCTTTTCTTTCTTTTTTTTCTTTTACTTTGTTTTAAGATTATTCATTTTAAGAGTCAGAGAGAGCAAGCAGGGGAGGGGCAGAGAGAGAGAGGGAGAGAGAGAATCCCAAGCAGGATCCAATCAGTCAGTGTGGAGCCCGATACCGAGCTCAAACCTACAAAGCACGAGATCATGATCTGAGCTGAAACCAAGAGCTGGATGTTTAACTGACTAAGCCACCCAGGCACCCCACAATCATTTTCTAATACACACAGTAAGAAAGGAAAGCATTACATTGTACACGTGAAAAAAAAAAAAAAAACAAAGAAACCAAAAGAGGATACTCTTAACTACTTTTCCTAATAGTCTAAAGATGTCCAACTCATTTAAACATGGGAAATTTAAAAGAATTTGTTTAATATCATATAAATTATGATATGAAAAGTGATGAAATAAATAATTGTTCAAGAAAGAATGAGTATACACCATTAAAATACAGCAACAAAGCTGAAGAATGTGTAATAACCTGATTTTTCAAAGTAAACTCAGTAAATAACCTGATTTTTTTAGTAAACTAGTTTACTAAAGTAAACTAAAGGCTTAACAAAACGATCACTGCTTTCAAAAGATAGAGCAACTAAAAATTAAAATACAGACTAATATGGAAGAACTAAAAAGCAAACACAAATCACATCCATAACTGTAAATAAGCTTGAATTTTATAATGTTGGGATGTGAAAATAATTAGAAAAGCTTGATTTGCCATGGAACACCAGAAAAAAAAAATCATGATAATATAAAAATCATGATTATTTATACACGTATCAGAGTGTTAGTTACAAAAACTCCTCAATTTGCCAAGAGTGAAACTCTTTATTGTGAGCTGCAAGATGCATTAATTTTTGAGAACAAACAAACGTATGACCAGGGAGGAATGGAAGTGAAATCCTGTCAAAAAGAATTTAACAAATCAGAAATCAGGCATTTGATTAGAAATTAGTAAATAGATGTGGGGAGACAAGTGGAACCCATTCAAGTCTGAAAGAATTCCAAAGACAATATTAATTTACTTGAGAAATCATTCTCCTTGTCCCTAATCCTTTAAAATATTCTATGTTGTATTTTAACTGTTAAATAAGCAATGATGATTAATCAACCAACATTTTTAGAAAAAGAAATACATCTGTCAAGAAGTGCCTTCAAAATGTATGGAATGTCTTCCTATCACCAGGTGTTAGGAATAAAGTAATACTGCAGAAATTTATACATTTTGTTTCATTATGTAAATCATATACATGATTATACACGAATATATAACATATTATATACATCATATATATACAATATATATGTATATATACACAACATGTATATATATACAATACGTATTATATACATATTAATTGGGAAAGTTTATTCAATCCTAATCATGTGCCATGTGCCAATCACAGTGCCAATGCCAGGGAAGACAAGATGAATAATAATGATCTGTATCTTCAAAACGCTTGCAGTTAGTGGGAATGACACATGAGGACTGTACTCATAATATATGGTGAATGCAGTGATAGAGAATGCCCTAACAATTATTTGAACACTGAAAAAATACTTAATTTTTTTTAAATGTTTATTTTTGAGAGAGACAGTGACAGAATGCGAGTGGACTGGGGCAGAGAGAGAAGGAGGCACAGAATTCGAACAAGGCTCCAGGCTCCAAACTGTCAGCACAGAGCCCAATGCAGAGCTTGAACCCACGAGCCGTGAGATCATGACCTGAGCCAAAGTCAGATGTTCCACCGACTGAGCCACCCAGGCACCCCGAAAAAAGACTTTTAATCTCATTCTTAATGATAGATACTCTCTAGTGGTTAAGGAAAGCTTTCTGGATCAGAGACTATCTATCTGAACCTTAAAAGTCAAGAAGCATTAGTCAGGTGAGGGATAGTGAAAGAATTACAGACTGAGAAGGGAACAGCAAGAACAGACATATGATGGGTAAAAATGACAAGATGCGCTCAGGGAAATAAAGCAGATCAGTAATTCTAGTGCGTGTGTTTCCTGGGACAGGGTGGTGGTTGTGTGTATGTTGGGAGTGGCACTGGTGGACAAGTTGGGGAGAGATCTCGAAGACCAAATCAAAAAGAGAAAGATATGGACCAATTTGATGCAATGGAATTTCATATTGTCAACAGCTTTAATCAAATCCGATTTGTTTGTCGAATTACCCATCTTCCCCGCCCCCTGATAAATGAATTATACTTCCAAAAACTATAAAATAGCAGGTCAACGATCCTGTCTTGAATTACAAATGACTAAACAAAAAGCACTTGAATGGATTTTTAAAATTCATCCATCGCTCTTGTGTAGGTGTGATAGCTAGACTTGAAAAATACAAAACTAAAAGCGCGAAAAAGGAATCAGACGACTCTGGCATTAATAGAAATTTGACTTGAAAGCGATTTATCCTAGAATTATCTCCAGTAGTATTAAACAGGTAGAGCAAAATAGATAAATTTAAGAACAGTGATTGGGAACGGAGAGTGAGAGAGAAGAAAAAATCAAGGGCAAGACTCAAATTTATAATTTATATACTGAAACCAAAAGAGCTGAGACTTTGGGTATAGAAAGTAAATAAAATGTTTAAATGTGAACATTAAACAATACAATATACTAGAAAGTGACGTTGAAATGGAGCGAATCTTGTTTGACAGCTTAAGGTAAACAGTGATTAGGATAAGTATTAAGCATTATGTCAATGTTGTTTGCTTTGACAATAGCAGGTGACAAACATAAAACGAATAACTTTATTACTGGTACTCTATTATTGTCAGGTAATGGTGGGTAGAAAAGACTAATTTCAAGCACTCATTATCACCACAGACATATTCCCTGAGAAATTTACTCAACATGCTCATTTCAAATAAAATGTTCTTTAGCATTCATTGTGTAAAATACAGTTTAAATCAAGCAGTAGTGGGTATGAGACAGAAATTTAAACAAATTCAAAGAGTTTTGGATAAAATGAAGTTAATCATCAACTAGAATTCCTTGCCCCAATTCTAAATTATCTACTCCATGTGTGTTTGTCGCACATCTGGTTTTCTCTGTTTAAGGTTTCCCAGTAATCAGTAGCTGTGTGGCATTGTACAAGGCTATGCTTTAAGGAATCCCTAAGGATTCTCCCAGCTTAATAATCTGAGTTATCCATCTCAGTTTAGTGTATGAAAGTGTAAATTCCTTGAGTACCTTCATAGGGACTGGAGAAAGACACAACAGACACCAGTCTTCTAGGGACAGAAATTAAACTGTTGCCACTAAAGCAGGCACTGAACACATTCTACCAAACTTGCTGCTGTCAGGAGCAAGAATGTCTTGTACCCTGTGATGTTCTTGTAGCTAGACTAAGAATCAAACTGACATGAGACACATTAATAGGAGAAAACCAACTTTAATAGCATAGGTATGGGGAATCCACACGGACATGGGAATTCCAAAGGCAGTTAGGCAAAATGAGGTATACATGTCATTCTGAACTAAGGAGCAGGGGGATAAGGGTCTGGGACTTCAGAGGAAAGGAATGCACTTGGGGTGCCTGGATGGATCAGTTGGTTAAGCATCTGACTCTTGATTTCGGCTCAGGTAATGATTTTGCATCAGATCATGATCTCACGGTTCCTGAGTTCAAGCCCCGTGTGGGGTTCTGTGCTGACAAGGCAGATCCTGCTGGGGATTCTCTGTCTCCCTCTTTCTGCCCCTCCCCAACTAGTGCTCTCAATCTCTCTCTGTCTCTCTCAAGAATAAATAAACTTGAAAGAAAGAAGAAAGAAAGAAAGAAAGAAAGAAAGAAAGAAAGAAAGAAAGAAAGAAAGAAAGAAAGAAAGAAAGAAAGAAAAAGAAAAAAAAATGTACTCACAGGGCCATAAGAAGAATTGTTGGGCAGTTAGATGCTCACCTTGACATACAAATGGGCTACTCAGATAATAGTTATCTCTTCTAAATTCTTCTATGTGGTTAAGGAGGGTCAGAAGTTTCTCTTGAGCCCTGTAGCATCTTCACTGCCTTCCACTCAGAATAATCATCTTTCCAAAGTGCCCCACCTTGGGGTGGCTTGCTCTCGACCCCTACACTGCCTTCTTTTCCTCTAGCTGGATACCAGGTTGTAATCCTAGTTGTTGTTTAAAGGCTTTGAGGAGATAGTCCTCAACTTCTTCTTCTAACAGAAAGCTTTTGAGTAAAGAACTATGCTTATGGCTCTGAGGAGTAATGTAAGTTTCTTCTATTTTTTTTTCCTTTACCTCAAAAGTTGAAGTTAGACTTCCCCTAATAAAGAAAATTATGAAAAGAGGAAACAACTAAACTATAGCTTTAAAATGAATGTTAAAAGAACAACCAACCAACCACCCAAGTCAAACCACAGAAAATAAATTTCTCCCTCTCATCTGTCACTCCTATCTTTACATGAGAAGGGACTAGAATTGACGCTGTTTGCCCATGAAGATAGCGCTAAATTTCTATTTTAAAAGGATATAAATTCAGTGACTCAGGTTTACCTTCAAGTTATACTATTTTAAGCATAGATTCTGAACATTTACTGTTACACACTCTGCCTCCAAAACAGTCTTCAGTAAAAGAAACTAAGGTGTGTATTCTTAATTCCAAGGTATATGGTTTGACCAACAGAGCACAGGTTCTGAAAAGACAGTATTAGATTCTCTAAGAAGACATGGGGAGAGAGGGAAAGAATAACTAGGGAGGGGGAGAAGGATAGACCAATAAATATTACATATTATGTATATCACATATTATATATGTTAAATATACATAAAAATGCATAATATCTAAAAAGCTTTCTAATAATATTTCATACATTGAGTGTTAATTTTAGATGACTCTATAGTCAAATCTTTTATAGATCTTTAACTGCCAGGAATAGGTAATCAATATGCTTCTTAAACTACTCCAGTGCATAAAAGAGTTTCTAATAAATTTAAAGTTATCACGATGCAAATAAAACTTAGCAAAATATCCTCAAATACAAATCTGTAATTCAACCTGTGTAATAGTATTGATTTCAAACACTGAAATAAAATATTAAAAAGTAAAGTTCTTTTCAGTTTTCATTTTGATTCTTAAAAGTAGATGCTGTTTCAAAAGTAGTAATCCTTTTCCCTCACTCTCATACACAAACACATATTTATATAAAAATAATTGCTTTACTTGAAGAGATTGAAAATTGGAGAATTTAGGAGTCAAAGCAGTATTATTATTTGTCATCAGCAGAGAAGAATATGCTGGCCTAAGCTTCTAAAGAAAAAAAATTATTCATTCCTTCCTTCCTTCCCTCCTCTTCTTTCTTTCCTCACCAAGAGCTCTAATATTCTATTGTATGGAAACCAATTTGACAATAAATTATATTAAAAAGTAAAAATAAATGCTTTACAATTAAAAAATATATTCTATTTATAATATTTCAGAAATTAAATATACCTCTTTTTAACTATGCCCCCAACCCAGATTTAGAGTTAGATGTTCAGTACATAAGAAAAGCAAATACATCTTTCTTAATATCTATTTAATAATCTTTAGACAGCTGAAACTTTCGTACAGGAGATTTAACATAGAAAGAGACAAGTACCCACTTCTTCCCTCAAAGCCTATAGAAATTCAGCTCAGCTTCCTAGGAACTTCCTGTTCTTTGCTTTGATTTTTGAACTCACTGTCTCTCCAACCTTTTCTGAACTATATCCAATTTCTAGCCTTTGCCTATTAATTTGCAGCAGATCTAGTTTGTCTCCACAATGCACAAGGGTGAGGCTTGAACCTTTTTCTGCAAATAGCACAGCATGTCTTTCTCAATTTCTAGTCAGGTGCACCTGCCACCCTAGTCTGTTGTTGCTGCTATTAATGCCTTGTGCAGCTGGGGCATGCAGTTCCAAAATTCCTTTCTTCCTCAGTGTGCTGGCATGCCACCATGAAAAAGGAGCTTTCTTTTGATCAATATGCAGTGGCTACTTACGAAGGCAACTTCTGAGTTTACTAAGCAATTTGTTCCTAACAAGAATGGGAAACTATATTACATGTGCGTAGGCATGTTGGTTAAATCAAATAATCTATTTGTATATACCCCAAATATTGATTAGCAAGGATCCCAGAAAATAAATTTCCCATTTTAATCCCATGCATGCATGTAAGACTACTAATTAAAGTAAAATGTTTCTCAAAACACTATCTTAAAATTATTTATACAAGGAAAATGTGGTCATATTCAGAGTCTCAAAATAAAATTTCCTACATGGTATGGGGTGAACTAAGACATGCTAAAAAGCCTATCAGTTCCCTAAATATGCACTCTCTATACACAACTGACATCCCTACATCTTGAAAAAATATCTCCAAAAGGCTCTGGCATTATGCCTGTCTTATACTGATTGTTTTATGCAGTGATAAGATAGTAATACAATAACAAGTGTTTTACTCCCTTTCAAGCTTGGTGCCTTGATCTTTATAATACCCAGACTCTAGACAAGCTACATTATTTACTAAATATGTCAAAATATTCCTGCTTTCCTACCTATTTTTAAATAAAGTTTGATGACTTTTAACATGTATTTATCCATATTAAACAAATATTTATTGAGTCTAGTATATGCAAGAAGTTCGACTGGTGTTGGGAACAGAGATAAATAAAATGTCTGCCCCCACAGAGTTTACTATCATGGTATGTAAGATTCTCCTTGTCCTTTCTACATTTACTGAGAAATCTCTGGCTATCTTTGAAGGCTAGTCATCAGGTTTAAGGATTTCAATTACTAACATTGCATGTCACTACAATTTATAAAATTACTGGTAGTGTTGATGTGCTATGGTTATTCAGATAGTACTCATAGCTTCATTTGCTTTTCCTTGGTTCTTTCTCCACTGACTCAACTGTCCCATTGCCTATTACTAATATCCTCACCCAAGTCCTCCTTTCATTTTACTGCACAGCCCCTGATGCCATTAGTAGCAATCCTCCAAAGAAAATACTGAGCAAACAGGAGTTGTATGTAGTTTTTTGAAGCTCAGCTTCTCTTCTGGAAAAGGAGGTGACTAGATACAAACATAGACCTCCCACCTAGTCCATCTGAAAAGAAAACACAACTGGCCAGAGAGGAGGAGCTGTCTAGAAGCAAGATCCTGAAATCTGCACCTAGAGAAATGGAACATGGCAAGAAAGTACTAGAATAGACACAGCTGTTCTCCAGCTTCTTGAGGGCCACAGTTTAAGATAAACTGAAGTTGAAAGAAGCAGCAAGATCAGTGAAAGGTAATAATTTCTATATTTATAAATACATTGTTCACTTTATATTTTTTATATGTAAATTTCTCCACAGCTCCTTCATTGTCCACCAACAGTCAGCTTATTGTCTTTCTAGGTTTCCTCCATCACATAGCCCCAAAGCCAAAAGCAGATGCTTTGGGGAGCAAACCAGACTCAAGGAGCTGGGAAAGACATCGATGTTGGGAACACTAAAGTCACATTGTGTAGGAATGCATGCCGAGATGGGAGGAAGTTTTTGGCTAGAGCTGTTCAATTGGAGTAGTCTTGAAAAAGCTTGCTAGAAATTGGTTTTCATGAAATGGCAAGACAAGAAGTGAAGTTAGCAAATACAGACTGCTCTTTCACACATAAAGAAATGTGAAGGTAGCTAGGTCAAGGAAAGGTTTTGTCTTGTTTTGTTTTACATTTTGTTTAATGATGAAACCAACAGCGTATTCACAACCTCATGAAAATAATAGAGAAAGAAAACTAGACAATGCAAAAATAAAGGGATAATTGATTAATATCTCTATATGAGTATGAGAATATGCCATCCAGTGTACAATTAAATGTTTGACCAAAGTAAAAAATTGGAACCATTTCTACTGTGATAGAAGAAAAAGGGGAGTATTTGGACACAGATGCTATGTCCATGGCATAATATCATTGTCTTTGTTATATATAATCTTTTATCTTTATCTTTATGATATATAACTGAATAAAAAAGATATCATATGATAACTGAATAAGGAAGATATAGTTTGTCATGATGTAGAAAACATTTTCTTCTTTTTTTCAAAATTATAAAATAAGGAAATTATAAGCTCTAAAATAAAATGGACAACTTACATTGCGAATAAGTCAAGACACTATTTTGAAGCAAATTGTGATAGAGCAAAACAAGATGATTTTCATGCTGTGAACATTCTCCTACACAAGCATCACGACATTGGATATGTAAAAACAATAGCAATGATAATAAAAGCAATATTCATTTATTGAAAACTTACTATTTACCAGTTATTGTTCTATGATCTTTTCATGTAGTGAATCTCAATACAGTCCTATGAAGCTGATCCCATGTCATGTTTTACAAATTTGGAAACCAAAGGAAAGAGTTTATGTAATTTGTCTAAAGTTACATACTTTAGTAAGTGCTGGATCTGAGATTTTAATATAGATAGGTTGCTCCATAATGTGAGCATTTGATTACTATGTTTTTATATCTTTTCCAAAGATATAATTCCACAGCCATTTTGTTTTAAAATCAACCAGTGTTGGGGCGCCTGGGTGGCGCAGTCGGTTAAGCGTCCGACTTCAGCCAGGTCACGATCTCACGGTCCGTGAGTTCGAGCCCCGCGTCAGGCTCTGGGCTGATGGCTCAGAGCCTGGAGCCTGTTTCCGATTCTGTGCCTCCCTCTCTCTCTGTCCCTCCCCCGTTCATGCTCTGTCTCTCTCTGTCCCAAAAATAAATTAAAACGTGGAAAAAAAAATTTTTTAAAAAAATAAAAATAAAAAAATAAAATCAACCAGTGTTAATTTGAAACAATTGAATAGACAATAAAGACCGATGTTATTTCTATATACGAAGGATTCCATGATTATTGATGGCAGTTCCATTTTTTCTATCTTATTCCATTGGTTCTTTTACTTCTCCTTCTCATCCTAACCCATATAACTCACCTGTACCTCTTGCTATATTATTAATAACTTGATAGCCTGTTTATAATAAGTATATAATCATACTTATTACAGTGTCTTCTTATAATCATATTCTCAGTATATTAAGACACATGTTTCAATTCCCAAATAAAAATAAATGCCTGAAACGAGTTGCGTTTCCACTCAAGACTGCCTGAATTTTGGTGAGCTCTTTCAGTCTGAATACTCAGGTTTATTTTTATTTATTTACTCATTGCTTATATCCTATGTCCTTTTCATATTTAAAATTAATCTAGTTATAGGGGTACCTGGGAGGCTCAGTTGGTTAAGCATCTGACTCTTGATTTCAGCTCAGGTTATGATCTCATGGTTCATGATATGGAGCCCCATATTGGGCTCTACGCTATCAGAGCAGATTATTGGCATTATTTTTTTCCCTCTTTCTCTGCCTCTCCCTTGCTCAAGCTCTGTCTCAAAATAAATAAATAAACATTAAAAATTAAAAAAAAATTAAATCAAATTATCTTATATTTATTGTGGCATATTCTTTTCCCTCATTTTATACTACTAACATATACTTCAAGGTATTTCTTCCCATTTGTCTTCCAGACCACTAATTTAGGTCTTAAATGACAAATCTACTCTCTAACTGTATTTGGGAAATGTTTTGTTGCCTGAATTCTTTCAGATTCTTTTCTGTTTAACTATGTGGGGGTGTGAGTGTGTGGGTGGTTTGTATATGTGTGCTGAAGTACTGAAGTGTCTTTAATTGTTTTACTTAAATTTTTCTGTCCAAATTTTCAGTATCCTTCAGTATCTTTACTGCAATGGTCATGCATTCTGTTAGTGCTGACTCTTACCCTCCCGGCTGCTTCAGCTTTGTTATCTTTCAGGCTTGACCCCAGGCAACGACAGAGACTTCACCTGGCAGGCCATTAGGAAGAAATCACCCTCTCCACCAAGCTTGGGACTTAGCCAGTGCATTGGTTTCGCTGAGGAAGTTATAATCAAGGACTCAAATCCCCTTCCCTGCCCAGGCTATAGCTCCTATCTTCATTCCTATTCTTGGTTCTTCCATTTGGGAGCTTTCTTGTGAGGGTGGGGTGAAGAGGAATTCAGCAGAGGCCTTTCCCAGGTGCCTCTGCCAAAAGCTGAGGGCTCAAACACACTTTGCTCCACTCTCAGTCTTTTTCCCTTATCTTGGTCTTCCATCCCACCAAAACCAGAGGAGTCTTGGGTTTCGGTTTCCTTTGGCAGAAAACAATCTCTGTGACTGCACTGATCCACCTGACTCTCACCCAGTGTTGTGCTATGGGGAAAAATGGAATATTGGGTGAACCAACACATTCTCCTTTTTACTCTCTTGCTTATGTTATTGCAGTAAGTAAGGCATTAAAAGCTTGACCATTAGTTTCATTTTAGCTTGACCACTGTGACATCTGGCAGTGTGGCAGCACTTGGCCACACCTGGCAGCTCAGCTCTTTCCAGTTCAGCTCAGCTCCTGACATAGTGGATGCTGTGATGTGCCACACAGACATCCCTTCAGGACCGAAGCATTCCCCCAAACTTACAGGAGCTTCTGAAAGTTCTCAATTGAGTTGCTTCCCAGAAATCTCCCATAGCTTAAGGAAGCTGCCAAGGCCCAAGCTTACACCCCATCCACAACGTAGCAAGTGTGCCACTGATGCAAATGGAGATAAAAAGCCTAACACCCCTACACACTGAAGGGAAATTTTGAAGAGTCAACCTAGCATGAGAGTTCCTTGTAAGTCCATCTGAGGCCTTCAATTCTAAGTGCTTGGCTATTCAACTCTTCCTTAAGCCCATCCAACCACCTTCACTTTTCCACAGGTACCCCAGGAGACACTTGCTCATGCTGAATCTCGCACTCTGTTTCTCAATGGACCAAAGAAAAGAATTGGCTAAAGGCCTTCAACTTTCCCAACTCTACTGTTACTTTTCCCTAATTTTGCTTTAATTTTATAGGCAAATAATAGACAAAGCAAAATGAGAAAACAAAAACAAAAAATAAATTATGGTGAGCCTAAGTATAAAAGGTGGATATCATGGGGCACCTGGGTGGCTCAGTCGGTTAAGCATTTGACTTCAGCTCAGGTCATGATCTCACAGTCCGTGAGTTCGAGCACCGCATCGGGCTCTTTGCTGACAGCTTGGAGCCTGTAGCCTGCTTCAGATTCTGTGTCTCCCTCTCTCTCTGCCCCTCCCCTGTTCATGCTCTGTCTCTCTCTGTCTCAAAAATAAATAAACATTAAAAAAAAATTAAAAGGTGGATGTCAGGAGAGAGAAAGATGGAAAAAGTGGGAAAAAAAATGTAACTTTTTTATGTTATAGAATGGACTTAAAGAGAAGCCAGGGTGCTTGGGCGGTGAAGTCAGTTAAACATCTGATCTGATTTTGGTTCAGATCATTATCTCATGGTCATGAGATTGAGCCCTGTGTCAGGCTCTGTGTCTCTGCTCAGCACAGAGTCTGCTTAAGATTCTTTTTATCTCTCTGTCCTGCCCTGCTCACTCTCTTTCTTTCTTAATTAAAAAAAAAAATAGAGATATCTAAAACTGATGCCAATTGAACACATTTAAATATGAACTAGGTATTATATAAGAAGTCATTTTCTTTGGAGTGCCTTTGTGGCTTAGTCAATTAAGCATCAAACTCTGACTCCGGATTCTGGCTCAGGTCTTGATCTCAAGTTCTCTGAGTTTGACCCTACGTTGGGCTCTGTTATGACAGCACAGAGCCTGCTTGGGATTCTCTATCTCCCTTTCTGTGCCCCTCCCTTGCTGTCTCTCTCTCTCTCTCTCTCTCTCTCTCTCTCTCTCTCTCTCTCAAAAATAAATACGTGGATGGAATTGGAGGGTATTATGCTAAGTGTAATAAGTCAGAGAAAGACAGATACCATATGTTTTCACTCATATGTGGAATTTGGGGGAAGGGAAAGGGAAACAAATAGTTTCAAACAGAGAGGAAGCAAGCCATAAGAGACTCTTAGATACAGAGAACAAACTGAAGGTGTATAGGGGTTGGGGAGAGAAAGGAAAATGTGTGATGGGCATTGAGGAGGGCACTCATTTGGAGGAGCAACAGGTATTATATGTATGCGATGAATCATGGAAATCTACTCCTAAAGCCAAGAGCACGCTGTATACACTGTATATTAGCTAAATTGACAATAAATTATACTTAAAAAGTTTTAAAAATAGGGCACCTGGGTAGCTCCGTCGGTTGAGCATCTGACTATGGTTCAGGTCATGATCTTGTAGTCTGTGGGTTCAAGCCTCACTCAGGCTCTGTGCTGACAGCTTCGGATTCTGTCTCCCTTCTCTCTGCCCCTCCCCCACTCATGCTTGCTCTCTCTCTCTCTCTCTCTCTCTCTCTCAAAAATAAACATTAAAATTTTTTAAAGTTTTAAAATAAAAATAAATAAAAAATAAAACAAATATGAAAAAAGAAGCCATTTTTAAATAGGAGCCTTGTTATGGTTATATAGGAAAATGTGTTAAGGAAAACATACAGGAACATACAAAGGTGAAATACAATGTAGACAAATTAAATAATTCAGCCCAAATTATGTAAATAAATACAGCATATATAGAAAAATATATTAAATATGTATATTATATATATCATATATATATACAAAATAATTAGCTAAGACTATATGATGAGTATGCATATGTGTGGTTGTTATGCTCTGATCTTTGCTTTTTTGAATGTTTGAAAATTTTCTAATAATAGTCAATAAAAGCACAAATTTGTGAAATAAGAACTTATTTTCTGAATATTATTTATAAAAGTGACTAAAGTGATCGCATATTTACCCAAAAATTAAAGAGAAAGAATTGACATGAAATGAATTCTATGTGTTCTTAATTTCATCTATCATAGAACGGAGTAACAACAAAAATTGTTATGTTCATATTTCAAGAAATGCTAGCAAAAACAATTGCTTAGTATTGTAAAACCAACCAAACAAAAAAGCCCCCACCCCATGCAAGAGATCCAGATATAGACATTTAAAAATCATTGCTTTCATAGAGGGTTGATGGGATTGTGATTAAGAAATGAATGCATGGGGCGCCTGGGTGGCTCAGTCGGTTAAGTGTCCGACTTCGGCTCAGGTCATGATCTCGCAGTCTGTGAATTCCAGCCCCGCGTCGGGCTCTGTGCTGACAGCTCAGAGCCTGGAGCCTGTTTCGGATTCTCTGTCTCCCTCTCTCTCTGCCCCTCCCCTGTTCACGCTCTGTCTCTCTCTGTCTCAAAAATAAATAAACGTTAAAAAAAAATTTTTTAAAAAATGAATACATGAGATGATGTTGTTGTGGGGTTTTTTTGCATGTTTTCTATACCATTTGACTTTCATATTTGCAATCTTCACATCAAAAATGGAAATAATAAAATAGAATTGAATAAATAAAAATATCAGTGTTAACTATAATGAATTAAATACCTTTCTTTTTATTCTAATAATTTTTATAACTATATAAAGTGACTCTCTAGCTATGATTTATTTTGAATTTTAATGGTAGGTATTAATATATGTTTCAAGAACAACTTTTCTACAAAACTCATATAAAGAGAAATCACAAGTTAGGTGCAGTTTGCCAAAGAATATGGCTCCTCCTTATTGCCAATCATTGCTACTTTGACCAAAAATCTTCCCTTTAGCTCCAAAAAGCAAATTATACATTAACAAGAAATCATTCCAATGTCGAAAAACTTTGTTTTGACTATATACGCTTCATATGGGACTTCAAACTTACCCAGGAATTTATTTTATGATTTGTACTCTGGTTTATTTTATGATTTATCTATAGAAAACGCAACTTTTTTATGTAACTTTGCTACTGCCAGAAGTGTTGACCTACCTCAGGATATCTCTATGTGGTTGTTATATTCCTAGTCATTTCAATCTGTGTTGATCTTCTCCCGGGTATAGGGCATGGAACTTTTGGATTATGACGCCAGCACTGTATTTTTTATTTTGCTTATATGATATTTGGATGTAGGAGAGGTACTACTAGTTAAATTATCTCTGGAACTCATATATTAGTGATTTCCACTCTAGCTGCATTAGTTAATTACTGACTCTTGGTAATTCCTTTGCTTTATTCATTCACATAAATGATAAAAATCCTCTGGTTTTGAAATATTCACTGGTCTTCTACAGTGCCTTGTTTGCATAAAATAAATCCTAATTCAAAGGTTTCATAAATAAATTATATATAGTATATATTGATATATGTAAATTATATACACACATATCAGCAGTTATAGACATTCAGAATTACACTGGAGGAAACAGTATAAATGATGCATGGTACAAGAAAACTGAATGTATATTCTGTTTAAAAATTCCATAACAGGGACGCCTGGGTGACTCAGTCGGTTCAGGGCTCCCCTGACTCCTAATTTCAGCTCAGGTCATGATCTTACAGAGAATTGAGTCATGTGTCAGGCTCTGTGCTGACAGTGCAAAGCATGCTTGGGATTCTCTCTCTCTCCCTCCCTGCACCTCTCCTTTTCTCTTTCTCACTTGATCTCTCTCTCTCTCTCTCTCCCTCTCTCTCTCTCTCTCTCTCCCCCTCTCTCTCTCTCACACACACACACACTAAATATTTTTTTAAATAAAAAAATTCAGTAATAGCTTTTACATAGTGAAATTTCTTATCAACAAACACCATGTATAAATTTGACAGAGAGGTGTTAAGTTTATAGGGCTATCTACAAATTATTAGGCTTATATTTTTCCAATAATAAAATATTTACTATAATGAATAACTATAGTCAGACGACAGATAGAAACTAGAAATGGAAGCTGGACTGAGTATGAATCCAAGTTACCACTGTTGAGTAATGATGTTGAGTGATTCATTTACTTTCTGAAATTCATTTTTCCCATCTGTAAAATGGAGGTGAAAATAGAATTTCTGCAACTATCATAAGAAATAAAGTATATGAAAGTTCTTGGTAAATTTGCTGAAAAATGTTAGATAATTTAATTTAATTTAATTAGCTAGAGGTCACATTCTAATGTACTTGACATCTACATTTCTTTTCATCCCCATTTAGAGTTATGAAAAGTCATTCACTAATCAAAAGGTTATTATTAAAACTTGTTTATAATTCAAAGGAGGCAAATGTTAATCAGATAAATTAAAAATGCCACAAATTAGAAAGAGCAACACTTTCCTTCTGGGGTAAGTATCCATGACATATGGGAATTTAGTGTTAGATAGCTTACTGTAGTAATAAAGATAGATAATTAAATTCATGTGTTCAAGTGGCCACATTTTTATCTGAGTGTATGTGTGTGCACGCACTGAATACAGAAAATGAGCATTTTTAGGTAATATTATTTCCTGCTTATAATTCATAAAAATGAAAAGGATATTTTCTAACATAAATTATGTTTGTCAGAATACAACATAAACCCCGGGTGTATTTCATTGTTATTATATAGATTCAGAAGTATAAAGAGAAATAATATATCACCACATTCCTATCACAAAATCAAATTATATACATAAGGTTTCTTGTGAAATATCTCTGTAAGGAAATACATTGCCTTAAGACACATTCTAAAATTGATTACTCCATATGTTTTTACTTAAATAAATTGTCACAACTATGCCATGTTAAGTAACTACTTAAAAGTGCTTTTTCCCATTGGAACGAAAAAAAGAAAAGACAATTTTCCAAAAGATTTTTTTCCACTTATGGTTTATTTAAAATAACATATTGGACCACAATGAAGAAAACTTATTCAACATTTTTTACAGTGCTCTTCAACTTTCCCTAATTAAGATTGTTCTATAAATATTTGTTTAATGGTTTTGCTTAAGACTGCTTAATTCACTTCAAAGTCTGTGCTAATGCACCACTGTCTTATACAAAGAATTTAAAGCTGTCTTTAGTACAAGTTAATTTGCAAAATTCACATTTTTTTATTTTTAGCTTTTTTTGAAGATTTAATAAAAAATAAATTAGAAAACTTCAAATGATAGCAAAAGAAACTATTCTTATGCTCTGTAAATTTTGTAAATGTTACCTATTGTTAAGTTGTACCCTCAAGGATGCAGTATCTAGCAGCTGCATGTTTTAAAAGGCTGCTTTGTTTTAAAATAGAGACCCAGGAAAAAAAATAAGAATCCATTAATTAGTATCACCTGAAAACTCTCCTTATATGGAAAGCACCATCATTTTAAGCACATGTAGTCTTCAATGGACTAAAAAGAATGTATAAGCACCAACAAAGGGTCCTTAAAAGGGGCAGCAGATTTTAAGAGTGACAAATCATTACAACTTATACAAAGTGTGCATTAATTCTTTTTATGCATGGTCTTTTCATTTTTATGAGGTAAGCAGTTCCATGAAAGGGATTTTTTCAATATTCATTAAGCCAAATAGAAGTATATATGGGAATGATTAAAATACCTTCTAAAAGAATGCTGAGGGGAATCAGGTTAACCACAAAAATATGCTATCAGGACTGGTCAATTTTTTATAGCATATATCATTTACCAATTACGCTGATTTTTATTCCTTGAAATTTGAGAACTCTTGAGATAGGGATATAAACTCTCTGTCGTATTAGAAATATTATTTCTCGGGGCGCCTGGGTGGCGCAGTCGGTTAAGCGTCCGACTTCAGCCAGGTCACGATCTCGCGGTCCGTGAGTTCGAGCCCCGCGTCGGGCTCTGGGCTGATGGCTCGGAGCCTGGAGCCTGTTTCCGATTCTGTGTCTCCCTCTCTCTCTGCCCCTCCCCCGTTCATGCTCTGTCTCTCTCTGTCCCAAAAATAAAAAAAATTAAAAAAATTAAAAAAACGTTGAAAAAAAAAAAAGAAATATTATTTCTCAGTTTTCTGTTTAGTTTTGGCTTAGCTTATGGTGTTTTTCCCCAAATTTTCGCCCACTGAAAACTTCACAATAATTTTCTTCTAGTTCCCATATAGTTCCATTTTTTTTACATTTTAGTCCATAATCAATTTTTTAAAATTTTTCAATGTTTATTTATTTTGAGAGAGAGAGAGACAGAGTTCAAGCAGTGGAGGGACAGACAGAGAAGAAGAGACAATCTGAAGTAGGCTCCAGACTCTGAGCTGTCAGCACAGAGCCCAAAGCAAGGCTTGAACCCACAAACCGTGAGAATGATTTTCAATATGTTGGAATGGAAGAATTTCCTCTGCTTTTTAAGGTCCTTCTAGCCAGACCAAAAATCAAATTGACATGAGAAAGAAAACAGGAGAAAATAAAATTTAATAGCATACATCTGGGGAATCCACATGGAAATTTCAAAGACAGTGAGGCAACATAATGCTTATATGAGCTAAGAAGAAAGGAGGGTTTGAGGATATAAACGAGAGAAGGACAATTAGGAGGAAGGTAAAAGGAAATGTTTGGAAAACAAAAGTTGTCATGTTATCCAGAAAAGTTTCTTAGATAAAGAGCAATCTCTGTTAATAGCTCTATTCCTGCTATAAGCAGGAAGTTGAGGGGGGAGGTAAAGAGTTTTCCTGAATCTGCTGGGTTTGGATTACTTTTAACTCATAGTAATTCTCATGCCAAAGTGGCCCATCTTGGGGAGTCTTGCCCTTGACCCTCACAAATATTAGCATACTTTGATACTTTATGGTCTTTAAAAAATGTAGAGAATAATTTTTTAGTGACTTAATTTTAGCAAATATTTATACATAAGTTATTTTTCATTCAAATAACTAGTGTATTCTCTCATACTGTATCACTTTACATAATTTTCATCATAATTTTATTATAAAAATAAATAATTTTTGCATTGTTTCAGAAATAAACAACTGATTCATGGCATTATAGATTAACCATTTGCTACAAGTGGTGAATATCCTATAAGCATGAGTCAGCATTTATTTCAGAGTCAATAGAGAGTATAATTTAAACCAGATAATTTTTTTAAAAGAAATTATTTAGAGTAGCTTCCACTATACATAGACTCCAGGGATCTCAAAAGGTGCTCATTTACTGCTGAAGTAAATCAACTTCTATCATTTCCAATAGGATACTTGCCTTACAAGTATTCAAAGCATTTTCCTTTGATTTATAAATCAATCAATCAATCTAAAGATCAGGTATGACAAGGCTATTTTTCCAGAATTATATTTAAAACCAATTTTAGAATAGTTATAATACTCTCAATAAAAAAAAAGGAAAAAAATAGAAATTTTAAGCCATAAGAAATATTTTCTATAGGTTTATACTAATATGGTCTTTAATGTTTTTTTAAGAACTGGAACTCATTTTAGACTTCATCCTTAAAGTAAATTGAGCTGCTTCAAAAAGTCAGATGTGAGGTTAATTTTTGTATCTAATTAGTCTTTAGTCTTTTTGCTCACATTGATAGGTTTAATATTCAAATGTGTCATTATCCCAATTCTATTATTTCAGGGTGCATCTCCTTGATTTTACCTCATCCCAGTTTACTGCCCAACAAGGACACCCTTTTCTACCTTGGCCAGTCTTACTTTCCCATCCAATGCAGGAGACTACATTGATCACTTTCTTTCTAAATTTCTTAGGATTATCAGCTGATGAATCATACGGGTAGACTCCAATCTTTACCATATTTACAGATTATTTTAGGAATTTAAATCTTAGTTTCCCAGCAACACAATAATGTCATTTAGAGGAGAAATTATAATCAGATTTTCTATTGTAACCACATACTAGTATAAATTTAAACTATTTATTATTGGAGGATAAATAGGTATGAACCTCTTATTTATATAGTTTCAATTTTATAATAACCAAGTTTAGAGGAGCCTGGGTGGCTCAGTCAGTTAAGCATCCGACTTCGGCTCAGGCCATGATCTCACAGTTCATGAGTTTGAGCCCCACATAGGGCTCTGTGTGGACAGCTTGGAGCTTGGAGCCTGCTCTGGATTCTGTCTCCCTCTTTCTCTGCCCTTATCCTGTCCATACTCTAACTCTCTCTCTCAAAAATAAACAAACATTGAAAAATAATGTTATAATAACCAAGTTTATAATAAACAAAAATAAAATATAATCAAGTTTGCAAAATCGAACACAAAATCAGTGGGCTTAAAATGAGTATTAGTGTTTGTATTGGTAAACTGATAAGAAACAATTAAAATAGGGTATCAATCTTAAGCACCTTGGATGTACAGTGTAACGATTGTCATCTTTTTTTGTAAAAGGTGTGAAATATATGCTTTATATACAGTATGCATAAAGTGGGTGGCATATACTTTGATTTATTATTATTGCACTTTTGGTTGTTTGAACTGCATTCTAATATATTGAATGCAGAACTAATTTCTGTTTTTAAACCAATTTTTGATGTGTTTAATTATATTTAAGTTTTTATAAGAAAACATGCAAATTACCAGTCATTATTCACAATAAAATGTTGTATATTATAAAGCAAAGGAAACATGTAGATATTCCACATTTTGCTTATGCAGATTACCCTAATTATAGGATCCATTTTTTTTAAGTGTAACTATGTATTTAGTTATTACAAGTCAAATAACTAAGAATATTTCCTTTCATTTTGGGCTGGGTTAGTTCATGTTTGCCACAGTGCCTAAATCATTTCCCTGATAGTAAATTTCATAATCATTGATATTTTATATAATATTTGAAATTATTCAATGACCTGAAAAGTATTTTAAGTAGAATAGACATATGATATGCAAAAAAATGTATACATATTCATAAGGTCCAGGAAATAATATAGCAAATGTGTGTGGGCAACAGTGGGTGTTATTACGGTGGTTTTGCATTTTCACACACTTTAAAAATAGTCCTTGGCAATTTCATACACCCATGGAAACAATACTGATCTGTTTAAGAGACTGAGATGATCAAATTCATTGAGAGATAACTTCTTACATATTTATATTCCATTAATTCTAGTGAAATTCATGTCACTTACAAAGATGCAATTTACAAGCATGGAACAATAGGACAAACACAGGATGACACCTAAGGGTTTAAGATCACAAAGCATGGGTTCTCTATGAGCTCCATTAATCTCCCTATCATTTTCCAGAAGCAATATTGAAGGAAAATGACTTTCCTCACCTTCCTTAAGGTAAGCCTTGATCGGGAAAAGAAGTAGCAAAGTAATAGAATAAAGCTAAGCCTAGGTATTCCAGAAAATCTCCAGTCTCCCCTGCTGGAAATATGTTGATTTAGTGGAGAAGAATTAGGAAATGAATATGGTTGTAAACCTCCTGTTGCATTTTGTATTTCTCCTTCATCTCCCCTGATTTTCTGCCTAAATACAACATTGAGAGGACAGGTGCTGCTATATCCTCTGAAAAGGGGCAAGGACGTGGCAAGAAACAAGTGGGTTCAAGGCTAGGATGAGCCCTGATCACCAAGCAAAAGGCATTTTTGTCTGGGAGGATTTTGTTCAATAAATGATCCTGTATCGTTTGACTTGTCATCTGGAATAGTTACAAATTACTCGTTAAAATTTCCATAACTCATTTAATTTTTAGAGGAAATAAGTGAATGTATCTTAATATTAAAAAGTTGAATAAGACTTACCACTGCTCCACAGATTCCTAAATAAAAATACTCAGTATTAATTTAAATTTATTTGATTGCTACAATGATCTTGATAAGAGATTATTGTTTTCTCTATTTTATACAGATAAGAAATATTTAGTAGTGTAACTAAAATTCAAACTTCACACCATCTCATTAAACTACTTTATTTCTCTATTCTTTGTATATAATTGTATATATACACAATTGTATATATATCTCGGTACTATATGCAAAAGAAAGTAAAATATAGGGATATATTTGACCTTATTTTTGTAATTTGCTCTTTGCTACATTTCAATCAATAGCCATGATATTAAACAAATTCTTTATTGAAAATCAACCTTTTTTTAAATGTCATTTGACACTGAGTAGACAAGTTAAAATTAGACCAAAGTGTATAAAAATATTCATGTCTTTTTTGAAAAATTAAAGTAATAAGTAAGTCTTCTGTCAAATGCAACTGACATATTGAGGCTTCCTCTGCACTGTGGTGGAATATAAGTTGCCAATATACAAATATATCCATGCATAAATATAGTTACCCATTCTATGACTATATGATTTTAGAGAAAATGATATATTAAGCATGTGGAATTTAGATTTTGCAGGTGAGAAATCTAATCACCCATGGCAGCTGTCATACATAGAGCAGCATATGAGAGGTGGGAGAGAAGTACAAGTGTCAGGGAAAGGAAAGTCCTTTTAAGTATCAAGATTTTTTCAACAGATGGCTTGATAGCTCAGTTTTTATATTTTACTATTTCTAATTTCACCATAGTAAATATATTTTAATAATGCCTCATATGTCAAATTAAGTTGTTGGAGATATCACATGATGGAAAGTAGATTTATAAAATTTAAATATTCAACTGAAAAATATTCTTCCTGCTTATATGACTTACTGAAAGTCAGTGGTCTGAATGTCCTGAATTTCTATACTGAGATGGTTTAGACAAGAGTTTGGGGGAAAAGGCAGGCTGCAAATCAAAAAGAATGACTATCAAAAATACAGGCATGCTGAAAGACTTCCCAGTGGCCAAAGCTAGAACCACACCACAATGTTCTAGACTTAATGAGCTGCTTCCAAAATAAAGTGATAAAGGAAATGTTACAATGAAGGAACCTGGCAAATAACACCTTAACCCACTGGTAAATGTTAACCTCATCAGTGAGATCACATGGGTATTAAGTACCATGTGATAGATGCAGTGAGAAAGACACTTCACCTCTGTGGTAGGCTTTCAAAAAACCCATTTTCCTAGCCTATTTATTTATTTAAATTTTATTAGGTTTTAAATTTTAATTACAATATAGTTAACATACAGTGTTATATTAGTTTCAGGTGTACAATATGGTGGTTCAAATATATTACTCAGTGCTCATCATGTTAAGTATAGTCTCTAATCCCCATCACTTATTTCACCCATCTCTCCCTCCTACCTCCCCTCTGATAACCATTAGTTTATTCTCTGTAGTTAAAACTTTTTTTTTTTTACTTTGCTTGTGTCTTAAAATCCACATACGAGTGAAATAATATGGTATTTGTCTTTCTCTGACTGTCATTTTTCCCTAAGCACTACACTCTCTAGATCCTTCTTTGTTGCTGCAAATGGTAAGATTTCATTATGTTTTGTGGATGAATAATGTTCATTCACCTCTTCTTTATCTATCGAAGGACATGGGCTGCTTCCACAGTTTGGCTATTATAAATAATGCTGCAATACAATAGGTGTGCATATATCCTTTTAAATTAGTGTTTTTGTATTCTTTGGATAACTAACTAGTGCTGCAACTACTGGATCATAGAGTGGTTGTATTTTAGCTTTTTGAGGAATCTGCATGTTGTTTTCCACAGTGGCTGCGCCAGTGTGCATTCCCACCAGTGCAGGAGGGTTCCTTTTTCTCCACATCCTTGCTGACATTTGTTTCTTGTTTTTGAGTTTAGCCTTTCGGACA
The DNA here is from genome assembly GCF_028018385.1 of Neofelis nebulosa. NCBI lineage: Eukaryota > Metazoa > Chordata > Mammalia > Carnivora > Felidae > Neofelis > Neofelis nebulosa. The sequence continues at coordinate 90,813,470 of NC_080784.1, read as the reverse complement.
GGTGTGAGATGATATCTCATTGTAGTTTTGATTTGCATTTACCTGACGATGAGTGATATTGAACATCTTTTCATGTGCCTGTTGGCCATGTGTGTGTCTTTGGAAAAGTGTCTGTTCGTGATTTCTGCCTGTTTTTTAATTGGATTATTTGTGGTTCTTTAGTGTTGAGTTGTATAAGTTCTTCATATATTTTGGACACTCACCCTTTACTGAGCATGTCATTTGCAAATATCTTTTCCCATTCAACAGATTATCTTTTAGTTTTGGTGACTGTTTCCTTCTCTATGCAGGAAGTTTTTATTTTGATGCAATCCCAACAGTTTATTTTTGCTTTTGTTTCCCTTGCCTCAGGGCAAGGAAAAATGTTGCTAGGGTCAATGTCAGAGAAATAACTGCCTAATTTTAAAAGAAAATAAATATAAAAGGCAACACAAATTGGGGACATTCTACAGGATATTTGCTAAGTATTCCTCAAGACTGTCAAGACAATGAAAAAACAAGAAAAAATCAGAAATTGACCTAGACCAGAGGAGGTCTGAGAGACAAGACAAATAAATGGAATGTAGTTCCCTAGATGAGCTCCTAAACCAGAAAGAGGACATCAATTGGAAAACTGAAGAAACCCATATAAGGCAGGATTTTCAACAATACTGATACAGTAATGTTGATTCTCATTTTTGAAAAATGCACCATGGTAGATATAAGCAAACTGGATGCACTTGCAACTTTTCTGTAAATCTAAAATTATTCTAAAATAAATAGTTTTTAATTTAAAAAACTGGCCTAGAACTTAAAAATCTATACTGCCATAATTATACCTCCCTCTCAAAAAAAGTGAGAGAAACACTTTATTTTTATTTTTTTAACGTTTATTTATTTATTTGAGGGAGAGAGAGAGAGAGAGAGAGAGAGCAAGGGAGGGGTAGAGAGAATCCCAGGCAGGTCCAGCACTGTCAGCATGGATGCAGGACTTGATCTCATGAACAGTGAGATCATGACCTGAGCCCATGAGACAAAAATCAAGAGTCAGACACTTAACTGACTGAGCCACCCAGACTCCCCAGAGGAACATTATAAATTAAGGGGCTTAGAGGCTGATTCTTGACCTTGGGGTCATGACTTCTAGCTCCACATTGGGCTTAAAGCTTACTTAAAAAAAAAAAAACAGTCTAAAGAGACTTGACAACTAAATGTAATGCATAATAATTATGTTTATCCTAGACTAACCAAACAATCTAACTAACAGCTATAAAGGGTATTATTGGGGAAATTTGGAAAATCTGAATATTAATCTTATATAACATTGTTTTATCAAAGTTAAGTTGATTTGAGTATATTATTGTGGTTATAAAGAGGATCACCCCTGTTTTTTGAAAATGCAGGCTGAATTATTTAGGGGTCAAATATCATGATATCTATAATTTCCTTTCCATTGGTTTGGCAAATAATAGGAAGATGGATAGATAATACATATAGATAGACAAGTAAAGCTAATAAAGCCAAATGTTAAAAATTATTACATCTTTGAATTGCTTTTTGTCTTTACTGTGAGTTGATTTTTTAAAAATATTGGAAGAAAGAGTGACATTGACTCTTTTCAGAATCTTATATTTGGAGGCAACTGATCTAATAGCCAAAAAATAGGAATAGTAAAACATAGAAATCTGAGACAAATGAAGCAGAGTAGCTGGAGTCTTTAGTGATGATGGGGAAAATAATCAGGTATTAGAATACTAGATTTATCTGTTTTCTTTTTGGACATCACCAGCCTGGAAACTTAATGATGTTAGAGTAATGAGTACCACTGAGTTTATTCAGTTTAGTTTCATTTCCTCAGTATTAACCCAAAAGTCCTTTATTGAGGTTATAGTGGTCGTGACAGTTGATACTCCAATATCCATCCATCAAAATTGAAATGTCTACGCTAGTAATTATTTTCCAATTAACTCTGGTGATGAATTCTTCTGAAATGTCCTTTGTAGCAGGCATTATTGGTGTCCTGCCTTATTTGGCCCAAACAAAATGTGATCTGTCTATACCTTCAGTGGACAGTTAACTGTGTATACCATTAACGTCCTACCTGAATCACATGCATCTATCTGCCTGAAGACAATATGAGATTCTTGACCATGTGCAAGGTTAATGGACGTGCCAGGGAATACTCACTACCACCTGGAGAGGGGTAAGATTTGAAGAATAAATTTCCAATTTTTCCTTGCATCCTGCAGAGTTCCTGAAAAGATCCCTGGGAAGGCTAAAATTCCTTACCAAGAGTGTAATTCATTCTGTTTTCATTCTGACCTTCAATTCCTACCATCCTTTCCTGGTGCATCCCCGATAAATTATTCCATTCACATTCCTATTTCAGGGTCAGCATTTGGAAAGCCTTACGTTAGGACACACAAATTACCTAAAATTTGCAAATGAGTCTTGAAGTAACAGAAGTAAAGAGAGGTACATGGAATGATTTCCTCCTTCCTGAGAAAATGGTGAGAGAGGTGGCTATTCTCCCTGAGGACACTGTTATGTCTAAGTATGAGTTCTGGGGATTCGAGAGTTCCCTTGCCCATTGACAGACTTTGAAGATGAAGGCCACAGGGATTTTGCTTACACCAAATATTTTAAAGAAATTAAAGCTGCTCATAAAGACTGCCATAGCTGTGGATACCTTACTATGTGAAAAGACAAATTTCTATATTTGTAAACTATTTTAATTGGGATTTTTAAATTACTACAAGTCAAAATCCCCCTAACTGACACAGAGGAGCTTGGGGTAGAAGTTGGTTTTAGGGAGGATACTGGGAGCTATAAGATTGCTTTTAGGGCAGTTAAGAATGAAAACAAACAAACAAACAAACAAACAAACAAACAATTGTGTAGATCAAAGAATGGAAAAATGATTAATAGCAATTACTGGAAAAAGTGCCCCTTGGCACTGTCACTGGGTGTGCCTTTCCCACTCCCTACTGAGCAATTCGTATATCCAATAGCTCTGAATCTTCTATTTCTATTAGCTCATCTACTCTGCAAACATTTATCAGTCACACACAATATGCCCAACTATGTGCTTACTTCTAGAATGAAATGCATTGTCTTCAGTTAATTTATATACAGGTAATAAATAAAAATCATCTAGATCTAGGAGAATTGTAAGAGTTAAGCACATGGTAGGAGCTCTAGAAGCCCAGGGAAAGTGTTGATTTTGTCATATTTTATAGTTAAATGGATCTTACTAAAGAACTAAGTCTTAACAGATGAATGAGTAAATCATGAGTATAAGGAAAATTAATAAACTAAGAATAGTTGAAGAGGGAAGGGGATCCCAAGGAAAGGGAATACTACATGAAAAGGCACTAAGACAGGAAAAGCATAGTTTGTTTTATGAAATGTGCTTGTTTCCATATAACTGTCGCATGGTATACATCTCAGAGTATATCAAGAGATAAGGTTGGAGCTAGCTGAGTGTTTTACATGCCGCGATTAAAAAAAATAATAAATTATAAAAAAATTAAAGTTTTGTCCTGAAGCCAATACAACAGAGTGTTATGATTAGCTTTATATTTGGGAAAGATCATACTGGCAGTAGTGCAGAGAATAAATTAGGGAATTTATAATGGAAGGCAAGGAAAAAACTCGAGTCTGTATGCTAATCTAAGTAAACGTCCTTAACAGTAGTGAAAAAGCATAGAACTGAAGAAACATTAGAGAATCATACATGCATTAGAAAAGCAGAATTAACTGGATTTACTTAGGCACGGGATTAGGGAGCAAAAAAAAAACAAGGAGTTGAAAAGCTGGGTCCCATGTTTCCTGCTTGAGTGAGTAGGTGAATACTAATAACAATCCTGATGGAAAAGAAAGACATGAAAGAGAGAGTATGAGTAAAGCTTGGACATAGTGATTTTTGGATGCCTATAGGAAACTAAATGTCTCTGTACCTTATATAAAAATCTAAATTTCAAGTTTTAGGAAAGTTATTCAGGCTCAAGATATATATTAATAGTGAGCATGAAAGTGTGTATTCAAATCATGGGACTGGATAAGCATTAAAATTACAGAACATTCACTCTCCCTGATCACCAGCTTTCTGGCCAAGGTATAATAGAAGGACCCAAACTAGAATAAAAATACCCACTTTATAAATGAACAAAGCAGATGCTCCACACTTAACAAATAGGGCTATTTAGTAAAGATATAGCCTAGAATACAAATGGGCCTGACTGAGAATAATAAAAGCTTCAAAGGAACTCTCCATGATCAGAGCTTACTCACTAAGTCCTCGTCTGGAAACTGGAGTACAACAAAAGCAGGTCTGGTTGGAACATTTAGAGGCAACTGATGACTCTTGGCATGGAGACCAGAAATGCAAGACGAGTCATTCCACCCAAGCACAGGAGATTGAACAAATAGAGAATGTTCCACAGTCTCTACATTTATATTCCACAAAATATCAAAGCAATACTCCTCAAAACTGTTAAGGTAATCAAAACAAGGATCATTGAGAGAGCAGAACGACTAACAGAACCTGAAGGAGGTATGGCAGCTAACTGTGAAGTGGTATATGGAATGAGATTCTGGCACAGAATGAACAACATTTAATAATAATATATCAATACTGTTTCACTAGTTATGATGAATCTACCATACCGATCTAAGATGTTAATAATAGGAAAGACTGAGCATGGGGCATATGATAACATACTTTCTCATCCTCTCAACTTTTCTGTAAATCTAAAATTATTCTTAAATAAAATGTTTATCTAAAAAGGATAGGCAATTTTCTAAAATTTAGAGAATTTCTGAAATATAAAAATTTCTAAAAATGGAAACAGGGCTTCACTTATAAGAGAGTGGTCAGTTGGAGTTAAGAAAAATAAGCAGAGAGTTTACTAGATTTGGTGAATACAATTTCTTGAGAAATGCTAAAATAGACAGGTGAATGCTAGAAAATAGAATACAGTAACGAACAGGGGAGTAAATGATAATTTAGACAATGAAGACAATATATACAAAATACTTCCTTAAAATAACTTTGTGTAAAGGAAAGAAAAAAAGAGTGAATGAGAAAGAGATTCATGTTTATAAACTATAAACAGAAAAGAAAGTATACTAAGTAGAAGTTGAAATAAGGAGGAAATAAATGAATAAATGTGGGTGTAAGTTTTCTAGACAATGGTGTGAATAATGTCTGGAACACAGGAAGGACAATTGCCTTGAATAGGGAGAAAAAAATTCTCTTTCTCAGACTGGAATACAGTCATGATGCATGGATATGCAGATAATCTCGGTCATGCTAAGTAGTTGAGAAAGAAGATGCATGATTTTCCTGTTTGGGACATTCTTACATTTCACAAATACAGTAAAACCTTGGATTGCGAGTTTCTTTGTTCTGTGAGTGTTCTGAAAGACTAGTAAACGTTTCTAATAAATTTTAACATAATAAACAAGCGATGTCTTGTAATACAAGTAGTACCTGATGCCAAGTGTCACATGATCACAACTGAGCCAATGGTTCTTGAAATTCACTTCGATATACAAGTGCTTTGGAATATAAGCATGCTTCTAGAATGAATTACGCTTGCAAACCAAGATTTTACTGTATTAATCAATAAGAGGTATTCTTTTACTTTGCGGCTTTGTGATCCTAAAAATAGACTTGTGTTTTTCCATTTATAGTTGTGAAGTCCTTTCCTTGAAGTCAAGGTATTTGTTACAAGTCTCCTTCCTGATATCAGTTATCTTACTATTAAAACTTCTGAATCATATTTTACATTATACAATCTTCTCTACTTATCTAATATTAAGTTTTTAAGATCTAAGCACATTGACACATAATTTATTTTAGTAGCTATTTAGCATTTCATTGTGTGACGTAAACAAATTTTATTTTTTCGTTTTATAGATGAGCTCATTGGTCATTTTAATTTTTTCATATTACAAAGAATGCTGCAATGAATAGCTGTGTAAATGTTTTCTTGAGTATAGTATAAAATGTCTCTAAGAAAAATACCCAAATCACAATCCTGGTGTCCTAAAGCAGGAATTAGTTTCAGCAAGTGTCCTTTTCTCTTTTCTAGGTGAGGAGTTTCAAAGTTTTGTTTTATTTTTTTTTTTTGTTTGCCCTGTATCAGGTGCATGTACAAAAGTATGCTCTACATACTTTTTTATGTACGTAAGTACATACTTTGCACAAAATACTATGTACAAAGCATACTTTTGACGAACAACTTTGTACAGGTAGATACGCTGCTAAGTACAATTTAAATTACAAGGAGAAAAAAAGACATAATGCACAGTTTTATGTTACAGAAAAGGTTGTGACAGGCACTAGAATAAAATTACCACCTGACATAAATACCCAACAGATGAAGAGATTCAGATTCCAACCAGAAAAAAAAATAGGGTGATTTCATGAATATTGTGGTTTTTTTTTTTAACTCAAACTTAGAAGATGATGATGATTTCAGTGGAAAAATAAGGTTTGAGTATAAAGGAAGCTTTTACAAGGGGAAGGTAAAATATAGCATGGCAAATGAGAGAAAGATTCTAAATCATGTTCAAGAACAATGAATTAAAAGACCATTATGGGTGGAACATAAAAGTTTTGAAGAGTATTTTTTAAAAGGTATGTTGTCACAAGTTCATACAGGTCCTTAAATACAGTGTGAATAGCGATATAATTTATTCTGCAAGGAACACAGATAATGGTTCTCTATAAGCAATAAAATGAAATGACTTGAGTTGTAACAGATACTGGTTAGGCTCTAAATAACAGCCAAATGTAAACCAGCATACTAAGCTAAAAAGGCTTAAAAGTATGTGGTTTGTTATATTATACAGAAGTTATTACAGAAACTGGTTAGAGCATTGGTAAATTCAATTGCTCTGTCATTTCATTAAAGATCAGAGACTTTCCATCCATCTGCCTCATCATCTCCATGTTGTGGTGACATCTCCTTTCATGGTTGATGTTACAACAGTCCTAAGCTTCATATGCAGAAAGTTGATGTCCTGTTAAAAACAAGGTCATTTCTAATCTTGAATCTCTTCTCATCTGTAAATAAAGCCTCTCCCAGGAGCCTACAAAAGATTTCCCATCAGTTACAATTTCTTGGAATTAGTCACAGGTCATGACAAAAACAATCAAGTCAAGGGTAATAAAGCAAATATGACCAACATAGACCAGCTGTGATGAACCATAGGAGACAACAGAGATATAGTATTCCTAGGGACGAGAGTTGGTGAATGCCAAAGCAATACTGGGGCTTTCTTAGTAGAGAGGAAGGTGATGGTTGTGTGTATACAAACAAGCATATCTGGTATAGAAGTGCATAAGACTTATGTGAGGAAGGTATATTGGCAATAAGCTGGTTGATAAAGGGTCTATTTTAAGAGTTGAAATAAGGGCTAAAGTAGAACAATAACAGGAGTGAAAAGATGAGATCACTTCAAAGGACACTGGAAAAGTAAAATAAAGACTTGTCAAATGGATGGGGAAAATAGTTGGGTCATTGAGTAGAAAAGTCCTGAATGATAGTTCTAGAAATATTGGAAAAAGACATATTTATTGTAGAGATAAGGAATGAATGTAAGAGAAGCATATGAACATTGAAGATGTCAACATTAATTTGTTAATTAACATTGGGTATGTAATTTTATCTTCATTTTAAGGAGCTCCTAAGAGAATCAGTAAAAATCCCCTATATATGCATCGAAATGTAGCTTAGGGGAGTATATGTGCAATAAATACATTTTAATAATCAAGCATATAAATGTAATTATTAAAGCTGGGAACTAGAGATCTTCAAGGTATAGACAGGGTAAACAAAATTAAGTAAAAAAAATTGCAAAAGTTCTGCATTTAGGGGAAGTCAAAGTAGAATAAGCTAAAAGAGCATATTTAGAAACAGTAGACATCAGTTAGAAAAAACCTAGAATAAATCTGTGTTGTTCGTTTTATATACATTATATGCAAATCCATGTATTAATAAGGTTGAGAAATCTGTGATTAGTCATCTGTGACCTTACTATTTCAGTAGGGTGCATGGAATATGCACCAGATCCCATTGAGTGAAGAAATGAGTGGGAAGTAAACATGTGGGAACAATGAGTGTAAGATACTTTTTACTCTTCAAGTTTGGTAATTAAAGATAAAACAGGCATTGGATACAAGATCAGTGATTTTCCAGTTTGACAAAGTTTATTTTATTCTTGTGTATTTATTAATGATAAATGGCCCTAATCATGATTACATGATGTACAAAAAGGCCTAGGAGCAAAGGAAAAGTTAAAAATGAAAGATGATGTAAGACTTTAAAAGTTAAATTTTTCTTAGAGGCAGAAAACAAACATGAAGTCAAGAGTAAATGTGCAGTGATAAGCTTCAGGATAAAATGAGTTTACTTATTGGGAAGAGAAGGCAAAGAATAGCTGATCATTTTGTAGTATAAACTGAAGGGTAAAACATATTTAGAATATTAGAAGATGATGGAGAAAACATTTCAGAGAACACCTACCTCCACTACTAAACAAACAACATTTTACTTTTACCTTTTACTCCGTGGCATTTTTTTAAACATTTGGGGTTATACTGTATGTACCATTTTGGTAAATATCCATGAGTGTGTATACATACATGTGTAGAAAGGAGATAAGCAAAAAGCTTTAATCCATCCAGTAAAATGAAACATTGTATGTTTGAAGCAAGAGAAAAAACTATAAAAGAAGAAGGAAATATATGAAAATACTTAAAGGTGGTATATAAATCAAGCAATGGTGAAACATCCTACCATCTACACAGGATAGTAGTTTATCACTGATTATAATCTCTGTGCCAGTTGAGTAGTCAACCAATCCCTAAGCAACAGCCTGTTGTGAGCTGCAAGGTTGGCCTTCAGTACTTATTCACCTGAAACAGAGACAATGAACCCAAATGGAGTTGGCAAGTTTATTACTTGCAGACAACAAAACCATGGCCACTGATGTCAGTACCTATCATTCCTAGTTCCACAATACCACACCAAATGTACAGAGTCAAATGATAGGCAACATGGGTATAGGGTGCTCTGTTTTTAGGGAGCCAACTCTAAACCATGGTCAAGCAGTTTTAGAGTCTGTAGCTGTACTCAAATGGGGTGACACAGAAGGTTTCAGGCTTGATAGAACTAAGGAAGTAGATGAACACCTGAAAAGGTGTTCCTCCTGAAAGACACAAGGAGAACAAGAAATGGTGTTATGGCAGCTCTTCACAAGACTTCTTCTTTCATCATGTTCCAGGGAGTATCACAGCACGTTCTACTAACACTTGGTTCAGACTGTGGTTGAGTCATCGCTACATGGTCAATGTGGAGATCAGTAAGATTACCAGGGTGCTGTAGCAGAACCACGCAACATGCAAGAAACTGTTTTCTCCATCACTTTCTTTAAAACCTTCTTTTCTAGATGTTTCCTAAACCATTGCCTCCAAGAAGACTTATTTCTTCACAAAGATAAAAATGATATGACTTGTTGCTTTTACTTAACAAAGACCTTGACATTCCTTCATTTTCTCATGTATAATTACCTATTAAATCCCAATGGTATGACATTTCTTATTAAAGGAATAAATGAATGTATTTTCATACTTTTGTCAATGTAAAATGATAAAATCTCTGCATTAATGACTCACATCAGAGATATTAGTCTAAATCACAAGTCATAAAATGAAGAGCCATATTAAAATAAAAAGTAAAACTATAACAGTTGAGAATAAGAACAAAAAGATGTATATGCAGAAAGAGCTACTAATCAAAATTACCCACTCAGAATTTCTTGCAGAGGGAAATGCAGAACAGTTTAAAATGAATGAACAGCTCAATGATCAGGCAAATGAGAGTGATTAGAAAAACACATTCTCTTACATAAAAATAGAAATATGTAAAATAAAGTATATGTGCATTTTGTACACATTTGGCTGGTTTTCTTTAATGGATTTTGGCTTTCTAGCTATTCTTTAAAGTTAGTATTTTGAGATTAAAATTCTTATGCTGACTTATTGATCCCTCAATTGCCTTTTCTCATTTTCCTTCCCACTACCAAAAGAAAACAAAAACACAAATGTTTTTGCTTGACTCTAGCTCCATCTCTAAAAGAAAATACAACGGAAACTAAGAAAATGTGTGACCTACTTGAATGTAAGTGTGATAGTCAGGATTACTGACTGTGTGTGTCTGTGTGTGTGTGCGTGTGTGTGTGCATGTGTCTGCGTGTGTCTGTGTGTATATGATTTATTATAGGAAATGGCTCATGTAGTTATGGAGGCCGAGAAACTCCACAATCTGCATTCTATAAACTGGAGAATGAGGAAGGCCAGTGGTATAATTCATTCTAAGTCCAAAGGCTTGAGAACCAAGAACCAGAGGGGCCACTGCAATAAATCCCAGAGTCTAACGCCCCAAGAATCAGGAACTTTGATATCCAAGGGCAAGAGAAGATGGATGTCCCAGGTGAGAAGAGAGAGAATTCACCCTTCCTTAGCCTTTTATTGCTTTTGGACCCTTAAAGGATTGGATGATGTCCATCCACATTGGTGAAGGCGGATATTTACTCAGCCTACTAAATCAAAGGCCAATCTCATCCAGAACCACCCTCATAGACACACCCAGAAATAATGTTTTACCAGCTCTCTGGGTAGCCCTTTGCCCAATCAAGTATATACACAAAACTAAAAATCACAGCAGGCAACTAATCTAAGTACTTTACATATATTATCTCTTTTAACTATTAATACATTATAAATGTATCCTTTTAAAGGCAAATAGTGTTATTTATGAGTATTTACCCCTACTACCACCCACCATCTTAAAGGTTTAAAAGCAGATCTCTAGATATTCTCTTTTCTCTAGAATACATTGGAAGTTAGAGTCTATCAGAAGTCCGGGTCTATTGCAAAATCTCTCTGAACTATTCAGCCAGCAGCTGCTCTTGTATACCCCATCTTCTCAGTTATATCCACTCCTGCAAGGACTCACCTCATCTCTGCCATCTTGGGGAACATGTGCAGTTGTAAATTCTCAGTCTGAATTTAATCACAAAACTCAAGAGTGCAAAAAAGCTAACTACATGTTTTCTATAATCCAAATGGCTTTCTAACATCCATTGCACAAAGCGAAGGTAAATTAATCCCAGACAGTTTAAGGTTTCCTCCATTCCAACGTGGATTTCCCTGGAGGGATTAGGAGTTGTCATCTGAGCTGAGTCGTTAACAATTCACCTTGGTATCTGGTGAGATGCTTTTGCTTTCGGTGGCAAAGTGCGATCTGTTAAAGGCAGCCACACAGACATTATTTTTGCCTGACAACAGTCATCATTTTTGCCTCTGAGGTTGATTGTCATTAAGACAAATAATTTTGTCTTCTCTATGCACAAGATCTTTCTACTGCTTTTCCATCATGATGGAGGAATTAATGGAGCCACCTATATAGTGCTTTAGCACCTCCAGGCTAGCATTGTTCTGCTGCCCTCCCGTCTTACAGAGAAAGGTGTACCTCCCAAGGGGCTTTATACCTGTCAGGTAAACACATCCTCAACCTTGTCTTTTGTGGGCTTTCTTGAAACGTACCAAGAAAACATTAAAGGCCTTTCTGAATTTAGATTTCTCAAAATCTGTGTGGGGTTTCTGTTATCCTCTCTCTTTCTTATGATGATGCATGTGGAGTTAGGATTCAGGACTCCAGACAGGGGTGCAACCAGCATCTCAGCTCTTTCCTCTTCCTCTCTGACTCACTAATCCCCCACATAGAGAGGGGTCAGAATTCAAAAACCTCACCCATACTTTGCTTGAATGCTCCTGAATCTGGTTTCTGCGGAGATGAAACCTTAATGTTTCTCCCAGAGGCTTTATACTATCAAAGTCCAAAATTCAAAAAAAATTTTTTTTTCTTGTTTTCCCTATTCTTCTGGAATGTTCTACCCTTGACACAAAGAACATGGAAGTCTCTACTTACTGAAATGTGTTAAGAAATGAGAAAATAATGTAAGAGCAAGGTGACAAGTCTGGGATAAGAGAAAATCATATCAAGTTGTTCACACACCAAAATACCACAGGGCACAGGGAGAAGCTGACAAGAGGGACAGCAATCCCATTTGTTGACATCATCTCTTTAACTTTCAAAACCGTATAGACATCTACAAGTACACATGACTTTACTAAAAGGTTTTGGGTACTTGAAGAATAAATAAAATTGTGTCAGTAATATGACATCCTCTGATTAAGGAGAAACACTCAAAAAGCTGAACACTTCAGGAAGAGTCTCCTCCAATTTCTCCTCACTGTGTTCTTTTTGCCTTACAAATCATTATATTCATTTTGGGGATAATTTCCCAGTATTTCTGCCAGGGTCCTTTTGTTAGGCAAAAAATGATCACTAATCTCGATTCATTAGCCCAGACTATAAAGTGTAGGGGCAGAATTTCAAGTGATTCATCATACAACACCCACAATAATCCCACCCTCTTGTTCTGCAACTCCAACATGCTTTATCCCCTGGGGGAATTTGTTTTGTACCTTTTAATCTCTTTAATAGGCACTGCTCAGGCAACTATAGGGATACTGGACCGAAGCTTCAAAGTTATTATTTTATGAGCCTAAACATGCTATTAGTAAAGGTGTGAATGGGGAGTTGGGAGGATGGCAAGGAAGAGGAAAACTGTTGTTGGACATTTGATTCTCTAATACTAGGACAGCAATTAGTCTGTGTTAAGAGAAATAAGAAAGAGTGCAGTTAGAATATAATCAACACTTGTAAAAATAGCCGAGAAACATGAAAACTTTATACTATAGCTCAAATGGGCCTGTACAGTTTAGAATTAGCAGAAAAAGGAGGTCGAATTAAAGGTACTTGCTCTTTCTAATCAGCCATTCTCCATTATTAACTCAACAAGCATGCGTTTATCATAGTCAATGTTTAGGCTGCCTTCTTGCAGCTGAGGGTACAGTAGTCAAAACAAGCCATTCTCTTTCCTCATTTTAAAGCTTTCGTATTTACTAAGTCGGCTTAGTCCTGTGACCCTACAATTTTCTCAGTAAGTTCCAATAATACCAAATGATGGCCTCTTACTTTCCTGTTGCCTTATACCTCTACCTCTATTTACAATACCTTCTTCTAACAGAGACACACACAGTCATATCCCGTGCTCGGAGTTCAATACCATTTTTTTTTTTTAATTTTTTTTTTAACGTTTATTTATTTTTGAGACAGAGAGAGACAGCATGAACGGGGGAGGGTCAGAGAGAGGGAGACACAGAATCTGAAACAGGCTCCAGGCTCTGAGCTGTCAGCACAGAGCTCGACGCGGGGCTTGAACTCACGGACTGCGAGATCATGACCTGAGCCGAAGTCGGCCGCTTAACCGACTGAGCCACCCAGGCGCCCCACCATTTTTGAATAAATGAGGATCTCATGCATTTCATATCAGGAGATCATTCTAATTATATCAAAAATAGTTGTTTTCCAAATGTATCTGCTTGATGACTACCAAAACCTACACTTGGAACTAAAGAAGTTTTTCTAGTTTTCACATAGTGAAGATTCAATTAAATAACTGAATGAGTCTGACATTACTATGTTCTAAGATAAATGTCTCTAACCCTTACCTAGAGCTATCAAATGATGTGTTATTTTAAGTTGTATATAGACACAACCAAACATAAGTGCATACTTGATACAGAGTTGTATTTGAACTTCAGCTTTAGCACCTTGGTAAAACTAAGCACCATTTATTAAACATGCAGACAGGTGTACCGGGAAAAATCAAGGTAAGTAAAAACTTCCCTGCATTGGAGAACATCTTACAGAATGCAGCAGGGCGTATTCACTGGATTAAATACATTTTATCTCTGTGGTTCTTCAAATCACATGAAAAATCAAATACTAGTTCCAGTACTTTGTATTCTATTCTATTAGTTTCAGAGAAAATGGGCAAGGGTACTTGAAGGACATTTTTTGCATACATAATGATATCATTAAAGGTCATTTCAATGAAGAAATATCTCCGTAAATATGCCATTATTGTCATTGTTTTATTATAAACAGTTATCATTGTTATTAGCTAAGTTAAAATAACAGACATTATATTCTTTCAGAAGCTACTCTGAATGGCTTCTGTATTTGAGGAAAGCTCACATATAATGTAGAGTTTGTTTTTTCTCACGAGAATTCTATCTTTAGTTTTCAGTCTCCCAAGGCTTGAATAATTAGTATAAGCAGATAGCTTGCATATTGAGGAGCTTTGGAACCAAACATTTTTTTGAAGTTTTTTGTTACTGGTGATAAGAGGAAAAAGTACATTTCTTCTTCCTCTTTTTAATGAGACATTTAACTTTCTCCTTTTGAAAAGGAGAGTACAGTAATGGGTGCTCACACAAAGGTAAATTATTTTAGGAAGCCCATGAAGAAGGAAAGGTTATTTATCTAAATTTTATTCATTTTAGTTCAAAAACTTAAAAAGAATTTTTATAAAAATGAAAAAATTAAAAGCTGAACTTACAGAATTTATTCTGTTGACTATTTTTTCAATTAAGAAGTGCACTGTTTCCAAAACTTAAGGGAATTATAAAATGGAAAAATATGCTAAAATATTTTTATCTTGTTTCTTTATTTTCTCCTTTTCTTCATCTTTCTTCCCTAACTTTCATACTACTTTCCTGTTCCATTTTCAAATTTTTTTTATGTCTATTTATTTTTGAGTGAGAGAGAGAGACAGAGCACAAGCAGGGGAGGGGCAGAGAGAGAGACACACTCTGAATGTGTGTCTGAACACACAATCTGAAGCAGGCTCCAGGCTCTGAGCTGTCAGCACAGAGCCCGATGCCGGGCTCGAACTCACGAACCGCAGATCATTACCTGAGCCGAAGTTGGACGCTCAACCAATGGAGCCACACAGGCGCCCCTCCTGTTCCATTTTTTAATGTTTATTTATTTATTTTGAGAGACAATGAGTGCACATGAGTGGTGGAGGGGCAGAGAGAGAGAGAATCCCAAGCTGACGGAGAGAGAGAATCTGTGCTGACAGCACAGAGCCTGATGCAGGGCTGGAACTCACAAACTGTGAGGTCACAACCTGAGCCGAAATCAAGACTCGGATGCTCAACAGACCGAGTCACCCAGGAGCTCCTCCTGCTCCTGCTTTTTTTTGTTTTTTCCCTCATCTTTCCTTTTTCTTTCTTTCTTTCTTTCTTTCTTTGTTTCTTTCTTTCTTTCAATTTGCATTTTAACTCTATATTTGGAAAGTCATTTTAAATTTTTTTTTTAACGTTTATTTATTTTTGAGACAGAGAGAGACAGAGCATGAACAGGGGAGGGGCAGAGAGAGAGACACACACAGAATCTGAAACAGGCTCCAGGCTCTGAGCGGTCAGCACAGAGCCGGACGCGGGGCTCGAACTCACGGACCGCGAGATCATGACCTGAGCTGAAGTCGGATGCTTAACCGACTGAGCCACCCAGGTGCCCCTGGAAAGTCATTTTAAATAACAGAGTGGTCATGTTCAGGCCACCTTTACTTCTCAGTACAGAAGGGAAAACTTACAAAACAATAAGTACAATTGTAAGCACCAATGAAATTGTCATGGACGCATCTCTACCATATGACTCAGCACAGCAGCGTGTAAACGGGGAAGCAGTCATCTCAACACAGAAGAAGGTACTCTTTTATAGACTCCCCATAGCTGCAATGCTTCGAATACATTATCCTGCCTCTCTCAGCACCTGACTGGGACACTGGACAGAAGCCTTCAGAGCTGGGATCTCTCTCTGCCCCAACCCCTTTTCTACCTCCATCACACTATGTCTTATTTATTTCTACAATAGTCCTCTCTTTCACTCAATCACTGCTCTGTACATGGCATTACGTTGACATGATTGTAGAAAATAATTAATTCTGGTTGGCCATGAAGTCTAAGATCTCTTAGGTGAAGATGGAACATAGCCAAATTCCTACCGTTCATTTTTAAATTCTTGCTTTTCTGTCATTATTAAACTGCTTAAGAAGGAAGTCTGACAATGACTAAGGGTCATTTAAATAAGGTTAAGTATTTAAAAGTGAATCAAATTGGGGCGCCTGGATGGCGCAGTCGGTTAAGCGTCCGACTTCAGCCAGGTCACGATCTCGCGGTCCGTGAGTTCGAGCCCCGCGTCAGGCTCTGGGCTGATGGCTCGGAGCCTGGAGCCTGTTTCCGATTCTGTGTCTCCCTCTCTCTCTGCCCCTCCCCCGTTCATGCTCTGTCTCTCTCTGTCCCAAAAATAAATAAAAAAAAAAAAAAAACGTTGAAAAAAAAAATTAAAAAAAAAAAAATTAAAGTGAATCAAATTACAGGGGCAAATGGAATTCAAAAAATAAATATATATCATTATATTTTGGTGTTTCAGGAAGCTCTTGGAATCTTATTTAAAGTCCATATATTTTAATGAGTCAGAGAGAATAAAAACATAAAGGAAATTTTTTATTTTTACCTTTTAGTCCATAAGAAGTAGGGACACTGAAAGAACAAAGATAAGAACAAAAGAAAATCATCTAGGCACAGTCATAGAGCAATGACAGATTCCTCTTAAATCCCAGAAGACAAGAAAATTTAAAAGATTGATAACTCTCACTGTAGTGTAAATCATATTTTCCATCTATCAACCTAGACCTATCTATCTATATTGTTACTGGAGGAAGTATTATTTTTTGACAAGCTGTTGCTCTTAGCAAGAAGTCATCCTGATATTTTCTTTGATTATAACTAAAGAGCAATATCCATTCTTGTTACATGGGTGTAAAGTATAATTTAAAGCTCATTAAAAGTGTAGCAGGTGTTCACGTATAAAGTACAAAAAAAAATAGAGGAAAAATTTCTCTATGGCTGAGCTGTCAGGGCTCTAAAAGCCTAATTTATTTTGCATAACCTTTTAACAAATAGACTTGATTATAATAGAGAGAAGAGAAATGGAAGCAATGTATTCAGGGAAGGAAAGGGACTTAGCCTTTGGATTTGACCTTGATGCCCACTCTTTAAAAATATTACAGTCTTTTGACAATTGAAGCTTTGACATATAACACACTTTTCTTCCCCGGAGATAGAAGTTCTCCAGACATTTTCTTAGCATAAAAGCTGCTCTAAAGTAGAAAATGAGTAGGTGCATAAACTGAAAGAGTCAGTTTATATTCACTGCAAAGCCGGGAAGGGAATGGATGTTTAATCCTCCCGTTCTTTCACCGGTTTGTTTTTCATGGCTAAAGCTCCCACCTTGCAGAATGGAAATTCAAACTCGAAATCAAAAGTGAGTATAAATCTAGTAGTTGGCACTATTTCTCAATACCTTCCGTTGTTGGCCTGAATTAGGCAAATGGTGAAAAAAAAAAGCCCTGAGTACATCAGCTCTAGACACAGAACTGAACCTGAAATTTAGAACTGTTAGCACAGTGGCACTAGGTGAGCCATGCATTTTCATCCCTTTTTCAACCAGGATTCCTGAGGAAAGCCCAGGATTGTGGGAGCTCACTGCATTTGGAATAATTCAGGTTATTAATATTTCTCTCCTTTTCGAAAAAGGAAAGCCCTGTATATGTATTTTTAAAGGCAAAGACACATGAATGGAAATCATTTCATTTAGGAAAGAATGGTAAGAAATAACACACAACTTAGGTGTAACAGGATTTTGATATGGTTTTATGAAATTTAATGCTGTTGTTAAAATTATTTTTGAAATATAAAAGGCACATATTCATAGCAATGACAATAAAATTGGAAAGTAAGGGCACCTGGATGGCTTGGTGAGTTAAGCTTCTGACTCTTGATCTTAGCTCAGTCATGATCTCACAGATCATGGGATTGAGCCCCACATTGGGCTCTGTGCTGACTGACAGTCTGGAGCCTGATTGAGATTCTCTCTCTCTCTCCCCCTCTCTGCCCCTCTTCTGTTTATGTGCATGCAGGCACACCTGCTTCTCTCTCTCAAAATAAATAAGTAAACATTAAAAAATAAAATAAATAAATAAAAAGAAGTTGGAAAGTGAAATTCTACATAATCTTAACTAAACCCAAAATAGGTTGAGGAAGGACAGAAGTGAAAAGTATGGTAAAGACCTCATCATGATCATATGGGATTGGAGGGCATGGTCAACGATAGTGTTTGTTTTCATTTTCTAGACAAGACATTTATATTTAAATATAACTACTTAAGGAATAATTAACAAAAAGCATTTGCTTCCTTTCTTTACTAATGTCATTGTGGGGAAATTGGTATACTGAAGAATATGCAGAAGCTCTCACAAATATCTAAAAGTTTAGTGCAGAGGTTCTAACAAGTATTATGTTTGGCTAAAATACAGTTTTTTTTTGTTTTTTTTTTTTTTTTAATGAGCCAACAATTGATCTAAAAATAGGTACTCAAATGCCATTGAACAATGAGATCTTGTAATGCTGGGGTTGCAGGCCAAAGTTGGTTGTTTAAGGCAATTCATCAGAGTTGAGAATCAATTGTCCCTCTCCTTCGAGCCTATAAGAAATGATCGATACCTTCCTAGGTTGCTACAAGCTCGTTTTAAACAATGCCGCCACTTACCTTCAGACAGCTTTATGCTTGTCTTTTACTGCTTGTCCTTAGAGGGTGTTTGAATTTGTAACAGGGCACAAAGTGGTTTTATTTATTATGAATAAAATCACAATCTGTGTAATTCATACTTTCCTTTTTTCCTTTTCCTTTCCTTTTTTTTTTTTTTTTTTTTGCACATGGATGTTACTAAGTAAAAATTTGCAAAACTGCACTGAATGAACTTTTTAGTCATGACAACATGAAAGCAGTATTTCAAACACTGCTTCTTCCTGGAGCATCTCACTTTGACATTTTAAAAGATGACATAGTTCTATATTCTATCAAGAGGAGATCATTTGATTTCATGCAATGTGTACTGCTGAGGAAATGCTTATATTTTATTTTAAGGGAATTTAAACACTTTTTTTTTTCCATTGTGGAGTAACACATGTACTTGAAATTGCAAACTACAAAATTAAACCTCTGAAGTAGGTATGCATTAGTCTGTTATTTATTGAAAGGTAAATATGGAGATTTCTTTTTAAAAAAAACATGTGGTCAATAATCCCACTTTCATTAAGTTTGCATTTGTATGAGAAATCACCCTTTACTTACTGCAGTATTCAAAGATATGATGTGATCACACTATTCTCCTTCCATGGGTCCTTGGCAAATATTAAGTGGTTCCTTAGTAGTGCTATTAGAGGTCAGCCTGTGAATATTCAAGTGGGGTAAAATATATCCTCCAAAAATATCCTTTGCAAAAATCTGCAAAATGGCAATATGGGGTTGGAGGTTGAAACTACACACTGTGAGAGACAAAGCTCTCACAGAGGACTAGTAATTCCAATTGACCTGCAATGAAGCTATTGAGAATTAGGCCTTCAAAAATGTCAAAAGGTTACTGAAAGCCTTTATCATATTTGAAACAGGAATAGTAATGCTTAATTATAACATGTTTTCAACTATGAAAATTATAGTACACTTCTCTTAAGGACTATGTCTTTGCTTTAAGGTGGAATAAAATAAATTTCATCATAACTGTATTAGTAAGTAGGCTAACTTATATAAAATACATCAGTATGTCCCCAAACTATCATTATAAGTAAAAGGTATCCTTAGATTTTGTAGTGGAAGCATATTTAATTATTTACCAGCAGTAGTTTGCAGTAGATGTACTCTGCTTCTATTGCCCAGCTTTTAAAAATACTTTTCCCCCTAGTCTATAAGCAGTACATGCTCATTAAATAAATTTTCTAAATACAGGATGATAATGTCTATATCCCTGAAGATAGGGTTTGGGGGACCAGAAAATCACAATAATATACAAACTCTATGTTTTCTGGTAGGTGAAATGTCCCCAGAACAGTAAAGTACAGATGATCTCTACTGACTACAACACTTATAAATAGTATCACAAAAAAAAAAAAACAATCAAAGGAAGTAAGTAAAAAGATCCCAAACCTCCCACTACAAAGAAAATATAATATTTTGTTACCACTATCTAAGCTCTTATAATACAATGAAATAATAGATTTAGGTAATGATCGTCAACACTAAAATCATTAGGCAAAATTTTGATGGTAAACTTTATAATAATAAACCAGACTGGCATCACCTGAAAACATCATTAATCCTAATATTACAATAAAATAAAATGCTGTCAATGGAGGCAAGATATAGGGCAGACATGATTTAAGGAAAACTTAGATGCAACTGTTGTACATGAGGAAAGGATGCCCACGTGTATCACTGAAGTCAATATAAGAATAAATATTTGGGGGTGGGGTGAAAATGTGAGTGATAAAGGGAAGATCTGTCTTCTCAGATGGTAGCTCAGCATTTTGCAAGCTTCTTTGGGAAGTCCTGTGTCTGACAGGTAACATGAAGCATAGATTAGCCAAGACTGAAGAATACTTAGAATTTGATGGGGCAGAGTTTAGCCTTCTGAGGCTTATGAATGCACTAATATGTTGCAAAGACAAAGCCAACACTTCCTGAGCTGGGAGCCATGGTGGGTCAAGGGGAGAGGAAAGAGTAGCTGCCTACAAGTGTTTAGAGAGCCTAGTAATCAATTGAAACCATTAAAATCCTTCCCCCACCAAGTTTTGTACAATGAAAGTTCAATTTCCACTTAATCTATTTGTTTAAATTAATCATTGATTTCTCAAATAAGCCACTGTCAATGATTTTTGGCTAATGTTTGCATGTTTGTTTAATTCAGTTAGGTGGAAAAAAAGATTTTATAAAAGAGGAAAACTTTTACTTATTGTTTTTTTTACATTTTTCACTCAAGTATAATTAGCATATAGTGCTATATCAGTTTCAGGTTTGCAATATGATTGAACAAGTATATATATTACTTAATGCTCATTGCAATAAGTGTACTCTTGATCCCCTTCACCTATTTCAACCCATCTCCCACCCAACCACCCCTCTGACAATCACCAGTC
The DNA here is from genome assembly GCF_028018385.1 of Neofelis nebulosa. Lineage (NCBI taxonomy): Eukaryota > Metazoa > Chordata > Mammalia > Carnivora > Felidae > Neofelis > Neofelis nebulosa. Next base: position 90,792,463 of record NC_080784.1, on the reverse strand, counting down.
TGTTTTCTGTATTTAGGAGTGTTTTTTTTTTTATCTCTTATTTTTTCTTTGTTTTGTTTCTTAAATTCCACATACAAGTGAAATCATATAGTATTTGTCTTTTCACTTGCCATAATACCCTGTAGTTCCATCCCTGCTGGTGCAAATGGCAAGATTTCATTTTTTTTTTTTGACTGAGTAATATTTCATTGTGTGCGTGTGTGTGTGCGTGTGTACACACACCATATCTTCTTTATCCATTCATTTATGAGTGGACATTTCAGTTACTCCCATAATTTGGCTATAGAAAATAATACTGCAATAAACATAGCGATGCATATCTTTTTGAATTAATGTTTTTGTATTCTTTTTCAAAAACGTTTTAAATTTTTATTTATTTTTGAGAGAGACGCAAAGTGTGAGCGGTGGGGGAGGGGGGGAGGAGCAGAGAGGCAGGGAGACACAGAATCCAAAGCAGGCTCCAGGCTTGGAGCTGTCAGCACAGACCCCAACACAGGGCTCAAACTCACAAACCTGAGATCATGACCTGAGAAAAAATTGGACGCTTAACTGACAGAGCTACCCAGGCACCCCAGTGATTTTTTTATTCTTAGGGGCAAATGCTCAAAAGTGATAATTTGCTAGATCATACAGTAATTCTATTTTAATTTTTTGAGAAACCTCCATCCCAATTTCCACAATGGCTGTACCAGCTTGCATTCCCACCAACAGTGCACAGCGTTCCTTTTTCTCCACATCCTCGATAACACTTTTTTTCTGGTTTTGATTTTCACCATTCTGACAGATGTGTGGTGATATCTCACTGTGGTTTTGACATGATGATTAGTTTTCCCTGTTTTGACATGATGTGGTTTTCCCTGATGATTAGTGATGCTGAACATCTTTTCATATGTCTGTTGGCCATTTGTGTGTCTTTGGAAAAAAATATCCATTGAGGTCCTCCACCTTTTTTTATTGGATTATTTGTTCTTTTGCTGTAGAGTTGTATATGTTTCTTATATATTTTGAATATTAACCTTTCATTGGATATATCATGTGCAAGTATGTTTTCCCATTCAGTAGTTCAGTAGGTTAACTTTCTGTTTTGTTGATTGTTTCCTTCACTGTGCAAAAGTTGTTTTTTGTTGTTGTTGTTGTTGTTTGTTTTGTTTTGTTTTGTTTGTTTTGTTTTGGTGTAGTCCCAATAGTCAAATTTGCTTTTGCTTCCCTTGCCAAAGGAGACTACCTAGAAAAATGTTTCTAGAGCTGATGTCAACCAGATTATTGCTTATATTTTCTTCTAGAAATTTTATGGTTTCAGATCCCACATTCATGTCTTTAATCCATTTTGAGTTTATTTTTTGTTTATGGTATAAGAAAGTGGTCCAGTTTTATTCTTTTGCATGTAGTTGTCCTGTTCTCCCAATACCATTCATTGAAGAGACTTTCTTGTTTCCTTTGCGTATTCTTGCCTCCTTTGTCAAATATTAATTAACCATAAAAGTATGTTTTTTTTCTGTTCCTTCTAGTCTGTTTCATTGACTATGTGTCTGTTTTTGTGCTAGTACCATACTGTTTTGATTACTACAACTTTGTAGTGCATTTTGAAATCTGGGATTGTAATACCTCCAGTTTTGTTCTCCTTTTCCAAGATTTCTTTGGCTATTTGGGGTCTTTCGTGGTTCCATACAAATTTTAGGATTATTTGTTCTAGTTCTGTGAAAAATGCTGACAGTATTTTGATAAGAATTACAGTAAATATGTAGACTTCTTTGGGTAGTGTGGACATTTTAGCAATCGTTCTCCCAATCCATGAACATAGAATATCTTCCTATTTGTTTTGTGTCACCTGCAATTCTTTCATCAATGTTTTATAGTTTTCAGAGTACAGGTCTTTACCTCCTTGGTTAAGTTTATTCCTAGATATTTTATTCTTTTTGGTGCAATTGTAAATGGGAAATATCCACAAGTACATTAGAAGAAACTTAACAGTACAACAAAGAAGAAGTCAATTCATGGACCTTTGGTGTTTTTTTTTTTCTTGTTTGTTTGTTTGTTTGTTTGTTTTATAATAAGGTATTATCTTTCTAATTCTTTTTGTTTCTTAAATGTTTATCTACAACTGGTGGCATACTTTTGCCCCTTTAATTTCAAATTTAATATACGTTATATTCAAAATATAAAACTACATTTTTCTTCTTCTTATCTCCAAATCTGAACTTTATAGTCCATAATTTCCTTCTGATTAAAGTTCTTCCTCTACATTAGTTTCCATGGTGTTTGCTACAGCCTAAACCGGTTCTTCATATCATTCACCCTCAAGATAAAGACTCTTAATTATAAGTAGAGATTTTCATTTTTTTTTTTCTATGTGAGGTAAGCTGTCAGTGTAACAGAAGACTCAAGGTGTGATATAGCCCTTCTTTTTCTGATTCTTCCAGAGTTGCCTTAATTCTTCATTCTGCACTCTAGCTGCTTTCCTACTCCCAGCTATACTCTTTCAAGACAGAAGCTTCCTACTCCGGAGATGACCCAAACCTTTCTCTATATCTAGTATATCTATGGAGTCATTGCTTAACACTCATCTATTTCCTCATGTGATTTGGGATGCAACATCACTACTAACAATGACAATGGTGATAATATATTGCATGCGGCACACTGTGGAGCAAGTTCACACATAATGTATCCTTCCAGCAACCTCATGAGACAGGTTCTATGATTAACTCAATTTTATAGATGGGGAAACTGGAACTTAGTGTAGTGTAGTGAGTTACTCAAGAGTGAACAGCTAATACATAGGGTACTCTGGATTTGACCTTGGATCAACCTGGCTCTAAGAGCCCTTGTTTGCATGTTCCCCTACTTCCTGTATGCTCCCTATACAGGCTACCTAGGACTGATTGCTTCTTTTAAACACTACAAACAGTGTTGTGTGTCCTGAAAGCTAGTTAAACTGAAAACTCTCCCTGCAGGTGACTACATCTGGAAACGTATACCTATAGTCCAGATTGCATTTAACCATTAGAATCCCATCTGGGCTTCGCTTGCCTTACATGCTTTTACCCATTCCTAGTATCATACTCTCCATGGGAAGCTATCATACAAATACTCAAGGCAAATGAATTGGGACCAACGTGTTGATGGGAATGTTCAGGTTAATAAATTAAAGCAAATAGAATAGACTTATTCTGCTTTCTCTATACTAGCTAAGAAAAACAAACTTCAGCACTGATGTTTGTAGTTAATATTTTATTTTTCCTGTTTTTAGCCAATCCCTTTCTAACATAAATAACACAACTGCTTTTTGGTAATTCCCCTGTGACCACCTATATTAAGTAACCTTTAATGTAATATCCTTGGGAATTAGTCTTTAAACACCATATAATCCAGACAAAGTGCAGTATTCTAATTGCACATCATTTCTTAAGCATTACAAAATAAATGACTTTGCATTCTAACTTACACTATGTTAATACAATCTCATTTCCTAGGAACTTTATTCTATTTCTTACAAATATGCTTGAAGAGAAAAAAAAATCACAGGAGTAAAAGAAAGAGAGAGAGCAAATCACTAAATATAATTTTACTGTTATCATATGAACAGGTTTATATCCAAATTTTTATTTTGAATATATTTACATCAGTGTTTCCTATGTTATTGCCTACTCTTAGGAAATATTTTAATGGATGCATGATTTTCTATCAAGAATAACTACTACTGTTTACTCAACTCTCCCCATCGCTTAGTATTTAAGCCATTATTAATTTTTTGCTTTTATTGCTATATATTTATGTAGTAAATAGCTTTTATATACAAAAACCACTTATGTTTTAGAATTAGATTTCCAATTCAAAAATAACTAGGTCGATTGATACAAACATTTTAGAAACTCATCTCATATTTAAAGATTCTTAAGGCTACGGATGTTATCTTTCACTAGTTACAAAAAATATATATTCAATCATTCAGGCCATTTCAAAGTGAGTTAGAAGTACAGAAATTATTACTCAACATCTTTGGCAATAACACAGTGTTTAAAATGTTATGTGCACATTTGTGGGATAACACTTTGACAGACATATTAAGTACTTCAGATTCTGAGAAAGAACCAAGTTCACACTTCTCATCCACATTATTTTCCTATTTATTTGGGCCAATTATTTGCTACCTTTAAATTTTTCTAACGTCTAAAATATGAATAATAATAGCTCTAACCCATAGCTGTGGTTTAAGTAGTAAAGGGTGTGATGATTTAAATGGCACAGCAAAGTTTTGGGTACATAATGAGCCCTCATTAAATGTAAGTAATTTCTAAGTTAGCAGAGCCCTGTGGCATAGTGAACAGGAGTATATGCTCTGAAGAAAGAAAGGTTGCCTGAATTTGAATTCCAGATCTACCCTCTACCAGGTAGTTGTGTGATCCTTCGTCAGTTATTTGAACTCGCTGTTCCTCTGTTTATTCAGATGTGAAAATGGGAATGACCACAGCACTTACAGGTATGGGTTATTGTTTGTATTACATGAGTTCATAACTATCTAGAAAAGGTCTGGCTTGTAGTAAACACTGAATAAATATTTTTACTTGAAATTACCAGTACTATAGCATAGTTTTGTACTTTGGTTTAATTAGTAGATATCTTCATTAACAGAAAATACATTGGTTAGCAGTAGTCACAAAGAAAAAAATTGCTTAATTTAATTTCTAAAAGATTGTTTCCTCTTTACTACAGATCATCCTGGCTAAATGTTATCTTAAATCCATAGCTGCTGTATTTGGATTTGTTGCACTATCATGCAACACAGATGACTGTATATATTCCATAGTCAAGTAAGAAATGCTGAATACCATTGTAGGACTTCAAAATTAAAATAAAATTTTAAATGAAAACATTCATTTCAAAGTCTTAAGGAAGACCGATTTTTTTTTGGTCTGATGGATAGTTTCTAGGCTAAACTAATAAGTAATTATATTTTCATGTTAAATTCAGATTTTCTCCCAATTTTTCTCCATTTAAATATGTTCCCAAGTTACAGTGACTGTAATTTTCAGATTTGTGAGGATTAAGTTAAAACACCATTTATGCACAGATATATGAATATATTTAATGTATAATATTTTTTAAATTGGGGCACCTTGGTGGCTCAGTCGGTTAATGGTCTGACTCTTGATTTTGGGTCAGGTCATGATCTCGGGGTTCATGGGATTGAGCATGAGTCAGGGCTGTCAGGGCTGATAGTGCAGAGCCTGCTTGCGCTTCTCTCTCTCCTCTCTCTCTGCCCCTCCCCATGCTCACACTGTCTCTCAAAATAAGTAAATAAACATTTAAAAATTTAAATTTATTTCTACATACAGTAAAACCTCGAATTACAAGTAACTTGTTCTGCGAGTGTCCTGCAAGATGAGAAAACATTTCTAATAAATTTTAACCCGATAAATGTGCCATGTCTTGCAATATGAGTAGTACATGACACCGAATATCACATGATCACAACTGAGCCAATGGTTCTCTCTCATGCTCACTCACTCTCTCTCCCTCTCTCTTGCTGAGGGATTGTGAGTGATCGTCTCCCTTGCTTGGATGCTCAGTCTCAGACCATGGTGTTTGGGAGAACTCAATGATTTTTCAGAACCTTGTAAGGTGCCCACAACTGGCACTAGTGTATTTTTTTTTTTTTTTTTTGTCACTTCAAAGTGACACCTATGAACAGTCCTTTGCTTTTCCATACAAGAGTAAGGTTGGGAATGCTTTGCTTCCTTCTAGGTCAGGCTGCCTGCAGATATAGACCCTTTCCTCTGCTGCCTTATTTCCAGTTACATTAAACCCAGCATATGACAAGAGTTTATTAATACTGTACTGTAGTCAATTTTCTTATGAGCGTATGCAATGGCCCCCATGCAGATAAAGATTCTATTGACCAAATAGATTGCAGTGATTCCATTAGTGATAGTGAAAGTTGTCTTACACAATAATCCTCCTCTCTCTTATCTCCCTAACATCAGCCTCAAAGTTTTCAAAGGTTAATTTGTTTGTTTTTCTTGATATTTTGTATTTTCCTTATTATTTTGTATTGTATTACAGTATTATAAGCATTTTATGTAAATATTTTTGGATTGTGGAATGAATCATATGAGTTTAATTCTTAATTCTTTCCATAATTTCAGAACAAATTAACTTTGACACACAAGTGCTTTGGATTACAAGCATGTTTCTGGAATGAATTGTGCTCCCCCATAAGGTTTTACTATATAAAATAAAACGATGTTTCTATTTCATTCAAAAGTTTTCAGATATTAGTAAAAAATTAGGATTAACAAATAAATTATTTGTTTACCATTTATTTTGGAGATCTGGATTTTCCACAGAACAACTTACAACATCCTATGTTTGCTTACTATAAATGTTCTTATTACAGAAGTCCAAAAACACTATTGATTTTTATGTAAATGGGAGTATCTGACTGGCTCAGTTGGTAGAGCATGCCACTCTTGATCACAGGGTTGTGAGTAAGAGCCCCATGTTAGGTGTGGAGCCTACTTAAAAAGAAAAAAAAATATGTAGATGGAATTCTTGTTACTACTAAACTCGAAAGAATATCTCAGTGTCACATCTTTAAAAATAAATTTGTTGGGATGCTTGGGTTAATGTCCAGTTAATGTGCCAGTTGGTTTCAGCTCAGGTCATGATTTTGTGGTTTGTTGGATTGAGCCTTGCATTGGGCTCAGAGCCTGCTTGGGATTCATGCTCTCTCTCAAAATAAATAAATAAACTTTAAAAAGAGATAAAATAAAGAAAAAGAAAAATAAATTTGTTGTAACAAATGATTACTCCCCAGAATATGAAAGGTAAATTAAGAACAAAATCTGTGCTGAAATAAGTGGTATATTTCACTTAAATAAATAATTTGGATAAGCCCTTCTTTCTCAGGACTCTAAAGCTGAGTTGAAAATATATCTTAATTTTAAATTTCCTGTATTTTTAATAATTACATTCTCCCCACACGCACAACTCTTGTGCAAAAATAAACTGTTTATTATTTTTCATAATTCAAGTTTTCAATTTAGCCCAGATACCAACTTGTTAGTGGTGAACCTCCATTTCCTTCATGTTTCAGGGTCTCCTCCCCATCTAGAGTCAGGCAGAATTTGGAGGGGTTATGTTTTGCCAAATCATAGGAAGAGGAGACCTAACCCTTGTTGCATTATGGCTGTCACTCTGTTGCCCCTTCTTCTCCACAGAATGCAGTCTAGTAGAGTCCTTTTCCCTATGGGACCCAAAGAAGATCTGGATGGACTCAGAGATGCCCTTGCAGCAGGCTTCCCCACAGAGGGGACATTCCATCATAGATTCTTCCACTTCCTTCTCTGGTTCTTACATACAGACATTCTATTAGCACATACCCACATCAGGAGAAGCTGAACACCAGTTTGCTCCTCCTAAACCAATAGGGACACAAAGAAGGAAAACAATCTTTTCACTTCTCAGTCTGAGGAAGCTCTCCCCGTCACTTTGAGTTAGGTCTCTACAAACGCCTTCCCTCCTTAGCAAACCTTTCTGCCTCTCCCCTCTAGTGCCTTTATCTTCTGAACCCAATATAGTCTTAGGTGGATAAAGTGTCTCTGACATATCTTTAAAAGTGCTATTTTGGGGGGTGCCTGGGTGGCTCAGTTTGTTGAGCGTCTGACACTTGGTGTCAACTCAGGTCATGATCTCACAGTTCCAGAGCCCGCATGGGGCTCTGCACTGACAGTAGGAAGGTTGCTTGGGATTCTCTGTCTCCCTCTCTCTCTACCCCTCGCCTGCTTGCTATTTCTTTCTCTCTTAAAATAAATAAATATTTTTTGGGGCGCCTGGGTGGCGCAGTCGGTTAAGCGTCCGACTTCAGCCAGGTCACGATCTCGCGGTCCGTGAGTTCGAGCCCCGCGTCGGGCTCTGGGCTGATGGCTCGGAGCCTGGGGCCTGTTTCCGATTCTGTGTCTCCCTCTCTCTCTGCCCCTCCCCCGTTCAGCTCTGTCTCTCTCTGTCCCAAAAATAAATAAAAAAAAAAAAAATAAAAATAAATAAAAAATAAATAAATAAATAAATAAATATTTTTTAATGCCATTTTTCTTCTGTTACATGATAGTGAGGGGTAAAGGCTGCTAAAGAAAGTGAACCCCAAGTCAGAACTGTAAAGATTGCAGAGGTGAAAATAACTCTCCATTTTTCAAGTCTTTTACAACAGTGAGGACACAATAAAAATAGTAAATAACTAAAGAAATTGTCTTGCCATCCATCTTCTGTCTTAAATTACACTGTACTTTTAAACAAAATAATATAGTAAATAGTACACATAACGTTTCAACATAATGAAGAGAAATAAAGAGACTATAGTCCCTGGATTGACTTCTAAGGACAATTTTGTAAATCATTGCTGTTTTCACAGAGAGATAAATAATTCAGAGATGAAGGAAAGAGCTTTCAGCTCAAAAATATCCAGTTTCTGTGCTTGAAATTGTTTCAGTGCTTGAAATTGTTTAAACCTTCAATATAACCATTAACCTCCACAAGACCACAGCTGCAGGTAAAGTAGTTGGATTTTGTGTTTATTTGGCCAGTAAACAATACATAAAAATATTTCTTACCCTCCCTTTTTAGAGAGTGGGCTCTAATATTCTAATAATGGCTGGGGGGGCCACTAAAGAATAAAAAATAATAATTAAAATGACTGAAGATATAGTGTGCCTGAAAAAGGAGAGATAAACGAGAAGCATGAAAACCAAACTAAATTAAAGGAACACCAATCAGGTACAATAAGACAAGCTTCTCCTTCTAGGATCAGATTAGCAATTCTTCACATAAAAACAAATTCTTGACGACAATAGACAATTTTCATTGCAACCATTCCAGTATATTGTTAGTTATGTGCTCAGAAAGCTTTGTAATAACTACACTTTTTTTTTTTGGTCTCAGAATTCTCTTTTTTCTTCTATGAAATGGAAATTGTAATACTCAAAATGCCCTATGGGATCTTCAGACAAAAGCACTATATAGCTGTTAAATATTAACAATATCTATTAACATAAGACCATTTACATAGCTTCTATAAAAATCCCAAAGGTTTTTTTTAATGTTTTTTTGAGGGTACAAGTGGGGGAGGGGCAAAGAGAGGGGGACTTATGATCCAAAGCAGGTCCATGCTGACAGCAGATAGCCCAATGCAGGCTCAGACTCAAGAACCATGAGATCCACGACCTGAGACAAAGTCAGATACTTAGCCGACTGAGCCATCCAGGTGCCCCCCAAAATCCCAAAGTTAAAAAAAAATTCTCGACTACTTAAAATGAGAATAATGAGAAGAAAAATGGAAGCTTTTAGTATAAATGGTAGTTTTCATTATTTTGTATTCAATAGTGGACAGGCTACAAAAAAAGAAAAAAAAAAAAAAGAATCTGCCATGAAGGTTTCTCTTCCAAAGGTTTATGAAGGAACATGAGTTACCTTAGAATTTGTGAAAACTGTGTCTTCTTTTCTAGAGATAATATGTATGTTATGTGTTACTCTATCAAAAGGTACACTGTTCAAATTGGATTCAAAATATCTTCAAAATATCTTTCACTTCAATGAACACTTACTCCATTCTGTGCTATGCATTCAGTTGTACTATTTTTGTTCTGAAAATGGTATGCTTATTTCAAAGTTGAAACAGCAATTTTAACCACCAATATTATCTCTGTGTCTCAAGAAAACTACTATATAAGTGTCTAGTGAAAACACTGATGGAAAATTAAATGCACACTATTTGATGTCCTGGTCATCATATTTCTAGGTTTATTACCTATTAGTTTTTCCATTGGAGGTTTGCTTAGGTTTTAAGTGAGAGATCTGTCATTGTTCAGCAAATCAGTATTGAGAAGCCTTTCAGAATCCCAGGCTCTGACATCAAGGGAAGATGTGAGAAAATAAAAGATTCCTAACGTGTGGTAATAATTTTCAGCTAAAGTACTCAGCAATCTTAATAAGAGTAAGGTCAATTCTAAGAGTGAAGATAAGACTAAGATGATCATATATTAAATTATAAAGCTTATAAAATAGTGATATTATTTTGCACTCACCAAGAAATGCATCAAGATGTCTCCAGAATAAAATATTAACAATGAGTAACTGCTCTGTATTTCAAAGATCTATATTCAATTTGCTTTTCTCAGTATGATCTTGACTTTAAGATTAAGCATGAGGCAGTTATATTTCTAAGTGATGAATCCCAGACAACAATCCATTTCTTTTCCCTAAATATCATTTTTTTTTCAAAAACTGGCTGGACTGAAAAATGGGCAAAAACTTCATTGGCCACAAGGCTCTGATACCCAAACTTCATCATTATTGCAATAGGGACTCGTCCTTGGCCAAGTATGATCAATGCACAGCTTCCACTGGGTTATCTTGGCTTTCTTAGGAAAGGCATACTTCATTAAATTCATGAAGCCTCTTGGCTCTTGTGCATAAGTGCTGTATCTAGAAATGTCACTGTGAACAAAGGCCTAAACTGGCAATGATGAGCTCAGTCACAAATTAGCTTTATGGCACTAAGAAAATAACAGCCTTCCTGGACCACAAATCCTTAGGTATAAAATGAGCATATTGTACAGATCAGTGGTTTCCCAAATCAGTTATGCTTCAGTATTGCTTGAAAAGCTTCACAAAATTACAGATTCTTGGCCTTATCCCATATTATCATTTTAAAAATCCCCTGACCACAAGGCACAGAAATGTGTTTCTTCTAGGAGCTTAAAGAGGAGCTTTGGATTTGGATTTGTAGATGATACGTAAAGTCTCCTTCATTTTAAAAATACTAAAAATAAAAAAATACCAAAGAAATAAAATAACAGCTATACATATAAATTTATATGACTTAAATTTATATATCTTTTTACTTCTTACTGATTTTTGCCAGATGCCTTACCATGTATAATATTTTTTTTGTTTTATGTGTAATATTTTATTTAATTTATCCCCCCCACCCTATCAGACAGTGTTACTTCATGTCACAGATTACAACATGGCCTACATACCGAGATATATATGACTGTATGTGGAACAGTCAATATTTAATCCCATGACTGTCTGACTGTAAGATTTTGTATTATTATTGTTATTGCTATTCTTATTATCCTGCACTGTCTCTATTTAGTTTGTTTTAATACCTGATGGATGGAATTTGGGGGGTACCAAATATTACTATATTATCAAAACATCACTTTAAAAATGCCTACAACAAATAAATAAATGTCTTAGCAAAGCAAAGGAAACGATGAAGAAAGAAGGAAGGAAGGAAGGAAGGAAGGAAGGAAGGAAGGAAGGAAGGAAGAAAAAAAGTCAAGTTGTTTATGAGCACCTACAAAAATCTGATAAAAACCTACCTCCTGGAAAGTCAATTTGACCCAACTACATAATGTTCCCGAAAACATTATTTCATTGTCAATTCATAATTACATCACATTAAATTAGATCACAATTCATTACATATTAATTACACATAATTATATCACAATAAAATCATGGTGTATTAATTAGCTATCGTTTAAGCAAAAGATAATTCAGCTAAAGTATTAAAGGTGTATTTAATGTCTCATATTTTTTTTTCCAATAAAGTCAGTTTTAGAAAACTGTGATCGGCTCTAGCTTTATAACCATAAACAAGGTGAAGTGTTCATGGAACTTAGAATATACAGAGTCAGGGGACAATAGTAACAGTGTTTTGTCAAAGTTGCACTATTAAAGAATAATAGTAACAGTCACAAGGTGTAATAAGGCATTGGACTTAATATTTTGATGTTCGCTGATGGCTTTTAAGAGATACCCCCCATGTTTACTTTTTGCTTTGCATCTGGACAAATGATAAGAAAAACTAAGTGCAATCTACTTTGGCATTGGTAGAAAATTCAAAGCACAGAAGCCTTTGTTTCCTTTAAATTCATAAAATGTGAAAATTCTCAAACTGGTCCCAAACTTTAACTATAATAGAAACCACAAGCTAGTGTTTTTTCTTGTTCTTTCAAACCATCTTCTGATCAGCTTGGATCAGAGAAGCCCCACTGTGTAAGTGATACACCTAATTATGCCTTTTTAGGGTGGTATCCTCAGTCCTCAGTCAGTTGTCCTCAGTCTCAATATTCAAATCAAATTTTGAGTAGGGGTTCATTTCATCTTCACAGAATCCCAAACAAAGAGGGATACAGGAAGAGCCCCTTCCTCATAGCAGGGCATTCCAGTTATTACATGGAAGAAAAAGTACAAAAAATAATGTATGCAGAACTAATATTGCAACACTTCTTTTCTCTGGAAATTTATTTAACAACGACAACAACAACAACGACAAAAACCTTAATAACATACATGAACACTCCATTTCTTGCTAAAACAACACAGCGATCCAATAAGAAAAAAATCTATAATGTCATTGCACAGTAGAGGATAATCCAATCCATACATTTGGTACAATGAAGAACTTCTGTCAGTAATGGTTGCAGGTACAAGCATAGTGAGAACATGCACTAGCTCATTGTGAAGAATTTTCTTAGGGCAATCTAATAGGAAAAAGGATAGAGATGTCTTCTGTCATACACTCCCCCCTTATCATTGCTCTGCAATCCTCTGAATGAAGGTAAGAATGGACCTCTGAATGACGGTCCATTTTAACCTGATGGACCTAGGAAGATAACATAATGAGTATTTATGAAAAATAGCTACAAAGGATATGAAAATGCTCAAAAATTTATTCCAAAATAAATATTTAGCTTAGAAAAAATATTCCAAACATTAAAGACACTGACATAAACATTGACATAACATATTAAGGAAAACTAAGTCAAAGAATTCCTGCACTGCAAAGAAGACATTGAAAAGGAACTGGTACTGTGAAAAAAAATTTTGGAAATCAGAGCACTTCTAAGCAATTCAGTATAAATAAAATAAGAACTCCAGAATATGACAACAAAGCTGATGGAGAAGAAGGAAGAATCCAAGAAATAATAGTTTTCACCCAATTAAGGAAAGGACTTGAGTATGCATATTAAATGGGACCAATGGGTTTCAGAAAGAATTTATAGGTGGACATTAACACCAAAACAAATTCAGATCAAAAATTTTGTTTCAAAGTTAAATTTTAAAATTCTACAAACTTCGGGGCGCCTGGGTGGCGCAGTCGGTTAAGCGTCCGACTTCAGCCAGGTCACGATCTCGCGGTCCGTGAGTTCGAGCCCCGCGTCAGGCTCTGGGCTGATGGCTCGGAGCCTGGAGCCTGTTTCCGATTCTGTGTCTCCCTCTCTCTCTGCCCCTCCCCCGTTCATGCTCTGTCTCTCTCTGTCCCAAAAATAAATTTAAAAAGTTGAAAAAAAAAATTAAAAAAAAAAAAATTCTACAAACTTCTAGACATATCATTTTTACCAGGACATGGAATAAAATTACACTTATCTACACAACTAAGTACTGAAAGTCAGACATATATATTTGAAATAGAAAAGGAGATGGTCCTAGAAGTCTTTCATCAGCCAAATTACTGTTCAATTACATGACCATTTTCAGACTTACAACTCTGAAAGTATATACTGATCATATAGTCCTCTGAAAACAATTAGTTGTGAAAGTAACCAAGACACATGGGGAGAATAATCCAAATTAAAGATTTTAAGAAAGAAAAACTCATGGTACCAAAAAAAAAAAAAATTGCTAACCTAGGAAATTGCATAATTAAGAATTAGATCTAAATAATCATTAAACTAGTATTTTGCACAGGGATAAATCCATGGCTACAATTTTACTCCTTGTTGTGTGTATGTATGTGTAACTAGTAAAATATTATACTTAGGATGTAAGCTTTTCAAATCACAAGAAAAAATCAATAGAACTGGATTTTTTTTGCTAAAAATATTGTAAACAATGTAAGAATTTCTTTTTCAAAAACCCAGGAAGTAAATAAAATTATCTCTAAAGCATTTGTTAAACTAAGATGGAGAAATAGAATAAAATAGACTGAATATTTGAAGAAAATGGAGGTCTTCCTAAAAATGTGTAAGTTAACAAAGTAAAAAGAGTAAGAGATAAGATTGAGACAATATCATGGAGAAAATCCTGAAAATGTTTTCAATGACTACAAAAGAAAAATGGACATGAAGTCTTTATGGTAAAAAAAAAAAAAAAAAACAACTATGAATATTTAAGGGATAGATCTAAAATGTTATTAGTTTCTATAGTTAATTTCTATAAAATGTTAAGCTTTGTGAAAGCTAAAATAAACTTAGCAAATATTGGGATGAATTCTAATCCATCAGTAGGAAATAAAGTGACACGTTTTGTGTGTATTTTGGGGTTTTATTTTATTTTTCTTTAAATCAGGTTGTTCCTTTTATTTTAAGGATAGAAAATGATATACTAATGTATGGAATCAGATGCAGTATATCTGTTACCAATGCTACAACTATTATCTGCTCCAGAAATCGTCTGCCTAGAACCTGCATCTTCCAAGGCCATTAAAATTAATAGTTTTTCAAGTTATTATCAGTGAAGACAGAGAAGTCACCACTATAGAAGGAGAAATACGGCATCAGGAAAGGCCAACCATTTTCAAAAGGAGGACACACACAACACTGAAAATCAAAAGAAGTTGCCACAAAATTGATGAAGGTAGTTGAAGGAAAGTTCATAGTGGATGGGAAGGGTGGAATTATCCCTACGTGTACTGAACTCCATCCGTATAACCCCATCCCAATTCATCTGCTTTGTCTTGTAAAACTTCTTAAAAGTTTCTCTTCTATGAAATTTCCAATTTTAATAGATGCTACAAAGTTTCTCCCTTACTTGTTATATCTCACATTTTATTAGTTTAATAAAAACCAAGTTAATATCATGGAAATATTACCACAGTTTGTATGTTCACAGAAACTTGTATTATCTTCTTCCAATTAAACAGTTACTTAAAGTAGTGGTTTAAATAACATCTGTTCTAGAATATGGTCATATGATTTACTACCTCTTTATTATAATATTCACATTAACTTTTATTTAATAGTTTATGCTTGGTCTTCTTATTTCTTATTTATAAGCTCTTTCATAGGGTAATATATTTACCAATATTTTCCCTCAAATCCACTTATAAGATTCTCTTCAGTTTATATATTTGATCTTGAGAAAGTACATAAATAGGAAGTAAGAGTTCACAGACACAGTTTCAATATTCTTTTTCTTAAACCAGGTATTAGTGCTGTGAGGACCCAGTCTCAACTTACTACAGTGTTTTTAATTATTGTGTTTCAGGTTAATGAGTATATTCACCATTACATTTATATAATACCATAATTATAATTATGATAACTGTGATATTTCTCCCTTTACTCTTCAAGATATTTAAATAAAGCTTTTTAATTTTTTTTTAATGTTTACTTATTTTAGAGAAAGAGAGAGACACTGAGCACTAGTGAGGAAGGGTCAGAGAGAGAGACACAGAATCCCAAGCAGGCTCCAGGCTCCAAGCTACCAGCACAGAGCCCAATGTGGGGCTTGAACCTATGAACCGTGAGATCATGATCTAAGCTTATGTCAGATGCTTAACCTACTGAGCCACCCAGACACCACATGTTATTAAACAATGTTAAATAAAAACACATATTAACATATTTAGAGTACATTAACATTTAGAGTACATGTTATTTCATTTTAAATGTTACCATATACATAATACTCTATATACTGCTTTTATTTCAATAAAAGGTGGATTATACACCTGTCACATGGAAGAGTAATTTTATCTAGCTTTATAAACAGAATATCATATTATTGGATTTTTTAACTCTTTATAGTAACCTAATCAACATTATCAGTTTATTTCATTAACTGAAAATTCATAGTTAAAAGTCTAAAATTGTTATATTTATTACATGAAACCTACTTCTCATATTGCACTGATTTTCTGATATGAGCTTTTACCTGGGTACCCAGGTTAGAAAATCCTAATTCATGTTTGACACCTCCTGACTTGAGTCTCACATCCAATCTCTCATCAAATCCTTTCTATTTCACCTTATGAACATATCTTTGTTATTTTCAGATTTTCTCCTCAATATCATTGACAATTTTTTCATTGTTCCATTTTTATTTCATTATTTTAAAGCTTTACATTCAATTTGTATTCTTAGTTACTAATCCATATATTTTTCTGACAAAGTTTAAAATTAATCATTAACAATATTTTTCCTCCCAAACTAGACCAAAAACAAATAAATAAATAAAACAAAAAACAAAAACCTTAGCATACTTTTACTTCCATCTAATATCACCTTTTACACAGTTATTTATCATGTTGCTGTGTTCTGGAATTTTTGAGCTTGTTATTAAATTTTAAAAAGTTAAAATACCATCTTCTTATAATTACTAATGTTTGTATTAAATCCATTGTTCATTATTCTTTTCTTTTTAGTTTATTTATTTATTTTGAAAGAAAGAAAGTACACAGAGGGGAGGGGCAGAGAGAGAGGAGAAAGAATCTCAAGCACACTTCTCACTATTACCACAGAACCTGATGCAGGGCTTGATCTTACGAGCTGTGAGATCATGACCTGAGCTGAAATTGGGAGTCAGACATTCAATTGACTGAGCCATACAGGCACACTATGCTAATACTTCTTAAATCCCACTATTGCCTTCTGAGTATTTGTTCATGCTGGAGTAAATCAGTGAATAATTCTTACAAAGTGATGGATAAACTATTTATGGCAAACTCTTATATCTAAAAGTACCTTTCTTTCACCCTTATTGTTGAATGATAGTTTGGCTGGGTATAGAATTCTAGGCTTCCAGTTATTTTCCGATAGCATTATGAATACACTGCTATATTGCTGCCTTGTATGCTATGCCACAGAGAAATATAAAGGGAAACTATGGGTTAAATGTCTGTTTTTATATAATTGTTAAAGTTTTCTCTTTGTCCTTAATGTTAGAAAAAGTCAATGTTAGAATGTACTTGTTTTGTTATTTTTGGACTTTATTCTATGTAGCATTTGGTGCTGTAAGTCCAATCTATAGATTGTATCTTTCTACAGGTCTGAGAAACAATCATCCATTTAAAAGAGTTAACTTTGTATTAATTTATAGTAAAAATACAGAATAGCACATGAAATATTTGTGTCCCCCCACTTCCCCAAATTCATATATTCAAGCCCTACCCTCAGTGTGACTCTATTTCAAGATAGGGCTTCTTAGCAGTCTTTTTTGTAACTGAATTATGCAGTGGTGTCACAGTGATCTCACTTTCACTATCTTCATGCTAGCCAATCATTCTGTGTCTAATACTTGTCTGCTAACAACCTGCTACTGTAACTCAGTTTCAAAATCTATCAGTAATTCTAAAATTTTACCTAAAGTCCAAATTAATACAATGGAAGTTAATATGATGTAGCATAGCATACTTTAGCCAACCTCTATGTCTCTGCAAGTGCCATTTTCTATGTTTATTTTACCTTCTACCTCCTTGAGGAATGGACTCCTCAAGCTCATACTGCTTCAGAATTCAGGTCAGAAGTCACATTCTTTAGAAAAACTTTGTGATTTTTTTTTTGGCAGGAAAGCACTTGCTTGCTCATCATAGATACTATATTCCCTATAGGACATCTGTGAAACTATGTAGGTAGTAGATAAAGTTTGGAACAAGGAAATATGAGCAAAAGTATCACATGGAAGCTGCAGGGAGCTTCTCTTTAAAAATGATTGATGCATGGGGCCTCTGGGTGGCTCAGTTGGTTAAGTGTCCAACTTCAGTTCACGTGATGATCTCACAGTTTGTGGAGTTGAGTCTGCCCTGGGCTCTGCACTGACAGTGTGGAGCCTGCTTGGGATTCTCTCTCTCCTTCTTTCTGCCCCATCCTCTCTCTCTCCCTCTCTCTCTCTCTGTCTCTCTCTCTCTCTGTCTCTCTCTCTCTTTCTTTCTGCCAAAATGAATAAATAAACTTAAAAAAAATGATTGATGCATCCCCCTTGCTCCTCTTATACTGACCCTTTCACCCTTCCTGATGGCTGGAACATCAGTATGATGTCCCTAACAATAATACTATGACTGGTACTCTATCAACTATCCAGGATGAAGGAAACTATTGTGCTTTGCAACAGAGTTGTAATGAGTCTGAGGCCCTGTAGAAGACAGAACCAACATACTATCCCTAGACTATCTATCTCCAGACTTTTAGTATGCGAGACAGAAATGCAAATCTTTCTCATGTAAGACAATAATAAATTTGAGCCTCTTTCATCTGTAACTGAAATTAGTATTAGGATCCACTCCACAATTCCAAATTGTTGCGCTGATTTATTCAGCATCTTATTACCATTTACATATTCACTTATTACAATATATCCCCGGTATTGCAATTTCTTTGTTTATATGACTTCTAGTTTATGTGCTCAAAATATTATAAGAAGTTGAAGTAGATTTTAATAATTAATATTTTGTTTACTTAGTGCTTCATTTATTTAAATGTATTTCTTCATTCACTCAAGCATTTATTGAATGTTAGGCACTACAATAAATATGAGGGATAAAGAGATACATATTACACAGCTTTTTTATTTTTATTTAGCACAATCCCTTATAAACAAAAGGTGCTAAGAAATCTTTATCGCATGAATAAATCATGTGAACTCCTCAAAGAACTCTGATGCCAGTTAATGTTACCTACTTATACTAAGCTACAGACTATTCAGCTTAGTTGGTAGAATGTGAAAGGGCACCTTAGCTAAATTAAAGTAACTTGTTACCCACTGCACACCAACTCAAAGTCAGAGAATGAAAACAATTCAGCGAACTGCAATACTGTCCAAAGCCAGTGAAAAATAATGTTGCACAGATATTAGGTGATTTTAACTGTAACTGCTGTCATATGTTTCCAAAACCAGATGGTACAAAATAAAATACAAACATTTACATGAAGTTTAAATTGATATATCACTATTCTAATTTCAATTTCAATTTCAAGGAAAGAAGTAAAAAAGACTTAAATGTCAGTCTGATAAAAATCTTGAAAGTTGTTGCAAAAATGCCAGTAAACACTGTTAAGATTTTTTTTCCATTTTTTCTATGTAAAAGCTTTTACATAGTTATCATCTTAGAATATATCCTTATAAACTACATATTGTTAACACTTTTAAAATAGGTATATCTTCATTTAACATACATTGGTCCTCTCTCATAAGTTGGACACTCATGAGAAAGCTGGGTTTGAGTAAAAAAAATACCAAACTGGTATGATTTGATGGGTCTACATAAAGCACCATCTGAATGTATCTGAGTTAAAGATCAGCTAACAAATTTCTTTTGTGATAAAAATGTAAATTTTAAAAGAACACTGTATAAAATCATAACTAGGTTATTAGTTAATTGGTGGAATGTAGGGGCATCTGGTGGCTCAGTCAGTTAAGTGTCCAAATTTGGCTCAGATCATGATCTCACAGTTCATGACTTTGAGCTCCAACTCAGACTCTGTGCTGATAGCTTGGAGCCTGGAGCCTGCTTCAGATTCTGTGTCTCCCTCTCTCTCCTCCCTCTCCCACTCCCCACTCATGCTCTGTCTTTCTCTCTCTCTCAAAAATAAATAAACATAAAAAAATGACTACAACACAAATGATGAACACTTACAACCTTACAGTTAGGTATGAATACACTTATTTATATATATTTAAGTCCAAGTAAACTGCAGGAAAGAAGATTAAACTAGATCACTAAGGCAGGAATCTTTTGAACAGTTACAGAGTAGTAAGGCCATACTGGGAAACTGAGTAAGAGAGTTCCATGAGGTTCTATGTGGAAAATGAATGGTTTGGACGTGAAAGAAAAAGAAAAGAAGGAAGAAAGGAAGCAAAGAAGGAAGGAAGGAAGGAAGGAAGGAAGGAAGGAAGGAAGGAAGGAAGGAAAGAAGGAAGGAAGGAAGGAAAAGAAAAAAAGAAAGAAACGAGAAGAGGGAGGGAGGGAGGGAGGGAAGGAAGGATGGAAGGAAGGAAGGAAGGAAGGAAGGAAGGAAGGAAGGAAGGAAGGAATGGAGAAAGGAAGGAAGAAAGAAAGAAAAAGAAAGAAAAGTGAAAGAAGAAAATGAAAAAGAAAAAAGAAAAAAGGGCAGAGTACTCAGAACAAAGAAGAAAATTTACAGCTAGCCCGGGACTGTCATTAGCTTTCTCCTTTGCATTCTTTGTTATTTAGAGGGCTATTTATCATTTAGAAAACTTGATTAAATATTTTAGATTATAATAAATTCCATAAACACAGAAATAAACATTTTAAAAATAATTTCCATCTACATTATCTCATTTGATTCTCTTCACAACCTAAGCAAGTCCATTTACAATCTTGAGGTAAGCACCAAGGTTAATGACTTAACCTCCATTTTACATAAGCAAATTACAATGAGTCTAATAAACACTGATCACACAGTTTATAATTACTGACTCACTAAACATTGTTATTAAGATCATATTATCATACCCACTTTACAAATGAAGTTGAATATTAAGTGCAATTTAGGGTGTCTCTGAAACAGACATTTTCCTAATGCTTGGGATTAGTCCAAAATGTCACAATAATTCAGATGTTTGAGAGAAGGCTTATGGAAAAAAGTAGCTATCAAGGGCAAACATGTAAATGAAGTTTTAGTGCAAATGAGTTAATGAAGTGAGAATGCTCACTTTTAACAGTGGAAAAAACAATGAAAAGAAATACACTTTCATAAAGCAGAGAGATAAGGAGTGGGCTGAAATGTGAGAATAGCTGTAGGAGGGGAAAAGTAGAGGATATTTTAAAAATAAAAGTTGTTTGAACTTGATGTAAAGGCAGGGAGGAGTGTAATGTGAGACGTGAAATTTTAGATACTGAAAATCTCAGCTTATTTAACAGCCAGGTACCACTCTGCTAGCAGAAGAGCTCAAATGCTCAGCTTTCTTTTTAAAAATTAAGCGTTTGAGTTTTCTTTTTTTATAATTATGGATTAGAACTGAGTGAGAATATTTATAACCAAGAGAACCGCTTCAATCATTTCCCCATATTTTATTTTGGATGACACTGACTTTTCATGAGCAACTTCCATAATTCTTTTATAACTAAGTGACTTTGTGTGTGTGTTGGGGGGGGGGGCAGTGGTGACAGAGACTCTTGTCCTATCATGTACATTGCAAATTTTTAATCAGTTTACTTTGATTGTAATAGATTATCTCCAAAATCACTATTTTAACATCTAAGAAACACTACTTAACATAAAGCTCTTATTTAGAGAGCATAATGAGAATTTTCCCAGCAAGCTGGGTAGAATACTTTGTACAATCCAGTTTTGGTGTGTCATATAATATTAGCTATAATTAGTCAATTATCCAAACAGCAAATATTTATGAGGCAATATGTTTTGGTAACAAGCGAAAGAGTCTGGCAGATCTGGATTTAAAACTCAGCTCTGGCACATTTTAGTTGTGTGAACTTCAGCAGTTTCTCTATGCTGAAATTTTAATCAGCCATCAAATGATTTGAGTCTGAAAATAATAATTTCATCTGAAACAACGCCTGTAGAAGTCTCTCAATAAATGGGAGCAATTCTTCTCAGCAATAGAGGCAAGAAGGAAATAAAATGTTGCTCTTCCATCATATTGTACTTGGGGTCTTACTTTTTTTCCAGAGGAAGAGAAAGAAAAAAGTGTAACATTAAGTAAATTAGATGTTTAATACCTAATAGTAATATATAAGTAAATTCGATAATCAATTAGGATCCTGCCCAGTTTTGTTACTTAGCATTGGTACAGTTATGAATGTTATCTTTGCTTTCCTTCTCACATTATCCATTTACCTACTTGGGCTAGCCAAGATGGTTTTCTCACAATATAAGTAGGCAATATCTTCTAGAGGTGAGACTATCTATTGTCACACTAGGAAGAACTATAACCCAATCTTTTATTCACTACCAAATTCCTGAAGGATAACTTGGAACAAGCAATAACCAGAAATTTTTGCAGCAAAATCATATGTAATACTATGTAGATATAAAGGAAATAAACTACTATCTATACCCCCAGAATCATCGTGCTTCCTAGGCTGACTATATGATTAAGTTTTAAATTAACTGCTATTTCAAACTGTTCTTATTTGTTTAGCATCTCCATTGATTTACTATCTTTCCGTGTAATCATGCTGACTTTGTTCCTTTTGGGGGAACTCGTATAGTATAAATCCCAGCTGTGGAATAAAACAGGATTACAATTTTCCTCATCCTCACTCTAAACGCATTGACACACACACGCGCGCACACACACACACACACACACACACACACATAAATGGAATTCAGAAAGAACAACATCAAATACACAACAAAGGATTCCACTACAAGAAAAAAAGAGTGAACATATAGTAACTAAGTCATTTACAAAAATGTTTCAGAATTGGAAACTGCTAATTATCACCTAAAGCACTGACATCCTTTCTGATGGTTAGATCAAACCTATCAATCTCTTATCTCTTCTCCATTATTACCAGGCTCCATCTTCCAATGAAATCTCTTGTCTCTCCACAAACATTTCAAGGCAGACCTTGCCTCCATAATCAATACCCAATCATCTTAATATAACACAAGAGCATGGAAAGAAGTCTAAGATACACTCACATTAGGATAACAAGAAGGTGTCATCATCCTATAGACATGCCTCATTGTGTTTCAATATATTTACGGTAATAAGTCTCGTTTCACGCACATGCTTAGTTTACATAGAAATACTGAATTTTTTATAGATAAGGAAAAAATTGACTTGGTAAATTCCGGAGTGTTATTTTCAGAACGCTTGTATGGTGTAGTAGGAATTATGTGTATTCAAGTGACATACCTGGAAGAATTCCATTCATTAAAATCTATGAAAGTAAAGCAGAAAGGACACAAAAATTTTCTCCAAATAATTCTATAGCATTGCAAAAAATTCAGGGAAACTGCTATCAAGAGACCCTAAAATAAATTGGCTTTAATATAATGAAAACTTATTATTTTTTCCAGTATCAGTCTTGACATGAGTTGGCAGTGTGGCATGACTCTCCTTTATATATAACTTCTGAGTTTATTCGATCCGTCACCATTTCCAGGTAATAGAAGGGGCAAAGAAGGTAAATGGAGAATAAGCAATTTCCTTTCAAGCATGTGGCATGTCAATAACATACATCACTTCTGCTCATATTCCTTTGTTGACAAATTAACCATGTGACTGCATCCAGCTGCATGGGAGTCAGAGAAATGTATACCATATCTGGATAGCCATGTACTACGCTAACACATAGGGGTTCTACTTCCAAAAGGAGGAAGGTGTGAAATGATACAGAGAATATTTAGCTTTCTGTGAAACACTCACCATACTTAGAAACACGACTTGCTTCAGAATTTAGAAAAAGTATATATGTGTTTGTGCATATATGTGTGTATGATTTCTATCATCTACTTGACATAAAATTAAATAAATTGAAAAAATATAATCTGCATGTATCTCTCTAGCTAACATGAGATGTGTTAGACTGTGTTCTCTCCAGGGGACAGATTCTGAAAAGAGTATCTGGGAACAGGTTCTGACAAGAGTATCTAGGTGGAGGAAGTTATTGGGATGTGTCCTCACAAACTGTAAATGAGGAAGAGAGGAAGGATTTAGCAGAAATAGAATTTGATCTGCAATGCAGTACCACAGACATCTTAGTCAATATCATGGGAAGCTTTGAAGCCAGGATGGCGGTTCAGAGTTGACTTACATGAGACAAAGCCTACACCTTCATACCCCATATCAACCAAACACTGGATGTGGGTAACCCCTCAAAGAGTGGCATGCCATGGTCAAGTCAGCTCTCTGTGGACAAAGGCAACTTCTATAGAGTATGTTTTAGTCAGTTTGGGCTGCTATTACAAAGTATTATAGACTGACTAACTTATAAATCACAGAAATTTATTGTTCACAGTTCTGGAGACTGGAAGTCTGATATCAAGGTGAAGGCCTTCTTTTGGGTTGCAGACTGCTCTTACAGAGAGCAGGAAGGAAAAGTATGCTCTGGCATGACTCTTATGAGGGTATTAATCCCATTCATGAGGGCTCTATCCTCATGACCTCATCTAATACTAATTACTTCCCAAAGGCCTCACTTCCTAATACCATCACATGGGGACTAGGTTTTCAACATAATTTTAGAGGAGCATAACCATTCAGTCCGTCAGCTTTGAGCCATTAGCCATTAGCTCTTGATGATGGCTCAAACTTAGTGGCTTAAAACAAACAAAAAATAATAATAATTATGTCACTGTTCTGTACATCAGAAGAAGTGAAGGCAGGCTAAGCTAGATTCTCTGCTGACAATCTCACACAGCTGAAATCAAAGTCAAATGGGTTTTTATTTAGAGGTTCTACAGAAGAATCCACTTGCAAACATTTACAGGTTGTTGGAAGAATTCAGTTCCTTGTGGTTATAAGACTAAGATCCTTGTCTCCTTGTTTTCCAGGGCTCCTGCTCTGATTCCAGAACCTGTTCACATTCTTTGTCACGTGGCTGTCTCCATTTCAAGCCAGCAATGTTGCACACAGAATCTAACTTTGGCTTCTCCAGCCAATCAGGGGAAAATATGTGCACTCAAAGGGTTCATACATTCCGGTCAGGCCCACCCAGATAACAAGTCAACTGATTAGTAATGTTGATTACATCTACAAAATCCCTTTTCCATCTAATATAATATATTCATGTCCATATTAATGGACATAATACCAAGGGATGGAGATCATGGGGCAATCTTAGAATTCTGCCTACCAAAGTTCTGAAGAGATCATCTGGGAAGTGACATGACAACACCCACCATATCAAGGCAATAAACATTTATAAACATTCACCTTACTGGAATATGTCATCTGCAACCTAGGGAGACCTATTGCATATACTGTCATGTGCTATTTCTCCTCCTCAAATCACATGTACTTCTAGTTTTTGTTAAATTTAATTAGCTTACTTTTCTTCCTTATGTATGTATGTATGTGTGTGTATATATAAATTATTAAATTATAACACATATAAACACATATAACACATATAACATATATAAAAGTACCTAATAACAAGTATAAAGTTCATTGAATTATTCTTTTTTATTTTTAATTTGTTTTACCTTGTTTTTTCTTCTGATTCTTTGAAAATTATTTTAATTTATTCCTGGAACTAAATCAGGTTTAAATATGTATCAAAATATATTGGATGATAAAATATATTTTATACATATTAATAATAAAATTTCATGTCAGGACTGAAGGGTTTAAACATCCACATATTTATCAGATTGCACACATCTTTATAAAACTCACAGATAGAGGAAATGACAAGAGTATGGGGGAGAAAAATGGTATACACATCTAGGTATTGTAGCTCATGAGTACAGGAGAGCAGTGTGCAACCTTAAACCTTAAGTTGATGGGCTGGATGGATGTGAGAATTATTCAAGAAGATCTTAACAGTGCTGGGATCTGTTTTGTGATTATTCATGCTGCATAATGCACAGTAGAGAAGGAACAGTATGTGTGAAGTAAGGTGGCGAGTACGAAATAATCAGATGGAAAGAATTGGAACAATATAGAAAAAGGTTCCATTGTGATCCCGGAACTGATTTTATATGGATGATTTGTTTATACTGCCATGCTCCCCTAAAGTATGTGTCAGGAAAGAACAAATGTGGTCTTAGAATTACTCAGATGGGACAACCAAAATATCTTGTGGCAGTTTGCACTTTTTCTTCTTGCTCTTCTAGAAAGGATGCCATATAAATACTGCTATGTAGAAGATGGAAGTTCATACACTTTCCCTTTCCCATGCATCCCTTTCAGATAATTGGAGTACCTCATTTGCTTCTACAAAGAGCAAAGGATGTGTTCAGTAGATTTGTACCTGTGCATCTCTCTTTTTTTTTTTTTTTAATTTTTTTTAATGTTTTTTATTTATTTTTGGGACAGAGAGAGACAGAGCATGAACGGGCGGGAGAGGGGCAGAGAGAGAGGGAGACACAGAATCGGAAACAGGCTCCAGGCTCCGAGCCATCAGCCCAGAGCCTGACGCGGGGCTCGAACTCACGGACCGCGAGATCGTGACCTGGCTGAAGTCGGACGCTTAACCGACTGCGCCACCCAGGCGCCCCAACATCTCTTTAAGGTATTTACATTTACTCAAGGAAAACAAAGGCAAATAGTTTCCTTTTAACCTTTGTTTTCCAAGGGAACCATGAAGAGCAATTATCCATTAACTCCTACATATTCCTTTTGTAATTTTTTTAATGTTATATAATACTTCAGTATCACTTTGATCATCTCATCTCTAGTATATCTGGAAATGATCTCAGTACTTGTCTATTTTTCTTGTACTTGTCATTTGAAAGAAATTTTGAAATTGGAAAATACACAAATCTGTTTTGTGCTTAAGACTACTGTAGGAATAGCAATACCTTTCGCACTCCTACAATTACTGGCATATACCCCTGGAAGTACCTTTAATAGCAGCGGGTATGTGAGTCTCTACACGCCCCCTCTCCATTTCTACTCTTTTCGGTATTACATGTTTGATCAAGAGTCACGTGTAAATATTAAAAGATAAGATGTAAGTTCAAAGCAGATACATGAGAGAAACTTACTGGCAGAAGCCCGATAAGGACAAATTATACCGAGTCTCACATCTCTCATTATCTTATGGGGAGGTAGCTTGGACTTACCCTCTGGAAAAGAAACTCAATTTTTGGCCACTCTGCAAATATATACAGGAAATGAATTTCAGCACCTGACCGCGTTGAAAGCCCCAGAACTGGGCAGCAGAGGCTACAGCTTGTTTTTTGATACCAGTTTCTAATTGAACAGATGCATTCATCACTGGCTTCATCCTAAGGCCTTTCAACAATCCCTACAAGTCAGCTCTTTTTTTCCCCCAAACTTTATGGAAATATAATTGACATATAACATTGTATAAGTTTAAGGTGTATAACCTGTTGATTTTATACATTCATATATATGTATAGATATATATATATATAGATATAGATATAGATATAGATATAGATATAGATATAGATATATAGATATATATAGATATACCACCATAGCATTAGCTAACACTTACAACTTCATTATGTTGCATAATTACCATTTCTTTTTTGTGGTGAAAAAAATTAAGATTTACTCTCTTAGCAACTTTCAGGTTATGATACCAAAATTAAGCTCTTTAAGAAAGCACTATCAGGGTTCCTGGGTGGCTCAGTACGTTGAATATCCAACTCTTGATTTTGGTTTAGGCTATGATCTCATTGTTCAAGAGTTTGAGCCCCGCGTCGGACTCTGTGCTGACAGTGCAGAGTCGGCTTGGAATTCTCTCTCTTCCTCTCTCTCTGCCCCTCCTGCTCATGCTTGTTCTTCCTCTCTCAAAATAAATAAATAAACAACTTTATATATTAAAAAAGAAAGCATTATCAGGCCCATCCATCAAAAACACAAGTTTATTCTCCTCATAAATGGAAAAGAAAATGATTGGACAGGCATTTGCACAATACATGTCAAAATTCAATGGCACTAAAATCTCTATTCTGGAATTTCAGTATGAGTGGAAAATATAGAGAATTATTATTAATTTTGTTATTGTGCAAATAGCATTGTTATAGAGGAAAATATTCTTAATTTTAGTAATGCATACTGAAATATTTAGAGATAAATTATGATGTTTCCTGTAATTATGTTAAAATATTTCAGCAAAAAATGATTTTAATGAATTTGGCAAATGTAAATAGTTGTTTACATAGGTGAAAGGTATATGCATGTTCACTATGATTCTCTCTATTCAAAACATTTCACAATATACATTCTAAATTATCCCCGTTCTTGTGTAATCACTGCATCTTCATGAAACTCAATCAGTGAAGAATATAATATCTGAGGCGGCAAGAATATTCCTTATCCTAGGAGCCTTTTTACCATTCGGGTAGCTCTATTTCAATTGGTAGCTTATCTTTAACTTTTTATTATATCAGGATCAATTTACTTGTCCAGACACTTGAACTATCTCCTCTAAGTTATCAGTTTATGCTTTCTTCTCTATGTCTTTCATAATCATCTACTCCCCATATACATTTGTGATAACTGTCATTGACGTGTTACAGCACTTTGGGGGGTGTATTTAACTATTCTCCACCCATTTATATATTTGTGATACAATTAGAAAAAAGTTGAATTTCCATTGCTTCAAGCACTTTGAAAAGTATAAAATTAATTAAGCCTTGTTTTAAACCTTAACAACCTTATAATCTATTGGGAAAAACAAGGAAAATGCATATATACACACAGATAAAATCTTAGCTAATGCTTCAATGCAATGTGTAAGTATATAAAGGGATAATATGTTTAAGTAACCTTTTACCTATCATACTATCATTAAACAGGTGGCACAGTAATTACTGAGGCATTTGAGGATTGGCATATACTCTTTGAATCATTTGTATTTGTATTTCCCACAAAACATCAAGGAAGATAAGTTGGAGGATTTCTTCAAGGAGTTCCCAGTTATTCAACTTAAGTCTAATGTAAAAAAAAAAATGCCATTACTATAAGAGATGCACAAAAATTCATAGATTCCAGCTAACTCTTCCTTTGAAGACAAATAACAATGTGTTTTGAATGGCAAAGCCATTTTCCTTTTCTTAAAACTTTTACTTTCATTCAAAGTGAAATTGAAGTAATTCATCCTCAGCAGCCAGAGCCAAGAGGGAGGAAAATGAAAATAAATAAATAAATAAATAAACTATTTAAAAAATCAATTAGCATCTTGAATTCCTCACAAACAAATTCAATAAAGTACATACTAATCCACTGTGCGGTAGAGAATCTACTTGGTCAACATTCTCTAATAATGACTCTAAATATACAAGAATATCTTCACATCAATTTTTCTCTTTTTCAGCTCTTTTTGTTCTCAATACAAAGTGACTTCTTTTTCTTTTTAAGATTTAGTATGTCAACCACAGCCTGCTCCATTACACAAAGATGCCTGGTTACTTGAAAGACTTTGATACATCTGTGCTATTCCCTGTGTGCTGACATATGTCTACTTGCAACAGAGAAAAGAAACTTCAAGGATGAGCTCCACTCATTTCAGTAATTGGTATTCCAGCCTGCTAGTTCAGATGGATTATTGTTAGTGAGATAGGCAGCTAACATTAATGTCAAATTAACATAAACTATAAGGATGATAGTATGCTGGAATTTGCATAATTTTCATCAGAATCTAAAGGCTTTTGAAATTGATTCTCAAGGACTAATAAAGACATATTAGTTTACTTACTCTAACATTTTGGGGACGTTATTTAAAATGTCACATTCTAATTTTAAGTCAGTGATCTGCAACTTAGGATAATGGACAATATATGAATTTTTGACACAAATTAAATAATTTATGTGAAAATATGAACCCACGATGTTATTAATCAGTCTGTGTACAAAAGAGCACCATTTCTTTGATTTTTTAAAAATACATAATGCTACTCAAATTCAATCCCTCGTTAATTTCATTCCAGGAATGCATTGTATACATTCTCAGGTGCCTTAGAGAAGTCTGTTAAGTAAGTCAAAGTCAAATGTCAATGGCTCTATTCCAAAGTCTTCAAAAAATCTATCATATATCTGATTTCATTCCAAGAGACAAAATTTTGAAAAAGTTAAGTGTTCATATTTTTATTTTTTTTCTGTTATGTCAAAACATAGAAACACACAGAGAAGACATATGGCACATAAGCATAGAATGTGCCCATCCCTGGCCTGTTTGGCTTTGGAGTCGTTCCTCTGAGCAGACTATCACTTATCAACTATGAAGTTGAAATATGAGCTTCCCAAAGCACAGAAACGTGTTTCTTTTTAGGTGTCCTGCCTGCTTGAGTTCTGAATTCCCTATGTCTTCCATTTGAGATTTATTTTGCTAACCCCATCAGAAGGTTTTCATTATACCCAGAGCTATTTAGAGCATCACTATACAAAAGAACAAAACTACGCCACATTTTTTAACACACCCCTTCTTTTTTTGTCACATCCTTTTCAGCAAACGTCTGGAAGATAATCATAGTTGTTCAAAATGGGTAAGGCTTCACATTCCATGTACTCCGTGGTGTAATATTAACACATTATTACAAACATGTGTTCAAGATGTCATCAGTTGAATACATGTGCAACGTGACTAACAAGGGCTTTGGCTTTCCTTGAATTATGGAGAGCAGGGAAAAACTAGAGATGTACACAAGTTTGAGACAACACAATCGAGAGAACCAGTCAGTGTTGGTGAGTTACATAATGACATGGCTAGACATCACATTATTGAGAATTATTTGCTATTACAAATACATATTTTGTTATTAATAATAAAAGAATATGAGCTTATACAGACATAGCTGACAGATAATCTTACTTAACTGAAATACTTTTCTTTTTTTTAAATATGAAATTTATTGTCAAATTGGTTTCCATACAACACCCAGTGCTCATCCCAACAGGTGCCCTCCTCAATACCCATCATCCACCACCCCATCCCTCCCACCCCCCATCAACCCTCAGTTTGTTCTCAGTTTTTAAGAGTCTCTTATGTTTTGGCTCCCTCCCTCTCTTTTTTTTTTCCTTTCCCTCCCCCATGGTCTTCTATTAAGTTTCTCAGGATCCACATAAGAGTGAAAACATATTGCAATACTTTTCAATACAACCTCTTTGGATATAGAGAGAAAGCATTTCTAGTCTTAGCTCTTTGGTATGATGGCTGTAAATCCTGACCAGCCGTATATTGTTTTCTGATCCTTCATTGTAAAAAATAAGATGAAAGAATTCACCTTGCCCACTTTCCAGAATTATTGGAGACCTCTGGAAAGAATAATTTTTTTCATTCCTCATACTGAAATCATACAGACATACTCCATATTCGATGAGAGAAGAAAACAGGTTTAATTCACTAAATGCAGAGAGGTAGGCAGGACAGATCCTGAGATACCAGAGGACCAGCAAATGTATCCTTCATGAAGGAAAAGGGCTGTCCCTAGAAAAAAAAAAAGTTATACTTCTTGTTTTTAGTAATTGTGCTACATATCATAATGGAAAATTAAGTCACTGCAGTGAGTAAGAGTGGGAGCAGAAGTTTGTGTTAAATATTTTGGTTTAGAGAGGTATGGAAGGCAAGGCCAAACACACATGCAGAATACCCATTTTTATGAGAAGCTATTCAAAAGTAGGGTAAGAAAAATAATATTATCAAGTGAAAATGGAGAAAGTAGTGAAGAAAGATGAAGACTTGCTAATTTTTCATTTATTAATAAGAAACTAGGGGCTCCTAGGTGTCTCAGTCAGTTAAGTGTCCAACTCTCGGTTTCAGCTCAGGTCATGATCTAGCAGTTTTGAGAGTTCAAGCCCCACATCAGGCTCTGCACTGATGGTGCGGAGCCTGTTTGTGTTTCTGTCTCTCTCTCTCTCCCTCTCACTCTACCTCTCCCCTACTGATGCTGTGTCTGTCTCTCTAAAAAAAAAAAAAAAAAAAAAAAAAAAAACTTGAAAAAAATTTAAGAAACGAATAGAAAATGTCTACAATAATATATATATATATATATATATATATATATATATATAGTTTCAATAATAACAGGTGTTAGTTGAATAAAAATGCAAATACTCAAATATCATAACTAAACACAGGAACAAAGAGAACAGGGGAGCCTGAGTGGCTCAACTGATTGACCGGCTTTTGATTTTGGCTTAGGTCATGATCTCAGGGGTCTGAGATCGAGTCCTGTGACTGGCTCTACACTGACAGTGCAGATTCTCTGTGAATCTCACAGGGATTCTCTCTGTGCTTGGGATTCCTTCTCTGCCCCTTCCCTGATCATTCTCTCTCTCTCTCTCTCTCTCTCTCTCTCTCTCTCTCTCTCTCAATAAATAAACCATTAAAAAACAAAGAAAAAAAAAAAAGAAAACAGATTGTATAGTGAAAGATTTAAAACATGTTAACAGGGGCACCTGGGTGGCTCAGTCGGTTAAGTGTCCGACTTCAGCTCAGGTCATGATCTCACACTCAGTGAGTTCAAGCCCCCTGTCCGGCTCTGTGCTGACAGCTCAGAGCCTGGAGCCTGCTTCAGATTCTGTGTCTCCCTCTCTCTCTGCCCCTCCCCTGCTCGTGCTCTGTCTCAAAATTAAATAAAAACATTAATTTTTTAAATAAATAAATAAAACATGTTAACAGAAGGGGCGGCTGGGTGGCTTAGTGGGTTAAGCATCTGGCTCAGTTGGTTAAGTGTCCACTTCGGCTCAGGTCATGATCTCACAGTTCGTGAGTTTGAGCCCCTACATCGTACTCTATGCTGATAGCCAGGAGCATGGAGCCTGCTTCAGATTCTGTGCCTCTTTCTCTCTCTCTGCCCCTTTCCTGCTCACACTCTGTCTCTTTCTCTTTCAAAACTAAACAAATATTAATAAAAAAATTTTTAAAAACATGCTAACAGAATACAACCAAATAGTGGCAAAACTCCATAATAATAATGGAATATCAATAAGGTTAATAGAGTGAATTCATCTTTTAAAAAGTAGCTATTCTTTGGATATAAACAAATATAAATCTGTGCCTCATAGAAGAGACACATGTAAAAATTGATTCACAAGGCTGAAAAATAATATATTGAGCAAAAGTGCACCATGCAGGATTGTGATCTTAAAACCAAGTAAGCTGGAATTCAGGTTAATGTCCACTACATAAGAAAAGAGTGCTTCATGATGCTAATGTCTACAATTTCAATGAAAATAGTTATACATATCTTTATACAGTAACATAAAAATAAGAATTCTAGACATATATAGAAACATGTTAAATATAAATCAATGAGTTGGAACACAGAATATTTTAACTAATGTATAAATGCCAAAGATTGTTCTTTTACAAGTACCAACCAACCAGAAAAAGTCTTAACTCCTTTAATAAAGGAAAAAAGGAAAAAGTGGGAACATATAAAACAAGAAATAACCAAATTATGGAAACAGCTGAAAACGTAAATCTCTAGATATCTTCTCTCTAATTGTATTGCACACTTTATAAGCAATTAAGGCCAATTGAATTAAGTATCCAAAGAATGACTTATATATACTCTAATATTATAATACTTCTACACATACTATAGTATTATAGTTTAAGTAGTGTTATACCAACTAAGGACATTTTTTGAGCATTATCATTTCATTTAGTGCTTGTAAGAATATTGTTAAGAAAAAAGAATTAATGGATAAGTTAATAATGTAGCAATGGAGAATAAATAAATGATACATCTTAACAAAAGGAAAGAAAGAACAGGAAATGGTCATAGAAATATGAAATTATAAGAATCAAATGAAATAGATTTGTTTTAAAATATACAAATAAATTTGAAAACCTGTTTAAGATAGATAATTTGCGGGGAAATATAATTTTCAAAAACTTGCGAAGAAAATAAAGTCTATAAAATGATTTCCATGGAGAATGTTGCCCAAAACAATGTAATAATAACAAAAACTGAATGAAACAAACTGAACCAAAGCATTAGGGAATCAGAGACTGTTTTGCGGTAATTTTAGTAAATCTCCAAAACACAGATAACTAAAAAGCTACGAACAAATTTCCAGCTACTTAAAAAGAAAAGATCTTCCATGTTCAATTATGAATTGAACACATGTTAATACCAATATGTAACAGTAATTTTACAGAATATAAAATAAAAGTAGCAGTTACCAATATCGATCTAAAACCATAAATAAATAGATTCAACACATATTTAAAAAATATATGCAACATAATTTAGTGGGGTTTACTCCAGGAATTGAAGGATATTCAATATTGTTAAACTGGTTGATATAATTTATCAAATCAGTACTCCTAGAAAAACATCATCGAATTTTTTCATAGATGATAAAAACTATTTGACTAAACTGAACATTTTTTTTGAAAATAAAAATTCAAGAAAAGAGAAAATAAGAATATTTTAAGGTGGTAAAGCAGAGCTATCCCAGCCTCAATTTTCCTCTAAATGGTCAAGTCTTATACCTGAGTCTATCAAAACAATTAGAAAATGTAAATAAAATTTCATGAAGTACTAAAAGCAGAAGAAACAGGGAAAATAAATTATCTATCTGCAGATTTAATGACAGTATATCTATAAGATGGAAGAGAATCAACTGAAATCAATCCCAAATAAGACAAATCAATAATATTCCAAGCAAATTTATAAAAAACAGAAAGAGCCAGTGTGCTTTATTCAGTCAATTACAATTAAGAATTCTAACTATATAAAGGAACCTATTTGAAATAGCAATGAAAATTAATTATACATATAAGTACAATTATAATTAAATATACCTGTAAGTTCTATTAAGTAGGATATAACTAAAACCTAAAAAAAAACTTAAGAAACTATTGAAGCAAACAGATGATGTTCTCACGATACAAAATTACATCACATTCTTTAATATTATGTTGATTTCAATTCTCTCCAAGTGAATTAATTAATGAAATAACATTTTTTTATCAGGAAAGTTTTTACAAAAATCACATGGAAAATGAGCAAACAAGTATAAAGGAGAAAGTCCTAACGAAGAAATGCAAAGAACAGATACTAGCTCTGGCAGATAGTAAGCACACGATAAAATGCCAGCATAAAGCAGTAAACTCCAGAGCATTCCCAGAAGGACAGATGAAAAGACTTTCGATAGAAAGTCTAGAAATAAGCTGAATGGATATGAGCTGTTAGTTGCTGTGATGGAGCCATCTCAAATAAGGAAAAAAAAAATAATGGGACTATTCACAAAATAGTGTTCTGACAACGGTACCCCTGAAAAAATTAAAAAAAAATAATAAAATAAAATAAAATAAAATAAAATAAAATAAAAAGATGGCTCCAAATACCATGTCATACAAAAAAAAATTTACCAAATTGGTCAAACATTTTAGTGCCGAAAATAAGACCAATACTAAGAGAAGTCATAGGGACATTTCCTAATAAGATGAGAGTGAGAAAGACATATATTAACATGATTAATAATTCAGAGACAACAAAATAAATAATTGTAATATAGTTGGTGGGGATTAGGAGTGCACTTATTGTGATGAACACTGGGTGCTTTATGGAAGCTTTGAGTCACTATATTATATGGCTGAAACTAATATTACACTGTATAATACCTAACTGGAATTTAAATTGACTTAAATAAAATTAAAAAATAAAATGTAAAAAAGAAAGAAGAAAGAAAGAAAGAAAGAAAGAAAGAAAGAAAGAAAGAAAGAAAGAAATTGTTGTATTAAACTATGTCAAACCCACTCTTCGAGTCATCAGATTTCCAGTCAAAATGATGAAACTGTCAATGATACTTGTGCAAGAGTTAAGCCCAAGAAAGAGCTGAGCTGAAAAAACACCTGACCTACTGTGGATAAGCAGAATTTAGAGAAAATTAACCGGGGGCCAGAAGGTGCTAGTTTAGAAAAGAAAACCAGTTAGCATACCCAGTGTCTTAAACCATGAAAAAATTGTCAAACTAAATAGTGGCGTAAGGGTAAAGATCGATTCAAATGCTTACCTATGATTCCCTTTGAAAGGCCTTTGAGATAATTAACATATTGCCTACAGGACTTTTTTTTAATGTTTATTTATTTCTGAGAAAGAGAGAGAGTGTGCATAAGCTGGGGAGGGACAGAAAGAAGGAGAGAGAGGATCCGAAGCTGGCTCTGTGCAGACAGTTGAGAGTCTGATGCAGGGTTTGAACTCACAAACCATGAGATCATGACCTGAGCTGAACTGGGGTGCTCAACCAACTGAGGCACCGAGAGCCACCATACAGTGGACATTTTCAAATGGATAAAGGATTCTCAGGACTTTTTCCCTCATAGCAGGCTGACATGCTGACAGGCTGACATTGCATTTCTACTCATGTATCGTATTGAATAGCAAGACCTGCTTTGATAAGAATGTTGTCTTTTATTTTTGGTGAATTCTGTTAAACAAAGTATTGTATTTGGTAAAAGGTCCAGCATTCTGGTCTAAAAAAGGACTGAGATTGTTCAAAATGAAAAAAAAAAAAAAAAAAAGTCACTATGATCCCATCTTTAAACAACAAGCATCAGGCTAGGAAAGTGGAAGTAGCTCAAATGACATATTCTATACTCTTTTTAGAAGTGACCAGATAGAACAATGGAAGAACTCCCCATAGAGCAAAGTCAGGTAACGCCTGGGGAGATAGTCCCCAGTTGTAGAACAAGAGCCTCGTCAAGGAATATTAATCTCAGGGCCCAGCCAAGAAATACTAGCCTCAGATTAGTGATTCAGGCAAAATCTAGATTTTGCAATTGCCAAAGGTTGCTATGTGCCTCCTGTTCTTCTTTTCAAATGGGAGGATCTATCTGCATGTTTTCTCTCTAACAGTTATCTGTCTGTGTGTTATTACTATATGTGGGGGTTGGGGGGGCAAGGGGGAAGAAAACTTGTTTCATTAGCTCACAGCTCTTGAAATTAAGAGGAACTACTTCCAAACACCAACTTCCAGACCTAATTATCATAAGATCTTTATGAATTTTGAGTGGTGGTTTTGAAGGATTCAATATATTTCACAGATGGAAGGGATGTGAATAATCTGTCAGGAGGTGAATTGTGGTAACTGATTACAACATAACTCCAATGTGGATCCTTCTATATGCTCATGCCCTTTGCAATGTAACTTTGCAGCTCTTCCTATAATGTGGGAAAGTTTACTTTCCTACCTTTTGAGTCTCAGCTGACTTAACACTTGTTTTTGCCAAAACAATGTGGCAGAAGAGAGGAAGTGCCAGTTCCAAGCATAGGTCACAAGAAGCATTGCATGTGTCCAGTCTCTTTTGTCGTCTTCTGCTTTCCCCATGTTGGTGTGCTGGCCCTCTTTCCTTGGCAGGTGACGCATGTAGATGAGAGCTGATCCAGGGCAGTTGTCCCAACTGAGGCCCCCAACATGTGAATAAGCACACTGGTGGCCAACTAGCAAGCTAACCGCACATGCATTAGGACGCCCTGTGGAGGTCAACTCAGATCAGCGAGAGCCAGTCAGCTGATCCACAGACTGGGGCACAAAAGTAAGTGTTGATTGTTTTTTGCCACTGAAGCTTTGTGGTTGTTACCAAGCATTATTATGTAACAAATCATTAGCACAAGGTATTTCTATTGAAGCTGTTCAGTGTGGTGATACCCAGGCTCGGTGGTCACACAGAACTTGTTTGAATCCTTATTCTTCCAAATACTTCTTTAAAATGCTGGGCAAGTTCCAAATTTCTTAGGTCTATGAAAATGAGAGTCGCTAACAGCAATATCATGTAATAAGAGTTGTTTTGAGGCTTACATATGATAATATATCAAAATGCATATATTGAAAAGCATGTGGTAAGTGCTAAGTAAATTCTAGTCATTCTTTTTTGTTCTTTTGAAATAATGCATAAACTATTATAATTATAAAATAATTTTAAACTGAATTAAAGCTTAGCCTTAAAAATTATGTGGCATAACAAAGCATGACTTAGCATTGAATATTTGTTTAAATACTTAAGTAAATAGTATTTGGATGACTCAGTTAGTTAAGTGTCCTGTTCTTGATTTCAGCTCAAGTCATTATCCCAGGTTGGGATTGAGCCCCATATCGGGCACCATGCTGAGTGTGGAGGCTGCTTGGGATTCTCTTTCCCTCTCCCTGTGCCCCTTCCCCACTTGCGTGCTCTCTCTCTCTCTCTCTCTCTCTCTCTCAAAAATAAATAAATAAACATTAAAAATACATATATATAAGTTTTAAAAAGCAGGGCCCATAAGGCACTATAATTTTTGCAAGGGCAATGATAAAGTTACATTCCACTATTTTATTTCCATCTTTTAGCATATTTGCTGCCAGACCGTAGGTGCTTACTAAATATTTGTTGGATTGAACCTGGCATAAAAACATGACACAATGACTTCCTTTTTCAAGGCCATCATAGTGAAGGTTGAAGATATAATTAAAGTAGCCTAAAATATTAATTTTAATTAAATAACCTCACTACCTTACACATAGTAGCCTCTCACTAAGCATTTGTTGAAGTGACTATGAAATCAAATAGAAAAATGCACAAAGGTCATGGAAACCAGGTAATTAGCTTTTGAGAGGTGAATAGGGTGAAATGAATTATTCAACACAGTGTCTTTATTTCTGAATAATTGTTAATAAATGATTTATCAAATGTCAGCAAGCAAAAGCCATTTAAACATAAGTAAACACTACTAACAATAATCCCCATTTGCCAATAATTTGAAAATTATTCAACAAACAAAAATATATACCTAATTTTCATAATATGATTTTCTTCAGGAAGAAATCACAGAATTGTCGAGTGTCTTTTTAAATTGTCAGACATTATACTATATGATAAAAAAAGAAAACAAGTGAACAAATATCATGTTCTTTGGAGAAGTCACGACCTAGTGTGAGAGACAAATAGATAATGAAATAATTATAATTCTGAGAATTAAATGCTGTATGGTGTGACCAAATGGTAGAGAAGCACTTGGTATGGAATGACTGTGAGAAAGGAGTGTGGTGGGGGTGGGAGAACAGAAAGTTTCTCCTTCACCTAATAGGCAAGGCTTACTTCACTCTACTAAGAAAACTAGAGTTTATTATATAGAAAACAGGGGAGAATACAGATCAAAAACTACTACCATGAGTTGGTAAGTAGGGGCACCTGGGTGTCTCAGTCAGGTAAGCATCCCATTTTTGATTTTGGCTCAGGTCATGATCTCATAGTTCATGAGTTCAAGCCCGGCATCAGGCTCTGCTCTGACAGCATGAAGCATGCTTGGGATTTTCTCTCTCTCCTTCTCTCTCTGGCCCTCCTCATCTCGCACGTTTTCTCTCTCTCAAAATAAATAAATAAATAAACTTAATTTTCTTATGAGTTAGTAAATACACTTTATTTATTTATTTGTGATGCCATATATGATAAGACTGAAAGAAAGGTGTTACTTTCTTTATGTTACTAAAATATTTAAGAGAAACTAAAATGTATACCTGGGTTTATACAAGGATTAGGAATTAAATCCAGGGTCCTCAGTCTCAAGGGGAATTCATATTCCACTGTCCTAGGCAAGAGAGTATATACAAAGGCATAAAAGTGTGGAATGGCTTTATTGAAAGGGAATGAAGGAGCAAATGCATGTTGCAGTCAGGAGCCTTGCAAGGGATGGCACCTGTAAATCTAAGTACATGCATATTTGGGCATGAAGAACATCTATACCATTCTACTAGGACTGGATTTTTTCTTTCTGGAACTTACAGAGAATAATTTAAGAAATTCAGAGAGGGATTTATATAATTAACTTGTATGTTAGAAGGAGCTTCTACTGATAGTTGGAAGAAATATTTGAGGAAGAAAACTCTGGGGACATGATTGGGAATATCAGCTAAGGAACTAATAAATAGCTAAGGAATTTTAAAAAATGAAGTCTTTATTCTGAGTGGCAGTGTTTTATAGAAGAAAGGATAGAATTTAGAAATATTTTAGACAGACTCAATGGAATCTGTGGCCAACCTACAAGGATAGTAGCATGGAGATCAGAGTTATCACACTGGGCTAAGCAGGTGTACTGTGCATTTTTAACAGAGACAGTGAATAAAAAAGGAGAGGCACATTTGTGGATAAGACCTGGAATTCAGTAAGCATTTTCTGTGGTTGAGGGGACTGCAACCTACTGAAAGAAGACACATATTAGGAACCTTAACTTTGCTTACATATATATGCTAAACCTTTTCATTTAGTTTGCTATCATACGTTATGTGTTGGGGCTAAATACAAACTGGAGAGCTGAAAAACTATGAGAGAAAGCAAAGTGAGTACCAGAGCTAGCAAAACAACATTACGGAAGATGTTAGACCAATAAGTTAGACCAACTCAGTCTATTGGTAAGAGTCCTATTTTAAGAGAAGAATACCTTTAAAAAATGTCCATGCAAATAAGAACTAAAAGTCTTCATGTAGTCAGTCAAGTTGAATAACAAACAAACAAAAAAAAAAAAAAAAAAAAAAAAAAACAACAGCAGCAACCACCACAGCAAGAAAAGATAAATAACCTAGGAATTGCTTTAGAAATATATGAGATATATATATATATATATATATATATATATATATATATATATAGAAAATATTAAAATGCCATTGAGGAAGATACATACACACACACACACACACACACACACACACACACACGGCAGACAACCTGAACCAATGGAAAGATATCTGAACATTGTAAAGATGTCACTTCTTTCCGGATTAATCTATTAATCCATAAAGTTTATGTGACCTAATAAAAATTGATAAAATTTGTCCTTAGTGTTATTTCTTGTGACTAGATAAACTGATTCAATCACCCATGTGGTAAATGAACAATGGCATTAGCCCAGAATCTGCAGAAAATAAGAGTAATCATAAGGGACTTGTCCTATCACATACTTAATTATTATATTAAGAAGCTTTGATAATTAAAACACTGTCATTCTAGCAAATTCTGAAGGCAGAGAAATCCAGGCAGAGGACACTAATTCAAAGATTTTAAAATAGGAATAATCTTAGCAAGTTCAAGGAAGAGAATGGAGCCATGGCAGCTGGAGCATTCATAATGAGTGAAGGTGAGTATAAAAGTAGGAATGAGGCAGAGGGAAAGGCGGGTGCCGGATCATTTAGGGCCTTGTAGTGAATGAAGGACTTTATAGAAGGGTCAGCTGGAGGGCCATTGTAATTAACATGTGGAAAAGATAGAAGGAACAAGGCCAAAAACAGAAATTTGGAATGCATCTGGGGGAGTGGAGGGAAACAGGCAAAAGAAAACAGTAGTAAAGAAAAAGTAGTCTAAGTGAAATAAGGAGAGTAAGCAGATAGAGCTGTCATTAAAGACAAAGAAAAATGTGCTGGAATAAGAAATGTTGTTTAAAAAAAATTAAACACTGCAGTGGGCTTAAGAGATATAAACAAAGAGATATAAGAGATATAAACAAAGGGGAGCACCTGGATGGGTCAATCGGTTAAGCCTCCGACTTCGGATCAGGTCATGACCTCATGGTTCATGGGTTTGAATCCTGCGTAGGGCTCAGTGCTGACAGCTCAGAGCCTGGAGTATTATTCAGATTCTGTGTCTTCCTCTCTCTCTGCCCCTCCCCCAGTCATGTTCTGTCTCTGTCTCTCTCTCAAAAATAAATAAACATTAAAAAATTAAAAAAGAGATATAAAAAAGAGTCCATTGTCTTGTAAATTACGATATGCTTAGAAAAGCATGGAAAAAAGAAACCAGAAGTCCTAACAAGCATGCACAATACCACTTAAACATTTTAAGTGTTTTGTCAGATGTTAGTATTTGAATGCTGAAAACAAGTAAGATATGTTCATTTACTTCCATAGATTCCCAAGGCCTTTGGAATTGGGTATATTCTACTTTTATGTGACAGACTACATAGATAATTAATATGACAGTATTTTGACTCATCACAAAAAGGTCAAATACTGATCAGCATTTACTAAGTTTAATTCTTTCTGGATCTATTTTGTACCAAATGGAACAAATTGTACACCTAGAACAAAGAATAATTACTTGGCACATATTCAAATTAAAGCCCTATTAATAAACCCATAAAGATTATGGCTCATAACCATTCAAAAATGGTAAAATGGGGTTTTAAAATGTAGTGTATTTAAAATCTTTATACTTAGCAATAACAATTTAGATAATTACTATTATTTAGATGCTTATAAAAATGATTTAAATTTCATGAGCTGTTTCATAAATGAAAAACCTAAGAAAGTCCTTCAACTTCTCTTATACTCTCCACCCACTCTTACCTCCCATCATACCCACAATAATAAACTGGTGGACTTAAATTTCTACTTTTGGTTATCATATTTTTTTTATTTTTTAAAGGTTTATTTATTTATTTATTTTGAGAGAGAGAGAGAGTAGGGGAGGAGCAGAGAGAGAGAGGAGAGAGAGAGAATCCCAAACAGGCTTCATGCTGTTAGCGCAGAGCCTGTCACAGGGCTTAGGAATTGTGACATCATGGTCTGAGCAGAAATCAATAGTCAGACACTTGGCCAACTGAGCCACCGAGGTGCCCCACATTTACATACTTTATAAATGATGAGGACACTGCACACTGCACAGTACACATACATTTAATCAGGGATATAGTTATTTTATAACGTCATGCTGGGAAAACTCCCTCCACCCAAAGAATAAATGTCTCCTTATTTCAGACACTTTGAAATTGGGAATACATTGTTAATTCCTAAAGACTTGGCGGCTTAATTGAGGTCAATTTGAACCTCAACTTAAATGTATCATGATAGAGTTTCTCAGGAACATAAATGTGGTTCACTGTTCTCTGATCTTGATTTTCTATTTCTATTTCATTTTATATCATATTTTCTATTCAGCAATTAATACGGTCATTATGAAACAACAAAAAAACATGAATAAAATCTTATTGTCAGGGTATGTCATGGTGATAAAAATTGAATGCCTGAAATAAAGGATGACTTATTAGTTAAAATCAATCTTCTTCAATTTGCTAAAGAATTATTTATTGTAATCATTGTCTCACAGTTATTTATTCCATTTTGGTGGAATAATTTAGCCATTCTTCATCTTTAGATGTTTTTGGTTTTAAACTAGTGAAATGGGATACCACTTAAGTCTATTAAAAATCCTGGACTTTTCCCAAAATTTGAAGTTTTGCATATTTCAGAAGAGAAAATATTGTGG
This sequence comes from Neofelis nebulosa, assembly GCF_028018385.1. Taxonomy (NCBI): domain Eukaryota; kingdom Metazoa; phylum Chordata; class Mammalia; order Carnivora; family Felidae; genus Neofelis; species Neofelis nebulosa. The sequence goes on along the minus strand of NC_080784.1, from coordinate 90,749,634 downwards.
ATTGTCAAAGGAGTGATCTGTCACCTTGAATTTCACCTTGACGAACCAATTTTAGAAGCAATTTATGGTTTTCTTTACTCAGTTAAAAGGAAATACTCATTGATAAATGTTGCTTTTTCAATCAAGTAGTAGTTTTGTCATAATCCCCAAAAATATTTTTACGTGTACTTCAATAATTTTCCGAGGTGACTTGAGACTAATAATTGCATCCTTTCTTTCATATGGGAGACCTCAATTTACTTATAAAATGATGTCTGTCTTAATGTTCTAGTACTTAATGAAATCTAGCTTATTTCTCTCATAAAGCTGATTCTTTCATCTTGTAATTCCATCCAAGTATAGCTGGGCTTTGCTCTTTAGTCTGGCCCATTTGGATGGATACCTTTTTTGAAATTGTCTTTTTGGTTTTTGGTGCACTTTAAGCTCTAGATTTGATGCCTTTCTGATTTCCCTTGCTACACCACAAAACTGGGGGAAAAAAAAAACTCCTGCAATAATGATCTTGCTCAAGGCTTTGAAATCTTAAAAAGGTCCAGTTTTGGAACATTAATTGTCTTTAAGGGGTGGTCAACAAAAAGCAATTATGTAATAAGACAATTTCTTAGAATAACCTGTGACAAAAATCAGAAACAGAATAGTTTGTCAGAAGTGATTTTATTATAATCTAAACTAAAAATCAAATTTCGGAGGTACCTGGGTGACTCAGTTGGTTAAGCTTTGGACTCTTGGTTTCAGCTCAGGTCATGATCTCATGGTTTGTGAGTTCATTGGAACCTCACATGTGTCTCTGCACTGACATCACCAAGCCTGGTTGGGGCTCTCTGTCCTCTGTGTGCCTCCCTCTCTCTTTCTGCCCTTCTCCCACACAAGCTCTCTCTCCCTCTGTCTCAAAAATAAATAAACATTAAAATAATAAAATAAAAAAAATAAGCGTCCTGGGTAGCTCAGTAGGTTAAGCATCCGACTTCAGCTCAGGTCATGATCTCACTGTTCATGGCTTCGAGCCCCCCACATCCGGCTCTATGCTAACAGTTCAGAGTCTGGAGCCTGCTTCAGATTCTATGTCTCCCTCTCTCTCTCTGTCCCTCCCCTGCTCATGCTCTGTTTCTCAACAATAAATAAACATTAAAATCTTTGTAAATAAAAAAAATTGGGGAAAAGAAAATAGTTTAAATAACTTAAAGATAATGTACAGAATCATGTGTTTCATAGTCTTCATTTGTGGTTTGAAAATACCATTTTTTAGTCATTTTTGGAAATCCAGAATATATTAGTCTGTATTTATTATAGGACCTAGACTTGGTATTTTGTACTGTGCTGCTGTTTACCATAAAATCACAAGAATCCTAATCCCTCCCAGTACATGCTTAAACCATGAAAAGAGGCTGTTTCTCTGAACACAGCACTGTCACAGTCACATTGTGCAATCTTTTCACTTATTTGCTCACTTATTTACTTAAAGCGAAATTTAAAAATTAGTAGGGCATTTAAGATTAAAGTGGCAGATACTTTGATCGCAACAATTGACTATTGTCATTGGCCACAATCAGAACTACCACCGCAGCCTGCTTCATGATCATTTGGTATCTGTAGCAAGCCTTACTTCTCCAGAAAAATCCTTGGGCACTGGGCTCACTTCAAAATCTATTCTCCCATTGTGTGTCAGGTTATAACGCGGGAATGGAAGTGATCTGTATCACTCCTTAGTTCCGTGATTTTAACTAACAACGTGGATCCTCCAGGCTCTCTCTCTTCCCTTTTGCTGGCTGGATCCAGACACTATAAGGGAAAAAACTTGAATCCCAAAATGACTGCAAGAGGAAACGTCTAGAGGAACACAACTTTGAACTACTATGTGTCACTTCTCCAGAAATTGTAGTAAATTAATGCAGAAACCAAGAGAGCTTTTATCTTCTATGTAGTGCTCTACTTTCTTGGCCACAGAGGAGATGACATGAGGAATGCAGCAAAGGAAACAGAAGGATTGTTGGTAAATATGTATCTGCTGTTCATGTGGAAAATTTTTGTTGTTGTTGTCTTACAAATAAAATGTGCCCACAACTCCCAAGATATTGATGTTTACTCAAAAATGATGTGATATCAAAGCAGAAGGTCCATAGGAGATCTTTTTTAAAACCTATGGAGTATTTAAAATACATTTTGTTAATGACTCCAAAGACGTAATTTACATTTTCAAATATTGGTTATGAATAACGCAGTTTGGTTTTTTGTTTCCATGTCTGGAACAATTATTCATGGCTTTTGTTTTCCGGTTGCTCTAAATAATAGTAGTTACCTTATGTAAATTTATTCTTTTCACACACAAGAAATGAACATTCACAAAAGTTAAAAATTTGAATTTTTGTTGTCAAGGTGTTAAAACAATAAAGTATCACTATGTTAAAACACTATTAATTTAAGTACTGGCCTTTTAATTGTTTAATTTGGGTTTCAAGCAAATAGAATTTAATTTGGGATTCTCAGCAACAGAATTGTTTGTTATTACTTTTTCAAAGATTATTTTTTTGTTTACATTGTATGTTTGGTCTTCAATTTTAAGCATATGTGAATTTCTTTATTAGATTAAATTACAATGTTTTTTAATCTCTTATGATGGTTAAAATTTTAGGGAACATCTGTTTCTTATGAGAGACTAGTGGAGATTATATTGTGACCACTGCATATTAGTTATTTTTACTATCTTTAAAGAGTTGTTTCATGGAGAAAACTTACAAATATAAAGTTTTAAATTGTTTTTGTTTTTATGTTAGTGTTTTTTTAACCACCCAGAGTGAATATATTTGCAGAAGTTATATGCAAATGAGGAGCCCATTTAATCTTAGAATAACAAAAAGAAAGAAACAAAATGTGTTCATTTCAAATAAAATTGTGCATTTAAAGGAGCCAAGTTATTAAAAAAACAATTCCCTGCAGCATATGCTATATCCATTTTTTTCTTTCTTTTTTTTTTTTTTTTTTTTTTGAGAGAGAGAATGGGGGAAAGGGGAATGGGAGAGAGGGAGAGAATCTTAAGCAGGCTACACATTCAGCATATAGCCTGACCCAAAGCTTGATCCTATGACCCTGGGATCTTAACGTGAGCTGAAATCAAGAGTTGGACACTCAACCAACTGAGCCACCCAGGTGCCTTTCTCCTTCCTTCTTAAAAGAGACCTGATTCTGTTTTAGGTATTGATGTGCTCATTTAAGAAATTGCATTTCCCCATTCTATTACACTTAGAAGTAGTCATTTTAAAAAGCTTTAAAAAGTTTAGACGAATTAGAAATAAACAGAGATTATTTATAAACTTTTTTTTTTTTTTCAACGTTTTTTATTTATTTTTGGGACAGAGAGAGACAGAGCATGAACGGGGGAGGGGCAGAGAAAGAGGGAGACACAGAATCAGAAACAGGCTCCAGGCTCCGAGCCATCAGCCCAGAGCCCGACGCGGGGCTCGAACTCACAGACCGCAAGATCGTGACCTGGCTGAAGTCGGACGCTTAACCGACTGCGCCACCCAGGCGCCCCAAGATTATTTATAAACTTTTTAAACAAAGAAACTCATTGGCCTAAAATTGTCTTCTTCACCTTATATCTTACCTAAAATTTAGCCATGATGCCATAGGAAAAACAATCAAGCAGTTACTATAAAACACTGAGCGTGAGGTCAAAGCTATGTGTCAAAACAGCTAAATGGAAAGATATAAAAAGTCTGAATTCCCAATAATAATTTAGTGCTGCTATTCCATACCCAGTTTGAATACCTCTAGCCTTATAAGGGTGAAAGTAATAAAATCACTTACTGGTTTAAAACCATAATTTCTATTTACTCAAAGGCAAATCTAGTTTTATCTGATAGAACCAGGCCCCATAACAACAGTAATAGCAAGAACAAAATAAACTCTATGCTTCTAATGTCAAACAGGCTAGGAAGATGGGAAAAAAATAGAAGCAAAAAAGCCTCAGGACTGAAGGAAAATGGGACATTTGTTACCTGATGTGAAATGCAAGGAAACTGAGGTAGGGGAGGAGAAAATCAACAGTCTCCACAATGATGCAGTACGGTATTTTTTTTTTTTTCTTGTTAACAACAGCGTGAGCCACCTTACATGAGCTTTCCAAATGTCTACAAAAATACAAAGGGAGGAAATAATTGAGGCCTCATCAAAAGTTAAAATAAAAATACACAAATAATTAAAATTAAAGGAGGTGGGGCGCCTGGGTGGCGCAGTCGGTTAAGCGTCCGACTTCAGCCAGGTCACGATCTCGCGGTCCGTGAGTTCAAGCCCCGCGTCGGGCTCTGGGCTAATGGCTCGGAGCCTGGAGCCTGTTTCTGATTCTGTGTCTCCCTCTCTCTCTGCCCCTCCCCCGTTCATGCTCTGTCTCTTTGAACACAACGTCTCTTTGAAACGTTGAAAAAAAAATTAAAAAAAAAATAAAATTAAATTAAAGGAGGTGAAGCCCCCGTACTCTGAAAACTGGAAAACATTGATGAAAACAATTGAAGATGGTGCAAACAAATGGAAAGATATTCCATGCCAATGGTTGGGAGAAAAAAATATTATTGAAATGTTAATATTACCCAAAGCAATCTGTACATTCAGTGCAATCCCTATCAAAATACCAACAGTATTCTTCACAGAACTAGCATAAATAATCCTAAAATTTTTATGGAACCACAAAAGACCCCAAATAGCTCAAGCAATGTTGCAAATGAAGAGCAAAACTGGAAGGAAGTATCACAATCCCAAATTTCAAAATATACTACAAAGTTGTAGTAAGGAAAACAGTATGGTACTGTCACAAAAGTGGACACATAGATCAATAGAACAGAATATAGAGCCCAGAAATAAGCCCACAATTTTATGGCCAATTAATCTTCAACAAAGGAGGCAAGAATATGCAATGAGAAAAAGTCTCTTCAAGCCATAGTGCTGGAAAAACCAGACAGCTTCATGCAAAACAATGAAACTGGGTTCCTTTCTTACATCATACACAAAAATAAACTCAAAATTACAGGCAGTAATTTCTCTTGACATCAGCCATAGCAACAGTTTTCTAGCTAGCCCTCCTTTGATAAGGGAAACAGAAGCAAAAATAAACTACTGGGATTTCATCAAAATAAAAAGCTTCTGCACAGGAAAGAAAACAATCGACAAAACCAAAGGACAATCTCCTGAAAAGGAGAAGGTATTTGCAAACAGCATATCCATTAAAAGGTTAGTATCCAAAATCTATAAAGAATTTATACAAATCAAAGCCCAAAAAGCAAACAATCCAATTAAAAAATGGGCCAAAAACATGAACAGACATTTCTCCAAAGAAAACATCCAGATGTCAAAAGACACATGAAAAGATTCTCAACATTACTCATTAACAGGGAGATGCAAATCAAAACTACAATGAGATATCACCTCACACTTGTCAGAAAGGCTAAAAACAACACAAGAAACAACAAGTGCTGGCAAGAATATGGAGAAAAAGGTACCCACTGTTGGTAGGATTGCAAACTGGTGCAGCCACTGTGGAAAATAGTATGGAGTTTCCTCAAAATTTTAAAAAGGGAACTACCCTATGATTCAGTAATTGCACTACAGGGTATTTACCCCCAAAACACAAAAACACTAATTTGAAGGGATACATGCACCCCTATGTTTATTGCATTATTTATAATAGCCAAAGTATGGAAGTAGCCCAGGTGTCCAGAGATAGGTGGATGGATAAAAAAACATGTGGTATATACATGTAAAGGAATATTATTCAGCCATAAAAATGAATGAAATCTTGTCATTTGCAACAACATGAATGGAGCTACAGAATAAAAAGCTGAATGAAATAAGTCAGTCAGTCCAAAAATGACAAATCCCATATGATTTCACTCATATGTGGAATTTAAGAAACAAAAAAATTATGCTATGTTAAAAAAGAGAGAGAGAAAAACCAAGAAACAGACTCTTAAGTATTAAGAACAAGTTAATGATTATCAGAGGGGAAGAAGGAGTGGAATGGATGAGATAGGTGACAGGGATTAAGGAGTGCACTTGTTATGATAAGCACTGAGTGATGTATGGAAGTGTTGAATCACTATATTGTACACCTGAAACTAACATAATACTGTATGTTAATTATACTGGAATTAAAATTTTGAAAAGTGAAATCCAACTCTAACAGCAACAACAACAACAACAACAACAACAAAAATATGGTTAAAATCAAAGCCACAAGAAATAAGTATTGGCAAAAGGTTCCTCAAAAAATTAAAAATAAAACTGCCATATGATCCAGGAATTCTCTTACTGGATATTTACCCAAATAATACAAAGATACTAATCTGAAAAGGTATATGAACCCCTATGTTCATTGCAGCAATATTTACAATAGCCTAATTATGGAATCAGCCCAAGTGTCCACAGATAGATGAATAGATAAAAAGAAGGTTGTATACAGACACACACACACACACACACACACACACACAGGAATATATAAAGCCTTTAAAAAAGAATGAGGTCTTGGGGCGCCTGGATGGCGCAGTCGGTTAAGCGTCCGACTTCAGCCAGGTCACAATCTCGCGGTCCGTGAGTTCGAGCCCCGCGTCAGGCTCTGGGCTGATGGCTCAGAGCCTGGAGCCTGTTTCCGATTCTGTGTCTCCCTCTCTCTCTGCCCTCCCCCGTTCATGCTCTGTCTCTCTCTGTCCCAAAAATAAATAAAAAATGTTGAAAAAAAAAATTAAAAAAAAAAAAAAAGAATGAAGTCTTGCCATTTGCAACAACATATATGAAACTAGAGAATATAATGAAAAGCAAAATAAGTCAGTCAGAGAAAGACAAATACCACATGATTTCACTCACATGTGGAATTTAAGAAACAAAACAATCGAACAAAGCAAAAAAGAAAAAATGAGAGAGAGAGACAAACCAAAAAACAGACTCTTATCTACTGAAAACAAACTGGAGGTTACCAGAGGGGAAGTGTGTGGGATGATGGGTGAAACAGGTGAAGGGGATTAAAAGTCTACGTATGTTAATGAGCACTGAATCATGTATAGAATTGTTAAATCACTATATACTGTACCTGAAACTTAAATAACACTGTATATGAACTACACTGGAATTAAAAGTAAAAAAAAAAAAAAAAAAAAAAGATTACACTATACAACATCTGAGATTCAATGGATGTGTCTTAGGAGTTACAGATAATATATATAAATTTTCATAATTTATGGGTTTTTCTTAAAGATAATCTCAAAAATATTTGCATAAGTATATTTTGTATTTTGGACATTTCAATGGTCCCTTTCATGACTGGCTACCAGCATGTAATTTTGGCATTTAGCTGGCAACACCGGAAAATGACTCTTTCACTCATGTGAAATACAGAATCTTATTTCTGTTTTTTTTTTTTATTTCTAAATTCATTTGCATTTAACATATAAATAGAGCTGCACCATAAAGTCTTGACCATAAGGAATCCACTCCAGTTTTATGATTATGCACATATAATTGATAACATGATTTGTATTAAAAAATAATAATTAAAATTAAAATTTTGTATATATTATACAAAAAGGCAAGAATAAGTAAAGTTTTTTTAAGAAGACAATGATCAGAAGTCTTATTTATGTGTCCCCAAATTTCTGAAAATTTCAGGTAAAAAAATTTGTCTCTCAAATTGAAATAATTTTGTTGAATTGTTCCTTGGTCAAGATCTGCCTAAAGAAAGACAATGACATGATATTATTTGTAAATTAATATTTTTTGAACACAATAAGCATGAGTCTTCTAAGAAGACCAAAGCAAATTTGAAAGAGAAATTATTTATGAACAAATAAAGCATAATTATTTTATGAACAAATACGTAATATGCATTACATATTACTGAATGGTGCCTTCTCATATCAAATTTTGATATGGAATTAAATGTGGAGATAGAAACAATCTTTTAATCAAGTGTCATTCCCAAATGTAGGTATTACTGAAGTCTGAATTACTACATGTAAATAATTCCGTGAGTGATTTTAAACTACTAATGAATCTGATCTGTTTTTGTCATGTTTGCAAAATTGAAAGTAGGCTAAATTAGTCTTAATTTTTAGTGAACCATAAACTCCCATGTTAAAAAGCAATGTTAGCAATTGCTGTAAAGCATCATTGGAAGAGAGAGGTTTTCAGAGTATTGTTTACCCTCTGGCTACAAAGCTTAAGACAAGACAAGACTGAACAAAAAATCACTTGGTTGATTCCATATTGGTTTTAAATTTGCAATAAAACATCCAAATATTTCCAAAACAATCTCCCCACCCAAAAAAAAGTGTAAAGTTGCTCAAATATTGGGCAATTATACTGCTCAGCCTCATTAAGCAGAATTGTATCTGGAAATGCTTTTGTTATTTTTTGTATTTCATTCTTATTTCATGTAATTAATTGAAAGGAACATATGAAGTACAAGGAATATGCATAGACACTGATAGTTCAAGAAAGTTAATTCATCATGGTGGTAATTAGAAGTATATTTTATGTCATAAAAATATTTTAATAGTGTTTCTATCTGAAATTCAGTTTGTGAAAATAGAAAGCAGTGTTTTCCTGTTTTATTTACAGAACAATGTTTTTGAAAAGAAAAAAAAATAATTCTAAGGTCTCAAAAATATGCTAGCATGTATCCTTGAAAAGTTGTCATGTATAGTAGGTTGTAAATAACAAGACAGTCGATGTGACAAATATTGTTACTGATGCAGAAATGATTATTTTGAATTACTTTGAATGTTGAGAAGTCAAAGGACAAAGAGGACAATATATTAAAATAAATGTTTAAAAATCTAGTGAAGACTGACAAACACTTTTGGAAGGCAGTTAGTGGAAAGCATGTCACTTGGCTGTTAGAAAGTCTGTTCAATATCTGAGAATAAGAACAAGGAAAAGAGCTGGATTTGATTGTAGCATCTAAAATCCTGAATTCTGCCTTAGGTGAGAAACCTTATCATGATTCCTTGAAGATTGTGTCTTGATAACGGAGCAGATTACTTGATGTTCAAACACTGTTGTTCTCCTATTTTAGCCTCTGGAGGAAAACCAAATGGATACCATTCTTGCATGAAAAATTCAAACACTATTTTACAATTACAAACATAAGCATATGCAAAACATCTAAATTATTCTTAAGGATTGTTTGACAAAAGAAAAGAAAAAGTTTTAGCTTAATAAAATAAAATAGTGCTATTTAGAATATAAGTCTGTTAACAATGCATGTGACTGTGCAAACAAATCATCTGCTGAGCTTTTTTTTTTTTTTTTTAATTTTTTTTTTTCAACGTTTATTTATTTTTGGGACAGAGAGAGACAGAGCATGAACGGGGGAGGGGCAGAGAGAGAGGGAGACACAGAATCTGAAACAGGCTCCAGGCTCTGAGCCATCAGCCCAGAGCCTGACGCGGGGCTCGAACTCACAGACCGTGAGATCGTGACCTGGCTAAAGTCGGACGCTTAACCGACTGCGCCACCCAGGCGCCCCTCTGCTGAGCTTTGTAAAAGATGGACTTTTTCAAGCTACATTAATATGGCTTAATTCCTTTTCCAAAAAATCACATCTTAGGCAATATGTATCTTGAAGTAAAATACATGAAGATATTTTAATGAGGAGGAGAAACATGTTGAAACAAGCTCAGCCTGACACTAAATGATCTAAATAATTGATACTAATTTGCTCAGTCTATTTTTACATTAACCATTATTCTACTCTGAGTATTGGCATAGTTTTTGTGCATGACAGACACCAGTGAATCCCATGCAAGCCCCATTTGGCAGGGAAACCAACGTTAAACTCACATACAATATTATCTATTATCTCAATAATTATGTCACGCAAAACTAAGAAAGAGAGATGACATCAAAAAGGTAAGTTCTGGATATCAAATTCTAAAAGTATAGATCAGGGACTTTGAATTTAGAATCCCAATATCTCATTCTGCAGCTTTCCAGCAGAGAAATTTGAGACCAAGTAGAAAGCACAGTTAATGCACAATACTATTAAAATCTGTGAGTGAAATATGGCTCTTGATTATTATTAAATAGAGTAAGTGGATGATCTAAGTTGACAATTACCACAAGAATGAAGAAATCAGCCAAATGGTAGCATTTTGGCTGGCTATTTAAAGGACAAGTCTCTTGGGGGCGCTGGGTGGCTCAGTAGTCAAGTGTTCAACTCTTGATTTCAACTCAGGTCATGATCTCGCAGTTTGTGAGTTCAAGCCCCATATCAGACTCTGCACTGGCTTTGGGCTGACAGTGCAGAACCTGCTTGAGATTCTATTTCTCCCCTCTCTCTCTGCCCCTACCCTGCTTGCTCTCTCTCTCAAAATAAATACATAAACTTAAAAATATATAAAATAAAACAAAGGACTAGTCTCTTTTTTGGCAAAGTGAAGAAAAAGATACAAGAATCAGAGAAAATAAGAAAGTGAATGAAAAAATGAAACTACCATGATAGTCTATTTGGCCCAGAAATGACAGACACGAAGATGAGTATCAGTGGACTAAGAGTAAGTAGATTTGGGTTTTTAGAAGGTAATATAGAAACAGTGGTTGCCACCCTTCTAGAAACACAATTAAGTGCTATTCATATCCTAATTAATTAATTAGTGGAGCAGAGAAACTGGAAATTAGTAAATACATTCCACATGAATTAATCCACACACCATTTAAAGTTACTGTTACTACTATGGGGCGCCTGGGTGGCTCGGTCGGCTGAGCGTCCCATTTCGGCTCAGGTCTTGATCTTGTGGTTTGTGAGTTTGAGCCCCGCGTCAGGCTCTGTGGTGAAAGCTCGGAGCCTGGAGTTTGCTTCAGATTCTGTGTCTCCCTCTCTCTCTGCCCCTCCCCTGCTCACGCTCTGTCTCTCCCTCTCTCTCAAAAATAAATAAACATTAAAAAAATTAAAGTTACTATTACTATTATAACAGATAAAACTTCAAATGCTAGAAGTTAGGTAACATTCTCAGGAGCACGATTCTAATATTAATCAAGCTTTGTTTTATTCTCAAAACTGTGACCTTCACCACTGTCCCACACTTTTAAAACTGAGGGTTTCAAGACAGGAGGTTTATGAATAGATGCTTTTTTTTTTCTTTGCTGGAAGAGACAGGAACAGCCAAATGGACAAGGGAAAAGAGTGAAATCTCCCTTGTTTATGGCAGAGACAGGCGCTGCTCACTTCTTACTGCACGTTTTAGTGTTTTCTGCTTGTTTTGTTAAGATAAACTAAAATAAAGATAAGAATGAGAAAAGAAGATAATAAAAAATTAAAAACTACAATGAAAAATAGATAACATAAAAAGGAAATAATTAAAACAAAGCCTAAAGGTGATAAGAAGAAACTAGGTAAATAAGTAATACAAGAACAAAGTAAATATGAGATAAAAGAAAAAGTCTTATAAAAGAGTTAAGAAAAGATAAATCAACTAAGAACAATTAACTGTGAGATTGTAAAAACAAAAGGACTAAAAGATTAAAAGGAAAAGATAAACATGCAAAAAACTTTAAATGAATTCAAATAAGAATAGAACAAATTAGGGTATAAAATGCTAACCAGAATAAAAGAAAGTAAATAGTACTACAAATTCTGAAGTTTAACACAGAAGTTAAAGCAAGTTAACACATGCATTTGTATGTTGAGAGCTAAAATTACTGAACATCTTAAGTAGGCAAAATTGTGCTCTCAACACTGAGGGTCCTGGAAAGGTCTTTGGCTTGAAGCCCTCTGGGAAGTCTGAGAGATAGTGACCATTCTAATTCTTCTCATATCTTACTCTCTAGCCCAGTCTGTGCTCGGAGATGCTGATCAGCCCTCAAATTGCTTCCCTATAATTTCCTGCTGGTTACTCATAGGCACACAAATTCTTGTTTCCCTTGGGATATCCTTTTCCAGTCAAGAATGAGTCTTTGCCTCAAGGAATTAGCACAGTATCATTGAAGAGTTTATCTGAGAAAGCGAAATGCTGTTCCTCTTAGCTCCAAAATGTTGCTCAAAATGTGCTGGCCTTTGGCGAGTTTTATTAATACCTCTAGTTATTACATCACTTCTTTTCAGAAAATACAGCCTGTGAAATTATGCATTTATACATGTTGTATTTTATACAGAAGAAAAATCAAGACATGGTAGGATAAAATGGTGATATATTCTTTTTCTCCAACTCCACCCACACTATCTATCACCTCTTATTTTTGTCATAAGGCATAAAGCCAATGGCAACCCCCTCCTACTTCCTGGAAATGGGTCCTGGGGAGAAGGCTCATTCTACTTTTACTTTCAAGGAACTACAGTGGACAGAGCCCATGCTCAGACACTGAGTGAAGTACAGGAAGCCAGCAAGTTTAATAAAAAGACTCTTGCTGCCATTAATTGCAGTTGTAGAGTAGAACAGTGGTGTTAGGTATGTAGACACTAGAAGACTAGGAGACATTTCCCTAACTCTGTCATGGAATTGTGATCATGAATTTTTGCTCTCTCATTAATTGATTGCATCAGAAGGACACAAAGAGCAGGAAACTATGGTTAAAATGAGGGGATATCAAATTACACACATTTTGTTTGGACAATACCTGCAGGATATGAGTAAAAATGGAGCTACATTGCAGGAGATTACATCAGGGACCAAATTAAGAAACAAGTCTGTGCCCCCAGATTGACAAATAGTCATTCACTGCATCATCTCACATCACTGTGCAGAGGGCCACACACATCGACTTTAACGTGTAGTGAAGGCAAGCCTCAAGCACGGGAAACATGTCCTATTTCCTATGCTTACCATGCTATAAATTGGATTCTATAAGATATTCCAGAGTTTTGAGGAACACAAAGATAATTAGATTCTATAAGCACTGAAATGCCCCAGTTAAAGATGTCCATTGGATTTTTTTGGCCACCTAGCATTAAGGAAGAAATGTTTTTCCTTTGGTCTCCTAGATTTTTTGCCTGGTAAATTGATCTGAGAGAGCTTAACAGGAGAAAAATACAGTAATTACATATGCATGGGAGTCCCATAGGAATATGAGACCCACAGGCAGTCAGGCAATTGAGGCTTATATGCCATCCTGAACTACAGACAAGGGGAGGGGTGAAACTTCAAAGGGGAGGAACAACTTACAAAAAGATGGGAAGAGCAAATGTTTGGTAAACAACTGTTTTCCATGTCATACAGAAATGATGATACACTGAGGGGAATTTGATCTCTTGGCCTTGCTGAGCTTCTCCCCCAGTTATTCATAAGTAGATCATATGCTTTTAGTTATCTCTGGTGATAGTTCTCTTCCTGGACCAGGCCCTCTATTTAAATTCTTTTACGCAATGAAGGGGGAGGTAAAAAAAAAATCTTCCTGAATTTTGGGGGCCTTGATTGATTTCAGCTCAAAGTAATCCACAGGTCAAAGTGGCACATTTTAGGGAGACACATTCTCAACCCCTTCACTAGAAATGGAATGAATTTATCACATTCCTGTTTGAACTTGCTATCTTACAGCAAGTATTTTGTCCTTCTGTCTTATCTATATGTTCGCCATCTTCCTCTTCATTTCTTTACCTTTATTCCCCTTGGATATGTTTGCATATTCTGGAGCAGGGAGGTGAAGTATGGGGAAAAAATCATTAAGACAACGATTAGGAAAATTTGAATGAAAATATCAACCAATACCCAACTAGAATAGGTCAAATGACATAAGATTGTATTTGTTACAATTCCTCCTACAATCCTACTACATAATTTCCCACTGAAACATCCACAATAGATTGGAAAGTAAAAACATCCTATTTCAAGCATGGGAAAAGTACATTAAGTATTATGTCTTATAAATTCTGCATTCTACTCTTTAATCTGTTTGTTTTTGTTTTGTTTTGTTTTGTTTTTCCAGAGAGAGAGAGAGAGACAGAGAGACAGAGAGACAGAGAGACAGAGTGTGAGTGGGGGAGGGACAGAGAGCAAGGGAGACCCAGAATCCAAAGCAGGCTCTGAGCTGTCAGCACAAAGCCCAACACAGGGCTCGAACCCACAGACCTGGAGATCATGACCTGAGCCAAAGTGGGACACCCAACTGACTGAGCCACCCAGGAGGCCCTAACCTATGTTTTTGTGGGGTTTTTTGTGGGTTTTTTTATGCATAAATATTTTAAACTCACAAAGAAAAAAATAAAGAAAATATTACTACCTTTGTGAAATGGCTGATAAGTTTTATTTCATTCTTTGATTATCAAAACTCAGATTAAAGAAAAATTATTTCAGTAAATCTATTTTTGGTTTTGCAACAAATGTGGCATAACATTAAATAGTTGAATTGGCAAAGTTGGTCTCAGAAAGAACTAAAAGCCATCATTTTATGGTCCAACATGTAGCAATACCACAGAGCAACAAAAACTTAGCCTCTGCTTTAAGAAAAAACCTCATAAGGGATATTTGAGTTTATACTCTCTTGATAGGGTTATTGTTTTGGAAACCCAAGGGCATGATTCATAAGCCAAAATTGAATGGAAGAGTCTCCATAACCTCTCCATATTGGGAATAAGAAGAGGTGAAAATGAAAGGAGATGCCCAAGGCTACTGTCAGACAACAGAGGAACCACACAATCAGTGGTCATTCCAACATAAAACACAACAAGAAAGTACTTCAGATCATTGAAAATATCCTCCTGTCAGTTCATTTATGTCCACCTTGCATGCTCTGTGGCTCATGTTACTGCCGAACTTGGCTTCACCTCCCACCACCAACTAAACACAAAATAATAAATCATCTGCACTTAAACTAAAACATCTGGCCTACTTACAAGACACATCTGTGCCCTGGGTTCTGTTAGGCTCAAGGCCCTGCACCAAAGTGACTAATGGAACTTAATCCACATTGTTGGTTTCCTTGTTAACATCAGTTTGGACACCATTTGGATAATCAATCATATAATGAACTCTCATTTTAATATAGTTTTGTACTTTCTGATGGCCTTCATGTCTTCTGTAAAATTTACTTCATCGTAAAATCTTGAATCTTATTCCATAATTAAGAACCTACACTAGGGGCACCTGGGTGGCTCAGTCAGTTAAGCATCCAACATCCAACTCTTGATTTCTGCTCAGGTCATGATCTCATGGTAAATGAGTTTGAGGATTGCATCAGGTTATTTCACCTCCCATTATACTGTAGCACATAGCAGAGAATACTGAGAATGGAATGACTGTAAATATAAGAAATTAGTGAAAGAAAGAATAAATCTAAGTCATGGATATATAATAATTACTTTTTAAGTGATAACGTTGGATGGTTTATTCTGAGCAGTTGATTCTTTAATAATATTTATGGATTGCATCAATCAATGTTCCAAAAAATTTATTCAAAAGTAAATAATTTAGCTATTAACGTTTATGTCATTTGGAAGTCAATACTTCGAAAGACTACCAACCATGAGATTTTATAACAGTAAATTATTTTATAGCAGTAGATTAATGAAATATGCTTGGTTAATGGAGTTCATTCTGCTAACGAGATAAGGCAAGAGTAATATGAGAAATACTGCTACACTAATAATAACTATATGCATTTTCACATAATTTTTAATGGAAAAATCAGCAATCCAATTAATAACATCAAAAACTTTGAAGTCTTGACAATTATCACTTCTTGGAAATGCTTTAATTTTTATCTCTCATTTAAATAACATCCATTTTATTTACTTGATTATAATGCATATAGTATCCAAGTGAAAGTAAAAAATATTGAATTATATGATGCATCAATTATTTCATTAACTAATAATTTCATTATTTTATTATTGATAAGATATATTATATATCATTCCTATGAAATTGGCACATTCAGAAAAATATAACCCAACATAAATTTATTTCATTTGCTTATCTAAGAAGCAAACCAATGCACTTAACAATTAAAGAAATATTAGCTGTAGGTTTAAACATATTACTTTTTAGTTAGAAATCTTTAGTGAATAATTTTAATTCTCTCACCTCATGAGGCTCACTCATTAAATATATGTATAATACCTAACTCACAGGGTTATTAGAAAGTTTAAAGACATCAAGAAAGTGAAAAGACAGTCTATATAAAGGAGAAAATACTTGCAAATCATATATCTGACAAGAGTCTAGTACTCAGAATATATAAAGAACTCTTATAACTCAACAACAAAAGACAAATACCCAATTAATAATGAGCAAAGGACTTAAAATATACATTTCCCCAAAGAGGACATACCAATGGCCAACGAGTATGTGAAAAGATTGTCAGCATCATTAGTCACTAGGAAAATTAAAATTAAGACGGCAATGAAGTATCAATTCACAACAAGTAGGTTGGCTATAACTAAAAACAAAACAAAAGAAAACAAAACAGAAAGTAAAAGTATTATTAAGGATGTAGAAAAAAATTAGAATCCTTGCACATTGCTGGTAGAATGTAAAATGGCTCAGCTGCTATGGGAAACAGTTTAGGGGTTCTCCATAAAGGTAAACATAGATTTACCATATGACCCTGAAATTTCACTTGCAGGTATATGCCCAAAACATTGAAAGCAGATACTTGTACTTTCATGGTCATTGCAACACTATTCGTAATAGCCAAATAGTAGAAACAGCCCAAAAGTCCATCAATGGATAAACAGATAGACCAATTGTCATATACCTATAGAATGAAATATTACTCAGCCACAGAAAATAACTAAGTACTGATGCATGCTACATCAGGGATGAAGCTTGGAAATGTTATGCTAAGTGAAATAAGCCTGTCACAAAAGATCACATATTATTTCATTCAGATGAAATATTCAGAATAGGCAAATCTATATAAACAGTAGATTAGTGGTCACTTAGGGCTGGGAAAGGTAAGGGACTAGAGGTAAAAGTTTAAGGATACAGGTTTTTGGGGTTTTTTTGAAGTGATGAAAATATCCTAAAATTAACCATGGTGATGATTGCACATACCTCTCATGATGCTAAAAAAATTAGTATGTATACTCCTTTTATTTTTCAAATTTTAATTTAAATTCTAGTTGGCTAACATATAGTGTAGTACTGGTTTCAGGAGTAGAATTTAGTGTTTCATCACTTACATACAACACCCAGTGCTCATCACAAGTGACCTCCTTAATAGGCACCAACCACTTAGCCCATCTCCCACCCACCTCCCTCCCTCCATCAACCCTCAGTTTGTTCTCTGTCATTAAGTCTCCTGTGGTTTGCTTCTTTCTCTCCCTCTTTCTCTCTCTCTCTTTCTCTTTTTCTCTCTCTCTTTTGGCCTTAGCATCTACACTTTTAAAAGAGTGAAATATATGGTACGTGAATTATATCTCAAAGATATAAAATAGAAAAAAGAAAATGATCTTAGAAAGTTAGTATTATATTTTGTGGCATAACAACAAAAAATAAAAATAACACTTTTATTTTTCCAAACCACCTCTTATTCTCTACTGTATTTTATAACACTCTATATTGTGTATGTTTGAAGTTTGATCCTATCTTGTTTTTATGATCGATTTCTGAGTATAGCTGAACATGAAGTAGTAGTCTTCTAAACTGGCAAGAATTATAAGGCAAAATGCTAAGAATTCTTCTTGAATTTGCTCTTAAATTACATACCAAATTTTACATGAAAAAGGACAACAAACAATTCAAATCTGTTAGTAAGATTTGTTTTTAATTGCCTGGGGCGTTGCCCAAGGAATGTGACACTCAAAACACATAGTTCTCACCTTCTTGGGCTTCTGGGGTTGCTCAGTTGGTTAAGCATGTGACTTCGACTCAGGTCATGATCTCCTGGTCTGTGGGTTTGAGCCCTGTGTCGGGCTCTGTGCTGACAGCCCAGAGCCTGGAGCCTGCTTCGGATTCTGTGTCTCCCTCTCTCTCTGCCCCTCCCCTGCTCACGCTCTGTCTCTCTCTCAAAAATAAACATTAAAAAAAATAAATTAAAAAAAAAAAAACATAGGTCACGAGAAGTAGTAAGAAAAGCACTTCTGAAAGAATACTGAGTTTTTTAAATTTTTTTTTTTCAACGTTTTTTTATTTATTTTTGGGACAGACAGAGACAGAGCATGAACGGGGGAGGGGCAGAGAGAGAGGGAGACACAGAATCAGAAACAGGCTCCAGGCTCCGAGCCATCAGCCCAGAGCCTGACGCGGGGCTCGAACTCACGGACCGCGAGATCGTGACCTGGCTGAAGTCGGACGCTTAACCGACTGCGCCACCCAGGCGCCCCAAGAATACTGAGTTTTTAAAAGGCCTATTAGTACTTCTAAAATTTATATGAAAGCCTAACAGAAAGAAATGAGGCAATACCTCAATTCAGAGATCCTATAACTTGCTGGTGGCGGATATCATTCTTACATAGAAAGTTATGTTTCTTAAAAAAATAAATAACGGAAAATATAACTATAAGTAGAAGACAAATTACAGTGTTAAAAGTCATGAGCCCCAAACTACTAGATAAATATTCTTTGAGCATACGAGTTTTGTGTTTTTAATTTTAAGGAAAAACAAAAAACACAAACAGAAGCCCTTGTTCATTTGTTATGGCTCTATTGTCTAAAAACTTATCCTTTCTTCTTTTGAAAACTTCCTTTCTTACAATGTCCTCCCAAATGTAATAATCTTGGTGTCATCACCATTTTAAATAAGTGAGAAAATTAATATCATTTATTCTGAAAACAATATCTCTTTGTGATTATTTTCTTCACTTGGTTATCCAAAGTCCACAAACAATCCCCTGGACAATTCTCACAAACATGAGTAAAAACTGAGTTCTTTTTCCTGCGGTCACCTGGGCGTCTTTGTTGAAATTTGTCGCCTAAAGTATTATCCCCGAGCATGAATGGATTTAATTTAACAATCTTATATAATCCAGTTCTTACAGTGAACCATTGGTCTATCATCTAGATACTTCTTTAAAGTTTCACTTGACTTTAATTATTTTTCTAAAGATATATTTATTTAGCTCATATATGCTAGATACTAATACTGGGAATATACAATTTAACCCAAGGACTTGGGCCTTGCCCTCAGCATGTCTAATAGAATACATTGTAAATAAATATTGGTGAAAGTTATATTTGTTTTAAGTAATAGGATTTTCAGTGGAAGGAGGTGGGTGAAATAGGTGATGGGGATTAAAGAGTACATGTATCATGATGAGCACTAAGTAATGTATAGAATTGTTGAATCCCTATATTGCATACCTAAAATTAATATAATACTGCATGTTACCAATACTGCAATTAAAATTAAAAAGTTCATAAAAAATAAAATAAGGTACTATGGTTTCAAATTGATTTTTGAGCATTAAGCCTACGCTCCAGAATTAGGTGCAATATACTTCCACATTGGACTTGCAAAAAAAATGAGGGAAGCAACTAAACTGTGATTATTAAATCACTTATCTTCTTTGATTTCATTAAAAGCCTGAGGTGCTGGAGGAAGGTTTTAGAAGAGAATTTCTGTGGAAGAAGCTCTATTGTAAATCTCACCTCTTCCTCCCCAAATCCCCCCAAAGAGGGTTTCTAAGACTATATGTCTGTTCCTTATACCATGCTAAGCAAAAGAAATTTGGATGAAAGGTATAGGATATCCTATGTGCCCCACATTTGGAGAACAAAATGGACCATCCTGGAAAATTGAAAAAGGTAAGTATAAGCTGAATGCCTGAGTTGACAATGAAAGTAAGGGCAGGGGATTTTGTTGGAATTGTTTACACATTCATCCAGGCAACAGATGCCTGTGTGTTTTCTGTGAACAATATGTAGATAACATGCAAAAGAGGCCTTCCTTAGATTCAAGTTAGGTCATGTTTAATGAGCAGCCTGGAGGGACAGAGCTCAGAAGAACATGAGTTATCATCACATGTCTAGAGATGAATGAGAGATTACATGGCTTCATTTTTGTAACTACTGAAAAAAAGATTCAAAGAGGAAAATCTCTAACCCATAACAGACTTCATAGGATAAGCAACTTTAAGCATTTTCCAATTCCAATTAATATCATAACCATGCTAGACCCTCAAGAAATAATGTTTCTGCTTCACATTCTAGAATGGTCACAATTGTAGTTAACAAGAAAGAGGAGGAAAAAGACTGCAGGTGAAGAAAGAGAAAAAGTTGACTATATCTATCATTCAGCTGCACAATTATAAGTTTCTGCCTAAAGCAAACCTTAGCTGTGGGAATAGAGAGCCACATTTTTATTAGTTTTGGATGTTTTATTATTATAAGTGACTGGATATTTTAATTAAATTAATTGAAAGTGAATTAAATTACTTAAAGTAGTCATATGATCCTTTACATATCTGAAGAGTAAGTACTTAGAAAAGTAATGACAGTTGCTCTAGATTTCGTCCAAATTCAGGGTAAAGAAAGAGCCCCAAGAGCTGATTAAAGGAACATAAGACACAAGAAATATATGTGTATTATTTAAAAAACATCGGTATTTGATTTTCTCAACATAATGGTTACTTAAGAAACAAAATGTCTTTTTGAACTTCAACTAAGTAAACAGGGGAATCAGTTATAAGGAAAGAGTCAGTCTCACAAAACCCCAAATAGCCAGGCATCTGAGTCAGAAGAGAGGAGAAGCAGATAACACTGTCCAACCCCTTTCCTCACCCCTCATCTTTGTTACTCTTTGCATTTTGACACTCTCCAGATTTCCAACCCTCCCTTCTTGGTTCATTAGACAGAAAAAAAAAAAAAAAAAAAAAAAAGACCTCCAAGGATCCCATAGATCCAACTGCCCTAAGAGACTATTTATCTTTCTTCAGTCAAATCAATGTTTCCCAAAAAGTCTCTTCAGTCATGTCCAGGAGACTAGCCTTATTGCAAGAATATATCTGCTAATGAAATCAGCACTGTAACCATAAGAATGAGAGGAAAAATACTACAATAAGTGGTCACCACCAAAGAAATGAAATACTGTGTACTCAGTATTATGGTAAATGCAGTAGAGGAAAAGACATCTATCTAAATCAGATATTGGTGGGAGTGTTGAGAAGGAACATTAGAGTTGAACAGAAGTGATTTTATTACATGTAATAGGGCAAACAGTTCTTCCAGAGGATATGTTTGCCAACAAAAACTATCTGGATGTAACACGTGATGCTACAAGTGAGAGGTGTTTATATATTTAGAATTTTAACACAATCTGGGAAGTTTTGTCTTTTAGTAGAAAAACTAAAACCTTTATATTCATTGTCATTACTAATATTCGTTGGCTTTACCTCTGTCATATTGTTTACCTTTTTTTCAGTGCATGCTTCCTTTTCTATATATTTGTGCAATGTGAACTTGGCAAAGAGGTCAATTGTTGGGTGTAAGTCTAGAATCACAAACGTTGTTTTCAAAGCTTACATAGGGTTTTTTCTCTATTGAGTTCTGGCAGTTAGAATTGTATTGGAGAAGACATGATGGTGAATTTTTATTCCTTCCTAGATTATCTCTTCTTCATGCCTAAATTACACAGGCATTATTTTTTTTAACTTTAAAACTAAAAGAAAAAATAGCCAGTTATTTCTAGATATAAATCTAATTTCACTAATTTTGACTGTAATATGGCATGCTTATTGGATTTTTTTTTAATTGAAGCTTAATGAAAGTCTCCTTATGCATGTATTTTATTATTGCTACGTTTCTAATTGTTCATTTTCTCTTCCTCAGGAATACATGACATTCTTTGGAAACACTTTTGTAATTATCATTTTATCCTTTAAAATTTTTTTCTTTCCATCATAATACATCTTTCCTCTATATCACTGTTTTGCCTGTAAGGCTAATTCCACTCTTTGGTATCTTCAGTGTCTCTGTTAGGATGTACTAGAACATTGCTCTTCCTTTTAGTCACATCTTCTAAGTCTATCTGTCACTGGCTACAGGTGTTGGCAGTCTGTGGGGTCATATTTACTCCAGCAATGACTGACTGAAACGAGGGACCATGTGACACAAAGGAGATAAACTCACAGACTTGAGGGAAGCCCTCTGATTACTGACTCAGAATTTGATCCATGGTGTTAGATATTGAGTGGCTAATCATATTTGTGTGACAGACCTAATGACAAGGTCCTAAACTCCTGCTGCTAAGCCTTGTTCACTGCTAATGTTTTTGTTTGTTTGTTTATAGCTTCTCCTTGGACACTTCAATTTCTGCCTCCTACTGTAACACAAAACACCTTTATTTTAGTTTCTATACTTACAAAGTCTGTAGTCTTTTGTTTATTATTCATTGCAAAGATGTTCTTTTCTTATGTCTCTGCTACTATTTCATTGAGCCTTATTGAACATCATTAAAATAACAGATTTCTAAAATATTACTACAATAAATCACTTTTAAAAGCTATATTTTCCTTACACTTTCAAGATACGGTTTTCTCTTTATCAGACTGCAGTCTATTTCCATGAGTCCGGCTTTATTTTCTTTCTTATTATTCATCCTCTAAGGAGCACATATACACCTAAAATCAAACTCTGTCAACTATTCTATGTGTGTGAGTTGTACAATGTTCTTTTCCCATTTGCTGTACTAAATTCCTTTCTCCTTTGTACAGACTGAAAGTTAATGAAAAACAACAACAGGAACAACAGTGCAAAGTTCTTTCCTCAAATTCTTGCCCCATGCTCATGACTCTTCCTGTCTGTACCCAAACCTGAGTTATTAACTTAACTGGATTAGATACTAGGATGCAAATGTCATTCTTGCAAGGCCATCTTTCCCCAATCTCATATGTCTCTTCAGCTGCTTACTTCAATGCTGTATCTTCTCCCATTTAGGCCACAGGAAAAAGAAAGCATGAAGAGTTTCCCCAATATTAGACCCAGTATCTTGCCATTGACTGAGATTTTCTGTTCAAATCCATAGGGCTTGCAGAAAACAGAAACCTCTTCTTAAATGGGATGGACATCAATCTTAATTTTCTCTCATGTGTGTCATCTTTTGCTATTTTTGCATTGAAATTTTAAAGAGGAGTTGGAAAAAATGCATCCCTCCTAATAGTCATATGCTCTGTCTGTATTGGTAATTCAAACTTAAATTCCTAAGCCTGAATTTGAAGCGTTTCTCTTTACTTATACTCACATAGCATTTAGTTTGTGTTTATTTTCTTACCTAAACACACATGAATAAAAGAAACTATTTATACATTTAATGGAATAAAGATACTTCCACTAAAAAATAGAAGGATATGAAGAGTAAATATTTAACAAATCTACATAAAATTTACTTAAAGATGCCAGTGATAGAGCAGGTTTTTTTTTTAATTTTAATTAGTTTGGAATTTTCTAAGATAAAACTTAAATGAAGTAATTTGAATTGAATCTCTTTACATATATTCTAAAAAACCACTAATTCAATACCCATTTATGATAAAAACTTTCAGCAAACTAGGAATAGAGGAAACATACCACCACATAACAAAGGTCACAAAAAATAAACAAAATAAAATAAAATAAAATAAAATAAAAACAAAACAGCTAACATAATAATGAAAACCTGAAAGTTTTTCATCTAAATTCAGGAACAAGAGAAGATTGATAAATCTTTCCACTTTTATTCAACCTAGTATAGGAAATGTTATCCACAGCAATAAGGCAAGAAAGATAAATAAAGGCATGTAGATTGGAAAGGAAGAGAAAAACTGTTAATATTTGCAAATGACATGATGCTATAAATAGTAAATCCTGACATGACTATCAAAAAACTGTTAAAACTAATAAATGAATTCAGTAAAGTTGAAGGATACAAAATTAAGATACATAAATCTGGCATTTATATACACTAATAACAAACTATCAGAAAGATAAATTAAGAAAGCAATTCCAGGGGCACCTGACCTGGGTGGCTCAGTCAGTTAAGCATTCGACTCTTGATTTCAACTCAGGTCATGTTCCTGCGGTTCATGGATTCAAGCAACGTGCTGGGTTCTGCACTAACAGTGCAGAGCCTGCTTAGGATTCTCTCTCTCCCCCTCTCTCTCTCCGCCTTCTCTCTCTCTCTCTCTCTCTCTCTCTCTCTCTCAAAATAAAATAAATACACAAAAAAAGAGAAATCAATTCAATTTACAATAGCATCCAAAAACTATAAAATACCTTAGGATGCATTTAAACAAAAAAGTGAAAGATTTGTACAATGAAAATGATAAGACACCGATGGAAGAAATTTAAGACACATAATAAGGAAAGATATTCTGTGCTCATGAATTGAAAGAATTAATATTGTTAAGGTATCCATAT
Organism: Neofelis nebulosa; assembly: GCF_028018385.1. NCBI lineage: Eukaryota > Metazoa > Chordata > Mammalia > Carnivora > Felidae > Neofelis > Neofelis nebulosa. The sequence goes on along the minus strand of NC_080784.1, from coordinate 90,725,386 downwards.
TACTCAAAGCAATCTACAGATTCAATGCAATACCTATCAAAATTACAATGGCATTTTTCACAGAACTAGAAACAATAATTCTAAAATTTGTATCAAACCACAAAGGATCCCAAGTAGCCAAAGCAATCTTGAGAAAGAACAAAGTTGAAGGTATCATGCTTACTGATTGCAAACTATACTACAAAGCTACAGTAATCAAAACATTATGGTATTGGCATAAAACCAGACACACAGATCAACAAAACAGAACGGAGTCCAGACATAAGCCCACACATGTATGGAAAATTTCTTGCAACAAAGGAGACAAAAATAAAATACAGAAAGGACAGTTTCTTCAATAAATGGTGCTGGGGAAACTGGACAGCTGCATGTACAAGAATTAAACTAGACCACTATCTATATACCATACACAAAAATTAACTCAAAATGGATTAAAGACTAAAATGTAAGTCCTGAAATCATAAAATCCATAAAACAAAATAATATGGCAACCTCCTTGACTTTGGTCTTTGCAGTTTGTTTGTGGATCTGATGCCAAAAGCAAGGGAAACAAAAGCAAAAAATAAATAAATAGAACTGTGCTAAATTAAAAAGTTTCTGTGAAGCAAAGGATACAATAATCAAAATAAAAAAACAGAAGATATTTGCAAGCATATACCCAGTAAGAGGTTAATAACCAAAATATATAAAGAATTCACACAACTCAACAGCAAAAAAAAAAAAAAAGAAAGAAAGAAAGAAAGAAAAAGAAAAAGAAAAACAAAACAAAACAGAAACCCGATTAACAAATGGGCAGAGATTTTGAACAGACATCTTCTTTTTTTCCAAAGACATACAAATGGCCAACAGACACATGAAAAGGTGTTCAATGTCATTAATTACTAGGGAAATGCAAATCAAAACTACAATGAGCTATGACTTCGCACCTATTAGAATGGCTATTTTCAACAAGACAAGAAATAACAAGTGTTGGAGAGTATGTGGAGAAAAATCATTGCACACTGTTGGTAAAAATGTAAACTGGTGCAGCCAATATGGAAAATGATATGGAAGTTCCTCAAAAAATTAATAATAAATCTTTCACATAACTCAACTCTACCACTTTTCAGTATTTATCTGAAGAATACAAAACACTAACTTGAAAAGATATATCCACCCTTATGGTTCTTTGCAACATTATTTGCAATAGTCAAGATATGGAAATAATCTAAGTCTCTGCTGATGGATGATTGAATAAACATATATTGATAGATATAGCTATAGATGATATAGATATAGATATATATGTTTACTACCCATCCATAACAAAATAAAATCCTGCTACCTGCAGCAACATGGATGGATTTTGAGGGTATTCTGCAAAGTGAAATTTAGTGAAATGGAAAAGGCAAATTCCATAAATACCATATTATTTCACTCACATGTGAAACCTGAAAAAACTGAAACAAACAAATAAGCAGAGAAAAAACTGATGGTTACAAGAGAGGAAGGAAGGTGAGGGGTGACTGAAATGAGTAAAGGAGGTCAATTGTTTGATTATGAATAGTACCTAGACTTTTGGTGGTGGTCACTTTGTATTGTATGTGCATGTAAAAGTATAATGTTATATTCCTGAAACTTATATGATGTTATATAATAATTTTGCCTCAAAAATTTTTTTCATAGAATGTATACCTCTTGCATACGGGAGAGACACTAAGAAACTGAGTGACTCCCAAAATTTTGAAGGGGGTAGTCAGTTACCGGAGGTTACCAGGAAAAGAGGAAAACCGCACTAAACAAGGGTAAAGTTTTTATGCAAATTTAAGCCCTTGGCTTTTCCACCAATAAGAGAGTCTAGAGATTGAGTCATCTCTCTCTTCCTGGTATGGCAAGGGAGACACCCTAACAAAGATTTCCCTTATACATGTAAAAGTCTCTTACAGGATGAAAACTCTAATCAGTCTTCTGAAGTTTAGCTGCATATGCTATTTGTTTAAAATAATCCCCATACCAAAGAGACACATTTTAGGATTGCAAATTTCAGCTCCCCTTCACCCTTAACTTTTGTGAGCACTTTATTATCTAACTAGTCTAATTAGGTGATAACACTAGTTTTTTTTTTTTTTTTCTCTTTTTAACGTCTCCCTCTCCTATTTATTCAAGACAGAAAATAGGTTTAAAAAACAATAAAATTAGATAAAGTGGTACAAAATGATTATGTGGTATTAATGTATGAGAAAACATATAATTTCCTGGGTCTCAGAAAATAAAGATTCAGAAAATTTTCACTCCTCCAAAAATCTTTATGTTTGTAGAAATGCTACAAACCATAAAAAACAAAAGCTACTTCATAAAAGCAAATACACATCTTGTGGATAATCATTATTAAGTAAAATAGGACCTGATTCATCCTTATTATGTAAATAGTGATGCTTACTTCCCTGGTCAAAACTCTGGGCATCAGGATTTTGACTTCTCAAATTGGGTAATTCTACTGGGTTTAGATATGCATCTAAACAGCTACAAATTAACTCAGATTTTTTTAACATGACAATAGAGTTAGTCTCTTAGGAGACAACTTGATTTAAATATACCCATATTTTATATGTCTTAATATAGAAATGATAGATATGTGAATAAACATGTTATGTATAATGCATATATATATCTGAAAGTAATACATGGTGAAAATTGCAGTATAGGTCCAAGTTTTAGTGCCAAATGCTTCCTATTTTATTATTGATAAATCTCTTAGCTAAAAATATCCGTGATCATGTACTCTCTTGTTTTATGTTCTGAGTTTTTCTCCTGTCTAAATCTTCCTTCTACATCATCTGCTGATTGACTTCTCTTTTCACTGCAAGTTCATTTCCTACATAGACCTCAACAGACTTACACATTCTTTTCATAATTTGTTGAATACTTTTCTCTGTGAATGACCCAGATGCGATGCATGGGTGAGTATTTCTGGCAGTTATAAGTGTACTACACTCTTCATAATCTAATTAAATGTATACCTTACTAAGGGAGGGCTAATGATATCCTCTCTTCTGATTATTTATAATTAGGACACAGAAAGAACCCATTTTTGTGAGTGATCAAAGTCTGAAAGTATAGAGTTCTATTGTTCTATGATGAAAAACAAAAGGAAAAATTAGTTGAGAGGTGGGGAGGAAAAAAAAAAGAATGAAGTAAATGCATTTCACAGAGAGCCCCTGATCCAAATTATAATCTTCACTTGCAAAAATTTTTGAAATAGCCTCCTAACTTAATGGTCTTTCTGCTTTTCTTCTCATGCTTCTTTGGTCTATTTGATCCCAGAAGACAGAGTGTCATGTTAAAATATAAGCATGACATTCCTCTGCTTACAATACTATAAGGGCTTCTCATCTCAATCAAAGTAAAATCTGTTGGGGAGAGAAAAATTTTCCCCTGCCTCTCTGAGCTCTTTTGGGATCTGATAATTAGGCTAACATTGCACAGATCAATAGGAGAGAAACCAATTTAATTGCATACATATGAGGGTCCCATGAGAATATAAAACCCAAAGAATTGACTAAATCAGGCAGCTTTCATACCTTTTAGACAAAGAAACAATAAACTCTGAAGAACTGAGAAAAATTTTTTGAAGAATTGCTAAGAGAAAAAAACTTAAGCTTGGGTGCTAATTAGTAAAGAAATTAAGGATAATTTGTTAACAGAGCCTTCTTGGACCTATATTTCATATTTTTGTCCATAAAGATATCTATCTACCTCCTGGTGCAGGGAGGGTATCTCTCACATGGGAGGTTTATTTCCTACTTTCAGGGCAACATAGAAGAGGGTCAAGTTTCCTTCTTGCACCTGCTGTTTCTCAAATAACTTTAATTTAAAATAATCAGTATGCCAGAGTGGCATATTCTGGGGAAGGCTGCCCTTAACCACATCAAATCCAAAGATCTAACAATGCTCTAGATGGCGAAACATCATCTGTACAGTTCTTTCTACACAGCTGCACAAAGGAAGCCCATAACCAACCCTGACTAATGTTATTTTTATCATTATTTTCATTTATATATGACTTCACAGTTCATGGGATCGAGCCATATGTGGAACTCTGTGCTGATAATGTGGAGCCTGCTTGGGATTCTCTCTCCCCCTCTCTTTCTGCCCTTCCCTTGCTCTCTCTCTCTCTCTTTCTCAAAATAAACAAACTTAAAAAATAAATTATATGTAAGGAAAAATAGGCACAGAAAGACATACTGAAGTAAAGAGTCCTATTTCAAATTCTTGAGTCTATTTCTACCTACAGGGAAAAAAAATATGACAACTAGTGAAATAAAGATAAAGATAAAGAACTAGGAATAAAAATAAAGAACTAGTGAAATAAACAAAGTACAATAAAGGTGGTAAAATATAAATATTAATTCCCCAAAGAGTAAAGGGTTTTGTGAAAGTCCCAATGGAAATGTGAAAAAAAATCATGAGTAGAAATCCCTATAATTCAAGAACATTTTTTGAATTCATTAATAATGAGAGATACTGAAAATGATTCTGACACTGACAGAAAAAAAAAACATTAAAATTTATCAGTAAAGAGTAGCTATTGCTTGTGATCAGATTCTCCCTATCTATTGATTTCAATATTACTAAACATAAGAACTGAAGCAGCTATAGTAGAAATTTGTAGCAGCTAGTTATATCTTATGAGGGAGAAGTCAGTGTCTGGGCAGGGGATTCTGCTGTTTTCTATCACTGTTTATTAATTATAAAATATTTCTATTATTTTCTATAGGTTCATACAAATTGGTTTAGAAATGTCCTAAAATAGTTTGTGGACAGTCCCAGAAATGAAGAATAATGGCCATTACATTTCAGTTATTAGGTGCTTTAATGTGTATATGTGTATTCACATTCAGTTTCTGATTAAGACATAAAACACAAAATTCAGTAATGTTGCCAAAGTTGCATAGCTATGAAGTGGCCTAGCTTGGAGTTGAATTCAGGTTCTATCTGAATCCAAAGCTGGTGTTCTTAACCACTGTGCATGAAAACTTTCCTTTGAGATTTTTGGATGAATCAGTAGGAGAATATAAATGTTCAACATCTTTAAAGTGCTTATAAATAAAATTATAGACATTGGGACATTTTATGCCTAAAACTTTAGCATACATCTTTTAAAAATCAGAGCGTTTTTAAGATAGCTAAAATACCATTAATACATCTAAAATAATGAGAATTTTATATATCATATAATATTGTCTGAGCTTCTCATAGCTTTTTTTTTTTTTCTTTTTTACTGGTTCATGTTTCTACTTTTGGGCCTCCAATTATAGGTATGTTAGTATGTTCTTTCCCTCTAAATCTTTTTCTAATACTTTCACTTTTTTTTTTTCTGTTAAATTTTATTTATTTCTCTTACTCTTATCCTTTATATCCTCACTTTCTTTACTTTTTCTGGTCTCTTTTCTCCCTTTTGCTACTTGTAAATTCGTCTAAACTTCTGAAATGCTTTTTTCTTGAATTAATTTCCTGATTCAGTTTGTAATTTAAATCCTTTTATTTCTTTTGGTTTTCTGTGCTCATGCCGGTGTGTACTTTAATTATAATCTCATTTCATTGACATAGCCATTTTTCTTCCTCATTGTTCATATTTGAATCAATGGAATTTTCCTGGTCAAGCTATTAGCAGAATGATCTAATGGAGAAAACAGGAAAATGTAAGGATATTTTTTTCTGGTGTCTCCACTCAAAGGCTCTTTCTTCTCTTGCTAGAGTTGAGTGGCATCTTTACAAAACAATGCTTCCACCTTAATTCCTTTTGTACTGCCTACACTTTATTCCCTTGACCAATAGCACAGTGACCTGCTCTATTTATTTTCAGCATTCATAGCAGTTTCTGCATGCATTAGAGCCTCCTACCTTCTAGAGTAAATTCACTGTATTCATTGATTTTTGTATTCTCTGGAATCAACCACATCTCTGACCCCTTGGCCTTCCTTATTCTTATTCAACATCTGGCATAATCCTGCAGACATTTTTTCTTCTTATGTGTATTTTTTCCACTATCATGTATAGTAAGTCATGTTAGGATTGATAGTTTTCTTCTATCTTCAGGATTTTCTGAGGGTTGAAGATATGGCAAGCTTTGACCATGCTTCCAATTATTTTGTATGGTTTTCATGAGGCTAATGAAAGATTTTGTTCTAAGTTACTGCTATGCTTCTATTGTTGATGATTTATTTTTGTAGGCAGAATGGATGAAGTAAGAAAAGATGCCAAGATCTATGAACTAAAAATATAGAAAAGATTCTTTTGGAATTGTGTGTTGCTTAATTTGTGTATTGTTTATTCATAACTTTGGCATTTATTGAGTGCTTGTTACATGAAATATGTTTTTTACCCTATTATCTTCACTTGTAGTAATTCATCTAATCCTCAAGATAGCTAGTGACGTAAATAACACTATTTATCCTTATTTTAGAGATGGAAAAACTTGATCACTACAAGCTCAATTAAGTTGCACAATATCACCTAACTTTCAGATAGCAGAACCTGTACCCAAGTGATCTGACTACCGACCAGCCATATTAATTTGTATGTAGGGAGTCAAAATAATGGAAGAAGAAGAACAACAACAAGAACAAGAAGAACAAGAACAAGAAGAACAAGAAGAAGCTTTCTGTTCAAATAGCACATCTTTTTTAAGCAAGTTAATACATTTTAAAATATCTTTATCGTAGGGAATTTTAGAGTTTTATGTTCAATAGACTTGGAATGATCCTTATGGACATTATATACTATATCCCTTTAGTTCATGTATTTTTCAAAAAAAAATCCTTTTTATAGCATTCTGTAATTATACTAAGAAGTAACACCACTTATGGTGAATTAAGGCAGATTTTCTAATATAGATTTCAATAATTGAATTTCTTAGTAACAATTCCTTTTTCTGTCCACAGTAAGGGAAACCACCAGTGGTTACATATAAGTTAAAGTGAGGAATTGAAAAATGTTGTCTTACATTATTCAATAAAAAAGAATGTGTCCACTGTGAATTTCAATGTATTATAACTATCCTGAAACTTTGAGTTATCTAAGTCTGGATAACAGTTTCTATTTGTATTAGTCCCTCTAACTATACTCCGACAGCTTTTCTGTGAAAGTTTTATATATGAGATAAATATTTTTACGGGAAATAAAACAGTATACACTACTATATAGATGTATTTGATTTTACTTGCAATATAACAGACATGAGACATTTATTTCTTTTTGAAATGAATCTATTCTCATGCAAGTTTTACTCTTCATCACATTCGAAATTTAACACCAAGAAACTACCAGAGTATGAGAAAGTTCTGCTAAATATCATTAGTAAATCATCATTAATAAATAGTCATATCATTAGTAAATATTTCAAAGTATGAAAGTAATTTTACTTAGTGTTACCTTAAATGTATTTTCACACCCTTAGCATTTTTTATCATTCTATTTTCTTCTACGGTATTGTATTTCAGCACAGAAACTTTTTCAAGGATATAAATCTATATATTCTTCTGACACTGAAACTCACTTTTGCTGGAAACTTTAATATGATACTCAATAATTCAAAATAACTAATTTCTTAACATGTATTACATCAGAGATAGAATTAAATAGGAATTGAATGAAGACCTAAATATTCAATGAAGATATATTTTATATCATTTCTCTTATTAAGAAGAGGAGATGAACAATGGTAGCATTAGTATCATATCACAGTTAGTTTTGTTGAATTATATCATTCTGCTTGTAATAATCTCCTTGTATGGAAAATCAAATGTCACCTTAAAACATTTATAATTGGCATTTCTTCCTCTGTCATTTGGTTTACTGCTACCCAGGTATTTGATAATAATAAGACTGGAGTTGATTTTTTGATTCGCTTTGATGTTTTCAAAGCAGGAAATGCTTTCGAATCATTTTCTCTGTGTAATCTGAATTCAGGTAAAGAATTCCACAACTTGTCAGAATGCTAATTAAATGTAATAATAATTTGTGTAACCTGCTGTGATACTAAAGTGGCTAATGGCAATCACTTGGATTTCCAACAAGGAAGGGTTTGTTTTAATGCACGTGTCTAATTTAAGAAGTTCACAGTGTTATTATCACATAATATTGTCATTTGCTGAGAATAAGTCAAAGCTAATAGTTAACTGATTATTCCTGAAGAATTTATAGTTGCTTATAAAGTCAACACAGAAAATCTATTTCCAATGAAAGAAATATCATATCAAGTAGTAATTTAAAAATTAACGGGGAAAGTATCTCAGTCAACTCCCAATTCCTAGATGTTTTTTTAATAACCCATGGTGTTTTCACAGTGAGAAACATTCTAAATTTACACATAAATTTGTGGCTTGCTATCCTAATATCTGAGTACAGGTGCTCTGGACACAGCACAGTGGATACAGAGAGACCACAATTCATGCTCTGAGAGAAGTAATGATGGAAAGTTACATAATGCTCAAACAGCTACTTCCTTAGGAAAAAGGAAACTATCCAGAAAGTCACACATCTCAGAAAATATATTGGAAACTTGGGACCTAGGTATTTTTATAATCCTTTTTCCCTTTTTATAGAGCTGTTTTGCTTTTAAAAAATCATCTTTGTTCAAAAAGAGCTGGTATTTTGTTTACTATATGCTGACAGAACTTTTCTCATATTTTAACAAACGTCAGAATTTTTCTATTTCAAGAATTAATTCTAAATGTTACCATCAAATAGAATGTTTATTTTATTTTAAAATATTTATTTTATTTTTTTTATCAAATGTCAAAGGTCAACAATGCTATTACTCTTGAAGCACAAAGCAGATGTTGACGTAAGAATGGCATAGTAGGGACGCCTGAGTGGCTCAGTCAGTTAAGCGTCTGAGTTGGGCTCAGGTCATGATCTCGCGGTCCGCGGGTTCGAACTCCACGTCAGGCTCTGTGCTAACAGCTCAGAGCCTGCAGCCTGCTTCGGATTCTGTGTCTCCCTCTCTCTCTGCCCCTCCCCTGCTCACACTCTGTCTCTCTCTGTCTCTCAAAAATAAATAAACGTTAAAAAAAAAAATGGTATACTATATGCCTTACTATGGGTGTGACATTGGGGCACCAGACATTCTGAAATGCTCCTCTGTCCCACCATAATGTCCAACCCTAATCTCTGGAACCTGTGAAGATGATATTACTTCTTTAATTGTGTTATATTATATGATACAATCAGCACTAAGATAGTAAGATTAGTGAGATGGATCTGATCTAACAACGCAAGCCCTTAAAAGCAGAGGCTTTTCTCTGGTAGCAAAATGGGGGGAAATCTGAAGTACGAGAAGGGGTTGATGGGCCATACTATCGCTTGAATTTGGCAAGACCATGTGCTTGGAAACGGGCAGCCTCTATCTGAAAGGCAGCAAGAGAACACACATCTCCTGTGTCCACAAGGAAATGAATTCAGCCAATAATACAACGAGATTGGCAGTGGATTATTCCCAAGAGTCTTCAAATAAGAGATACCTGAGTCTGTGAGCCAGTTGAGTCGGCGCAGACTTCTCACCTACACAATTGTAAGATAATAAATGGATTTCATTTTAAGCGGCTAATTTGTGATCATTTTTTATGTAGCAATAGAAAAATCATACAGAGATGGTAAAAAAAAAATAGCCACATCCAGTGTTAAACCCACATTGTAGGGGTGCCTGGGTGGTTCAGTTGGTTAAGCATCCAACTTCACCTCAGGTCATGATCTCACTGCTAGTGAGTTCGAGCCCCACATCAGACTGTGCTGACAGCTCAGAGCCTGGAGCCTGCTTCAGATTCTGTCTCTGTCTCGCTGCCCCTTCCTTGCTTGCACTCTGACTTTGTCTCTTTCTCAAATATAAAATAAAACATAAACAAAAATTTTAAAACCCAAATTGTAAATGCTGTTTGTGTTAACTTGTTGCAGCAGCAATAGAAAACTAAAAGTGGAATGTGTGCTGTTATGATAGAGTCTCTCTAAGCCTTATCAGTAACCCTCCCCCCAAAAAAAGAATGCCTCTTTCTTATGTGTTTCAAATATTAGGTAAATAGCCTAACTACAGTTGTTACAAATCAACATTTGTTTTCTGTTTAGAACACATGACCTATATTGACATGAATGCATAACAATTTTATACCAGTCATTTCCCTGTTTGATCTCAGATCTACCTCTAGTTTTCAGGGAATTGACAACTTGCAAACGTCATTCCTCATATTTCTTTACCCACTGGTTTCACTTAGGTTCAGTCAATGAACTAAGCACAGACGCCAAGAGCAGTTAAGTAAGGAAAGGCCAAGGCAACTCCATCTCTAGTCATTGTTCCAGCACAGGTTCACATTTCAGCTTTGCCTTGATGCACTTCCTCCCTCCATGTACCAGTTCCTACAAGTAGGCCTGAGAATTACCTCCAGCTCTGCGGGTTCAGCTCCTGCCCAGTGTTCATGGCTCCTGTACCCTAGTAACATCATTGCTCTCCCCAGTCCCTGTTGCCCTAAGGGACTTTCTGAAGTTGTTTTCCTGTTACTTCACATTCCTCTTTTTTTTCAGGTCTTCAAGTACCTCTATAACTAGTTCTGTATACTATACTTACTATATTGAGTTATGTGGTATAGATTCTCTTTTACTGATATGAACCTAACTGGTATAGTTCTTGTTACTAGAAGCAATGTCAAGAAACAGAATTTAAATAGGGATTCTAGAATTGGGCTACACCCCTCTTTGAGCTAAAGCACACTGGTGATTTCACTGACAGTGGGAAAAGGGGTACTAAATATTCATGGCATGAAGTTACTTCATTACTGCTTAAAATATAACCAGTGGTTGTTATTTGAAATCAAGTCTTCCAGAGATGAAATTGCTATTGCCCTTGATCATCATAGTAGAAATGATGACTATAGAGTTCATATGAGATAGCTACTTCTGGCTATACTGTAAAGGAAAATGATAAAATCTTGCATTAAATCAAGTACTCAAGACACAGAGTAGCATAGAGCTTCTATTGTGGCTCTGAAATAATATCTTGTTTCTTACAGCCACAGGGTTGACAGGGCTAAGTATCAAATTCTAAATTTAATCATGCCAGTTGGGAAATAATAATGCAAATTGAATGAAAAGTCTTACTGAGTTTTTAAAAATAAAGGTTAGAATACTAAAAAATGAGTTCATAAGATGTGGAATGGAAATCTTTCATCGGAATCAGAAGAGTCTGTGCAACTTGAACCATTACGTTACCCCAAGCCTTCTTCTGCTGCCATTGGAAGAAGTCCCTCCCTTTTCTGGGGAGACATCTTTCCCTGCTTAAAGACCCTGTAAATAATCTCACTTTGAGGTAGGATATCTATTCTCCTCAAGACCCACCCTCATCACTCTTCTTTGCCTCTAGACTCTTAACAGGACAGATCCCAGCATGCTTCATCTGATCTGAGATGAGATATCATATTCAAAAAAATAATTGAAAGTCTGGATCATTTATTTTGGCAGGAACTGAGGGACATGAGGAGAAACAGATTCTAAGTGTGCTGAGCCCTCTGTAACATGGATTGAGTCAAATTTATCCATCTGTGTGTATTTTCTTAAGATTTTTTACTTCAGTGTGTTAGTTTCCAGAAGCTGGAAGTCACCCTAGCACTGTGTTTGAATAATTCTCTAAAAACTACACACAAAAGTGAACCACATTCAAAAAGACTGAGATGTCAGAAAGCCCGGGTGGGAGGAGGAAAAAGAAATCTGAAGGAGATGCAAATGTTAGAACAGATTTATGATGAATAACACTAGTTACACCAGAAATACCCAAATTACAGTTCCTTTGCCAAAGCACTACTAACTACCTTTAAGTGGGAAACACCATTGTCTGTGAAATCTCTGAGTGGTTTTCCTCCGAAGCCCAAGGTTAATGTTGGAAGCTGCCTTTACTGAAATAAAAGCCTTGATTTTCAAGGTACTATTGGGATCCTGGAGTGATAATAATAAAAATTAATCATCAGAATAAAAAATGCCCATCAAGGCAGCTGTTGGGGTGGATTGACAAATAGAATGCTTTGATATTCAGGCAACTCTAAGTTGTGGCTGAGTGATTACTAGATTCCTAGATATATTAAAAAAAAACCTTCAAGCTAGTAAAATATTATCTGATTATATAACTGAAAAACAAACAAACAAAAAAACCCCACCTCTACATCTATTGAAAAAAAACTTGGTTTAAGTCAGACAACGGGAAAGTACAGACTGTCACTCAATTCCAAGATGCAGTATAGAGACTCAGAGCCTTTTGACTAAGGAGAAGTTTGGATCCCTTGAGCAAATATCCTTGAACAATGCCACAAGTGTATACCATAAGTCACTCAATAAACTTTTTCCAAATGAACCTGAGGCTGTTGGCACAGCATAATAAGAATGCTGTGCCATTCAATAAGAATGAAGTCAAAGGCATTTGGCGATAAAAGTTGCCAGTATAATCCATTAACTGAGAAAATTTAAACCTGCTAGCTTTTATTGGGACTCATAAATAAAAGGCTATGCTGCAGTCTTGTTGAAGTTCAAGCCATGCTTACATTTAGGCCTTCTATGTCATTTGAGGATTGACATGTTTGTGGCATGTAAAGATGGAGCTCATGGGAGCCTCTGGTAAAATGGGGGAAGTTACTGTGACAGGCTCCAGGATTTTGGAGCAAAACCATTGAAATTATTATACTGGACAAACCTTCTTTTTGTTTATCTGATGTTAACTTTTCCTGGAAGGGAAGGCGGCCTGTGGTACCAATGTTACTGATTCATGGCATCATACAGAAGTTTGAAAAGAAAATATTAGACCACTGATAAAACAATACTTAAGAGAGAGACATATAGACAAACCTCTTAGTGTGTTTTAGCATGAAATGTGATAATTTTCTATTTCATGTAAATACTCACAAAAGCCTTCCCACTGTAGAGTCTGTTAATAATCCTATGGATAAGATGGTTCATTGTTTGAGTATCCATTGAACAGACCACTATGAATTCATTTTCCTTGCTTTTAGAGATCCTGTCAGCTAACATTCTTAGGTTTTTATTCACCATTGTGTTTGATATCATACACATGATTGCTTCCCACCAAGACGCTTGATCCACTGCAAAAGAATCCAAAAAATGCCTTTGTGTCTATGGGCTTTAATGATCTCACCATATACTCTATTATTCAGAGCAGCTTGCCAGTAAAACAGTGGAATGATTTAGCAATGACTCATTCTGGAGCCAATTGGCAGAAAATACCCTATAGGATTTGTTTATTCTGCTCTAGTTGGGTAGAGAGAGACCTTATTGGTAGAAAGAAGAAGCTTTAATTGATGCATTCCTGGAAAACAATCTGAAATTGAGGCTGTTTGCATAAGATCCTGCAGAGAGCTTAGCGTCCCAGACTGAAGAAGAGGCTAAGATTCAGAAAGTCAAAGATCCAATATCTCCAGAAACAAGAGAGGACTTGATACAAAACCAAAAACATTATAATGCCCTGTCACTTCCCCGTAATTAAAAAGAATAAAATCATAAACTCAAAAACTGTTGTAAACAAATCCAACCACGTTCTTCTTCACAGTAAGTACTTCCTGCGTATTTAAAATTTTCTTGCTTTCAAATATAAGGTTTTTGTCTGGTGTCTGTGTGTGTGTTTGTGCCTGTATGGTCTTGGCTTTTTTACTGGGTAATCCAGCACTGACAAGAACCTGTGGTACAAGATAACCAGAGCTATCAGGTTTCCTCCCCCACGTGAATAATCTCTAAATTTGCCATATTAAGGTCAAAAAAGGTAGTATAGCAGCAAACTTACCGTCTAATTCTATTGAGAAGAGATGCCATAAAATCTTTCTCGTACCTTCTGCATAGACTGCGAGCAAGACTCTGCCACTAAGTCCTAAGTCTTCACACTTTTGAAAAGTCTCCTGTGCTGCATATAGGAGGGATCCTAGATGGTTTCTTCATGATCTCAAAGTTGTATACTTTCCTTCAATTGAGAAATTTACTTATTTCCTCCTGAAATCCCCTTTAAAGATTCTGGACAAAACATTTTCAGAGCAAAAAGAATGGTCTTTGTTTTTCCTCCAAGAGTGAAACATCTGCTTATTGGCATGCCCGCTCTGCTTCCATTTGACAAAAGGTGTCAGATGTCAATGGTCTCAAGCTGAGTAACATGTGCCTCAGTTCTTTGAAGAGGATGAGAGAATCATCCGTAGAAGTAGGACACCATTCATGGTGAGGGATGCTGCAACTTTTCAGTTTACTCCTTAAGTTCTCAGAGATATGATATACAAGTTTATAGAAACATTTTTAAAAAGGAGTTATTTAATAGTACCCTCATGAAAACATTTAATATTTGCCTGGCAAAAAGCTAAGCGCTTATTTTATCTAATATGAGGAACAAAGGTATGAAGTTGATATTATTCATGACTCCTTTTGTAGGTGAGAGTAGAAAGGCTTAGAAAGGTAAAATAAATCACGTGAGGTTACAAAACTAAGACTTGCTAGATCTAGGATCCTCTCTGATGTCTATTTCTAGGTTACAGCATTATGGATTCATTTTTATGTCAATTCAGTTCTACTGATGGCTTTTGTTTCTAATTTTTCTGTTATGGGAAATAAACTTAGTTTTTATGAAAACTCTTTGATTATTATTGTTTATGATGTCAAAAGCCTGAAATAAAAAAAATTCAAGTAGTTATTAAAAATCTGTCTCTCTGCTGAGCATTAGGCGCAGAGAGCCAGGCCATTAGCATTGCTGTGTAAATCATGTGGTTTGCCGGTGTGAGACCACAACTGATGGAGGAACCATGACAACCTGGCAAGGTTTGTTCCTCATTTAACTAAGCTAGTGGTGACCAGATTCTCACTAAGTTGTTTTTTTTTTTTCCCCATTAAAAAAAAAAAAAATGTGTTTGTGTCTATGGGTTTTAATGATCTCACCATATATTCTACTCATTAAAAAAAAAAAAAAAAGGTTCCCATCTCTGGGTTTTATGATATATTCTCTGACTTTAAATACTATCAGGTAATTCAAAAACATTTAATAACATTGTGCTGATCAAAGTATATCCGCTGCCCAAATACAAGTCAGTTTTTGACCTTTCATGTGGATAATTACTAAAGGTTTTTTTACATATATATATTTATCATTGTTTAAGTTGGTCTATAATACAGGGAATTTTATATTGAAGCATTAACCCTTGTAGTAGGGCATCTACAAATACAAATTAAAATTTACCAATCTTAATATTATTCTCTCTCTCTCCATGAAAGCCATCTAGAAGTGTAAGGTCATTTATTTAGGTCTATCTTGCAATTTTGGATTCTCATGTTACCTGAGGACAGAGTCTAAGGTTTAAATGTTTTAGTATGTACTATCGGTTCTTAATCTAAAATTTTATCTTACTGGGAGTTTGATAAATTTTAATTAGAAAACATTATTCCAGGTGTGCCTAGGTAGCTCAGTCAGTTAAGCGTCCAACTTTGGCTCAGGTCATGATCTCACAGTTGGTGGGTTCGAGCCCCGCATAAGGCTGTGTGCTGACAGCTCCAAGTCTGGAGCCCACTTCGGATTCTGTGTCTCCCTCTCTCTCTGCCCCCCCTCCCTACTCACACTTTGTCTCTCTCTCAAAAATAAATAAACAGTAAAATTTGTTTAAAAAGAGAAAATATTATTCCATTTATTTAAACCCTACATTTTTCTTAAGCATTTTAATTGCAATCATAAATGTAAGATTTCCACATATTTTAACATCAAAGATTTATTATCTGTAAACGCTTTACTAGGACTATTTTTTCTTAATTATGCCTAAAAATAAAATCAGAGAAACAAAATATTTTATTTGCATGATTATTTTTACTAAAACCAAAATAATTATGTAACTTTGCTTATTGAAGACTTTTTAAATAGATGTTTCTTTGTTTTCTCTAAATGAATTATCACTTAGTAGAAAGTATTAGAATGGATCTTCCCACAGCAAACCCTCCACACAGTAAATATCCACATTCTTCCCTCTGTGTATCTACATTAGTAGTTGACCTAAGACATTTTTTATGCTGTTCCAGAATATCTTTTCTTGAACGCTTTTTCTTTCTCATTAAAGAAAGAATATCTTCTCAATCTGAGAGAGTATTTTTATGTGATTTCTAACTAGTGGTATTACTTTGACAAAAAAAAAAATAAATAAAAGTGCACAATTCCTCCAACTTGCTTAGTATCGCAGCATTCTAAAATCTTTATACTTCACACATTATCCACAATTTTCTCTATTTTAATCTCCTTATGTTCTTCTTTTTCTAAATTTCTAACTTTGTTATCATTTATTCACTTTTTAAAGTCTCCTTTATTTTACTATTCTATTTCTTCATTTTACTTTTTGATTTCTAATGGTCAGAATATGTTTCTGCTCTCATTGTGTCTATCTCTGTTGAATCCAGTTCATTTCATTGTGTCACTGAAACTTGACAACCTTTCCTTATAGAATAACGCTCAATATGCATGTCCCAAATTTCCATTCTGTTGTCTTCTAGAACTGTACTCTTTTACAGTGATGTTGAAAGATTCATGCCAGTGGTGACAGCTGGTGAAATTAAATTAAAAAGGTAGATATCTTCATAATTATGCTCTACAATACCTAACAAAGTGACTGCACGAGAAATTTTACTGTCTCTTTTCTTAGGTGAAAAAAAATTCTGACTGTAAGGGCTATTGTTATTTAATATCTGCATAGTATGTTGTGCCATATTTTCTTTTAAAGTTAAACTTAGAGCATTCAGTTCTAAGCATCTCAGCATCTCAGCATCCTTTAATTGAGATGAATACAATGAAGTAGCATAGTAAGAGGATTTTTGCATTTTCAGTGTTCATTAAATAGGAAAGAATCTTCATTTGCTTTCTCTGCAAAGAGCTAACTATTTTGTCTGTCTCTGTCTAAGTGAAATGCCTATGGATCTTGAATCAGAATTTCAAAATATTCAAAATAGAAGTAAATTTAGGTCACTCAGACTTAAAGGCAATTACACAGATTTCAGTTTATGAGTTTGCACTTTTAGATGGCTTTATTCTTTGTTCCCCAATGTATAATATGCAAATAACAAATTAATGCAGATTTCTAACCTATCCCATTCTGGAATCTAATCTCAGAGGACCAAAAAGATTATAGATAAACATAAATAAGTGGATGGACAGACAGATCACCAAAAGTCATATGTAGTTACAGTATACAGTAAAACTGTGGTTTGTGAGCATAATTCATTCTGGAAACATGCTTGTAATTGAAAGCACTTGTGTATCAAAGTGAATTTCCTCCTGAGAAATAATGGAACTCAGATGATTTGTTCCGCAACCCCAAAATATTCATATAAAATGATTACAATACTGTAATATAATACAAAATAATACAGACAATACTAAATATAAAGAAAAATAAACAAATTAACCTGCACTTACCTCTGAAAGCCTTCATGGCTGGTGTGAGGGAGACAAGGGAGAGGTTATTATGTAGGATGACTTTCACTATCACAACGGAATCACTGCTGTCTATTGGCTCAATGGAATCTTTCTGCATGGAGGCCTTTGTACACGCTCACACAGATGTTGACTACAGTACAGTATTAATAAGTTCTTATCATATACTGTTATACCATGTTTAATGTAACTGGCAATAAGGCAGCAGAGGAAAGGGTCTATATCAGCAGGCAGCCTGACCTAGAAGGAAGCAAAGCACTCCCAAGCTTACTCTTGTATGGAAAAGCAAAGGACTGTCCATAGGTGCTTTGAAGTGACAAAAAATACACTAGTGCCTGTTGTGGGCAGCTTCCAATGTTCTGAAAAATCACTGATTTCTGCCAAACACCATGCGGCCTGAGACCAAGCATCTGAGTATGGAGACGATCACCCACAATCCCGCAGCGAGAAAGAGAGAGAGAGAACGATTGGCTCACTTGTGATCGTGTGACATTTTTCATTATGTACGCCTTATATTGCAAGACATCACTCGTTTATCAAGTTAAAATTTATCAGAAATGTTTGCTCATCTTGTGGAACACACGCAGAACAAGTTACTTGCAATTCAAGGTTTTACTGTATTTTGAATGTTCAAGAAATGAGTTCAGGTTTCTGATTTTGACTAGGTGGCAAAATAGGGTAAGATAAGCATAAGTGTTTCTGATATGAAAAATATAACTGAGAAAGGTTCTTACTTACCACTGATAATCATAAGCACTTCATTTGCTTAGTTTAATTGTGGTCAATAATATTTTCATCTTGTTTATTGTGCACCTTGCATTGTGAGACTTCCTAGACCCTACTTTCATGTTACTGAGTTAAGGTATGGATGACACAAAAGTATAGATAGCACACCATAATATGGTGGGTAAATGCTATAATTACACAAGAGGATCCCTCCAAAAGACTTTTACCACACAGTTGAAGTTCACATGAAGCTTTCGGAAATATATACTCTTTGACATTACTAACTCTTTATGTTCTCCTGCTCCCTTTCTCTGACAACTAGTATTGCACCCAAGATCTACTATCTGTTTAACAATTCATGTAATTGCTTCATCATGATAAGGGCAGAGACTTGCTGATAAATGTCATCCAGTCTCTAAGTACTAAACCAAGACGTCTGCACTAAATCCATAAATAAGAGCATGGAGTTTATAATTAAGCTCACCTTGAGTTGTAAACTGGCTCCCCTATTTTTCATCCTCACTTTCTTCACCTGTAATGTGATAACAAAACAGCAATTAGCCTTACAGATTTATTGTGAGATTTCTATGTGGTAATACATATAAAGTACTAAGCATGATGCTGGATGTCTAGTACATAGGCAAAGACTAGCTATTATTATTAGCTTTTCCTTTGCCTGTTGTCTTTCTACATTCCTTTAAAAATAAAGAAACTCTAGGGGCGCCTGGGTGGCGCAGTCGGTTAAGCGGCCAACTTCAGCCAGGTCACGATCTCGCGGTCCGTGAGTTCGAGCCCCGCGTCAGGCTCTGTGCTGACAGCTCGGAGCCTGGAGCCTGTTTCCGATTCTGTGTCTCCCTCTCTCTCTGCCCCTCCCCCGTTCATGCTCTGTCTCTCTCTGTCCCAAAAATAAATTAAAAACGTTGAAAAAAAAATTAAAAAAAAATAAAGAAACTCTAATATCCCACTGAAAAATCAGTAAGGAAAAATAAATTAGTATATGTTGGCTTGAAGAATTATTAAGAAGACAATGATTTCTTCTTGCTGATTTATGCTACAAGATAATAAGCACACATACTTAAAAATGAAGTTACTTTTACATGAATATGTCCACATCATGTTTCAATTGCCTAATGAGGATTATTACTCCACTGAAATTACTCACTATTAAAATAATGCAGTAATTAAAATATTCACAAGTATTTGAATTGATATATATAAATCCCTTTTATATGTTGGAAAAAATGTTAGTAGAGTATAACACTAGCAGAAAAAATATTAGGTTTTAGTGCAACGAATAATTGCACAGGAGAATAAATGTCATTTCTAAAAGCATAATAAATAGAAATAAACCTTATACTTGACCAAAATAATACATAATATTTTCTCAACAAATATTCTACTTTCACTGAAGACAAATAAATTAGAAAAAGAGTACTTGAAATTATGATGTACAATTAATAGGCTTCTTGAAGCTGTATAATAATTGGGGCAATATCACAACTTTTCTGAATAGAAATAACCACCTTATTTTCCACCTATATATTTTTTTAGTGTAAATGACTATACAGAATTTTAAAAATCCTGTTTTTAGGAATTCTTTTTATATTCAGCAAGGTTTAAATATATACTTAAACTGTTAATAATATTAGAGTCTTACACCATGACTTTAGGAAGATTCTCTCCAAAGTTATAATGAACAATCCGTATTTAAATTTCTATTGCCAATTCCAAATTTATATTAACGTCTGCCAACTTCAAGTGGTAGCAAATTTTATTAATGAGAATGCTAATAGACTCTACAAAGGGATCATATATTCTTATATCCATTTCTTTAAACCACTGCTGTTTAATAGATCATTCTATCATGACAGATATCACTTTCCAGTGTATATGGCTATTCAGCACTTAGTATATGATTGCAACTATAGCACTTCATTTTTAATCATATCTAATTTTAAATAATATACAGCTAAATCGCTACATGTCACTAGAACATTGGACAGAGTAACTGTATATATTTGCCTGTATAATATATAACATATATATTTATATATATATATATATATATATATATATATATATGTATGTATATGTATGTTTAGTTCCTCAACTCTTCAGTTCCTCTTCACCTTCGAAACAAAGACACAGATGTTGGCAGAAAAAAATGTAACACTCTAATCTGCTCTGAGGAGCTTAAGAGGAAAAGAGCCCCACGTGCTGCTATGTCAGGTATAACTGATAATGACCCCAGATTCTGTGTTCTGAATCTACCACTAGGTTGTGCTGACGCCAAAAGCTACTCTTCACAATGACTGAGCACAGCAGGGATATTGAGGCAGGGCCATTCCTGCAAGATACAGGATACCTCTGAAGGGGGACTTGACTTGAGGAGATATCATCGTCCTGGAATGAACCTTCTTATACCAGTGTTACTGTTTGAGAATCTATCTATCAACTCTACTTTATTTCTCTCCTTCATAGGAGCCAGACCTGTATCTTCGTCTGACTATTCTGTCTACTCTACCAGGTCCCTCCTGTTTCCTTCACAGGCATTTCCCCCTATAAATCTCTTGTATAGCTAATCTCCATCTTGGCAAATGCTACTCAGAGGCTCTGATTTCGCACATAGGCTTTGTCATTTTTAATGAAGTATTTTAGGGTTATTTTTCAGGGTTAAAAGTTAGTCGACAATATCCGCAGAGAAATAGACAGTAACATATAATGAGTAATCAAGTGTTAAAATGATTTAAGTGTTTTCAAATCAATAGTATACAACTCTTCTGAGATGAGAAATCTAATTTCCATGGATGTCGTTGGCCATTTTTTCCCACTAAAGCCCTTTCTTATGACCGCACATTAGATGTGATAAAGGCATGATGATAAATTCAGACAAAAATAAATTCTTACTTTTGCCTAGTTTAAAAATCTGCAAAAAAAAAAAAAAAATCTCTTGACCACTAATTCTTAACCAGAGAGAATTTATCATCCACGGGATATACGACAACATTTGGAGACATTTTAGGTATTACAAATAGGATGGTGCTACTGGCTTCTAACAGCTAGAAGTTAAGAGATGTTACTAAACATCCTGTCATGTGTAGCACAGATTGCTCACAGCAAATAATTATTCCACCCAAAATGTTAATAGCGCTACAGGGGAGAAACCATGATTTAGAACAAGTTCACTAAGCTTAAGAATGCCTGTGAATGATCCTTTTAGATTATGTCCATTTATTTGAAAGCTGTTTCTGATATAACATAGCTAGTCCAGTAGACACACAAAAAAATGTTTTATTCTTGATGATTAAATTTAGCACGCATCAAATTCATAAGGCTGTTTCAGCAAAAATACACACACACCAATCCAAAACAGGAAGAAGACCATCCTGGGCTAGGTTACATTCTATTAGAAGGCTTTGAAATTAAATGTGCATGTATGCTGCATATATAAGTTGTCACAATTGGATTGAACATAAACCCAAACCCAAAACATACATAGTGTGATACTGATATAAAATAGTCATCAACTTAAAGAATTTTCTGTATGCCAAGATGGTGAATATCAGGCTCAAGGAGGAGTCATTAATAAATGACAGTGTAATTAGTTGCCTTAAGAGGTGATTTTGTTTTTTTGTTTTTTGTTTTTTTTCATATGTCAAAAGGCTGCAAGAAGATGAGTTGGCCTTTGGACATCAATATTATTTTCACAGGCTAGCAATAGCCATTGGACTATTTGGCTCTAGGCACATACAATGGGCCTGAGAATTAGAGATGCCTTTTATTTTTATTTTTATTTTTTGGCTAGGAGAAATATGGAACAAGATGTACTATCTAATGTCACAAATCAACCTGTCCCTATCATGACTGAAACAAGATCAAAATACAACCCTTGGAAGCATATCTTACCAGTTACCCAAATAGATTAGATAGATACATGATAAAATGGCAGATGATATTTACTAAAATATGAAGAAAGTGTTAGACTCACTAAAACTTCACCCAGAAAAAGTTCATAATGTTATAATGAACTTTCCTTCTTATTTCTCTCTTCATCTTTTCTCCTCCTCCTTCTTCCTCTCTCTCTTTCTCTCTCTCTTCCTCCCAGGGATTTTGAGACACTAAGAAGTATACATGCAGGGGTGCCTGGGTGGCTCAGTCAGTTAAGTGTCCAACTTTGACTTCGGTCGTGATCTCACAGTTTGTGAGTTTGAGCCCCTCTGTGCTGAAAGCTCAGAGCCTGGAGCCTGTTTTGGATTCTGTCTCTCTTTCTCTCTCTCTCTCTCTCTCTCTCTCTCTGCTCCTCTCCCTGCTCACACCCTGTCTCTCTCTCTCTCAAAAATAAATAAGTGTTCAAAAAAAAAGAATAAAAAAAAGTACACACACGGAGGGGCACCTGGGTGGTATACTCGATTAATCATCTGACTCTTGATCTCGGCTCAGGTTGTGATCTCACCGTTGGTGAGTTTGAGCCCCAAGTGGACTCTGCGTTGATGGTGCGAAGTTTACTAGAGATTCTGTCTCTCTTTCTCTCTGCCCCTCTCCCACTTGTGCACACTCTTTCTCTCAAAATGAATAAACATTAATTTTTTTAAAAAATTCAGCAGAATATATATATTCAGCAGAATATATATCTTGTAAATAAAACAACAGTTCTAAATATGGATCCTTTTGTTATCAGAGTTTTCACATTTTCAATACATTCAAGTTGATTAAGCATTAAATACTCATCTTTTTATTTAAAAATCATAAAGCTCTTAATTTAACATAACTTAATTGACCATAATTTGTCATATGATTACATTCATGTTTTCTTTCCTCTTTTTGAGAACAATGAGAAACGATTTTGAAAACTTTTGGTAAATTGTGTTAAAGAATATGTTAGAAACACATTAACCTAGTACCTAAATATTTTTTTTAAATGGAATGAAAAAATATTCATTAATATAATAGGATCTAGAACATGTTATTTACTCTCATCACAATAGCTTAAAGTAACTTAACAGCTAAATATGAACCATGTTTATTTTTAATTGGTTGGCTTTATAAAACTAAATCACCTACAAATTCATCTGAGTCCTGTAAGCCTGAAAGATCGACCAGTTCTCCTTCTTAATGACTAGCATTCTCCTATTGTTTAAAGATGATGCAAAAGCCTTTTCTCCAAAACATATTTCTGTCCATGATTATCTACCACAAGGTCTTTCCTGTCCATTCAACAATAACTATGGCTAATTCATAACATAACCCAGCCAAGGACATAATAGGCTTGATAAAGTAACACCAACACAATGTCCAGAGCAGCTGCAGGACCTAGGTAGCATATATCTGTAGGAGCTGAGAGCACATAAGGGAGTGTATTATGAAACTGATCACATGGAGTGGTACAAAATGTTGGATTAGAAAGGATTTGTTTGGGATCTCATATCCTGAGATACAGGATCTAACCCTCTGGCAAGACAAGCAAATGAGGGAAAGGTACAAAATGAAAGCCCTTAGACATGGGAAAAGTGAGAGTCCTTACCAAATGTGGTAGAAATGCCAGAATTGCTGTGGCAGATAGTGGGAGAAGGAATTCAAAGGCTTAAGGATGTGAATATATTTGAGTAGGTATATCATGTAAGACCAGAAATCCCACTAGAAGACTATAATTGACAAAAAGGCCTGGAAGATGCCTAGTTACCAGAGCAAGACAGAATATTGCTGTAAAAGCAGTAGCAACGAGAACTTAATCAGGGGCTGTCTTCTGTTGGCCAGGCGAGCCAGAGACAATGCTACATTGCAGGCCTGAGCTCACTGGCAGCAATGATGATAATAAAAACTGATAAAAATAAAGGTCTTTCATAGTCAGGGGAGACAAATACTTTAATGTAAGGTAACATCAGACAGGCAGCTAGGGGAGACCTGACCTGCAGAGAGCTATGGGTAAGGTTAGCATAATGACCTGAGGCCCAAAATAGATAGGCAGCCAGCAAAGACAACTAATTGTGCACTGAGAAAATTAAGGGTAGATATTCAGGAATTTGAAAGTAGTTAACAAGATAGAAAGTCAATTTCTTGCCAACCAACTTTCTACATAAGAAACCAGTTTGGGACCTGGAAATTTCTGCAAAAAAAAAAAAAAAAAAAAAAAAAAAAAAAAGGACAGGTTCCTAGGACCTTACCCTGTTGAGTAAGAGAAATCATGGTGTAGAAGGCCAAACAGAATCATCTGACACTGATCTTTCCTGGCCAAGATCACAAAAAGAAAACCACTGCATCCTGGAATGAATGACACACAAGAGTGATATCCCTATAAAACTAAAGGATGCAGAGTAGTGATCACCATCCATTTATTTTATAACTCTGACTCCTAAAAACAAAACAAAACAAAACAAAACAAAACAAAACAAAACAAAAAAGCAAGGCAGATCTTGCAAGATAATGGGTGCTACCATAAATTCATGCAAGTATTATTTTTGATTGTAGTTTTTGTGAGAGAAGTAGTATATTTTCCAGGGTATTTTAAAACTGTTAATTGCAATTTAATTATATTTATATACATTTTTTAACTTTTTAAATGTTCATTTATTTTTGAGAGAGGGAGAGAGAGACAGTGCGAGTGGGGGAGGGGCAGAGAGAGAGGGAGACACAGAATGTGAAGCAGGCTCCAGGCCCTGAGCTATCACCACAGAGCCCTACACAGGGCTCGAACTCACCAACTGTGAGATCATGACCTGATCCGAAGTCAGACGCTTAACCGAGTCACCCAGGTACCCAACCTATATATATTTTTAAGTTTATTTATTTATTTTGAGAGAGAGAGAGAGAGAGAGAGAGAGAGAGAGAGAGAATCCCAAGCAGGCCCCACACCCAGCACAGAGCCTGATGTGGGACTCAAACTCACGAACCCTGAGATCATGAACTGAGCCAAAATCAAGAGTTGGATGCTTAACCAACTGAGCCACCCAGGCGCCCCAGATAACATACATATTTTTAACCAGAGTTAGTCCTGGCCATTTATTCCTACTTTGCTAAGAGTTTCAATAATGAATATATGTTGAATTTTATCAAATGCTTTGTCTCCATCTGAGTAGGGGAACTTAATTTGTTTTCTCATTAATGTGAGGAATTATGTTTATTGATGTACAAATCATTAATCAATATTGCATTCTTCAAGTTTAACAAGTTTTCCTGTGAAGCATTATTTTCTATATATATGTGTCTACTTACATATAGATTAAGAGCTTTTACCTATTAACATGTGGAAGATTGTTCTTAATGTCATATTTTTATTATCCTTAAAATATAAAATAGTAATTATACTATCATTATTTTCAAAATGTTTTTATATTTTTTGTTTTTTTTCTTTGACCTTGAGTTGTTTAAAAGTTTACAGTTTAATTTGATTATATTTGGGAAATTTCAATTTATACCTTATCAGTGATGTTTATTTTTACTCTGGTCAGAGAATTATTCTAAGTGTGTTTAATCTTTGAAATATGTAGATACGTCATAGGAAAATCTATGGACAGTTGTTTTTTTTTTTTTCCATTTAAAAACAGTATGTCTTTTATTATCTGTTTTTAAGAGTTTCTCTCCAAATTTGGCTCTTTGTAGTTTTATTTTGCTATGCATAGAGAGGTTTCCTTCGTACTTTTTCTTTCTGCATTCATAGAATTTCTTATAATCCCTGGCTTGATATCTTTAGTCACCTTTGGAGAAACTTTAGCCCTTATCTCTTCAAATATTACATCTACACGACCCTCCATTTCTATTCCACTGGGATTCCAATTACAAGCTTGCTTAATTTTTCAACATGGCCCCACTTTCTCCCATATATTCTAGCTTCTCTTTACTCCGTGCTTCAGGTCAAATATTTTCTAGTGACCTATTTTCACATCTCTCTGACTTTGTCTGAAATACTGTTAATCCTACCTACAGATTTCTTAATTTAGGTGTATTTTTTATTTCTAGAATTTGCATTTAAATATTTTATACACTCCAGTGTTCTGATGAGATTCTACATCCTGTTAGCCATTTTCTTGAAGGTATTAGTGATACTTCTGTTAATGTCCAAGACTAGTCACTCCATTATCGGAATCACCTTTGCTCTATTTCTATTGCCTGTTCCTCTTCCTTTTCACATCTGATAATTTTAAATGAATAGCAGACATTTTATATGCAAAAATATTAAGACTGATAGATGATGTTGTCGCCCCAGGAAAAGATCCATCTTACTCTCTTCCAGCAGCTAGAATATGGTCAGATCACTACAATATAATTGTGATCTGAAATGATCCAAAGTTCTATAAACCTCTATTGTGATCTTTGGTCCACTCCATGTTTATATCCTTTCCTAGACTCCCAAGTGAAAGCTCAGATTGTTCATAGGGTCTCTTCTCTCGGTAGGTCTTGATTTTTTGTGAATAAATATTCTGCAGTGTTATTTAGCCACACTATATGGATCTTTAGCTCTGCATAGGTGAAACTAGTGGAGTGTTAGGTTCATTTAATAAGCTTGTCTGTGATTTTGGCGTCTCAAGATTTGACTGCCTTGGCAGTGCTCCAATGCCTTCAAATGTAATTTATTTTCATATTTACTTTGGCTTTCTAATTGGTCTTGGTGAAGAGTGTTGACCTACTATAAACCACTCCATCATAACCCTAAGTGGAATTCTCCACAGTGCTAAAAATCTGAGGCAAGAAAACACGACTCAGGATGATAGCTCCAAGAGGAATCTATATGATACTTAATCTTGTTCCCTTTAAGTCTATCTTCATCTATTCTTCAGAACTGCTTTACCTGAAACATAAATCTAAATATGGAATTTACCTATTAAAAATATTTCAATGAATATCTTCCACATGTGTCAGAGTAATTTTTTCCACTGGATGTCCACAATGCCTAAGGGCTCAAGCTTTTTGACATTTTATAAGAATATTTGAAATACTACCAAAATTGACATTAGTAAATGCTAATTTAATCCTTATAAATGTGACATGTCAATAAGCCAAAAGCAACTCAATAAAGTTCATATAATTCCATATAACTTTTATTTATTGTAGAATGTGAGAGCATTTGGATATATTCTATTTAATATAGAATGGGTTTCAAAAGTAAGCTTAATGCCATCTCAGAACTCCTGGCCTTTAAATGGTGTCATTATGATCTGTTCTTTGCCCACTATATAATTTTTTAGTGCCTCATTACCCTTACAACTTAACTTCCAATATACCTTGGCATATCTGAGGCTACTTGAACATACTTGAACATTGCCATTATTCTTTTCTATTTAAAATGCTTCTATTGTTTTTATTTCTCTATCATATATATAAATGTCATATTTTGTCCACTAGCAGAACACGAATTGTTTCACTTCTTCCTTACTCATTCCCTTAATTTGGTTTCTATTACATATTATATATACTTCTGGTATCTATAAACATACATCAGATTTTTTGGGTTACACATTTTTTTCAGTATATTTTTCTTTAAACTCCTGGAGATCAAGGATCATGTCTCATTGCCCTTTAGTCTGCAATACGTAGCAAAAGACATGACATAGTATGTACTAAATAAACGCACGCTTTCGTTAAAATGGAATTTAAGTAAGTTTTGAGGGATACACAAAATTTATACAGACTTCAATAAGGAGGAGATTATTTGTAGAGGAAGAAAAGGAGCAGCCAACTGCAGGTGTATTTGGAAATAGAAAGCTTTTCTTGTTTGACTGAAATCTAGTATGGCTATAAGTGCAAGTGTAGTTAATAAGGTCAAAAATACATGTTAGAATGTTTACCAAAGTTTTTAAAGATAAGACAGAAATTTTAAAGATTATATGGTTGGCTATTAAATATTTCTAAAGAGGAATAATATAACTAGACTTTTCAGTCTAGGAGTATTTATGTTGTATAGAGTTAATCATGTAGGAGACACCAATGCCCTTAACAAAGACAGAGGTGATAGGGATGAGAATAAGAAACCTAGAATCAAAAGGATTAAGTAAATGAATTGGTGGTACCCACAAAAGAAACAATTTAACACTACTTCTTAACTGAATTTTGGCATCACTGATTACTGTTCATCTGTATATATTGGATGATTTATGCTGGAACTTACTGGCAATGATATTATACTTGTTATCCATGCCATGAGACTATGCATTATGATATATTCTGCTTAGTGATTTCTAGAACAAACCTAAGGTACAATACATTACATTTGTAGGATTCTTTCCTTTATTTTCCAAGAGCCAATGTTATACAAGGATTCCAAAGTTGGACCGAAAATTAAATTGCTGTCTGTGACCAAAAAGAATATAAATTTATTTTCCATATCTTAATTTTCAATTTTTTCCGCATGGTGTGTGTGTGTGTGTGTGTGTGTGTGTGTGTGTGTGTGTTAGCTTTAGCTGCCATAATATAATGCCATAGACTATGTGGCTTCAACAACAGAAATTTATGTGTTTCACAGTTCTAGAGGCTGAGAGTCCAAGATCAAAGTTCCAGCTGATCTGGTTCCTTGTGAGAGCATTCTCCCTGGTTTGAAGATAGACGAGGACTTATTCCTCTGTCCTCACATGGCAGAGAGAGAGAGAGAGAGAGACAGAGACAGAGACAGAGACAGAGAGAGAGCACTTTCTGCTGTCTCCTTTTTAAGGTCACTAAACCTATTATCAAGACCCCACGCTCATGACCTCAGCTAAACCTAATGATCTCCCAAAGGCCCCATCTCTAAATATCATACATCATCACATTGGGTGTTAGGGCTTCAATATACGAATGGGGGCTACAGAATTCAGTCCATACTAGTGTGTCTGTGTGAGTGCATCTATAAAGCACATCAATTTTATTTTTTATGTATTTACAAATTATACATGTACATATGAATGTGTGTATATAATTTTCCTTCCTACTAGGAATGCTTTTTAGCTTCCTATTTGTACATTAGTTAAAAACAAGATTATATCCTTGTGCATGTATCCTATCCCACCATGTCGTAGAGATGGCAACCCAACCTTGCTAACTTTGCTTCCCCAGGTCATTAAGAAGAATTGATAGAGAGCACTCCTAGGAGGCCAGCCACTGCCTCTGCAGCATTGTATACATAGAGGAAGGGGCTGGAAACCACTCAGCTGCCCAGGCCTCTAAAAGCTGAGGTTAGGATATTGAGACTGGCCTGGGGGGAAAAAGTGTCATCTGTTCTTTGTAAGTTCTTTGGCTTTGATTCCATCAGCAGCTTTTTAAATGCCAGCATATTGTGATTTTAAGGTTTAATTAAAGGGATCAACATGACAAATCCAGGAAAAAGATAAACATATTATATAGCTTTGAGTTTACCACTAGAACACAAAAATAATTAAGATAATATGATTTTCTGCCTTTGGCAAAATTTTTTCCAGATATAGGCTAAACAATGCACACAAAAACCAGTGAGCAAAGACCAGCCCTTCACCATAGGCTCAGCATTGAAACTACCAAAACACGTGTGAATAAGTATTGATCAGTATCACTAAATGTAGCAAATAATAATAAAAAATGTCTCCTTGGAATGGGTTTAGCTGGGGAATTTCAGGCATGTAATGAAGCTTAAAACTGTTAAAAATTTTATGTTTTAAAACAAAATGTATTCCTCCTGTTTTATGTGGGTAGTATAAATACAAAGTGGAAATAAGATAAAGCAGTATCTGCTACTATGAGTGTAAATAGTTAAAGGCTTGCTTGGGGAGGGGGAGGGGAAAACATCTATAGGAGCAATTGACGTTTTCAAAAATTGTCTCTGAGGTCAAAGTGCCTCTGCAACTCACAAATGAGTTTCGTTGTGCAACATACCATCCAGGGTTTTTCCAGATAAGCAAGCCACACATCAGGAGGTGATCCAAGCTTTGGGGCATATATCCTTCTCACCACAATCCTAGTTATTTTCTCATCCAATGTCTCATATAATACTAGCATAAATTTGTGATAGAGGAAAAGGTAAAATTGTACCCCTTCCCAACTTCAATTTGTTTGGTTTATTTGGTTTATCATTTTCATTCAGAAACATAAAAAATAGACATAAGTTGTCATTTGACTATAGTTTACAGCTCAGGTATATAGTGAGTAGGAAAACCTTTGTATTTAATTTTGCTATAAATTGAGAAAAGCAATTCGAAGACAGTGTTCTAAAAATTAAAAAGCAAATAATACACAGCATGATTAGACTTTCTTTCTCAACTTTATGGCCATTAAATCAGTCAGTTACATGTCTCATGACTTTTCCATGTATCTCTGTTTAAATAAATATATCCTAAATATTTTAAAACTTACTGTTTTGTGTAAAATTATTGTTCAGGTGACAGGACAGTTTTGTTATTCTTTTTAGCATAATCTAAAAAGCAGATGAAGGACACTTGGGTGGCTCAGTCAGTTAGGCATCTGGCTCTTGATTTCAGCTCAGGTCATAATCTCATGGTTCATGAGATCTAGCCCTGAGATACAGCATGGAGCCTTCTTGGGATTCTCTCCCTCCTCTGCCCCTCCCCCACACGTGCGTGCATTCAGTCTACTGCATGTTTTCTCTCTCTCTCAAAATAAGTAAATAAGCTGTAAAATAAATAGATAAAAAGCAGAAGAAAAAGAAAATAAGAAGATAAGTTTAAAATAAAAAAAAAGTATGAAAAACAATAAATCAGAATATAGGGACAAGTTATGTTTATTTGGAGATTTTCCTCAATCCCAGTTGACAGTAATAGGATGTATTGAAACCTCAAACAGCCGCATAGCTGTCTGTGCACTTAGATTGCTCTGTACTTTTAAAACTAACACTACTTGCAATACTGCCTAGGAGACAGCGGTTCACAATCGGAGCTGAGATTTTGCAAATCATTTTCCCTGTAATAAAATATTTTATGTCTGGGATTACAACAGTAAAAATAAATGAGAGAGGTTGGTGATCTGTGGGGATCTTTGCAGTGGCCATTCTAAGATACGCTTTTAAAATATATGGATGATGAAATGTCTCTCTTTGACGCATGAGGAAAAAAAATCAATCTAAAATACTCTTAATGGTGACATCAGCATCACAGCACTGTGAGTCATTCCTTTTATCTTTCCCTTTGATTTACAACTAATTGTACATTCATAACTGAAAAAAAGAAAGAAAAAAAAAAAGCACCAAGACACTCAAGAGGTTTATCCATCTTTGCACCAGAGAGTATGTGGTTTGAAGCCCAGAGGAGGCAGCACAAAGAGGGAAGTGGCCACAGAGCCAGCAATGGCAAAGCAGGTGATGGCAGGGAAGGCAATGGCAGTGGCAGTGAGTCCCATAATCTTTCTCACAGAGGAGGTGAAAGGTGAAGGCAGTGAGTGGGGGTCTATCCAATATGGTACTTCTGGAAAGCCAGTTGCTCTCTCTGAGGAGAGACTACTGTGTCTAGGAGGGAGGAAAGGAAAAGGAAATGGGCAGAAGAAGAGAACTGAAGGAAAGAATCTCCTGCCATCTGTTACAGGAGGCAAGAGAACTGCCCACAGACTTCTGGGACCTTGCCATTTGAGGATCCCCCTACTGGCCATGAACACACTCAAGTCCCAAGTACTAAGTACACCACCACCACCTCACCGCACCCTTGCTTCAACCTTTTTCTTTTTCTTTCTTTTTTTTTTTTTTTAAATGCCTGCTCTCCCCACCTTAGCCAGGAATCAGGTTCCTTAAGAGTAACCAAAAACTTGTGTTACAATACCACCTTCTGGAAAACAAAAAGAATACTCTTAGCTACCAACCTGTTGAACTGTTAGAACCCAAATAAACAAAACTTTGTCAAAATAAGACAAAGTAAGACAAAATAAACAAAATTCAAAATAAGAAAGGTGTGGGGATCCTGGGTGGCACAGTCAGTTAAGCATTGGACTTCTGCTTAGGTCATGATCTCATGGTTCCTGAGTTTGAGCCCGCACTGGGTTCTGTGCTGAAAGCTTGGATCCCAGAGCCTGCTTTGGATTCTGTATCTCCCTCTCTCTCTCTGCCCATCACCTACATGGTTTCTCTCTCTCTCTCCTCCTCTTCCTCCCCCTCCTCCTTCTCGTCCCCCCCCCTCTCTCTCTCTCTCTCTCTCTCAAGAATAAATAAACAGTACAAAAATTTTAAAATAAATAAGAAAGGCATTCACTACTTTAAATATGGGGACACAGGCACTTTTCACTGAACACCACAAAACAATCATGGTAATGCAGTATTACAAAATGAAAATGACAGTGTTCCAGAAACTGAATCCAAAGATGTGGAATATTGAGTTTAATTGATAAAGAATTTAAAATAGTTATTGTGAAAAAATTCAATGAGCTACATGAAAACTCAAAAAGGTAACACAATGATCCCAGGAATAAAATCAATGAACATAAGTACTTGACCAAATAGACCGAACTCTAAAAAACAGAACCAAATAGAATTATGGAGCTGAAGAATTCAATAAATGAGATGAAGAATGCATTAGAATACACTGGAAATAGAAAAGATCATATGGATGAGAGAATTAGCAAGCTGGAAGATAAGAATCTAAAAATGATTAAGGCAGAAGAGAGAAAACTAAAATTTTTAAAAAGTAAAGAAACTCTACAAGAGCTATCAGACTCCATTATAAAAACCAGCCTAATAATAGTGGGTATTCCAAAAGGAGAAGAGAGGGAGAAGGGTACAGAGAGTGTATTTAAAGAAATAATAATAGCTGAGAACTTTCCAAATGTAAAGAAGGACATTCAAGTCCAGGAATCTAACAGAACACATTATTACCTGGATGCAAAAAAATCTCCACAACACATGATAATAAAACTGTCAAATGTCAATGATAAAAAAGTTTAAGGGAAGCCGGGGGGAAAAGACAATAATCTACAAAAATATCCCCATTTGGCTACTACAGATTTGTCAGAAGGAACTGTATAGGCTAGGAGAGAATGGAATGGCATATTCAAAATATTGAAAGATAAAAACTACCAGCCAAGAATATAGTATCCAGGAAACTTATCCTTCAGGTATGAAGGAGAAGTAAAGATTATCCCAGACAAGCAAAAGCTTAGAAAGTTCACCATCACTAGATCTACCTTAGAGGAAATATTAGAAGGAGCTCTTCAAGAGAAAGTGAAAAGACAAGAGTACACAAAACTCTGATTAAGGTGATAAATAGAGTTAAAATAATGAAACTCTTTTTGAACAGCATAGTAAACTCTTAACTATAGCATCAAGATTATTTTAGAAAAAGAGCATAAAAATAACTAAAGCAACTGAAACTTGGTAATGAAATCACAGCATTAAAAAGAGAAGTTGACTTTAAAAATCTAAAAGGGGAAGTCTAAAACGATGGAAACTTTACAAGCGAATGCAGACAAACTACAATTAGCAGAAAAAGGTCTGTTTTATCTCTGAGCTGTTTATGTAAACCTCATGATAACCACGAAGCAAAAAACTCTTGAGCAGAAACATGAAACTTAAGAAAAGGGGAGACTGAGCAAATCACCATGGAGAACTACCAATGTCCAAAGATAGATAGAAATGAAAGAGAAAAGAAACAATGGAGAGGCAAAACAACCAGAGGACAAATCATAAAATGGCAGTAGTAAATCCTTATATATCAATAATCACCCTAAATGTACATGGATTGAATTCACTAATCAAAATGCACAAAGTGGCTGGTTCGATAAACAATAAAACCCAACTTAGGTTCTCTCTCTAAATAAATAAATAAACATTAAAAAAAAAAAAAAAGAAAGAAACTGTTTATGCTGATTGTATGCCATTTTATCACCACAAATTTAACAGCTTAAAACAACACCTATTTATTACCCCTGTTAAAAAATGAACTAAGGGACACCTGGGTGGTTCAGTTGGTTGACCCTCTGACTTTCGCTCACGTCATGATCTCACAGTTTGTGAGTTTGAGCTGTGCATTGGGGTCTGTGCTGACAGCTCAGAGCCTGGAGACTGCTTCACATTCTGTGTCCCCCTCTCTCTCTGCCTGTCCCCCACTCAGTCTCTGTCTCTCTGTCTGTCTGAAAAATAAACATTAAAAAACTTAGTAATGTTTTTAAATGAAATGAAACATACTAAAAATTTTAAGGGTTTGAGAAAAAATTGATTTGAATCAGGCAGCATGCTATCTAACAGAAAAGAACTCTGAGGAGCAGTACAAAATGAACAACCTTTATAAGCAGAGAAGGAGGCACAAACAAGGAAATATATATACAAGGCAAAAAAGCGGGTCAGTAATTGCAAGCCTACTTTTCTGTACAGAATAGCGGGGGAATTTCAGATGGATTACCTAACTAGTGATGTTCAGGAGATTCCCGATTTTCTGTGTAGATTCCATTTTGGGGAGAGTCAAAGCTACAGTTAAGTTAAATCTCTGAGCTTAGCATAAGCAACTCCATTTGCGGCCTATTGTCCTGTTTTCTAACACCTCATTCTTCTATAGTCAGATGTCTGGTTTGCTATCCTGCTTAGGATAATCACGGTTGAAATCAAAATCAGTGTGTCAGCCAGGCTGAGTTGACCTCTGGGATCTCTGGGAAAAATCTGCTCACAAACCATTCTTGTTGAGAGAATTCATTTCTTTACAGTTATTCAACTCAAATCCCATTTTCCTGTGGGCTGGAGGCCGAAGGTCAGTTTCAGTTACTAGAGGCCAATCTTAGTTCCTCTTCTCGTGGTCCCCTCCATCTACAAGCCCATAATGGCTCAATGAATCTTGCTGGTGCTTCGAAGTTCTGGCTTGCTCTTCTGCAACTATCCTGAGAAATAGTCTCTTTTTTGAATAGTCTCTTTTTTGAAAGGCCAG
Organism: Neofelis nebulosa; assembly: GCF_028018385.1. Taxonomy (NCBI): domain Eukaryota; kingdom Metazoa; phylum Chordata; class Mammalia; order Carnivora; family Felidae; genus Neofelis; species Neofelis nebulosa. The sequence goes on along the minus strand of NC_080784.1, from coordinate 90,690,412 downwards.
TATGATTAGATCAGGCCTACTCCCCACCCCATCCCCCAAAATAATCTTGCTATCTTTAAGTCTACTTTACCATATAACTTGGCCAATCCAGGGAGAAAAATCCATCATGTTCAGCTAGGAGATTATTCAGGATTGATACCCCAGAGAGAATGGGAGATCTGCAGGGAAATTTGAGAATCCCGACTAACACATCCACCTAATTACTTTTGGCCCATAAATTGATCTCTTAAACAAGTTTTTCACATTTATCCACTTTAGAAAAGTATTTTCAATTATCATGCCAGGTATATTTTAGGTACAGCAATTAATTATCATTCATGTTGAGTAATTGGGGTCTCTGAATTTAAAGTGATTAAATTGATAAATTATTTTTTCTGAACATGTAATTTGATGAATCAACCCAAACGTGGTCAGCTGCTGAGTTCCTCTTGAAATGGTCAGTTAACATCTCATTCCTGACAATAATTACAAGTCACTTAATTGTCCTAGGTTCAATTTTGCCTCTTCCATTATCTTCCCACTTACACTAAAACGGGGTTCTAGTCACTCAAATGCTATGTATTCATAAAAAAGAAATCCCATACCCAATGCCTTGTTTAAGAAGATCACTTAAACAAGTAGATAGAATATAAAAGCTTATGATGGAGAGAGGAATATTTATGGTTCTTCTGTGAACGCGATTAAATGGAAGTACTCAAGATTTCAGTATACAAATATAATGAATCTATTGTATTACAAAATTTTCAGTCACATATTCTCAGAATTGCCCCGTTACTCTTCCTTTTGTTAGCTTTAGTTTGCCAAAACATTTAATGAAATGTAACATGTTAAAGATAAAGTCAATTACTTCCCACCTAATTCAACGTTTTCCTGTGTTTTATCATCACTTTCAATGATACCAGCTTTCTCGAATTTTTTTCCTTTTTTGACTTCTGCTTCTTCATCGCTCTTTATATTTAATAATAAAGACATCAATATTTTTGAGAATCTGGTAAAAATCCATTAATCTTCATCCCACAGAAATATATATATAGATATATAGATAGATATATATATCTATATATAGATATATAGATATATAGATATATAGGTATATGAATATATGCACATATATACAGCATTTTGCTTTCAATTTGGAGACTCACTGATCCCCTAAAACTATCTCCATTTCATATCTCTTAAGTTTTGCTATTTATTTCACTGAAGAGTTTTATATCCACATCCTCTCTCCATTTCTAGAGCCCTCACCCTCACACCTCATTTACCACAATCATATCCTTGCTCTTTCCAGACACGAGTGTATCCATACTCAATGCACCTTACACACAGATAAGGTTTAGCATTTTTTTTTCCTCAAAAACTTTCAATATATTCACTTACTCAAAAGTCTCTCTCTCTGTATTTCAGTGCTCATTCCTCTCATCTAAACTTTACAAAGCCCCTTTTCATCTCTTTTCCTTAAAACCACCGCCTCAACCTGTTCCCTAATTAAAGGCTGTGGAAAACAAGAAAGCAACTGTTTTCTTGACTTAAACAAATTCAAATTATTTTCTCTATGTGAAATTAACTTCTTCCTTGCCACCTGTGAGCCTTTCTTTGCAGGTGATTTCACAGTCACCTTCAGTGCCCTCGCTTTCCCTGTCTGCTCTTCTGCAGTGTATTTATTTCAAATGTGTGTATGTGTTGATATGTTTATTACATCTGTCCTTGTACCTTGCCTCACGCTTCCAATTAAGAGCATTATGTTGTCTTTGAAAGCACATGTACACATGCAGTTAAGTACTAGTAGTGAACATGAACATGAGTCAATAAATTATGCTTTCTATATTTTCAAAGTAAGGAGAAAACTAATTTTAACATAACTAAATATAGCTTGAAATCCTGTTTAAAGGTCTAATGTTAGGGGTGCCTGGGTGACTCAGTCAGTTAAACATCTGTCTGTTGATCTCAGTTCAGGTCAAGATCTCACAGTTTTGTGGGATCAAACCCCGCATCGGGCTATGGTGCAGAGCCTGCTTGGGATTCTCTCTCTGCCTCGCTCTCTGCCCCTCCCCAGCTTACACACTCTCTCAAGATTAATAAGTAAACTTAAAAAAATGTCTAATGCTAATTATACTTTTAAAAACATCTTTCATGTAACACAATACCCAAACTCATATTACACACATATATTCTTACTAATACAACCTGGAAAATAAAATGTAAGGTGAAAAGGAAATTTTTTATTCTCCCTTACAAAGATAAATGGAGATGGGATAAATTCTCAGGAGTTGCTCAGAGGTTAACTCTCAGACAAAGGAATTCTTCGACAAGGTAGGTAAAAAAAATAAACTCCAGTGCAGGAATCAGAGTTTTCAATCCTGCATTGTGCCTAGGGTCTAATGTTTGGTAACAGAATGAAAAAAAGAAAAAGAAAAAAGAAAAGTAAAAGAAATTGTGAATCACATTAGCAACTGTCACAGAGAAATGGTAATTGTTTCAAGAGGAACCTTTGCTATGAAAAGGCCCAAATGACACTAAGTCAGTGAATGATGGTCTCAGTGACTGATAAGAGCACACAGGGAAGGAATAGCCCTTTTGTAGCAGTAAGGCTCCCTGGTTTAGCCTAGAGAAAATCTTGGTATTGGCTTCTCATGGCTCTTCCCAGGTGCTACAGTCCCAGGCCAGAGTTGAAAGAGGTCCTCTGGCCAGTGGTCTCCTTGAATACAGAGACGGTAGTAGTACAACTAGCAGTAGATAAGCAGATTCTTTCCATGAATTGTCTGGGAAGTATCTCAATTCTCTGAGTGACATCAGCAAAGTCAATCAAGAATCAACCAGGGCACCTGGCTGGCTGTCAAGACAGCTTGTGACCCTTGATCTTGAGGTTATGAGTTTGAGCCCAATGTGGGGGTAGAGGTTATTTAAAAAAAAAGAATCAATCAACCTAGAGATATTTGCAGGAATTTTGGGGAGTAGGGGGTAGGCACAACATATTCAAAATTAACCATAATAGCAACTTCTTCCACTTTTTAGTGGTGAAAGGAAGAATTTGGGTAAGTGAGATGGAGAGTAATTGCTACGCTATTAATTTGCACTGTAACTGTTTCTCTAGGCTGGGGGCCTAAGGAAATACCTGCATGTTTATATTTATATTTTAACTGTTATAGATTAAGCATCATAGGAATTCAGAGTTGTCAAACCAATACTACAAAGTAACATGACAAACTGCCGCCTTCAGAAGTGCTGAAAAGCCATTCCTTTTAAATGAGGAGATTGTCTGCTCTATTCTTCACACTGCAAATAGAGAATAGCTTCTATTATTTTGCCATAGAAAAATGTTAATTGATTAATTCAAAGAAGAGCTTCTTGGAATACAGAGTATTGCGTAAACATTCTTCAATTTGTTTGCTCCCCTTGTATTATCTTTAGGCCTTTAATTGAAATGCATGAGATAATACCAGTATTTAGCAGTGCCTGGGTATTTTTTAGATGTTAGCCTCATTTACCACCTTTGGAGTAAACCCAGATTCTTTATTTATCAAGGCAAGAAAGTGAAAGTCAAAGTTGAAGTGCCTTGTCTAAAATATTTAGATAAGAGTGATATTAGGTAGTCTGTTTTTGATTTGGGCAGCAATTTTTATAATTCAGCATTTAAATATAAAATAAAAATGTAAATTTTATATAAATTGACAACTAGATTTTATACTGTTAAGATATTTTGAGTAAATGTAACACTTGCAGTAAAATGCTTCACTAAAGGGGAAGATTTGGTTTCCGATTCAGCTTCTGCAAGTTAATATCTGTAAGATTTTGTCAATTAACTGAAACTTAGAAACACATTTTTATCTATTAAGTACAGATTTTAAATTCCTATCTCACAGGTTGTAATGAGGCTTAAATGAGAAGATGAGGTGAAATCGCTATGCAACTACAAGAGGTAAATAAATTCTATTTACATTATTATGGTTGTTAAACAAGCACAGTGAGCATAAACATAAGGAAGTGGAACTTTAAACAGTAATAAACATATAAATTGCTTAAATGCAAGCTAGACAGTGTTAAAAATGACTTTATAAAAGTGTTTAAATATTGAAAGTAAAAGATACATGACGGACAACTAATGGAATGTGGATGGAGGACTATTTCTGGATTTCTGAGAACAAAATACTGTTAACTTCCAAGCAGAGCCTCTTAACTAGATGCTTTGTAAATCTGTAGTGACATTTTTAAAAATCTTTACTCATTTAAATATTCTGGATGAATCATTACAAAACTATATAAGACAGCATTGTGCAGCCTCAAATGTCAATAGTGGCAATGGAGAAACACTGGAAAAGGAATCCTAAGGATCTGCAGTTAGTGGGTTCAGTGCATACCTTTGACCATGTACCCAAACCCTCTGTCATTTCTCCCATCAGATAAAAAAGAGAAGAAGAAACAAAGGCCAATGTCATAAACATGTGTGGGCAAGCTCTCTGTATATATGATACATATTCTCCACTTTTATTACGCCAAGTAAAAGTTATAGGAGGAGAAGTAACAAGGGCAAATGTCAGGAAGATAACGTTCATTGTCAGGTATCCTGCATGGAGACATGGAAAAGAGCCTGAGTCATACTGAAGAAATAAAGGGATCTGTTTGATTTAATTCTTCCCCTTTTTCCTTCTTTTCTTTTCTTTTCTTTTCTTTTCTTTTCTTTTCTTTTCTTTTCTTTTCTTTTCTTTCATTTTCTTTCTTAAGATACTCTAATTATTTGGGTGATTACATGGATGATCAGTAGGAGTACACTGTTATGAACTTGAATACACTTTTCCAGGTCCTTGGGAATTTACACTTTATTCTTCCTTTGATCGTCATGATAAATGGAGGAAGCACATACATTCCTAGCTACTTCTCTCTGTTTTCTGACATTCATCTTGAAAAATTCTTTCCTAAGAACCTCTGGGAACATAAATTTATGTTGCTATATATTTTTGTGAAACTATGTCTGCATAAATGCAGGGTACAATATCTATCCAGGATAAAAACCGTAAGATGGCTTGGGCTTAAGGGCAGCAAAAATCTACCTGGATTCTTCATGTAGACGAAAAAGCAGGGTATAAATATTCCACAATAAATAGGAATAATAATATCAAACCATGTCAAGAAGCATTCTTCCTATACTCTCATCACTCTTTGATTTTTAGCAATTAATTGTGAATAGTAATCCTGAATTGCTACAAATAATTAAAACAAATAACAATTCTCACTTATCTAAATTACATCTAGATAGATGATAGATAGATAAACAGACACTAGGAAATGTTTTTTTTTTGTTTTAAAATTTCATGAAAACACACAGACCATATGACACAACTACTCTATAGATACCTTTCATTAGCTGACAGACAGTCTGTTTCCTCTATCATTCAGTGGAAAGTTGAGTAAGACAAAACGAAGAGCCTTTATTAAAGTGTTGGAAGAGTCCATTTCTAATCCCAACTGTGAAAATTATTACATTTGGGTCATTCATCCCTGAACTTCAACAGACCTCAGTCTCCTCAGATGTAAGATCAAAGTATGAATTTTTTCAGTTCTAAAGGTTTATAATTATATACACCAGTAGAATCCTATGAATATAAGAATTCTTCCCTCCTGCTTCACATTAAAAGAAAAAAAAAAACCTCACACTTAATGGTAGCTGAAAGTTTTCTTTTTTTAAAGTTTATTTATTCATTTTGAGAGAGAGAGAGAGAAACAGAGAGAGAGGGTAGGGAGGGCAAAGAGAGAATCCCAAGCTAAGAGCGCAGATCCCCAGTGGGGGACTCAAACTCATGAACTGTGAGATCATGATCTGAGCCAAAATCAAAAGTCAGAAAATTAAGTGACTGAGCTACCCAGGTGTCCCATGATTGGCATTTATTGACAAGAGCTCCTATACATTCAATGATGCATTACATGAATTTGTTTTTAATCAAATCCAAAAGCTTCCATAAACATTTGAAAAATTAGAAAAATTTTAATACATACAATTTTGTTATTTGTTTAAAGTATGTAATGCTTTGCACTCTTTTGGATGCCTTCAGATCTAATGGTGTCACACGATCAGGAAACGAGAAATCTTTTCTGTAGTTCATGTAAGATTATTTTTTTAATGTTTATTTTTGAAAGAGAGAAAGCGCAAGCAGGAAAGGGGCAGAGAGAGGGGGACAGAGGAACCAAAGCGAGCTCTGCACACTGACAGCAAGGAGCCCAATATGGGGCTCAAACTCACAAACTACAAGACCATGACCTGAGCCAAAGTCAGACATTCAACCCAACTGAGCCATCCAGGCGCCCCATTGTTTTTTCTTTTCTTTTCTCTTCTTTTCTCTTCTTTTTTCTTTTCTTTTCTTTTCTTTTCTTTTCTTTTCTTTTCTTTTCTTTTCTCTTCTTTTCTTTCCTCTTCTTTTCTTTTCTCCTTTCTTTTTTTTTATTTTCTCATTTTTTGGGGGGAGGGGGGAGAAGTAAACTCTACACCCAACATGGGGCTCATACTTAAAACCCTAAGAGATCAAGAGTTCCATGCTCTATTGACTAAGCCAGGCAGGTGCCCTTAGATCATGTAGGGTTTTTTAGAAATTGAGTCAATGTTCAAAAATCAAATTTATACAGCTAAAAGTATGAATTTTTAAATTCTTTTGACATGGTTAAAACAATAGAAATGATTTTTCTTGATCTTAGAGCATGTGCTTCTCAAGTCTACTTCATTTTCCAACTTTATTTATTTATTTATTTATTTATTTATTCATCTTCAGCCTGATTCCCTTTCATTTGTTTTATTTTCTACCTGGTTCCCTACTGCCCCTAATTTTTAACCACACTTCGATTTTCTTCCTCTTTATTTTATATAGACTGCCCTTAATTTTATGACAAAATAATCCCATCTTTTAAAACTCAAATATAAATAAAACTGGGTAATTTAGCTCCTCTTCCATTAACTACCTTTGATCACCTCATGTTTCCCTTTCTACCCACGTTCCTTTTTCTTTTCTCAAATTAAGTGATCCAGACTCCCCAGAACAATTCTTTAGCTTCTAGTTCAATTTATGTACATTACATTAAAAATAAAAATTTTGAACAAAGTTTAGGAATGTGAATTCCCATACAGGCAATAGAAAAAAAAAAACTTTTCTGAGTAGAAGGGGCTGTGAAAGTCCATGTACAATGTGTCACATAGCTGTCTATTTTCTCTAACAACAAACTGAGTTAACCCAGACATAGTATATAGATTGAAACAGAATTAAGATATCAAGGCTAGTTGAAAATAATGCTGAAAGTAAACTTAGTATTCCTCAGAGATTACATCAAGATTGGCAATAGCCTATACATTTTGATAAGTAAAGACATTGAGATTTCCTTTTAATGTATTGGACAGAAACTGAACATTTCTTTTTATGCTTCATGTTTTTTGCATCTCAATCTAGGAAATACTTACTCTCTCCAAAACACAAAGATGTTGACCTATTTGACATTCGACAGGTTTTTATGGTTCTTACCTTTTTTTTTTACATATATGATCAATATGTGATTAGGTATATGAACTTATATAACTACAATATGTAGTTACATATATGATCAACATACATGATCAATCTTGATCAATCTCAAAATAAATTTTACAAATGGTATAAGACAAGAATCAGTTTCTTTTTTTCTTTTCTTTTTTCAGTTGGGTTATTCACTTTTCTAGCATAATATACTGTAAAGAATTTCATTTCACCATGGAAATGCTTTGACACTTAAACTTCGTTGAAAATCACCTGACCATATACATATGGGTCTCTTTCCAAACTTTCTCTTCAATTTAATTAATGTATTTGTTTGTTTGTTTGTTTGTTTGCTTCCTATTCTTAAGTCCATGCCATATCATTTGTATTGCTATGTTTTTTTACAAAGTCTTGAATCAGATAACATATAAAGCCTTCAAACTTGTTTTCTTTTTCTAATTTTTTCTGGCTATTCTAGGTACTTTTTAAACACTTGCCAAATGTCTCTACCAAACATATTTCAAATCAATTTACACTATTTTAAAGTACAACTTACATAGTATTCAATGCAGTTAATTTGCCTTTCAATGGAAAGTAATAAAAGCAAGCTAACATTAAAACTGCTGTAATAGAGTTTGGTTTACTGAAATGTTTATTAGTTGAAATACAGCATCAAACCAAGCTTTTGATTTCAATTAATGTGTTTTTTAAGCAATATTTACAGGTTAATTCTAACAAGCCAGAAAGTAAATAGTTAAACACTCAGAATGGTCCTTAGTGAATTTGTCAATATGTAGGGCATTGACTGGCTGCCAAACTGCTACATGACTCAGGAGACGTTAAGATGAGCTTCAATTTTTATATGATAATTGGAAATTTCACAACCTAGTGTTCCATCGGTTAGCAAAGATGGATATGTCCAAAGATATGATAATAATTTGCAAAAAAATTGCTGGTGAGTGCAGATACTTAGAGAAAGTTTAGTAAGTTCAAGTGATAGAAAATTGTAAAAATAAGAAAATAATTTTAAAAATATATAGAACCATTCAATTATTTGTCATCTGTTGGAAACTTTGCCAGTTTTCCAAATCTTATCAAATCCCATTCTAAATCCCTGGGAAAGAAACATGAAGCAGAAAATCACTATGATAATTCTAGGTTAATTTTATGTTTTACATTTTTATATTTGTAGCATGAAGTAATAGTTTGAATATTTGAATCTTATTTGTAATAGCTGACAAAGTTATTAATATACATTTAATATATCACCTATGGTTCTTAAGCCCAGAAATAAATATATTTGAATTTAATAATTAAAGACATTCAAATGTATTTTTATTAAATATACATTTCATTAAAACTTTTCAGTTATATAACTGAGGTACTTTTAAATGAAAATTATCATTATATTTGGTATTAATATTTATTCACAGTTAATATAATTATTTATAATGATGTTACTTCTCAATAGCAGGAAAAATATGCTAACAGAAGGTAGCATCATTCATTAATTCATTCACTTACATAATTATCAATTTAACAAATATTTATTGAAGATCTATCACATACAGAAACTATGCTACATATTAGAGGTTTAAAAAAATGGTCTCGTTCCTAAAGACATTGCATTTGACTAGATATAAAGTTATTTTATTTATTTATTTATTTATTTATTTATTTATTTAGAATTGGGAGGGGCAGAGGGAGAGAAAGAATCAATCTCACCACTGTGAGATCATGACCTGAGCTGGAATCAAGAGTTACAAGCTGAACCGACACAGCCACCTAGGGTCTCCAAAAGTTAATTTATTAAAATACAGAATAGGAAATGTTTTTAAGCCAAATTACATTTATACTTGAAGACTTAACTTTCCTTGAAATTCTTCCATATTCTTTAAACTTCTATTATAAACCTGTTCATTGGTTTCTAACAGCACTAAAATTTTTCAACACTAGACTGTTGGCATGAACTAAAATACAGTTGACTCCTGAACAGCACAGAGGTTAGGGGCACTAATACTGCACTGTCGAAAACCTGCATATAACCTTTTTTTTTTTTTTTTTTTTTTTTGAGAGAGACAGAGTACAGGTGATGTAAGAGTAGGGGAGGAGCAAAAGGACAGGGAGAGAGAGAGAGAGAGAGAGAGAGAGAGAGAGAGAATCTAAAGCAAACTCCACGCTCAGCACAGATCCCAGCTCAGAGCTCGATTCTATGACTCTGGGATCATGATCTGAGTCAAAATCAAGAGTCAGATGTTCAACAAACTGAGCTACCTAGGCAACCCTGCATATAACTTTTGGCTCCCCAGAAACGTAACTACCTATAGACTGCTGTTGTCTGGAAGCCTTCTCAATAACATAAACAGTCAATTAACACATATTAACACAATACATATTAACATGCATGTTATATGCATTATATACTGCATTCTTACAGTAAAGTAAGATAGAGAAAACAAAATGTTATTAAAAAATCATAAGGAAGATAAAATACATTTAAAGTATTGTACTCTATTTACCAAAAACAAATCCATATGTGAGCAGATCCAGGCAGTTCAAGCCTGTGTTGTTCAAGGGTCAACTGTAGTCTTAATCTTAGCACAGGTCTTCATATTTAATTACTCTGAAATAAGATTAACATTGTAGTAATAGACTGATAAAATCCATGAGTAAAAACTAGCCATTTGGAGTATCAGAAAAGAAACTTTCTAGAAAACAAGAGTATCAAAATCCATCAGAAAGAAAAATGGTTGGGTTTATCTGAAAACCAAAATAAATTGTATATAGGAAGGCAATATTCATGAAGAAAATGAATGGAAAGAAATGATGTGGCCAGATCACAAAGCACATCATAAAAAACATGGAATTATTTTGAAATTGCATCAGTTTCCTAGATCTGCTAAAACAAAAGTATCACAAACTGGGTGGCTTAAAAGAACAGAAACATATTATTTCACAGTTCTGAAAGCTAGAAGGGCAAAATCAAAGTGTTGATGGGGTTTATTCTTTTTTGGGGTTCTAAAGGAGTCTGTTCTGTGCTTCACTCCTTGCTTCTGATCATGACAGGCACTTCTTGATGTTCACATGAGCATCTTCTCTGCGTGTCTGTGTGCCTAGATTTCATTCTTTTTATAAGGACCCTAGTCATATTGTATTAAGAGTCCACCCAATTCTAATATGACCCCATTCTTTAAATTTTTTTTTTTCAACGTTTATTTATTTTTGGGACAGAGAGAGACAGAGCATGAACGGGGGAGGGACAGAGAGAGAGGGAGACACAGAATCGGAAGCAGGCTCCAGGCTCTGAGCCATCAGCCCAGAGCCTGACGCGGGGCTCGAACTCACAGACCGTGAGATCGTGACCTGGCTGAAGTCGGACGCTTAACCGACTGCGCCACCCAGGCGCCCCAATATGACCCCATTCTAACCCAATTCAAACAATTCACATTTAAAGCATGGGTTGAGAACCTATTTTCAACATTTAACATTTTAGATTTTCATCCCTTGATTATTCCATTACTCACTAATGGAACTTCCACTGGTGTGGAAGAATTTTGCAGATGGAATTAAAATTCAAGTCACTTTACTTCAAAATACGGGGATTATCTGGATGGTCTGGTCTGATCAGGTGAGCTCCTCAAAAGCAGAGTGTTCTCCGGATAGGAGTAGAAGAGGGTGTTAGATCATTAAAGGACACTGGGGAGTCAGTGCATTATTCTTGACTTTGAAGATGGCAGGGCCACATTAAAGTAGATGCGATATGTCTCTAGGGGCTGAGAGTGACTCCCAGATAACAGCTAGCAAGGAAAAAAGGACCTCAGTCACACAACCCCAAAGAAATGAATTCTGTCAACAAGACTGAACCAGGAATAGGATTCTTCTAGAGAACCTACAGAAAGGAATCTTGAAGACATCTTGATTTTGGCCTTGTAAAACCCTGGGGAGAAAATGAAGTCCCACTATACTAGATTTCTGACTTAGACAATTAAAAAAACAGATGATTTTAAGTCATATGCCACAATAGAAAATAATACAATTTTGGCCTATGCGTTAGGTTTGTCTTTTTGCGGTTTGTCTTTTGTGGTTATTTCTGTCTACAAAATATATAGTTAAACCTTGAACAATGTGGGTTTGGATTGCATGAGTTCAGTTATACACATTTTTTTTTTCAGTACATGCAGTACATATTATAAATATTTTCTTTTTTTTATGATTTTCTTAACATTTTGTTTTCTCTTATTTTATCGTAAAAATACAGTATATAATACAGATGACATACAGAATATGTGTTAATACACTATTTATGTCATCAGTAAAGCTTTTGGTCAACAGCAGTCTGTGAGCAAATTTGTGGGAGAATCAAAACTTATATGCAGATTTTCAGCTGCACGGGGGTTGACACTCCTAATTCCCAGTGTTGTTCAAGGGTTAAGTGTATAGCAGTAGGTGTCAAGGAAAGAAATTTCAGTTTCAATTTTTTTTTTCTTTTAATTTCCTACTTGAATACTTTAAAAAAAAAAGTTATCCAAGTAGGCTTTATAGTATTTTTTTTTTAATTTATTTATTTACTTTGAAAGAGACAGGGAGGGAAAGCAGGGGAGGAGGGGCAGAGAGAGAGAGAAGAGAGAATCCCAAGCAAGCTCCATGCTTGTTAGCACACAGCCTGATATGCAACTCAATCTCATGAACCCTGAGATCACGAAACCAGGAGTCAGACCTAACTGACTGAGCCACCCAGGTGCCCTGGTCTTAAAGTATTATAACAAATTTCTATACTATAAAATTTAAATGATGTTGTATATGGTGTGTGATGTGAGATATGTGGTATATACTATGGGCTGGATCATTTTTCCCCTATTTAAAACTAATAAAATGATTTTTTTTATTAAAAAAAACTTATCATGCAAATATAATAAATTCTTGTTAAATAACACACTGAAGCCAAGAGAAGATTTATATTTTCCTAGATATAAGCTTGATAAATATCATTTAAATACAGGCAGGAATTTATTTTAATCAATTTTATTTATAATATGAAAGTTTATTTACATGCTAAGTAGTACAACTAAAAAAAAGCCAAGGCATTATCAATAAAAATACAGGTTAAGACATAATTTTACATAAGACTTCAAAAATATATTTTCTTACTGAGTAACGTGATCAGCTTCAAATATAATCCTAGCAGCTACTGAATTATTAGGCATATAATTGGCTTCCTAATCTCTTTTATGGGCCTCTATATGCATAACATGTGTTATTATTAAATGGAATTTACTTTTTTATTACAAAACCTGTCCTTGTTTTTTTGGTTGCACAAATACTCAATTCTAGGCAGAATTTAAATCAGCACAGAAAACAGAAATAAGGTCATTTTTCTCCTTGGTCTTGATGCTTGTTAAAGTAGAAAATGCCTGTTCCCATATGTATGATGCTGAAAACTACAGCAAAATATTCATAGCCTTCCTGTGAATGTCAACACACCCTCTTTCACAGAATTCCAGAACTTGTGTAGAGGCAGATCAGCAAATTTCATCTTCACTCTGTCCTCAGTCTGCAGGTCACAAAGTTCCTCCTGCCTTCTCCGAGTCTAATTATCAGTCTGAGCAGATTCAGAAAGAGGGTGTCTTACCCGTTCACACCTTGGCATTCAAAGGGAAGGCACACCCCACTCACTTCTCTCCTGTAGCTCTTCCTGGTGGTTGTCAAGAACACCTGAGACTTGCTGATTCCCTTTCACCAAGTCAAGTCCTAGCAGGAGTGGAAACATGTTAGTTTCCTTTTGCAGTGGATTTTTACAGAGATCCGGATTCCCTTTACAACATTTTCTGCAAGACCTCGCAAAGACCTGTTAAACTCGTCCACGTGTGGAAACGCATCTGCTAAGCAGGCCGGTTTCAGCAGCCATACTTCATCTTGAGATTCTCCACCGAGTAGGTCTACCACAGTCTTGAGGGTACTCGGACTCACCTGTCTGTTGCAATGCCCAGCTGGGAACTGTCCCTCTGCTAAGCCACCAGATTTCCACGTGGAGCAAGTTTATGTGCTCTTTGACCAGGTGTGCACCTGTTTTTAAAACAATCTCAAGTAGCGGCGCCTGGGTGGCTCAGTCGGTTAAGCGTCCGACTTCAGCTCAGGTCACGATCTCTCGGTCCCTGAGTTCGAGCCCCGCGTGGGGCTCTGGGCTGATGGCTCAGAACCTGGAGCTTGCTTCCGATTCTGTGTCTCCCTCTCTCTCTGCCCCTCCCCCATTCATGCTCTGTCTCTCTCTGTCTCAAAAATAAATATACGTTTAAAAAAATTAAAAAAAAAACAATCTCAAGTAAATTGGTCTTTGTTTAATAAAGTATTTTTGTAGCATCATTCATAACTTTTTTTTTTCTTTTTTTGGATTTTCACTGCCCAGAATGCTTATCCCAACATTTTTTGATGAAGAAAGTATTATGACATTAGGATTTTCTTTCATTTAAAGAGATATAAACCCTCTCATGGAATCAAGCATTGCTAAAGGCACCATCAATACAAATGTCAACACACTTTCTCCAAGACAGAAGTTTTGTTTGTGGATAAAAAGAAACACATTAAAAACATCTTGTCCTTTGCTCATATCAGCCTGCTCTTTGCAGTAGAAAAAAAAAAAAATTCTTGGATCTCACCTTCATTCACAAATCTTATAAATGCTACAGCATGACATTTCCTGGGGAAATCTCAGAATTCATCAACAGGGTAGAGGAGCTGTTGTTTTTCAGATTATTACACAAAACTTCTTCAGCATGAGGTGACATGATATTAATATGTCTATTATCAGACTGTTCGAGAGTGAAACGTTTCCAAATTCTCATACTACATCCTGTCCTAGCATTTTCATCACTATAATTTTACGTACTGGCATTACTCGTTTCTCACCTACTGTGTGACTTTTTCATCTCTCGCAATAAGTTTGGATACCAAGTAACTTGCTTCCTGAGACTTTTCACTAATGTGGCTTTTTAAAATGAAGACTTTAGTTTGTTTTGTGATTCTAGTGTCCATTTACAATAATCAACACTCTAAGTTTCAGAAGGCTGTGACTTGTGATGAAGTATATTTTTAATTTTCCTGGAGCCATTTCTGCATTTTTAGTTTATTTGCCACAGATGATGCACAGGGAAATGGGAAAATTGGCTTATTGGCCCAGGAAAAGCCCATGAATAAGAAATTTTCATTGTGACAACATGTTTTTGTATGTGTTCCTCTGTACCCTTCTGAAACGACTCTGGTTATAATTGTGCATCGCCAACATTTTAGGGATTATTCTTTGGCTTGGATCTGGAATCCTACTCTTTCTTTCACATCTCATCCTCGAAATCCACCACTCCCAACTCTCAGACATCTTTGTTAAAAAAAAAAAAAAAAGACTGATAAGATATAAAAAATACCTCACAATATAATTCACTTCTAACCTACGTAATCTACATTATACAATGTTTGCAACAATAGCAAAGGTCAAAGTGAAAGTTTGTTGCAACATATAGAATTTCTTTCTTCGGAATTAAACTTCCCTCTGACTTTCTTTTACATGTAGAGCATGCCAGCTCCTGTGATTTTCCTAAGCTGGTCAGCAGTGCCTAATAGGTGGTTAGGGTAAGTGACTTGGGAGGGAGAATCTGATGTCATGGGCTTCTTCCCCTCCCTTTGGCATAGTCAGGGCTAATCAGTTATAAACAGCCTCTCCTATGTGGCCACAAAAACTGATAATGAGCACAACCAAATGAGCACAGTGCTTTTGCACACTGCTCTATAGGAATGGAAATCAAAAACAAAACAAAACTCTTAAAATGTGATAATAAGCTGCTCCATCAGAGTGAATGCTAAGATCTTGCACAAAGGACAGAATTTTTTTGTGTGTGTCTTATGATCATTGATACCACCCATAACAACATTTCATGTGCACCCGGAACCCTGATTTAAAAAATAAATAGATAAACTAATGTACGCCTACATTGATTAACATCAGTTATTTATCATAATAAGTTCTATTTATCATTAATATTTATGGTAATTATTGGATCCTTGTTTTAATATATACATTTGATATTTGAAAATATCATTTTAAGTGCTAAAATATCAATAAAAGTCATAAAAACTTTATGTGTAAAATAATCTGTTCTGTGAATTGTCCAGTAACTATCTATGATGATTTAGAACTAAGACACATAAGCCTATAATCAGATTGACAATGATGTTGGAAACTCATATCTCTATGGATGCTATTCCACAAATCAAGTAAGAAGAACAGTAATATTAGATAGGCAGCTTCATCAAGATTGTTTCCACTTTAATGCATGCTATTAGAGATCCAGCAGTACAAGCAGGCCTTCAATAGCAGAACCTGCTTTATTATTTTTGTCATAAATTCTTTTTTTTTTTTCTTCTTTCTTACCCCTCTGGAAAGTTATTCAGACATTTTATGAGATAAGGTTTTATGAAACTCTATACTGTACATATCATTACAACTAAATCTTATTTTACTGTCCTTCTCAAAAAGTGAAACCACAAACTGTCACTACATTAATCAAATCACAGCAATACTCCCTATTCAAGTGAAGCTATGGTTGAGCTGAAGATATCAAAACTTCACTAAATCACAATACAGATATTGTAGCACAAACATCAAAGTGGAATTTATTTGTGCCTGAAGACTCCAACTCCATCATATCCACCAGTCATCGTGTCCATTACTGACTGGTTTTCAAGGTCAGAGTGTTAGTTAATATGTTCAATGTTGGCAAATGCCCTAATTCTAACACTAAAATCTGTAGATGTCATTAAACTGGAATACAATTACATGCAAAGCAAGTGTGAAGAATTGTTATATTGGCACTCTGTGATTCACCAAAATGTATTGATGGACTTCAAGTTAAGCATATATATCTGTACTTGTATTTTCTGAGTTCCTAATATTGAGCCAATTACAGCAGGAGACTTGCTTTTGAAATTAATGATTCAGCTTGTCCTCAATGTGACTACACATAAGAATCAAGAGTAAAAATTAAAATAAACGAACAGCTGTATAATTATCAGAACCCACCCAAACAACACATGGGACTCTAAGACTAAGTACCAAACACAGATTTTATAAAGCTCCACAAATGATAAAGCACAAAAATGTTGAAAAGATGGGGTGGAAGGGGGCCTAATAAACTGGAATGGAAGCAGAAAAAAAAAAAAAAAAGTTGAAAATATCCAGACCAAATAATGTAAACATTTAAATCCCATCTTTGTACAATTAGCAAATAAGCAATTACATTTATGGTAATTCTGACAGAGCTGGTGTGTCAGTCACTCACTCTTTCATTCATTCATTCATTCATTCAATCAGAAATTCATGCATGAAATTGTAATTAAATGATTATCACATACATTATACTCTAGGAAATGAAAATGCAAGGATGAATCAGGCACAGTTCCAACTCTCAAGAAGCTCGCTGTGTTATGGAAGACAAGCACATTAAAAAAAATTATCATGCAGGGGCGCCTGGGTGGCGCAGTCGGTTAAGCGTCCGACTTCAGCCAGGTCACGATCTCGCGGTCCGTGAGTTCGAGCCCCGCGTCGGGCTCTGGTCTGATGGCTCGGAGCCTGGAGCCTGTTTCCGATTCTGTGTCTCCCTCTCTCTCTGCCCCTCCCCCGTTCATGCTCTGTCTCTCTCTGTCCCAAAAATAAATAAAAAACGTTGAAAAAAAAAATTATCATGCAATGTGTTAGCAGCAATCATGGAAGTATTGCGATGCAAAATAAATAAATAAAAATGGAATATATAAGTGTGATCACAGCTGTACCAAGAAAGTAGAGAGGAAGAACACTTAAGTATGTTTGAGATGTTAGAGACTTGAAGGATGATTTACACCTTTTTTTTTTTTTTTTTAATTTAAGTACATGTGAAGGAGACAAGTAGAATGCATCTTCAGAAGCAATAGAAGGAAGAGCAAGAGTTGGATATGGTTGAATGGTATACATTTGTTTAGAGATTACAAAAGATGCATCTGGAAATAAGTTCTTGTACATCATGTTGGAGATTTTTAACTTCATTCACTACACCAGCTATAACAACAATTCGAATATACAAACAGGTAAAGTAAAAGAAAAGAAAGTTCAAAAACAAGAGAGCAAAAAAAAAAAAAAATAGAAATGAAAAGATGAGAGCAATCCTATAAAAATGTCGATTTTGTAGTTTTACAAGTAATATCAGGAAATAAAATCTTCATTGGCACCATTATTTCAAAACCTTAAGAGCTAGTTTATAATCACAAAAGTAGAAAATAACGTAAAAACAAAGTAATTTGATGAAGTGAACATATTCAGTTTTACACCCAACTTGTAACATTGCCTTTTTTGTTCTCTTCTGTCTAAAGAGAAGTAAAAAATTCATGAGGGTTTTGGGAATCACTTGGGGGACTTGGAAACTTTTAAATCTGGGGCAAAATTAGATTTTATTTTTATCAAATCAATTCCATCAGAGTGGAAGGAACTACGGTGGGGACAAGAGTACTTCTTTTCTCCCAAATTGTTAACATTACATTTGGGTCAATTTGCACTTTGAAAATTTTTAACTTCTTTTTAGCCAGAGGGTACAATTTAAAGGATCAACTTTTAGAACCAAATTGTTTGCATCAGGTTCATTAATTTACCATTTTCTTCATAGGCAAAACTGCCTGTTTCAAATCACTAACAGCAGAATAGCAATCACATTGAATGGCATTTTTCAAAAAATAAAATCATCCACTATATAGTAGCATGTCTACAATGAGTGGTTGAATACACGAGAGTCAATATATTATATGAAAATATATAAAAATTATCTGATTTTTTCACTGTAAATGAAAATAAGAAAGATTACTGTTTTCATCACCAACAGATTTTTAAAATTATGTTAGTAAGCACCCTTCATAAGGAATCAGTGTTTTCTGACTCTACCAACCAATAAATTTCTAGCTTTTACCCTATAGTATATATAGCAGGTTAACTTGCAGTATAACAGTTTTCTGTTCTTTTTACAACTGACAAAAGTGATGAGTTTAATTAAATTCTATATATTCTATGTAGATTTTTATGCAAAATTACTCTAAACAAAGTAACGTGATTTATATAAAACTCTCACCAATGATAAATACTTCATTAGAAATTTTCCATATTATGAATGAACAGGATATAAAATAGTTTATATGAAAAATTAGAATAGTCTTAAGACTGAAATTTTAATGTTAAAATGTATGGCTAATATATTTTTTAGCTAATGTTTTTTTCAGCTCACGTTTGTCTGTTTTACATTTTCAGAATTAAGAATATTATGAAAATAATATTAATAAGAAAATAATTTTGTCGGGGCACCTAGGGACTTAGCTGGTTAAGCATCCAACTGTTGATTTCAGCTCAGGTCATGATCTCACAGTTTATGGATTTGATCCCTGCATCAGGCTCTGTGCTGATGGCAGGGAGCCTGCCTGGGATTCTGTCTTCCTCTCTCTCTGCTCCTCCCCTGTTTGCTCTCCGTCTCTCTCCCTGTCTCTCCAAAATAAATAAATAAACATTAAAAAAAAAAAAGAATATAAGAATATTGTCAATATGTCTAAGAAAGTATACCAAACAAAATCTCAATATTATAACTCTATCCTTTCTGGTCACAGATAAAGAAGTCTATAATTGCAAAATGGTACTAACTTTATCATCCATGAAAGGGGATGACTCTTACACTGCTGAACAGTATTTTACTTACACTTAATTATCAATCATATATCATAGTTCAATAAAAATGAAAATTTCTAATGACAGCAATTCTAGAATTTTCAACAGACAGGGTTTAAATGAGTTATTATAAATATTACTTCCTTATACACTTTTTACGGGTCTTAACTTTTAGCTAATTGTGTGTATTTCCATCTTTATCTCTATTAATTAATGCTATAGGCTGTAAAAATTCAGTAAACCTAAATAATTATTCATAAGAAAATATTTTATGATGTAGCTATATATAATCTTGATCAGAGAGAGGAAATATTTCCCAAACATTTGTCAAAATTCTCCTGATTAAAATGGAAAACAGTTCCTCAGTTGTCAGTGGACTGTAACAACCATATTGCTGAAAGTTTTTGCTGAATCTACTGTAAAATACCCCCTCCTTTTTTTTCTTCCTTCTAGAAATACACATTTCTACATGGGCTTGGTTCCTTTTTTTTTAATTCTTTAATATGCTCTAAATTTTTAGGGATAATTATTAGCCTAATTTAATAGAAACACTCAACTAGTCAACTGCATGTTCATCCAGTAGCATATTCACTTGTATGGTATTAAAGTATTTACAGTACATGTATTATATGATATGTATGTATATATTTAATGTGACAAAACTGAATCTTACACTTTGTTAAAATGTGCGTTAGAATGAAATTAGATTCCTAAATGATTACAGTTAAATAAAAAAATTACATATTTTGGAATCATAGAACAGTCTTCAGTCTCCCCAAAATAAAATATAATTTGTTGTTTAATATCAAAAACTGAGCAAAAGTAAGTCATGCCTGCTAAAACTATGACTAGTGTAAGCAGCAAGGAATATTATTCTAGTCAGCCTGGGCTGCTATAACAAACCATAAACCGGATGGCTTAAACATCATTTATTTATCATGGTTCTGGAGGCTGGGATGTCCAAGATCAAGGTTCCTATTGAGCATGTTTTTCTTGACTTACAGATGGCTACCTTTTCACCATGTCCTCACATGGTGAACAGAGACAGCTCTGATCTCTCTTCCTCCTCTGTTAAGAACACTAATCCCATCACAGAGTCTCCACCTTCTTGGTCTCATCTAACTGGTTGCTTGCCAAAGGCCTCACCTTCAAATACTATTATGTTAGGCTTAAGGCTTCAGCATATGAATTGAGAAGAACATAAGGCAATCAATTCAGAATAAAACTTTTTGGCTAGGCAAATTTAGTTTAATTTTATGGTTTTCTTTCATTGGAAAATCCAAGAGTAGCTCAAAGATAAGACAAAAATCACATGAAGTAGAATTCCATTGTTTTCCCTGTAAAGTTGCAAAGTATTATAAAACTAGTGCCTTATGGCATTAAATATATTCTAAATCTAGCATTAGTGGGGATTCCTAGATTGCACTTCTCAGATGAATGAAAACTCTTACTTATAAAGCATAACACCAAGAAAAATTTGCATTCAAATGTTGATGTTCTCATGGAAGAACACTAAAGTACATTTTCATACCTCAATGGTACAGGACTGTAAAAAAATATATATTTACTTCCTATATTGGCATTTCTTACATGTAATTCCTTTTCAGAATGAGTATTTGATCATAAGACCCAGTCACAAGTAAGCAGATTACCATATTTTACTACAATTTTTAAAAGACCACTTAAAATAATGGTGGATTATTTTGCAACAGGGGAAAAATATCTATGTATGAACATTCAGACTTCTCTACTCTTACACAAAAATAGGCACAAAGATCAATGGGACAGAATAGAAAACCCAGAAATGGACCCACAACTATATATATAGTTAGCTAATCTTCAACAAAGCAGGAAAGAATATCCAATGGAAAAAAAAAATACAGTCTCTTCAACAAATGGTGTGGGAAAAACTAGGCAGTAACATGCAAAAGAATGAAAATGGACCATTTTCTTACACCATACACAAAAATAAATTCAAAATGGATGAAAGACCTAAATGTGAGACAGGATACGATAAAACTCCTAGAAGAGAACACAGGCAACAACCTCTTTGACCTCGGCCATAGCATATTCTTACTACACACATCTCTGGAGGTTAGGGAAATAAAAGCAAAAATGAACTATTGGAACTTCATCAAGGTAAAAAGCTTTTGTACAGGAAAGGAAATAATCAACAAAACTAAAAGTCAGCTTATGGAACAGGAGAAGATATTTGCAAATAACATATATGATAAAAGTTTAGTATCCAAAATCTATAAAGAACTTATCGAACTCAACACCCAAAAACAAATAATCCAGTTAAGAAATGGGAAGAAGACATGAATAGACATTTTTCCAAAGAAAACATACAGATCACCCACAGCCATGTGAAAAGATGCTCAACATCACTCATCATGAGGGAAATACAAATCAAAACTACAATGGGATATCACCTTAGACCTGTCAGAATAGCTAAAATGAACACACAAGAAACAAGAGTTGTTGATGAGGATGTGGAGAAAGAGGAAGCCTCTTACCCTATAGGTGGGAATGCAAATTGGTGCAACCACTCTGGAAAACAATATAAAGGTTCCTTCAGAAGTTAAAAATAGAAATACCCTAGGACCCAGCAATTGCACTACTAAGGTATTTACTCACAAGGAAATTCTTAACCGAGTTGCT
The DNA here is from genome assembly GCF_028018385.1 of Neofelis nebulosa. Classification (NCBI taxonomy): domain Eukaryota; kingdom Metazoa; phylum Chordata; class Mammalia; order Carnivora; family Felidae; genus Neofelis; species Neofelis nebulosa. The sequence continues at coordinate 90,668,542 of NC_080784.1, read as the reverse complement.
AAAAAAAAGAAATATGGAAAACAGAGAGGGAGAGGAAAAGAAAAGCTGAATGACACTATAACTGAAAGAATTCAAGGATTTGGCAAGTAAGAGACTTGGAAGAAATAAAGAAGGCATAGAAATTGGGAAGGGAAGGGACTTTTGAGAAATGTTGTAAAGAATAGAGTTATATTCTTTAAGAAATGAAAAACAAATGAAATTCCAGTTATCTTCACCAATATTTTGAATTCATGCAAAAACTAATCCACGTAATAAAATCTCACACTGGTAAATGGTTTATTTGGCAATAATTTTCATTTGCTACTATGCAACTTTGGGTCCAAAGGTGTTATATTCAAGGTATCCTTGACTAAAAATAATTCTTGAATAGCATGAAAAGATGGTTCTCGAATAACATGAGAAAACAAGAGATAGTAGAGAAAGTATTCTGTAGTTGGAGCTGTAAATTTGGGGTAGTTGATGGTCAGAGATTTCGTATACCAGCTAGAAAATTGAAGCTAAGTATAACATAATATGGGTTCACTAAATTGTAGACATCTAAAATTCTTCTGCTAAAAGTGTTATGCTTTAATTAACATTTGGTGTTGAGATAAGTTGAAACTATGGTGGTTGATGTTTTATTTTACTCTTTGAGGTCAAATACTAAACAGCAAAAGAGCGAGAAATACAAGCAGTCATATAAGGCAACCAGAAAAGTCAGAAATTCTCCCTCCAAGCCATTTTATTTTATTTGAAGATGTTGTGATGCATGACACAATCTACATGAATTCTCAGAAACTGTGGAAAACCTTTTAAAACTCACAGCCTCCCCCTTACTCATAAACTACACCGTCCCTGTTTCATTTCTTTAAAGCTGGAAAAACTAACACCATCCTATAGTATACCTTAAATAGTGCATTTCCTTTACCATATATGGTTATTTGGTTGTAGACAAAAGAAACTGGAAATTTTGAATAAAGTTTGGATGTATTTTAAGGATCTAAGAGGAAATAAAGAATTAAATGAAAATTTTAAACCCAGCACCAGATAGGACATGATCCAGAACGTTAAGTGGTCTTAGAGGCTAAAGATGATCAAAGCACATTTCTCTATAGCCCAAGATGGCCTTATCTAATGTGGAAAAAAAAAAAATAATTTTTCAAGAGAGTGTTTGCCATGTTTTCCGCTTTTTTTTTTTAATGTTTTGAAAGAGAGAGACAGAACTCAAGTGGGGGAGGGGCAGAGAAAGAAGAAGACACAGAATCAGAAGCAGGCTCCAGGCTCTGAACTGTCATCACAGGCCCAGATGCAGGGCTCAAACCCATGACCCATGAGATCGTGACCTAAGCTGAAGTCAGACACTTAACCGCCTGAGCCACCCAGGAGCCCCTAGCATGTTTCTCCAAAAGAAAAGTGAATGTTTTCTGGGTGCTTAAAAAGCAATAAATATCTAATGTAATCTACATGTATATGTTCAACTTTTTCAAAACAGTATGTGAGTAATTTTGGTGAGACAATGCCTAAGAGAGTAATTTTATAGATGTGCAAAGGTATGCTTCCATGATGATTTCCTCACAACTTAGTGAAACATTCTACTACCTTTGTCTCGGATGTATTTACAATCAGTGACTGACATTTTTTCTGTTGATTTCAGATGTTTTTCTTTAACTTAATACACTTATCTTTTTCTAATCTTTCCTTTCCTATTTTCTATGTCATTGAGAACGATTAAAATACTCTAATCCACCCATCGATAGTTGCAACATGTGATAAAATACTAGTATTGAAATTCAGCACTGTGGTGTATTTATCCTTTCAACAAGTATTTTTTTAATGTTTTCTGTATAGTAGCCATCAATGTAAGTGCTAGAGAATTATCAGTGAGCAAAACAAATGAAAATCCTTCCCTTATTCTTGATAAAAATATACTATGATGTAATGGGAGCTTTTACAGAATATATTTTGCTGTGTTTATTTCACAATTATGTAATTACAAATGCTCTCAATTTCTATTGAAAATTATAAATTATAAATTTGTCACATAGGGGTGTCTGGGTGGCTTAGTCAGTTGAGTGTCCGACTTCAGCTCAGGTCATGATCTCTTGGTTTGTGAGTACAAGTCCCACATCGGGCTCTGTGCTGATGGCTTGGAGCCTGGAGCCTGCTTCAGATTCTATGTCTCCCTCTCTCTCTGCCCCTCTGCTTCTCGCGCTCTCTCTCAAAAATCAATAAACATTAAAAAATTAAAAAAAATACAGCCATTATAATTTTTTTTGTAAAAATCAGTGTTTAAGTCTATATTCTAGTATGTATCAACTGACAGTGAGGAAAATTGGAGATCTTCTGCAGTTAGTGAAATGATATTTTTTCTATTCTGGGAAACAAATGGCCACATGTCACTGTCTCCCCAGATCTATCTTGGTGCACATATTATAAATCTTCATTCCCTTCTTCCTTCTTCCTTCCTTCCTTCCTTCCTTCCTTCCTTCCTTCCTTCCTTCCTTCCTTCCTTCTTTCCCCCCTCCCTCCCCCTCTCTCTCTTTCTTTCTCTACTCTTTTCTTCCTTCCTTCCTTCTTTCTTTCTTTCTTTCTTTCTTTCTTTCTTTCTTTCTTTCTTTCTTTCTTTTTCTTTCATTTCTTTCTTTCTTTCTCTTTATTTAATTAAAGTATAATTAACATACAGTATTACACTAGTTTCAGGTATACAACATAATAATTCAACAATTCCGTATACTTCTCAGTGCTCATCAAGTTAAGTGTACTCATAATTCCCTTTATCTATTTCATTAATCCCCCCACCCACTCCTTCTCTGGCAACCACTGGTTTGTTCTCTATATCCAAGACTCTGTTTTTGTTTAGTTTGTTTGGTCTCGCATTTTTTTGTTTTGTTTTGTTTTTTTTAAACTTCACATATAAGTAAAATCATATGGTATTTGTCTCTTTCTGACTTATTTCATTCAACATTAGAATATCTAGGTCCATTTATGTTGTTGCAAATGGCAACATTTCATTCTTTTTTATGGCTGAAAAAATTTTATTACACTGTGTGTGTGTGTGTGTGTGTGTGTGTGTGTGTGTATCACAGCTTCTTTATCCATTTGTCTATGGATGGATACTTGAGTTGCTTCCCTATCTTGGCTATTGTAAATAATGCTGCAATAAACATCAATCTTTTTAAATTAGTGTTTTTGTTTTCTTTGGGTAAATATCCAGTAGTGGAATCACTAGATTATATGAGAATTATATTTATTTTTAAAGTTTATTTACTTTTTTTAGTAATCTCTACACCCAATGTGGGGCTTAGATTCACGACCTTGAGATCAAGAGTCACATACTCTTCTGACCCATCCAGGCACTCCTCTACTTTTAATATTTTGAGAAACTTCCTCACTTATTTTCCACAGTGACTGCACCAGCTTGTATTCCCATCAATGGTACAGAAGAGTTCATTTTTCTCCACATCTTCACCAACATTAATTCTTATGTATTTGACTATAACCATTCTGACAAGTATAAACTAATATCTCGTTGTGGTTTTAATTTGCATTATGGCTACGTTTTGGTATAAGACACTAAGATGCAACACAACTCATTGTACTTTATACATTTTTAAAAATTATTGTATTTTCATTACAAGTTGCTGAGGCTAAAAATTTTGAAGTCATTCTCATCTCTTCTGTTTGTCTTATACACCACACTGAATATATAATGAACTGTGGTTGGCTCTAACCTGTTTCCATTCTTATTCCCTGTCAATACCTAACAAAGAAGCAGGAGGGATCTTTCAATAAGATAAATCAGATCATTCACTAAAAACTCTCCAATAGCTCCACATTTGGCTCAGGGTTAAGGGTTAAAATCCAAAGTCCTTAACGATGGCTCTATTTACATTGGTTACCTCAATGTGTCTCCGACTTACTTTTCTACTTCTTCCCACATGCTTCAGCCATTTTATCTTACTTGTCCTTCTAATATGGCAGATACGTTCCTCCTTCAGCACCTTCTCACTGCTTGAACTTTGTTTCTGCTGTGTTCTGCCTCTTCAATATCCACATGGTTCACTTTCTTACCTTGTATAGATCTTTGTTCAAATGTCACCTTCTCAATAAGGTTTTCCTTGTGCATCCTCTTTAATAGTGCTTCACAGTTCTCCCTCTAGAATTGCATTCCTGATTCCTCTTATCATGCTTAACTATCTTTTTTGTCACAAAACATAATCATCTTTTAATGTAATGTAATCTAATCTACATATTACTAATTACATTTATTGTCTCTCCTTCCACATGAGAACATAAATTCCATGACACTGAAGATGCTTGTCAATTTTTTTTTCACTGACATATCCCAAGTGTAGGCACAAAGTAGGCATTTGATAAATATATAGGGAGTAAATTAGTGCAAGTGTTTGTATGAAGGAGAAGTTATCTCGTATTATTTTTCCTTTGTTTTATAAACTTTTTAGTAGTATATATCTGGCCAGTGGATTACAAAATTGTCTTCAATTCTAAGAAGGAATACTTTTTTAAAAATCTAGAATGCACCCTTCACTCAGCTGAAAGATATTCAGCTATCTGAAATATACCAAATCCCGATCTAAGTGAAAATAAAAAGGTGAACAAGTTGCACATCTTCCATATCCTCAGGGAAAGTAATTAGGTACTTATAATAAAATATGGGTTAGGGCCATAGCAAAATCATACTGCACTTTAACTTTCTCAAAAGGGCTCACTTTGCCTTTTATTTCTTGGCTTAGTAATAGAAAAGCAAATAGAGCATGGTCTTACATTACATTATAAATAGTAATATGTGTGTGTGTGTGTGTGTGTGTGTGTGTGTGTGTGTGTCTGTGCATGTGTAATTCAGTTAATGTTAATGACATCAAGGAACATACACCCTCTTCAAAGCACAATAATGCACCAAAAATGTTTCAGAGCTGCAGTTCTCATGGTTAATAGCTACTCAATACAATAATTTATTAGGCACACAAACATGCCTAATAATAACTCTATTTTGGGGGGCACCTGGGTGACTCAGTCAGTTGAGTGTCCCAACTCTTCATTTCGGCTCAGGTTAGAATCTCATGGTTTGTGGGATAGAGCCCCACATCAGGCTCTGTGTTGGAGCTTGGAGTGTGCTTGGGAGACTGTCTCTCCCTTTCTCTCTGTTCCTTTTCCCACCCTCTCACTCTTTCAAAATAAATATACATTAAAAAAAACACAATTTGAATTACAAGCTTATTTCACTGAGAAAGGATTTTTCATGCTAAGTATATATTATTAACAGGACATAATAGTCTGTCTCATCTTTTGAAAATATTTTGGAAAATTTGCAGCAGATCTTTTATAAATGATTACACCCGCTTGGGTTTTCCTTGTTAAGGGGTACACTACTCTGTCCTGACTCCTCTGCCTGGGGCAGCAGGGTGAGCTCATTTCCTTTGTGCCAAAATTGAAAGCTGACTACCTCTTGGCTCAAGAGTACCTTACTGCTCATCAGGCATTATATTATCCTGCCAAGCACCACAGGAGAGTTATCATGGGGATGCTGCTGATTACTAGGCTGCACTTAGAGCTGATAAATATGCAGATGTGTAGAATATTAAACGACTTTATTAGCAATCAACATATTATGCCATTAGGTTCATCTGTAAGAACAAAAATTAGTAGAAATTCATCTAATACTTTTAAACCAGTCTAATATATTTTAACTCTCTTTTTACTATTTTAAATATAGTTTTTAGGTGGGTAACAGGTAAAGTTATGTGGAATCACCAAAGCACTATGTCCCCACTGTTATCCTCTTTTGAATAAATGGATGTCAGAAACTTACAGTGAAAGCAATTTGATAAACTGAGTACAAATGTGAGGCAAATCAACATTTTCAGTTCAGTAAATTTGACAACCCAGCGCACACACAAATATAAATGTTAAAATTGAAGACTTTATCCAAAGATAAGTGAAAATGATAAAAGTAGATATCACTTTCTAATTCCATTATTAGAAATTTGGGTTACATATAATAAAACTAAGGTGTCCATTTCCCATAGATTTTTTTTGAAACACATCTGAATAATCCCAACTTTGATATTTTTATTTGAATGTATATATCTTGGTTTATTATATTTATTATATTATTTTAAATGATTAACTTTATTAGAAGTTTCAGAGTATGCTTTGCCATTTTACTGTCAGTAACTATGGTGATATGAAAGTTTAACCGATAGATATAAGTAAAATCCATACTATCACATTTCAGAGGGACTAGAACATACAAGATTTCAATAAAGAACTGCAGAAAATATGAGTAAAACATGGAAAGCAAATCTAGATTTCAGATAGATGTTATGCATTTAAATTTAAATAGAAATTGAACTAAAATTTTGGAGCATTAGCCACATAAGTTTGAATATCAGTCTGTTGAGCATTAACTTACAAACAACCAATGAATATGTATTGATTTACAATCAACCAATGAATATATAGTGATATTCAACATTATGCTTATAAGTGAATTTTATAGCCAATCTCCTGGGACATCTGCACCCATGGCAAATCTTTTCCTCTTCACAATGATTCCCTCTGGAAGAGGTTAAAATAAAAGTTTCCACTCAGAACAGCAGTTTTCTATTTTCCTAATCTCCTCTTCTAGATGCCGCTTCCATGCCTCTTTTTGTTACAAATTGAGACCTTATGCCCTAGCTCTTTCTTTCTATGTAATCTATCAAACTCCACTTCTGTTTTGACTTTCACTTTCATATCTATCCCCAGAGTGTACCACTTTCTGTCCTTTCTTGTTAATATTTTGTTTCCTCATTCCATTACCTTTTTGTTTCCTCCCCAATACCCAAAGGGTCTACACCACACCCTCTCTATGACTCCACCTTGCCTGAAGAATGCTGCTTGTATATAACTCACCCAACTACTAACCTGGACCCAATATAAGTCAATGAACTCAATCCTAGAGTGTCCTTTTCACACCACACAGATATCTAGTTATACTTTCTAATTCAGTTCAGTTCTCTTTCCATTTTCTGTATTCCCTATTTCAGAATTTCCCCACTCTCCTCAAACCTCATCCCCTGCACCTAACTCTTTTCTTGGAGGCTGAAATTATCTTTTATTTGACAGAGAACATTGAAGTTATCTGACAGGTTCACATTTACCTATGAGACCCTTAAAGAAAACTTTATTTCATTTATACCCCCAAATTCCTTTTTATACCCATTAGAAGAAAAATACAATTTCCTTTCAAGCACTAATTATTTCACTTGTGTTTATGATCTCATCCTTTCCCAAGTTCTCAGGGTCCTTGAGGAACATGTATGGCTATCATACTTCTTTATTTTCAGCTCCTTTGTTTTGCATGCTGCATACAATTCAGTATACTCTTTGAAATTAATTAGTATTTCCTTGACTATTCCTGCCTCATGATATGTTCTTTCTTTATTGAAAGCTATGCTTCTCAAAAGAAAAAACAAGTCATTGTCTTGTAAACCAATAAAACTTGAGTGTGTATGTGTCTAGGGAATAGTTGCAATTGATTATATCAATTGTTCTCAAGACATTTTCTACAACAGTGAGAAACACTAAACATTAAGATTTATTGGAAAATTTAAGAAAATATGAATTATAATACTAAATCTTGTGGTTCAAAATGTAAATATTATATAAATAAAATTATAGAGATGCTAATAAAGACCGAAGTTGCCGAGAAAGACTATACATTCAGACTACTGAAAATTTTTTTGGATTGAATTTATATGGGACTTATTTCTAAAATAAATAGAAACAAATGTAATACTTAATTAAAATAAGGTAGAAAAGAAAGAAAGACAGATTCAAAGAAGAGTAGGAGAAGGAAATATGCTAACAGCTCACTTTCTCTAGCTCCCCAATTCCATTAACTTTGAGATCCCCAATGCATTGATCCTACCCATTTTCCTGTGTCTTTACATATCTTATTTCTTCACTTTCCTTTTTTATCTAGCTTAAATTCATTGGGCAGTCATCAAAATAGTTTCTTTACATAAAACTTTAACTCTTTTGGTTATCTTACTTAATAATTAACTCCCCTGGCTAAAATACTGTTCTGAGTATATTAAATACATATCCATTACCATATCTGCAACTGCTTAGCTAAACATGACTGGTGAAAACCACAAAACCATATAGATCTCACATTTTGTGAGTTCAAGGCCCGTGCCAAGCTCTGCTTTGACAGAATGGACCCTTATTTTAAATCAGTGGTCACTAACCTTAACAGTTATAACATCCTTCCTAAAGATACATCCTTCCTCAATCTCTAACATCCTTCCTAAATCATTCCTAAATCTATCCCTAAATCTTCCTAAATCTACATTCTTATTCTCCTATTAAATTATCATATCTTTATTTCCCATTTAAACTTATAAAACATACTTCCTTTTTCTCATTCCCAGCTGGTAACTTTGCTTTTGTTTTCCATTAGATAAACAAGCAGTTAAAGAAAACATTATCAGGGCACCTGGATGACTCAGTCTATTAAGGGTCCAGCTATGGCTCAGGTCATGATCTCGTGGTTGGTGAGTCTGAGTCCCACATGGGACCCTGTGCTGACAGCTCAGAGCCTGGGGCCGGCTTCAGATTCTGTGTCTCCCTCTCTCTCTGCCCCTCCCCTGCTCACGCTTGTCTCTCTGTTTCTCTCTCAAAAATAAATAAACACTTAAAAAAAAAGAAAGAAAGAAAAAGAAAACATTATTGTGCTCACACCATTGTACCTACTTACTCATCTATTTATGTCTGTGTCTATGTTGTTTCTCAGTATAAGTTATCTCTGTTTCTAACAAGGGTCAAACTTCCACTTGTGCATTATATTACATCTCTTTCATCCATTTAAGGATGTTGCATCACAACTGCTCTTCTCTCTCACATGCAGCATCAGTTTTTCATGGTCTTCAACATCTTTCCCATAAGCCTTAACATGAGATATTGTTTCTCTTTGAAAATCACTTTTTTTTTCATTCTTCTCCACCTTTTTTCTCTTTTAGACAAAACTTCTCAAAGGAATTCCACACACCTGAATCCTTTTTCTCATTATCTATTTTCTATCTGATCATGTCCAATTAGAATATCCATGGCGTCACTCCACACTAATTAAAGTCAACAATAAACAGTGCAGTGCTAAATCCAACGGTCACATTTTAATCTTCTTTTTACTTGATCTATTGTCAGCATTTGACCAAATTGGTTATTTCTCTTAACATTCTGAAAATCAAACTCTTCTTGTTTTCTTTCCTTTGTACTTTGCTCATTTTTTTGTTGTTGTTGTTTTGTTTTTTGTCTTGTTTTGCTTTGTTTTGTTTTGTTCCCATTTCCTCATCATCTCCTTACACTCTTTAAACAGTGGAGTGCTCCAGAGCTTACTCCTTGGACCTTTTCAATTTTCTCTCTGTACTAATTTCCTTAGTGACCTCATCCTTTTCCTAGTTTTTATATCATCAATATGATCATAATTCAGAATTACATATTTCAGGCTAAACCACTATCGTAAATTTTTGACAGAATGCTTATTCAACTTCTACACTATATAAAAATGCAAATAATATAGAATAACCAAATTTTTTAAAGGATGTATTTGGAGGGGTACCTGGGTGGCTCAGTCAGTTAAACGACTAACTCTTAATTTTGGATCAGGAGGCGATCTCACATTTTGTGAGTTCAAGCCCCGTGTTAAGCTCTGCACTAAAAGAATGGAGCCTACTTGGGATTCTCTCTCTTTCCCTCTCCCTCTCCCTCTCCCTCTCTCTCTCTCTCTCTCTGCCCCTCCCCTGCTTGTGTGCTCTCTCTCTCTTTATCTCTCAAAATAAATAAACATTTTAAAAAAGGATCCATGTATTTGGAGATATTATACTAGTTGACTTCAAGACTTACTATAAAGCTATGGTAATTAAAACTGTTGCTGTGGAACATTATGAGATGGCTTATGCCCTCCATCCCCCATAAAGCTATGTTGGAATTCTAACCTCCAGCCCCATAGAATCATAGAATGTGACCTTATTTAGAGATAAAGTGTTTACAGAGATAAAAACATTTTTTAAATGGGCAATTTTTTAATAGACACTTTGCTCTTTCTCCCTCCCTCTCCAGACACACACACACACACACACACACACACACACACACACACACATCACTGTAAGCACATGAAGAGAACTCTAATCATCAGAAAAATGTGAATTAAAATCACAAAGAGATACCACTACATACTCACTAAAAATCAAACTCAACTAAAACATTTTGTTGTCCAAACAGTTTTCTCTCTCCAGACCTTTGCTGTAGCTTCAAGGTTTTCAACTGAGCACTGCTGAAAAGGATCAAGATTCAACTGAAAGAAGGGAATGACAATAACTAGTAGGGGGAGCTTGTGGACCAGTCAGTTGTGTTTAGGTTCAAGACAGATTAAATCTCTCCAAGAATTTGGAGTGAGAATCAGGAATTAGGAGCCACAAATGATGCCAATGAGGTATAAGAGTAATTAAAGTTAAGGGTGGTAGTAATCCTTAAAGAATTATCAGATCCTCAGAATTCGTAGGTGATTTTTTTAAGATGATAGTCACTAACAGTGAAATATGCTTGAATATATTTGCATTGGTTCATTTTACCAATGGATTTAATCCATCAAATGACAGGCAAAAATTATGCACTATTATGAAAGGAAAGGGTAAGAAACAGTGAATATATAAGAGGTGAGTCAGGCTCTAGACAGTATTATATTTCATATAATTATCTATAAGGTAGTATATGACACAGGTAGCTGAAACTTGCCTGCTTTTCATATAAAATGTTGTCCTGTAAAACTTCACCTACAACTGGAGAATACGCTTGACTAGATTTCAAAGAATGAATAGAAGTTGGATAGGTAAATACAGTTAGGGTAGAATATTAAAGGACATGACTTTCAAATTGCACTTCAGAAGGGAAAATTTTAAAAAAATCAGATATGGAAACAGTAGTATGTCCTTTTCTATCTTTCATCAAAGCAACTCTGCTTTTATATATTATATAATGCTTCACATTTCCAGGTAAGATTTCATTCTGACCTAGAGGATAATTCTCGCTCTTTTTACTACTCTGTGTAGATAAAAGAACATAAGTCAATTAGAAACAGTATGCCTACATTATTAAAAGTGCAGATTCAAAATTTGACCAAATCTAAGATTTTCATTGTTTATGACTCCTTCAAAATTACTCTAATAAAGCACATTTTGAATTAGTTCAAGGCAATAGAGTGCCTAGTTTTATTTGTCAGGTGCAAACATCAAGATCATGTGAAATTGTTTTTCAGGATGATGATAAACTATTTTTCCTAATCTGCCTACAGAGATGAACGTGGAAACATTGGGTCTTTATAAGTTAGAAGCTCTTCATGACTAGTGTCAGAATATCTGACTACTAATAACTTAAACAACAAGAAAATCATTGATTATCTAACAGAGTCTGAAGGTAGATGCCATTGTGGAACTCTTTCAGTGGCTTCACTGTGTTTTCAAATATCCAAATCTATGTTGCTATTTTCATTTGGTTGATTTTTTTGTAAGACCTATTACCTCATGGTAAAAAGGTTTCCCTGAATATCCAGGCATTACATTGTCACATATGTCTCTTTTCCTGTCCTGTTCTTTTATGACTTCTTTACTGAACTAAAGCACAGTGATGTGCACACACACGTTTCAAGGAAAAAGGGAGGAAGTGGCTATGTACTAGGCTAGAACTTCTTTTCACAAAGTATTCTTCACAATTTTCTTTTCCTCTTTTCTTGTTTTTTTTTTTTACTCTTATTTTAGAAATATAAATCAGACCATATATTTCTGTCATAGGAGGTAATGATTGGTGTCAGTCCAGGCTTGCAATCATGGAATCACAGATTTAGGAGATATTCCAGAATTAAAGCAGAGAAAGCCAAAATTTATGATATGGTTAAAATAGATCTACCATAAAAATGAATTTCCCTCTTACAGAAGATGAATGCTTTATAGAAGTAATTTTCCCCTTTGAAACAAATAAAGCTTAAATAAAGTTTATAGTTTATTAATTAAAATTCTAGTTGTCTTTCAATAACTAGAAAAATTCTCTACTGTGAAACCTGTCAGATAAGAATAAAATTTTGATAGAATAAAAAGAAAAACAATTGTATATGAATTTTGTAAAAGATTGGTATTGTGTAGGGAGACACATATTCTAACAGTAAAATTTTTCCTCCTATAGAAAATGAAAAGATTCTATCAAACTATCAGATGTGTGTTTTCAAAGAGCAAAGTTCTTAAGTAATTCCTTAACCAAATATAATGATTTATTAATACCTAATATATAAATTAATACTTTGATTCATTCTGATAAATTTAATTATTTATTTATTTATTTATTTATTTATTTATTTATGTAATTAAACACCCAGTGCTCACCATAGCAAGTGCATTCGTTAATCCCCATCACTTATTTTACCCATACCTTTACTCACCTTCCTTCTGGTAAACATATTTTTTCTCTCTAGTTAAGAGTCTGTTTCTTGGTTAACTACCTCTCTGGGTTTTTCCCCTTTACTCATTTGTTTTATTTCTTAAAGTCCACATATGAGTAAAATTACATGGATTTGTCTTTCTCTGACTGACTTATTTTATTTAGCATAATACTTTCCAGTTCCATCCACTTTGTTGCAAATGGTAAGTTTTCATTCTTTTTTATGGCTGAGTAGTATTCCAGTGTGTGTGTGTGTGTGTGTGTGTGTGTGTGTGTGTGTGTATCACATCTTCTGCATCTATTTTTCAGTCAATGACCACTTGGGCTATTTACATAGTTTGGCTATTGTAGATAATACTACTATAAACATTGGGGTGCATGTATCTATCCCTTTGAATTACTTTGTTTGTATTCTTTGGGTAAATATCTAATAGCACAATTGCTGGTCATAGGGTTGTTTGATTTATAGCTCTTTTAGGGAACTCCATACTCTTTCCCAGAGTGGCTACACCAGTTTGCTTCCCACCAAAAGTGCAAAAGCGTTCCCGTTTCTCTTCTTCCTTACTAGTACTGAGTACCTGTTGCTTCTTATGTTGTTCATTTTAGCCATTCTGACAGGTGTGAGGTGATAACTCATTGTGGTTTTAATTTGTATTTCGAACACTGATGAGCATCTTTTCACATGTGTATTGGGCATATGTATGTCTTTTTAAAAAAGAAATTCTTTTTTAAAAATATTCTCTTATTTAAAAAAAACATTTATTTATTTATTTATTTACTTATTTACTTATTTTGAGAGAGAGACAGAGAGAACAGTGGACGGGCAGAAAAAGAGGGAGAGAGAGAATCCCAAGCAGGCTCCATTCCGTCCATACAGAGTCTGATGTGGGACTCAATCTCACAAAACATTAGATCATGACCTGAGCCAAAATCAAGAGTCAAAATCTTAGCCAATTGAGCCACCCTGGCCTCCCTGTATGTCTTCTTTGGAAAAACAAAATCTATTCATGTCTTTTGCCCATTTTTAATTGGATTATTTGTTTTTTGGGGGTGTTGAGTTGCATAAGTTCTTTATAGATTTTGGACACTAATTCTTTATCAAATAAGTCATTTGCAAATATCTTCTATCATTCCATTAGTTGCCTTTTAGTTTGTTGATTGTTTCCTTTGCTGTGCAGAAACTTTTTTTATTTAATGAAGTCCAAACAGTTTAGTTTTTGCTTTTGTTTCCCTCGTTTCTGAAGACATATCTAGAAATAAGTCATCACCCTCAATGTCAAAGAGGTTACAGCCTGTGCTCTCTTCTAGGATTTTTATGCTTTCCTCCTCTCACATTCAGGTCTTTCATCCATTTGGAATTTATTTTGTGTATAGTGTAAGAGGTTCAGTTTCACTCTTTTCCTTGTTGCTGATTTATATGCCTATATTTATGCAATTACAATACTGTCTTGATTACTACAGCTTTGTAATGTAAGTTGAAGTCTGGAATTATTATGCCTCTAGCTTTGCTTTTTTTTCTCCTTCTTTTCTTTTTTTCTTTTCTTAAGGCTCTTTTGGCTATTCAGGGTCTTTTGTGGTTCCATACAAATTTCAGATTTTTTTTTTATCTCTGTGAAAAATTCCGTTAGTATTTTGATGGATTTTGATAAATTGCATTAAATGTATAGATTGTTTTGCATACTGTAGAAATTTTAACAATATTTGATCTTCCAATCCATGAGTATGGAGTGTTTTTCCATTTTGTGTGTGTGTGTCATCTTCAATTTCTTCCATCAGTGTTTTATAGTTTTCATAGTACAGGCCTTTCAGAAGACTACAGTCCAATATTCCTGATGAACATGAATGTAAACATTCTCAATAAAATACTAGCAAACCCAATTCAATAATGCATTTTAAAAAATCATTCATCGGGGCGCCTGGGTGGCTCAGTTGGTTAAGCGGCCGACTTCAGCTCAGATCATGATCTCGCAGTCTGTGAGTTCGAGCCCCGCGTTGGGCTCTGTGCTGACAGCTCAGAGCCTGGAGCCTGTTTCAGATTCTGTGTCTCCCTCTCTCTGACCCTCCCCTGTTCATGCTCTCTTTCTCTCTGTCTCAAAAATAAATAAACGTTAAAAAAAATTAAAAAAAAATCATTCATCACAATCAAGTGGGATCTATTCCTTGGTTGCAAGAATTGCTCAATATTTGCAAATCATTCAATGTGATGCACTACATTAACAAAAGAAAAGAACCACATGATCATCTAAATAGATGCAGAAAAAGCATTTGACAAAGTACAACATCCATTCATGATGAAAACTTTCAACAGGGTAGCGTTAGAGGGGACATACCTGAATATAATAAAGCTATATATGAAAAACCCACAGCTAATATCAGCTCTCAATGAGAAAAAGCTGAAAGCTTTTCCTCTAAGGTCAGGAACAAGACAGGGATATCTGCTGCCACCACTGCTATTTAACGTAGTACCGGATGTTCTAGCCACAGCAATCAGACAACAAAATGAAATAAAAGGCATCCACATCAACAAGGAAGAAGTAAAATTTTCACTATTTCCAAATGACCTGCTACTCTATATAGAAAATGCAAAAGACTCCACCCCAAATCTGCCAGAACTGGTACACAGATTCAGTAAAGTCACAGGATACAAAATCAACGTACAGAAATCCATCGCATTTCTATAAACCAATGATGAAGCAGCAGAGAGAGAAATTAAGGAATAAATCCCATTTATAAGTGCACCAAAAATAATGAGACAATTACAAATGAACCTAACCATTCTGGTATATTTTTAAACACAGATTTGTAACTAGAAATAAGATATACTTTTATCTGGGATAAATGTCAAAATGAAAATGGTCAAAACTCATGTGTGCTTATTTTTTATCAGCCCTCGCAATATTTTGTATGCTGTGTATAAAATATTTAGCTAATTAACTATAAAGCATATTGTGCATATTATATAAACTAACCTCAGAAAGCCACACCATACTCTGCAATGCCTGATGTAATAAACAGTATTTTTGAAATTATTCAGATTGTCATTTAAACTGCATTGTGTCAATCTCATCTTGTATAATTAGGCAATAACAATCTACATACAACCATGACACTAGTAACTTTTCAAGTGGTAACTTGAAAAGGTTCCACATGCATCTGCCTTAGCTTCTAAAGAGGAAGGAGGTTTCAGGGAGCACCTTTTGCTTTCAGTTATATTGATCCTAGGAGTATTCTGGACTCCGCATGTCTTCTTGATTTTACTTTTTTGGAGGCTGAAATATGTGTATCTTCTTATATACTCACTTGTTCCCCTGTTTCTGACTAGAAAAAATGAGCAGAAAGTGGATTTCCACTATGTTTATGAGTCTAATGGCTGGAGCATAACATTTGCTGTGGCCCTGTCCTAGGTTGGTATCTTTGTTTTAAGAAAAAATTACAGGCAGAGTTTCCAATCAGGAATATGGAGATTCCACAGGAGGACACACAGAGAACAGGAACACAGAAAACACATAGAGAATAAACATCGGTAATCAGGTGGAAAGCCCCGGGATTTAAAGGAAGCTTGTTGAATATTTAGATCATTGACAATATGAGCCATTTCAGCAAGATCTTTCCTGAGCAAAAATTAAGAACTAATAAGTCCTCTCTGGTTTCTTCTAACACCTATCCTCAACTTAATAAGGAACATAGATTTGCCTCATCCACTTCTCTTACCTCCAATGTTCTGTCTCATCTCATCACATTGATGGTATGTATGTGTGCCTGTGTGTGTGAGGGAGGACATGTGACAACTGGGGTCTTTGTGGACCCTTATGTGTGAAGGATGCTATATTTTATTAACCTCATATCCACTTTCACTGAACTGGAGATGAGCCTATGGATGGAAGCTCTTACCCAACTCACCTAGAACCCCCATCACTGTCCGTTCCAGAAGAGTCTCCTTTCTTTCCAAAGAGATCAATAACTTTTCTTGTTTTAATGGTCACATTAAATTAGGAGCAAAAGCCAGGGGGTCTCTGCCTTGTGATTTGGAAGAGTTTACATCATGTTCATACTCATTGCAATGACTGCCTCTGTGTTTTCTCTTCTTATATGTACTTTTGTTCCTTTTCCTCAGTGACCTCTACCACTACCACTCAGGTTGTTTTTCCTGAAAGTCAGAATATTTGGAAACTCAAAGCAAGAGGCTGGTGAGATTTTAGATAGTTTCTGGGTCCTTCCTTATTAATAATGTTCTTCTTAGAAACTTCCTTTGGGGTACCTGGGTGGCTCAGTCAATTAGGCGTTTGAGTTTGGCTCAGGTCATGATCTCATGGTCTGTGAGTTCGAGCGCTGTGTCAGGCCCTGTGCTGACAGCTCAGAGCCTGGAGCCAGCTTCGGATTACGTGTCTCCTCTTCTCTCTGTCCCTCCCCATCTCATGCTCTGTCTCTCTGTCTCTCTCAAAAATAAATAAACATTAAAAAAATTTAAAAAAAAAGAAACTTCCTTCAAGGAATCTTCACTACCATACATTCATTATGCATGTAAGAAATGTGATCTTTGCCTATCTTTCTCAGCACTAACTGCAACAGCTCTGAAGTCTTACTCCCACCCCTCCTTCTTCAATTTAAACTCAAGACAGCCCATCCTTGAAAAAAAATTTGATATCTGATAGGAGAGGCTTAAACATGTTCTTAGGCTCTGTTGGGCTCAAAAACAGAATATTTTTACATCTTTCTATAATAATTCTATTGAGGTAAGTTTACATAAAATATTATTTGCTCATTTAAAATATGCAATTCAGTGGTTTTTAGTATATACAATACCGCTACCAATTTTCAAACATTTCATCACCCAAGCAACTCTAGTGCTTTGTATCAGCCAGAACCACTTTTCCCTAAACTCTTCTTAGGCCTAAGCAAACCCTAGTCTACTTTTTCTATCTATAGATTTGCCTGTTGTGGACATTTGAATAAATGGAATCTTTTGATATGTGGTCTTTTCGTGACTGGAATCTCTAACTTAGTATAATATTTTCAAGGTTCATCCACGCCATAGCATGCATGAATATTTCATTCATTCTTGTGACCCAGCAATATTCCATTGTGTGGTTACATAGCATTTTATTTATCCACACATCAGTTTATCAACATTTAGGTTGCTTGTATCTTTAGGCTATTACGATAATGCTGTTTTGAATATTTGGATGCAGGTTTTTATGTGATCATGATTTTACTTTTTTGGATACATATCAAGGAACAGAAATACTGGGTCATATGGTAATGATCTACTTAACCTTCTGAGTAACTGCCAGACTGTTTTCCAAAGGAGCTGCCTCATTTGACATGCCCACGAGCAATGTATGAGGGTTTGCCATATCCTCACCAGCACCTGTTATTATCTGCCATTTTGTTAAAAGCTATCCTGGTAGATATGAAATATCTCACAGTGGTTTTCCTGTGGCTACTGATGTTAAATATCTTTTCATGAACTATTGGCTGTATCTATATTATTCTTGGAGACATATCAATTAGCTCTTTTCCAACTTTTTTGATTGGATTATTTATCTTTAAGTTATAAGAGTTTTTACTAGTTTTTATGCCATATACAAGTTCCCTCTCAGATAACATGATTTTTAAATATTTCCTCCCATCCTGTAGGTGGTATTGCACTTTACTGGTGGCATTATTGCAACATTAGGCATTTTAAATTTGATATTTTATAATTGATATTTTGATATTTTATATCAAATTATAATGGATAATTTGATATTTTATAAAACTATTGAATTTTGTAATTTTTGCTCTTACATTTTGTCTTATGATCCATTTTCAAGTAATTTCTGTTTACAGTGTGAGGAAGACATCCAACTTTACTGTTTTGCATTTGTCCCAGGACCACTTGTTAAAAAGTCTATTTTTTCCCATTAAATTTTCTTGGCATCTTTGTCAAAGCGAAAAATTAACTGACCATAAATGTATGGACTTATTTCTAGATTTTAAAATTTATTTAATTCACCTCTGATTGTCTTCATACCAATACTGTACTGTCTTGATCACTATAACTTTATAGTAATTTTTTGTGATGTTTATTTTTTTTTAATTTTTTTTTCAACGTTTTTTAATTTATTTTTGGGACAGAGAGAGACAGAGCATGAACGGGGGGAGGGGCAGAGAGAGAGGGAGACACAGACTCGGAAACAGGCTCCAGGCTCCGAGCCATCAGCCCAGAGCCTGACGCGGGGCTCGAACTCACGGACCGCGAGATCTTGACCTGGCTGAAGTCGGACGCTTAACCAACTGCGCCACCCAGGCGCCCCTGTTTATTTATTTTTGAGAGAGAGAGAGAGCACAAACAGTAGAGGGGCAGAGAGAGAGGGAAACACAGAATCAGAACCAGGTTTCAGGTTCTGAGCTGTCAGCACAGAGCCTGACGCTGGGCTTAAGCTCATGAACCATGAGATTATGAACTGAGCTGAAGTCAGGTGCTTAACTGACTAAGTCACTCAGGCACCTCAGTAAGTCTTGAAATCAAGAAGTGTAAGCATTCAAACTTTATTTATTTTCAATATTGTCTTGGCTATTCTGTCTCTGTTATATGTCCATATGAGTATAAATAAGATCAGCTTGTTAATTTACGGGGGGGGGGAAAGTAAGGTTTTCGTAAGTATTGCATTGAATCAATCTACAAAATATTGTCAACTTAATAATAAATATTCTGATCCATGGGCATTGGGCATCTCCCATTTATTTAAGCATTCCCTGGTTTCTTTCAATGATATTTTATTGTTTTTGGAGTATAAATTCTACATATCCTTTCTTTAGGTTACTTCTAGGTGTTTTACTTAATAGTATTGTGCAAATAATTCTCTTCTTATTTCTATTTTCAGAATGTTCATTGCAAGTGTATAGAAATGACATTGATTTGTGTATTTGATCTTGCATCCTGTAACTTTGCTAAACTAGTTTATTGGTTCTTGTAGTTTTTTAGTGGATTCCTTACAATTTTCTATATATAAGATTGTATCATTATAAAAAAAAGAAAACTTAATAGTTTTCTAGTCCTCATACCCTCCCCCTTTTTTCATTTTATTTACTAATTCCCTGGTGAAAATAATGTTGAGTAGTGCTACCATGTTGAATAGAAGCAATGAAAGCAAACATTCTTGTCTTGTTCCTGATTTTAAAAGACAGAGGCAAAATTTTGATAAAAGACAAGAAACTCCATAGGCAACCCCTTGCTGTTTTCTCTGTTCTCCCTCAATTAGACAGCAATGATGTCTTCTCTCTCATCTGCTCCAAGGCTACCACAGTGAAAAGAGCATTGCTTGTTCTAGCTTGAATACAGAGTATGTGTAGCATTCCATGCAGTTCAGCTAAAGTGGGAAGTTTCAGCCCTCAAGAGTTGTATAGTGAAAAAAAGAATAAAACAAATTACAAGAGGAGATATATTACCTCAACTTTCCATTGACATTAAAGTGTTTCTGTGAACAGAGACTTTTCTTCTCTATATTGTGACTTCTTTTGAAAGAATACATGTAAACACATATACATACAACGACAAATGGAATAAAATATCATATATATATGAATGAAAGTATGTGCATGTAAGTTCTATGCATAAAATGTTACAAAAAAGCTGAGACTATTCAAAAAGTGAAAATAGTAAAAAGAATACAAGTTTCACAGCCACAACTGCATAAGATCCTGATTTTTCCAATTATTACTTTTGTGATTACTTCAGAAAATTACCAACTGCTCTTATCCTTTAATCCTACATTGTAATTCCTAAATTAGAAAAATAGTTTGGGAATTGGAAGTAATGTAAGTAACTTTCCCAGAAGAATGTTAGACACACTAATAATGAGTACAAAGAGCATACATCAAGGCAAACAATAACAAAAATAATTATGTGGTTTATATCTAACTAAATATGTGTTGGGGTAATAGGTCTCAAATTGTTTAATAAATGATTATGGAATTGTGATTATTCAAAAGAAAAAAAAACACTTATGGGGTCCATACATGTTATTAGTCTTC
Source organism: Neofelis nebulosa (assembly GCF_028018385.1). NCBI lineage: Eukaryota > Metazoa > Chordata > Mammalia > Carnivora > Felidae > Neofelis > Neofelis nebulosa. The sequence continues at coordinate 90,648,052 of NC_080784.1, read as the reverse complement.
AACAATCTATAATTCCTGGAATGGCTTACTATGGCTTTCTATGTATACCTGTACAGTGATTTTCTCAAATTCATGTTTCAAAGCCAGATCTACATGTTTCAAAGCCAGATCTTAGTAACTTTTATTGTCTCAGAAATGACTTTGCTTTTCTGTAGCATAACTTGAAACTTGTATATGTAAGGGAAAACACAAATAGACAAAGAAAAACATTTCTCCCTGTTGAAAATGAGGAAAGAAACCTGACTTCCACCCCTTCCTTTTCTTAAATCATTTACTTTAGAAAACTTGTCAGTGACCTTGTCTCTTTGAAATACATGTAAATATTTTTAAAAAGTAAAGAAGACTATTGTCAGGGCACCTGGGTGGCTCAGTCGGTTGGGTGTCCGGCTTTAGCTCAGGTCATGATCTCACATTCCATGAGTTCAAGTCCCGCATTGGGCTCTGTGCAAACAGCTGAAGCCTGAAGCCTGGAGCTGGAGCCTGAAGCCTACTTCGGATTCTGTCTCCCTCTGTCTCTGCCCCTTCACTGCTCACACTCTGTCTCTCTCTCAAAATAAAATAAAAACATAAAAAAATTTAAAGAAGACTATTGTCAGCTTTAATGCATGGGAAGGTCTTTCTCAAAACACCTGAGAACCACCTCTTTGAAATGTAATCATCAAGAAAGATAGTGTCCCATCCCTCAGTTTCTGTGAGATGCTGGATGCTTAACTTCAGTGGGTGCCTAGCTACAAGTTGCAAAATTTACCTCATGTCATAAAGATATAAGAACTTTATTTTCCCACTGGATAAAGCTAATCAGTTAACACATGATGGCCACCCTAATTACTAAGTGAATACAGGATGAACCATGTGTAACAAATGGTGCTCTCAAGTCCTGTTATTTATTATTATTGTTTATCTTATAATTGCATATGGAATGGGTTGTATCTGCCTGGCTATATAAAAGGGTGAAATTCCTTTCTCTCTTTGTGATTTCTTAGCAGATGGCCTGTATGTGCATCACATTCTGCTTTAATGTTTATCCAATAATATAACTGTTTTCTTTTTCTTCTCCCTTTGTGTAAAGGTTTTCTGGGTTGGGAGGAGATTAATTTTTAGTTTTATTTCCTCAACAATTCTGGTGATAAGGAGGACTACTGAAGGTCTGTAGCTCCACAAGTCACGTAAGAAACCCCAATTTATAAAGTCTCCCTTCTAGTTCTCTGCTCTTTTTTTTTTTTTTTTTTACAATATTTATTTATTTATTTTGGGAGAGAAAGAGAGTGTGTGAGCAAGGGAGGGGCAGAGAGAGGGAGAGAGAAAATCCCAAGCAGGCTCCGCACTGCCAAGTTTCCATCTCATGAACTGTGAGATCATGACTTCAGCTGAAATCCAGAGTTGGAGGCTTAATCGACTGAGCCACTCTGACAACCCTAATTCTCCACTCTTTTGAAATACTAGCTGGACTGATCACACTGTCAAAATTCAAGATTTTACTTTTGGATAAGCATGGGTAATTCAAAGGAATTATCCATGGGTAATCTCAAAGGATCACCACATGGTTGGAAAACATGGGAAGTCAGGAATGTTGCCTTTAGTTCCTTCTCTTAAAGGGCTAATATCTGCCTGTCTTATTTTGAATGAGTATATAAGAATCCAGTGTTACAGCTGCCTGAGGATTGTTCTTTTGATTTAGATAAATTAATGTCTTTGCTGGAGCTCTTAGGCAAGTGTCATTCCAAGGAAATGAATTACTAGTATTTATGCAATAAATGTCATCTAAGGGGAAAGTCAGAAATGATTTGGATAGCCATATGGAATAATTGAGAAAAATTGAAGAACTATGAGAATAAAAGTATTTTCTCTTTCAAAGAGCTCTTCTCCCTTTTTTCTTCATTCCCTCTGCTGCCTCTGAATCTCGTGATCACTCCCTCACTCAAATGGGCTCTTTGAAAAGAGAGTGATGGGCAGTTTGCTTTGTTAGATTTACCTATAAAAAGGAACAAAGGCGCCTTGTTACCTGCCTTGTTTGAGAACGTAGGCTTCATGACTCACAGGCTAGCCCTGAGTCCTCCTCATATTTTAGCCCAGATTCATATCCATGAGGACTTTCTCATCAACTTACCAAGTAGCTAGGAAAGCAGACATTATAAAGAGACTTGACCTGGGCATATTTGAGAACTTAGATAAAAACCTGTGCCCCCATAAAAAGGCAAATGGGGAAAAGGCAAAATGAAACAAGGTGCTAAGTTGATGAATGTCAAAACAGAAAATAAAAGTGCCACACAATTTACATTTTTCTTATATAAAGGGAAATTATCCCTTCCCATCTTAATTGCCAGCAAAGCTGATGCTATTGAGAAAACTACCTCGGACTCCTGGGTCATTAGCATGCATTTTCACCAACTAATTTAAAAGCTTCTTGTCCCTGTGACTCCAGAAGGTTAAAGAAGTACTTGGCAGTATGTTATCAGTTTAAAGCCCCATGGATGATGGGGCGCCTGGGTGGCTCAGTCGATGAGCGTCCGACTTCCGCTCGGGTCATGATCTCGGGGTTTGTGGACTCGAGCCCCGCGTCGGGCTCTATGCTGACAGCTCAGAGCCTGGAGCCTGCTTCAGATTCTGTGTCTCCCTCTCTCTCTGCCCACTCCCTACTCACACTCTGTCTCTCTCTCCTTCAAAAATAAATAAACATTAAAAAAATAAAGCTCCATGGATGAGGATGTGGACTGGCTACTGCAGGGAATAATGCAGAATTGTCTCCTTTGATGGAGCAAGCACATCAGAAGATCATCAGAAGACCCAGATCACATTATCAAAGGGGATGGTGGCCAAGAGAAACCAACTACCAGCCACTTCCCACAACCGTGGAAGAACTAAAGGCACTAGAAATCCATCAAGAAGGTTTGCTAATGGCAGTACTTGAAGCCTTGTGCTCAAGGTCATCTGGGAGAAATTTACAGCAGTGTACTCAGAAGGATAAGTCCCCCAACTAAATTAATCAGTTGTTTGTTGAGGCTTTCTCAAAAATTATTGGCATGGATCTAAGGGCAGATAAAATTCACTCTTTGGCCCTAACCGCATTTGTCTTGGGTCTCTTGACAACTCTCAAAACTCAAGTTAAGTGAAGGTGGTAGGAATGCAAGAAAAGACTAGTATTCAAATCTTAGTAGGAGCTACTCAGTTTGGGCACAATTTAGAGTAACACAGAGAATTGAAGAGATTAAAGACTGCTGTTTTGGCTGTTCAAGGAGAACACTTTATTAAAGGGGATATCCCCTTCTGGCCAACCCATGAAGGGAACACCACAGAGGCTCCTATCCAGACTATAGAAATAAGTCTGCATAAGCAGACACATTAATAAAAATTACTAAAGTTGCATTTCCTGATTCTGAATTTTAAATGAATACTATATCTACTACTAATAAATAAATATGTGATATCTGTCATGCAACAAACATAATTTTTAAAATAGAAGATTTTTTTATTTCAATAAGTACTAAAAATACCTCATGCAAATTGATAGCTGATTTCCTAAAAGCTTTACAACTGTCCACTCAGGTATCAGTAATTCATTTTGCTAACAGGGCTATGTAGCTGCTACTGAAACACAGCAAATTCCAAAATTATAATCTTCCCTTTTGGTACAATAAAAAAATGTTTGGTCATTTTCAAAAATATGCTTAACAAAATACTATGAATTTATTATTTGCTTGGATTATTTGCTTGGTCAGTGTTGTGTGCCACCAACAAAGTCATCTGAATAAAATGAGTTTTAAAGATGCTAGACTCTTGCCATCACTACCAAAAATATAAAATTATTGAAAACATATTAAAGATGTACTGCTTTTCAGTAGGACTCTTTATAGTCTACTTCTAAGATAAGCAAGGCAAGTTCACTCTGACCAACTTTATCAAAGACTGGGTGGCAGCTGGATTTCATAAAACTAGGAGGTAAAAGGTCAGAGATTTTTGTCTAGTTAAGAGTGTCTGATGCCTAAAATCTCTTTCTGTCTTCAGAAAAACCAACATTCAGGGGATGGTAAAGACTCTTGTAATAATCACAATTCCCACATTGGGTTCCCAGAGCTTTAAAATCAGAAAGGGAAGGTCATTTTACTTTTACTGTCAACTAGTAATTATGCAAATGTTTGTGGATCCCTATAATTCTCAGTCCTTTGGAAAAACAGTGAATGAATCAAACTCTAAAAAACTCACTGGCTAAAATTCTGAAATCTTCTGTGTCAAGATGGCCTATACCTTTATCACTAGTCTTATTAAAAATTAGAGTAATTCCTACAAGCAGCCACAGAATCTCTCTCTTGAAATTTATGAGTGGCAAGCCTGTGAACTTAGTTCTGAGATCATGTCCTTTATCTGATTTGACTTAATATCATAATCATGTTACATACTTAAAAAGGCTACCCTTTTCCTTAGAACCCCCCAGACATAAAGTTTTCAAGACCTAGAAGGAAAAGAATTCAGGCACTCCAAATGACCATGTTTTATCCCATCACTTATTAGGTCTTCAGTAAATGCAGGTTTAATCTTATTTTATTCGGTTGATATTATATTAAACATATGTATGATGATGAATATTTAAAAGGTTGTAAAAGAAGAAAGAGCTTCTACTTCAAAAGCAGCCTATAGCATTTTTGCTGTAGTCTGCTTTTGTGCCATTTTTTCCTTCCTCCCTCCCAAACAAACCACTTTTTTTTCCCCAAGATTTTCTGAAATATTTTTCTGTAATTTCTCAAGTCTTCAATTACCTAGGCCTTGTGCACTTACAAATTTACAACCATCCCTCTCTGCCTGCCCCTATCCCCCGCCCCTGCCTTAGGAATGTCCTTTTAAGGCAAATTCTTCTACCTAGACCCTATCTGAAGTACTGGTAAATGTGTATGTATCTAGGGGAAAGAAGGATGGATAAAAGGTAGAAGGGAGGCTACATTTAGTTTTGGAAGGTGCATCCAAGTATACTTTTTAAATTTTGTTCTGAAGAGGAACAGAATTTGCCACGTTTGACAATCAAATTGACTTTGAGGTAAAGGCAATCAAAACCCAACAAATTCAGGAAAAGCTCTTTACCTCTCCCTCAACTGCCTAATTTTACATTGGAAAGGAGAACTGCACCATAAAGACAGCTACTACAGACATATCTTTTTTACCTAAGAAACTTATCTATACAATAGGGAAACCATGTTTTTTTCCCAAAGATCTCCTCTCACCTTCTTATGAAAGGCCTTCCTCTTCTTTGTATCCTCAGATTCTTACCCTTCTCCTTAGCTCAAGATGTTACATACACTTCACTTATGTAGCTTCTTTTTGTATCTCATAATTTTATGGGGCTCCCATTAAGTATGAAATTAAATTGTTTTTCACCTGTTAATCTGTCTTATATCAATTTAATTATTAGATCAGCCAAAGAACGTAGAAGATAAAAAGGGGAAATTTTTCCACTCTTTTAGTTCTATGTATGCGTTAGCTTTTTAAAAATAGAACATATTAAATATGTTTTGATAGAAAAAATTTAATGCACAATCGCTTCCCATAGGAATTCACCCATTAGCCTCATTTGGCTAGGCTGTTAGCCACACTAAAATAAAGCTCTGCTCTGGAACCAGTCACATGGTTATTGCTTAATAGTGGATTGCTGGGGTGCCTGGGTGGCTCAGTAAGTCAAGCAAATGCCTCTTGATTTTGGCTCAGGTCATGATCTCATGTTTTATGAGATCAAGCCCCATATGTGGCCCTGCCCTTTCAGCACAGAGCCTGCTTGGGATTCTCTCTCTCCCTCTCTCTGCCCCTCCCCTGCTCATGTGTGTTCTCTTTCTCTATCTCTCTCAAAATAAATAACTACACTTAAAAAAATGAAAATTAAAAAAAAATGAATAAAGGATTGCTGAATGAATGAATAAGTCAGAGAAAGCCTGTCTTACCAAGTGATCAATGTCCCTAGCATTTTAAGGGAAAAGACTATCCCAGCTGCCATGGACAAGAAATGACCAAGCTTACCTCTAAGTCTTCTGACCAAAGAAAAGAGGCTAGTTTTATAAAGGAATTAAATTCTGTTACGCGATCAATTTATTCCTCACACAGGCATGTTGAAAACAACTTTTAAGCAACAACTCAAGTGAAACAAGTCTTTCTTAACTATAGTGAAGCTCTGCCTCTGCCTGTGACTGGTTTGCGTTCAATGATTTTATTTCAGTGGCTCTCTTAACACAAACTCCTTAATGAGAAGTTAAAATTAAACACTCCTTAATGAGAAAAATCATTTCAAAAACAAAACCAATAATAACAATGATTCAATAGCATATCTCTTTCTTTTAAATTTTTTTTTTTCAACTTTTTTTTTTATTTACTTTTGGGACAGAGAGAGACAGAGCATGAACGGGTGAGGGGCAGAGAGAGAGGGAGACACAGAATCGGAAACAGGCTCCAGGCTCCGAGCCATCAGCCCAGAGCCTGACGCGGGGCTCGAACTCACAGACCGCGAGATCGTGACCTGGCTGAAGTCGGACGCTTAACCGACTGCGCCACCCAGGCGCCCCAATAGCATATCTCTTTCAAGAGGCGTCTGCACTGTGGAAAACAGTATGGAGATTCCTCTAAATGTGAAAATAGAACTATCCTATGAACCAGTAATCACACTACTGGCTATTTATCCCCCAAAATACAAAAGCACTAATTCATTGGGATACATGCACCCCTATGTATTGCAGCATTATTTGCAATAGTAAAATTCAGAAGCAGTCCAAGTGTCCAGAGATAGATGAATGGATAAAGAAGTGATTAGATAGATAGATGATAGATAGATAAATAGATAGATAGATAGATAGTTAAAATGGAATATTAGTCAGTCATAAAAAGGAAATTAAATCTAGCCTTTTGCAAGGACATGGATGGAGCTAGGAGTATAATACTAAGCGAAATAAGTCAGCCTGAGAAAGACAAATATCATATCATTTCATTCATATGTGGAATTTAAGAAACAAAACAAATGAGCAAAGGAAAAAGAGAGAGAGAAAAACCAAGAAACAGACTCTTAACTATAGAGAATAAACTCATAGTTACCAGAGGTGAAATAGGTGATGGGGATTAAGGAGTGAACTTGCCATGATGAGCACTGGGTATTGTATGGAATTGCTGAAACACTATATTGTACACACTGAACTGATATAATACTGTCTGTTAACTATAATGGAATTTTAAAAAATAAGATATATGCAGTATTTTTGGTATTATGCCTTTCATGGGTACCTAAAACTACTAAACAAAATAAAAATGGCTACTAGAAAGCAAAATACTCAGAAGTGCGTTCTGACCATAACATGGTATCATGGTAATAACACGACTATTGATTGTCATAAAGACTCAAACTACAGAGTGTTTATTTGAATCTTAGAACATTAAACACCAGATATTTCCCTCTGTTTTAGTGTGCCATACAAAATGTGGGGCATTCTGAAGTAAGTGGTATAAAGCCAGGCAGGGAGAAGGTATAAAACAACCTACTTTTCAGTGTAATGTAAGTTGAGAAAACTTGCATAGAGAATAACTGGATAAAAGAAGTCATTTTAGATGAGTTAAGAAATGGCAGTGACCATAAGGACAATGTTTTTCTAAAAGGGCCTTGAGTGCAGTTGCATATTTGTTTCTTGGACTGTCTTTGCTAATAATTAGCATATAAATGGTCCCAACTAGGATTGAAAGTTAACGTTTCATTAACCTCACTTATAATACCTAAAGGAGGCATCCACATTTAAATTCAGGAGGAAAATTAGTCTAACTAAGCTCTCCAGAATATAATAATCTTAAAGCAGCCACAACCATGTTGAGCACTGATTGCGCATTCCTAGTTCCATACACACACACATACACGCACATACTTTGCAGGAGTGAAAACTTTTATTGACACTCTTTTCTGAAAGGAAATCTTCAGTGATTTTAATATTCAGTCTTCTAGTATTGAACTGTACAGTTTATCCAAAAGAAGGGCCTTTCTCTCACTTATTGATTCATTCCTATGGCAATTAATTTCATCTTTTATTCATTAACTCATTCAGTTTTCATTCAACAAATATCTATAAAGCACCTACTTCGGCTAAAGCATAATACTAGACCCAGTAGGGGACCCAAAGGAAAATACGATGTGATTCTACCTTTATTGGGCCTGCTGTCTAGTAGGCAAGATAAGACTACAAACATGAGCAAGCAATAAAGAACACGACTAATTTTAAAAATCAAGTTCCTAATATCTGACTAGCACTGTGTTAAGCAACTACTTATCTGTTGAGGTGCCATAAAACAGAGTTTAGTAAAATAGATAGGGAGTTCTGAAAGGAGTTCAAGAGGCGGGGTGAATAATGATTAAGACCAAGGTCAGTCAAACCATCCTGTTCTGTTTTGTGTCTCAGCTTGGTCATTATTTCCAGGTACCTTAGGCAAGATACTTAGCATCTCATTGCCTCATCTTCCTCATGTGTTTTTATGTGAGGAGAATGATAAGAAGGAAGCTTATCTTATAGATTTGTTGTGAGGATTAGCTTAGTTAAAAAATACAAAGCATAAGAACTATTTCTGGTTTGTAACAAATGGTTTGCCAAGTACTGTCTCTATTCAGTTCATGTACAACGGAAGTTTTCAAAAAAAAATGATGTTACAGCGAACAGGTATCACAATTGTAGGTTCTTTCTTCTTTTCTTTCCTTTTGAAAAGCAAATTCTTGTTTTTAGAAGTGAAACTAAATCGGTGCTTCACCAGCACTAAATGTTTAGTGCCAATCCATGAGGAGCTCTCTGGCACTTTAAGATTATAGTGTTTGTCTTAGAAAAGGTACTGGACTGAGAGTCAAGCATACCAGTGATAATTCTAGTTTTATAGTCCAGTTGACCCTTGAGCAAGATAAATTTGAACTACACAAGTCCACTTTTTCTTTGTTTTTTATAAATATGGTACAGTATTATAAATGTATTTTCTCTTTTTTTATGATTTTCTTAATAACGTTTTCTTTTCTCTTTATTGTAAGACTACAGTATGTATTGCATAAAAAATATGTGTTAATCCACTGTTTATGTTATTTGTAAAGCTTCTGGTCTGCAAGACACTATTAGTAGTTAAGTTTTTGGTGATTCAAAAGTTACACATGGATTTTTGAGGTGGGAGTGGTTGTGTACCCTAATCTCCACATTATTCAAGGGTCAAGTGTAATTGTTACATGGTTTTCAGCAAATTATGAAGTTGTAAATTATAAATTTCTATCTCCTAGTCTACAAAATAATATGCATTATTGTGTGTTTATGTGTAATAGGGGTGGGACGTCCTACTTCAAAAGTATTTAAATAATACAATAGAACTTAAAGTTTCATAATATAAATAGAAGGCACTTTTGATTCTTACGCTCTCAATTTTGACTATATGTTACAATTTGTGCTTCATAAAATTTAAGAAAGCACAAAAATATCCATCAATCATAAAATAGCAGTCTTCTTGAGGTTAAGAACATTGTATCTTGCTGGTAATAAAGAGAATACATAGAATTGAATTTTAGTTGAGAGAGCTTATGTAGAAATTTTATTCTTAGATCAATACTAACTCTGTACCTATATTTATCATTTGCTGGAATTTATTTTCTCACTTTCAGGTGAAAGGAAATTGTTATCATATTTGTTAAGCTCTATTTCAAATTAGTCAATTTAAGACTATCATGAAATAGACACTTTATTTACAAATCATATTGAAATTGAAAATTGCAAAGTGTATACATATGTATTCATGTAACATATCCAAATAGTAAAGATATATATAAAGTAAAATGTGAAAGTAACTTTACTCCTCATGGTTGACTACCTGGCATAATCACTACCCCCATTCTTCTGTTTCTGACATTTCCAGATATAATAATTATTTTAACTATGTGATATGATCTGTTCAAACTGTTTTTCTATATACTTATGTGCACATATGTGTACATGTACACCTGCATATTTTTCTTTGTATAATTTTTGTTGTATTTTGTGGTTGAAAAATAATAACATTTGGACTTCTGGTTTCTTATTCTCATCTAAGAAGCTTGGAAATTACCATCCATCCTAACAAGTAACAAGCTGAACAGACTGAAAAATCAACAACTCTCCTCAGATCCATGAGAGAAATAAGTACACAGGGAAAACTACGGCCCCCAGGATATTATTTTTAGTTTATCTTTTTTTCCAACAAAGAATTGCTTATTTCTTTTTTCTAAGTTTATTTATTATTTTGAGAGAGAGAGAGAGAGAGAGAGAGAGAGAGAGAGAGAGAGAAGAGAAGAGAAGAGAAGAGAAGAGAAGAGAAGAGAAGAGAAGAGAAGAGAAGAGAAGAGAAATAGAATCCAAAGCACGCTCCACACTGTCAGCACAGAGCCCGATGTTGGGACTTGAACTTTTGAACCATGAAATCATGACATGAGCTGAAATCAAGAGTTAGGAAGCCCAACCAAATGAGCTACCCAGGTGCCCCATGAATTACTTCTTTCTTCAAAATCATTTCTCATTTCCACCTCACCCCTTTACCACAGAGTTGAATTTTCATCTCCATCATATAATAGATTCTTACCTGAATATGAATAAAACAAGTAATTATTTAGGTCTACATTAGCAAATGTGTGTTATGTCAAATTTGATTATAGATTACACTATAAAATATATATTATACTATACAATATCTTTTTGGAATTTATATAATTGAGATTAAGATTTTGAACAGAATAGTATTAAAGAGAATCCATTGTAAACAATGCTGTAATATCCTAGATCTCCTTGACATGAGTGTAATTCACAGAAAACTACTTCATAGTGTCCTTACATGGATATACATTAAAATTTTGTGTAAGAAATTCCAGGGTGACTTACAATATACCCCAACCATTTCCAATACTTAAAAAGTGAAAATTTCCTACTAGACTTATTTTTATTTGATAATCTTTGGCAGTCAATGGGAGAGAAAATATGTGGGCTTTGCGTTTCACATGACCTTAGCTCAATAAATCTACGATTCTATGAGGTAAAATACAGAAAAAAATAAAGAGAGTCCTTTCGAAAACGCACATGCACACACACACACACACACACACACACACACACACAAAACATGTGTGTGTTCAGTGCGGTCCTAAGACCACCACCAGGTCTGATTTGGAACTACTCACAGAACTGGAAAAGCTGTTATAATCACAGCTATAGTTTATCGTAGTGAATAGAAGCCAACAGAAATCAGCAAAAGAAAATAGGGCATAGGGCAGAGTCCAGGTGAGACATGTGCAAGCTTCCAAACATCTTCTCCCAATGGAGTCATGTGGACAGCCCTCATCCTCCTAGAATATGTGTGAAAACTTATCTGGAGTATTGCCAATCAGATAAGCTTATGCAAGACTTGGTATCCAGGATTTTATTGGGGTTGGCCATGTGGGCATAGAGCACCTACCTGGCTGACCTTATTTCCTCAGTCTCCAGCCCCTCCAGAGGTCAAACTGATAATACAAGGACCAAGGCCTCTTCCTTAAATGGCGTTGTTAGCATAGACTAACTGATGTGGCCTAAGGAACCCATTAAGCAAAAAGAGTAAACATAATATTCCAAACTTCTAGAAGTTATCTCCCAGGAGCTAATCAAGGGCTATACCTTTCTTTGGAATATGCAGGGTTTGCACTACCCATGCCTGCTGTTAATTCTTTACTGAACAGTGTATAGCTTGTCAACTAAATGGTATTACAGAGATCCTAATGAGGAATATAACTGGGAAAAAAAAATCAATACACTTCCTAGTCTTTAATGTCTTAAGATAAAAAATAATATTTGAAAATATGATCATAGGTATATTTCAAATTTCAAAACCATAATGAATAATGCTTTATGGCTCTGATTTGTTTTTAAATAAATTTCCTCCAATAGCAGAGGAGGCATATTCTGGAAAAACTCTCACTTGTCATTTTCCATACAAGTTGAGAAATGTAATGAGCAATTAGTAAATGCAGAGATGCACTGCAATCTCCAGAAACCTCTTGAGGGTCTCAGAAAAGTATCCTATTTGAATATTGGGAAGTAAGGAAGGTAATCTGGTCTGATCTATGCAACTTGGCCTTTGAATATCTAAGTTGTGTCAATCATCCTTTCTGAATTAATAATGTTTGCCACAGCAGGAAATACTAACTTATGCAAAATGAAATTGTTGCCAATAAAAAAAAAATAAGACGGAGTTTTCTATTTGCAAAATGATACATTTACTGTCAAGAAATATTTCATTATTATTTTAAGGATATCTTTGTAAATACACAAATAAAATGTCTTAGTTGTACAACCCATATTTCTTCTCTAAGACATTAAATTAAAATACTGAATTTACTTTTTTATATGATTTTTTAATTTAAATCCAAGTTAGTTAACATATAGTGTAATAATAATTTCAGGAATAGAATTTAGTGATTCATCACTTACATATAACACCCAGTACTCATCCCAACAAGTGTCTTCCTTAATACCCATCTCTCCTTTAGCCCTTTTCCCCACCCAATACCCTTTCAGCAACCCTGTTTTTTTCTCTTTATTTAAGGGTCTCTTATGGTTTGTCTCCCTCTCTGTTTTTATATTACTTTTGCTTCCTGTACCTTATGTTTATCTGTTTTATATATTAAATTTCACACATGAGTGAAATCATGATGTTTGTCTTTCTCTGATGACTTATTTCACTTTGCATAATATAATCTAGTTCCATCCACATTGTTGAAAATGGCAAGATGTCATTCTTTTTGACGCCAAGTAAAATGACATTATGCCATTATCTGTGTGTGTGTGTGTGTGTGTGTGTGTGTGTGTGTATGTGTGTGTGTCCGTCACCTATTTATCCCATCATCAGTCAATGGACATTTGGGCTCTTTCATAGTTTGTCTATTGCTTCTATACTTTGGATACTGCTTCTATAAACATCAGGGTGCATGTGCCCTTTTGAATTAGCACTCCTGTATCCTTTGGATAAATACCTAGTAGTGCAATTGCTGGGCCATAGGGTAGTTCTATTTTAACTTTTTTGAGGAACTTCCATACCCTTTTCCAGAGTAGCTTCACCAGTTTGCATTCCCACCAGCAGTACATTCTCTGCATCCTTGCCAATATCTGTTTTTGCCTTAATTGTTAATTGTAGCCATTCTGATAGGTGGGAGGTTCATCCCATTGTGGTTTTGATTTGTATTTCCCTGATGATGAGCAATGTTGAGTATTATTTCATATGTCTGTTAGCCATCTGGGTGTCTTCTTTGGAAAAGTGTCTATTCATGTCTTTATTCATTTCTTCACTGGATTATTTGTTTTTGGGGTATTGAGTTTGATAAGTTCTTTGTAGATTTTGGATACTAACTCTTTATCTGATATGTCATTTGCAAATATCTTCTCCTATCCCATCTATTCCCTTTTAGTTTTGCTGATTGTTCCTTCACTGTGCAGTTTTTATCTTGATGAGGTCCCATTTTGCTTTTGTTTCCCTTGCCTCTGGATACATATCAAGTAAGAAGTTACAGTGACTGAGGTCAAAGAAGTTGTTGTTTATTTTCTCGTCCAGGATTTTGATGGCTTCCTCTCTTATGTTTAGTCTTTCATCTTCTTGAGTTTATTTTTGTGTATGGTGTAAGAAAGTGGTCCAGGTTCACTCTTCTGCATGTCACTGTCCAGTTTTCCCAGCACCACTTGCTGAAGAGACTGTCTTTATTCTATTGAATATTCTTTCCTGCTTTGTCAAAGATTAGCTGGCCATACGTTTGTGGGTCCATTTCTGGGTTCTCTATTTTGTTCCATTGATCTATGTGTCTGTTTTTGTGCCAGTAGCATACTGTCTTGATGATTTCAGGTTTGTAGTAGAGTTTGAAATCTGTAATTGTGATGCCTCCAACTTTGGTTTTCTTTTTCAGGATTGCTCTGGCTATTTGGGGTCTTTTGTGGTTCCATGCACATTTTAGGACTGTTTGTTCTAACTCTTTGAAGAATGTTGGAGTTATTTAGATAGGGATTGAATTGAATATGTAGATTGCTTTGGATAGTATTGACATTTTAACAATATTCGTTCTTCTAATCCGTGAGCATGGAATGTTTTTCCATTTTTTTGTGTCTTCCTCAATTTCTTTCATAAACTTTCTATAGTTTTCAGTGCATAGATTTTTCACCTCATTGGTTAGGTTTATTCCTAGGCATTTTGTGATTTTTAGTGCAATTGTAAATTGGATTGATTCCTTGATTTCTCTTTCTGCTGCTTCATTACTGATGTATAGAAATGCAACTGATTTTTGTACATTGATTTTATATCCTGCGACTTTGCTGAATTCATGGATCAGTTTTAGAAGTTTTTTGGTGGTGTCATTTGGGTTTTCCACATACAATATCATGTCATCTAAAATGAGTGAAAGTTTGACTTCCTCCTTGCTGATTTGGATGCCTTTTATTTCTTTGTGTTGTCTGATTGCTGAGGCTAGGACTTCCAACTCTATGTTGAATAACAGTGGTGAGAGTGGACATCCTTATCTTGTTCCTGACCTTAAGAAGAAAGCTCTCAGTTTTTCCCCGTTGCGAATGATATTAGTGTTGGGTCTTTCGTATATGGCCTTCATGATCTTGAGGTATGATCCTTCTATCCCTACTTTTTTGAAGGTTTTTAATCAAGAAAGGTGCTGTATTTTGTCAAAAGCTTTTTTAGTATCTATTGAGAGGATTATGTTGTTCTTATCCTTTTTTTTTTTTTAATGTGATGTATCACGTTGATTGATTTGCAGTTATTTAACCAGCTCTGCAGACCAGGAATAAATCCCACTTAATCATGGCGAATAATTCTTTTAATGTTTTGTTAGATCCAGTTTGCTAGTATCGTGTTGAGAATTTTTGCATGCATATTCATCAGAGAAATTGGTCTGTAGTGATCCTTTGTAGTGATGTCTTTGGTTTTGGAATCAAGGCAATGCTGGCCTCATAGAATGAGTTTGGAAGTTTTCCTCCCATTTCTATTTTTTGGAACAGCTTCAAAAGAATACGTGTTAACTCTTCTTTAAATGTTCAGTAGAATTCCTTTGGAAAGCCATCTAGCCCTGGACTCTTGTTTTTTGGGAGATTTTTGATTACTGATTCAATTTCTTTACTGGTTATGGGTCTGTTCAAATTTTCTATTTTTTCCTGTTTCAGTTTTGGTAGTTTATATGTTTCTAGAATTTGTCCATTTCTTCCAGATTGCCTAATTTGTTTGCATACAATAGCTCATAATATTTTCTTATTACTGTTTGCATTTCTGCAGTATTGGTTGTGATCTCTCCTCTTTCACTTGTGATTTTATTTATTTGGGTCTTTCCTTTTTCTTTTTGATCAATCTGGCTAAGTTTTTATCAATGTTGTTAAATCTTTCAAAGATCACACTCCTGATTTAATTGATCTCTTCTAATTTTTTGTGTTTTTTGTTTGTTTGTTTGTTTGTTTGTTTTAACTTCAGTATAGTTATTTCTGCTCTAATCTTTATTATTTTCCTTTTTCTTCTGGTTTGGGACTTTATTTGTTGTACCTTTTTTTAGCCCTTTTCGGTGTGAAGTTATGTTGTGTATTTGAGACCTTTCTTCCTTCTTTAGGAAGGCCTCAATTGCTATTTACTTCATTTTATGACTTCCTTTGCTGCATCCCAGAGGCTGTCATGTTTTCATTTTCAGTGGCCTCCAGGTACTTTTTAATTTCCCCTTTAATTTCTTGGTTAAACCATTCATTCTTTAGTGGGATGTTCTTTAATCTCCAAGTATGCATAGTCTTTCCAAATTTTTTCTAGTGGTTGATTTCGAATTTCATAGCATTGTGGTCTGAAAATATGCATGGTATGATCTGATATTTTTGTACTTGTTGAGGGTTGATTTGTCTCCCAGTATGTGATCTATTCTGGACGATGTTCTCTGTGCACTGGAGAAGAATGTGTATTCTGCTTCTTTAGGATGAAATGCTCTAAATATATCTGTTAAATCCATCCAGTCCAATGTGTCATTCAAAGCCATTGTTTCCTTGTTGATTTTCTGCTTAGATTATCTGTCCATTGCCTTAAGTGGGGTATTGAAGTCCCCTAGTATTACAGTATTATTATCAATGAGTTTCTTTAGGTTTATGATTAATTGATTTATATATTTATGTTTCAATTTGGGGGTGTAAATATTTGCAATAGTTATATCTTCTTGGTGGATAGACCCCTTACTTATTATATAATGCCTTTCTTTATCTCTCATTACAGTCTTTATTTTTAAATCTAGTTTTTCTGATATAAGTATGGCTACTCCAGCTTTCTTTTGATTTCCATTGGCATGATAGATGATTCTCCATCCCCTTAGTTTCAATCTGCAGGTATCTTTAGGTCTAAAATGATTCTCTTGTAAGCAGCATATAGATGGGTCTTGTTTTCTTATCTATTGATACCCTATTCATTTCGGTTGCAGTGTTTAGCCTATTGACATAAGAGTGAGTACTGAAAGATATGAATTTAGCGCCATCGTGCTGCCTGTAGGGTTGGTGTTTCAGGTTATGTTCTTTGGTCTTTTCAAGTCTTTGTTGCTTTTGGTCTTCTTGTTTTGTTTTGTCTTTGCTCCCTTCAAAGAGTCCCCTTTAAAATTTCTTGCAGGGCTGATTTAATGGTCATGAACTCTTTTAAATTTTGTTTGTCTGAGAAACTCTTTACCTCTCTTATTTTGAATGACAGCCTTGCTGGATAAAGAATTCTTGGATGCATATTTTTCCA
Source organism: Neofelis nebulosa (assembly GCF_028018385.1). Lineage (NCBI taxonomy): Eukaryota > Metazoa > Chordata > Mammalia > Carnivora > Felidae > Neofelis > Neofelis nebulosa. The sequence goes on along the minus strand of NC_080784.1, from coordinate 90,631,300 downwards.
ATTTAGCACATTGAATATATCCTATCACTCCTTTCTGGCTTGCCAAGTTTCTGTGGATAGGTCTGCTGTGAGCCGGATCTGTCTTCCCTTGTTGGTTAAGGACTTTTTTTTTTCCTTGATGATTTCATAATTCTTTCCTTTTCTGTGTATTTTGTGAATTTGACTATGATATGCCTTGGTGACAGCCGATTTTTGTTGAATCTAATGGGAGTTCTCTGTGCTTACTGGATTTTGATGTCTGTGTTCTTCTCCAGATTAGGAAAGTTTTCTGCCATAATATTCTCACATAAACCTTCTTCCCCTTTTTGTCTCTCTTAATCTTCTGAGACACCTATAATTTGGATGTTATTCCTTTTTAATAAATCACTGAGTTCTCTAAGTCTTGTATCGTGGTCTTTTGCATTTGTTTCCCTCTTTTTTTTTTTTTATTTCATTATTCTCCAGAATTTTTTCTTCTCAGTCACTGTTTCCCTGCTCTGCTTTGTGTATCCTTACCATCATGGCATCCATTCAGGATTGCATCTCAGTTATAGCATTTTTAATTTCAATCTAAGTAGATTTTATTTCTTTTATATACAAAGAAAGGGACTTTTATCCTTTTTTTTTAACCCCAGTTAGTGTTATTATTATTGTGGTTCTAAATTTTAGTTCTGTCATCATGTTCATATTTGTGTTGATTAAGCCCCTGGTTCTCATTTCTTCCTGCTCTTTATTTTAGGGAAAATTCCTTTGTTTTGTCATATTGGAGGAAGAAAAAAATGAATAAAATTAAAAAGTAAAATTAAAAAGTAAAAACAAAACAAAAATCAGATAAAGAAAGCTAGATCTTAAGTGTGTTTTGGTCTACTTCTTGAAAGAACTTGATAGAATAGATAAAAAGGGAAAGAAAAAATATTAAAAATTAAAAAATATATATAATAAAATAGAATAAAAGGAAACAAAGAAAATGAAATAGAATAGAAAAAATTTTTTAAAAAAGTAGAAAAAACTTTTTTTCTCTGTATGTATCTAAGAATGAGGAAGGAAGGAAGGAAGGAAGGAAAGAAAGAATGAATGAAAAAAAGAAGAAAAGAAGCAAGAAAGAAAGAAAGAAAGAAAGAAAACAATTTAAGCAAAAACAGAAGGAAAGAAAATGAACAGATAAATGAACCAGCAAACAGAATGAACATGAATGAAGTCACATTCAATTTTCCTTAGAACTGAAACTATGAAGCCTTCTACAGTCCATACACTAAATAGGTGGAGCGACTTGTGTTGGTGTTCTAGGGATGTGCTTGGAGGGTGCGGCTGGACAGCATTTGGTGTAATGGCTTCGTTCTCCACTAGGTAGTACTTAGCTTACTGGGGTAGATCAGTGTGGCATGCATACACATGTATGAATGTGTTTGCATGGGAGAGGTGGAAATGGCTTCACCCAGCTCCCTAGTCTGTGGCACAGGAACTTTGCATTCTCACTGACCCACAATCAAGCCCCCCTCCTTTGTCCCAGGCCTCAACCGACTCCCCACCTGTACCTTGTCTGTGTCCAAGCTGTCCACCTGCCAGGTGGCACCTCCCTCCAAAGTTTTATCTCAGATGGGGTTGTGTTTCAAATCCCCACGCTTCAGAGACCCCTGTGGCTTGGACCTACGCTGACTCTCTGGGGGAGGGTGTCTCTGAGCAATGATCAGATACCAGCTTGACCCAGAAAACTTTTGTGAAATTGCACAGCAGCAGAGGTTCAGAGACTATGGCAAACCACAGCACAGCCAGTGCCAGGTTTCATCACACTCTGGAGTCTTTGTCCCAATACCAGCCAACATGATGGCTCTCTGGGAACCAGAGACCTTTGCCTCTGGGGATGCCACATGGCCTCTACCAAATGCACTGCAATCAGGGGAATCACTTCTCCCTGTGTGTCACACAAACATCTCAGACCCCACTGCCTGCCCCTGGGGAACATCTCAGACCCCACTGCCTGCCCCTGCTTGCTTCCTCACCAGAGCACTGCCCGGAACTGAGCTCCAACACTTCAGCTTCTGCACTACATTGTTTATAGAATCCTGGTGGTATTGAAACCTCCTTTCTCCCTGTCAATAGTTTTTGGGAACAGATTTCTTGTTCAGTCCCCTGAAAGTGTTGTCATTCTTTCTCTCTTTCTCTCCAGCTACTTTCAGGAGTGCTTTTCTTGCGTGATCCTGATGTGACACACTCTCCCCCTTTCTCTTTCTCTGTCCTCTCTCTGCAAAAACAGCTCCCTACCCTCTGTAGCTTTTCTCTACCCCAGTTCACTTCTCTATACTGCATACCTGCTGAGTTCTGTGACTCAATTTATACAGATTGTTGTGTTAATCCTCACATCAATTTCCTAGGTGCTCAAAATGGTTTGGTGCTGATCTAGCTGTGTTTCAGGGACTAGACAAACTCAGGGTCTCCATGTGGGTCCACCATCTTAACTACCTTCTATGTTTTTATAGTATGTAAATAAAATGGATATTCTCTTGCTCCAAACACATAATTAGGGAGATAACAAAAAATAAATATTTTTAAAGATCAAGTCATATATTTGAATCTAATTAGTAGTAGTACTAAATAAGCCACCCATCAATAAAATTTGGTTTCTTAGTCATGGCTATGCAAATATATTAGACCTAAAGTCTTCCTTATATACTTTATCTTTATGCTAAAAAAAACATCTTGATTGTATTGACCCAGAATATGATTTAAGGAAACTAAACCAACAACTGTTATTCCAATTTGTTTTCTTATTTTTGTAATAACTGAGGTGGCTTTAAAAGTGGTTAACTTAAGAAAAAAAAAAGTACAACATGTATGTCCTAGTGATGATTGTAGAGGATGCCATAACAGTAAATCTGTCCAAAAGTAACAGTACACTTTTAACCATGGTCAAATTCTTTTTTCTTTTTTTTTTCTCTTTTAATGTTTATTTTTGAAAGAGAGAGTGACAGAGTGCAAGCTGGGGAGGGGCAGAGAGAAAGGTGAGACACAGAATCTGAAACAGGCTCCAGGCTCTGAGCAGTAGGCACAGAGCCTAATCCGGGACTCACACTCGGAAACGGCAAGATCATGACCTAGGCTAAAGTTGGAGCTTAACCTACTGAGCCACCCAGGCACCCCCTTTATTTTTTAAATTATTTTAATGTTTATTTATTTTTGGGAGAGAGACATAGTGGGGAAGGGACAGAGAAAGAGGGAGACACAGAATCCGAAGCAGGCTCTAGGCTTTGAACTGTCAGCACAGAGCCTGACGTAGAGTTCGAACCCATGGACCGTGAGATCATGACCCGAGCCAAGGTCAGATGCATGACCAACTGAGCCACCCAGGTGGCCCATGGTCAAATTCTTTTGAATAAAATGCGACTTAATATACTGTAGTTCTTTCTTTAACATAAGGCAAATAGATACTCTTAAGTTCATATGACAGAACCACTTAGATATTTTTTAGAAATATTGTATGCTTGCAGGATATTGAACAATGTCTCACTTTACTCGATAGTAGTTACTTGATCATTATCATTCATAGGGAAAAAAAAAAAACAAAAGATGCCAAATACCTCAGTGTTTTCCCAACTCTTAAAAAGGCAGTGGAAGTCATTGTTAAGACCTAGGCTTTGTAGTCAAGATTAGTTGGATTCTAATTTTGCCTGCATCCAATTACGAGCTTTAAAATATTAATAGGTGGTATACTAAGAGTATGTAATAAACATATTTTTGAGGATTAAATGAGCTTATCCATGAAAAGAACTCAGCACATGGCCTGGCACTTTATAGTTATTAAATAAATGCTACCTACTTTTATTTTTTCTTTGCTGTATTAATTTGATAAAGCTCCCGAGTGTTTGGGGAATAAATAACAATTGACTCTAAAAGTGTTTGGAATAATTCTGCTCCATAATGGCAACTGTATACTGCTGTCTGTTTTAAGAATTAGTGTAGTCTCTGTCAGCACCAACTAACAGGATTTTGGCAATGATGGAAACATTCTGTATCTTGTGCAACACAATCTAGGCAGTCATCAATAGCTGCACGTGACTATTGAGCACTTGAAATAGGACAAGTGCAACAAACAAACTCTATTTTTTTATTGTTTTTGCTTTCAATTATTTTAATTTAATTAGCTGCGTGTGGCTAGTGCTGAAAATTATTATACAGTGTAGGTTTAAATGCTTTATTTTTTAATACATTCCTCACCTAAAACCAGGCGTTTCCAGCCATTACTACCAAGTAAAGCACATTCAGTTGTACTTGCATTAAAGAAGGCGATATCCTGGTTTGCTTAGAAGTCTTTCTTTACATATAAGAGTAGTGTTTTCCTTATGTTCAGTTTGCGAGTAATTAAAGCTTTATTTCATATTGGGATCCTGTGTTGTAAGAGCAAAACCACCTGCTGATATTGGCCCTCAAATCCAACATGGACATTTATCATCAGATCCAGGCCATCTAGCAGGAGGCAGATTATTGCAACTTGATGGGCATGGAGAAAAGAAATGGTACAGAACTCAGGTTCTGGATTCTCAGGGGACAGGGTATACAATCATGGCATGTCCGGAATGTCTTCTGACTAATGATAGGTGGCTTCCAGAAGCAAGGAGCAGTTGAAGGTCTCTTTCAGGGCTTTCTCTGACATAAGAAATAATTCCTCTAATATCAGTCCTTTAAAATGATCTGATGCTTCCCATTAGCCAAGTCCAAATGAAAGCCAAATGGCAAGGGACCCCTGCTGATGACACTCATATGCTCTGCCTCCCAGGGGGAGGGGAAAGAGGTTCAGCACAGGCAAGTGGATGATATGAAATATATTCTATTTACATCCTGAAACTGTGAAAGGAATCCAAGGAGCTATGGTGTGTGTGTGTGTGTGTGTGTGTGTGTGTGTGTGTGTGTTTTAATTTTTTAATGTTTATTTATTTTTGAAAGACAGAGACAAAGCACGAGTGGAAAGGGGCAGAGAGGGAGACACAGAATCTGAAGCAGTTTCCAGGCTCTGAACTGTCAACAGAGCCCGACGTGCGGGGCTCAAACCCATGAACCCTGAGATCATGACCTGAGCCGAAGTTGGATGCTTAACTGCCTGAGTCCCCAGGCGCCCCTATGGTGTGATCTTATTCTTAAACCCTGTAGTAGGACTGCAAGGAAAGAAGGAATGAGTCAGACACATAACAAAAAACACAGTTCCTTCCAAGACACCTGCTTTGTGGTACGTTGTTACGGCAGCCTTAGAAAACTAATAACAATCTTGGAATTGAGACTAAAGTTCTGGCAATTCTGGGATAGCATATTTTACATGCAAGAGGAATAGAAATAATATGAGAACCGAGGGCATACTCACAAATAATTTAATGGCCACAAAAGACTTCCATCTCATTATGCAAGCCTCCTTGCAAAGTGACTTTTCTGCTCCTCTCATCCAGAGGTAAGATTCATTTCTCCACCTGCCTTGAAACTCATCAGGCCTGTGACTAGTTTTGATCAATAAGATGCGACAGAAGTATATCACACAAATTCTGGAGACTATATCTCAAAAAGCATTGGCACTCCCACCTTCACCTCTTTGGAACATTGCCCTGAGACCTCCTTGGAAGAAGATGATAAGGCCCCTTCTAGGAATAGAGATCAGTTGAATGAGAACTCATGAGACTCAACTAATAGTCAGTACCAGCTTCCAGATATGGGAGTTTAGCCACCTTAAACTAAATCATCCAGCCTGGGCAAAGTGCCAGCTTAATATAGCCACATAACTGAGTCTTAGGTTAGATAAGCCCAACAAAACTGTAAGTTTGGGGTGGTTATTATGGACCCATAGATGATGAAAACAATAATAGATGAAACAAGACAAACTGATGCTTAAATCCTTAAATTTTGTGGTAAAAAGGACTGGTTCCAATCTTTCTGATTTTTTCATGTTGTTTTCTGTTTACATATTTGTTTCTAGGTAGGGGGTCTTACTTTTCTCTGTAGTATACATCTAAGAAGAGACCAAAGGGAAATGGCATACCTTTTCAGTTATACAAAACAGTGTTTAACTTCTTGTCTTATATACAACTTTTTTACAAACTGGAAAATATATTTTAATTAAATCAATGAACATAGGTATCATTTTATTCTGTCTTTGTGATATCCACTTTATGATGAAAAAAATCAATAAATTCTACTTTTCTCTCTTCTTAAGCAGAAGACAAAAAATCTGCCTAATGGTTTTCTACATTTATTCAGATGCTTTGACATCAATGGATTTAACCATTTTAAGTAAAATTTTAAGTAAACAACATTGACAATAATAATAATAATAAAGTAATCTATATTGATTTAAGAAAAGAGAAAACTTAATGACATATAATACCAAGGGCATTGTAGAAGATGGTCCTTAATTAAAATATTTTGAAACAACATTGTCCTTTCATTTTTTTAAAAAAACGATCAATCTTAAAATATTGTGATATATTTTTTATTTGAACAAGCTCACATATAATATTGTCAAGCTTAAAACTCCGACCTGTTGAGTCCCGGAACATTTTAAGATCAAGTATAATAAATAAAATGAAAATATAAAGTGTAATAATTATAAAAATTTTGAGACTCATGAGAACAGAGTCCACCTGAAATTTTCTATCATTCATTTTATCACTGTGACAAAAACTTAGGCTAGGGCAAGATTAATTTTATTGTTACTTTATCCTAAGGGCATATTCTCCTTGTTTCCTTAAAAATTATTACATGATTTGATTTTGTACAGTAAGTGATCCATTCACTTAGTACATTCTTTTAGTGCATATTTGTTAAATATTTACTATATGTGAGACACTGTATTAGAAGCTGGGTATTCATTAATAACGGTATGTTGTATTTGCTATCATGGAATTTTTAATCTGGTGAGCAATAAAAAATAAGTGAATGCATAAAAAATAGCTCTTATTATGAATTTAGATAAAAGCTTTATGGAGCTATTTGTTGTCTTGGTGACATTTAGGCCTGAAGGATAAGCAGCACCAACGGGTTAGAAGTCAGTCCCTTCATAACCAACAGAATACCACACACTCTAAATTTAAAAGTCTCAATCTGTAATCTTACATTCACTTGGATAAATATTGTGACCACTTAATTTATCTAACTAGTTTATTTCCTTGAAGAAATACTCTACATGTTGATAGATCCCGAATATTTACTGGACAACTAATTAGACTTTGTTCAAATGGTATGTTATCACTATCACTTTCAAAGAGCCTAGTTGAAGTTTGGTAATTGATGGCCAAACAGTGCACTTTTCATTTCCTTGCTCGGTTCACAGATCATCTTTCCTATTTTGCATAAGTTTCCTCCTCTCTTGTGACCACAGGGCAGAGAGGGAATGTGGATAATAAACAAGAATAATTTTATAAGGTATTTAGATGTATTACAAAATCTGACAATGGTTATGCCACACCCTTGGCTGATGAACACTCTACCTTCTTTGCTTTGCATTTGCTGTGCAATATGGACAATTAACAAAATCCCTTTTTGTCCCTTTTTTTCGTTAATTTTGTATCTGTGGACTTTTATTCCAAATTCTAGCCAAGTATAAAGGAAGAATGATAATATTACAGGCAGAGGCTACAGTGTTTCTAAAAAGTAGGCTCCTCAGAAGGGGAAATAATTTTATGTGAATCCTGTCAAATAATGAAGCCATGAAAAGATTTTAACTCTTAGTGGTGGGATTTTTAATACACTTGAACAACAAGTTATATTAAATAGTAATAGTAGGGTATAGGAAAAACATTCATGCCCTGGAATCTGATTACTTATTTTGATTCCTGTTTCTATTTCTTATCAGTTTATTTTTGTCTAGTTATCTAACCTTCTGTAGCCCAGTTATCTCAGTTAGACAATGGAGATAAGTAAGCGGATAATGAGAGTTTCTATCATGGGTTTGTTCTTAGCTTTAGTGAACACACATATGCTGCCTGGCACATTGTGAGGGCTCCCCCTTGCTAGTTTTGCTACCATGTCGTTATCAATTTTTTTCAACTTTACATACAGCACTCTTTACTAAAATATAGCCCAGGTTGCCTCAACTCTTATTCCTCAAAATTAAATGTTATTTTCCAAGTTTTTTTTTGTTTTTGTTTTTGTTTTTTTTTTAATGTCACTAATTTTCAAAAAAAAAAAATACGTTAGGCCACCTGGGTGACTCAGTTGGTTAAACATCCTACTCTTGATTTCCACTCACATCATGATTTCACTGTTGTGAATCAAACTCTGCATGGGTTGCACACTGAGCATGGAGACTGCTTGGGATTCTCTCTCTGCCCCTCCCCTACTCTCTCTCTCTCTCTTTCTTTAAAAATAAATAAAATTTTAAAAAATGTTAAACCTAGTGAAAAATAAGTGCTAATCAAAAGAAATAAGGTAGATTTTAACCTTAGAATAGGATTCTATATTTTGCATAAATAAAAGAATATTCAGTTGAATCACAATACATTAAACATATAGTTTAATCTTTAAACATTGGTATCTAAGGAAAAGGACATGGACCTCACACAAGCAAAATCTAGGAACACAAATAAAGGGGCGCCTGGGTGGCTCAGTCGGTTGGGCGTCCGACTTCAGCTCAGGTCATGATCTCACGGTTTCTGGGTTCGAGCCCTGTGTTGGGCTCTGTGATGACAACTCAGATCCTGGAGCCTGCTTTGGATTCTGTGTCTCCCCCTCTCTCTGCCCCTCCTCCACTTGTGCTCTGTCTCTCTCTATCAAAAATAAAATAAAAATGTAAAAAAAAAATTTTAAAAATCTAAGAACACAAATAAAAAATAATTTCACTGTAGGACCATTTTAATTTTTCAAAGTACAGCATAGCATAATGGAAATAAAATACACAAAAATTCCTAATTGCTTACTAGCCTTTCTCTACAGATATAGTTCCCGAAGTACTTGATTACCACAATGAAAACAGGTTGAGACACTCCTTTTATCCATTGAGACTACATTCACTTAGTTGAGTACTGAAGTATTAACCAGCCTATTTTTTTTTTCTATACTCTCAAGTCAATTTCCATTTCTCAGTTTTAGTGAAAAATTCTCTGAATTATCAGAGAGTAGAAACAAAACTGGAGTTGGCAGTACTTTGTAATGGAGACTTGGATTTAAGACTGTTACCATTGCCCACTTGTGTGGCTTCAGGCATGTTATTAACTAGCTGTGTGATTTGGGCAAGTTAATTAATTCTCTACAGTGGCTTTTGTATATCTATTGCATAGAAGATTAGAGCCTTGAAGTACATTATCTCTAAGGTATCTTTCAGCTCTGATCTATTATAGTTCACATGTGCCCCGAAATTCCAAATTTATTTTATTTTTTTGACAACTAAGAGAATCATTAATTATTTCAAAAGACATTATTAAATTCTCAAATCTTCCTTAAAATATTATTGAAACTGTAAATGCAATTTGTAACAAGTATTTTGGGTCAGGCTTGTATCAGCATATCACATAGCTATTTTAATGTATTGCCATTGCAAATGTATTGAGAGTTACTTAACTATAATCTTGCAAAAACATCATATAGATGTAATACTTTTTTGCTTGTATTTTGATAGATAAAAGATGAAAAAAGTGTTACTTCAATCTCCTCAAACCTAACCAGTCTAATTAAATCACATTACAAGTCAGATTCATAGTGTGCTAGATGAATGATACCCTAACTGCAGAAATACAGCATGTCATTTTCCTTTTTGAGATTTCTTTACATCTGCTTTTTTTTTTTTTTTAGAGTTCCCAGAGTTTTCAATGCACAGTTGAATCAAGCCCCTGTTGCTACACTCCTCAGGCTTGTGTGCCATGTTTTTGCACTCTCAGAAAACACTGCTTTACCACCGACCACTTGTGTCCCCTAGTTTTATGAGCCACACCCATTTACATTAGTGGTGGAAGGACTGTTCTGGGCCATGCCTTCACTACTCTGAACAACTCTGCCCCTGAAGGCCCATCCTTTCTCAGCCCCTGCTGCCATCATTACCCTTTCTTCCACTGCCGACAAAGGTGCTCTACTGTGGCATGGACTCTGTTAGTAGGGAAAGCTTCTTCTTATTCTAGCTATGAATATTTTAGGAAAATCCCATGGCAATGTTGCCTAAAGGCCAGTTCTTAACAACTCCTTTAGTTTTTTTTGTTTTTTTTTGTTTTTTTTTTTTTAATTTTTTTTTTTGTTGTTGTTGTTTATTTATTTTTGAGACAGAGAGAGACAGAGCATGAACGGGGGAGGGTCAGAGAGAGGGAGACACAGAATCTGAAACAGGCTCTAGGCTCTGAGCTGTCAGCACAGAGCCCCACTAGGGGCTCAAACTCACGGACCGCGAGATCATGACCTGAGCCAAAGTCGGCCGTCCAACCGACTGAGCCACCCAGGCGCCCCAACAACTCCTTTAGTTTTATAAGCAGTCTTTTCTTCCTCAGCACACATAGCTGTCCTGGATTGAGTATTCCAGTCTATGTCCTCAGTCCTGAGTCCTGAGTATGTGCTCAGTCCAGCGCATTGTGCTGAATCCCTTCTCCCATGCTGCTTGTACCTTTCCACACAGTGGGTTCCCCAGATGTCCTTGTGTACATCTGAATACCAACTATGAACAGAGTCAAGTGCCTGGGCCAATCAGCAGCTGCAGCCAGACAGACGTGGGAATCGGTGATGGAGATGGGCAGTGTAGTGCGATGTTGCCCAACACAACCTGGACAATCTATCTGAGCTCATTTCCTCATCAGGCTGATACACAGGATTGTGTAAGGAAACCCTGTTGTAGTTCATCTCAAAATTATATCAAAGACATTTCACTAAGTATTCTAAATGTACTATGGAGATTTATAATCCATACTAACTAGAGACAAAAGTTTATAATAGCAGGAAGAGAAGTTTATGTTCAAATACAAAGCAAAATTTTGACTAGTGAATGCATCCTTTAATGAGTTTTCAAACAAACAAGGAAGTTTTTTTTAATTTTTCTGATAAGGTAATAGCTTTTCAAAAATTAATTGTAAAACAAAAACTTATTTAGAACAGTAGAAAATATAACAAAAGTGGGAGAGGTTTGGGGAACAGACTGAAAATTACCATTTGTAAATAATCCCTATTTTGGGGCGCCTGGGTGGCTCAGTCGTTAAGCGTCCTACTTCAGCTCAGGTCACGATCTCGCGGTCCGTGAGTTCGAGCCCCGCGTCAGGCTCTGGGCTGATGGCTCAGAGCCTGAAGCCTGCTTCCGATTCTGTGTCTCCCTCTCTCTCTGCCCCTCCCCCATTCATGCTCTGTCTCTCTCTGTCTCAAAAATAAATAAAAAAGGTGTGTTAAAAAAATAATAATAATCCCTATTTTGTATTGTCATTTCCTTCCCAGTTTAATTCCTCTGTGTGGATCGTTGCTATTGTTGGTATTAATATTGTTTTAACGTTGCTGCTATACTACTGTCCACGCAATTTTTAAATTTGGTTTTCAATTAAGATTATTACATATTTATTTATCTTTACCATTAAGTAGAATTTGTAACCTTTAAATATAATGCTGAATACACCAAAATCTATGGCTACAGCAGATTATCAAGCTTTTCTGTATCATTGGCTGTAGAAGTTTCTTTCAATTTCTCACAATTTCAAATTGTTTTAATACACATACATGTGATGAACATATATTTCTTTCTGATTATTTTGTTAAGAAACATTATAGAAGATATTCAACTAAGGTGTATAAATATTTGGAAACACTTGATACCTATCACCAACTGTTTTTCAAAAGAAGACTAACTTAACCAGATGTGATATGTGAACACAGTTGCTAATGTGATATGCAAATTATTTCAAATTAATTTCCAGTTTTCTGAGGAAAGTCATCAATTACTATTAATAATCTACTTTCTTATATTAGCCACAAATACAGGGAAAATTATCATGAGGGCTTTTTAGAGTATACATGAAGGCCATTGACCAAGGCTTCCTTATCTGAGAATCATGAAGTTACTTATCTAAATTTTACTGAGACAAATGGTAGAACATATATTATCTCAAAACTCATCTTGTGACTGGTATTCTCTTTCCTGAGACAGATTTCTTAACTAATGCATACATTATAACTACTCATTAAAATCACATATATTTTCTTAAAACCAAAACTTAGTTTCAGATAGATTTATCTTATAACGCATACCTAGAAATTAGCTTATCTCCCTTCAAAGGGACAGAGCAGTTCTTGTAAAATATATGGCACCAAGCACTGATGCAGAAAAGGTACTTCTGCCAGATCCCCAAGAGAAAGGAGGAAGGAAGGGGCTAAATCAATAATACACACTTCCTCCCTCAGCATTTAGCAAACAGAATGCTCCCTCTACCCCATGGGTAAGAAGGAGTGGGAAAAGGCCAAGTGTATTTACCTGATAATACCCCCTCATGTAGACTAAGGGAATGAAGAAGAAATGTCTTCCACAATCATATCTGATCTCCATTAAACACTTTATTGGGTGTTTTAAGTATGTTGTCTAATTTAAGTCTCCCAACCATTTGACTGGTAGGTAGGCACTGTGGTTATCTTGACTAGACAGATGAGGAAACAGACACTAATATAAGCTAAGTAGGTTTCACAAGGTAAGAAACCAACTGGTATAACTGTAATTGGAATGCCATAGGTTAGACTCCAGGAGAGCTCTTAGTTACAAAACCCAACAACACATAACCATAACGTTGAATGCTATGTTATATTATAATAAAGGCTCACTAAATTAGTGAATCAAGACTGTACATCAAGGGGCATCTTGGGTGGCTCAGTCAGTTAAGTGTCCGACTGCACCTCAGGTCATGAACTCGCAGTTCATGAGTTCGAGTGCCGCATTGGGCTCTATGCTGACAACTCAGAGCCTGGAACCTGTTTCAGATTCTGTGTATCCCTCTCTCTCTGCCCTGCCCCCCTCACATTATGTCTCTCTCTGTCTCTTAAAAATTAATAAACCTTAAAAAAATAAAATAAAATAAAGGCTGTACAATGGTACTAGAATTAAATTCAACTACTGAGTAACTGGTGGTTAAGTGACACAATGTACAGCCCAATTGATTTATATGCTGCCAAAATAGATCTAATTTGGGTCTGAAAATTGAGGATAAGGCAGAAAATAAGAAATTAATAAAGCTGGGCTCTGTCATTCATCTTGTATCACCAAGAATGCCTGTTTCGGAGCCTGGAATATGATAACACTTAAGTAATCTTCCTTTTGTATAAATGGATGAATGGATTAATGGATGGAATATATATAGCCAGATGGATGAAGCCAGGCTGGATTTGAGTCAGAGTTATGTAAATGGCTTAGATTCTTTTTTATATACATTGGCAGTAGCCTTGAAAGAAGAGTACTAATGTGCAGCTAATACAAAATACAAATACATAATACCCAGAGGCTGAAGGTGCCTCGCTTCAGTGCTGTCTAAACTTTAATCCTGGTTGAACTTGCTTCTTGCTGGCTGTCAGCTGGAGGTCACTCTTAGGTCTTAGCAGCATCCTCAATCTCTTTAAAGTCAGCAAAGGAGACTCCAGAAGGACCAGAGCTACAATCTTATATAACGTAATCACATACATTTCAACACCTTTGCAGTATTTTATTGGTCAGAAGCAAATCACAGGCTGTGCCAACGTGCAAGAGTGGAGATCATGCAAAGACATATATGCCAGGAGGTGGGGACGTGGAGTCACCTGGAGAGTCTGCCTGGCACATTTACTAGCCTCTCTGCTAATTCAGAACTGTGTGTTTGCGTGTGTGTATGTGTGTGTGTGTATTAAAAGATATTAGCAGATATTAACACACACATGTACACACACACACATTGTTTTGCTTAGGACACTATTACATGTGCATTTCCATTTACTGCCACTTCAAGTAAATGGTTAAACTTTGAAGGAGGTTACTAAAGTGTCAGTCATTCTCAGTGAGGTAGGTTCACTATGATTTTACCCTTCTTGGGGAGAAAAATTATTAAACAAGTTAGATTATTGAAAAATATCACTTTTTAAAAATGTATCCATATTAAATAAGTGGCTAAGCATGAATCCCTGAACAACAGAAGAGCCATTCACCATGGGAGATTTAGTAGATGGGTTAAATTTTGTTTACTGCTATAGCAAATTACCAGTAACACAGAGGCTTATGAAAACACAAATTTCATTCACTTAGAGGTCCGGGCTTAGGAAGTCTAAAATGGGTCAATGAAACCCCTCCTTCTGTAGGCTCTAAAAAGATAATCTGTTTCCTTGCCTTTTCTAGTTGCTAAAAGATGTGTGTAATTTTGGGGCAATGGTCCCTTCCTCCATCTTCAAAGCTTATAGTGTAACATCTTTAAATCTCTCTCTAACTTTGATCCTTTCTCTCCTGCCTCCCTCCTTCACTTAAAAGAACACTTGTGATGACAGTGAGTTTGCCCCAGCAATCCATAAAAAGCTCCCATCTCAAGATCTTTCACTAAGTAACATTTGTGTCCTCTATTTTGCCATGTAAGGTATCATAGTCACAGGTCGTTGGGATTAGGATGAATGCATTTGGGGGGGGCTGGTAATTATTCAACAGACCACAGCGGTTTAAACAGGAGCTTATTTTCCTCACGCAACAAGAAATTGGGAGATACGAATATAGAGGATTAATGATGTCCAAATTGATATCTCTCAATTTGGGGAAGGTTTCTCTCAAAACTGGAAGACAGCTATTGCCTTTCACTATCATATCCATGTTTATGTTAGGTAGAAGGAGGAAGGAAGAGGCGAGGAAAAGAGTGAGTTAACTTCAGAATATAATTTATTAACTGGAAGTCCTCCAAAGAATCATACTAAACACAAGAAGAAGAGGGGAGTCAAGAATCTAGCTTGCATAGCCAGAATTATAGAGATAGAAAAGCAAGAATGGTGTTAGGTTTGAATATTTTGTGAGCCAGTTGATAAGCTTATGCCAGGATTTCAATATCTTATTATAGAATAATTATAGATTTTACTAATTGTTAAATCATAAGGAAAAAGTGCCCTATGTATGTGCCCTACTTGAAAAAGAAATATTTCTTGGTAAATGAAATGATTTCATCAGCCATCTTTGTGAGAACTACTTGAATAAATGTGATTTCTTTTCTTCTCAGAAAAGCAGAGAATTCATGACTGTGATTTCCATATTTACACTCTTATCCTATACAGAGTTCCATTAGTCCTGTGTAATCCCCCATTATTTGTTTTCCTCTTGGGACAATGAGTAGAGATTTACGAATGAACCTAAGAAATTAAGTTCTGTAGCTTTCAGCTGTCAGTGAATTAGAGCTGTAGCCTTTCTGGTTTCAACCTTCATGGTATGGTAGCTAGAGGGCTGTCAATCAACTTTGTCTGCATATATTTTCAGACAGAGTGGAGCAGAGCAAATGCACACTGGAAATGAATTTTGAATAGTTCAGCAGAAGAGAGGTTTTCTCTCACAGGAACACTGCATTCGGCAGGAGTTAAGGTCAGAACTAACGCACTTCTGTCAAAATGCTCCCAGATTTACACTGTAGGGCCCTAGAGTCATCCTTGGAATCCCCTGCCTGTCCTTGTCTGAACAGGGATCCCAGAAGTTTTGACCCTCAGGGCACTAAACAAACATTTATATCAAGTTGGCTTAGTTTAGGACACAGAGAACATTGTACAACGTGGTGTATCTCCTTTAATGCAGACATTTAGCAACCAATCTTTATTATTTGAATATTTTAAGGAATATTATATTTTATTATGCACACACTGTAAGTCATTACAGAAAAAGATAATGTTTTAAACACAAAAGTAATAACAATTAGTATTTTTTGACTCAAAAGCAATTCTTTCACTACAGGCATCTGACTTACCACAAGACCTGAGCACAATTTGGGTCAAATTTATATACTGGCACAGTCCTAATTATTTTTATGTTAATTTGGGGTTGTATCAAAGCCTTTTTTGTTTTATTTCCAAGAAAAACAAGATCAATTCCTACTTCTACCCATGACAAAAGAAAAAAAATTGAATGGTTCTTACTTTAAAATATTTTTTCAAAAGATCATATATGCTTATTCTGAACCTAAATCAAAATGTTATATATTATCTTTGAGAGTAAAACTTTAATTGGATGGCTCTCTGGAGTAGAAAAGGAATCTATTATAATCTTACAGTCCTGAAATGAAAATATTAATATGTATTTCTAATAATAGATCAAAGTCCCAAATTTTTAGAATTCAATCATAATTTATCGGTCAAAATTAAACATCTGGTAAAAATCCTTTCAGTATTTTCTATTACATTAGTCAAGTCCAGAGCTTTCATTAAATGCATAAAAACTTTCATCATAAAGTATATATATTCCAACTTTACTTTTAAGGAGGAAAAAGTCATACCTTTTTCACTCCACATTTTTTTCTAGCGTATTGGAGAAAGCAACAGCCCCTTTTGGAGCCATAATATATTTGTGAGATCTCTGATAACCACAAAAATATTAAGGTACAAAAAAATCATATGTTGATCTATGCTTTCCTTTCACTGTATTTAGCAGCCTTTGGGTTTAATTTTTTACAGACATATACATATATAACTCTTTGAAGGACATTTTTATGTTTGGTTTTTTTCTGTATATACTTTGTTTCTAAGTATATTTCATAAATAAAAGATATTTAATACAATTTTCTTTGGAAATTAAGACAAGGAAGAGGCATAGAATAATTACTATAGCTCCATGTTCCCTTTTTCTGTCTGTAATCACCCTTTGACTCCCCAAGCTCTCTACTGATTAATAATGTTAACCAATATAAACTATGCAGCCACTTTAATCCCTCCTAGATAATACATGGGTCAGATTTCCACAAGCCCCTTCCTATCTTTTATACACTTGCCTAACCACCGCAAAACCAGATCTTACTCTAGTTGTAAAAAACTAGAATAACTATAAAACTTGATAAAGAATGATAACAACCTTCTCTCTTGAATCCATTAAATGGATTCCATTAAATTGGCATGTTTCTGTTAATTAAAGCTCTTATGTCATCATGGCTTTAGTCATTTATACTAGACTAAATTTAAGATATTTTCCATTAGCTACTCGGGGAATCATGTACAAGAAGCAGGGGTGTCATGGAGTTAATTTGCACGTGTCTGATAAAGAGGTGAGTAGGATTGATTTTCAAAAGTTATGCATTTAAATATTTTAAAGTGACTATTAAAAGTAACTGGAGCCATTAAATACTAACAAAAAAGTACTGCTAGAGAGTTCTATTATTCATTTGAATCCAGAAAATGACCCAAATGAATTTCTATAAGTTATCCAAAATGTTATTCATTTCTCCTTCATGTCAAAATGAAATAAAGTATAATTCAGAAACATTTCTTCAGGAAAAAAAAAAAAGTCATTGGACAAATGACCACTTAAATACTTGGTTTCTGGGAACATTAAGGTCATGTCTGCACTAGAAATGTGAAGACATAAATGAGACAAATTTCCAAGATGAAGTAAAGCTGAAAGCTTTTGCTAGGGCAGGCCATCTGCCTAGCTAAATTATAAAACCATAATGTGCATGACTTTATCCACCAATAAAATGGGAATTATGCTACAAGCCAATTCTGTCAGAGGATGTTATAGAGATAATGAGATAATGTCTTTTAAGTGCTTTCAGTGTCTCGGATGAAAGAAGATAACTTTTCCATCCTCGGTAAAGAGGACACCCATGATCACTAACATTTCACAACACTAAATGTACCTTCTTTAGAAAAGTAATGCTATTAAAATAATGACACATCAAGCTCCTCTACTAACCTACTGTGAAGATATATTCATCAACAGTGAAGGCACGGGTCTGTGGCTGAAGTTGGCGAGCTTCTCTAAAATCATCAACTATTTTCTATAAGATTAACAGCCACACTAAAGGGTATTTGCTTCAAGGCTGACTGTAGACATGAAGCACTCCAGAATAGAATGCATTTTCTATCAGTAAGGATTTCCTCTACTTAGTATACATAAATGAATAATGAAAGGTCATCCTCCTCAATGTTGACTGAAATGAGATCTAGAATAGAATCTAGATGCTATTTGAAAGTGTCATTTCCTCCCATTGTCCAGTAGAACTCATTACATGTAACATACTCAACTAATCTGTCCTCTGAGTCACTGCATTCCAGTGAAATAATTAATTTTAGTTTGTTCGACCAAAGTGAAAGAGATATCCCAAACTTCTGTGGTATTGTATTGGACCATGATCCTCTCTCCAACTGCCATTCTTTACTTTATTTGATAAATAATTAATTAGCCATACTGTCAATGAGGGATACTAGAAAGCAGTTTCTTTTTCTGATTCCTGTCCTTTGGCCTCAGTTATCCATTAAGTTGGCACAGTTTCTGGAAATAAACTACATATGGAGAAATTAAATGCCTAAGAAATTAATAAGTACCCACAGAAACTATAAAAAAACTTTAAATCTCCAGAGGAATAAATTGTAGGAGGATAATAATAATAAAAATTTTATAACAGAACCTGTGAATGACAAGACAGACAAATGTTTGGTAGAAAATTATCAATTGTTCCTGAAAGTTTGACTCAAATAAAAATAAATCACTATTTTTAGTGATAGATTTTGCCTTAGCCATAAACTATTGATGGCCATATAAAGGCTTAACATTTTAAATTTGGTATTTCTCTAATTACAAAATATGCTATTATTTCTTCTACAGTAGCTGCCTCAGGTGGGTCCAATTCCAGCCAGTGAAGTGTTAGAAGCCTTTTGGTAATGGAAAGGTTAAATAAGTCATAAACAGGACATATGGAAAAGATAGAACTCTGTTTTGCCTCCAGTCATTGGTGTGTAAGAATATGCTAGCTGGAGTTTCTGGAACCATCATTCAACAGAGGAAGGGAAAGTCAATACGCTGAGGATAAACAAGCAAAAAAAAAAAAAAAAAAAAAAAAAAAAAAAAAAAAAAAGTCTACCCCTTGAAGATACTGGAATTGACCAAAGTGGAAATAATTTTACCTCTGCACTTTGTAATAAATTCTTTTAATGTCTATGTCATTTGAGTGTAGTTTTTCTAGTATTTGCAGGTTAAAACAGTCTAATGTATACAGGAACTTTGGTGAAAACTGTATCTATGTAGACTTCAAGTATTGTCCCAACAGATTCTGAAGTTGCTGATGGCATTTAGCAGCTGTAGCTCTAGGAACCTCGGGCTTGTGTAGGTTTGTTAGAACTCATCGTTCTGGAATGCCATGGCTTTCAGGCTGGCAAGTCCCACCCACAAGAGGAAGAACACCACTATTGAATGGAGGTCACATTCAGAGGATCAGGGAACTTCATTTGTAGGTCCATTAACCCCATGCTTTTCCTTTTTGTTGAGTTTAACACAAAACAATTATCTTACCATTTTGAGAGACTGGATTCTCTACTTTAGAGCACAATGTTTGATGACAGCAGCAGGTAGGAGGCAGAATGTCTATGAAAAAAGTAATATTAACTGAAAAGTTGGCAATTCAATATTTTTGTTGGCTCACGATCAATAAAAAAAAATCTAGCCTGTAGTGGAAACATGCCCTTTTATTGTGATCCAAAGCTAATGAGTCCTTGGCAAGCTTTTTAAAATAAAACTTGTCTGAAGTCAACCTAATTAATGGCAGATTTGAGATTCAAACCCAAATATTCTGGCTCTTAGCCATTAAAAGCAGAATCATTAAATCCATATTATTAATCATTAAGCTATACAGCCTTTAACACTGAGTGCAATACTTTAAAAAAAAAAAAAACAAAGAAATATATATGTGATGTCCCAAAGGAGGAGTGATCAACTTGGTCTTGTATCTGTTTTAGTGGCAGAGTGGTTCATAACACGTTTGCTAGAGGCTATGGTTTGAAATGCATCTTTAAAGAATGACTAAGAATTGTATAGTGGTTTGTCAGGAAAAGAATAACCTGGTTGTTGGAACAGAATGTACAAAGAAAATAAGTGAACTTAACTCAGGAAACTACCTATTCTTTAGTCTCTCTGATTCCAGATGTGCCAGCAGATGAATGGTGAAAATAAACTCATGTGAGGAAGCAATAGATTCCCCTGAGGACTGGTTAAGTAACCTTGTACATGTGTTCACGATGAGGGACAGAAAAATGTTCACCTTTAGCCCAGAAGGCTGACTTATAGCTTGCATAGTTTAGATAAGGAACAAATAAGTGCCGGTTCTCATGACTGCCTATACATCTCACTTCAGTTAATATTGAACTGAATGACATAAGCGCCAGAGAAATCATGCAAAAGCAGTTTTACAAGTAGAAATTTGAAGAAAACATTTATGATCTAATACTCTCTACACGTCCCCTCCCCCTTGAGCACTAAGCATATAACCACCAGCTTCGTCCTGCAAAAGTGCAGCCCCTTCTACCCACAGGTCCTGTCCCCTGCTACGTAAATAAATGTACTAAGTTACACCATAAAACATCTCAAGAATTCTTTCTTGACTGATGTGCTAAATGATGTTGCAACATTCACATTATACCCTATAGCGTACCTAATTTATCACTTAACTTCACAATATTAATGCTGCCCATTTCATATCTATTTTACAGCAGCCTTTAATTTCTAATAAGGTTGATATTATGTCTGCCTTGTTTACTATAGTTGTGTTCTTTAAGACAAGCAGCTTATCTGGCACTTAATGATTTAATTAATAACTATGTATAAGTATACCAAAATGATTTGTTTTTCAAGACTCTTTTTACCTCACTCTACCAAAGCCTTCCTTCAGTTTCCCTTCATAGATAATAAAGATAGAGTGGAAGACAGGAAGTAATCTAATAGAAGTATTGAAAGGAAAGAAGGAAAGAGGATGGGATACTGGAAATATTCTAAAATCAAATTATTTCATTTTAATTTTTTTTCTTTTTACTCAAAACTGTGTTCCAAAAAAAAATGAATGCTGAAAATATTTGTATATTAAAAATTAAGATTGTAGTAAATATTTATTGTGTTTTATAAAACAAAAAAATATTAACCAATGAGGAACTATCCTTAGAAAACTGAAGAAACATTTGAGTAATATTAACTAGAGAATGAGGGGAATATTTTGATACCAGCGTCTGGGTGATTACATGTTTTTACTCTACGATTGAGCCTACTTGGCCAATAAACCTAAAGATACAGACTCCGGGTGCCTGGATGGCTCAATTGTTTAGGGATCCTACTCTTGATTTTAGCTCAGGTCATGATCCCACAGTTGTGGGATGGGGTCCCGCATCAGGCTCCATGCTGAGCATGGGGCCTGCTTGGGATTCTCTCTCTTTACCTCTGCTCCTCTTCCCGCTCTCTCTAAAATTAAAAACAAAACAAAACAAAACAAAACAATATGACATAAAGACACGGACTCTTATGAGTAGTATTCTAATACATTCTGATATTCATTTAATAACTTCAGGATCTATTTAGCCTTTAGTTCTAAGTTTAGATTTAGAAAATGGCATTAACTTAAAGATACTTTAGACTTCAGCACGAAGCAGAGAAAATATGTATGTCATTTGAAGACCTGTGTGGCTGAGAATGCCATTATGAAGGAGAATGTATTTGAGTTGAACTGTATTAGGTGTCCCTACTCACAGGATAGAAAAGATGCATAGACGTCAATGGCCAGCAAAAAAATTATAAAACTGTCACATGGAGAAAAATATCATGCAAACATTTTCAGGAAATATCAGAGAAAAAATTGACTCCCAGAGGAGCCAGGAAAAAAAAAAACTGGAAGTAGGTCAAAAAAAATAAGTATGATTACCTAGGTTAATGAATGCCATAATAGAATTGTAAACTTTATCTAAGACTGGGCAAGCCATCGAGTGTTTCTCACCAGTTCTCGGTTTCTAAAAGGAAAGAGGGCAAGTCATTAGTAATGTCTATTGAATATGTTTGGACTGGCAGCCAAGAGGACCTGGGCTATTGAAACAAACTACTGACTGATGCTGCCTAAGCCCCTAAACTTATATACATACATATATATCTCAGTGTAAATTGGGATAAGTCCCATTGCTTTTTTTTTTTTTTTTTAACGTTTATTTATTTTTGAGACAGAGATAGACAGAGCATGAACGGGGGAGGGGCAGAGAGAGAGGGAGACACAGAATCCAAAGCAGGCTCCAGGCTCTGAGCCATCAGCCCAGGGCCCGACGTGGGGCTCGAACTCACGGACGTGAGATCGTGACCTGAGCTGAAGTCGGACGCTTAACCGAGCCACCCAGGCGCCCTAGTCCCATTGCTTTAAAAGGAGTAAATTGAAATTAATGAATTAGTGGTTATGAAACAACTGGGTTTGGGGTTTATTAAAGTGATGAGAAATGATTGTCCAGTATACTATCACAAAATTAAAACAATTCATGTAAATGCCTAGCTTCCTATCTGGCTTCATTTTCCTTCTTGTTATCTTTTTCTTTATAAAAGTGGATAATTTACCCTTATGAAGCCAATTTAGAATTGAGACTTTAGCTTTTCTTTTGCCATATCAAGGACTGCATACCTTAGCTCAGTGCATGTGTTTTATTCTTGGTATTCAGGAATCTGGGAACTTTACTAACATCACTTAAATAGAGGGAGATCTTGAAAGATTGGATAGTTGACACTCAAACACCATTTTTGTTGGGTTTCCGTATTCCTGTCCAAATCCAGCCTGTTTTTTCCTAACACTCATTTTTTGAGCTTTTCAAAGCATCTTTCACGTATCTGAAAAGTTTCAGTTTGTCTTTTTGAGTAAGTACTGTTGTTTTAAGTAATCCTGAATATTAATTACATGGGGAAATGACTCCACTATCCATAGAAATCAGTAATAGTCAATGTGGTGTGTATGTTCACATTAAATTCTCACTTTGCTTTGAAATTTTTCTGTCTTTTTAAAAAGTAACCAGTTTTGTTTAAATAAAATAATCTTAAAAATATCCTTCACAGGGGCGCCTGGGTGGCGCAGTCGGTTAAGCGTCCGACTTCAGCCAGGTCACGATCTCGCGGTCCGGTCCGTGAGTTCGAGCCCCGCGTCAGGCTCTGGGCTGATGGCTCGGAGCCTGGAGCCCGTTTCCGATTCTGTGTCTCCCTCTCTCTCTGCCCCTCCCCCGTTCATGCTCTGCCTCTCTCTGTCCCAAAAATAAAAATAAAAAACGTTAAAAATAAAAAAAAAATAAAAAAAAATATCCTTCACATATTTCTTTTGTTCATAAAATATCCTTTCTGTTTTATGTAGCAGTGTGTTTGATTTTCTAATATTTTCTGAAGAGTTTTGCACTAGGCTCATGAGGACTTTTGGTCAGTAATATTCCTTTCTTTTAATATCTCTAGCAAGTTTCAGAATGAGGAATATTTTACCTTCAGAGAATAATTTGGGAAATGCTTCCTCCCTTACATTTTACTGAAAGAGTATGTTTGACATTATTTCTTCTTAAACATTACATATAATATTTATATCAAACACTAGGGGTTTCTTTGCTCTTAATATTTAATAACCAAGTGAATTTCTGTATCTATTTTGGTGGGTTGTGCTTTTTTATTTTTTCAATTCACCTAAAATGTAGAATTTATTAGTATAAAGGTATTTACAATTTCCTACTACTACTCTGATATTTGTAGGTCCCATGGTGTTGTAACTTCTTTCATTCCTGATATTACTGATTTATATCCCTTTTTCTAGATCCATTTTGTTCAATGTTTTTCAAATTTATTAAGATTTTTAAAGAACTTAAATTTTGTTTGGATTCTGTTAATTTTTTTGCATTGTTCTTTTGATAGAATGGGTTTCTGCTCTTGTCTTTATTATTCATTTCTATTTACTTTGTTTACTTTGCTCTTTTATGTTAGCTTTCTGAAAAATAAGTTTTAGATCAATGTATCAAAACTTTGTTTTTTTGATATAAGCTTTCTACACTAAAAATTTCCCTGTGGGCATTACTTTAGTTGTGTTGTTTAATTCCAAGTATTTGGCAATTTTCTAGATAAAACATTATTGATTCTTTAATTCTAGTGTGGTCAGAAAATATATCTCAGAAAATATATTTTATTCTTTTGATATTTATTAGTATCAAAATTTATTAATATCAAAATTTATTAATAAAATATATCCAACATATATTTTATTTCAGTGAACAGTTTATGTGCATGTTTGTGTTTTTTAATGGTTATTTATTCATTTTGAGAGAGAGAGGGAAAGAGGGGGAGAGAGTGCACTCACCAGGAGAAGCAGAGAGAGAGGGAGAGAGAGAATCTTGAGCAGGCTCCACAGTTAGCATGGGGCACGACACGGGACTTGATCTCACAACTGTGAGATCATGACCTGGGCCGAAATCAAGTGTCAGATGCTAAACCGATGGAGCCACCCAGGTCCCACAATGTGCATTTGATAAGATGTGTATTCTATAACTGTTGGGTATAATAATGTGTAAATTTCTGTAACATCAAGGTAGTTGATTGTCCTGTTCAGATTTTCTAAATCCTTACTGATTTTTTTTTTCCTTGCTGATTTTTTTGCATCTAGCGCTATATAAATTCCTGAGATAGTTGTGTTAAAATGATTGTGTATTTGCCTATCACTCCTTCGGTTTTGTCACTTTTTGTTTCATGTATTTTGACAATCCGTTAGGTACATACAAACTTGTAATTCTTTAATCTTACTTATCAGTTTACCCTATTAACATCTGATATTTCCCTCTTTATTTCTGGAAACAACTTTTGTACTGAAGTCAACACAGTCCAGCAGAATATAATCATTCAAGTTTACATGTAATGGGTGTTTTCATGGTGCATCTTTTTCTTTTGTTTTACACTGAATACGTCTAGGTTTCTGTTTAAAGTATATCTCTAACAGACAACATGTGGTTTGGGCTTGGTGTTTTCTTCTACTTTTTTTAATCCACACTGGCAATCTGACCTTTAATTGGAGTGCTTCATCTAATTAATGAAATGACTGACACAGTTGAATTTAGGTCTTCCATTGACTATTTGCTTTTCTTTGTCCTATCAGATTTTTGCTCCTCCATCCCTCATTTGCTGCCTTTTCACTGGGCTAATTGAACGGTTTTTAGTGATCAAATCCTAGGATTTCAATGTGTACCTTTAACTCAACCTGATGTACTTAGAGTTAATATTATAGTACTTTCTGTAGTATGTATAAACCTTATAACCCTATACTTTTAACTACCTCCTCATTATTTGTGCTATTGTTATAAACTCTGCATGTTGTGTAATAATTTTAACTTTCAACAGTCATATGTTTTTACAAAATTAGAAATATCTATCACTCCCACACATTTATTATTTCTTGTGCTCTGTCATTCTGACTTTCTGTCTCATACTTCACTTTAGCCCAGAGAATAAGCTTTAGCACTTTTTGTAGTTGAAGTCTTCTGGAAAATAATTTGCTTTGTTCTCTTTTATCTGGAAATGTCTTTATTGCAACTTTAATTTAAAGATTAGAGTTACTACCATATAGATTTCTGTATTGATATTTTCATTTCTTTTCAACACTTCTAAGATTTTGCTCCATTCTTCCTGGCCTCCATTTTTTTTTTCTTATGAGCGATCAGCCTCATTCTTATCATTGTTGTCTTGTGTGTAATATGTCAGTTCCCTTTGGCTCCTCTCTTGAACTTTGCATTTTATCAGTTCTGCTATGAAATTTATAGGCCTGGTTTTCTTTGCATTTGTCTTATCTGGCATTCACTTTCCTCCTTCAGACTCTACATAGAAATTTATACCAAATTTGGGGAAAAAATGCTTTTATTTCTTCAAATATTTTTTGTTTTATTGTCTCTATCTTCTGAGCTTCCTAAGTACACAAATTTTATACCACTGAAATTTGTCTCATTGGTTACTGAATTTCTCTTGTTCAAATTGGATACTTTCTATTGATATTTTTCAAGTTCACTGACTTTTTCCTTTGTACTCTACTTATTTATTTATTTAAGTTTATTTATTTACTTAGGTAATTTTTACACCCAGTGTGGGGTTGGAACTCATGACCCCAAGGATCAAAAGTCATGCTCTTAAGACTGAGCCAGTCAGGTGCCCCGCTTTTGTACTCAAACACCACTGTGAAGCCCATTCAGTGATTTTGTTTTTCCTTGCAGTAGTTGCACTTTTTGATTCTAGAATTTCCATTTGTTTTTATTTTTATAATCTTAATTTCTCTGCAGAGAGGCCTTATATTTCAATTCATTTTGATTATATTTTTCCTCAGGTTGTTGAACACATATGCAAAACAGCTCCTTTAAAGCTCTTTTCTGCTTCTTCCCACACGTAGATCATCTAAGGATCTGTTTCTGTTGATGTACTCTTTTCATGAGTATGAGTTACATTTTGCTGTTTCTTATTATGTCTATTAATTTTCTGCCTTAAAATAGACATTTGTAGACATCCAAGTTTAGTCACATTCCTTTGAAGAGTATTGATTTTTGTTCTAAAAGGCTATTAACTTGTGTGGACGTTGATTCCAAACTCTGTTTTCCCTGGAATAGAATGCAGCAGAAATCTCCACTCAGCTCTCTCAGATTACAGTGACTGGTTTCACTCTTAATGTTGTTAGTTTCAGATGCCCTGAAGTCTCCTTGCCCCATGCATAATTCAGTGACCAGGGACTTGAAAAAAGTTAAAAAAATAAATAGAGCTCCATCTCACTTTTTCTCCCTTTTGTCTGGACTTCTGCTCATCTAGTTTTTGTTTTCATTTTTATAATCTACTCTATTACCCTTGAGCTCTGTATTCTGACCCTTCACATAGTTAGGAATGCAAACTTTGTTGTACTGTACATCAGAGTGTAAGGTATGGCCTCAGTCAAAAAAGTTATGAGCAATTACATTCAGTGCATTTCCATTCTCTCAAGGGTCTGATTTACTCCATTTCTCTCACATTTAGTCAGATCCACTGTTATCAAAACACCAGTTTTTAACTATTGTAACTTAAATAAGGTATAATCATTATGTATGGAAAGTGAATATGACCAAGATATTTCACATCAACCAAAGTATTCTTATTAACTTAAGTCAAAAAGATTTCCTATCTATAAAAGTGAAATGAGTAGTAATAATAAAACAATAATCAATTCTTGAATATTAATCATTTGGAATGCACCTACTTCAGGGTGATATCAAGGATCCTCTTTTAGAAAAAGACATGGAAGTCCAGGGGTAGATATTTGTATACAAATGGTGAGTTTAGGAGAGAAGAATATTAAAATATGAAGAAGAAAAGGCATTTAAAGTAATGTAGAATTTACCGATAGGTTAACTTAAAGCTTCTTCCATTCCTGTATGTGATGAACGTGAAATTCTTCAAGCTAAAACTATTTGCCCTCTTGCTACATCAGGAAGCATAGCTCAATCATTAATCCCCCAAATAATGCAGGTAATAGATCTTTGCAGTGGGATCTCTGACTTCCCAAAATCTCTCATTAGGAACCAACCCTGTTCTTAACATTTTTTTCTCCCAATGGACAACCATAACGATTCGAGCATTGCCAGGTGGGGTAAGACCAATCAAATAAATGTTCAACCTAATTCCATCCACTGGGTGACAAGACAAGAAACTCAATATGATTGTGAAAAAGCACTGTGTCAAAAAGTCCCTTGATTTTCAGGCTGAAGGATAGAAGAGAGAAATAAAATGAATAGGGTGCTTCATGGTTTCATTGGATCACTCCAGTAGAAATGCTTCTGCTTCAGTCTAGTGTCTAGTGTGTGCAAAGTGGCCCGCAGGACTCGAGATGATGAGTACTCAAACATGACTAGAGCCATTCCAGAACACCACAGCCAAGAATAAAGACTTCCACATCTATCAAGGGAATACTGTTGAAGAAGGCTATTCATTTTTCTTAATTTATCATTACAAAATTCTACATAGATATCAAGGGAAAATTGAAGTACTTTTCACCTAAGCTCCCATGCCGGACATTCAGATGAAAATATCGGTAGCTCTTTCTAGTTTCTTCAGACAGAACAGGACAGGGGAAAAAAAAGTTTGATCATCTGAGACCTACAGTAATAGAATTTTATATATCTAGCTAAAATAATTTGATTGAAAACAGTTCCTTAAAATCACTTTTTCCTCCATCAAAGTAAAAAATAACTCTGACTTAACATTATTAAGAATAACTAAAAACAAGATATAGCTGTACAATTTCAAAAGAAACCCTTTGACTAAAAAACATACATTAAATAAATGTGCTCATCAATCAGACTTTGTCACAGAGCAGTCTTATAATTTTTTAAAATAGTATAAAATGTTGATTTTGTCAGCATTTTTGGTGCAATATAAATTCTATAAAAATGCTGCCCACGAACATAATCAACTGTATTGCAAGTGATGTCAGATATTTATAATTTTCCTTGATGCACTCTGCAAATGTTTACAATTGGGTAGCCATATTAAATACACTTACTTTCTTGCAGAATGCAATTTTTGACTAGGTAATCATGTTTATCAAGCAGATTCATTGTATATTACTTGTACCTTAAAGAAGCATTTTCTGTTTTCAACAAACTCAGCACTCTGTTAGCAATGCTTATTTGTGACACCTGGTTAAAAATAACTGTGCAGAGAGATGGAGATACTTCTTTTTTCTTTCTTTTTTGCAGAATAAATTATATAAAAGCAAAACAACATACATGTTGACACTGTGTATAATTTTTTTATGTTTCTTAATTCTTCTCTTAAAATTCTATTCTTTGGAGTATGAATATACACTCAGGAAAACATCAGTACATTTCTTTTAATTGAATAAATGCTTCAGTTCCTGACCTGATATTCATGAGTCAAAGTATTTTTTAAATAAACTAAGAAATAAATTTTTATTTCTCTTTAAAGGAAATCATGTCACATAGAAATGCGTACAGTACAAAAGGATATATACAAATTGTTAAAATTGGTTTTATTGGAAAGAATCAGAAACCATATATGCAAGTAAAATTAGAGGTCAAAGTTGATGAGTCATGACGAGGGATCGTAAGGGTATAACCTTGCAGTTACAGTTTTGGTTTCTTCCTCTGAGAATTGAGAGCAGAAGGATGGACAAATGGGAGAAAATGCAGTAACAACTTGCCGTATCCACCATGAGTAGTCTACAGCCTAAATATGACCCACAAGCTAAATCTACTTATTAGTGGGAACAAGTAAGCTGTTAACAAGTAAGGGAGACTAAATTAAAATTTTTTCAATTCCTACTATGAGTCAGGCATTTCTCCGAGAAATTTCCATTTGGTATCTCAATTAAATTTGATAACGTTGTAACAATCCTTTTCAAGTAATGGAGGTAACAGTCTAAATAATAATATGCATGTTTTCTACAAGGTGGAAGCAATATATAGTGGCCATGATACTTCGATTCTACCTACAATTTTAATACTTAATATTTACCTAAAGCTAGAACTTGCTTCTTACAATAGGGTATCTCTCTACAGGCACTGATCTCTTAAACTACATATGAAAGGTTATAATCTAAATAGTTAATTCTAAGTCATATTAGGGTAAGTCCTATGCCTTCCTGCCTTCTTTGTGCTTCTTTATTTTTCCATTGCCTATGTTATCATGTTAAGAACTGGCTCAATACCTGAGAACTGGTCTTTGTATATTTGGATCTGTTTTACCACCAAATACTGAATATTAAACTGAATAAAAATAATTAAATTCTTAATATTTTATTTATACAATAATCACTGCATTGCCATAGGATGGTACCATATGACAGACAGTCTTCACTTTACATTGGCTTCTAAAGATTACCAAAAAAAAAAAGAGGTTGTTAATAAAAATAATTGGGGACTTGATCAGTTTTCTCACAGACTTCTCATCGCCAACAGACATTTAAATCCTCTTTTTCACAAGCCCTTTACATCATCTCTGTCAATGGTTCTTTCAGTTGTAAACATGTGAACTCTTGCAGATGCATAGTTTTTGCTGGTTTTAAGTGATACATAGTTTTACATCTCACTTTAGTGATGCATGAAATTCTGCATCTTTGCCAGGATATATGCAAATCCCTTGTAATCACTCCTTTTTACTTTCATTCTGCCTTGAGAAGATTATAGCATCCAAAAATTAGCAAAATATTTCCAGGAATAAAGGTCTGTTTTAATGCGTATGTGTGTGTGTTGGAGTGGGGGGTAGATGTTTGAATAGGAACTAATTTTGAGGAGTTGATATTTTAACGCTAAGTAATTTCACATTACAAAATTATTTTATTTCATTTGCAAGCTTGCAACTGCAGGGATTTAAAAATTGAGTACTTTAACGATGAAGCCTCTTTATCAAAGAATTAGTAATAAAGGCCCTGAAGCAAGAAACAGAAAGCTCAGAATAGAGAAGAGGATGAGACAGGAGGAAAATTAAATAAAACAAGGAAGAATCTAGACTAGACAACCACCATTTTCTCAGCCAAAGAAATTGTCTCGTCAGCAATTCTTCACTCCTGAAGTATAAAAATTGATTTTAGAATCAATGCTTAATCTACATATATATATAAGTATCATTTCAAAGTGCATTTTAAAATGTATCATCCTTCCCACATATTTTCTTATTTTTTTCATAATGTGCTAAGAATTCCATAAAGTTATAATATGTCAACATAACAAAAGAAAATTAAGAAAAGCAAATGGTCATAGAATTTCCCAATTTTAAAGAAGGGCAATTTAAGTCATAGAAAGATAAAGCTTTTGGTTTGGAAAACTCATTATTGGTCCTTTTTTAAAGTAGAATTTTAGATTAAATACAGGAAACTGCTAGTGAGTTTTTCATTAGCTGCTCATGAGGGGTTGTGGATACCAGGAAATAGAGAATAGAGATAATAAAATATTTTTTTTTTAATTTTTTTTTTCAACGTTTTTAATTTTTATTTTTGGGACAGAGAGAGACAGAACATGAACGGGGGAGGGGCAGAGAGAGAGGGAGACACAGAATCGGAAACAGGCTCCAGGCTCCGAGCTGTCAGCACAGAGCCTGACGCGGGGCTCGAACTCACGGACCGCGAGATCGTGACCTGGCTGAAGTCGGCCGCTTAACCGACTGCGCCACCCAGGCGCCCCGATAATAAAATATTTTAGATGAAGTCTAAGTATATGTTCATAGACCAGAGTTAAAATTAAAACACAGGGGTGCCTGGGTGGCTCAGTTGGTTAAGCGTCCAACCTCAGCTCAGGTAATGATCTCATCCTTTGTGGGTTTGAGACCCGCATGGGGCTCTGTGCTGACAGCTCAGAGCCTGGAGCCTGCTTCAGATTCTGTGTCTCCCTCTCTCTCTGCACCCCCCCCCACCCCCACTCACACACTGTCTGTCTGACTCTCTGTCTCTCAAAATAAATAAACATTAAATTAAAAAATAAATAAATAAAAATACAAAAATAAAAACACAAAAACAAAAAAAATGATCTTGGAGTCAATAATACTGAGGGGCATTAGCAAGAATAATATCTAGTTTTCAATATTAAGTTTTCACTATTACATGCTATCATGTGATTTTGTATATATTAAAATCAATCTTACACTAAAAATCTATTAAAATCAGTGGCCTTGTACTAGTAGCTGTACATAAAATAAATGTGAAAGGACATTGATTATACATGCAGGGAAGTGGTAAGCCAAAATAAAGAAGTAAAGATCTCAGTAGAAAGCAGGAATTTGGAGTAATGTTCACCAGAGGAATCAAATATCCTTCCTGATTACCCCTAAAGAAACTTTAGGAATACTGAGGGATTGGGTAGGACAGTTCACAAACATTTTGGAGGAAATTTTAGACAGTGACCCAGGAAGAATGAGTGATTTCAAATTCTTTGTCCTGAGAAGGCTAGATATTACATGAACATTACAGTCAAGACTGTGATGTGAAGCAAAACTTGACATACAACCAGCCTTTACAAGATACTAGTTGAGTGTACCACATAGTATCCAGGCAAATGTTGAAGAACAAAGCATTCTATACCTGGTAGTGTTGAGAATGACAGAGACGGTGCCATTGACTGAACTCTTTGCCAGTGTCAGGAACAAGATGGCAGAAATAGTTATACTAAGAATTTCTTCTAAGGTATCACAGTCTGATTTCCTGAGCTGGAAATTTACCTAATCCTTCTTAGAATAATTACCTTTATTTGGTAGTAGGAAATCTGAGGAAAGATCTAGGGGGACTTAAAGAAAATAATTAAATTTAGGTCTCCCCTTTTTTGACATTGGGGTTCCTGTCAAAAGAAAAATGTCGTGATTGATAATACAATGATGTAAAATCACTAATTTTTGTATGTCTTTTTTTAAGTTTATTTATTTATTTTGAGAGAGAGAGAGAGAGAGAGAGAGAGAAGGCACACAAGTGGGGAGGAGCAGAGAGAAGGAGAGACAGAATCCCAAGCTGACTTCACACATCTCCATCAACGCCTCCATGCAGGACTTGAACTCACAAATCGTGAGATCATAACCTGAGCTGATATCAAGAGTCGGATATTTAACTGACTGAGCCATCCAGACACCCTTTTGTATGTCTTTTTTAACCATATGTGAGATAGGACAACTCTTTCTATTATTGAGGTATATAATAATATAAATTAAGCACATATCTGTATCATGTGAAGTTAAGATAAAAAAAAAATACATTTATGCATAATTCCTGCAGAAACATTCATTGATTTATTCACGAGAAGTATACCATGATAGAGTTGTTAAGAGGACAGAATTTGAAGTTTGGTGGTTTTGAGATTGCAACCTGTCTCTCTGTCACTTACTAAATTTCAGTGCTGCTTTGAAAGAACTATTTATATTTTCTTTACTTTGTTTTTATTATTTGTAAATAAAGGATGATTGTATCTACCCTTTCCCTCTGATGTTGTGGTTGTGATAAGAATCCCAATACATAGGAGAGTACTTCTCAAAGAAGGAACGTGTAACAGCAGTGGTATATGATGGGTATTAAGCTGGTACTGGAAAAGTATTGTTAACAATTCTAATGGTGGTATATTTAAATACAAATATGTGTATATGTGAGAAAAATGGATATTTACAAGTCTCATGATTTCACAGAAGAAGAAAGAAGAAAAAAATGAGTTCATTATAAAGAACATCAAGCAAAAAATAGGTATGCCCTCAAGGCGGAAAAATACTGCAAGTGAAGTTTGAAAATCATCGGGAAAATATACACAAAATTCTCAGAAGAGCAAAAAGGATGTAGAAAAATTCATTAAACTATAGTTATTGTTATAAAATGCCAGTCACTGTCCTAGGGGTTTCCATATAAGTTACTTTATGGAACCCTATCAGCAATGAGTGAGACATAAACTGCTATTCACATCTTAGAAGACAAATAATGAGCAGTTCACATACATAGAAGAGTGCTTCCCTCAACATCACACAGTAAGTTTGGTTTATCAGACACTCCAACCCAGGGATTCAACCCAGGGCCACTGTTTGCAAATTCACTCTGTCACAGCTGCCTCTTCAAATAGTAGTTTTTTGTCACATATGATACAGTTATTTTAGACTCCATGATATTTTTCTGACCAAAAAAATTATGTTTGCTGATACATCTGGCAAGATTCTTTTTTTCTAATTTTAAAAACTATCTTAGAATTTTAGCACATGAATTACCCTCGCAATACTAAAAGAAGAAACATTTCCAGTGAATATGAGTACTGTAAGCTATTCATGTCAGGAAGAACCCAATCATGCAATTACCACTGGAATTTTTATTAACTAGGGTCACCACTGGCCCTTTTCAGCTTAAATGGGGAAATCCCGGAAAAAGAGAAGAAAATAAATAACCACTGTATATCATAAGATATAGTTTTTAATAAAGCGACTTAAAAAATTAATTGGTTCTCTGGAAATGGAAGCTGGAGCAGCCACTCTGGAAAACAGTATGGAGGTTCCTCAAAAAACTAAAAATAGAACTACCCTACGACCCAGCAATTGCACTACTAGGCATTTATCCAAGGGATACGGGTGTGCTGTTTCGAAGGGACACATGCACCCCCGTGTTTATAGCAGCACTATCAACAATAGCCAAAGTATGGAAAGAGCCCAAATGCCCATCGATGGATGAATGGATAAAGAAGATGTGATAAACACACACACACACACACACACACACACACACACACACAATGGAGTGTTACTCAGCAATCAAAAAGAATGAAATCTTGCCATTTGCAACTACATGGATGGAACTGGAGGGTATTATGCTAAGTGAAATTAGAGAAAGACAAAAATCATGACTTCACTCATATGAGGACTTTAGGAGACAAAACAGATGAACATAAGGAAGGGAAACAAAAATAATATAAAGACAGGAAGGGGGAAAAAGAGAAGAGACTCATAAATATGGAGAAAAAACTGAGGGTTACTGGAGGTGTTGTGGGAGGGGGGATGGGCTAAATGGGTAAGGGGCAGTAAGGAATCTACTCCTGAAAACACTGTTGCACTATATGCTAACTAATTTGGATGTAAATTTTAAAAAATTTAGTTGGTTCTCTAATGATAGCTCCCCCCCAAAAAAACTTAAAACCAAACTGAACAACAACAACAAAAAGTCAGAATGGCAAGTGAATCAAGTAATAACTTTACATCTCTTGCATAAAATTTTAGGGGCTAGCTGAATTTTGGAGAATAATAAGCATTAATTAAATTGTTTCATAGCTTTCATTCACTTTCATATATATATTATAGTAAATATAAAGGCATGAAAAAGCCTTCTTTTAACTCTTGTTATATGGCAAAATCATATATTTAGGGAAAGAACTCAGAAAGCATCTGAAAGCAACATGTGAGTGATTTAGTCTCTATGTAATTACCAAAGAAATTCTTTTTTTTTTTTCCTTTGAAATTATCCTTTCTCAATGGCATAATATTTCTTTTTTTTTTTTTATTTATTTTTTAATATATGAAATTTACTGTCAAATTGGTTTCCATACAACACCCAGTGCTCATCCCAAAAGGTGCCCTCCTCAATACCCATCACCCACCCTGCCCTCCCTCCCACCCCCCATCAACCCTCAGTTTGTTCTCAGTTTTTAACAGTCTCTTATGCTTTGGCTCTCTCCCACTCTAACCTCTTTTTTTTTTTCCCTTCCCCTCCCCCATGGGTTTCTGTTACGTTTCTCAGGATCCACATAAGAGTGAAACCATATGGTATCTGTCTTTCTCTGTATGGCTTATTTCACTTAGCATCACACTCTCCAGTTCCATCCACGTTGCTACAAAAGGCCATATTTCATTTTTTCTCATTGCCACGTAGTATTCCATTGTGTATATAAACCACAATTTCTTTATTCATTCATCAGTTGATGGACATTTAGGCTCTTTCCATAATTTGGCTATTGTTGAGAGTGCTGCTATAAACATTGGGGTACAAGTGCCCCTATGCATCAGTACTCCTGTATCCCTTGGATAAATTCCTAGCAGTGCTATTGCTGGGTCATAGGGTAGGTCTATTTTTAATTTTCTGAGGAACCTCCACACTGCTTTCCAGAGCGGCTGCACCAATTTGCATTCCCACCAACAGTGCAAGAGGGTTACAATGAAATAGGAAACTATGCATGAGAAAATAAGGAGAAATTTCATTCATTCTTCAGATAAAAGTGGGCTTTGGACTGAAACCTGTGCAGAACAAGGCAAGGGATTTCTGTAAAATTAGTTTACATGAGGTGATTAAGGAAACCGGTTATCAGCTTGTTTAATTCATGATAAGTAGATGGGATCACTAAGCAAGCTTTGCCAACAAGTATCAACTTCAAAAGAGCAAAGAGAGTGCATGAGTGAGAATGAGCTGTGTGGTTCCTCATAAATTCATTATTGAAATATTTAGTATATGTAAAGGGGCATTTGTATAAATTATCAGAACCTTAAAGTATATCCATTAATTCAGAAAGGAAATAATGAACAGGGAAAAATCAGGAAATATATTTCCTTCCTCCCTCCTTTCTTCCTTTTATTTTGTTCCCTCAATAAATGTTTATTGATACTAAACCCCATGAAAGCCCTTCTTCTGAGTACTAACGAGGAAGAGAGTAAAATGATTATGAGATTTTCTCTGCTCACAAGTACTCATATGTAGTGGAGAAAATAATGCTGATTGTAATAATGCTAATTCAGGTATAACAGGCTTAGTACTACACCAGAAATAATACAAATTAAATACAAATGAATTCCTAATAGAGAGAGAAAAGAAACATTCTGTGGAGACGGTCCTCAAGTCCATTAAGTCTATTTGGAAACTGAACAGACTGAGCTGGGCAGAGGAGGAGGAAGAAAGGCATTTCACTATTAACACTCTGGTAGTAAAACACAGTGATTGTGAAATTTATTTTTTTTTTAAGTTTATTTATTTATTTTGAGAGGCCGTGTGGGGGGAGGGAGGGAGGGGCAAAAAGAGAGAGAATCCCAAGCAGGCTCCACACTGTCAGCGAGGAGCCCAATCTGAGGGTCAAACTCACGAACCATGAGATCATGACCTGAGCTGAAGTTGGACACTTAACTGACTGAGCCACCCAGGTGTCCCTGAAATTTAAATATCTGTTGGAATTGGCCAGTACCCTACTGTTCCTAGAATATCATGGTCATAAGGCAGGGCTAAAACTGTACAGGTCACTTGAGTCCAGACTCTATATCTGTGTGTGTGGGGGGGGGGGGGGAGGAGGGGGCATGGCTTTGGGGTTAGATTATGAGCTTTATTTTTTCCCCCAGTAAGGCTTGGAGGAAAACTTAAGAGACATTTTGAGCAAAAGATTGACATAAAAGTATTGAAGCTCTAATAAGAAAGTGGCAGAGGAAGGATGGATTGAAGATAAGCTAGGAAGCTCATATGAGAGTAAAATTGAGAAGCAACGAGATGCAAATTAAAGGGGAGGGAAAAGTTCAAAACATACACAGGATATATTCCAGAAATAAAATCAAGTGGAAAATATAAAGAACACCCTCAAATTTCAAGTTTTGGTGATGGAATTGAGGAATACAGAGGAGGGGTGTTAGGGAATGGGCTGGATATTTCTCTTATG
Organism: Neofelis nebulosa; assembly: GCF_028018385.1. NCBI lineage: Eukaryota > Metazoa > Chordata > Mammalia > Carnivora > Felidae > Neofelis > Neofelis nebulosa. The sequence goes on along the minus strand of NC_080784.1, from coordinate 90,594,325 downwards.
ATTCCCCTTCAACTTTGCATATGACAAACTATTAAAACTTGCTACCACAAGTATTTAATACTGAATGCATCACAACAAATGTAGAAAAAGAAATCTAAAGGTAACATTGAAAATTTAAATGATCCATGACTTTTAAGCCACTTTATTGCACTGCAATTATTTTTATAGTCTTTTGAATTGATACATAGCATCAAGAGCTCACAATATGGTTAAATGCTTTAAATAGGCTAAATGAGCAGAATATGTTACATTTTGTTCCATTAACTTCAACAGACACACTCTAAGGCACAGACTACATTTCTATGTAAGGTATCATGAACTTAAAATTTCAAAATTCAAGAGTTTTTATTGTAAATTTGACTAATTAATAAATTTAATAAAAATCACCACAGTACTAATTGTACTCTTAAATTTTTATGTAAAAGAAGCTATCTTGAAAAGTAAGTCGTATTTTAGTTCACATACTACCTCCTAAAATTTGACTCTAAATATCTATCATGAAAGCTATGATAGTTACATTTTAAATTAAACATCTTATATGAGCACAAGTGGAATGTAATTGCATAATGCCTCTTAATTACTTAATAACTGTCAGACCTCATAGGACCACAGAAATTAAATATGCAAAAACATGTTAACTATTCCATTCCCTTAACAGCACATGAATATTCTCTCTTAAGAAAAATGGTGTTTTACAAAGTGCTGTTTGTATTCCAATTTTAAATTACTTTGCCTTTGTTTTTGTTGTCATTGTGGTATATATCTGACACCACTGTATGGTGGAATGAAATGATTTCTATATTTTACTTTAGCAATGGTACTAATACTTTGAGCTGGGGCTTAAGTGGGAAAATATCCAAAAATATCATGCTACATATGTATTATGATGAAACTAAGTATTACCAAGTTAAACAATACAAAATATTAATGTAATATAGGCTCCACATATAATTTTGTATTAAATAATAAAAAGCAACTTTCCAGAGAAAAATTGATAGGACTTGGTCAATGATTAAACATTGTGGTGAAATACACAGAAGTGATGTGAAATGTCCAGAGAATTGCTGTTTGAAACATCTAAAGTGAAGATGGGAAGCATAGGTAGGGGACGGGTCAGAAGTATGTGTGCTTGAGAGAGAAAAATAGGGGCTCCTCCTAGCTCAGGTGGTTAAGCATCGGCCTCTTGGTTTCAGCTTGGGGTCATGATCTATCTCATGGTTCATGAGTTCGAGCCCCACACTGAGTTCTGCAATGACAGTGCAGAGACTGCTTTGGATTCTTTCTCCCCCTCCCCTTGTCTCTCCTATCTCTCTCTCTCTCTCTCTCTCTCTCTCTCTCTCTCTCTCTCATAAATAAATAAGCTTAAAAAAGAGAGAGAGAGAGAGAGGGAAAGAGCAAATCTTCATGGATGTCAAACCCAAATTACACATCTTTCCCATTCCACTGTATCTCAATTGTATGTACTCTTCTCCAGCTGCCAAAAGACCTTGCTCTACCCTTCGCCTGAACAGAGTTCTGCTGCAGAGCTTCAAACCTCAATCTGCTCTCCTCCAGAAATACAGAAATATTACTTTAACATTCTGTGCCCCTCACAATGTGCAAAGCATTTCTGATAATTTTAAATATCTTGCTGCTTGCCCAGAATCAAGACACAAGGATAGGACACCACATTTTACAGGTGAATAAATAAAGCTTCTCAATTTTTAAATCATTAGAAATAGATCCATTACTAGAAACCAGTTTTTCTGCTCCCAAGCAAGTATTCTCTTCTCCTTTCCTTAATCTCTCTAGAATGACCAGAAATTTGGTGGTACTTCTAATATATTGCAGATATATTTACTAAATATATGAACAGTTTACTAAATCAGCCAACAGACACTTCACACTTTTTGCAATATATTCTTCAAGTGGTAGAAATGTTTTAAATGAAATTTGGGCCATTCAATAAACTTTAAAATAATATAATAATCACTGGCATTTTAGCATTATAGACATGTACTGTATATATGTCAAAAATATGCATATTTGTAATATTTAGAGTTGCATTTCTACAACAAAATACAGCATTGAATCTAATACTGAAAAGGCACCACGTTAGTAATGCTTTTCTCTGAAATCGAAGAGTATAATTTTCACTATCTAACAATTGTTGTTCAAAATTGTTCTTCAGAAAAAGTGAAATGAAAGAGGTTGTTGATTTTGTTTTTGAAATCTCAATTTGATGAAGATAACACTTTGACAATTGGGTCTCTCATGGAATATGTATCATCAACAAAAATCTCACATATGACATGCAAATTTATTTAACAAGAGGTGTAACTAAGTCGAGTGTGTAGAAACAGTTGTATTCAAATGTAGGACAATTGTCAATTAGATTTTATGATGACACTTTATGCATGGTTTTTTGAGGAAGAAATGTCAAAACTATCAGTTCAACGAGGCATTACAGGGGAAAAGAGATTCATCTACATTAAAAGAGATTCATAATAAGCACAAGATATATAATTAAATAAAATCAGGTCAAAGGCTGAATAATAAGATATAGAGGAGTGTGTATGTTTTTCCTCTTTCAAGTCCAAATAAAGAATGTTATATTAAGTTTAGGCAACAGTTTGGGAGGTTGTTTTTTATTAAAATAATAACGTATCCACTTTGATATTAGAATTTTCAATTGACTGAGATTATAATTATGATATGATTTAATTTAAGAGTTATTTAAATAATTTGAAACACATGATTCCTATGCTTATTTTGCAAGGGTGTGCTTCATTGAAAGAGGATACTAAATGGTATTAAATACCCACCCTAGGAAAAAATACTTGGTCAACCCATTAATTATGATTCTGTTTTGAAAGCTTACTGATTAACTTAAGGCCGTAGTACTTTTGTATGGGCTTGGTCAATGGGCTATTGGCATGTATGAAACTGAAATCCCCAAGTGCGGAGGATCTCTAGCTAGCTATAAAAGCAGTTCAGATGTTTTCTTTCAATTTGATTCAACAAAATTTATTTTTTCCTCCTCTATGAAAAGAGCTGTGCTACATTAAGAGATACAAAGATAGCCAATACATGATTTTGCCCTCCAGGAGTTGACAATTCCTTTGGGGAGATGCACATAAACACCAGTAATGAGGGGACATCTCTGATGTAGGTAGAATGGTAAAAATAAAATAACATCTAGTGCTCAGGATAAGAAAATCACAGGCAAAAAATTGCACTCTCACCTGTTTTCACTATGTGTATGAGTGATATTCAATTTAACTTGTGTAATCAGTGACTCTTTATCCAGTGATGAAACCATGGGCCATTTTACTATTCATGTGCTTCATTTCTTAAATATTTTTGTTTACAAATTTGAGAAATTTCCTTATTGCTCACATTCACCTGTACTCACATTCTGTACTTTTGTTATTGAATGCTGTATGTTCTGATATAATTTAGATATTCTTGTAAAATTACATAGCTGAAAAATTAGCCAAGCCAATCTCTCAATATGTGTTAGCAACCAAAAGATTGAGATGATCCTTAGCCCATTTAAAATATTTCTATATGCAAATCCGCATAAAATAATTGTTCTTCTTATATTTCCTCTTACATGTAATACTCATTCGTTAATTAATCATTTAGTCAGCAAATATTTTGAGCCCCTAGTATGTGCAAGATACTGTTTCTAGGCACTGAAGGTATTGCAGTGAAACATACTGACAAAATTTCCTGCCCTGGTACAACTACCTTTCTAGTGTGGGAGACTGAAAATATGTAAATAAAATATATCGTATGTTAGATAATGATATGTGCTAAAGAGTCAAATTAAAAATATAGAATCCTATTGCTTAACATGAATCATACACTGAAACATGGATATGAGGCAATCTGAAAACTTTAATTACCAGGCTTAAAGAAGAATATCAGAGAGTCTGAGAACAAATGCTGAGCACTAAAATAAACAATAGGTAGAGGAATATTCATCACTTTGGCCAATATTTAAAATTTCAATCTGCAGCAATAGCAAAAACAACATGATTCTTTCTAATATGATAAAGCTATTCTTCATACAAAAAAATATCAATCTGTCCCCCCAAAACAGGGTCCCAAGTACTACTGATATCTATTTCCATCCTTGAGCAATGGTAATTCTTCCTTAAATTCAGTTGCAACCCATCTTGCATATATTTAGTTCCAAAAAACTAATTTATACCAACCAGCAACAATTTATGGAAATTAGTAAATGAAGAATAAAGAGTATATAAAAAGCTGACTAATATGGACAAACGTATAACTAATAAGGCAAGTAAGAAAATATAGATATGCATAATCATTAAAGTTCTCTTGTCTGCAATGGGTCACAGTTGTCCTTTCACTAACCATTCATTGTTTCTTGCTTTCCTCCAGCATTTAGTTGGTGTGATTTAAATTTTCATTCATGAAGGGGTCATGAATGAACCTTTGTTGATTATGTCTTTAGTGGGTTCCTGTAGTTTTCCAGGGAGTATTAAAGAGTAACTCCCCAAAAGAAAATCTCCTGAGATTCAGACCTATGCCTTTTTGTCCCTATTGGTAAGCAATATTATATTTGACATTATGCCAAACACTAAATGATACAGTGTTTTAACTGTACTTCCAGGAAATATACCAAAAATGGAAAGCTGAGATAAGCTTTCTAAGCTAATGGGACCTGAATTTGTTGATAACTTCTTGGCTACTCTGATGCTTGCTCAGTTAGCTCACATTCAGCGTGACCATATTAGTCCAAGTGGAGCTTATACATAGGCTATAAAGGCTATAAAGGCTGTATCTCAGCAAGCCTTACCTGTCACCACCATTGGTGCCAAGTGTCTAACCAGCCAATAGCAAAGGTCAACACTCACTCAATAATGGGGCTCTATGTTCCAGGGGAACCAACCAGTCTTCTGGTGGATAATTACAGGAAATACCTTTCATAATGGAGAGGGCAGAGATTTGTCCTCATAGAAATAAGCCTGTTTGATATGGATTATTTTCCCCTCAATGTTTGCAATGCTTCTGTAAAAGCCACCTTTTTGACATCCAGAATGTTTCATTGTCATGGTGTCCCAGAGCATTCACAGGGGAAAGATCTTGAAGTTGCTACAAATGTCATGTTTGTGAAGCTTATGTGTTTGTGTACCACTCCTACAAAAGAAAGCAATGTATTATTATTGTTATTATTATTATTCCTTCATATCTCAAAAATATCATATAAAAATATCTGGTTAGCATAATATTAATCTCAGTGAATATCCTTAAAGAAAGATAATATTATAAGTATAATCCCAGGATTCCTTGCAGCCCAGGAGAAAGTATAGGAAGGTACATAGATAACTACAGACTGACATAGAGGAAGGCACTGGAAGGTTTTGCCCAGGAAGATCATATGAGTGATCATTGTGGCTCAAAAGAGTTATCATAATCCCTGTGTAGATTGAAAATGTGTCGATCAGATGCAGGCACTGAGAACATGGAGTTTAATGTCCAAGGCTTCTGGAAAGGATTGCACAGTTGAGAGTATAGTTTTTAAAAATATTATAAAAAGTTTTATCAAAATGCAGAAAGTTCAGAGAACATTATCTGATACAGACTGTGAGTGAGAGAAAAAAAGATGTGGAGACAATATATTGGTTGAACTGAATCTTGAGTAATGAAAATAAATTAGGCAGTCAAAGACAAATGGGACAGTTTCTAGGAAGGCAGAGTAAATGCTAATTACAACTGTGAAAGCATATGCTCCTATCAGGGAATGACAAGCAATTCCTAGCATAAGTAAGGTGTTATGGTGAGGTGGGAGACCTTCTAATTTCCAGGGGAAATTCAAAACTGTCTTTCCTCCTAAAGAGGCAAAGTTTTCTTGTAAATGTTGGAGAACATGTATTTCTTAACAATAAATCTAGAGCACTCTACTTGGGTAGAGTTGGGTAGAAGAGGGAGTTTTGCCAATAAGAATAAAGGGGTGTTCGTAGAACTAAAAGGGCCATATGTTCTTTGGACTCACATCATTTGCCCTTCAACACCCTTGTTTCATTTCAACCAGTGGCTATGTTAGTATAGTCCTGATTGACAGGAGGAGATATTGAACCTTGGACGATCAGGGAAACTAAACAGACCCCATATTAGAATGGAGGCGGAAATAGGCCACAAAACTTCTCTTCTGTGGGCTTATTTTTATTGCAGACATCTTAGATTCTGCTAGTCCAGCCAAACTCAATAGAATCAGAAACCAGGAATAGTTCTGTGGGCCATGTCCTAGCAACAAATGAGAATGTATAGTTTCTACTAATGGTACCCATAATAGATAGAATAATATCAGATTCACATAAATAAGCACAGGGTAGATGGCTAGTCAACGATTTGAAGGAATTGAGTCCTTATATTGGCTGTTAATACTCTAAAACAGGTAATGCTAATAATAGTCAAAGGCTTTTTGAAAAGGACCTGTTCTATAATGTAATTCAACTAAAAATAAAGTAATGCTGAATAAGATGAAAAATAATTTAAATCCAAGAAATGAGTTTTCCAATGTAGAATATGTGGTAGTATAAAAGCCATATTTAATGTTGTAATTCTTTATAATTTCTGTAATAAAATATTACATCTTTTGGAAAGTTCTATAATCTAGAATTATCTGTCACATTCTACATTTTGTAAATTGCACAGGTGTGGGGCATGCATCTGTTTGCCAGTGTGTATCATCTTGGTGCTATTCCCTCCACAAAAAAATAACCCCACAGACTAGAATTTAAATTTGTACAACTGTTGTTGTTTTTTTGTTGATGATGATATATAGATACTATGAAATATTTTGCCCTGTAAACTGCTGAAAGGATCCTATCTATCTCTATCTAATTTTGAGCTTTATCAGTAGCAGAAGCTTAGTAGAGATTTCCTTAGTAAGAGGTGGTTTTATATTACATGCTGTAAAATCACAGTTCAAAATTACCTGAGTAAATTTATTTTCTTTAACAAGCACTTTATAAATATTCATTTAAAAAGTCCTGTTTATAAATTGAAATGGTCCTTTGTAAATGTCCAATTACAAGCATTTGACAAGTATAAATACACTTTGTGGCAAACAATACTCTGATTTATGCAGATCCCATTAGATATGACTGCAGACTATAATTATCCTAGTGGACTATAATTTTGCCTGCCCAGTCATTCACAGAGTTTAATACACTCAACTGAGACTGAATTCTTGAAGCTGTTTCTAACAGTGGCAATGATGTATGTGTCACCACCCTTTCTAATTCTGTTTTTGCTTGAATAAATAATCTTAGCTAGAACCTCATTCATATCATTTTGGTCAACTCAACAGGTCCACACAAAATAATAATATTAATAAAAAGTTATTTTTACTCAGCAAAAAAAAGAAACTTGTCTGCAACCTTTGTAGGTATTTTCTTTTTTTAGTATATTTGGTCATTAGAGGTTAAACACGTTGCTAGTTAAATTATTGCCTTGCTGAAGCAAACTGCCTCTTTTAGAGAATATTATCCATGGGAAAGAAATTACAACTAAAATATATGTGTCAAGTTTGAACAAAAAAAAAATGTATGTTTGCATCCCTATTTTAAATGCATGACCTGTCATTTGTCTTAACTTGGTAGATAAAACCAGTTTTTTAGAATGCAATACACCTTTAGTAAAAGTAAATAACAATGTATAACCCAGCTTAATGAAAAGACAGCATATACCCAAATCCCTTTAGCAAAGTGTTTGTATGACACCCAAGTCAACCAGATGATTAAGACGAATCACCTACTGTGGCACCATTCAAAACCATGTGGATGTGAACACAACCTTAAATAGCCCTATACTGATCCTGAGAAGTCTCCATGTTATGAAGTCTTCCAGCTGACATTCACCAAATAGTGGTGAAATGTGGTCCTATTTTTCTAATTTAGATGATATTCTATGGAGAACAGAGTTTATTATGAGAGCAATTCTCTTATGTTTTTCTCAATCCAGCAGTAAGATGCAGCTTACAGGAATTATTTTTTCCAAAATTTTGTTAGTATTATATTTCCTTTATTGATTGATTTCATAGCACAAAATAAAGTAAGATATGCAACTCCAATCAAAATTCTGGCAAGTTAATTTATAGATATCAACAAACTGATACTAAAGTTTATCTAGACAGGCAAGAGGCCTCAAATAGCCAAAACAATATTGAAGGGGAAGAACAAAGTTGGAGAACTAATGCTATATAACTTAAAGATTTACTTTATAGCTATAGTACTCCAGAAAGCATGGGTGAAAGAACTGAAGATTGGTCAGTGGAAGAGAATAGAGAACCCAGACATAGCCCCAGATTTTTAACATAGGAGGAAAAACAGAGTTTTTAACAAATGGTGCTGGAATAACTGGACATCTACACTCAACAACAAAAAGAAAAAAGAAGCTAGACAGACACACTTCACAAAAAATAACTCAAAAATGGATCACAGTCCTAAAATAATAAAACTCTTAGAAGATAACAGGAGGAAACCTTGGGTATAGCAATGGCTTTTTAGATACAGCACACCAAAGACAAAATCCAAAAAGAAGTAATTGATAAAATGGACTTCAATGAAATTGAAAATCTCTTCTCTGTGAAAGACAAGGTCAAGAGAATAAGAAGAAGACAAGCCACAGACTGGAAGAAAATATTTTCAAAAGACACATCTGATAAAGGACTATTATGCTAAATATACAGAGAAAAAAAAATATATATATACACACACACACACATATACATATATATAGTTATACATATATTTATATAATATTTATATATAAATATAATAAAATATATATTATAGAGAACTAGATGTATATATATTTATGGAAGTATAGTAGACATCATAGCGAACTCTTAAAACTCAACAATAAGAAACAAGAAACAAACAACCTTGGGGAGCCTGGGTGGCTCAGTCAGTTGGCATCAGACTTCGGCTCAGATCATAATCTCACAGTTTGTGAGTTCAAGCCCCACATCGGGCTCTGTGCTGACAGTTCAGAGCTTGAAGCCTGCTTCAGATTCTGTGTCTCCCTCTGTCTCTTCCCCTCCCATGCTCACACTCTGTCCTTCCCTCTCAAAAATAAAATAAAAACATTAAAAAAAATTTAGAAAAAAACAACCTAATTAAAAATAGACCAAAGACCTTGAGATATACACATGGCAAATATGCATATGAAAAAAGTGTTCCACATCCTCTGTCATCAGGGAAATGAAAATTAAAGGAACAACAAGATACCACTACACACCTACTAGAATGGCCAAATCCAGAACAGGAACAATGACAACCCTAAATGCTGAGAATGTGAGAATGTGCGGCAATAGGAATTCTCATTCATTGCTGTGAATAAGAATGGGTGGGAAGGCAAAATGGCCAGCCACTTTGGAAGACAGTTTGGTGATTTCTTACAAAACTAGACATATTCTGACCATGCAATCCAGCAGTTGTGTTCGTCAGTATTTATTTACCCAAAGAAGCTGAAAATTTATGTTCACACAAAAATCATAGTTGCCAAAACTTGGAAGCAACCAAATTATCTATGCTTCAGTAGGTGACTAGCTACAGTAGGATGAGCCACTCAGGTACAGCCACACAATGAATACTATCGGGAATACAAAGAAATGACCTATCAAGCCAGGAAAAGACTTGGAAGAATCATAAATGCATATTACTAAGGGGAAAAAGCCAATTTGAAAAGATCTGCATACCATATGATTCCAACTACATGACATTCTTAAAAAGAAAAAAACTATAATGACAATAAAAAGATCAGTGGTTGTGGGAGAGGGGTGTAGTGAGCAGAGATAAGTAGGCAGAGCAGAGGATTTTTAGGGCAGTGAAAATACTCGTATTTTCTTTTTTTTTTTTTTTAATTTTTTTTTTTTTTTTAACATTTTTTATTTATTTTTGGGACAGAGAGAGACAGAGCATGAACGGGGGAGGGGCAGAGAGAGAGGGAGACACAGAATCGGAAACAGGCTCCAGGCTCCGAGCCATCAGCCCAGAGCCTGACGCGGGGCTCGAACTCACGGACCGCGAGATCGTGACCTGGGTGAAGTCGGACGCTTAACCGACTGCGCCACCCAGGCGCCCCACGTATTTTCTGATATTATAATGATGGACATATGTCATTATACCTTTCCGCAAACTCATAGAACGTACAACACCAAACGTAAAACCTAAAATGAACTATGGACTTTGAATAATTATGATGAGTCAATGTTGGTTGATCCTTAGTAAAAATGTACCATTCAGAGGGGTTGATAATGGAGGAGGCTAGGCATGTGTAGGGGCAGGGGTTATATAGGTAATATTTGTTCATCTCAATTTTGTTTTAAATCTAATACTGCTCTATTAAAAAAAAACTTTTTTAAGGTAAGCTTACAGAATATTGGAAATTATAAAATTAAATGCAGCAATTTTATTTTATTTTAATTTTTTTTTAAATGAAATTTTTTTTTTAATTTTTTTTTTTTTTAACGTTTTTATTTTTGAGACAGAGAGAGACAAAGCATGAACGGGGGAGGGTCAGAGAGAGGGAGACACAGAATCCGAAACTGGCTCCAGGCTCTGAGCTGTCAGCACAGAGCCCGACGCGGGGCTTGAACTCACGGACCGCGAGATCATGACCTGAGCTGAAGTCGGCCGCTCAACCAACTGAGCCACCCAGGCGCCCCTTATTTTAATTTTTTAATGTTTATTCATCTTTGAGAGACAGAGACAGAGCATGAGCGGGGGAGGGACAGAGACAGAGGGAGACACAGAATCCAGAGCAGATTACAGACTCTGAGCTGTCAGCACAGAGCCTGACGTGGGGCTCAAACTCACGAAGTGTGAGATCATGACCTGAACTGAAGTCACTCACTCAACTGACTGAAACACTCAGGCACCCCTAAATGCAGCAATTTTAAAATAAATTTGTACAGGAAAATACTTATTTCACAATGCAAATACTTTTTCTTAGCCATGCCATTTACTAAAAGCTACTGGTCCCTGAATATGCTTGAAAAATATAATCGGTATTTGTCTCTGATTTCTACAAAATGTAAACTCAGTTGTTCAGTGACACTTGCTTCTAGGTTATGCTCCTTTGTCGTTGTTGGGGACACCATTATTACCACAAAATGCTACAGTGAGAATGACCCCTTGCCTTGGGCATAAGAGTGTTTGTGCCAACCATCAGAATGAACCGTTGATTGGTCTTGAATACACTCTTGTATTCGATGCCAATAAACAAACAAGAAAAAAAATACTTTTCTTGTATTCTGCAGTTATATTATGTTATATGAGTTTCAAATCAATACTAAATTTTTTCTACATATGTTACCGAAATTGAATAAAAACATTTTTCAGTTTTTATTTATAAATTTGTCTCAATCTGAAAGTCTATCATGAACTCACAGGAGACTGGGCATGACATATTCAAGGAGGAGAAAAAATGTGAATTTTAATCAACAGCTGGCGTGTATCAAACCCAGAGAATTGAAATCTACAATTCTGTGATTCAAGGAAGATGTGCAAGACAAGCTCTGATGAGAGTTTTTCCCCAGGACTGTGACTATTTCTTTCCAAGGGGTTTCTAATCTCTTTTGCTTGTGGCTCTGCCTAATCATGTCAGTTAACCTGCTGATACCAGAAATGTTTGCAACACAGGAGAGTTTAGTTTATGCTCGTGATGGACTTCCACCAATACAATGATATTGTAAACCATAATGTTTTTTTCTTAAGTTTATTTTTATGTATGTTGAGAGAGAGAGAAAGAGAGAGAGAGAGAGAGAGAGAGAGAAAGAGAGAGAGAGAGAGAGAGAGAGAGAGAGAGAGAGAGAGCGCAGGTAAGGGGTGGAGAGAGAGAGGAAGAAAGTGGGAATCCTAATCTGCGCTGATAGCACAGAGCCCAACTTGGGGCTCAAAACCACAGACCGTGAGATCATGACCTGAACTGAAACCAAGTTGGATGCTTAACCAACTGAGCCACCCAGGTGCCCCAAAATGTAATGTTTCTTAATTCTTTATATAGTATTAAATAAAATGATGTATGTTTACTCATTTTCTCCCTGTTTCAAGCTTTTGTGTTTCTCTCTTTTATTCTAAAAGTTTTTATGTTATTGTTTATATTAAATAATATTTTTAATTACTTAATATTATCCATACAGAGACTTACTTCAATTTTGTTTACTTGGAACTAAAGAGAAATGTCACCCTTTTGATGATTTTCTTCTTTTTTTGCACAACAATTGCAACATCATAAAAATTGCTAAACTCTTAAATTACGATGGTCTAGTATTAGATTCTAGTCAATTTGAACAAGATGCATTATATTATTTCAGAGGATGCTTGACATGAAATCCCTTTTATACTAAGAAATTAACAATTTCTATATACTTGCCTTCTATACATAACACTACCTTTGGTTTACAATTTTTGTATTCACCTTTGGAAGCCACAAAGCCCCAAGTTCTGCATTTAAATGGTATAAAGAATTAACAGGTTTGTTGAGACAAAAAAAATGATTTTTTTGAGATTAAAAAAGATAGTGGCATAGGCTTATTCACGCTCCATCTGTTGTTCCGTTCTCTCCAATGGCAACTTCAAGGCACATTAAATGTACTTTGTGCTTCCTAAAAAAATACTTGCACAATAGGCCCACTCCGAGATGAAATCAGAAGAGTTCCAAAGCAAAAGGAATGTTCCCTTTCTCAGAAGGCTGGTTAATTGTATGTGCATTCATTTTGATTGATTTTTAAGACTGATGGAAAGAAAGTAACTTTTCAGTGCAGAAACAATTACAGCAGGAACTGCTATCCTTTACTGAATGAACAATGCTATTTATAAAGGAAGAAAATTACAAAGGTTTGTTTCCCGCTGCTAATTTTGCCAGGGTACTGAATTAGTATGACACTGCTGGGAGCTGCCGGAGACCTTTATGATACATGAGCAGGAAGGAATGGGCCTGATGAGTGGCGTTAATCATCAGAAGCTCCAGTTAGTGAACGTGTTAACAGGGGCCAGAGAGGGGTTCCCCCTGCCCCCACGTCCCAAAGTCATTTTGAAGGAAATGTCAAGTAAAAACAAAAGTGACCCAAACCTTTGATTAATTTTACGTGAATCAATTAGAGGTAAAAAACAATTTTTGGTGTGAACACGGTAGTTTATGTGAAAGGAAAATCAACAACAAAATTAGCACATCTGTATTTTCTCCTTTTCAACATTTTAGTTACATTAGTTTGCTAGAGCTGCCTTAACCAAAGTACCATGGAGTGGCTTAAACAAACAGAAATTTATTGTCTCACAGTTTCCAAAATCAATATGCTGGCAGGTTTAGAGCTTTCTGAAGGCAGTGAAAAGAATTTCTCTCGTGCCCCTCCCCTTGTTTCTGATGGTTTGCTGGCAGTCTTTGGCTTGTAGAAACATCATCTCATTTCTGCCTTTATTACTCATACAGCTTTCTTCCTCTGTGTGTCTATCTCCAAATTTCTCTATTTTTTAAGGACTCTGGTCATACTGCATAAGGGCCAACCCTGATAACCTCATTTTAATTCAACTATTTCTGTAATGATCTTGTCTCCAAATCAAACCACATTCACCGAGGGTTAGGAGTCCAGCATATCTGTTGCGGTTGAGGAGACACAATTTAACCCACAACATGATTTTAAAAAAAAATAGTGAAGGGCGCCTGGATGTCTCAGTTGGTTAAGCGTCCAACTCTTGATTTCCACTCAGGTCAGGATCTCACGGTTCATGGGCTCAAGCTCTGTGTCAAGGCTCTGAGCTGACAGTGCAGAGCCTGCTTGGGATTCTTTTCTCTCTCTCTCTCTCTCTCTCTCTCTCTCTCTCTCTCTCCCTCCCTCCCCTGCTAGTTCTCTCTCTCTCTCAAAATAAATAAATAAACATAAAAAATAGTGAATAAGTTGGACTTTGAATCTATACCTAAAACAATTTAAAGTGTGCTTGGAAGATGATGGAGGAACAGCATAGAATTTTCTTTGTGTGTCTCGCATCCATGAAATACAGCCAAACCAACAATAAACCATCCTGCACACCTAGAAAACTGATTTGAGGATTAACACAACAATCAGCATAACCTGAACCACAGAACTCAGCAGGTACATGGCACGGAGAGGTGAACTGAGGGACAGAGAAGCCATGGAGGTCAGAGAGCCACCTTTCCATGCAGAGAGAGGACAGAGATGGGGGGAGAATACGGGAAAAGCACTTGCCCAAAAGCCGCTGGAGAGAAAGTGGAAAAGTGGAAACAGCCACAGGGTCTGAATTAAAAAGGGAGAAAGGAGAAAAGAGAAAGGAGAGGGTTTAAATTCCATTAAGACTATAAACAAGGGGAGTGCAGAGTCTGAAACTCCAAAGCTGAATACCCGATGGTGCTCTGGTGGGAAGGGCGAATCCCCAGGAGCAGAGTGAAGTCCAGGGTTCTTTAGGCCACACTGGAGAGGCGGGTCCCCTGCGGGGAGGACACCTGGTAGAAGCTGTGTGACTCCCCCAGTGGCAAAGTTCCCAGTGGACCCAGGAGAACAACCACATTTGCTGGTGCTGGAACAAGGACGTTAAGGGTGAAGCCTGGTGCCAGATGTGTGTTGTGATTTTCATAATCCCTAAAATGCTGCTGCTACACGATCCTGTGCTTTTTCTGGGGTGGGCTGGCAGTCAGCCGCAGTCTCTGGGCATTGGCAGCAGCACAGTCCCACGAACGTTCCTGGGTGCAGCCGGCACTCAGCCATTGCTCCGTGAGACCCTCCTGCAGAGGCACAGAATGGGTCAAAGCCACTGTCCCTCAGAAGTAGGGAGTGGGGAAAAACAGACGCATCTGAGACAAAACTCAGGAGAGAGGTGCTGCCTCTCGGTCACACTTTATAAAAGCGGGGAGTAGACAGAAGCCGAAGACAAAGGACTGGTGCGTGATTGTTGATCGGGGAGAAGAGTTTTCATACTAGAGACTGGGTGGCTGGTCGAGGCCATTTTCATCTCTTCCGCGCATGCTCATACACACCTACAAGCACCAAAATAATCCACCCCAGTAAACTAAGCAGTGCCATCTAGTGGACAACGGAGCCATTACACTAAGCAGAGCCCAACTGGGCCAACCTTACTCTTCAGGAACATAAATCTCTGGGCCTGCTTAGGTTACGGTCTATAAAGTGCTTCATAGTTTGACTTCTAGGGGAAAATGAAGTTATTTCATTCGTATTTCAGTCTATTCACTGGTCCATCTATTCAATTTCCTTTTTCCCCCTTTTCTTTATTTTCTTTTTCTTGAATACAGAAAGAAAAAAATATTTTCAATTTTTATTAACATATTTTTATTTAATATTTTCTATGATATGTTTTACTTTTGTGTAATTTTTTCAAATCCTATTTTACTTCCATTATTTCATTTTATTCTATTTCAATGTATTCATTTTTTTTTCAAATTTGCAAGCCATTTCCTTTTTTGTTTTGTTTTGTTTTGTTTTTGTTTTCCTTTCCCCTTTTTTCTCTATCAAGCCCCTTTCAACACCCAGACCAAAACACATCTAGGATCTAGCATCATTTATTTGATTGTGTGTGTTTAATTTTTAATTAATTTTTTTAATTTTATTTTTTTATCTCATTAATTATTTTTCTCCCTTCAAAATGAAGAAATGAAAGAATTCACCCCCCAATAAATAGCGGAAGAAATGACAGTCAGGGACTTAACAGAGATACAAGGAAGATGTATGAACCAGAATTTAGAATCACAATAATAATACTAACTGGAGTCAAAAATAGATTAGAATCCCTTTCTGCAGAGATAAAAGAAGTAAAAAAATAGCCATAATTAAATTAAAAATGCTATAACTGAGTTGCGATCACGGATGGATGCAATAGTAGCAAGGATGGAAGAGGCAGAACAGAGAATCAGCAATATAGAGGACAAACTTATAGAGAATAATGAAGCAGAAAAAAAGACGGAGATTAAGGCAAAAGAGCATGATATAAGATTTAGAGAAATCAGTGACTCATTAAAAAGGAACAACATCAGAATCATAGGGGTCCCAGAAGAGGAAGAGAGAGAAATAGGGGTAGAAGGGTTATCTGAGCAAATCATAGAGGAAAACTTTCCTAACCTGGGGAAAAACACAGACATCAAAACCCAGAAAGCACAGGACACCCCCATTAGATTCAACAAAAACCGACTATCAACAAGGCATATCATAGTCAAATTCACAAAATACTCAGGCAAGGAGGGAATCATGAAAGCAGCAAGGGAAAAAAGTCCCTAACCTACAAGGGAAGACAGATCAGTTTTGCAGCAGACCTATCCACAGAAACTTGGCAGGCCAGAAAGGAATGGTGGGCTATATTCAATGTGCTGAATCAGAAAAATATGCAGCCAAGAATTATTTATTGAGCAAGACTGTCATTCAAAATATAAGGAGAGATTAAAAGTTTCTCAGACAAACAAAAATTAAAGGAGTTCGTGACCACTAAAACAGCCTTGCAAGACATTTTAAGGGGGGCTGTCTGTGGGGATAAAAGATGAAAAAAATAAAAAATCAAAAATAAACACCTAAAGCAGCAAAGACTAGAAAGGACCAGAGAACACCACCAGAAACTCCAACTCTACAAGTAATATAGTGGCAATAAATTCATATCTTTCAGTACTCATTTTAAACATCAGTGGACTAAATGCTCCATTCAAAACACATAGGGTAACAGAATGGATAAGAAAATAAAATCTATCTATATGCTGTTTACAAGAGACCCACATTAGACATAAAGCCACCTTCAGACTGAAAGTAAGGGGATGGAGAACCATCCATCATGCTAATGGCAAACAAAAGAAAGCCAGAATAGCCATACTTATATCTGATTTTAAAATAAAGACTATAACAAGAGATGAAGAAGGGCATCATATCATAAGTAAGGAGTCTATCCACCAAGAAGACTAACAATTTTAAACATTTAGGTGCCAAATGCGGTAGCACCAAAATATATAAATCAATCACAAACATAAAGAAACTCATTGATAAAAATACCATAATAGTAGAGGACTTCAACACCCCACTTACAA
Organism: Neofelis nebulosa; assembly: GCF_028018385.1. Lineage (NCBI taxonomy): Eukaryota > Metazoa > Chordata > Mammalia > Carnivora > Felidae > Neofelis > Neofelis nebulosa. The sequence goes on along the minus strand of NC_080784.1, from coordinate 90,577,270 downwards.
CAATGGACAGATTATCTAAACAGAAAATCAACAAGCAAACAATAGCTTTGAATGACACTCTGGACCAGATGGACTTAATACATATATTCAGACCATTTTATCCTAAAGCAGTGATCATAAAAGCCATATATGAACAACACAACGCTAATATCATCTTCAATGGGGAAAAACTGAGAGCTTTCCCCCTAAGGTCAGGAAAAAGACAAGCATGTCCACTCTCACCACCGCTATTCAACTTAGTACTGGAAGTCTTAGCCTCAGCAATCAGACAACACAAAGAAATAAAAGGCTTCCAAATCGGCCAGGAGGAGGTCAAACTTTCACTCTTCACAGATGACATGATACTCTATATGGAAAACCCAAAAGATTCCACCCAAAAACTGCTAAAACTGATTCATGAATTCAACAAAGTTGCAAGATATAAAATCAATGCATGCACAGAAATCAGTTGCATTCCTATACACCAACAATGAAACAACAAAAAGAAAAATCAAGGAATTGATGCCATTTACAATAGCACCAAAAACCATAAAATACCTAGGAATAAATCTAACCGAAGAGGTGAAAAATCTATACACTGAAAACTATAGAAAGTTTATGAAAGAAATTGAAGACACAAAAAAATGGAAAAAGATTCCATGCTCCCGGATAGGAAGAACAAATATTGTTAAAATGTCAATACTACCCAAATCAATCTATACATTCAGTGCAATCCCTATAAAAATAATGGCAGCGTTCTTCACAGAGCTAGAACAAACAATCCTAAAATTTGTATGGAACCAGAAAAGACTCTGAATAGCCAAAGCAATCTTGAAAAAGAAAACCAAAGCTGGAGGCATCACAATCCCAGACTTCAAGATGTACTACAAAGCTGTAATCATCAAGACAGTATGGTACTGGCACAAGAACAGACACTCAGATCAATGGAACAAAATAGAGAAGCCAGAAATGGACCCACAAGTGTATGGCCAACTAATCTTTGACAAAGCAGGAAAGATTATCCAATAGAATACAGTCTCTTCAGCAAGTGGTGATGGGAAAACTGGACAGTGACATGCAGAAAAATGAACCTGAACCACTTTCTTACACCATTCACAAAAATAAATTCAAAATGGTTGAAAGGCCCAAATGTAAGATAGGAAGCTATCAAAATCCTCGAGGAGAAATCAGGCAAATACCTCTTTGACCTTGGCCACAGCAACTTCTTACTCAACCCATCTCCAGAGGCAAGGGAAACAAAAGCAAAAATGAACTATTGGGACCTCATCAAAATAAAAAGCTTCTGCACAGGGAAGGAAACAATTGGCAAAACTAAAAAGGCAACTGACAGAATGGAAGAAGATATTTGCAAATGACAGATAAAGGGTTAGTATCCAAAATCTATAAAGAACTTATTAAACTTAACACCCAAAAAGCAAATAATCCAGTGAAGAAATGGGCAAAAGTTATGAATAGACACTTCTCCAAAGAAGACATCCGGATGGCCAACCGACACATGAAAAAATGGTCAACATCACTCATCATCAGGGAAACACAAATCCAAACCACAATGAGATACCACCTCACACCTGTCGTAATGGCTAACATTAACAACTCAGGCAACAACAAATGTTGGTGAGGACGCGGAGAAAGAGGATCTGTTTTGCACTGGTGGTAAGAATGCAAACTGGTGCAGCCATTCTGGAAAACAGTATGGAGGTTCCGCAAAAATTAAAAATAGAAATACCCTACAACCCAGCAATTGCACTACTAGGTATTTATCCAAGAGATAGGGGTATGCTGTTTTGAAGGGACACATGCACCCCAATGTTTATAGCAGCACTACTGACAATAGCTAAAGTATGCAAAGAGCCCAAATGTCCATTAATGGATGAATGGATAAATATGTGTGTGTGTGTGTGTGTGTGTGTGTGTGTATGTATATATACACATATACACAATGTTAGCCATTACACACACACACACACACACACACACACACACACACATATACACAATGGAATATTACTCGGCAATCAAAAGGAATGAAATCTTGCCATTTGCAACTACGCAGATGGAACTAGAGGGTATTATGCTAAGCGAAGTTAGTCAGTCAGAAAAAGACAAATATCATATGACTTCACTCATATGAGGGCTTTAAGACACAGAACAGATGAACACAAGGGAAGGGAAGAAAAAATAATATAAAAACAGGGAGGAGGACAAAACGTAAGATGCTCTTAAATATGGAGAACAAACATTGGGTTACTGGAGGGGTTGTGGGAGGGGTAATGGACTAAATGGGTAAGGGGCATTAAGGAATCTACTCCTGAAATCATTGTTGCACTATATGGTTACTAACTTGGATGTAAATTCAAAAATAAAACTTAAAAAAAAAAACAACGAAAAAATAACGTGTGCTTGAAGGATGAAACATACACTTATCAAAAAATTTGCAAGAGGGAGAGCATGGAAATAGGTGCATATTAAAGCTCTGAGATATCTACAAATGAAAATGTGTTGTTGTTGTTTTTGTTGTATTTATAAGGATAGGATTATTAAATGTTAGCACTCTGGAGTGCCATGCCATTTTCAACATGAAGAATCCAAGGTTGTTTTCATGTTCAAAATGCTAAAGAAATTATAAAGCTAATCAGAGGCAAGACATACCAATTCAGTAGAAACCTAACAGAGCACCTTAAATAGAAGCCAGACATAGTTTGATCTTCCTGGGTATATTCTATACTCAATAGGTCTCCCACCTGGTGGCCACAAAACATCAAATTATCTGTTTTTAGTTTTGCTATATGAATAAAATCATCACATGTAGGTTCTGAAATGAGGAGTAAATTTAAAAGTATATACATGGTACTCCTATGGCAAATAAAATATTCATCAGAAGGAAGAATACTGTCAAAGGGAATTAACACAGTACGTGTCAAGTGCTGAACATAAGAGAATAATATTTTAAATTTCACAAGCCATTTAACATCTCTATCGTTTTAAGGTTGCTGCAGGAATGATTGTATTACAAGGGTTATTTTTCACTTTATAGGTGGTAAATGCCAATGTGAACATGATAATGCTTTCAATCATCAGTGACCATGTTGGACGTATCGTGCAAACACATTTGGTTTCCCTACCATCCATGTATGCTAGGATTGACAATAATCCTACAGAAAACTATTGCCAAGACAGGTGAAATAACAGGTTTGGGTTTTTTGTTTGTTTGTTTTTATTTTTTCAAGCCTTGCAGCTGTGAAAGCCCTATTCCCATCTTCATAGTTTTCCTTCAGTCTGCATTTAAAATATGGGATTCTTGCTTCCCTAAGGCTATTTGCAATGTTAGGAACTGACAACCAAGTCTGACCACTGACCTCCTCCAATATGTAGCTAATTATGTTTGACAAGAAAATCTTGACTCAGTCACAACATTTAGCAACTCATTTCTTCTCCAGATCTTTTAAGCTTTTCTAGAATATTGCATAGCCAGCTGCTTTGCCATTTGCCTATGTTTAGTCAAATGAGGGATTTTAATGCATTATATTATGATAAAAGCAGGCCACGTTTGCCAACATTAAATAGTAACTATGATAGTACAACTTACATGGGTTTTTTTGAAATTTTTTAAGTACTCCTACAATGCCTTTTTTTTAACTAAATTTAGTCTTTGGAAATGGATTGGCAGACATTAATGTCATTTATAGCAATAGGATTTCACATTTGTGAAACATTTTTTAAGAAAAAATATCCACATGCTAAAAGAATTTTATTTCTTAGAACCACATTTGCCATTTTTTATGGTTAAACTTACTGTGCTCACCTAGTGCTAACTCCCTATAACACCTAGCATTACAGGCCACATAACAGACATTCAACAGATATTAACTAAATATAACTGTTATGAGAATAATAATTATTTTAAAAAAGCTTAAAATAGACCCTTTTCAAATCACTTAAACTTGATCATCTCATTTTGTTATCATATTAGCCCTAAGGAAGTAATTATTATTATTATTCTCATTTGACGAAAAGAAGGCTATTAGATAAGGTACAAACATTAAGAGAGTACAGATGAGTTTGCATGTAGGCTGTCTAACCCCAGAACCCATGTTATAATTATAATGCTGTACTACTTTTTAAGTGTGGCGGTACTTAAAAAAATAACGTGAGCTGGAAAATGTGTTTTGTTTTTATTACAGAATAATCTTATAATGCATGGTGTCACTGAAATTCTGGGAAAGTTCTGTGACATTGTTAAGCTGATGGCATCACTTCCATAGACTAAGTCAAAGCAGCATTGATGTTTCCCCTCTAATCACTTTATGTTTGAGGATTATGAGCATCATATATGCTTGCAATGATTTAGCAGACATTTACTGACTTGGGTTCTCATTATGAAAAATCCTTAAAGAGGAAAACATTAAGTAACCCTTCTCCTGCATCCACCTCCAAAAAACAAAAGCAAAAAATAAAAAAAATAATAATAAAATAGTAATAATAAAGGCAAAACAAAGCAAAAACAATCAGCCAATTGGGTCCCAATACAAATAGTCTCTGTGCCAAAGTTCTTTTTTTTTTTTTTAAGTTTATTTCTGTATTGAGAGAGAGAGTGGGGGAGGGGCAGAGAGAAAGGGAGAAAGAGAGGCAGGCTCCCTAGGGTCAGCATAGAGCCTGATGCTGGGCTTGAACTTACAAACTATGAGATCATAACCTGAGCTGAAATCAAGAGTTGGACGCTTAGCCGACTGAGCCAGCCAGGTGTCCCTCAGTGCCAAAGTTCTTCATGTTTTCAGGGTGTGCTCTTGTGCACACAGTAATTATAGAAAGTAACTATAGATAATTTAGTTCGAAATCATTATTCAGGAGATTTTTTTCTTTTTTTCTTTTTTTTTTAAAATGGTATTTTGGCAAACAATTTATACTGAAATGTTGTTTAGTTTAGATATAAATATACATATGTAAACATGGAGGAATGATGGATAGAATAGAAATAAACCCTGTGACATTATATGCTCTCTCTCATGTTAATTTAGAGAAGGATATGTAATTACTGGACCATACTTAAGTCATACATCCCTGTACTAAATGGATTTTCTCATGTCAACACCATTATTATTTGTAAAATGTTCTAGCCTATGTATGCAATGCTATTTATTTTGTTTCCTGTTTTTGAAAATCTCAATTTTATATAATTTTAGTGAAAATTATTATTTTTAAATCCCTTACTGATTTTTAAGGGCCAAAGGAGAGCTAATAATGAGGGTTGAAGTAATAGTGGTAGTAGAGTTAGATTAAAAAATATTTTATAGCTATATCAAAGATGCAGATATATTGGTGCAGCCATATAATTTTACAGCTATATCAAGGAAGTGAACTTGAGGAGTAAACCTGATGTAAAGAGAACAGAGGAACAGGCACTATTACATTTAGTAGCTGGGCATTTATGTAGAACTGACTACTCTGGCTAATTCCAAGTTCTGTAGAATTGCTCAGAGGATCTAGCATAGGGTGATTTCTCCTGTTCCCTGAAATTATAAGGTATTTATGACTCCCTGGTAATAACATTTTTGGATTTTAAAGATCAGTATAAACAGGATCAGCCTCATCTGAAAATACCTGAGGCTCATAACCATTGTGGTTTGAATTGTTCCAACTATAGTGTTGAAATCAAAGAAATATAACACAAAAGACTTCCTTGAATGAGAACTAGTTTAGCTTCCACTAAATCAAGTATATACAAATACATAGTCTGTAGTGCTTGCTGATTTATGATTAGAATAGCCAGACAAATGTGGCCACAGAACTCAGAAATACCTGTTAGTTTAGAGGTGTGGCTGCTATGGAAGATTTAAGCATGCTGAGACCACTGGTTTGTGCAATTTAGGAAATTATAAATATCACCCATTACATTGTGTACCCCAATACAAAAAAGTGAAGTCATTATTGAACATATGCCAATAGATGAATATTAACATTTTTTTTTCTTTCCCCACAAGCTAAGAAGAAATGTAGTCTAACAGAATTCTCCCAATACGTGATACATGATATTACACAGGGGAAGTCATCATTCTTGGTCAGAATTCTTGGAATTCATATTTTGGTATGAGCCTCAATTGAAATTGTAGCCCCATATGCAAGAATAGTATCATTGTTCAGTTCTCCAAGATTCACTGTTAGAAATCTGACTACAGACTGAATGTTTGGAGCCTCTCAATATTCATATGTTGAAATCCTAATGACCAATGTGATGTATAAGGAGGTGGAACCTTTGGGATATTCTTAGATATGAAGGTGGAGACCTCATGAATACGATCAGTGCCCTTATGAGAGATTCCATAGAGCTCTCTAGCCCATTCCACCAATGAGGTCACATTGAACAGATAGTTAGCTGTCTGTGAACCAAGAAGTGGATTCTCACCAGATTCCGAATCTTCCCTCACCATGATCTTGAACTTCTTAGCTTCCTGAACTTTAAGAAATAAGTATCTGTTGTTTATGGGGTATTTTGTTTATGGTATTTTGTTATAGCACCCTGAACGAACTAAGACAGGAGGTTTGAAGATCAGTACTACTTATGCTTAGTGGAACTTGGAGGCACGAAACTTAAATTTCACTTGCCCTCTAGAGCTACTGAGGCTCCTTCTTTGGGCTTTTGAGGAAAGCAGAACATGGTAATAAGCTTTCTTTAGTAATAAGCTTTCTATCACATAAACCTGGCTTCCACAATAATGGGGTTGGTTTCACTATAAGAAAACTGTGGTACATGTCTTATTTGTGCTGTCGGTAGCAAGAAAAGTGGCTGTGCCCCACCATTTATTTATCTACCTTTCACTCCACTCCCTGGCTCCACTTCCGGTGATGGATTCAATTTGTATAACGACAGTGAGGAGCAGATGGATTCTAATCTTCATCCCCATGCAAATATTTAAAAAAATGTATTTTGTTCTTCCTTCTGGTTGGTTGTGGAGCACAACTTGGCTTATTGTGAGCACTTAGCTGAGAGTCTTTCAAATCATTTTCTGACTGCGAATCATTCCACAAAAGAAGAAATGAGGGTGTGTTATGCTGTAGCATACTAGCCACCTATATCTTTCCCTGATGAGAGAAAATGGATTGCAAATTTTCCTGTGTCACTGTAAGTCACCTTGTGAAACTTTTTTGAAAGAGTGATAAGAAAACATCTGTAATCATCACTGCAAGGACAGCCAATTTGCATGAGCTAGTCAATCCACCTTTCCTCCTCCTGGCCAGAGGGATACAAGAAATGAGACCCTTCTGATTTCTTCTGTAGAACCCCATCTTGAATTGCAAAAATACACAGCTTCATATGGGCTCCAAATGGCTTTTTAATAGGCTGCCCTGTGTTTCTCTGGAACTCACGAAGAAAGGCATTGTTGGGGCAAAATGGGCTTTCACAGCTGTGAGAGGTAAGATGTGTGAGTCTGGAGAGCAGATTATCCACAGGTAAGAAAAATACAATATCGTATCCATGCTGTTTTTCTCTGTAGTGCCATATTCTTAAGCCTCAGGGACTGGAAAATGTCCGTCAAGTTGTTTCAGTCAAGGGTAAACTCTTGGTCCCTGCAAATGTAAGAATTCCCTGAAATATTTCTCCCATTTGAACTTGACTAGATTTCACAAGAGCTAGTGTATCAGTAGTTCTGAGGCAACTACAAGGCAGGCATGTCATGCAGGGGACTCTAAGAAATGAAAACCAGAGAAACAATCTAAGTTAGAGATATGTATGGAGAAGTCAGATGATATAGCTTAGGAGACAAAAATGATAACCAAAAATACTAGAAACCAACAGGGTAGGACAAAGATCTGGGAGTTAGAAGTTATATGAAAGTCTAAGCAAATTAGAAAAATATTGTGTATAAGCAATGACAAAAGACCTATGATTCACATGCCAGCTAATATCCTTTATTGCTTGGCAACTGGCTAATAATGGATTCAGGATGTCAAAGTGCCTGGGATTCTCATAGGTAGGCTTAGCGATTGTTAATTATTGATGCAAATGTTATCACCCAAGATGTTAATAAAAGTGAGAAAAGAAATCAATATAGATTCCAGAAGATAATGAGTTTCTAATTAAGGGTCAAAGAAGAAGGGTCCACAAAGAAGGTGGCAGGATCAGAATGGTGGACCAGTGGAACTAGTAAGGAGGAGTGTTCTGACCAAAAAGGAGAAAATGATGGAAAAGGTCACATGGTAAAGAAGACAGGGATAACTGGAAAACACCAGCGATTGTGGCAATTAAACAACCATTGGTTCAATGGGAAGAGTTTTAGCACACTGACACAGCTGAAGTCAGAGTTGCAAAGGCGACAGTAAATTTGGATGTGAACGTAAGGAGACAAATGGAGGAAGGGGGCTTATTTAAGGGAGGAGTGCTTACTTTTCTAATGGAAGGGAACTGTTTGCATATGTAGGCAGAAAGGAAATAAGGAAGGAGAGGTGAAAGTCTGCAGGGTTTTTACAGACATTCTATCCTATTTTATATAAAATTTTATGCTTCTATTTGTATGTCAGGTGGGGTGGGTAAGTCAGAGCTTGAAAATTAAGTTTATGTTTCCATGAGCCCTTGACAGAAAGTAACACCAGAGTAGAGGAATCATCCTCCTCTCCATCACCATAAACTCCTGTTCAAAAATCTGGTGGCTCTGTGGCCAGAACCAGAGGAATCAACTGTGTGGCTAGTCTTTCCAGCCCTCAAAGAGATGCATTTGAATCTATGAATCTATGTTTAGGAAATGAGAACAGTGAAGAACAGCCCCCTCCCCACCAAATACACACCCGTGCCCACATACACTCTAAAATAGTTGGAAATTCCTGGACAAATAACACTGAAGGTAAAACTGGAGGTGCACAAAATGCTGATTTTTTTTATTCACTTGCAAAGAGAGTATCTGAGCATTCTTAGGAATACTTCTTATGAGGTGTGTTTTATTTTTTTTTTTTTAATTTTTTTTTTTCAATGTTTTTTATTTATTTTTTGGGACAGAGAGAGACAGAGCATGAATGGGGGAGGGGCAGAGAGAGAGGGAGACACAGAATGGGAAACAGGCTCCAGGCTCCGAGCCATCACCCCAGAGCCTGACGCGGGGCTCAAACTCACGGACCGCGAGATCGTGACCTGGCTGAAGTCGGACGCTTAACCGACTGCGCCACCCAGGCGCCCCTAGGTGTGTTTTAAATAATCAAGCACATGATAACCACAAAATATTATAAATTAATTATAATTAATTAGGAGATTTAAAAACTGCAAAGAATCAAATACAGATCTCCCATTGTCTTGCCTCTCAGAGTATTATTAATATTTTGTTGCTTTTACTTTGAAAATTTTAAACTTGTTTTAACCTGATAGAGTTACAGAGAAAACCAATTTTCATTTAAACATGCATAAGCATTTTTCTTGTGTCATAAAACTGTATAAAAATAGTTATAATAGCTTTATAATATACCATACTATAACAGAAAATTAATTTATACAAGAATGTCTCAGTGTTAAAATGTAGGTAATAAACTAAACGATTGTATACATTTGGTGCATTTTTATGGTAATTAAGGATTTTTTTCCTTGGTATATGTTCTCAGAAATAGAATTTCTGAGTCAAATACATAAAAATTTAAATGGATCCTGATATTGCAAAATTTTCTCAAATATAGGACCATTTTAAATTTCCACTTATGCAAAGTCTGCATGGTTCTTTGTTCTCAATAAGGAGCCAACTGTCCATTGACATACATTTTTATTAAATATATATCTATTTCTTATTATGTATACATTTTTGACAAGAAAATATTTTACTATTGTTTACAATAAACACTACGTTTTTAATTAGAGAAAATTCTACTATATATCTTTATCATCTGTGATTTCTCCTTGATTATAGACCTTCTAAAAACCTTGGAATATTATCTCTTCATTTATATGAGGTTTAAAATGCCCTCAATAATGTCAACTTCATGGCATAGACTAATCCACAACTGAACATATATGTGTAAGTTTCAGGAAGAGGAAGACTTGAGGGTTTGGGAAAAAAGAAGTTGAAGTGAAAGTTTGGGAATCTATGCTAGGAAGACATGAAAACGAGAGGAGTTTGAGGCTCATAGACAGGGGGAAAAAGAATTGTCCAAGGGAGTAAAGATCCCAGTGATATTAAAGACCAGATGTGCTTGTTTTAAAGAAAACAGGGAGTTAGCAGGGATAATAAGTTGATTTTCATTCAAGGCTGGACAACGAAGTTTGTGTTTTTGGTTTAAGCACTCCTGGTTAATGCTGAAGTCCACAGAACTCTTAAAAGATTCAGGTGCTGGGTGCCTGGGTGGCTCAGTCAGTTCATTGTCTAACTCTTGATTTTGGCTTAGGGCATGATTTCATGGTTTGTGAGATCCAGCCTCTTGTCAGCACGGAGCCTGCTTGGAATAGTCTCTTTTCCTCTCTCTCTGCCCCTTCCCTCCTCTCAAAATAAATAAATAAACTTAAAATAAATAAATAAATAAATAGATAGATAGATAAATAAATAAATAAATAAAATGCTGAGTATGATAGAAATGAAATCACTGGAAGTGATGTGAAAAGGACAGGGGGGCTACTGAACTTGTCATTCTAGGTAATGCAAGACATTGTTGCAAAGTCTACGAACCTGAAAGGCGAGATGAGAAGTTGGGTAGCTGTATCCAGATAGTTTCAGCTTCAAAGCATCTTTGTTTTCTCATGATGAGAAAACAACTATTTATTGTGACCAGCCACAATGAGTGGTCACAATAATTCTGGAATTTCTTCTAAGCAGGTAGGTTATAAAACAAAAGATATTCCTTTTAAGTCCTAGCCAAATATTACATAGAAAATCATACATTATGGATTTTTCTAATTCTTTCCTCATAAATCAGATTTGAGATAGACAGTTGTGTGTGTATGTATGTGTGTATGTATGTGTGTGTGCGTGTGTATGTGTGTGTGCCAAAAATATTAGATGGGTGATTTCCTAGTGCATAACATTAATGAGGCACATAATGCCATTTTGTCCTTATCAGTGATGCCAACTTTGATCATTCCATCTGATGTTACCTGCTAGATATTTCCACTGGAAAGGAAAAAACAAATTTCCTTTGATAATACATAAATAATATGTGAGGCAATGTTTAAAATATGTGCAAATGATTTTTAAAACTCATCGGTAATCTTTTCTTTAATAAGAAATTATTATGACAGTCACACATGCTGATTTTCCAAGTCTATTTCCCTGCTACATATATTAGTTGATATTTTTCTGTTTAAAAAAAGACCTTTCCTCCTGCCCTAATTTTCTTTTTTTAAGAGAGCGTGTGCAAGCAAGGGAGAAGGGCAGAGAGAGATGGAAAGAGACTCTTGAGCAGGCTCCACTCTCAGGCCCAGCTCGGAGCCTGATGTGGGGCATGATCCCACCACCTTGGGATCACGACCTGAGCCAAAAATCAAGAGTTGGATGCTCAAACTGACTGAGAAACCTATGTGCCTCATCTCCCACTTTCTTTTTAAGTATCTCTAGGGACTCATGATGATATATTATAAAATCGTGTGTTATAATTGGCGATTCTCATTATTCCTTATAATACTTATTTGTCATAATTTGGACCCTGGGGGCCATTTCTAGCTGTGTCCTGTATACTTAGACATGTTCCCATTAATTTTGGAGCATGCCTTTGCTTTCTGTGTCATTTATCCATTTGGAGTTATTCTCTTATGTGAAGACAGGTATGGCTCTAACCACCACCACCCCTTTTTTTTCAAATGATTACTTAGCTGTTGTAACAACATTTACTAAAAATTAAATTCATCCATGAGGACGCTTTAAAACCAGAGATATTAACACTGATTTGTGACACCATATTTTCATATATAATACAGTTTCTTAAATGAACTTTTATATTTTTCTGTAAGAGATAAGACTCTTTAGGCTTAACTTATAATTGGTCAACTTCACTCTGTAAATAGTCGTTATTGTAAGGGGAGCAAATATATATTTTGAAGACTTCATATATAACAATTAATTTATCTCTTACTCCTTCCCTTCCTCCAAATCTCTCTACCTCCTGCCCTGCCTTCTTGTTTCATGCTGTCCCTCTCTCAGTCTCATTTTGGATTTGATCTTAATCTCTTAAAACAAATGATTACAAAGACCAATAATACAAAAGTAAAAATGTGAAGATACCTGGCTTTAGTATAATATATATCTATTTAGCTGTAAGAATTCTCAAAAACAGTAAAACAAGTATTACCCACTTAAAAAATTATCTCACTTGCTTTAATTTCATGCACCATGAATTTGTGTTTGTCCTATATAATCTCAAATCTGTTTAAAGTGTTATTCTATTTTAATATTGTCAAAACTATTCATTTTCTGCTTACTAATTTCACTAGCATGATAGGCTAAGGGGTCATTTTCTGAATTACAATTCCTATATAGAAAATTATAAAGAGAGTAGAATTGCACTTTTTTTTTTTTTTTTACTTTATTCATTAGGCTTCAAACTACAGGCATTCCTGGGAGATATCTTAAATAGAGTTCCAGGCTACCACAATAAAGTGAGGCAAATGAATTTTTTGGTTTCCCAATGCATATAAAGTTATGTTTACACTATTAAGTCCATTAAATGTGCAATAGTACTTTGTCTAAAAAACAATGTACATACTTTAATTAAAAATACTTTATTGTGAAGGGGTGCCTGGGTGGCTCAGTGGGTTAAGTGTCCTACTTAGGCTTAGGTCATGACCTCGCAGTTTGTGAGTTCGAGCTCCACGTGGGGCTCTGTGCTGACAACTCAGAGCCTGGAGCCTGCTTCTGATTCTGTGTCTCCCCATCTCTCTGGTCCTCCTCTGTGCATGCTCTGTCTGTCTCTCTCTCTCTCTCAAAAATAAATAAACATTAAAGAAAATTAAAAAAAAAAACTTTATTGTGGGGTGCCTGGCTGGCTCAATCAGTTAAGTATCTAACATGACTTCAGCTCAAGTCATGATCTCACAGTTCATGAGATCGAGACCCACAATGAGCTCTCTGCTGTCAGTACACAGAGCCTGCTTCAGATCCTCTGTCTCCCTCTCTCTCTGTCCCTCCCCAACTTTTCAAAAATAAATAAACATTTAAAAATACTTTATTGTTAAAAACTGCTAAACATTATCTGAGCTTTCAGCAAGTCATAATCACTGATCACAGATCACTGTAACAAATATAACAATGACAAAGTTTGAAATATTGTGAGAATTACCAAAATGCAATCAAGAAAAAAGACCCGTATAACTAGAGAGTAATAACTGACAGAAAAGATGGGTTCCTTCGTGTTGAGGGAGAAAAAGTAAAATTTTAATCACGCCTAATGACCGTGAAGAACAAAACCAGTCAGCACAGCCTAAAGAGACAAGCTTGCACAAAATTCAGCAGAAGTTGCAAAAGCACCCCTGCAATCCAACCTGTCACATTCTCTAAGGGCCACCACCTCCTACAACTGCTACCAGAAATAGTGGACTGAATGCTGCTTGCCACTCTGCACCTGAAACTCCCGGTTTGGGACTTGAATCTGACCAGTCTCCACCCAGGGCACAAAACTTGTGTTTTTTGCCTGTTTAACCCCAAGCCTAATTCTTCCCTTTAGGCTGAAAGCATGTTTTCAGTTTATAGCCAGTCGTCTCTCCCAGGTTTGCAAACTGAATGGCAATGAAGCTTCTCCTTGCCTCTGACCAAATCCTCACATTCCAGAATGTTTTTTGTTAACATGACACAGAGACATGAAGTGACCAAAGGTGGTTAGAAAAATGGTGCCAAGAGAGGTGTTCAGCTGAGTTACCACAAACCTTCCATTTATTAAAGTGCAGTTATCTGTGTAGCACAATAAAGCAAAGCACAATAAAATGAGGTATGCTTATAGTAACTAATTTGCAGAGTTACAGAGCAAATTAAAACCGTTTGATTCTAATTATAACGTGTCCTAAACAAAGATCATAATACTGACACAGTACCTACAATACGCAATGCACTCTCTGGCTTCTCCCAATACCGCGATAGATTTTCATAGGTTCATTCATTTCCTTACCCTGTCTCCCTGGCAATCAGTGTTGTTCAAGAAAAAATTTATTTTCCTGCGAGCAAGATATCTGACTTTATTTAATCTGTGTTCCGACTAGTTGCACTAAATACACATTGATATACTGTTGGCTGTATAAATAATTGTGGAAATTTAAAAAAAAATAATGAACTTATTAAAATTTGAAAGACTGTGGAATATTAACTGTAGTGCAATTATGGTAATTCACTACAGAACCTGCATTTTAAAATCTACCAGATAATTAGCCAGAAAATACTAGGACTCTGCCAAGTCCTTAGTTTTAAAATTGTTACTTTGAGGTCACCAATATTACATTCAAGTTTGGATACCTTCTTATTAATTGTCCTTCTTACTAAATTACAGGAAAATTTTAATTGCCCAACAGATTAAATAAGTATAGATTTTAATGTCTTACAAGAAAATATGAAGAAAAATTGAACAGTAACTTACATTTATCATTAGAAAACACATTTGGTTTTTGTACTGATTCTGCATTTCATTATACTTTTTGAATTAATGTGGATGAAGTGATAATCCTAAACTGATGGTCCTAAAGATTCGTTGGTTAACTACTTATATTTCACTCTGACGAACACCTCAACATTGTAAAAATTTCAGCTATTTTCCTGTTTAGACTATAATGTTTCAGCAGCTTACCCACAAACTCAGACCTCAAGAACTACCCTAGAAATTTGTTGGAAAGAAGAATGAATCTAAAGACCCCTTATATCAGATAATCTGCCCATCTCTAATACAATGAAAAAAATTATGGTGGCCATGGATGCTCAACTTCTGAGCCTCCCAAATCTTCAGCTTCTTTCTGGGTTCTTCTATTTTCTATTGGCTTTGTTATATCATGTTGCCATCCAGCTCATCAGAAAACAATGTGAACTCTTTATAATCAGAGAAATTAGCACTGAACAGTTAAATCTAAGATGTTTGATCCTAAAAGGCTGCAATGCTTTCAGACATCTGTCAGGGCAACTGGTACCATGAATGTTTTCTAAGCTATGTGGAATGTGAGAATGGATGTGCAGAATGTAGAGGCCACTTTTAGGCAATGAACTTGAACAATAGATACGTGATCAAAGCAAAAGGGCCCACAGTGACCACTGAGCTGATGGAAAACTGGCTCATTAAATGACCCACCTCTAAATAACCATAGGCCCTAACTGACCAATTACAACCAGGCACAGTGGCTAAGATTACCAAAAAAAAAAGAAAAATTCCATACTTTCCTTCACTCAGCCCTATAACTGTGGCCACTCACACAACCTCGTCACAAACAGCCTCTCCTTTGCTATCCTTCCCACCACTCCCTTGTTGTGTATTCAATAAATTTCTATCTCTGTTCTGCCTTGGGTGAACTCTTTCACTGCCTGCACCACCAGCCCCTACCCAGTTGGGACGCCTCACATTTGGTGGCCCATATCTGATCAGAGCACCCCACACAGATGTTATTAAATAATGAAAAGAATAACAATTTAATTAGCCAATTCATCAGTATCATCCCTTGGGACCCATATCACAGCAATGCCAACCACAGTTGGGAGTAAACACCATCTTCCTTGGCAATCTTGAGAACAGAAACTGATAGCTGGTCTTACTTGACAGCTAATCCTGGAACAATATGAACATCTTTTTGAAAGGATTCCACAATGTCTTTTTATTCCCTCATTATATTTTCTTTCATGTATTGATAATATAATAGTCCTTTCTTAATTTTTAACTTATTTGGAAATCTACAGTAGAAAGCCTATAATTCATCCAAACAGAGAAATTCATTGTTTACTTAAACAACATTAAAGCGAGGTACCTGGGTGGCTCAGTCAGTTAAGCACCTGATTCTGGATTTCAGTTTGGGTCATGATCTCATGGCTTGGGAGATCATGCCCCATATTGGGCTCTACACTGACAGTGTGGAGTCTGCATGGGATTCTCTCTCTCTCTCTTTCTCTCTGCCCCTGACCCACCCATATGTGCACAGTCTCTATCTCTCTCACTTTCTCTGTCTCTCTCTCTCTCAAAAATAAACTTCAAAAAAATGTATAGTGTATTAAAAAAAATCATATTAATGTGTCAATATGGCTTCTTCCTTCCTGTCCTTCCTTCCTTCTTCCTCTCACTCACTCTTTTTTTAGGTTCTGAGAAGAAATAGCAGCAGTACCTAATAAAGGATCATTGGGGACTGGTGGCTCAGTTCGTTGGGCATTTGACTTCAGCTTGGGTAGTGGTCTCATGGTTTGTGGATTCAAGCCCTGTGTCAGGATCTGTGCTGACAGCTCAGAGGCTGGAGCCTGCTTCAGATTCTGTGTCTCCCTCTGTCTCTGCCCCTCCCCTGTTCATGCTCTGTCTCTCTCTCTCTCAAAAATAAATAAATATATTTTTTTAAATTAATAAAGGATCTTTGCTTCATCAAGCTGTGAAGGGAGTAAATTAATTAACAATGTATAATGTTTGCTTTAATATTTATGATAACTTATAATAAGTTTATTTTACTTATAGGAAATGAAAAAACTGAAAGGAAAATAGTATTTAGCCTATGGAATCTTTAAATTAGGATTTGTGCTAGGTAATTTATACAAATTACATATCATATAGTCCACTCAGAAAAAAATAACTAAAATGTAGGTGTTATTTAATGCAAGTTTTAGTACCTGATCTAATTCATGAAGATCTCAATCAAGAACTTATATTGAGTACATTTTTTTTTTTTAATTTTTTTTTTTCAACATTTTTAATTTATTTTTGGGACAGAGAGAGACAGAGCATGAACGGGGGAGGGGCAGAGAGAGAGGGAGACACAGAATCGGAAACAGGCTCCAGGCTCCGAGCCATCAGCCCAGAGCCTGACGCGGGGCTCGAACTCACGGACCGCGAGATCGTGACCTGGCTGAAGTCGGACGCTTAACCGACTGCGCCACCCAGGCGCCCCTGAGTACATTTTTGATAAAGGGAAAATTCATTAGATTAAAATCACACATTGAATACAGCCATAAAGTTAGATAAAGTGCTTTCAAATGTTACAAGATGATTTTAACTCACAAGAGTACCTAAGTTTGGGAGAAGATTTCCCTAGGCTTCCCTATTTCTCTTTAATTCCTACCCAGAACTGAGTGATGGGCAGTCATAGTTTTCTTAATTCTTTGTAGGCTTCTCAATTTGAGAGGGAGTTAGTTTTAAGTGGGTTTCACCAAAAAAGCTCAAACTCATTCAGAGAAACTGGTTTATCAAAATTGCCTTTGAACTCTTCTTTATCATAAGAAAGGGTCTCTCTTACTCAGGATAAGTGATAAAGTAGCAGTGTTGGAAAGGGGAAGGTCAGTCTTTCATTCATGCATCCTTTTAAGGCATTTCTTGCAGTAAGTGCTGTTTTGATGAATCCAAATGAAGAGAGTCCAATGGCTCTCTCAGGCAAAAAAGTCTAGACTGCTCACAAACTCCAGGGAGGATAAGACAGGTTCTGAGGTTTTGCAGCAGCTGTTGCAAATACAAAATTAACCTCAGTAGTAGAGTCTTGCCTGCTCTTTAGGTTTACTCTGCTTTAGTCTTGTAAGTCCAAGTTTATTAGAAATAGAAACGACAATTTCACAGATATGCTCTCAGCTCCAAAATTGTGACTATTTTTGTATTTTGAACCATGGAGATTTATCAAATCTACCATAACTGCATGGTTGTTCTTTTAGATATGTTGGTTATAGTTGAATGATGAATATACCATTTGAATTTTTTTAACTGACAATTGTTAATATTTCTTTTCCCATGCTTTTCTAATTTTTATCAGTTCTATTTGTTCTCTCATGATTAACATATATTTTAAATAACCCTGTCAACATTGTATACCATGGCCTTTATTAAAATATTTAACAGTTTATTGCTTATACATAGTAAGAGACAAATTATCACCACCAAAGAAAATTCAACGTAATGTAAAGTAATAAAAATTATGATCAAGCCTCTAAAGAGAATGGTTACTTTACTGGAAAATTCAAACAATTCTTGAAAGTATCTATTCTCATAGGCTTTTATATTTATTAATCAGAGTTTAAATTTATGGAAAGAATTAGAATAAGAAATCAAGAATTATTGTATATCAAGACAGCTAATAATCTTAATATGCATAATAAAATAGGAAAATAAATCATATAAAATTAAACTAAATTTCCAAGATAAACATAAAAAGCTAAGGATATATATATTGATGAAAGTTAATAATATTTGTCTTTGGGAGGGATTTCTAACACAATTTTTACTTTTCACCAATTTAGTTGATTTAATATTTTTAATATTTTTATTTACAAACTTCTGCGATTATAATGTTAAAGACCCAATTTTAAGTTTTAATTAATCATTGCAAACCCTAATTATTTTCTGTATAGTAAATGAATTCCACTGTTTATTAGTTGATATTTTATTCTTGTTTCATGTGAATATTTTAGGCATCACTTTTTTTTTTTTTTTTTTTTTTTATTTATTTTTGGGACAGAGAGAGACAGAGCATGAACGGGGGAGGGGCAGAGAGAGAGGGAGGCACAGAAGCGGAAACAGGCTCCAGGCTCTGAGCCATCAGCCCAGAGCCTGACGCGGGGCTCGTACTCACGGACCGCGAGATCGTGACCTGGCTGAAGTCGGACGCTTAACCGACTGCGCCACCCAGGCGCCCCAAGGCATCACTTTTAATGCACATATCTTTAGAGAATTTTAGTGGTTCATAAGGAACACATACACACATCACAATTTATAACAATTTTTTTTAGTGAACTTATGTATCTTTAGAATTTGATTAAAATAATAACAAGTGGTTAGAAACAAGTGATTAGAAACACAAACAGTAATATGTTCCTTCTTTATATTTGAATCTGAGATTTATCACATACATTATTTAAGATGAGGCATGATACAGATTCCTTAGATGAAATTAGTTTTCTTGCACTGAATTATTTAACCCCTCTCCATCTCCACAAAAATTTAAATAAATCTTAAGACTGATATGTTGAAAAATTCCTAAATACTACTTTTGCAACTAATACAAAATTAAATATATCATAATTTCCATAAATTTTTTATGAAACAACAGTAAAGGGCAGAAAATAAAACACAACACTATCATCATGGTTCTATGAAGACAAAACTAATGCAGTTAGAATATGTATACTATCAAAGAATAAACTGATTTCAAAGGTAAAATTTAGATTACATGGAGGAGGAATACAATTCTGAATAAATTAGAAGATTTCCTTTACATCATTTCTTTGAACGAACTTTTGACAGGGGCTAGAAAAAAGGCACAATAAAATGCATTTCTTATATAAGAGGCCATGGTTCCTGTGTGCCATGTTGTTGAATGAGGAACCGTAATAGTAAGGATGACAAACCGACACATTTACCCGGAATTCTTCCCTTCACAGAAGTCAGACAAGATGGATGAAAGTGAGGTTTACATTTTTCACTCCAAACCAATACCTGATCCCCTACCCGGTTTTAGAAGGATTGGCCATTGTAGCAAAGATGCTGTACAGCACGGGTCTCAATTTCACTGTCTACTTAGAGGCTTAGGCATTTGCCTATGATTGAGCTGGACCTGTCTGAAACAATCATAAGTGTCTGCTGCAGGAACAATGGAAAATTAATCAGGCCTGTGGTGACCATGGCAGAATAAAATAATATATAGATGAAGAGACATTGGAGGAATACTGCCCAGTTATGGCAGGGACCGGGATGACCACACAAGTCTCCAGTGTCCAACAGCAGAGGAGGCATTTTCCTTCTTCAGCCACTTCCTATCACATAAGTGTGGTTGCGATACTGGAGTCTGAGTCTCCTTTGGTACATGTCTATTTTCTGAGCCTAACCTTTCTATCCCATGCATTAATTCTGCAAGCCAGTCAATATTCTTTCAACAAAAATGGATTTTTCCTCTTAAATCATTGAGAATCATTTTTGTTGCTTATAAGAAAGGTCTCTGACTGATAGATTTTGCCAAGATGCCATTTCATTAAAGTTAAGATAGTGATGAATTTAGTTTTAAAATGGTTAATATTGTTTTTTAAATGTGTATTTATTTATTTTGAGAGAGAGAGACACCTAGAATGAGTGAGTGGATGAGGGGCAGAAAGGAAGAGAGAGAGAGAGGGAGAGAGAGAGAGAGAGAGAGAGAGAGAGAGAATATCCCAAGCAGGCTCCATGTTGTCAGCAAGTCTCACGAACCAGGAGATCATTACCTGAGCTGAGATCAAGAGTTGGACACTCAACAGACTGAGCCACCCAGCTACCCAGTAGTTAATATTCTTAAATATATATATATTAATTAGACAATTTAGGTGATACAAACTTTAGTTAACATTTCATGAGGTGGACAAGGTCTTTTTGAAGAACTACAAAATGGGGCTAAAGAAGCTTTCTTAGGAGAAAGAAAAAAGAACAAATAAAGTGAAAAACAACATATCTAATTGGCAAGGGCTGCACAGTCAACCTTGTTTGAGGTGAAAAGGACAAGAGTTGGCTTGGCATTTGGGGATTGGTTAAGGGTATATGGAGCTTCTGTCAAGTGGAACATTTAGAGGAACATGAAATTATCTAAATTTCAGCTTGTTGATGTGGCACCCTGGGCAAGAGCATCTCCAACTTGAGCCTAGAAATTTATTTCAACAATTCCCCTTTTTGATTATCATCTTGACCATTTAGGTGATTTGGTCAAAATTTTAGTCTTAGCATGACAATGACCATTGCTTCTTTAGGTCTTAGTGCAGTTTTCACAAGAGACAATTTCAGGCTTGTATTGTTAGAGCTGGTTATATTTTTCTGTTCTCTTTTCATTGCAGTGACCATCTGTCACTGGCCAATGGCTGCCCACCTGCATTTATAACTTTTCAGAGAACACAGCATATTAGGAAGACAATAATAATTAGAAATAAAATAATGCTTGTGGTTTGGAGAGCACTCCTGAGCCAGGATCCTCAGGACCCAAACCAGCTAGAATCAAGTAAGTCAAGAAATTTCCCAAAGATGGGAATACTTTATTAAGCCACTTGGCCTGTTTATGTATTTTGTGTAACCGGGTCTCCATTTCCCCAGAAATATTTATCCAGAGAGCTTGTTCCAAGCAAACTGAGGCACTGGAAATCAGGGAGAAGTTTGTGATCCAAAGAAAGAACCATAGGATCACCAGCATCATAGTATATCCAACAGTTGGTTGGAGATTAGATTACACTCTTTTGCAATGGCCTGATATATAAGAAAAATGGCATCATCTCTTTAGGCAAGGGCAAGGAAAAATGTGGACAGAAGATCACAAAGACCTTCATAGTGTAAGTATTAAGAAAAGGATGGTCAGAGAGAAAAGGAGGAATGGAAAGATTCTTGATGTCATGTCTAAGGAGGAAGCAGGCTACTCTGATTTCAATTATTTCCTTTCCTGGTGAATTTAATTGTGAGGCCTCTGGCATTTACAAAAGACCAGATATCAGGTGGAACCTTCTTAAGTTATGAAATGTGCAAAAGCCCATGGTTAAAAATCTGATAAGAGTTCATTATAAGGGAAATGACAAGAAAATTTATTTCTTTTTTTTTTCTTTTTAACGTTTAATTATTTTTGAGACAGAGAGAGACAGAGCTTGAACGGGGGAGGGTCAGAGAGAGAGGGAGACACAGAATCTGAAACAGGCTCCAGGCTCTGAGCTGTCAGCACAGAGCCCAACACGGGGCTCCAACTCGCGGATGGCGAGATCATGACCTGAGCTGAAGTCGGATGCTTAACCGACTGAGCCATCCAGGCGCTCCAAAATTTGGTTATTTCTGTGATATATAACATTTTAAGGCGATAACTGGGATTATGACTGATAACATTATATTAGAACATATTGGATTTTTAGGAATTTTATACAATTTCTAGAACACTGATATTAATAACACAAATTGATACAAATATAATCTAAGAAGTTTAAACATACTTCTTATTTGACAATGCTTTCTATGTAATTTAACATACCAAATAAGCCTAATTAGTTTAATATTTCTCTGTTTATAAGGAGAGGGAACAAATCTTTTGTGATGTTCTAAGGACTCCTTGGAAAAATTCCAAAGTTAGTTAAAGTAAAAAAAAACTTCATCTAGAATTTGATTTTTGAGAAGTTTGTTAAAAAATATACACTTAATGGGGCGTCTGGGTGGCTCAGTCGGTTAAGCGTCTGACTTCGGCCCAGGTCATGCTCTCACAGTTTGTGAGTTTGAGTTCCACGTAGTGCTCTCTGTGCTGACAGCTCAGAGCCTGGAGCTTGCTTCAGATTCTGTGTCTGCCTCTCTCTCTGCCCCTCTCCAGCTCATGCTCGCACTCTGTCTCTGTCAAAAATAAATAAATAAAAATTTAAAAAGAATATAAACTTAACCAATTAAGGACTTCAAGAGCAATAAAGGAAGTTGCACAGTTATAAAAAAATCTTAGCTCTTTTAAAAGTGAGAAGATGTAGTTTTCTTAAGTAATCAAAGACCTGATAAGGACAACATGAAACACAGTAAATTTTGGTAAAACACATAATTTCTGCTTTCCAAGCAGATTACTTAAACAGTAAAGAAAAACCTTTGTTTACAATTTCTTATTAAGAGAAGACCAATACTTTAAGAAAACTTTGGCTTTTTAACAGAAAAAAAAAATAAAGAAACAAGTACTAATTTTGAACCAGTATACTTTTGATATTAAAACACATTAAAAAATACTTAAATAATTCTATTGCAATATTCCAAGCCAACATGAGCATACAAAAATTTCTTTCTCAAGATTCTTTTTCACAACCTCTATAACTGTTTTTTATATCCCTTTAGGTCTTGTCTCATTTTTTTTCTCTCTTTCTTTTTCTGGAATAATCAGTTATTTTTATTTAGGACAAAATTATTCATTTTCCCTTAACAAAACACAACTCCATACTTCACATCTTTTCTTACCAAAAACACATCCTGCTTTCCTTGCATAGGGATCTTTCCCTTATTATTTCCAAGGAAATAGTTTTAATTACATATGTTACTTAGAATTCTTAACCCTTAGACTCTTTAATTCCTAGTGTAAACTAAGAAGTTAACAATTTGTAGAGTTTTACTCTAGTATCGGCAAATTTATAAATATGTTTCATAATTTCTAGAAATACATTTTTCCTCACAGTAAATTTTTCAATGTGGCAGAAAACGTGTTTACTTATAGACCCAATATATTTATTTCCTCTGTAAAAAAAGAGGGTAAAGCCATGTTCTGTAATTAATATTTCAGTATTTTATTTGGAAATGATCTAGATATTCAGTGAATATTCATCATTGAATTTATTTCCGCATAACTTTAAGGTTACAAGTTGCCAAAAAGATTCTGCAAACTATTCTTAAGCAAACATGCTATGAATACCATGAATTACTGTTGACAAGTCCATCTATAAACTTTTACTTACATCTATTTAATTTTTCTTATTAATTATTATGTTTAGGTAATGCATGAAATTTTCATGAGATATTAAACAGCTAACCAACATCTTAAATTATCTTTCTTGCTGACAAATTCTGTAACAGACATAACATGAGATTATTTGACTTTTAGTAAACTTAAGTAGAATAAAAAGTATTATATTCAAAGCTGATGTCTCTAACGAATGCCTGTTTTTTGTTTTTTTTTTTCCTCAACGTTTTTTATTTATTTTTGGGACAGAGAGAGACAGAGCATGAACGGGGGAGGGGCAGAGAGAGAGGGAGACACAGAATCGGAAACAGGCTCCAGGCTCCGAGCCATCAGCCCAGAGCCGGACGCGGGGCTCGAACTCACGGACCGCGAGATCGTGACCTGGCTGAAGTCGGACGCTTAACTGACTGCGCCACCAAGGCGCCCCATGAATGCCTGTTTTAATTAAACAACAAACAGAGATCTGATGGCTCCTGTTTTAAAATTTTAGTCACTGGGGGATCTTGGAGGCTCAACTGGTTGAGTGTCCAACTTAGATCAGGTCATGATCTCACAGTTAGTGGGTTCAAGCCCTGCATCAGGCTCTGTACTGGCAGCTCAGAGCCTTGAGCCTGCTTCAGATTCTGTGTCTCCCTCTCTCTCTGCCCCTCCCCTGATCGTGTTCTGTCTTTCTCTGTCTCTCAAAAATAAATAAACATTAAAAAAATTAGTCATTAGGATGATAATGCAAAGCTCACTAGTTTATTAAAAAAAAAAAAAAAACAAAACAAAACAGTTGTATCCAAATTGTGTTTTTGTCAAAGAGAATACATTAAGATTACTTGATTAAACTTTTTATTTCTATTTATGGAAAAGACTCTTAAGATTTTTCAGTCATCTAGTTTCCAAATAGCCTTTTTTAAAATTTTTTAATTATTTTTTTAATTATTTTTTTTCTTCTGACAAGAATTACCTTCCTGAAGTTTGCACTTCAAAGAGATGGCCCTGAATTCCTAGAGAAGCCAAGAACATATACATCTCAAAGGCACAGAGCAAAAGTGCAAAGTTCTTCCAAGAAGGAATTTTGTTTCCTAAAACCAGATTTTTACAATACCTACAAGCCTTTTGATATGAATACGGGAGGTTTGGGGATTGGTAAAGGATAGGTGAGTTTTTCACAATTTGTAAGATAAATTGTACAGATTATCCTCAATTTGTAGGACACTTGTTATCATTATTCCCTTAAAGAATTAGGTTGCAACCTGAAAGATATCAAGGGGCTAACCCATCCATACAACTACATTATCTGCAATTTGCTTCTTTATGTTAGGGATAAAATCTTCAGCTAAGATAGACATCAAAAGATTCCAATATAATAGATTTAGAACTGTGCTTTGGAATGTTTTTCTTTCCCTCCGGGTATATAGTATCATTTAGCTTGGGAGAGAAGGCTTTAAGAAAAAGTTCCTGTCAGACTTTGAATATCAACTTCTAATTTGGTCAACATAGAGTCAATATAGCCATAAAAAAATCCTTTCAAATATCTTGTCAGTTTTCAGAGAGGACACACAGTAAATATTCCTGGCAGTATTGAACAATCTCATGGATCCAAGAGGCATTCCCCAAAGAAAGTGTAAAAGATATTACTTTCCCAAGATTAAATGTTTCAGGATTCTTTACCTCAATACCCGGGGGCTCACTGTCTCCTGCTTCAAAGATTGAAGAGGTGTACACAAAAGAAAGTGAGCAGCAGGCAAATGTTTATTAGAGTATAAGATCAGAAAGTAAGAATAGGGCCACCTGGGTGGCTCAGTAAGTTAAGCATCTGACTCTTGATTTCAGCTCAGGTCATGACCTCATTGTTCATGAGATCAAGCCCCATGTAGGGCTCCATGCTTCAGAGAGAAGCCCACCTGGGAGTCTCTCCCTCTCTCTCTGCCCCTCCCTGCTTATGCACTCAAAATAAATAAATAAATCTTTTTTTTTGACTGACTCATTTCTATTGTATGAGGGGTGGGTCTATGGCCATATTGTTCCTTGTGGGTCATATGTTCTATGGTCTACTTATTTTCAGTCAGGTCTTTTGTCAAATTCCTGAAGAGAACCTGAGGCAGAGTAGGAGGTGTCTGTTACATTTTTTTTTAATGTTTTATTTATTTTTGGGAGAGAGAGAGAGAGAGAGAGAGAGAGAGAGAGAGAGAGAGAAAATATGATCAGGAGAGGAGCAGAGAGAAAGGGAGACAGAATCCATGAAACAGCCTCCAGTCTCTGAGCTGTCAGCCCAGAGCCTGATGTAGGACTCGAACC
Source organism: Neofelis nebulosa (assembly GCF_028018385.1). NCBI lineage: Eukaryota > Metazoa > Chordata > Mammalia > Carnivora > Felidae > Neofelis > Neofelis nebulosa. Next base: position 90,551,484 of record NC_080784.1, on the reverse strand, counting down.
TGTGAACCACGAGATCATGACCTGAGCCAAAGTCGGACGCTTAACCAACTGAGCCACCCAGGGGTCCCATGTCTGTTACATTCTTAAGAGGAACCTTAGGCCCAAGGGGTTTGCTGTGGTCAGATGCTACCAGCATTGTTCCAAAATATGTGTTGCCCACCCCCCCCAGGGAAGTAAGGTCCAAATCTTTCCCTCTCTGAGTATTTTATCCTATTTTTCCCTAGATTAAGACAATTCTCTGAAGTCTGGCAGTAGTTAGTAGGATCTTACCTGTAAATGTAGTGCACGCCACATTTCTGTCCAGTCATAGCTAACCAAAAATCAGGTGCAACCCATATTTCTGTCTATAAATGGGCCCCCAACCTGATGGTTGAGTTGCCTCTGTATGTAAAAACCTACAACCTGCATGTCCCAGACAGGCAGAAAACCAAGCCCAGTTCTGAGAACATGCAATAAGACAAACAAGAAGGCAAGAGGTGTTCACGGGAGAGAAAAGGATTGATAACCAATAAGGGGGAATGTGAAATTTTACCTTCCTCTCTTGCCTGGACAATACAGAGATCAGGAAGATTTAACTCTGGTATGAGTTATCACCCTTTGCTGGCTTCTACCAATCTTCCCAACATCTCACCTACAGGCTCTGGAGCAAGTAGGTTTAAAGTAGAGAGTGTAGCCTGGTATCTAGTAGAATTTGGCAAGATATTCCTCTCATTTTAATATTATTCTCCCCTTGATTGTTTAAGATAATAACTGATAGAAGTTTACCAGAAAATCCCTGAGTCCCAACAACCCTGGGAGGGGGCCTATACAGTGACCCTCCTTCAGGGGTAGATATAGAGATGTTGGTATAGAAGACTTTGACTTTTGTTTAAATGGTCTCATAGTCTTTTCAGAGTGGAAAGACAATTCAGACAGGATAAGCAGACTGAATACTCAGATAAAGGAGGATAGAGATAAGTAGTAGAAGTCATATCAGTCTTAGTTCTTTTGCTTTAGGTATACCTCCCCTGTGTTTAATTTTTCAGTAGCCTTTTGCAACGAGTCTTTCAATGAAGCTATTTTAGAATTTTGAAGCCCTTTGGAGGATTCTGCATGCCAATTAAAATAGGTATCCCATTCAGTTTGTTTGATTTGGGAATCCTTGCTCTTAAATGAATTCTCTTATCTAACTGGAATATTCCCCCTGATGACCATATTAATTCTAGGTTGTCTTAGTAAGATTTTGCCATTTTTGGATATCTAGAGTTTCCAGGACCACCGTTCTAAGACATAAAATAAGCAGACATGCTGGAAGGTAGTGGGTTCAATTCTTTGAAACTGAAAGATTTCATTTCTTTAGCTAAGCCATAGGTCTTTCAGAGCAAAATTAATACCTAAGAAGCCTGTGCTACTGGGTTGAGGATTTTGTGGTGTTTTACAGCGTACCTTGTTGAATATAATTTTTTTTGAGGTTGATGGGTGATCTACTGTCAATCTAACCCATTTCGTAACCATCTTATCTTATCACGAAAGTCTTAGAGTTAGATGGAGAGCATGCTAATAGCTTTTAAGTGCTCAACCCATGCTCACCAATTTTGTGGCTTTGGCTTCCAAGGTTCCCATTAGCAGTACATCTATTATGTCTTCCAGGAGAAGGTCCCTTTATTCCTTTAGTGGCACACACCCTAATGGCTTTTAATAGTCTGACCTTCACGTTCTTAGGTTTTTATTCTGATGGTCAAAACAGCCTGTATTTCTTGTCTTAATTTATTTTCAAAAGTCTCCCAGAAGCTTACGCTGTGGACTTACCTCAAGGCTTTGTAAGTCTAACAGCACTGCCACCTGATGCAGACTCCTAATATGATGACCCTGGAACATTTTTGGAAACCCTAACAAATCCCAGAACATTTCCCAGACCCCATGCTATGTATAAACGTTGCTTTTTTAATAAAACTTATTTCAAGAGCACCTGGATGACGTAGTCGGTTAAGTATCTGCCTCTTGGTTTTGGCTCAGGTAATTATCTCGCAGTTAGTGAGTTCAAGCCCCAAGTCGGGCTCTGCACTGACAATGTGGAGCCTGCTTGGGATTCTTTCTCTCTCTCTTTCTCTCTCTTTCTGCCCCTCCCCTGCTCATTTTCTCTCTCTCTCAAAAATAAATAAACTTAAAAAAATTTAAAAATAAAATAAAATTTACTTCAATCAGGGAGCTAAAAGCAAAAGAGCAGAGCTTAAATTAGAGAGTGACTCACCCACAGCCCTCAGTAATCACAAGAGAAACAGTGAGTTTAAAGAGTTAGCTGGTGCTTTGCCTGTGTGTCTGGTTGTCCAGTAGGCTGTTAGCAATCAGCTTCAGATCTCTTTCCTCATTGCTAAAAGCTATTAAAAAATGATGAAAGAAGACAGTTTATGTGATAGAGAAAAACTTCATGTAACATTTCATGAAGTGAACAATTTCCTTTCAGAGAACTGCAAAATAGGATGGAAGGCAAGAAGTTTTTATAGGATAAAGAATAAGGAACACGGAAGAGAAAATAGAAACTATCTATTGTTTGGGGAGAGAAGTCCCAGAGTTGGCTTGGCATTTGGGGATTGGCTGACTGATGTATTTCTGGTCAAGCAGAGCGTTTACAGATACACAAAAGTTAACTAGGTTTCAGTTACATGACGTGGAACATCAGGCAGTAGAGGCTCCCTCTTGGGCCGAAAATGTTATTTCAACAATATTAAATATTTCTTTGAAGTTATATATAATGGGATTTAATTATCTCTCAGAAAAATTTGAGAGATATATACTGTGCAATGCAGTAGGGACATGCTCAGGTGTTGGAGTTATCAATTACATACTTTTCACTTTTGAAGGATATCCAGTTAATATGAATGAAAGGTTCAAAAATTAAAAAAAAAAATTATTAAACTAAAGGAATAAAACACCATAATATTGGCCCAAAAAGGCATCAGTTCAGAGTAAAAAAAGAAAAAAAAATCCCAAACAGGAACGTTGGTTGTATTGTAATTATTTTTAATTTTCTGTATATTGTAGTAGTTTCACATTGTAAAAAAACCCTTTCTGGGTTAGAAGATACTTCCCTTCCTTGAGGTAGGCAATTCTTAGAGATGGCAGAAGGCCCAGCCTGCTGCGTATGAATAATATGCAAACTAATCAATCCATAGGCCTTTCTTTTGGCTTGTGTTCCCAGGGAGGCAATAATCCTCTGCCTTAATGTTCCTCCGGCCAGGTGCCAGGCAGTTGGGGACCACTCCTATAGCCCCAAATTCACAAAATGTATTCCAACTAGCCAGTCCTAACCTATTAATACTATCCTTCTTGCCTTGCCTTTCCTATGGAAATCTCAATAAAAACAATGGCCTAAACCTCCCCCCTTGTATCTGTTTTCCATCTCCTAACCACCCTGGGGTTTTTCGTATGTGGCAATGCATGTTGTACAGAGCCTCCTGTCTCTAGAATCTCTAAGTATAATAAACTTTGTTTGTTTCCTGAGCTTCCACCATGTGGCTGCACTTAACTGACCATGTCATGAAAGAATCACATTGGGGGGCACCTGGGTGGCTCAGTCGGTTGAGTGTCCGACTTTGGCTTGGGTCATGATCTCACCGTTCGTGAGTTGGAGCCCCATGTTGGGCTCTGTGCTGACAGCTCAGGGTCTGGAGCCTGCTTCAGCTTCTATGTCTCCCTCTTTCTCTGCCCCTCCCCTGCTTGTGTTCTGTCTCTCTCTCTCTCTCTCAGAAGTAAATGTTAAAAAATTAAAAAAAAAAAAAGAATCACATTGGTGATCAGAAGATTATAAGCATTCTCTCTTCACTTCCCTTGACAATATGAACTTTTTGTTTTTGTTTTTGTTTTTACTGTTTACTTATTTATTATTTTTTTTTAAATTATTTTTTTTCAACGTTTTTTATTTATTTTTGGGACAGAGAGAGACAGAGCATGAGCGGGGGAGGGGCAGAGAGCGAGGGAGACACAGAATCGGAAACAGGCTCCAGGCTCCGAGCCCTCAGCCCAGAGCCTGACGCGGGGCTCGAACTCACGGACCGCGAGATCGTGACCTGGCTGAAGTCGGATGCTTAACCGACTGCGCCACCCAGGCGCCCCTGTTTACTTATTTATTTGAGAGAGAGAGAGAGAGAGAGAGAGAGAGAGAATGGAGGGGAGGGACAGAGAGAGGGCAAGAAAGAATCTCAAGCAGGCTCCATGCTGTTAGCACAGAGCCGAATGCAGGGCTCATTCTCACGAACCATGAGGTCATGACCTGAAGCAAAATCCAGAGTTGGATGCTTAACTGACTGAGTCACCCAGAAGCTCCACTGATATATGAACTTGTGCAAATGATTTAATCTCCTTCATGTGGACAAGATAACTCTCTGGCAGTGTTGTATAAGAAGTAATTATAACCCATTGGACTGAGATAAGTTGTTCCCAATATGTGGCTTTCCACTAAAATCACTTGAAGGGATTAAAAAGAAAACTTGAAGCAAAAAGAGTTAAGTATTCAGTTAAGTAAAGATGTAACAATTAAGTCAAAACTCCCGGGGATGAAACCTGGGCAACTGTGATGTTTTGCAGCATATGTCGGCAGTGTTGAAAACATCCTATGTAATGGAAATAGAGATCTCATTCTTATGAAATTCTGCCTTTTTAATTAGGTTTCGGTTGCCCAGTGACATAGTTAGTGGGTTTGAGTATAGACATAAGACATCAAAGACATAACTGATTCCATTTAAAACAACTATTCCGGATCATCTCAGCAGGACTAAATATTTCTTGTGACAGTGCCAGGCTTTCTGCCCAGTGGCATTTTCTGGGTCCCAGTGCAGAAGAAGCATAACCAGATAATAGCATGATCATCTCACAGAGTTGAGAAAATTGCATTTCAGGAGACCATCAGGAAAAAAGACATAAAAATATTTAATGAAATGTTTAGAAATGTGTATAAGTAATATATAAAAATAACATATCATGAAAGTAAGAGCCTCCTTCACCAGGAATGTAAGTATGGTGTAGCATTTCAAGATAAAAAAAAAATACATTATTTATCATATTAATAGAATAAATCAGAAAAAAAACACATATGATCCTATCATTAGATAGAGAAATAACATATAACAAAACTCAACATTCATTCATAATAATTGTCTGTCAGCCAAGAATAATAGGGAAATTTTTCATTCTGATAATGGGAATCTTTGAAAAACCTACTCCTAACTTTATACTTTAGTGACAAATGAATGACTGTTTTCCTTCTAAGATGAGGAAGGCAAAGATGCCCCCTCTCACCACTTCTATGTGACACTTTTCTGGAGATTCTATCTAGTGCAACAAAAGAGAAAAGTAAGTTCAAAGCATGCTTATTGCAAAAAATGAGAGTAAAAATATTTTCTTTCACAGAAAGCAAGATTTTATCATTGATGGAATATCCAAAGAAACCTAGAAAAAAGAATCAATTGCTTTTTCACACACTGGGAAAGAATCAGTAAATGAAATAAAAATAGCATTACAAAGCATAAAAAAGACACAATACTTTGGGATAAATTCAACACAATGCATGAAAAACCAATACACTAATAATTACAAAATAATTCTGGCAGTAATTTAAGAAGACATAAAATGTGGAGAGAGATGCCAATTACATGGATTAAAATAAATGATATTGTAAAGTTCTTGGTTCATCCCAAATGGATCCATATACTGAGCATAATCCCAATCAAAAACACCCCAAAAATTCTGTGGGGATTTTTTTGATTTTGTTTTGGCAGACTGATTGTAAAATTTGTATGGCACTACAAAGTCCTAAAAAAGCTAAAAGAAAATTGAAATAGAAAAAAGTTGGAAGAATTACACTATTTTAAGACCTATTCTCAAATATCAAGTGAGGTAGTATTCACAGAAGGATAGACTTATAGGTGAAATGGAATTCAAAGAGTATAGAAATACACTAGTCTCTTCCACTAAAGTCTGCATTGTTCTCTGCTCAATCCACTAAAAACTAAGCCTTACCCCAGATCACGTTAACTGACTTTTGACAATGCTGCCACAAAAAAAGAATAATATTTTTACTAAATAGTGGTGGCATGGTGGAATAGATAGCCAAAGAAATGTACTTAACCGTTTCCTCTTTCCAAATAGTCATCAACTAAATTGGTCATACATTTAAACATAAAAAAGAAAGCTGTATAAGTTCCAGAAAGAAATATGAGAAAAATTTTCTCTAACATAGCATAGTCAGGGTAAGCAAAGATTTTAAAAAGAACTAAAAAAATACAAGCATAATATATATATATAACAAAACTCAACATTGAGTTGAGTTTTATATATACTAATTATATATATATTATATATAATATGTTATATAAATACACATATACATTTACATGTACATACATATACATTTACAATATATATATTTATATATGTGTTTATGTGTATGTATATTTATATGTATAAATATGTACATGTGTGTATATATGTGTGTATACACACATATGCATGCACAAATTTAGTATAAACACAATAATGTGCAGTAAGAAAGAGTAAACTATGAATATATGCAACATGAATAAATCTCAAAAGTGTTTTTGCTAAACACACAAAAAAAACCCAGATACTGTACTATTCTATTTATCTGAAATTCTAGGTCAGGCAAGACTAATTTTATAGTGAATATGAACAACTCTGTGATGTTCTGGAGCCAGGGATAGGACAGGTGGGTGCATTTAGTACAAAGGGGCACAAGAAAAATTTGGAGGTAATGGAAAATAGAAATATTTTATAAATCTTAATGTGTTATGGTTACAAAAATATTAGCATTTTTAATATGTGAACTGAACATTTAAATTGAGTGCATTTTGGGGCACCTGGATGGCTCAGTTGGTTGAGTGTCCAGTTTCGGCTCAGGTCATGATCTCGTTGTCCATGAGCTTGAGCCCCACGTGGAGCTCTGTGCTGACAGCTCAGAGCCTGGAGCCTGCCTTGGATTCTGTGTCTCCTTTTCCCTGTCCCTCCCCCACTCACACTATATCTCTCTCTGTCTCTCAAAAACGAATAAACGTTAAAAAAATGTTTAAATAATAAAATGAGTGCATTTTATCTTATGTACATTATATCAAAAGCTAAATGTGCAACAGTTTAATAACAAAATAATGCTCAAGCTCTATCACAGAGCAATTAAATAAAATTTTCTGGTGATAAAATCTGTGCAACTGTATATTTTCTACAAAGATTCCAGGAAAATTGTAATTTGTAGGCAATGTTGAAAATACCTTATTTAATGAAAATTAGGGTCTCATTCTTGAAGACTTTCAGTATTCTACTTAAGTCTTGCTTACTAGTAAGGGATGTAATTTTACTTTTGGTTTGTTTTGCTTGTGTGTTCAGAGACCTAACTCACCAAAACTCAAACTAAGTTGGTAATAAAAATGTCCTGATTATAATCTTAGGATTACAGAAAATTTCCTATGGCTCTCAAAATAAGAGAAAAAGTTAACATGCTTTTATACTAAGAGGGTTCTTCTTTTACCTTGCCTGTAAGGAAATTGTAAAACAATTGCAGTGAGGAGCCTGGGTGGCTAAGTTAGTTAAGTGTCCAACTCTTGATTTAGGCTGAGGTTATGATCTCATGTTCATGAGATTGACTTCTGGATCAGCGTGGAGCCTGCTTGGGATACTTTCTCTCTCCTCTCTCCCTGCCCCATCCCTGTGCACATTCATGAATGTGTGCTCTCTCTCTCAAAATAAATAAATATTAAAAAATATTCAGTAAATATTTTATGAGGGGCTGGTTTATTTAATGAGTTCTTATGCAGTATGTTGTGCTCAAAATTATTTAAAAAAATAACACATTTGATTAATGTGCAAACTCTAGAAAAAGTCTGAAAAAGGAAAAAAATCAGGGTCTCAATGAGAATTTGTTCTTGGACCCTATGTTGTTATGAACCCTTCATTGAACAAAAATTATCAAAAATAAACATACTGGAGACATATTGAAATAAAAAATGGTAGACAAATCTGGTTATGGACTGTCTTCTTCTAGAAGTTTGGAAAATTTAATCCTGTCTGATGCCTCATATCTCCTTCCTACTGCCTCTGACTATTTCATTGCTAAGGGAATGAGTTTTAGAGGTAGACATCCTGGATTTGAATCCTGTCTCTATCACTTACTAATTAGGTGGCAAGTAAACTCATCTCTCTGGTCCTCATCAATAATTTTGAATAAAAATAATTGCTATCAGATAATATAAAGATTAACTGAAATAATGTTTGTAAAAATCTTATAAATGTTAAATTGAATTTTAAATACTGTTAATGATATTATTATTTCAAAGTTTATCCCTTGTTAATGATCATACAGAATGGAGACAATGACCCTTATATCACTTAAATTCACATATAGCATGATAAAGCAGGAATTATAACTGTTCAAATAAGATCACAATGTATAGTCTTTATAATGGAGAATCCAAGTAATAGAGAAAAATAAGCCTTTTAGATCTCTTGAAATATTATAATACAAGTTTGCACTATTGGGTGAAAAGACTCACAGAGCATGTATATGGAAACCTGGTCTTCGTTACTGAGGTAACAGGTGGAGGTTGACAAAAACACATCATGCATGCTGCCATTCTCCCTTATGCCTGTGAGAGCTGTTGAATAGATATACACAATGGAGTACTACGTGGCAATGAGAAAGAATGAAATATGGCCCTTTGTAGCAACATGGATGGAACTGGAGAGTGTTATGCTAAGTGAAATAAACCATACAGAGAAAGACAGATACCATATGTTTTCACTCTTATGTGGATCCTGAGAAACTTAACAGAAACCCATGGAAAAAAAAAAAAGAGGTTAGAGTGGGAGAGAGCCAAAGCATAAGAGACTCTTAAAAACTGAGAACAAACTGAGGGTTGATGGGGGGTGGGAGGGAGGGCAGGGTGGGTGATGGGTATTGAGGAGGGCACCTTTTGGGATGAGCACTGGGTGTTGTATGGAAACCAATTTGACAATAAACTTCATATATTGAAAAAAAAAAGAGAGTCGAAGAATCTTTCTTAATTTAAATATCTAGGCTCTTTCTCTCATTGAGGTTGACATTACCAATAGATTGTTATGAATGAATATAGATAATCTTTATAGTTATAATCACTATAAACGTTGCTTCTGTAGATGTAAATAAGAAAACAACATCCTATGATGCTTACATTGAAAAATCCAATTAAAGCAAGAAAAAGTTAATATCATCAATGTATGTGGGGAGGAGAGGAGGTATATGAGAACTCTGTACTTTCCACTCAACTTTGCTATGAACTGAAAATTCTTCTAAAAACTAGTCTGTTGATTTAAAAATGTATAGTCAAAGTAACAATTATACATGTGACCATGTATAAAATGAGATGATTTTGTGTCAAACTAATTAATTAATTAATTAATCACTCTAATTAATTGAATAGGATAACATAGAAGAAATATGGGCCATGGATAACTGGATTCCAATAAAAACAGTAAAATAGAAAACACTGAGAATTTTTTTAAAACTGGAAATAACCTCAAAGAGAAAGTCACAGTTGGAATCAGGACAGTATAACAGGACTTCAAAACTTTTCTCAGAGACATCCAGCCACTCCAAGCCGAAAGAGATGGCAGGATCTGTAGATTTCAAGACTAGATTCCTCCCAAGACTTAAGGTCCAAGACAGATTTTTCTCCATTTGGAAAACTAAGAGCTAAAAGGAAACACGTTTGGCCCTTAAAACACTTTAGTTTGCGTTTGTCAGCTTTCACTTCAGACATCTGGCTAATGTTTAAATGACAAAGGCAGGACAAAACAGCTTTCAAGCATCTCAGCTCACCTTTCTGTGTTCATGTCTGGTTACTCCACAGTGGCAGAATATAAACTCTTTATTATAAAAACTCATGGGCTTGGTACACAGGTGAACAACAACTGTAAGTTTTTAAAAACTAAGTAAACAAAGAAGTATTTACACGTCTTTTTTGACTTTCCTCATAAAATACTGTGAACATTTATCTTCATGCAAACTGGCAGTTGATGTTTTTATCCTTAAATACAGCAAAAAATGAAACTCTTCTGGTTCCCTTTAAATATCTACCCTTATAAACAAAATTGTTCCATTTATAACCCATTCTGTGTCTTTTACATACACGTGATTACTATGTCTAGAATAAGATAATCCAAATGAAAAGCAGATTTTATTGCTTTGGGTTTATTTGCCAAGTGATTTGAAAAAGAAAAATATAATGGGTTAGATGGGTTTATGGAGCAAATAACCTACTGTTGGCAATAGGATGCTAAGAAAAGGCTGATTTAAAAGTTAAGAAGCTCATAATGCCAGCTCAGAATTTATAGCTAACAATTTTGTAGGCCAAAGCTACTATACAGGGATCCTTATCCTGCAGTGAGAACAGGATTACCCTTCCAAGCATTATCCTAATGTGGAATTAAACTGTCAAGTTGGCTTGCTTGCTGCATGGACTTTTGCATAAGATGAATGTAACTCTGGGTAAAGTTCAATATTGCTCCATCTGTTAGGCACCTTTTTCTTCTAGAAACACAAAATTGTGAACACACATATGCACTACATTCCTATTCAAGTACTGAGTCATTGCAAGTTGACTTATTGAAAACTATGACAAAAGCAACCCAGACCTAACTTTAATAAAAATTCAAATTTTTCTATTTCTTAAAAAGTTCTATTTCTTAAAAATGTTTCTAGGTCTTAAGAAGCTGATGTAATATAAATTATTTGCTTTTAAGTAAGGTTGAGGTAAGGATCATAATCAAAAGTCAAATATAAGGTATATAAAGTTGGAAAATGGATATAAGATTTTGCCATCAATGGTAATGTCTAATAGCAATATACTTATCTCCACGGCTAAACTTCTTTTCTTTGATCAATAGAAACTGTTTGGATCCTTTTAATTATTTTGTATTCTGTCCATGACACGTTTTTGTTGGCAAAATCATGTTTTGTTTAACCATGATTGTAGAAAATTGTAAGAACAGACATGAATTTATTAAATGTTGTAATAGCAGTTATGTCAAAATGTACTAACCTGAATCATGCTGAAAATAAATAGCAAGTACCTAGTATCACATTAGAGGAGAGATTTAGAAGAGGCAAGATTTTAAGACAGTGGGATCACAGGTTTTAAAATTGCTTCTTTGGGGAAAAATGTGTAATTAAGTCTTTTTCCATAAATAAATACTTAGCTAATATTTGTTTTAAACTGGTGGTGTTTTTTTGTTCCTTTATTTCAAAGGAAAATTTTCACCATCATCTCACAAAGATAATAATTTAGTCTTAATCTCATATAAGTACTTTCTGTAACTCTTTTTTAAACTGCTTGTAAGAAAGCATATGCATAGCCCAGGAGATTGCTGGGCTTATTTTTTTAAGAAAATCACTATGTTCATGAGCATTTTACATTACACTAACTCAAGAGGAAAAGCTAGCTCTCTTATCTTTCCTTATCTTTTTTACTTTTAAGAGATTTATTACCAAATTTATGACATTTATGAAGTTGCATACTCTTAACATGTTTCTATCCACATTTAGGTAAAACAAATGGAAGCAATTATGTAGATCTGGAGAATATACTTCTTTCTGTATACATTTTATTATTTTTTAAATGTTTATTTATTTTGAGGGAGAGAGAGAACACATGCACACAAGCAGGGGAAGGGCAGAGAGAGAAGGGGCGGGAGAATACCAAGTAGGCTCCACATTGTCAGGGCAGAGCCTGACCTGAGGTTCCAGCCCATGAACGGTGAGATCATGACCTGAGCCAAAATTAAGAGTCAGACATTCAACCTACTGAGCTACCCAGGTGCCCCTAGAGAAACATATTTCTAAGGAGAATCTTCTTGTAACTAAACTTTTAAAGTTTTTATCACAGGAACTGATAAACAAATCAATTGTTAAAGTGTTCATAGGGATTTTTTTCTGGAGTGTTACTTAAAGTGACTTTTAGCACAAAAGTTAAAGGGAAATTATTTGCATATATTTTAATGCATTTTTCTTATTCATAGGTAATGCAATATACTGTGCACATATAAAATCATATTGTCAATGATTGCGAGCAACCACACGAACTGTTAAGTGGTTAATTCTGCAGAGGGATGTGTTACTGAGACTAGAAGGTAATAAAATGTGCGTAGGGAGAGAGGGGAGTATTGTGTTCTACTATATATGCAGTGTAATTGCATTTGGCAAAACAACAGTATATAAAATGTTGACTTTTTTATCATCACCACTCTGGATGTAAAAACTAGCCTACCAGCTTCACTGTCTACTGCTTTTACGATTGCCTTGCATCACTTTAGCTGGTAAATAGAAATATCCACTTCCCTATTTTTTTTTTAGTGCATCTTTTAAATCGTATTGTTTTTAACATGCACTGGAATGTCCAGGAATTTTTTAACAACCCTTGTGTTGTTATTTTGGCATTAACTATCATCATAGCTTGAACATATTCTATCTTATGACAGCGTCATCTAAGAATTCATCAAAGAGCAGATCTAGTGCTAGTTCCGCAAAGTGCTGCCAGGCAACAGAAACTTTGGGATTCGATCAGGTAAGTTAAACTTTTACGATGAAGGTCAAGTCCTTTATTTAGATAGCTTTATTTTAGATAAGGCAAAAAACATCAGAGAAAAAAATACATCCTGTAGATGCATGTGTTATGATTAGAAATTTCTATATTCTAAGATTGACTTTCTCCATTGCCCTACTATAGAGAAATTATTCTTGAATGATTTTAGCCTTGAATTATCCAAACTTTCACTTATGTAATATCCCCAGAACTGCCTGTCTCTAAACAAAGATGTTCTTTTCATATCTTAATGTTGTTTGAATCTTTTACAGTGAGAAAAGTTATATTTTATTTTGCAAATAACCATGAATAAGGAGCAAAAATAATAATTATATCTCTTTAGAAATATAAAATGATTTTTAAAATGCCACCAGTAATACTATCCATCTGAGATATTCACTGTATATGTTAGCAAGTTTTCTTTTAATATACACATTTACATATAACATTTTACAACCTATATGTAAATGTGTACATATTTTGTCCTATCATTGCATTGTGAGAAGACGTTCATGTCAAGAAAGCATTTTGGAAAACATGACATGGATAGTTAAGTAATAAGTAATCATTTCCACTCTTAAGTTAAATAACACTGCTAATATATGGGGAATTCCTGGAGTTTCTAATAATTTCCTTAGGATAGTTTCACTGAACTGAAATTATAGGATATTAACTCTTTAGTCAAGCTATTTTGCTTGACTAAATATAGTGTACCAAATATGAATTAGACCATCAAAAATCAAATGCAAAAACCTCTACCACTAAATGGAAATCCATTTTATAAGAGGAAATATTTCCCATTTCCCTAAGCCTTATGCCTCAGGCATTACCACTCCAATAATTCTTCATAGTCCATTTGGTCAAGCATTTTCTCTCCTCAAAAGTATATTTCTTCCCACTTCTGAAATGTGGCTGCTTCTGGTTTCCTCTGCTCTAGAGAGGCAGTCTCTTGGCCAGGGAGAAAGAAAGAGTGATTGCTTTGTGGTCTTCCCATTGACTTCTAACATCCTCAATTAGCTCTCTGTTGGCATTAGAGTGTGGCTATTTATTCTTCCTTGTGTGGAACTTGTCAGACTGTTTCAGAAAGTTTAGTTTTCCTCATCCTCACCCAAATAACTGCCAGTAGAACCTTGCCAGCATTATGACATCAAAAATCATTCCAACACATTTCCACAAGACCACTGGAGGCCTGGCACTGCCTGGGAAATGGAAGAAGGAAGGCAATATCCTTTGTCTTGATCATATCCAAGTATTCAGAGATGCTTAACCCTGTGTTTGTTTTTTTCTGTTTTTGTATTATTTCGTATAGCAATAATGTAACATTGTGTTCATTATTTAATTATAATCAGTCAAATAATTATTATAATTAATCAATATAATTCCAACATATTGATTGATTTTTATCTTAGTTGGGCCCATCAAATAAAAATGTAATGAGATAAAATGGCATTACATTGATGATTTTTATTAGCACTTCTTTTATTAACAGAATAAGTTCCAATATATAATAATTTATATTAATTATTTATGTATTTTGTTCACATTTTTGCCTGGTTTTTACTTGTTGGCTTTCCACATGTGATTGGTTCTCTATTACCCACAATTAATCTGTTCTCAATGCAGTTAACATGGAGATGTTTCTAACACATTATCGCACTGTAGTGCCTGCCACCGGGCTTAATGCCTTTATTATTTTTCCTCACAGTTAAAATAAAATCCAAAAATCATGATATGAAGGCTCTCATTATGCCATTCCATTGAAATCTTTCCCTATCTCATACTTGCCCAAACTTACCAGTTCTGCTCCTCATATTAGCCTTGTTTCAGTTACTGAAATATGCCAATGCACATGCATTACTTTTCTCACTTTGCTTCTAATCATAAAATCTGCCTTTTTGTCCTTGGACTGTGCTATGGACTAAATGTTTGTGTCCCCTCACCCCCCATGTTATTGTATTTGGAGACAAAATCCTTGTGGGTGGAATTTAAGGTTAAATGAAATTTTAAGAGTGGAACCCTGATCCAGTAACATTAGAGGCCTGATAAGAAGAGACACCAGAGTGCTCTCTTTCATTCTCTTTCTCTCTGTGTACAAGCACAGAGAAAAGGAAGACACTGCAGGGTGGTCATCTTCAAACCAGGAAGAGAGATCTCACTGGAAACTGAAGGGGTCAGAACCTTGATCTTCAACTTCTGGCTTCCAGAATTTTAAAACGTTTCTTTTGTTTAATTTTTAGTATTTTGCTATGGTAGACTGAACAAACTAACACATTTTGGCACTATAACATGAGGTACTGTTATAACAAATACCTAAAAATGGAGAAGCAGCTTTAGAACAGGCTAATGTGTAGAGGGTTGAGGAGTTTTGAGATGAATACTAGAAAAAGCCTAGATTGCTGTGAAGGTACTATTGGTTGAACAGTGTTTTGTTCAATGTGTTAAAATGTGCTCATTAAAGGCAATTCTGGTGACAGCTCATAAAGAAAAGAGAAGAGCTGAGTAGAAATCCTCCATCATTAGAGAATATGTAAATAGTCATCAACAGAATGTTCGTGGAAATATGGCCATTAAAGGCCATTCTGTGATGTGTCAGACAGAAATGAGAAACAGGTTATTGGAAACTGAAAGAAAGGTAATCCTTGTTATTAAAGTGGCTAAGGATATGTCTCACTTGTGTTCTAGTATTTAGGGCAGAAGGAAATTATGAATGATGTAATTGGATACTTAACTGGGAAAATTTCTAAGCAAAATTCTGAAGGTGTGACATAGATCCTCCTGATTGCACACAATCGAAGAAGGAATTGTTACACAAAAAGGAACCAGAAGTTGAAAGTTTATAAAATTCTCCATGTGCCCATCTTGCAAAACATGAGAAAGTATGTACTCAAGAGAACACCAAGGCTGTGGCTGGATTATCACTTCTTAAAGAGATTATGGGATTGTATGAACAGAAACACTGCCAGTTTGAGCTGAAGGGGACAGACACAAGATAGTTGAAAAAGGCTGTAGGACTTAATATTCTGCAGCATGGGGCCATATAGCTATTTGGCTATGAGCATGGTTTATCTATCAAAAAAGGGTAATAATGACCCCAAAAGTGATTCAGAGATCAACAGGGCTGCCATCACCACTACAGGTCCAGGGACCAAGGCTGTCTCTACTTCACTTTCAAAGGGTGTGGCCACTAACAAGGCTTCAACAAGCCAGGCTGCTACTAACTTGAGCCTTGGGACACCTGGAGTCTTGAAGACAAGGCTGACTGGTGCATTTGGGGTGAGACCCTGCCTGGAAGAACCTTAGTGGAGGGATTCCTGCCTGGCAGAACTGTATGCATAGGGTACAGCTTCAGTGAGTCCAGAAGGTAGGTATCAAGCCAAACAAGGTTATTCTTGAGACTTAAGACCTAATATCATTTGCCTTGTTACGTTTTGGACTTGCTAGGGATCCATAGTGCCTTTCTTCTTTCCTAATTCTCCCTTTTGGACCGGGAATATCTATCCTTTGCCTATCCAAGAATTGCATTCAGGAAGCCCATACCTTGTCTGGTTTCACAGGTTTACAGCTAGACAGGAAGTCTGCTTCAGGATGAATTCGTACCTTGAGTCTCACTGATACCTGATTTGGATGATATTTACATGAGTCTTTAGATTTTAGACTACTGAGTTGATACTAGACTGAGTTAAAACTTTTGGGGCTTGAGATGGAGTGAATGTATTTCATATGTAAGAAGGAAACATACATTTTGGAGGCTTAGATGTAAAAAGTTAGAGACTGAATGTTTATGTTCTCCCACAATTTATATGTTGAAGCCCTAACTGTAGATATGACTGCATGTGGACATAGAGCCTTACAGAAGTAATCAATATTAAAAAAAAGTAATGAGAATGGAGCTTTGATCCAGTAGAATTAGTGTGCTTATAAGAAGAAACACCAGAGATGGGGGCTTGGGTGGCTCAGTTGGTTGAGCATCCGACTCTTGATTTTAGCTCAGGTCATGATCCCTGTGTCGGGCTCCATGCTCAACATAGAGCCTGCTTAAGATTGTTTCTCTCTCTCTCTCTCTCTCTCTCTCTCTCTCTCTCTGCTCCTCTTCTCAGCTTGCACTCTCTCTTTCTCTCTAAGTAAGTAAGTAAGTAAGTAAGTAAATACATACAAGAAGAGACACCAGAGAGGTTTCCCTGTCTCTTCATGTGAACAGAGGAAAGGCCATGTGATGATATAGCATCTCTGTTGTCAATGACATCTAATGTGTGGTATTTAGTTATGCCAGCCTAAGCAGATTAATGCAGTCTGTGACGTAAGTATCATCTCCTCATGAGGCAACCAATGATAACCTTTAAAAGTACAACTTCTCCCCTTCAACGCACATACACACACAGACACACTCACCAAAGTTGACTACTCTGATTCTTTTATAGCACTGGTAATTATTAGGATTTGGATTTTAAAACAGTTTTAGCTTCCCTCAGCGCAGAGCCTGACACAGGGCTCGGACCCACAAACTGCGAGGTCATGACCTGAGACAAACTGGGACACCTAACTGACTGAGCCACACTTAACTGGCTGAGCCACCCAGGCACCCCTAGATTTTTTTTAACTTTTTTTTGACGTTTATTCATTTTCAAGAGAGAGAAAGAGAGAGAGAGAGAGACAGAGACAGAGACAGAGAGAGACGGAGCTTAAGCGGGGGTGGGCAGAAGAGAAGGAGACAATCCAAAGCAGGCTCCAGGCTCTGAGCTGTCAGCACAGAACCTGACGGGGGGCTCAAACCCACAAACTGTAAGATCGTGACTGGAACCAAAGTTGCACGCTTAACCGACTGATCCACCAGGGCGCCCCTAGATTTTTTTTTTTTTAATTTTCAGTTGTATTTTATTTGTCTTTTACCTAGACTGCCACATACAAAAATCATTTTTGTTTCACTCATGTTTTTTTGCACCCAGATTTAGGACAGTGCTGTGTACATAAAGCTGCTTAGTAAATATTTCCTAGTAATTTACATAGCTAATATTTATTGACTTACTATTTACCAGGTACTGCCTAACACTTTACAAGCTTTCTCATATTTATTTTTCTAAGAACAATGTTGTACAGGTTAGTTTTTAGGATTCAGAAGAAATTATGTATTTAGCCCAGGAATAAAAGTTAGTGTCAAAGAAGCTATTATTCAAAAATGTAGTCAGCCTCCAAATCGCTCACTCTCAACCATGACAGGATGTTTTCTTTTTTCCTCAGTAATGAGTGATTTGAATAATGAGTATCATCTTACTGACACCATTAGTTGAAAATCTTGTTCCACAGGTCCCCCAGATTTTTATATTCTAGTTTACTATGACCTTTTTAATGAATTTTGTTTTACATAAGTGGTATATATACTCAATTAAAAAATTCAAATAGATCCCAAAAGCTGGTAATGAAGGATAGACTTTATCCCACTATTACTAGTACTCCCTAATTCATTCCTTTGTTGTTTGTTAAGCTGTGACTTCTTATATTTACCTGTGTACACATAAAATTTATATTAAAATGCTATCTTGAGATATATAATTTTCTATTACAGTGTATAAGATTTAGATCTCTAACACCAAACCCCCCACCTTTGGTCTCTCTCTACTCCGCTCCTACAATAAGCTCATATCACAATATTTGGTTAAATAAATACTCACTATACATTACTATGTAGTTACAATTACTAGTCAATGCTAAGCCAAGTATTATATATATGTAAGCACGTTTAAGAAAATCTTAGCTTTTCTGAAGTGAATAGCCCCCCATTTTAAAATTTTGTATTGTTTTCTATAAATATTGCTCCTTTTTCTGAAGCAGTCCATTACATCCTAAAGAGTCTCTCCTCCTGAAACCAATATTGCATTAACTAAATAAAATTTAAATTAAAAAATAAAAATAAATAAAGGTCTCTCAATGGCATTGTCTACATGCCCAAACCAATCAAAATATCAATAATTCATTATTTTCAAGGTAACCATCATCCTAAAGCTCTCCTTCTGCACCCACCCCCATTTTGTGGTTGTTCTTCATGCCTGCTATACAACTCTTCCTCAGACTTCCTTTCACTATCATCCTCTGGCTAAAATTAACCCTTGATCCTCTCTCTATATTTTTTTGGAATCAAAGTCTTCTTTTCTTGGTGTACTCTCTAGACTTTTGGGGAGCAGAGTCTCCAGTAGTTTCCATAAAAGGCATAGGAGATAGTATGTTGATGAGATGTATGTCTACAAAGCAAACTATTTGTTCTACCATAATACAATATGCTTATTTTGTTTTGATATAGAACAAAGATATTACTCTTTTGCCTTCTAACTTCCATGTACTATTGAAAATCTTAATGCAGTTCAGCTTGATCTTACCTTCAACCATTGTGCCCTGAAATTTTATAATGTTGTTTTACTTTGAGCGTTTTTTTTTAAATTTTTTCTGCATACCTGATAAGCTTATTAATGTGGAAATTCATGTCTTTCAATTCTGAGAAGAAATATTTCATTGTCTATGATGTATGTCTTTCCTCAGTCTAATTCTTTTGTTACCTATTCATGTTAAAAAGAAGCAAAGTGCTTAATGGACTTTCTGTTTGCATTGGCAGAATTTGTCCATCAGTATGTATATCAGTTTTCATTTCTTATTGTCATATAGGAAATGACTACAAACTTAGAAGCTTAAACAAAACAAAGCAAAACAAACAAACAAACAAACAAACCCATTTATAATATCACAGTTCTGTAGGTGGGAAGTGTGGACAAGACTCAGGTGGTTTTTCTGCTCAAGGTTTCACAAGGCTGAAATTAAAATGTTGGCTGGACTGCATTCTTGACTAGGGAAGAATCTATTTCCAAGCTCATTCAGGGTGTTGGCACAATTTATTGTATAAATTCTCATGGTTACAATACTGAGAGTCACTTTTTTTTTTTTTTTTTTTTTTTTTTTTTTTTTTGCTGGCCAGGGGTTGCTTTCGGGTCCTAAAATCTGCTTGCAGGTCTGAGTTATAGGGCCCTCTCCACAACATGGCACTTTGCCACTCCAAGGCCAAAAGGAGCACGTCCGCTGCTGTTTGAAGTCTATTTTGAGAGCTCACCTATTTTTGTTAGGCCCCCAGGATAACCTTCCCTTTTATTAACTGAGGCAACTGGTTACACACCTTAATTACATCTGAAAACCCTTCCACCTTTATCAAATAAGGTGACATTATAACTGGAGTGATATCCCAAAACATTTACAGGTCCTTCCCATGCTCAGAAAAGGGAATTACATAAGACTATGGTTCACTGTGAGCCATCTTAGAATTCTGCTTATGGTGGTGTGGATCACAGCATAGTGATCCAACAATCAAGGGCATTTATTTCACTGTAGAACTGTAGATTCCACTGAGAATATTCTTTCTTTGTACTGATTACAGGATGGAATCATTCAATGATGCCTCTTGGGAAGTGGGGGTTGTAAATCTAATTTTAAAAATTCTGGGAGACCATCAGGATACTGAGGCTGGATTCCTGCTGATCACCCAGTAGACTTCCATTTTGCCAACCTCATTTAAATCTGGCACTCCTTTCCACAGCTGTGCCTCATGTACCAGTATCTACTGTCCCCACGTAGAGTGAGCCATCTGTCTTTTGCCAAAATGACAAGAGATGTTTTGGTTTGTTTGATATGGTTAGGAGTGGGAAAGTACATTCTGGATTCAAAGTTCGACTTTGACTGACTTTCAATTATCCATCCACCTGTTTTCAGGCCCATCTATATTCTGTCCTACATCACTTGTCTGTCTGTCTTACAGCTTTCAAATTGTGTTACCAGCCTCCATTGGTTATGACGTTCTTTCTCCTCTTTTAATCCTGTGTTAAGTAACTATTACCGTGTAAGAAACTTGATCGAATTTTAGCATATTAAAACAGCAAGAATTTATCATCTCAGTCTGTGAGGTCAAAAATTCAGAAATAGCTTAACTGGGTAGTTTTGGCTCAGTGTGTTTCTGAGATTGTGGTCTAGATGTCCAGCAGTGCCACTGTCATGTTAACTGGGGCTGGAGAATCTGATTTTAGCTAACATGGTTTTTGGCAGGAAACCCCAAGACCTCAGTGGCTATTCATTCACAAAGAGCCTCAGTTCCTGGCTGCATGGCCTCTCACTAGGCAGCTTGAATGTCCCCTACAACCTGACAAACAGCTTTCCTCAAAGCAAGTGATCCTTTAGTGTGGTTTGGGGAGGTAGGAAAGATGAATCCATATGTTAATAGAGTGAAGTCTGGGGGCACCTCGGTGGCTCAGATGGTTAAGCTTCTGACATCAGCTCAGGTCATGATCTCCTGGTCCATAAGTTCAAGCCCCACGTCAGGCTCTGTGCTGACAACTCAGAGCCTGGAACCTGCTTCAGATTCTGTGTCTTCCTCTCTCTCTGCCCCTCCCCTGCTCATGCTCTGTCTCTCTCACTCTCAAAAGTGAATAAATGTTAAAAAGGCTTTTTAATAAAAAAATATATTGAAGTCTGGACCAAAAATAAATAAATTCCATTAAATTGTTTCTTTTTTCTTGTTGTTATTTTAAATGTCATCTCCCCATTTGTCTTATGTGTCTATAAAGTTCTACGGTCTTGGAAAATCAACATTAATAATGAAAAATCATAAATATCAATATCAAATCAAACATCTAGCCATATTTATCTATGTAGTAAATAGTCTTGTGAATTTTTTATCTGCCTTCTAAAGTTTCCCAAACGTATATGCTGATCTAACATATTATATCACTTTTAAAACACAATGTTTCTTGGGGCGCCTGGGTGGCTCAATCACTTAAGCATCTGACTTCGGCCCAGGTCATCATCTCACGGTTTGTAGATTCAAGCCCTGGGTCAGGCTCTGTGCTGACAGTGTTGAGCCCGCTTTGGATTCTCACTCTGTGTCTCAAAAATAAATAAACTTTAAAATATATATTAATTAAAAACATAAAATGCAAGGAGGAAGAAAAATGAAGCTAATAAGAGAAGAAACTAATTTAAGTACTATTATAAAAAGAATTTTAAAGAGACTTGTGGGAGCCCTTAAGAAAAAGGAGAATTAAATAAGAGAAGTTTGAGCTGGTACAGCAGAGGAACAGAGTCTTGCAGTAAAAATACTAAGTCTAAGCAGCTTGCCGTGGTATCATAAAAATCAGGGGGTCTCGAGGTCAACTGGAGGGTACATGTCCACAATAAAGCCATTCAGACTCAGTTCTGTGTTGTCGTTATTGTTGTTTTCTGATGTTTGTTTATTTTTGAGAGATAGACAGAGAGGCAGAGAGAGAGAGACAGAGTGCAAGCTGGGGTAGGCCAGAAAGAGAGGGTGCCACAGAATCTGAGGCAGGCTCCAGGCTCTGAGCTGCCAGCACAGAGACTGATGGGGGGCTCAAACTCACAAGCTTTGAGATATGACCTGAGTCCAAGTTGGATGCCTAACCGATTGAGCCACCCAGGCGCCCCATGACTTAATTCTGTTTTTAAAAATGGGAGCTAATTAATATTTTTTTCTAAACTACATTCTTAAAAATGCTAATTTATGAGACTGACGTGGATTTTTTTGAGGAAGAGTTTTCAAGTGAGTAAGCCCAAATTTGAGGGAACTGGCAGTACTATAATATAGTTGAGACATAAAATTTGATGAGAAGATAAATGCCTGGAAAGGTCATGTGTGCCTTCTATGCTGTGCTAAGGAGTCTGATAGGTGTCTTAAAAATAGAAGTCATTGAACATGTTCTAGAAGGATAGCATGATTGAATTTGAATCTAGAACATTCACTCTTGGAACAGTTTTGAGATGAGTTTGGAAGATACTGATTTTAAGAAAGCTGTGAAATAATCTGGCCGATATTATGACCAGAGTCACAAAAGTAACAGTGGACATGGGGAGAGATTAAGAATGAATTCAGACGCTAATGAAGAGGTAGCAGGCAGCCTGGGCATGATGTAAGGAACCCTTTAGGATTATGTGAATAAGATTTTAAATTGGCTCCCAGATTTCTTGTTGCAGAAACTAGGTGGTTGGAATCATTCCCAACAGATATACAGGAAGAGGGGTACATGAGGAAGGATGGATGACAAGTTCACAAATAACAAGACGTGGACACCAAATATGTTTATCGTGTAAAAGTTTAATTTCAGCTTTCTCTTTACCTTATTATGATGCAAAAGAAAATTGGCATAGTGTTCAGCTTAAGCAATTTTCAGCATTACCTTGGCACCAGCTTCTCCCACTGGCGTTCTTTAAATTTGCCCTGGCTTCAGCACCAATATTTCCAGGATATACTTGGCAGTCGCAGAATCTAGGTGTCAAATTGTAAAATTATTCTGTTCCATACTCTCTTTTAAATAAACGATTTTTCCAAGCTAACTTTACTTCCTATTTCGTGATTTAAAGTGAATTTCTGAGAAATGTTTTTCATAGAAAAGTGTTGATTACTGACATTCAGAAGTTCCACTATTTTTCTGGTGACTTTGCCCATTTCACGCACCTCAGTCACACTCTTATGTCCACTACTCAATCCACTGAAAAGTTAGCCCTTTCAAAAATAGCGCTATGCACCTGAAAGCCACTCTCTTGGATGCATCACCTCAATGCTCGTTCATTTTGCATTGGAAACAGATTTTACATGTGAAAACAGATTTCGAAACAGGGAGTTCTGTGCAGAATGCTTACAGGGGAATACTGTTTACAGACATACCTGTCAGGAAGGACTAGACAGGAGGACTATTACAAAGCTTTGCAACCAAGACAGCGAATCCTACACGAAGCTCTGTATATGGGATGGACCTTCAGTGTGGTTCCAAGTTGAGGCAAAGGACCAGGCCTTTCTAACCCCACATCAGCCAATCTTCTGGTCACTCCTGGAAAAATGAATGACCCTGAAGGAAACAGTTTCCTGTGACTAAGGTGATTTGCAGAGAGAAACACAACTGTGAATAATCAGCTATCAAGATTATATGTTTGGCAGCTGGAGGATAGGTGCCTTGAGGCTGAACAAGGGATCTGGGTGAAATACCACAGAATCTGCCACCTGATCCTTCGTAACATTTCTGAACTCCCATCTCTTCCCAGAACCTAATTCTCATTCTTTGAAATCTCATGGAGCAGGTGGAACTTTCTGGTCCAATTATATCTTTCCTTTCATCTGTATAATATATTAGATTACTGTTTATTCATATTTTGGCTTCTGGGTTTCCTTTTCTTCTCTCTTATTCTGTATGTTTAGATCCAAAACATTGCCAGAAAGTGGCCAGATCTAAATGGAATGTGAATGGAATTACACATAATGTTGAATATGAACATTCACTATTCTTCAAAGAACTATGTAATACTAGAATATAAAAATCTAAACAAAATGTATGGAAATAAAAATCTGAGAAAACTTAAAGAAGCATATGAACACCAGATCAATCCCTAGAGAAAAAAAGTCTCTTTCCTTTCTTTATTTTCTTTTCTAAACTGATCCAAAATGATTAACTAAGTTGGCTTAGATCACCTATTTAGTTAGTTAGAACTAGTTTTGTGTTGTCCTCTTTGCATAATAATGAAAATGTTAATAATTGATAAATATACAATACTGGGTGAAACAAAATGTCTCAAGATTTCAAGCTAATTTTATGAGATAGTTTTAAGTGAAAAATACCTGATTTTTCCCCTGTTATGAAAGGAAAACATTTAGTCTTTCACCACTAAACATCATGCTAGCTGTAAGTTTTTCATGGGTACTCTTTATCAGGTTGAGGAAATTCCTTTGTTCTTCTGGTTGGCTGAGAGTTTTTATTATGAATATATGTTTATTTTTTTGAAATACTTTAACTGCATCTACTGAGATGATGTTATATATATATTTTTAATTTTCTAGTCAGTTTATATTGTGAATTACCTTGATTACAAATTTACACAAACTTTATATTCTTAGAATAATCTGATCATGATATGTATCCCTTTTATATAAATTGCCATATTAAATTTGCTAAACTATGTTTAAGGATTTTTCATCTGTATGCATGAGGTGAGAAGTGTTTAATCCTCTTCTATATTCTTAATGTATTTAAAAAAAATTATATATACATATATATATATATATATATATATATATATATATATATATATATTTAAATGTGTGTTGAATTCATCATTCAGTGTATTTGGATCTGGACTTTTATTTGTGAAAATATTTTAAACTATTAATGCAATTTTAAAAAGTAGATATAGAGCTATTTAGGTATCTATTTCTTTTTGTATGAAATCTGGTAAGTTGGTATCTTTCAAGGAGTTTTTTCTATGTCATCTGTCAAATCTGTTGGTATAAATTTGTTCATAATATTTCCCTATCATACTTTTAATGTACATAAGATCTGTAGTGATGTCTCTTTCATTACTAATATTGAAAATATGTATCTTCTTCCCTTTTGTAATTCAGATAAGTTAGAACTTTATCAATTTTACTGATCTTAAAAAAACAGGTTATTCATTTAATCTTTGTTTTTTGTTTCATTAATTTCAATTTTGATAGTTCTTATTTTATTCTTTCCACATATGATGGATATACTTTGATTCACTTTTTCAAAGTCTTTGTAGATGGAAGCTAAGATAATTTGAGTTTTTTGGGTTTTTTTCATGTAGGCATTTTAATACCATGATTTTCCCTTTATGAATCTTTTTAGCTGCATCTCATTAATTCTGATATGTTGTATTTTCACTTTAACTTTCTTTGTGTATTTTCAGTGTCCATGGTTATTTAGAAATATATTATTTAGGGGTGTACATGTGGCTCAGTTGGTTAAGGGTCTGACTCTTGATTTCAGCTCAAGTCATGATCTCACGGTTTGTAAGTTCGAGTCCCATATCAGGCTTTGTGATGACAGCTCAGAGCCTGGAGCCTACTTCAGATTCTATGTCTCCCCTTCTCTATGCCCCTCCCCCACTTGTGCTCTGTCTCTGTTTCAAAAATAAATAGTCATAAAAAATAAATATATTATTTAATTTCCACATATTTGGTGATTTTCCATTGCTTCTCTTACTGACTTTTAGCATAATTATGTTGTAGTCGGAGTTCATACTTTGTATAATTTCACTACTCTTTATTAAGATTTTTTATCTTACAAAATATAGTTTATCTTAGCGACTGTCCAATTTATACTTGAAAAGAATGTATATTATGCTGCTATTAGGTGGAGTAGTCAATTTACATACCTAAATAGCCCTAGTGCTACTCAAATATGTATACACTTAATGATGTTTTATCTACTCTTTCTTTAAATTAATGAGAGGATTTTGTATTTGTCCTTGAAGTTTTATCAGTTTCTTTTACATATTTTGAAGCAATTAGATATGTATATATCTAAGACTGAGTCTTCATTTTGATGAATCAAATGTAGATTAAACAGATAAAAAAAGATTTTATCTTTTGAAATATTCCTTGTTAATAACCCTACTTTGAACTTATATGTGGCTTTTAAATTAGTTAATAGAAAGCAAAATATATGCTATTTAATTGTCTTTTATAATTACATAATTACCTTCACTGGTGCTCTATATTTGTTCATGTTAATTAGTATTACTGTGTGGAGTCATTTGCTTTCTGCCCAAAGCACTTCCTTTACTATTCATCTGCTAGTTATAAATCTCTCTCTCTCTCTTTTTTGTTTTGTTTTGCTTTGCTTTGTTTTGTTTTGTTTTGCTTTTATCTGGGAGACTCTTTATTTCACCTTAATTTTAAATGATAGATTTGCTGGATACAGGCTTCTTGGCTGATAGGGGTGTGTGTGTGTGTGTGTGTGTGTGTGCATGTGAACTTTAAATACATTATCTCCCTGCCTTCTGGTGTCAGGTTTTCCCTGAGGAGAAGTCAGCTATTAGTCTTCCTGGGATTACTTTGGAGACAATATGCTGTATTTCTTTTGTTGCTTTCAAGATTTCCATCATGTCTTTTACTATCAGCAATTTTTCTATGATGTGTCTTTGCAGGTCTCTTTATTTTGATCCTACTTGGAGTTTATGGGGCTTCCTGGATGTTTAAGTTATTATTTTTCAATAAGTTTTGGAAGTGTTCAACCATTATTTCTTTGAATATTTTTTCTCTAGCCTTTCCTGATACTCCCATTACACATATGTTGGTCCCTACTGTTCTTCCTTGCTTTTTTTTTTTCATTTTTTACTTTTTATTCTTTGGCTTGAATAATCTTAATTTAATTTCAAGTTTGCTAATTATTTATTTCACCAGTTCAAATCTACTATTGAGTCTCTCCAGTGATTTTTTTAAATTTCAGTTATTGAACTCTTCAACTCTAGTATGTACATTTAATTTTTTTATAATTTCTATTTCTTTAGTGATATTCTTTATTTGATGCAGTAGTGTCCTCATAACTTCCTTTATTTCTTTAATCATACTTTCCTTTACTTCTGTGAACATGCTTTTAATGACTACTTTACAATCTTTTTGTGTTAAATGTGACATCTTGCTCTCACAGACGATTTCTCTCACCTGCTTGTATTTATTTTATTTTTTTCACATTGTATGGGTACACGTTCCTTTCCTATTTCTTTGCCTGTCTCATATTTTGTTGTTGAAACCTGGACATGTTAGATAATATATTGAGGGACCCCTAGGTACTCTCTGGGTACTCTCCTTCCTCCTGAACTTATTCTTATAATTTGTTTAATTCTTTAGTGACTGACTGGATTCTTTCACTGAAGTCTTTCCATGTCTTCTACCCCACAGTATTAGGCTTCTGATGTTGGCTCTCAGAGTCACATCTTTGAGTATGCCCACAGTCACTATGGCATGACAGTGTCTCTGGTAAGGCTCTCCTCCACTCTTTCCCTGACCATACCTGTCTGTGAAATTGCACTAATTGCCTTGGTGGTTTGTCTACTGTTTCCAGTAAAGCCCTGGAACAAAATTACTCTTCATACAAATCGAGTCAAATTTGTCTCCCTTGAGGAAATAGTTTCAGAGGTCATCATCTGATATTTGTTCCAAGTGCTCCTCTCAGCTTATTTCAGGTTCCTCCTGGAAACTAGTGGACTTACAGTATAACCTGTGTCTTCATTAGAACCATCAATCTCCTCCCAATTGCTTTTCATTAAAATCTCAACTGCTCTTGAGAGTGCCCTTAGGTTTAAACTTTCCCTACTCTGTTGCAACGAAGTCAGTTTCTTTGGGAAGAGATTAGAAACTATCTGTATTTACTAATTTATTATTTATTTATAAGTTTATTTCTTTACCATGAGAGAAAGAGAGCACAAGCTGGGGAAGGGAAAAGAGAGAGGGAGGGAGAGAACTCCAAGCGGGCTCCATGCTGTCAAGGCAAATCCTGACACAAGGCTCAAACCCACGAACCCTGAGACCATGACCGGAGTCAAAATCAAGAGATGCTTAACATAGTGAGCTGCCCAGGAGCCTCTCCCCCCCAACTTTTTTTTAGGAAATGCTTCACATCTTGCTTTTCCCCAAGGTAAAATCTCTGAAGCACTAATCTGGAGTTGGGGATGACACAACGGAAAGCTTCCTCTCAGCAACATCTTTCTTGTAGGAGCTGAATATATATACATATATATAATTATACAATATAATATATATATATATATATATATATATATATATATATATATATATATAATACTCTTTGGCCCTAGGACTATTTCCAGAGGCTTTAAATGGTTGCTTTTAAAAAATGCTTTCCACCAATTTCACTGAATTGGTCAGTAGAATTTCTCACATTCTTATGCTAGAAATCAATCATTTTCCTTCTTCCTTCCTTTCTTCTCTTTTCTTTCTTTCTTTCTTTCTTTCTTTCTTTCTTTCTTTCTTTCTTTCACTTTGGAGAGAGAGAGTATGAGCAAGAGAAAGGGGAATAGTGAGAGAGAGAGAAAGAGACAGAGAGAGAGAGAGAGAGAGAGAGAGAGAGAGAGAGAGAGAGAATCTTAAGCAAGCTACATGCTCATTGTGGAGCCTGACATAGGGCTCAATCCCATGAGCCTGGGATCATGACCTGAGCTGAAACCAAAAATTGGCGCTCAACCAACTGAGCCACCCAGGCAACCCTAGAAATCAATCCTTTTATCTTTATTTTTGAAAAGTATTTTTGTCAGTATAGACATATAAGTCAATGAGCTTTCTTTCTTTGGTCACTTTAAAAATAGTATTCCTTTATTTTTCAGCTTTTGTGCTTTCTGGTAAAAAGCTTGTCATTCTTACTTTATTCCTTTGTAAGTCACAGTTCTTAGTTCTGGTGGAAGAGTTTGCCTTATCACACATTTTATCAATTTGATTATGATATTCCTAGTGTAGTTTCTTTCTTGGTTTTTCTGCTTGGAGTTTGTAGAGCTTCTTGCATCTATGAATATATACTTTTCATCAAATTTGAAAAAACAAATGCCATTATTTAATTTTTTTCCTGCCTTTCCAACTTCCCGTATTCAAATTACACAAATGTTGAATTTCTTGATAATGCCCTGGAGGAAATATGAAATTCTGTTCTTTTGGGGAATATTTTTTCTCTTTGCATCTTCACTAATCTTGTGTCTATCCAATCTGCTTTTAATCAAATTTGATGTATTTTTCATTTTATTTTGCATATTTTAAATATACAGTAATTTTTTTGAGTTCATGTTTTTTTTCTTTAGAGAGAGAGGGAGAAAAGCATGAGCAGAGGAGGGGTAGAGACAGAGGAAGAGGATCCCAAGCAGGATTCACACTGCAAGCACAGAGCCCTATGCAGGACTTTAACCCACAAACCGAGAGATCAGGCCATGAGCCAAAACAAGAGGTGGACACTCAACTGATTGAGCCACCCAGGTGCCCCTTAATCTCTAGTAGATTGAATAAGTTTTATATCTATTTCTTTATTCATTGTACAGTCTTGAACATAGGCAATAAAATTACCATAGTTATTTTAACACCTCTGTGCTAATTTTATAGTCTTAGTCATGATTTCTTTGTTATACTGATTGATTTTTCTCCTGGTTTTTGGTTATGTTCTTGTCTCTTTCCATGCTTGTTAATTTTTAAGTTGTGTATTACAACTTACTTCCTCTTTTAGATCCAGTCATTATATTCTTATATGATGAATGTTATGGATGATATATTGCAATGAGACTACAACATCTTTAAAGGTGTTTAAGTTTGTTTGTTCCTGGAGGCAGTTAAATTACTGAAACATTATTTCCAGACTCTCAAGTTTGATTTTATTCTTTGTTAGATTATATACACGCATATATATACATCATATTATATATATATATACATTAGTTATATGTTATTACTTATATAATATATTTATTAGTTTTTTTAATTAATTAGTTTTTTAATTAATATATATATATATATAATGTGTGTGTGTGTGTGTGTGTGTGTGTGTGTGTGTGTATACATCCTAGGAGCAAGGAAAAAAATATATATATATATTAGTTTTTTCCTTACTCCTAGGATTTGGCTCATATCAAAGACATATTCTTTTCTCCCAAGGCTTTAGGTGTCTACAGTCTCAACTGAATGTATAAAGAGTTCAGGGAGGTCTCTATTATCTGGTCAGACTAGAATTCTGATGTCTTTCAGCACTCCACAATCTGTGGTATTTTTCTCAGCTCTTGGCCCTACCTGCAGAAGTGACACCCTCCTGTCATTCTAATAATATTATTTTCACACATGACAATTGTCCCTTGGTCACCAAAACATGGGGACTCCTCTGCTAATTTGATACCTCCCTTTCTGCACTCTCTTCTCTACACTCTCTTACTACTTTTAACTACTTCAGCTGCCCTGAAATCCAATATTCTGCCTCAGCTCCATGAGATTGTTGTGCACTGACTGGACTTGAATTTACTGTACTATGGTAGAGAACGTCTACCATCGAAAACCGATAGTGGGGCTTTGGTAGTGGGGTAGTGAGTATGGGGCCTATCTTGCTTAGTCTCTTTTTCTCAAAATCACAATCATTTATAGCCTGTAATCCAAAGCCTAGAAACATCTGCCTCATATCTTTTTTGCAATTTAATATCATCTAACCTGAAAAAGCAAGTTTGGTTCTCTTTAACATATATATGATGGCTATAAGAGAAATTTTGAATTATTCAATCTTAAGCAAAATTTTCTATCTTTGTCTCTCTGAAAATAAGGTGATATAAAAGAAAGATTCATAATAACTTTGAAAAAAATTATGTTTCAGCAAGTATGAAGTATTATTTATTTGTATACAAATAATATTGAACAAATATTTTATTCACAATAAGTTAATGCTCCTAGAAAAAGAACATGTGATTTAGTTTAGATTTAAATTTTAAGTCACCATCCAAATATGGCAGCTACTGTCACTATTGTAAAAAACTTAACATATTTATATTAACTAAATATTCTAAAAATCTCCTACCCACAAAATTACCCCAGTGATGGCTTCCATTTTCCTAATACACTGCAATGTATTTTAATTATTTGAAAAGGAATGAATGACTCTAATTGCAACTACATTTTTACATTTGAAACATAAAGAATTTGTGTAAAGGTAAAATATTTGTGCTTTTTTTAGCATTGGGCAAACTGGCAAATCATTTTTATATCACATTGGTTCTTTTCTAGGCATTTTCCACTATTTGAACCGTGAGGCAACCTGTATTCCTCATTTATACACTAGTAATGTGAAAATCATTATTACAGATGAAGAACTCATAGAAAATGAATAGACACAATGGTGTAAGAATAACCACTACTTATAGAAGAACATTAAGTATGCTAACAGAGTGCTCCTTTTTTTTAAAATATAATTTGAGGGCAAGTACTGCATTTCTCAGTATATTCCCAAAACTAAGTGGCAGTTTGATAAGAGTTGAATTAAAGTAAAGGTCAAGTAATGATGACAAGATTCTTTCCATTTCACTTTGCCCCAATTTGACATAAGCTGCGATTTATGCGATGCCACCAACCATCCATCAATCACCCATGCAATGCCAAATAAAGGGATGAGATGGCTAAGTAAATATATCTTTTAAAAAATACAGGGAGAAAAAAGAAATAAAATCAGCTACTAGGCTTTACATGGATAGGGCATAGCCCAAATAAATACTCTTATTTAAGCACTTGCATTTTAAGGACATAAAGCATTGATGATTTTTCTTTTCCTGCATAATACATTAACTGTTTTAGTCTCAGAGTGGTTCTGTTAACATAGTACAATTTCAATTAATTTCATCCTAAGAAGATCTGAAAGAGTCTTTTTTTTAAATGTTTATTTATGTTTGAGAGAGAGACAGAGTGCAAGTGGGGGATGGGCAGGGAGAGGAGGATGCAGAGGACCCTAAGGGAGCTCTGTGCTGACAGCAAAAACCCTAGGAGGAGCTTGAACTCACTAACCCTGAGATCGTGAACTGAGCCTAAATCAGGCACTTAACCAGCTGAGCCACTAAGGCACTCCTACAGTTTTTTTTTTTTTATCTTTGAATAGTTCTTATCTTATTGGTAGGCCCTGAATAGGCATGCTATAAACATTACAGGCTTCATAATATTTTATGAATATGTTATGAATATTTCATGAATAATATTTTATGAATATGAATATCTTTGTTGTCAGAGAAAGCCAGTTTGGATGAGAT
This sequence comes from Neofelis nebulosa, assembly GCF_028018385.1. Classification (NCBI taxonomy): domain Eukaryota; kingdom Metazoa; phylum Chordata; class Mammalia; order Carnivora; family Felidae; genus Neofelis; species Neofelis nebulosa. The sequence continues at coordinate 90,519,292 of NC_080784.1, read as the reverse complement.
GAGGTTAATGATAACAGCAACAATTTAAAAATCAAATAATGTTTTTGAACATATACTATATACCCAAAATACTTTCAAGAAACACACAACTTAAAATTTCTAAAAGGAAGATGCTATTCTTATGTATAATGCACCTTCTTAATTTCTAGAATTTCTTGGGTTTCTGGAGTGAAACTAAGAACGTTATGATGAACGATTGTTTTAAATGTCTTCCTTCCAGGTGACAACAGATAGACTTAACTAAGTGCAGACTGTCCCAATGTACAATGGTTCAACTTACAATTTTTCTACTTTCAATGATGAAACGGCAATATGCATTCAATAGAAACCGTACTTCAAATTTTGCATTTTGATCTTTTCTTGGGCCAGTGATATGCCCTATGAGACTCTCTCAAGATGCTAGGCAACAGTAGTGAGCTGCAATCCCCAGTCAGCTATGCAATCACGAGGGTAAATAACCTATACACTTACAATCATTCTGTGCCCATATCACCTTTCAGTACAGTTTCAATCAACTATATGAGATACCCGACTCTTTTTTATAAATAGGCTTTGTGTTAGATAACTTCACACAACTGAAGGCTAATGTCAGGATTCCAACCACAATTTAAGGTAGAGGAAGCTATGCTACAATGTTCAGTAGATTGGGTGTAGTAAATGCATTTTCAACTTATGACATTTTCAACTTAATGATGTGTTTACTGAGACTTAACCCCATCATACATCAAGGAAAGTCCTTAATCATGTTGGTACAGACTCAGGGAAGATACAAGTTGTCATGAAGAAACAAACAAAAAAAATTATAAGATAAAAACAATGGAGAAGATGAACAGGGCAATAAAAATCTTGCATCAAACCTTACTCATTAAGATCCATATTCCCATGTAGAGAGGAAAAATTGTAAGTTAGTCTCACAAACATAGGGTGATTTTGTACACATATAACTTACACTTCTACTCATCTTTAAGTTTAAACTAAAACTACATAAAACTTCACTGCAGTATCTTTTATTTTTTTCCCAAATTCTTTTGGTTAACGTTATAATATTTGATGCTAAAATTTATCTACTTAGTATAATTGAAAAGATAAGTGCATATGCCTGATGGATCCACAGAAAATTGCAATCCAGTACTGGGTGGCCAAACACAACAGCATAGAGAATCTTATAGGTTCCTTCTATACCTAGGTAATGAAGGAAATCCAGTCTAGATCCCTAAAACATGCAGATGCTGACCTGGGACACAATGTGCTATAAAGCCCACAAGCACATGTGTACTCACACCAAAAATGATTTAGAAAGAGAAGATGCAGGGCACTTGGGTGGCTCAGTGGGTTAAGCATCTGACTTCAGCTCAGGTCATGATCTCAGGATTCGTGAGTTTGAGCTGCATGTCGGGCTCTGTGCTGACAGCTCAGAGCCTGGAGCCTGCTTCAGATTCTGTGTCTCCGTCTCTCTGACCCTTCCCCCTGCTCAGGTGCTCTCTCTCTCAAAAATGAGTAAACATTAAAAAAAATAAAGAGAAGATGATTTAAAACAATTTTAACAAGAAGTTTGATTTTCTCATTCATTTTAGTGGTATTTAAAAGTAGTTCAATAACACAAAACCGTATACTCTGCTTCTTTTTTAATTTTCCCAAGATCTTCTTTAAAAAAAAAGCAACGACCCTGTTTCCTCACTTATATTTCCAGGAAAAAATGAACTTATTTTAACCCAATAATATGGATGTTAACAAAGAAATGTGGAGATCCAGGAAGAAGATGGCAGAGTAGGAGGAGGCTGGACTCACCTTGTCCTGCTGATCACTTAGATTTCCACCCACATCTGCTTAAATAACCCAGAAAACCACCAGGAGACTAGCAGAACAGACTCTCCAGAACCAAAGGTAGACAAGAGGCCCACGGGAGAGGGTAAGAAGGGCGGAGAGGCGGTACGTGCTACACAGACTGGCAGGAGGAAGCCCTCTGGGCAAGGCAGAGCCCCCCAAAGTCTGGCTTGCAAAAGTGGAGGAGCCGGACTCTGTGAGTTCTGACAGTCGGCAGGACTTAACATCTGGGATGTTAAAAGTCAACACCCCTGCCCTCAGAGAGCAGGGAGGGCGAGAGGACACCAGGAAGAAGAGTTGTTGAGACCCGGAAGACAGCGTTCAGCTTGTGGGGGAACAAAGGTGCTGGAAAGCGCCATCTCCCTCTGCCATCTCCCTCTCCCATCTCCCAGCTGAAATTCCAAAGGGAACCACTTCCTGTCACCAAACTTGCTTGCACCGTGCAAACGCCCAATGCTGTGCTTCTGTAGGTCCATCCCTCCGACGGGTCTGCCTCCCTCCTGGTGCTGTGGGGCCCCTCCTGCAGGGGACCACCATGGCAAAGCTAGCTAAGCCTGCCCCTCCCGCCCCTGTGCACCTTGCAGATCCACCCCGGCTAATACATCAGATCCCATCGAAGCAGCACCACAAGCCTGGCAGTTTGCAAGTAGCCCAGACAGGGGCCACACCACTCCACAGTGAGTCCTGCCCCTGGGAGAGGGGGAGATAAGGTACACACCAGTCTGTCTGTGGCCCCAGCGGTGGGCTGGGGACAGACATCGGGTCTGACTGCGGCCCCACCCACCAACACAAGTTACTCCAGACAGCACAAGGGAAGTGCCCTGTGGTTTCAAGCCACTGAAGGGACTACCCAAAATAACAAAATGGAAGAATTCTCCTCAAAAGAAACTCCAGGAAGTAGCGACAGCGAACAAATTGATCAAAAATGATTTAAACAATATAATGGAACAAGAATTTAGAATAATGGTCATAAAATTAATTGCTGGGCTTGAAAAAAAAGCATAGAGGACAGCAGAGAATCTCTTGCTACAGAGATCAAGGGACTAGGAAATGTCATGAAGAGCTAAAAACTGCTATAAATGAAGTGCAAAATAAAATGGAGGCGGCCATAGCATGGATTGAAAAGGCAGAGGAGAGAATAGGTGAATTAGAAGATAAAATTATGGAAAAAGAGGAAGCTGAGAAAAAGAGAGATAAAAAAATCCAGGTGTATGAGGGGAGAATTAGAGAACTAAGTGACACAATCAAACGGAACAATATCTGTATAATAGGAATTCCAGAAGAAGAAGAAGATAGAGATAGGGGCTGAAGGTGTACTTCAACAAATCATAGCTGAGAACTTCCCTGATCTGGGGAAGGAAAAAGGCATTGAAATCCAAGAAGCACAGATAACTCCCTTCAGACGTAACTTGAATCAATTTTCTGCATGAAATATCAGAGTGAAACTGGCAAAATACAAGGATAAAGAGTGAATTCTGAAAGCAGCTAGGGATAAAAACACTCTAACCAACAAAAGGAGACCCGTAAGACTAGTGGCAGACCTATCTACTGAAACTTGGCAGGCCAGAAAGGAATGGCAGAAAATCTTCAATGTGATGAACAGAAAAAAATATGCGGCCAAGAATCCTTTATCCAGCAAGTCTGTCATTCAGAATAGAAGGAGAGATAAAGGTCTTTCCAAACAAACAAAAACTGAAGGAACTCATCACCACTAAACCAGCCCTACAAGAGATCCTAAGGGAGATTCTGTGAGTGAAATGTTGCAAGGACCACGAAGTACCAGAGACATCACTACAAGCATGAAAACTACAGACATCACAATGACACTAAACCATATCTTTCAATAACAACAATGAACGTAAATGGACTAAATGCTCCAACCAAAAGACGTAGGGTATCAAAATGGATTAAAAAAACAAGACCCATCTATTTGCTGTCTAAAAGAGACTCATTTTAGACCTGAGGACAACTTTGCATTGAAAGTGAGGGGATGGAAAACTATCATGCTACTGGAAGTCAAAAGAAAGCTGGAGTAGCCATACTTATATCAGACAAAATAGACCTTAAAGGCTGTAACAAGAGATGAAGAAGTGCATTATATAATAATTATAGGGTCTATCTATCAGGAAGAGATAACAATTATAAATGTCTATGTGCCGAATACAGGAGCCTCCAAATATATAAAACAATTAATCACAAACATAAGCAACCCTACTGATAAGAATGAGGTCATTGCACAGGACTTTAAAACCCCACTTACAACAATGGATAGATCATCTAGACACAGGATCAATAAAGCAACAAGGGCCCTGAACGCTCCATTGGATCAGACGGACTTGACAGATATCTTTAGAACTCTCCATCCCAAAGCAACAGAGTATACTTTCTTCTCGAGTGCACATGGAACCTTCTACAAGATAGGTCACATACAGCGCAGAAGGGCTGGGTCACAACAGCCCTTCATAAGTATAAAATAATTGAAATCATACCATACACATTTTCAGACCACAGTGCTATGAAACTTGAAATCAACCACAATAAAAAGTCTGGAAAACCTCCAAAGAGGTTAAAGAACACCCTACTAAAGAATGAATGGGTCAACCAGGCAATTAGAGAAGAAATTAAAAAATATATGGAAACAAATGAAAATAAAAATGCAACAATCCAAACACTTTGATGCAGCTAAGGCAGTCCTGAGAGGAAAATACATTGCAATCCAGGCCTATCTCAAGAAACAAGAAAAATCCCAAATACAAAATCTAACAGCACACCTAAAGGAAATAGAAGCAGAACAGCAAAGACACCCCAAACCCAGCAGAAGAAGAGAAATAATAAAGATCAGAGCAGAAATAAACAATATAGAATATAAAAAAAACTGTAGAGCAGATCAATGAAACCAAGAGTTAGTTCTTTGAACAAATAAACCAAATTGATAAACCTCTAGCCAGGCTCCTCAAAAAGAAAAGGGAGATGACCCAAATAGATAAAATCATGAATGAAAATAGAATTATTACAACCAATCCCTCAGAGATACAAGCAATTATCAGGGAATACTATGAAAAATTATATGCCAACAAATTGGACAACCTGGAAGAAATGGACAAATTCCTAAGCACCCACACACTTCTAAAACTCAAACAGGAAGAAATAGAAAGCTTGAACAGACCCATAACCAAAGAATAAATTGAATCAGTTATCAAAAATCTCCCAACAAATAAGAGTCCAGGACCAGATGGCTTCCCTGGGGAATTCTACCAGACATTTAAAGCAGAGATACTACCTATCCTTCTCAAGCTGTTCCAAAAAATAGAAAGGGAAGGAAAACTTCCAGACTCATTCTATGAAGCCAACATTACTTTGATTCCTAAACCAGACAGAGACACAGAAAAAAAAAAAAAAAGAGAGAGAGAACTACAGGCCAATATCCCTGATGAATATGGATGCAAAAATTCTCAATAAGATACTAGCAAATCGAATTCAACAGCATAGAAAAAGAATTATTCACCATGATCAAGTGGGATTCATTCCTGGGATGCAGGGCTGGTTCAACATTCGCAAATCAATCAACGTGATACATCACATTAATAAAAGAAAAGATGAGAACCATATGATCCTGTCAATCGATGCAGAAAAGGCATTTGACAAAATTCAGCATCCTTTCTTAATAAAAACCCTCTAGAAAGTCGGGATAGAAGGAACATTCTTAAACATCATGAAAGCCATTTATGAAAACCCCACAGCTAGTATCATCTTCAATGGGGAAAAACTGAGAGCGTTCCTCCTGAGATCAGGAACACAACAGGGATGTCCACTCTCACTGCTATTGTTTAACATAGTGTTGGAAGTTCTAGCATCAGCAATCAAACAACAAAAGGAAATCAAAGGCATCCAAATTGGCAAAGATGAAGTCAAGCTTTCACTTTTTGCAGATGACATGATATTATACATGGAAAACCTGATAGACTCCACCAAAAGTCTGCTAGAACTGATACATGAATTCAGCAAAGTCACAGGATACAAAATTAATGTACAGAAATGAGTTGCATGCTTACATACTGATAATGAAGCAAAAGAAAGACAAATAAAGAAACTGATCCCATTCACAATTGCACCAAGAAGCATAAAATACCTAGGAATAAACCTAACAAAGATGTAAAAGATCTGTATGCTGAAAACTATAGAAAGCTTATGAAGGAAATAGAAGAGGATATAAAGAAATGGAAAAACATTCCGTGCTCATGGATTGGAAGAATTTTTATTGTCAAAATGTCAATACTACCCAAAGCTATCTACACATTCAATGCAATCCCAATCAAAATTGCACCAGCATTCTTCTCGAAGCTAGAACAAGCAATCCTAAAATTTGTATGGAATCACAAAAGACCCCAAATAGCCAAAGTAATATCGAAGAAGACCAAAGCGGGGGGCATCAAAATCCCAGACTTTGGCCTCTACTACAAAGCTGTAATCATCAAGACAGCATGGTATTGGCACAAAAACAGCCACATAGATCAATGGAATAGAATAGAGACTCCAGAATTGGAGCCACAAAAGTATGGCCAACTAATCTTTGACAAAGCAGGAAAGAATATCCAATGGGAAAAAGTCTCTTGAACAAATGATGCGGGGAGAACTATGCAGCAACATGCAGAAGAATGAAACTAGACCACTTTCTTACACCATTCACAAAAATAAACTCAAAATGGATGAAGAACCTGAATGTGAGACAGGAAACCATCAAAACCGTAAAGGAGAAAGCAGGAAAAAACCTCTCTGACCTCAGCCGCAGCAATTATATATTTTATATTTCTGATTCTGAACTTGAGATCATTAAAGTTCTAAGGTCAGTCTCTATTAGTTTTATATTAGATATTGTAAAAGAGAAAAAGAAGAATAAGAAATTAAATAAGGAAAAGAAATACACCAAATATCTGGAAAGCATAATATGCTATTAATGTTTTCATTTATTTTTACTTACACTATTTCTAAATTACTAACAAAGATGTAGGAATTCAAGAAAAACAAGGCTTATAATATTGTATATAAACTACAAACAATTAAGGAAATAAGCTCTGTGCTAATCAGACCTTAAAAAGTACCATTGTCTTTTGTTTACAACTTTCCTCAAAGGACCCTACAGGCTTTACTGTAAAGATTGAAATCAACATTCGATTAACGAAATTATTACCATTTGTCAGGAACTGTTCTGGGTGTTGGAGATACAGAAGGAAATAATATAGCCCAAATCTGGGGCCTCTTGATGCTTACATTCTAGAGGGATAAAGGATGATAAACTAACTAATAAATAAACATACAAGTAAACAAAATATGTTGTTTGCTTATGTTGATAACTGCATGGATCTTCAGTTGCTTGGAGAAAATGTTCTCAAACTTGAAGTAGTGAAAGAACTATTGCATAAATCAGGGAATAGGAATAGAATAAATGACAAGGGGGCAGTTGTTGCAATTTTATTTAAGATGATCAGAAACTCCATGTACTTTCACTGCAGTGGTGACAACTGGGCAGAGACCTAAAGAAGACAAGCGAGCAATCCTTGAAAAATCTGTGGCCAGAGTGTTGCAGTGACGTGTTCAGCAGCCTCTTGGAAAGGCCCAAGTCTGTGTATAGGGAGTGTATGAGCACCAGAGGGAGCCACAAAGAGGGGAGTCCAGAAAAGGGAGGGACAGTTTGTGTAGGGCCTCCTTGCTTGCCCACTGTGACAAGCTTAGGCTTTGACTTTGACTTGGATATCTTCTGAAGAACAACCATAAAACTTCTGAAAGATTGGAAACAAGTGGTTACCAAGATTACGTCATTATTTAAAATTTTTTTATCAGCTGGTGTTGACGAGGCACCTAATCGAATGTTGTTATTAGGTAAAGAGTGTTGGTGGCCAGATAAAAATACTGTCATTTAATATTGTCTTTCCATACAGTTCTAAACCCCCCGCCCCCAGCGCACGCGCGCGCGCGCACACACACACACACACACACACACACACACAGAAAAGAAAAAGAACAAGAGCGAAATATTTTCAATATAAACAAAATAAGAGTAGTTTTCTATATTCTCTAGTTCGGACTTCAATCCTTGTGCAAAAGGAAATTTTTTCCAGATCAGTTTTTACTGAGAAAGGAAGATGGATTGATTTCTGAAATTACCTGTGGTTGGGCTTGGGCACATCACTTCATATTTCTAGGAGTATATGTTTTTTAATCTCTAAAATGATAACGGTGAAGCAGAGGATTTAGAAGTGTCCCTTTATGCTCTAAAATATAACTTAAAGATGAAAATTATATTGTAAATACAGCATATATATTACAGAATCTATTTGAAAAGGCAGATTGCTACTATTCTATGAAACTTATCCCTAAATATTATATACCCATGCATGAATATGGTGTTAAAATAAAAGAAACATAGAGAAAAACTTTTTTTTGAATCACCAGAAAGGAGAATTCTTAAAAGCACTTTAAATTTGAGAGCATTCTTCTGAGCAACCAAAGAGCTATGCTGCCACCTACTGGCTTAAGCACCTACAAGATGTTGCAATTTCCTATTTAAAAAAAAAAAAAATACAAAGACTAATAAAAGTCCCACCTTAGGTCACAATGCAGTCTTCACATTCTAAAATGAGGATTATAATAAATACTTGTGCATTAATTTAAAACAACACTTTGATGACATTTTATTTTGATCCCTGTACTTATTGTAAACCAAACAATACTGATATTTTTAGGGGGTTTTACATGGTGATAATGTAATACATTTTTTAGTTTGTTTCTAAGGGAAAAACATCACTGACACCTTGATCAACGTTCAAGTATTCCATGCTTTTACAGTAACAAAAAGAATGTATTTTCTGGGACTCCCAGAAACAAAGCATTTCATTTTAGAAAGTCAAAATATAAACTGATTTTTAAAAAGGAAAACCCCAAAGTAAGTCTTGGATAATTACTAGCTATATTAAAAGTGAGTCATGTAAATGCTACGAATACACTGGTTTTTTTTGAACAGCAATGCCCCTAAAATAGCTGTGGCATTTAAACTTCTTTCATTTACAAACATTAGCACCTAAGTATCTTACAGAGTTGCTGAGAAAGTAGCCATTTGTTCATCTATAACTCCATATTTTTTGTCAGAAAAGCTTAGCAGTGTGTGCAGTTTTGAAGATGCTATCCTATTATACACTGGCGGTGAATTATGCTGATGAATTTATGCTGTATCATCCCACCCCCGATTGTGTGATAATGCAGTCCTTTGACAGATTCTTCTTCTTTTGAAATTTGTCACATCCAAACAAGCTCTTCACGTTTTTTTAACAAATAGAGACTCTCCATTCTGTTAAGATAATCGGAAACATAAAAATGGAGGAGAAAATAGTAATCAGGCATTTGAAAAAATTAAGCTAGCATAATTGGTATTCCACATGTTGTTCCACAAAAAGATCTTGATGTGTTTCCTGACTTTTATTTGAAACGCAAATTGTAGACATTGGAGAAGGAAAGGGTGCATCAAATAATTTCTGTGCTTGCTTTCAGAGCAAAGCCACTCTGAGATAGCCCGAGTGCTTTGAACCACCTAGCTTTAATGTTTCTACCCCTGAATCCTTAATCAAATAGATTGCCTCATCAGAAAGATTTTTTTGAACACTTGCTTAAAATTTAATTTTCCTTTAACAAAGCAAACTCCCACAATTTCCCAAAATATGTTTCATGCTCTGCATGGTACTTAAACCTTTGATAAGAACCACATTATTTCTTTTTCTTTTTAATGTTGCTATATATTTTTTTTCCTTCTCTTCTTTGTCCTTCTTTCTCATGTTCTCTGTCTCTTTCTCATTATCTCTTCTATAATCTCTTAACTCTTTTCGTATATATCCATATTCTAAACCAAATCTCCTCAAACAAACATAACACTTATGTTTTCCATTTTTTTAATTTTTTTAAAATTTTTTTTAATGTTTATTTATTTTTGATACAGAGAGAGACAGAGTATAAATGGGGGAGGGTCAGAGAGAGAGGGAGACACAGAATCTGAAACAGGCTCCAGGCTCTGAGCTGTCAGCACAGAGCCCGATGCGGGGCTCGATCTCACGGAACGTGAGATCATGACCTGAGCCGAAGTCGGACGCTCAACTGACTGAGCCACCCAGGTGCCCCTGTTTTCCATTTTTATATACAATATTGATTTAAACACGCTCTACTTCTTATAACAGCTTAAACATTTTTTTAAACCTAGAATTCAGGAAATAATTTCATTCATGATGACATTCTGAGGGCCAGAAGAAATTTGGGTATCACCCCTTAGGATTACCTTTTTAAACACTACCTGTATCTGAATTTCTCCTAAAATAACAGTGGAAAATATTCGTTGGAAAGTAACCCTTCTTGGTTATGATTCAGTAAACAAAATGTAAATTGTCCAGAGAACATTTTTGTTGTTTTATATTAAGCAGAAAGTAAACGTCAATATTTATTGTTGCTTTAAGAAAGCAATTGTATTTTTAAAATATTCTTTTTTAAAAGTTTATTTATTTTTTTTTGAGAAAGAGGGAGAAAGAGAAAGAGGTAGAGGTACACACACACACACACACACACACACAGATTGAGAGAGAGAGAGAGAGAGAGAGAGAGAGAGAGAGAGAGAGAGAGAATTTCAAGTGGACTCTATACTCAGCATAAAGCCCAATGAAGGTCTTGATCTCAGGAACTGTGAGATCATGACCTGAGCCAAAATCAAGAGTCAGAGGCTTAACCAATTGACCCACCCAGGTGCCTCTAAGAAATTCTGTTTTGGAATTTTCATGCTAATTAATGGATCTAATCTAATCTAACATAAACATGTTTCATTGTATTAGAAACTCTCTGCAAACATTTTATTTCAGTTATAATGCAGCATTAATTTTGGGTACATAATTTAAGATTTTTAATATAAATAATGGGAAATGGTATCGTAAAACTTTTTTTTCAGCTTGTTGAAACAAATTTGATCAATAAAATTGCATGATATTTAAAGTGTACATTATGGTAATTTGGTATCCATATACATTATGAAAGGATTCCCATGATCTGGTTAATTAACTTATCTGTCACATCACCTATCTTTTCTTTCTTTTTCCTGAAAACATTTATGTTCTGCTCTCTTAGCAAATGTCAATGATATAATGTTATCAACTATAGTCACCATGCTTTACAGTAGATCTTTAGATCTCATTCATCTTGTAGCTGAAAGTTTGTATCCTTTTACCAACTTGTATTTCTCTTATCACCCTCCCCAGCCTGACAACCACTTTCTATTCTCTGTTTCTATGAGTTTAACTTTTTTTTTTATATTCCATATATAATACCATGCGGTATTTATCTTTCTCTGGTTTATTTCACTTCATGTAATGTCCTTAGGATTCATCCGTTGTCACAAATGGTAGAATACCCTTCTTCCTCATGACTGAATAATATTCCATTGTGTGTCTGTGTGTATGTGTGTGTGTGTGTGTGTGTGTGTGCGTGTGTGTATATTCACATCGTTTTTATCAATTATTCCATTAATGGACATTTAGCTTATTTCTATTTCTTGGCTTTTGCAAATATGCTGAGATAAACATGAGAGTACTGATATCTTTCTGATACTCTGTTTTCATTCCCTTTGTATATATGCCCAGAAGTGGGATTACTGGATCATACAGTAGGTTATTTTAAATTTGGGTAAACTTCCGTACTATTTTCCATACTGGCTGTGCCAATTTACATCCATCTTCACACAATATAAAATATTTCACTTATTTTCGATTCAGTTTTAGAATAAATAATCAGAAAAAAGCTCACAGAATTAAAATGTATTCATGGATTTTTTTAAATTAAAAAACATTTTTTTTGTATTTATTTTGAGAGAGAGAGAGAGAGAGAGAAAACAGGGGAGAGGCAGAAAGAGAGAGGGAGAGAGAGAATCCCAAGCACCCTCCCCACATCAGCACAGAGTTTGATGCAGGGCTCAAACTCACAGTGAGAACATGACATGAATTGAAACCAAGAGTTGAATGTTTACCCGACAGACACCCAGGTGCCCCAAAATATATTCATGATTTTCAGGTTCTTGCCATTTCTTCAAAATTTAGGTTAACTCATCATGACCCAAATCTGAAACCCTGGGACCTGTCATTGCTAAAGAAAGAACCACGGAGAACTTCACTTGTCACTTTCCCCAGAGTACATCGTTGGAGCAGTTATCAGAGAAGAAAGTGTTTCTCTTTGGAAGCTTTTCTTGCTTTACCATTGGATCTGCAACTCAAGGAGGAAAGATGGGCAGCCTTTCTTATTTCTGACAGGGTAGAGAGTGCTTAGTATAATTCAAACCGTATTGTGTAAAATGAATAAAAATATTAGGTTATTTGTTTGGATTGTAATTTTACAAACTCTGAATGAGAGGTTCTACTTAATGTCAAAGAGAATAAAATTCTTAAATCTTGTGAGATATGTCCTCTCAGAATCATGTCAGACTAAATTTAATGTAGTGCATTTCCTAAATTGGTTGCAGTTCAAATACTAATGCATTGTCTATAGACTTGTCAAAAACATTTCAATTCATGACTATAAAGGAGTATAAGTACAAATATAGACATATAGAGAGATAGTGGACTAATGCAAAGCAAAACAGCAAATAATTGAATCAATCTGTGTTTTTCTTTATTAGTTCTATGCTGTATTAACTGAGGGATTTTGTGCTTTGACAACTATCAGAAAATGCAAGTACATAAGCAATTAAACAGATTCTTTTAATGTTGATTCCACTATATATGTGGAAGCAAAATTATAACTGAATAATATAACGTCAATGTAGGATAAAGAGAAATAAATTTTAATCAGTCTTCTAAATGTTATAAATATCTTAAATATAATTTAATCATCCTACACAGTGGATAATAATACCAGTATCTCCTTCTGTCTCATTATTATTCTACCAATCTCCATATATTTCATGCCATTATAACTTTTATTTACTTCTGTTCATATAGAGAGCATGTTGAAGACCTGAAATTCGGTGAATGTCTATACACAAATGTTCAGAGGAGAAGAGTCATGTTAGCAAAGTGTGATGAAAAACAAACAAAAAGATAAAGAACCACAGAAGTGACCCTTGTGTGTGTTGTGTTTGATGACCCCTGTGCTTGCCACATTTATTTAAAAGCTATTCCAGGGGCGCCTGGGTGGCTTGGTCGGTTAAGCGTCCGACTTCGGCTCACGTCATGATCTCACGGTCCGTGAGTTCGAGCCCCGCATCAGGCTCTGTGCTGACAGCTCAGAGCCTGGAGCCTATTTCAGATTCTGTGTCTCCCTCTCTCTCTGCTCCTCCCCTGTTCATGCTCTGTTTCTGTCTCAAAAATAAATAAACGTTAAAAAAATTTAAAAAAAAAAGCTATTCCAATACTTAATAATAAGGTTTGGGATTTTACACCACTCACAAAAATTAAAATGAAAGAGATTAAACACTTAAATGTAATACCTGAAACTATAAAACTCCTAAAAGAAAACATAAGAAAAAACCTCCTTGCCATGGGTCTTGGTAATGATTTCTTTTTAATCACACCTACAGTAAAAGCAACAAAAGCCAAAATAAAACAAGTGGGACTAAAACAAAAGCTTCTACACAGCAAAGAAATCATCAATGAAGTAAAAAGAGAACCTATGCAGTGGGACAAATGTTTGTAAGCCGTATATCCATAAGGGGTTAATATCGAAAATATATCAAAAAGGCATACAACTCAATATCATAAAACAAAACAAAACAAACAACAAGAAAAAACAAACAAACAAATAATCTACTTAAAACATGGGCAAATGACCTGAACAGACATTTTCCTGAAGATATAGAAATGTCCAGTAGGTACATGAAAAGCTCAATATCACTAGTCATTAGAGAAATGCAAGTTAAAACCAATGAGCTATCACCTCTTGTATGTTGGAATGGCCATTATCAAAAAGACAAAGAAATAAAAGTGCTGGCATGCATGTGGAGAAAAAGGACACTTTGTGACTGTTGAGGGGATTATAAATTGGTGCAGCTACTATGGAAAACAGTATGGATGTTCCTCAAAAAATTAAAAATATAACTACCATATGATCCAGCAATTCTACTTCTGGGAATGGATCCAAAGGAAATGAAAACACTAAATCAAAAAGATATTTGCACCCTCAAGTCCATAGCAGAATTATTTACAAAAACCAAGATATGAAAACAACCCAAGTGCCTGCTGATAGATGAATGCGTAAAGAAGCTATGGTGTATGTGTATGTAATGGAACATTATTCAGACACTAAAAAAAAAAATGAAAAAAACCCTATGATTTTCAACAACACAGATAGACCTTGAAGGTATTATGCTAAGTGAAATAAGTCAGATAGAGGAAGACAAATTCTGTATGACCTCACTTATATGTAGAATCAAAGAAAGAAAAGGAAGGAAGGAAGGAAGGAAGGAAGGAAGGAAGGAAGGCCAGAGGGAAGGAAGGAAGGAAGGAAGGAAGGAAGGAAGGAAGGAAGGAAGAAACAGTAGAGAAAGCAGAGGTAGGGAGTGGCAGGGAAGAGGAATTGGAGGGAAGGAGTTAAAAACACAAATTTCCATTTTAAGACAAATAAATACTAGGAATTTAATGTACAATCTGATGCCTATAGTTAACACTGCTCTATAATATATAGGGAAGTAATTAAGAGAGTAAGTCCTAAGAGCTCTCATCATGATAAATTGTTTTTTTTCTTTTTTTTTTCCATTGTATCTATACAAGATGATGGATATTAACTAAACCTGTTGTGGTTGTAATCATTTCATAGTATATGTAAGTCATACTATATTGTATACCTTAAACATACAGTAATATATGTCAATTTCTCAATAAAACTAGAAAATAATTAAGTCTTAGCCAGCCAATGGTTTTCAAAATACCACCAGATGCATCCATCTAATCTTCTTTACCTTTTAAGACTTCTTTCTTAGTTTGATATTTTTGGAAGTTTATTAATGGAGTGCATTTGAAGACTCCAGAAAGACACTTGAGAGACCCTTGAGAGACTGTCAGTGGAAAAGAGTCAAGAACATCAATGCTTAACTGCACAACCATGCATATTTCTGTCCCTCTTTATGGAAATGTAGTCCATTGAGGGAAGGAGTTGGGTTTCATCCATGCTAAATGTTTCAGTGTTTTCATGGCAATCACCTGGCACATAAAAGCTACTTTGTATTATTTGTTGAGGCCAAGGAAGGAAGGAAGGAAGGAAGGAAGGAAGGAAGGAAGGGTGAGTGAAGGAGGAAGAAAGAGGACTGAAAGTGGTCAAGAGTACTATCTAGTTAAGTCCATTTTCTTTTCATAATTGTAAAATAAAACCTTTTAAATAAAATTAAAAGAATACCCACCAGGTAAGAAAATTCCCAAAGTATAATTTATAGCCTTACTTTTCACACACAGTTTTCCTAAGTCTTTAACTTAATCTTGAGTTTAAAGTTATTTCAAATTTCCCCATGACTCCACTGCTTGATTGAAATATGGAGACAAAATTCCATTGACTTTTACCTTCGCTTCCAACGGATATATTTTAATTCTACATGAGTTAAGATCCTGATGGCACACAGGCACACATTGCCTAACCTGATGCAGGTAGTTGTTACAGCCTGCAGTAAAAATAACCTTTTTTCTATGTTATCTAGTGCCTGTCTTCAAGTGACTGGCTAACTTTAACTTTTTCCATTAGACTCCTAGAAACCCAATATATCCTTTAATGGAAATCTTCTCAAAGTTACTTAATTTTATCTGCCACTTTGTTTATAGAAATACTCGGAGTAAATAATACACATGAGAATAATAAAGTGATAATTTCTTTTCCTTTTATTCCATGGCACATTAATTGTAGAGATAGAGAATTAATTGGAAGAGAAAATTCAAGATATATGGGCCACCATAGTTGACACGACACTTGGGCTTAGTTTTTCATCAAGCACACAAACATCTCTGCGTTTGTCAGAGAAAAATTGTGTCATATCATCAGATGATATTTCTAATCTTATTCAGTTATCCAATAGCTGCTGTTACTGGTAAACAGAGAAACTTAGAAAAAGGCCAAGATTGTACCACATCTATTCAAAACCAATCTAACCAAAGTAAGTGAGACCGTTGTTACCTACTGAGGAATTGTAAAAATTACAAATAATAATGTGATGTTTTCCCTGAGGGAGAAATTTCTAAGGCATTGTTCCTATATTTAAGTCACTTACAGTGCAGTTGGAATCATAGCGTTCACACAAACACACACACACACACACACACACACACACACACACACTTGTCACATTGATATAGCTTCCCAGGCTCATGAGTATTATCATCTTACACTTAGGATGCAGAAAAAGGATGTCTGCAAATGAAGATTCTTTTTATCCAGAGTCTATGAATTTAAGATTAGACTAGACAAAAAGGTATATTAGAGTGGGCAAGGAGAACTGTGGTGTGGGAAGGAGGAAGAGTGAAGAGTCTTTGAGAAGTTCTACTCCACAGGTCAACACTTCATTATGTGGGGGCTTAGGCACTAATCCTCTATTTTATTTCATTCATTCAGATTTGGGGTCACTGAATAAAACATAAGGAGGTTATACATATACATGACTATAGTTCTTTTAAGTATATTTCACACACAAAAAACCCAAAAACCATAAGAGGCATTTTTTCATAATTAGTTTTAATATTAATGTAATAACTCAAATGGGTCTTCATATATGATGTGCTTTTTAAAAATGTACATATGCACTATCTTTACCCAAAAAACTTGAGAAAAATTATGTCAGGGTCAAGAAATGTGAAGCATATTACAGCATGCTAAATGTTTTCAAATTCTTTTTACTTATTCACTCAGTCCAAACTGAACACTAAAATGACTATGTGATGTATATTAATGAGAGCATTATCTGAAGGGCATTTACATGTAATATAAATAAATAAAACATTAAATGTCAAAAACTAGACTATTGAGAAATAATCATCAAATATCACATCTAAACAAATGAAGTTAGTAGACAACCACTAGATGATAATCTGGGTAGTCTAGTCCCAGCCCATGTTTTCCTGCTTTATGTACCAGGATGTTCTGTTTATTTCTTCACAAATTAATTTGAATAATATGATCTTAGGACTTCTCTTGTGATAAAGCCCACATTCTCATCAGATTTCACTTTAAGAAAAACAATTTTTTAAAGGTTTTACTTATTTATTTTGAGAGAGACAGAGACAGCATGACTTGGGGAGAAGCAGAGAGAGGATGAGAGACAGAATCCCAGGCAGGCTCTGTACTGTCAGCACAGGGCCCAATGTAGGGCTTGAAATCATAAAACCATGAGATCATGACTTGAGCCGAAACCAAGAGTCAGATGCTTAACCAACTGAGCCGCCCAGGTGCCCTACTTTAAGAAAAATGTATAGGCTGGACATCCAACCTCATTTTTACTTGATCATTTTTGCTTATTGCATGAGGTTATGCCCTTTCCTGTTCCTTGTTGTTCTCACTACAGATTAACCTACAGGGTGGCATCCACAAAGAACTGTATATTACAAATTATATAAATAGTAATTGATTTCAGTTTCAAGTGTTTTGGGTACATGTTTTCACAAGTGACATATGTAGTTTTTTTTTTTTTTTTAATGAAGACAAAATAGATGATATATCCCTTGTGAAGCATCAATAAAGTAAATATTGGACAGTTCTCAAAGTGAGAGGAAAAAATAAAAATTCAAGTAAGGTTCAATAATTTTTTTTCATGGGAGATCTAGACCCAAAAAAAGTCAGCTTCCTTTCACTTTTTGGAAAAACAATCTAAAGACTGGGTTATAATAGAGACTTTCACTGTATGCAATATGTAATAGTAGGATCGTATCTTTTTGTTTCCTCTGCCATTGTCACTGTTCAGAACAGTTTGTTTATGGGAGGCCTCATTAATGGTTCTTTACAGCTGACCCCTGCTGCAGAGGGTATTACTACTCCACAGGTTTCTATCACACAATTTTCTGGGTATGTCAAAAGCATATGTCAGAGCAGAAAGGGCAGAGATAAACCTTGGGAATTCTAAAGACTGACACCTGGCTGGAATTCAATTTGTCAGGAAGTGTAAAGCTGTATTGCAATGCACCGAGAAGCTTGGGTTAGCTTAAAATGACTCATTTGCTGGAGTTTAAAATTAACTCTAAAGACCCTCTGTGACAGTGTTCAAACTCTGTACAAACATAATGCTGAAATATTTAAACCCAGTGCAAATTATGTTTTGATTCAAGACAATGAATATGCTTAATTAAACTGGCACTGAAAATGTAAATATTTTAGCTAGTATCGCATTAACGCTAAAACCCTGGGAATTAAATTGTACGTTTCTAATCTTTCATAATGATGAAATTCAAAATGTTATTGTTGTGTTTATAACGGAGTCCATTGTTAGACAGCATATTCATTATGAGACAATGGTTACACATCTAATTCCACAACAGGGAAGGGATTCAATGGTTCAATATTGCATACAGCAACAATAAGAGATTTTACCAAAAAATCAACATGATGTAATATTGAATTCTAAAATCTGAAATTATAGAAAGAAAGAAGGTATCACAACCAGCTGATATTTTTAATTATAGTCATCTTAGTGGATAATGATCAAATTATTTTGATAATAAAGTAAATTGACATTCCAATTGACTAAATTAAAACCAGTGGTCCTTTCAAGGGAAAATGTTATGCTTTATCTAAGAACTAATAGTCAACTACAACAAAACAAAAGACTAGTCAAAACATCACCACCTTGATTCTCCGAAGTGTGTAAATGTGATTTTTATCAAGGGGATAATCTCTTATCATTTTATGCAAAGCTATTTTATCTTTTTTGATCTAATGTTAACTTCTCTTTGGTCAACAATTTGTTATAAAGACAAAACATGATAACTGGATATCTATTACCCCAATGTTAGAAAATCAATGCTATCAAAATTATGAAAAAATCAGAAATTCAAAGTTCGGTTGTCTTTTATTGAATTTTAGATATAGTTTTAAATGCTGACGGGATCTGCTGATATTTTAAAATATTTAAATGAAATGGCAAGTTTGAAAGTGAGAATGTGCATCTGTACCATTAAAATTGTCTCCTTTTATATGTTTAGTTTCCCACCCACACCCTAGCTGCTTACATTGACAAAACAGGATCATCTCAAGGGTATGCATATTCTCCTTTTCATTTACATGTATTTTCTTTTTATGTTTATTTATTTATTTTGAGAGAGAGAGAGAGAGAACTAGTGGGAGAGGAGCAGAGATAGAGGGGAACAGAGGATCTGAAGCAGGCTCTGTGCTGACAGCAGGGAGCCCGGTGTGGAGCTTGAACACACAAACTGAGAGATCATGACCTGAGCAGAAGTCAGACACCCAACTTCCTGAGAAACCCAGGCTCCCCTAAATGTATTGTCTTCAAACACAATGTGAGAGAAAAAAAATTCTATGGGTTTTCAAGGAAAATAATTTGTATGCACTAAAAATAATAATACCCTTATTAGTAGTAGCAAGTAGAAGAAAAAAATCTGAAAAAATAGAAGAATAGAAGAAGAAATAGCATCTCCAAGATTAGATTGTAAACTAAGGACTTCAGCCTTGCTCTCTTGCTCACTCACTCAGAAGAAATCCAGTTGCTATATTTTCATCCATGCTATAGAGAGGACTTCATGACAAGGAACTAATACAGACCTTGAACCAACAGCTAGTAAGACACTGAATCCCAAGACTGAAGCAGGTCTTCTCCCAATCATATTTTCAGATGAGACTATAGCCCCGTCCTATGCCATGACTGCAGGCTTCTGGGAGCCCTTGAAGCAGAGGACCCAGATAAGTCATATCCAGATTCCTTACAGAAACTCTGAAATAATGAATACTCAGTTATTGAAGCCTTTGCATTTTGGGGTCATTTCTCATGTAATAATAACTAATAAACTTTGTTCACCTTCACACCTCCTACAAAATCTGACAATCAATGAACAAGATTTAGTGAGTCAACAATAGGTGTTAATAGCAAATTTGAGGGTTAGTTTCTGACACTGAGTTAACTATGCAAGATCTGTTATTCATACCTTACTCCTGACTATTAGTACGTATCTGTGGGAAGCTGGTGCTACAGATAACCACAAATCATAGTGTCATTTTGTTTTTTCTTTTTCTGATTGTCCAAAGTGTTTAACAGAGCATTATAAACTCTGTAAGAAGTATTACACAGCATTATTTTAATTTCCAGTTTCTACAGTCCAAGAGGTTTCAACCTAAGCCATAGCGCCCTTAGAAATTTTGTCCTAGGTACAAAACAATTCTGAAAATAAGAACTGCATTTCTTTCCCTTTCAGTTGTTGCCACACAACCCCCCACTCTGAGACTGACAGAGATATGCATACAAATATAGGGATAGATTAAAAATTTAAACTACCATAGCTACCAAGTATTTATTGAACATCTCAAGCAAACACGCTATCTATGGACTGACAAAAAGTCAAGCACAGGGTAGCATGGTTTCAAATAACTCTATGAAACAGATTCTGTACAACTCATAAAAGCCACGCCAAATCACCTAAGTAAGAAAAGAGGTGTGAAAAGAGGAGGATGGAGGGCCACTGTAGCAACAAGTCTCACTATTTTAAAACAAAGTGTTTAAATTATGGGCATGGTGGCTCACGCACATACACATGCACACTCAATTCCTGATAAGAACTCAGTAGGAGAGTGTTGGTCCTGATCGTCATCTGATTCTATACCATCCAGCCATTTATTTGTCTCTGTATCGAATCAAGATAATCTGAAGTAGCCCTGAGGCTTACGTGTTTTCTTTCACTTCTTTGTGATCAGCATAATCACCAATACAGTCACTTGACGCATTCTCAGGTTTGTGAGGATGCCACTGAAAATCTGCAAATTATATTAGACAACTTGTTTTTAAAACTGAAATAAAGAAGACGCCTGGGTGGCCCAGTCTGTTAAGCACCAGGCTCTTAATCTCGGCTCAAATCATGATCTCATGGTTTATGAGATCGAACCCGTGTCAGGCTCTGCACTGACAGTATGGAGTCTGCTTGGAATTCTCTCTCCCTCTCTCTCTGTTCCTCCTTCTTTCTCTATCTCTATTTCTCAAAATAAATAAGTAAAAAGTTTCTAAAAATTGAAACAAAAACAAACATAAAACACAGAATTTGTAAAAGATTCTACTAAAAAGGGAGGATAGTCCAAAACTCACACATGATTTTTGACAGAATCACTACATTTTTCTTATTGCAACTAGTTTCATTTTATAACATGTAACAAAACTTCTTTTCTTATCATTGTGACACACGTGCCATTAAAAATTAAACCTAGAAACAATAGGGCTAACCCTTAATATTTTATTTACACTAGTTTTCTTTTTTTTTTTTCTTTTGCAACCATTAGTGGAAAAAATATGTAAAGCTGGAAGTAAATTTGATAATAACGGACAATGTAAAATTATTACAGACATTGATTACTCAACAGCAGCATGAAACATAAAAATGAAAGACTGAGTATGATATATATAGAAGTTGTTAAGAGAGTATATTCTAAGAGTTCTCAATACTAGGAGAAAAAGACATTTTGCTCTTTATTTTTCTTTTTTTGTATCTGTAGGAAATGATGCTAACCAGACTCATTGTAGTAGCTATTTCACATTGGTATGTAAGTCAAAATCATTATGCTGT
The DNA here is from genome assembly GCF_028018385.1 of Neofelis nebulosa. Lineage (NCBI taxonomy): Eukaryota > Metazoa > Chordata > Mammalia > Carnivora > Felidae > Neofelis > Neofelis nebulosa. The sequence continues at coordinate 90,497,711 of NC_080784.1, read as the reverse complement.
ACATCTTAAACTTACACAGTACTATATATCAATTATACCTCAATAAAACTGGGTGCAGGGGGAATATAAGAGACCAGACCATAACCAGAACTGTTTTGTCTTTTGTTTATCTCTTGCCATGTATGACCAAGGAGTTTACTGATAACTTAGTTGAAAAGAACTGTGAGGGAATATTCACAATCACATTGCAAGTGTGCCTATCATTTTCTGTGTGCATAGAAGGTAGTTCTTTCTTATTCAATAACTGCTTAACATGTATACATATACAACAAAACACACACACACACACACACACATCACTGATTATATTAATATATATATGAATTGAAAAATTACATACTTAGTATATAAAATTTTTTGCAATAGGCTAAGAGTCTCCTTTTTGGTCTTATTATGCCACACTATGAAAGGTATTTCCAGTTACTTTGGCTAAGATTAAATAATGTGTCTTTTTATTGCATTGAGATTTGAGGTTTCCCTAAATAATTATTAATGTGTGTAGATTACCTCCCCGAAGATTCCTTAAAATATATACAAGGAAATTAATTAATAATTCCCATTAAAATGCACTTTATAACGATAAAATTTTCAATCATATGACATAACAATATTAAATTGTGTATGCACCAAACAACAGAGCCTAAAAATACATACTACATAAACTTATAGCCTTGAAAAGAGAAGTAAACAAACCCACAATTACAGTTAGGGACTAGAACATCCCCCCTCTTGGCAACTGATAGTACTACTAAAAAATAAATAAATAAATAGGGATAAGAAGAAACTGATTATACAAGCCAATACTAGGAGTTAATTGGAATACAGAACATACCAGTCAACACCACAGAATCCTGATTTTTTCAAGAGAATATTCACCATGATAGACTATATTATGGGTTATAAATCAAATTAACAAACTTAAAGAACTAAAATTATGCAGTTTGTGCTCTCTGAATATAATGAAATTAAACTAGAAATCAATAACTGAAAGACAAGAGCAAATCTCTACATGAAAATGATTAACACACTTCTAATTAATTTCTAGTTCCAAGAGAAAGTGTCAAAAGAAAGTTTTAATAAAACATAAAGAACTGAATAAAAATGAAAATACAAGATATCAAAATATATTAATATTCAACTAACAACTAACAGTGCTAAGAGGGAAATTTACAGCACTAAATGCTTACATTAGAAGCAAAGTGTCACATCAACAATCCATATTATTTTTACTTTAATTATTTACTTAAAAGAGAATATTTTTAGTGTAAAATAAATACAGAGAAAGTTAAATGAAAGAAATAATAAAGATTAAGGCAAAAGTCTATAAAACTGAAAAGAGGAAACAATACAAAAATCAATAAAACCAGAAGGCTGTTCTCAAAAAAAAAATTTAATAAATTTTTAAAAACCTCAGGAAAATGGACACAGATAAAAAGAGAGAAGACTAAAATTATCAATATTCAGATTAACACTAGGAATATCCATTACAGACCCTGCCAACATCAAAAGGATAATGACTTATTCTGAATAACTTTACACTCATAAATTATACAACTTAGAAGAAATTGTCCCAGGATAACACACTACTAAAACTCAACCAGATAGAATAGATAATCTGAATAGAAAATAGATAATCTGAATCTTCCCAACTCATTCTATAAGTCTACTCTTACTCTGATATCAAAAGTAGACAGAATACAAAAAAAAAGAAAATTACAGACCAATATCTCTCATTAAACTTAGGTGTAAAACTTCTCAATTAAAAATTAGCAAATTGGGATGCCTGGGTTGCAAGGTTGGTTAAGTGTCTGACTTTGGCTCAGGTCATGATCTGAAGGTTGGTGAATTCAAGCCTTAGCCTTGCATCGGGTCTGCGCATTGACAACTTGGAGCCTGCTTTGTATCCTCCGTGTTCCTCTCTGTCCCTCCCCAGCTTGAGCTCTGACTCTCTCAAAAATAAATACGGGTGCTTGGATGACTCAGTCATGTAAGCTTCTGACTTCATCTCAGGTCATAACCTCACCATTCATGAGTTCGAGCCTGGCGTTGGGCTCTATGCTGACAACTCAGAGCCTGGAGCCTTCTTCTGATTTTGTGTCTCCCTCTCACTCTGCCCATCTCCTGCTCGCACTCTGTCTCTCTCTCTCTCAAAAAAGAATACACATTAAAAATAAATAAACACATGAATAAGCATAAAAATCATTAAAAAATTAGCAAATTAACTCTAGCAATATATGAAAAGAATTATATGCCATGACCAAATGGGATTTATTCCAAGAATGCAAGGCTAGTTCAATATTAAAAAAATAATTTAGTGTAACCCAGAAAATTAATTGATTTGAAATGAAAATTAAATAATCATGTCAACCAATTCTGAAAAAAAGCACTTGACAAAACTCAACACTCATTTACAGTAAACCCTTACAAAAAACAAGGAGTTGGCAGGAATTTCCTGATATGGGCTGAATTGGGTCTCTTCTCCCATCCCTCACATTCATATGTTGAAGTCTTGGCCCTCAGTAATTTAAAATGTGACTCTTTAGAATATGGTCTTTGAAGAGATAGCTAAGTTAAATGAGCTCATTGCTTACAAGAAGAGGAGATGAGGATGTGGACAATATAGAAGAAAGACCATGTAAAGACACAAAGAGAAGACGCCATCTCCAAGTCAAGGACAGAGGCCTGAGAAGAAAGCAACTCTACGACCGCTTTGATCTTGGACTTCTAATCTCCAGAAGTGTAAGGAAATATATTTCTGTTGTTTAATCCATCCAGTTTGTGGTATTTTGTTATGGCAGTTTTATAAAACCAATATACTTCCTCCACTTGATTAAAAAGTATCCACAAAATATCTCCACCTAATATCACACTTAATGGTGAAAGACGGAATACTTTCCCACAGTATTGAGAAACAAAACAAGGATATTCACTTCAAACATTCTTATTCGACACACTGCTGAAAGTTCTAGCTACTACTTTAAGGCAACAAAAAGAAATAAAAGACATATTGATTGGTAAGAAAGAAATAAAACTGTCCATATTTTATGAAAAACTCTTAGAATTAAGCAGTGAGTTCAGGAAGGCTGTAGGATATAAGATCAATATAAGAGAAGGCAAATTTCTGCATACTAAAAATAAACATCTGCAAACTAAAGTTAAAAATGTAAAGCTATTACTTTAAAAAAAGATATACCTATATATAAAAATAACAAATAGTTCTAGGATTTGTATCTTAAAAATGACAAAATTCTGAGGAAAGAAATCAAAGAAGACTTAAATAAATATGGAAGAAAACATTTGTGGTTTGAAGACTTAACATAGTAAAGGTATTAATTCTTTCTAAATTAACCTATAGGTTTAATGCAATTCCTATCAAAATCCCAGCAAGTATTTTTATAGCTTAGACAAGCTTATCTAAAAGTTTATGTAGGAACACACAAGACCTAGAAGAGTTAAAAAAAATTCTTTTTTGACAAATGGTAATGAAGTGTGAGGAATCACTCTATTTGATACTAGGTCTTACTATATAGTGACTGTAATGAAGACAGTCTGGTACTGGTGGAGGAAAGACACATAGAAACAGTGTAGAGAACTGCCATATAGATCCACAAATATGTGCCTGAGATTGATGAAAATGTAAAAGCGATTCAATAGAAGAAATACAGCATTTTCAATGAATGATCTTGAAGAATTGAACATTCATAGGCAAGAAGGAAGGAAGGAAGGAAGGAAGGAAGGAAGGAAGGAAGGAAGGAAGGAAGGAAGGAAGGGAAGAAGGGGGGTAAGGAAGGAAGGGAAAGAGGGAAGGAGGGAGGGAGGAAGGGAAGAAACTCAATTTAAATATCATACTTGTAATACAAATATTAACTAAAAATGAATTATGGACATACTTGCAAAACATAAAATTATAAAAATTTTAGAAAGATACATAACATATAAATATGTGGGACGAGGGGTACGTGGCAACTTCTTAAGCTTATTACCACAAGCATAATTCATAGAAGAAAAAAATAAGTTGGACCTCATTAAAAATAAAAGATTCTGTAAAGAGGGTGAAAGTCAAGCTACAAACTGAGAACAAAAAATTGCAAGCCACATATAAGAGATAAGAGTTATATGTAGAAATTGTAAATAGCTTTCTAGTAAACAACATAAACTCAAATTATCCAATTAGAAAAAGGGAAGAAGAGAAAGTTATTTTATTTGAGAGGGTATACAGATATCACATAAACATATGAGAATATTTTCAATATTGTTAGTCATGAGGAAAACACCAATTAAAACTGCAATAGTATTTACTACACAACAATAACAATAACTAAAAGAAAATATAGTGATTACATAATATGTCATCAAGGATCTGCAAGAACTAGATCTCTCATACGCCATTGGTGGGACTGTAAAATAGGACATCTTTCCTGGAAAAAAGAATGACAGTTTCTTGAAAAACTAAACATTTGCTTACCATATGACCAAGCAGTTACACTCTTGGGCATTTACTCCAGAGAAATGAAAACTTATGTGCAACCAAAAACCTGTATATAGATGCCCACTGCAACGTTATCTTTATTGGTCCAAATATGGAAACAACTAAATTATTTCCATGGATAAGTAGTTAAATATACCGTGGTTCATCCATGCCATGGATTAATACTCAGTCTTAAAAAGAAACAAACTATTCATACATGTGAAAATTTGAATGGATCTTTAAAAACTTATGCTGAGTAATTAAAAAAAAACTCAAAAAGCTGTGTATGATTGTATCCATATAACATCCTCAAAATGACAAAATTATAGAGATAGAGAACAGATAAGTGGTTATCAGATACTAAGAAGGGGCAGAGGGAGGGAGAGAGGTAGCTGTCACCAGGAAAAGGGAGTATGGAGAATCCATATGATGAAACCATCTTGTATGTTGACTATGGTAATGGTTACACAAATCGATGATAAAATTGAACAGGATACACACCACACACTCACACCCCCCCCCCCCCACAAATGAATGTTCATAGAACTGCTGAAATTCAGATAAGGTCAGTGATGTAACAATGCCTATTTCCTACGTGAGATATTACACTACAATTAATGCAAGATATTGAGATTGGAAAAACCTGGGCAAAGTTTATATGGAGCTGCTCTGACTTACTTTAAACCTACATGTTCATTTATAATTATTCCAAAATAAAAAGTAAAAAAAAAAGTATTCTTAAAGACAATCAGAAGTTAATGACCATAATCATAATCGTAATAGCTACCACCAGTCATCAAGTGCAGTACTAAGCCTTTATAATATTTTTTTCCTTTCTTATTATTGTGAGAACTCTATGAAGCAGGCACATGTTATTAATCCCTATTTCACAAATAAGAATATTGATGTTCTGAAAATTAATAACATTTGCCTAAGAGGATGTAACTTATTAGTAAGAAAAGAGGGATTTAAATGCATGTAAATTGAGCTAAGACTCTTGGCTACAACACTTTTGTTATGTAAAAAGTTTATTATCTCATATGTCCTTTATATACTTGGCATAATAGTTGGCAATAAATCTATGTATATATGAATAAATAAACACAATCACTAAACCATCAAATTTTATTCTCTGAAAACATGGGCATAATGGTCTAAGGGAAAGAGCAAAACTGTATGTTCCTTCAAGTCATGTAATTTGGAAAACTAAATCAAAATCTGAGCTGCAGTTCCTTGATTGCCTGACTAGAGAAACGGATGCTTCATATATCTTTTAGATCCTATCTCTCAAATATCAGATGTCTCAGGCAAGTTTTTGGCATCACAGTTAATTTATGATTGACATTTTTAATGAGTGTCTGAAATGCCAATATTTTGTGTTGTTGATAAAACGATCCATATGTTTTACATTTCAGATACTCCAGACAGCTGAATTGACATTCTGTTGTGAAATGTTAAATTCCTAATACGATTCCAAATCCAGGCAGTAGGCTAAACCATTTCCATAAGGAACTTAGAATACGCTCAAGATTTGATTCTTGTTTTCATCTGAGACTTGGAGTTTTAAAGTACCTAGAAGGTTCAAAGACACATGCTGCAATAGATTAATCTTCATCAAGAATGGCAAATGTTCTATAGAAGGATTAACAGCATTATTTGTTAGCGCGGGAACCGAGCCAGTAATTTCCTAACAGAGAGCTCAGAAGCCCCTCACTAGCCTATTAACAGGAACTTACTGCCTAGCTGTCAACTGCTCATATCAGGACTATAAGCTTCACGAGGGCAGGAAATTAGTGTGTTTCCTTGACCACACTATTCCCAATATTTAGAACTGTGTCTGGCACACAGTGAGGATTGTTTTGTCAACAAAGTGCCTCAAAATAATGTGGTAAACATCATAGGCAAGCACAGTTCAATTTTAACCCACGTATTATATATTTATCTCAATTGTGTTTATTTAAGACTCATCCCAGTTAGCTTGGAATTAAAATCACTGCACTGTATTCTCTTATGCTTATATCTGAATACAGTATCTCAGATTTCTTTCGTTTCCCTCTTCAGATATCTTGTTAATATAATTCAATTCATTTCTTTGGAATCCCTAATTTTCCCCTTGATTTACACACAGCGGGAGAGAACTAACAAAGTCATTTTTGTCAAGGTATCTCTTTGCACTGAGAACACACAAAAATCACCTATGTTTTTCACGTCATTCAAAATTTCTTAATTCTGTGTTTTTTCTCTAGAATAGCAGCAAATTGATACATTTCCCTCTTCCTTATCAACTTCAGCTTGAAAACCATGATAATTTGTATACCATTTAACATAAGTGCATTAAAGAAAACCACACATTTAAAAAAACCAATATTTTCATAGAAAAACCATTTTTGAAATTTACAAACTCATCACGGGGCACCTGGGTGACTCGGTTAAACATCCAATTCTGGATTTCAGCTCAGGTCATGATTTCACAGTTCATGAGTTCAAGCCCATGTGGGGCTCTGTCTGCACTGACACCAAGAAGCCTGCTTGAGATTCTGTCTGTCTGTCTCTCTCTCTCTCTCTGCCCCTCCACTACTTGCACACGGGCACTTTCTCTCTCTCTCTCTTTTTTTTCCTCCGTCTCAAAATAAATAAATAAACATTTTTTTTAAAAACCTCATTGCTTCTTGTGGTATTGGATATCACCATTCATTTCTATTAGTCATAACTAGAAATTTTTATTAGTTTCTTCAGTTTGTATTTTTAGTTTAGTTTTTGTAAGTCTCAGAATTTGATCTCTCTAATGGCCGGACCATCATTTTAAAATAAAATTCAGTAAGGAAGATCATTGATAATCCATGTTTGATATTCTCTATCTTTTGCTTTTTCAGGAGCCCAGTGGGGAATTTCTGCCCTGCAAGTGGACCAGATGACAATATCTATTCCTCGCATTGTCCTCCAAGTTTTGCACTATGGTCCACTCTACTATAGCACTTTTGTTTTCAGATATCAGATCAGAAATGTCATTGCAAATTAGTCATTGTCCTACTTTCTGCAGCCTATTGGAAGTTTGGTCAAAAATATTTCATTCATTCATCCATTCATCTAAAACATATATGGGTATTGTATGAAAGTAATAAATCACTAGATTCTACTTCTGAAACTAATATTACACTATATGTTAACTAACTACAATTTGAATAAAAATTTGAAACATATAACAAATAAATAATAAACAAACCATTCTATGCTAGATGATAAGAATTTAACAGTGATTTAGACAGCTATGGTTCCTTTCCAGCAGGATAAAATGGCTTTCTCTTTGACTTATAAGAGTTCAGAGCTATGATCAACTTGATGTTGCCTTTTTCTATTATATTCACCATGAACAATTAAGTACAATAAAAGACACTTAACATTAAAAGACACTGTAATGGACCAATCCTCTCATGGTGATTGTACTTTTAATCCAAGATGACATTGATATCTTTCCTGCAGTTTAAGTGAGAAGATTCTTTGTTCTAGCTCTCAATATAAAAAAGATACAGATGTATGTATATATAGATATGGATTATATGTAAATTGTATATTATCTATAATTGCATATATATGTGTATATATACACACACACACACACATATATATATATATATATATATATATATATATATATTGCCATCAAATGCATATTATATATTATATATATACCTGTTCAAAGATCTCTTATTCTCCCCCTTTCCTCTGACAAGGATCTAATCATCTTTTGAATGGATTCTTGCCTCCTAATTTCTTATCTCTAGTTTCTCTCTGCAATCATGCTTCACATTGCCAACAAAAATCATGCAGCTAAAACACAAATTTTCCAAGTGTTTACAAGGCAACAAAAAAACTACATAGTAAAAAAATTTTCCTCCAAACTCATTTCCTCCCTTTTTCCCAGCACTGCAACACTATCTGCCTCCCACACTACAATTATTACATACAGGACTCTACATTCTACATTTCATGTCTTTGGTAAAATTCTCTGGTGGATCTCTCTTTATGAACACATTCAACCCTGAATACCCTCCTACTCTGCCTGTCACTTATTTCCGAATATCTATTTTCTATTTTTCTACAGCAAATTGTAGACATTCTTATAATTCAACTCATTACAAAGAAGTATTTGTTTATAGCTGGATTATAAATTTTGTGAAAATTATAATTACAACATTTACCTTATTCCCTATACAAAAGGAACTAGAAAGAAAGAGAGAGGAAAAATGGAAGGAAGGAAGGAAGGAAAAAAGGAAGGAAGGAAGGAAGGAAGGAAGGAAGGAAGGAAGGAAGGAAGGAAGGAAGGAAGGAAGGAAGGAAGGAAGGAAGGAAAGAAGGAAAGAAGAAAAAAGAGCCTGAGAGAAACAGAGGAAGAGATAGAAAAAAGAGGGAAAGAAGAAAGTAAGAAAGGAAAGAAACTGACTTCTGAGTGAGGAAAATGTTATTTATGGGTCCTGGATACAGTTCTACTAAGTTAATTGTCACATAATGACATTTTTATGTAGTAATCTTCTTTTTTTTCTTATGTGATTAATTCATCTACCTGTCTGCTACATGTGATTAGATATGTATTGTGTAATTACAATTAATAAGGAATTAAAATAATTCCTATGCCACAAATTTGCCTGTCTACATTTTCTAAAATAATATGTAGGAAAGCAATGGGGGCATAAGAATATAAATTCACTTGTCCACAAAACATCTTGACAGCAAGCTAAAGTGTTTAATTATCAGAATTATTAATCAAAACTTCAAAAAGTTTTTTATTTTATTTTCCCATTTTATTATTATTATTATTATTATTATTATTATTATTATTAATTGAAATCCAAGTTAGTTAACATATAGTTTAATAATGATCTCAGGAATAGAATTTAGTGATTCATCACTTACATAAAACACCCAGTGCTCATCCCAACAGTTGCCCTCCTTAATGCCCATCACCCATTTAGCCCATCCCCCATCCACCTCCCCTCCAGCAACCCTCAGTGTTTTCTCCATATTTAACAGTCTCTTACAGTTTTTCTTCCTTATTTTTATTTCTTATTTTTGCTTCCTTTCCCTTATGGTCATCTGTTTTGTTTCTTAACTTCTACATATGAGTGAAATCATATTATATGTCTTTATCTTACTGACTTATTTCGCTTAGCATAGTATACTCCAGTTCTATCCACATTGTTGCAAATGGCAAGATTTCATTCATTTTCATTGCCAAGTAGTATTCCATTGTACGTATACATACACCACCTCTTCTTTATCCATTCATCAGTCAACGGACATTTGGGGCCCTTTTATAAATTGGCTATTGTTGATAGTGCTGCTATAAACGCTGGCAAGCATGTGCCCCTTCAAATCAGCATTTTTGTATCCTTTGGATAAATACTTAGTAGTATAATTACTAGGTCATAGGGTAGCTCTATTTTTAATTTTTTGAGGAACTTCCATACTGTTTTCCATGGTTGCTGCACCAGTTTGCATTCCCACCAACAGTGTAAGATGGTTCCCCTTTCTCCACATCCTCGCCAACACCTGTTATTTCCTGTGTTGTTAATTTTAGCCCTTCTACAGGTATGAGATGGTATCTCATGTGTGTTTGACTTATATTTCCCTGGTAATGAGTGATGTTGAGCATCTTTTCATGTGTCTGTTAGCCATCTGGATGTCTTCTTTGGAAGAATGTCTGTTCATGTCTTGTGCCCATTTCTTTACTGGATTTTTTTTTGGGGGGGGGGTGTTGAGTTTTGATAAGTTCTTTATAGATTTTGGATTCTAACCCTTTATCCAATATGTCATTTGCAAATATCTTCTCCCACTCTGTTAGCTGCCTTTTAGTTCTGTTGATTGTTTCTTTCACTGTGCAGAAGCTTTTTTTCTTGATGAGGTCCTGATTTGCTTTTATTTCCTTTGCCTCTGGATACATGTCTAGTAAGGAGTTGCTGTGCCCAAGGTCAAAGTGGTTGCTGCCTTTTTTCTCCTGTATGATTTTGATGGTTTCCTGTCTCACATTTTGGTATTTCATCTATTTTTAATTAAATTTAGTTTTGCTTTTAACATATTTCTTATTTAGTCTAAGGACAATTACATCATGAATATCCTTTACGAATTTTCTTCTTAAATTTTTTTCTTGGAATGATCTTTCTTACTTTTTGACAAGATGAATTTTTAAATTATTCTCTTAGGTTTTAATTTAGCACTATTTAAGAATATTTTCATTTTCACACTACTTTGCCTAAATTCCTAAATGATACTTATAAATTATGTAAATAATTTATAAAATATGTAATTATATAACTATTAATTTGGAAAAAGATGTTCATTATAATATTTTACTTTTAGGTTTTCCTTGATGCCATGTCTTCAATTTACCATGAAAAATATAGATCTTACCAGATATATTTCAGGATCCATAAATATTTTTCTCATCTTTCATACATTAATATGTATTATGATATAAATTTCTCATTATTAAATTATTTTCTTTAGAAGACCTAATCTTTTGTAGAGAAATGAGTATATTATTATTAGTCATTATTTAAGTCATAAAGTTTTATCTACCAACTTGTTTATTGGGTTTGTAGTTTTAGTTCTTTGTAACTTTTCTTTTTCACTGTGAATAGTTACTTCTTTTGGAAATAGTATAAGATATTTTTATTACTGATGATTTTTTTGGGTATATACTTACTAAATACTTTCTATTTTGGTATAATTTTGGTCTAGATTTATAAAAAGTTGAAAGATAGTATAAGGAGTTCTGACAAACTACCTCCTCTGGTTTTCCCTATTAGCATCTTACATTACTAAGTTACATTTTTCACAACTAAAAAAACCTACCTGATACGTTACCACTAATTAAACTCTAGGTTTTATTCGTATTTTATCAGTTTTTCCACTAATGTCCTGCTTCTGTTTCAGGATCCCATCTAGGATACCACAATGCATTTAGTTGTCATGTTTCCTTAACTTCCTCTGATTTATGACAGCTTCTTAGTCTTTCCTAATTCATCCTGACCTTGACACTTTTGAAAAGTACTGGCCACATAGTTTGTAAAATGTTCCTCAATTTGGGTTTGTCCAATATTTTCCTCATGGTTTCTACTAGGACATCGTTTAGGGGAAGAATACCATAGAGATGAAGTACTCTTCTTAACACCCCAAATCACCAGTATTCACTATCGATATGACTTATCACTGATGACGTCAACCCTGATCACTTTGTCTAAGGTAGTGTTTGCCATAGTGTTTGCAAGGTTTCTCCAACTGTATAAATATGTTATGCATTTTTCCACATTCCCTACTACATTCTTGGAAGCAAGTCTATAAGTAAAACCCACATTTAAGAGGGTATGAGTGGGAATTAATCTCCACCTCCCAGACAGGGACTTGATGTAAATTATTTGCAATTCTGGAAGAAATATTTTTCTCTTTCTAATTGATTTATTTGGTAATAATTTATATTAATATGAAATCAAAGATATTTACTTTGTACAACAGGCTCTGCAGTGATGTTTAAGTGCAAAAAATATAACTAACCTACTTCTCTACCTGTCAATGTCAAGAATTGAACAACATTGGTCACTTCTATTACTAATTGCCAGTCCCAGATATACATTATTTCAAACCTCTTATTTTACACTCTACTTTTTTCTATTTATTTCTTATCTAAGTAAATGGAAACTTCATGCTACTAGTTACTGGGAAAAATCTTTTGTTACTCTTGACTCCCCTCTCTCTCACCCCACATCTAATCAAGTCATCAAATTTTTTCAATACTTTCCTCAAAATACATACAGAATCCAAATACCTCTCACATACTCCACCTCAACCACCTAAGTCTAAATCATGAATAATTTTTTCCCAGGTTATGAAAACAACCTACCAAATACTCCCCTTTTTTTTTTCCCTTGCCTCAGTAATGTCCATTTACTCTAGGGCATCAATAATATTTCTTCTGTAATATAAATCAGATAATATCACTTTTCTCATTAGAAACCTATTTTCATAAATAAATAAACATTAAAAAAGGGGGGTGCATGGGTGGCTCAATTAAGCATCCTACTCTTGATCAGGGCTCAGGTCATGATATCACAGTTCTGTGAGATCAAGCCCTGCTTAGGTCTCGGTGCTGACAGCACAGAGCCTACTTGGGATTTTCTCTCTTTTACTCTCTCTCTGCACCTCCCCTGCTCATGCACTCTCTTTTTCGTCTCTCTCGCTCAAAATAAATAAATAAAATTAAAAAAAAAAGAAAACTTGGGGCGCCTGGGTGGCGCAGTCGGTTAAGCGTCCGACTTCAGCCAGGTCACGATCTCGCGGTCCGTGAGTTCGAGCCCCGCGTCAGGCTCTGGGCTGATGGCTCGGAGCCTGGAGCCTGTTTCCGATTCTGTGTCTCCCTCTCTCTCTGCCCCTCCCCCGTTCATGCTCTGTCTCTCTCTGTCCCAAAAATAAATTAAAAACGTTGAAAAAAAAATTTAAAAAAAATTAAAAAAAAATAAAAAAAAGAAAACTATTTCAGCTTTGTGGACAACAGGTACAATATGCAACTACTCAACTCTTCCATTTCAAGGTGAAAACAGCCATAGACAATATGAACGAATGAATGTGTGTGTCAGGGTTCCAGTAATACTTCTATTACAAAAAGATGTGGTGGGCATTATTTGACCCATAGGTTTATAGTTTACCAACCCCTGGCCGAAAAAATTGGTTCTTTCTGACCTTATAATATAACTCATTTCCTTCATTCGCTTCACTAATTTTCTTGAAACCAGTCAGGCATTCTTCAACCCCAGGTCCTTTGTACTTGCTGTTCCTTTTACCTGGAATGACAATCCTCTAGAAAGCAGTAAGCCTCATTCCCTCACTTCCTCTCATTCAAAGTTCTCCTTGACACAAAGGCCTTTATTTATTGCCGTCACTCTTTATTCTCTTACTCTGCTTTATTTCACTTAATGTCATTCATCACAACCCGATTTTATTTTATTTATTTATTTTTCTATTTTGACTCCAACCTCTTCACATAAAGCAAGCTACATAAGACCAAGGATATATCTGTTTTGGTCACTGTTGAATCTCTAGGGACCTAACCCCTTATTGTCTCAGTAAATATTATTAAATAAATGATGAAGTTAATGATCTAAAATCTGTGTCTAAAATCATTTACATATACACATATACTTTGCAAATTATTACTCTATTAAGAGTTTTTATGTTTTGTCTATTAACTACTGTTTTTAAACAAATTTCATATTATTAAATAGCTTATTCTGATTTATCTAACTTGGTTCCTAATGTCTTTGAATTACTCCTTATTTCCAAGAATTACATTTTTTAAGACTTCCTATGTCTGGATATAAGAATTTGAATCACAAAACTCTATGAAAATGATTCACTGTTTTGGCCACTTATTTTTGTTTTTAACAACTCTCATGTCCACTGATTAACATTGAGTTGTTGTGTGTTATTTTTATTGTTTTTTTTTATAGTTCTATATGAGTAAGTGAAGATTTTTCTGTCATTGCTTTACTCTATAAGTGCACTTACTTTGCTAAGATGTGGGTCTCTTTCTAGCAAGACAATCTGCGTGGAGGTGATCAGAGTGAAGGGCTGAGGTGAAAGTTCTCTGGGTTTGAACCTAGGCTCAAACTTTCATCCTGCTCTTCAATTTCTCCCTCTGCAAAATACTGATAATAATAGTACTCCTGTAACAGGGTTTTATATGATTAATAAGTTGTGAATGTTAATGAGTTTATAGATATAGAGCACTGTAGAAGTTTATTATTATTGGCTTGATTTAAATTATCATCACCATCACCATTATCAGTTTAACTCAGTATCTTGTGGATGCTTAGGTTAAAAAAGAAATTTTCTTCAACATTTTAATCTTTTTTCTTCAGTATCACTCATCCTCAATTTTTCATCATGGGATTCTGTTTATAATACTATTAAAAACTGTTAATATTTCATCCATGCTTATTTCATTTTCACTTCTACCACTATGATTTATTTTTAATTGTATGGAAAAATCTTAAGCTTTATTATTTTGGTACTGATTTTTTTCTTAATGATCCAATCTGATACATTAAAAATCCTCTTTCAAATTAAACACAATTCAAATCAGTAACTATTGAGTTACATAATATCTAAGTATGTGTTACATATTATCCCAGGGGCTATGGGTCTTCTGATCTCAGATTCTTCTCTGCTTGTGCCTGCCACTTCTGTTTTTTTGTTGTTTTGTTGTTTGTTTTTTTTTTTTGTATTTTTATAAAACACACTTTTGATTTTTTTCTTAAGAATCACACCTGGGAGGGGCGCCTGGGTGGCGCAGTCGGTTAAGCGTCCGACTTCAGCCAGGTCACGATCTCGCGGTCCGTGAGTTTGAGCCCCGCGTCAGGCTCTGGGCCGATGGCTCGGAGCCTGGAGCCTGTTTCCGATTCTGTGTCTCCCTCTCTCTGCACCTCCCCTGTTCATGCTCTGTCTCTCTCTGTCCCAAAAATAAATAAAAAACGTTGAAAAAAAAATTTTTAAAAAAAAGAATCACACCTGGGAAAAGGGGATTATAACAGAATTTATTATAGTGATTAAATGTTAATATTTGTAGTACCTTTAGAAGAGCATGTGACATAGATGGTTTGAAAGTAATATTAAGTTTCCTCAATAAAAGATACAAATAAACAAAATTCTACATTTTCTATGTGCCTTTTTGACTTTCATTACCATTCTTTGTCATAGAGAGATGTTTGTTTTTTCATGTGGCACTCTTCTGAAATGCAGCATTTTTCCTCCTCTCATGTTTAGCAGGGATGGGAAGTCACTTTCATATTGTGCTGTGAGGTTGGTTCTGCCAGAGACTGCAGAAAACCCTCATCTCTTCTTTCAAGTTGCTGTGAAGGAGAACATTTCAAACCACTGCAAGCTATTTGGCTAGAGAGATTTGACAATAGTCAAGATATTGAGAGAAGACAAGAAGGAGAGGGTGGCTGGTTTTTCCTTGTTTGTTGTAGTTCATCACCTGGGATGGATGTACTAGCTGAAAAGCAGCAAGTCACTTCACAGGCACTTTGTTTAGCCCAGGTACCAACTTTAAGCAGCAGCCTGGACTAATCAAGCACATTGGAATATCTATTCAACATGGCCACATGGATTTCAGAGGACCATTGTTGGAAGGTTACTGATTTCCCTTACACAGTCTAGTCCTTACCCTTTCAAACTGCAAGGTCCATTATCAATTTACAAGTGATTTGTGGCAGGTCGTGTGCCACATTTTTCCTTTCATTCATTTGCTTTTACCTGTACTTTGCTGGCTGAGATATCTTTATGTACGTGCTATGTATATACAACTTTTTTTTTTCCTGGTTTCCAATGCTAATCTGTTTCCTGTTCATAACCACTTGATTATTTTAAGATGAATGTCATTGGTGGGCAATTTAGGGACATTCTCAATCTCCTATCACACCTTAGATTCTTACTAGTAACATTTTATGATATTTATTAGTATCAAAATAACACTTTACCATACTAATAAATCTGATACAACAACAACAAAAAATTATATAAAAATGGAACCAATACTGAGGAATAATAAGCATTAAAGATAAAACTATTCCTATCACACAATCTCATATATATTCACCTTACACAGATTTTTGTTGCATATATTTCATGTTAGTGCCATGTGTTCATATGAATCTTAAAAGAGTAGTTCTGCCCAATGAAAATGAAAGCAAAGCTTGAAGTACACTATCTTAATTATAAATGTTATGGGTCCACTGTTTGAGAGGGCTTCACTCCAGAGATTACAAATAAAATGAAGTACATCCAATTAAGTCCCAGATTGACAAAATTTTTCCTTTATGCTTACTGACAGCCCTCAGATACCTCATTCAGGATCAGACATTCAAGTACTCTCAATGACAGCAGGATGCCACTTTTTACTCACTCACATTTGTATCTATGCAAAATGGAAATGCTGAAACTCTTATTAAAGTGTGTGTGTGTGTGTGTGTGTGTAGTAAAAATAACCAAAAAGAGGCAAAAAAAAATATGTTGCTGCCCGTTTTTGTCTGTATCCAAAGAGATTACAAAAATTTCTTTTCTGAACATGTCATTTACAACTGCAGAGCTCAAGACCACATTAAGAACTATCTTCTTCATAATAATGATTTAGTGTTTATGTGAAAGGCATTAGATAAAAAATGTACATGTGCACATGTCAAAATAAGGCAGATACTGAATGCGTATACATTAAGTAATAGTGTAACATATGTAATTTATTATATAATACATATTTACTCTGAACTTAGAATAGTACAATTTATAACAAAAGAAGAAAGAGGCCAATAAACCAATACAAAAAGCTTCCAGAGAGCTAAATTTCACCTTTCTAAATTTATAAAAATATAGTTAAAAAAAAAAAATAAAGAGTCATTCTCCTGGCTACCACTTAGCAAAGATGAACACTCAATATAAATAGAAAAATGTTTGACAGCTGGGATAATGTGCCTTAATGGTTCATTGACAGGCAGACTGGTTTCAACAATCTGCATATTTATTTCTATTTCCATGGTGGTCCAGCTGCAAGTGTTACCACATTTGATAATGCTTTCAATTAGATCTTCACTCTTAATGGATGTCATTATTTTTCATAACCACCCTCCCATGGGCTTCATTCAAAGTAAGCAACAATAAAAATACAGAAGTGATACAGTTAACACTCAGTAATTTTATGTCACATTTTACTATCAGAGTGACAAATATTGATAGGTTTGAGCAAATGTATGGCTTTAGAGTGCTTCAGTGTATCTCAGTTTGTCTCCTCAGTGATTTTGTGAACCAACCCTGTATCATTCTTTTAAGTTATGTATTCATCTGATACATTTTTACATGAAAGTAGGTCATGTGTATTAGTGGACACCCAAAGATCCATTCCTACCAATTTGCCTTGATTTTGTGATTGATTCCTGCCTTCTTAATCAGCCCTCCTTTTAATATTATAGAAATAGTTAAGGTTCTCCACGAAGTAAGATAAAAGCTGAATTACAATTCATTTTTTTCCTCAGGGCCTCAAATGATAAAGGTAGCTTTAGAAATCTGAGACATGCTGAGATTTAGCTGAAAGCAAGAAGAGACTTAAATCATTCCCATAACAGAAAAGCCCGCAGGCAAGTCGGGTGGACCAATTAGAGCATTCCAAGTCATTCCCAATGGTTCTTCAAGTCAGATGTTAATTATCACTAGACTCACTAGGGACCCAGCGTTCTTTCTGTGTATCAAGACCTACTTGGACCTTAATTTGGCTTTGTCAAAATAACCTTTGTCTGTGACAAAAGTCTTCTTTAACTTGTAAGACTGATTAAGCTCGGCTCTGTAAGAATGGTAAGATAATTTTATTTTGAAGTCCTTTGAAATCCATACTCAATTTCTATCCAGAATACATCTACCATTTAAATATTTTCAAATTAATTGCTAGACATAATCCTGAGCCATTTGGGATTTTTTTATTATTATTATTCTGTAGAGCCTATATTATTATTCTTGTAATCACTGGACAATAGAAAATGTGTTTTTTTAATAGCTAAAACTTTGTTTTGTTAAAGAAAAAAATGAAACTATCTTACACGTGACAAACATCATGCTTCTAATTTATTGCTTGGAAAATAATTGGCTAATTGGGGGGCAATGTCCTTGTCAATCCTCTAAGACAAAAAGCTAAGATCTTTGTTATTAGAGTATATATACATATAGGATGTCTATATGGCTTTCTTTTGGGTACGGATATCTCCACCATTTATTTATTTATGTTGAAAGAGACAATTCATGAGCGGGAGAGCGGGGTAGAGAGCGAGGGAGAGGGAGACAGCATGTGCACGCACACAAGTGGGGGAGGGGCAAAGAGAGGGAGGCACAGAATCAGAAGCAAGCTCCAGGCTCTGAGCTGTCAGCACAGAGCTTGATGCGGGGCTCAAACTCATGAGCAGTGAGATCATGACCTGGGCCAAGTCAGATGCTTAGCTGACTGAGCCACCCAGGTGCCCCAAGTGACAATATATTTTTAATCAAACCAATACTATGAAAATAAGCTTGGCACTATAATTTAAAAGGCACATTTTTTAAGAGAAACAAAACTGGATTTGAGTCATGGTCCTTTCTTTTACTACGTATGTGGCCTTGGGCAAATGAGTTACATGAGTCCCAAAATCCTCGCCCTTAAAACATGGATAATGATATCAAGTGTGCAGGGTTTGTTGAGAGGATTAGAACTAAATGTGTGTGATGCACTTCACACAGTTCCTGGTAAAAAGTGAATGCGTGTTAATATACCTTATTATGTTTATTATTATGAGAATTCTCATTTTATTAGGATGTTTCAAATAATCTGATCACTGCTACATTAAGAATCCTACATAGCCTTGGAAACTTGCTGTAATGTTATTTTATATTTTGAGATACAATAAAGAATTAATGCCTGTTGGATATTTTAAATGTTGCAGCCACAGAGTTATGCAGAATACCGTGTGGAAATTTGTTTCTGCAAATCCATCTATGCTGAAGAGTATAGTTTAATTGTAAGTGCACAGTGAACGTGGGCATATAGAGAACTGTCTCATTTGTGTCTTTCTGTCTGCCAAGTCATACAGAACTGACTAAAATAAGTGAAGTGGAGAATGAGCCAATTTTCTGAGAAGCTTTAGGAAGGACACATGTGACATACTGGAGGCATGCAAGACCAGAAATAAACAATAGTATAGCACAATCTCTTGCTAAGAGTGACATTTCCAAGTTTGGGCTAAATTTCATCATTTCCTCAGATGCCAGCTAGGAAGTGATTACTATGTAACTCCGTATATGGCCTAGTTAAGAGTTTCTCTAAACTTTCAGCTACATAATTTCAATTTTCTCTGTACCTCAAAAGATTCAGGGTACTGTTAACTTAGGATGAGTATAAAAGTGTATGAGCAACAGTAATTCAAAGAATGATACTGGTGGTTTCTGAAGTTTCTCTAGACGACAAAGTGAGTGGAGACTGTAGAAGCCGAGGTCAGCAAAGCAAGTGCCCGTATTTGTCAGGCGTTCCAGGCAAAAGACTTTGACATGATCTAAGTTAATGGTCTTTACACTTAAAGGAAAACAAACAGTCATCTTATGTTTAAAGATGGATACTTTCAGGGTGCCTGGGTGGCTCAGTCGGTTAAGCATCTGACTTCGGCTCAGGTCATGATCTCACAGTTCGTGGGTTCGAGACCCGCGTCAGGCTCTGCGCTGACAGCTCAGAGCCTGGAGCCTGTTTCGGATTCTCTGTCTCCCTCTCTCTCTGCCCCTCCCCTGTTCATGCTCTGTCTCTGTCTCAAGAATAAATACACATTAAAAAAAAATTAAAGATGGATACTTTCTATAGATGAAGACAGCTTTATGTTTAGGACCGTTTTGTACCAAAGAAGCTAAACTCAGATTGTCATTGAATGTGAAGGAAACACTAGTTACCAAAAGTTTCTGTTCATTTTTATAACCCACTAAAAGATTAGAGAAACATCCAGTGATTCCCCAGAGTAATTGTAATCACTCACACAGTGTATAATGTTATTCTGAGAACATCAATTGCTTAAAATTGATAACAGTTCCACCCTAGAATTACATAGCCAATTATGGGTCTCTTTCATTTGTCACACCAGATTAGATTTCTGGCCCATCTAGTTAGGCAGATTGTCTCTGCCAGTGACCAATACAAGCAATGTTTCAATGTGAGTAAAAGAGAACACAATGATATAAGAAGTGAAATAAATTAGTAGGTCTCACCATGTTTGCTTCCTGAGAACACTAGCATGCAATCATATACCCAGAACTTAATATATGTGATATAAATATATAACCTGATGCAAATATATATGATGCATTTTGACCTAAACATCTTTAAAGACATTTAAAAATCATTCAGGACATTTGCTTCTATTACTCTGAGTGTCAGTTAAAAAGTCTTGTCATATCCCCCAATTTTTTTTAAAGATTTAAAAAAAAAATTAATGTTAATTTTTGAGAGAGACAGAGCACGAGTGGGGGAAGGGCAGAGAAAGAGAGGGAGACACAGAATCTGAAGCAGGCTCCAGGCTCGAGGCTCCAAGCTGTCAGCACAGAGCCCAATGCAGGGCTTGAACCCATGAATGGTGAGATCATGACCTGAGCCAAAGTCGGACGTCCAACCAACCAAGCCACCCAGGCGCTCCAATCATACCCCCCAACTTAAAAGAAAAAGAAAAAAACCTCACTTGAATGCATTGATTTATAGGATTGAAATATTCAGAGTTATGGCAGTAATAAGGCAGTAGTGTTTATTCAAGCTCTAGCTTTAGCATTCCAATGCCCCATTCCAGTGTCAGCTTTGTCTTCAGTCTTCAGAGTAGCTTGAAAGCTCCCCATTGTTCCTCTGGGCACATTTTTTTTTTCCACATAAAAAGTGATGGAAACTGTCTTATCTGGTTATCAGAAGACAAAAGACCTAAGTTTACTCTAATATGATCATCACAGGCCACAACATGTTAAAAGAACATCTGATGGGTTTTTTTTGTTTTGTTTTGTTTTGTTTTGTTTTGTTTTGTTTTGTTTTGTTTTTTTGTGGTTTCCCATTTCTTTCAGGAGACTTTTGCAAAAGTAGCAGTCTGGATCATTCTTTCTACATCTTCTTCTCTTGTTGTATTGGAGGAGGCAGGTCCTATCTAGTTGGTGAGGAGCTAAGGTTTTCCATCCTTTAGTGTATCCTTCCTGGGAGATTAAGGTGTTCTTGTAACTTATGGCTACATTGTTGCAGTGAAATTCATGGTCTTCTCTGGGGTTTTGTAGCTTTCCTGGCCTCAAGTGTCTCCAAGAATGGATGAAAGAGTTACCACTGTATCTGTAGCCTGTGCCAGATTTATAGTACTCAGTATGTAGCTGATGATGAATACATGAAACTGAAATTTAATTGGGTAGTATCACAGCATGTCTGAGATGGGCCTCCATGCATTGATGTTAAATTTCTTTGCTTATTGCATCATTCCTTCCTTCTATTTCTTCAGATCCTACTTGCTGTGTGCTATTTCTTTTACTTGGAGAAGAAGTACCATAGTGTGAAAACTTGCTCCTTACCCCTTTAAGCTGCTTTGAAAGATACATGGACCGAAGCTTGCTGAAATATGTATTCTATGTTGAAGGCAAAACCAGATGTTTTCATGTAGGATAACAATGTCCAGGTCTTGTGAACGGAGGAAATATCCAAGTTTATGCACAATCATCTAATGAAAACACACTATTAACCACTGCATCTATCTATCTGGGAAGCTCATTTTCATTTCATTTAGGGGCCATCCATAAAGAAAGTTTGATCATCAATCCTATTTAGGGATTTCAAGTGGAAACAAATTCTTTCTGGAAAGAAGAGTACAGATTAATTAGGGGGAACGAATTCACAAGCAAATCCCTTGAGAAGCTTGTCAGTTGTTTAAAGGACTTGCCCTGGGCTAGATCATCCATACTTGGGGCTTTTGGTCTAGCATTAAAAATAGTCCTATATATTGATCATCTCCTCCTACAGGGGGCATGTTTTGCAGTTGCCTAACAATATGGAAGGAGAGTGAAAGATTCTGAAAGATTTTCATCATGCACCTTTGATTACAATCTCCAAAGCTGGTAAGACTAGGACACATTTATTGAACACTGGCTTCTTTGGTTACCAAAGTTACAATAACTGTATTTTATCTTGTGGACAGTTGCCAAAGATCATTTGGCCTCTAAACTAAGACAGGCTTCTACCTACAGCCTCCAAACTATATGTTTCCCTTTGAGAAAGAGATGGTAAAGAAGAGATAAAATGTAACATTAGTTGCATTATGTATCTCTAATATTAGACCTTTACTTGGATGCTTCTGAGCTGGGGAGTAGTATGGGGTTGGGGGAACAGGAAACTCCTGCACATGAAGATGTTTTAACCATGAAACTTGAACACTGGGTCTTGGGCTTTGACTTCAGCATTTTAGCTGTAACAGTGCAACCCTGTTCCAAATAGCCACTGTAGCATTTCAATAAATTAACCATTTGCATACCACAAAGTTGAAAGTATACTTTCTCATTTCTATCATGAGGACTATGACTTCAAAGGTAGCAAGTACCAGTGTTAGACTACAACAAAAATGTAGCTACCCCTTCTGGTTTAGGGGGAGGTAGCTTTTGCCACATTCTGGAGTAAGACAACAATCTTACATTTATGGTGTTGGTTTTGTTTTGTTTTGTTTTGTTTTGTTTTTTTCCTAATGAATGTTAAATATTCACATAGCTGAATGGCATACCTAAGATTACTTGTGCATATGTGGGTTTATTTATGTTTTGATCACCTTGTCTTCAGTAAAGTAGTCCAGTTCATTGAGGATATCTTTTTAAAAAGCAAAATGAAACAGGACACTTTGAAAAAAATAATATGTAGCTTACTTAAGAATGCCAAATTTATGTGAATATTTTTGTATTTGGGAAAAATGAAATCAGGCCTCTTGTTTTATGGAAATCTAAATGAAAACACACTGTCAAATACTTAGAGGTGGATACTTGGGGGTAGGTATGAAAAGTTCAGGTGTTCTGAGCCTATGAGACAACAAACTCCAGAGTCTCCTTTGAACCCATCTTTCTAGAAGTTTTCTGCATTTGCAGACTGAAGTATCCAAGTACTAACAGCTACATCTTTGGGAACCCAAGTATTTGGCATATTTTTCTGACCTAAGCAACAAGAAAGTGAGATTAGCCTCTTTGGAAGAACAGGATGAAACATAGCCACATAAACAAGAGAGTCATTAGATAAAAGAGAAGTATCACGCATTTCCTTTGGGTTTAACTACAAAGAAACATATTCACAGGTAGAGGTAATTAGATATAGTGATGTGATCCTGCCACTGTAATCCTTTAGTTTAGAAGTGGAAACTGGACATTTTAGAGTATAACTTTTTGTCATTGTCTTTGAAAAATTCAAGGGGAAAATGCTGGACTTTTTGATGCTATGGCTAATGGTAGCTGGAATAATTAATGAAAAACTAATAAGGACATTAGGGCACTGATTTAGTGGAACACTTTATTCTGTTAATTAAAACCTTATGCTTCCTAAGTAGTTACCTGAAAATTAATATCCTGCAGTTTCCTTGTTAGTTTGAAGCTCTTCCTTCTTTAGCATTCCTATAATATTCTATGCATCATTTTATTGTAGCTCTTCTCAGGCCACAATAGAAGAATTTATCTACGAGTATTTGGTAATGAGGATTCTGTCTTGTTATGAATTCTCAGTCCTACCATGGTTATTAGTAAACAATAAAAAATAATAATTTTTAAATAATTGACTGAATATGAGTTTTCTAAAAGTCTATGCTGAAGAGAAAGCTGAGCTAGGTTCCAATCTGACTAAAAACTTGTTTAACTGCAATTGGAAAACCAGTCAGCCTTGCTTTCTCCCAATACAACATAAACTCTATTTTTTTTTACATATACAGAAGAAATATCTCAAGAAAGCACCAAAATTTTCCTGAATAGAAATGAAGGGAAATGTGCTTTAGAAAAAACAAAAACAAAAAACTTTATTTATTTTTGAGAGAGAGAGAGAAAGCATGCACAGGAGCGAGGCAGGGGTAGAGAGAGAGAGAGTGAGAAAGAGAATTCCAAGCAGGCCCCTGTGGTGATAGCATGCAAAGCCAAGTGGGGGCTCTATCTAATCAACCATGAGAGCATGGACCTGAGCCAAAATCAAGAGTCAGAAGCTTAACTGACTGAGCCGTCCAGGTGTCCTGAAAATGTGCTTATTAAATCTTTATAATTTGTCTCACAATGATTTTTTTGATGGCTGGAGGTACCAGAAATAATGATGCTGACATATACTCATGCAAAATATTGCTATATAATAACTTTATTCAGGCATAATACTCATCATCAATATATTTTTAGCATCGTTTAGCATTAGGATAGAAGTCACTACCTATAGCCGTTGGGTGAAATCCAGTCTTCAGCCTGTTTTATAAATAAAGACGTATTGGAACATATCCATCCAATTCTTTTATATTATGTCTGATTTCAAGCTACCATGATAGAATTGAGTAGTTACAATAGACATTTGTGATTTTTAAAGCCTAAACTATCTGCTTTTTGTTCCTTTATAAGTTTGTCAACCTCTTTTTGCACATAAACTCAAAGTTCTCTTCCTTAGCAAATTTTTAATACATTTCAAGAAGTTCTTAAATTTTGTATAGTCTTGCATAGTTTTATAATTAGAAGAGTTGTATCAACAGTTCCATGTTGTCATCTGTAATTTACATTTCCAAACCATTTTTGACATATTATAGACCAAGCCTTTTTGGTATTGTTACAGAAGTCTTGATGCTTTGAACCAAATTGTTTACATGTATTTATTTATGCCAAGCTTCTTATTTAAATGAATTAGAAACGTCCTTGGGGAAAGAATGAACCAAGTGCTTTTTTGATACTTTGTTGGAGTAAAAAGATATTTACTCTTTATATTAATTTGCTTCAAACTTAAAATTTTTATATTTTCCTATGTAGGTTTGTTTGTTTGTTTGTTTTAAGGGGGGCAGGGAACATATATATTCAGATCCCAGGACTTACAAATTCAGCCTCTGACTTAGAATAACAGTAAGATACTCATTCCCTGATCCTTTTCTTTTTGTTTTTTTTTATCTTTCTGTCAAAGCATTGCAGGAGAATCATTTCTGACATCCACAAATTTTACCCCCTCTAGAAACAGAGGCAGAATTAGCAAGGGTAGATTATTAGGGATGACTTTACCACACTGCCCTAGCAGAGACTGGGAAAACAGGGAGAATATAAACAATACATAATGGAGGATTCCAGAAGGTCAGAGGTAAGAAGTTGCCAGAGGCCAGAATATCCTGTCATGGAGAATCTTTTTTTTTTTTTTTTTTAACGTTTTATTTATTTTTGAGACAGAGAGAGACACAGCATGAACGGGGGAGGGGCAGAGAGAGAGGGAGACACAGAATCGGAAGCAAGCTCCAGGCTCTGAGGCATCAGCCCAGAGCCCGACGCGGGGCTCGAACCCGCGGACCGCGAGATCGTGACTTGAGCTGAAGTCGGGCGCTTAACCGACTGAGCCACCCAGGCGCCCCTATCATGGAGAATCTTAAGGCACAGTTAGTTCTCCTTTACTTCTCCTTCGAGGTATCTTGAAATTAGGATCTTTCCTATTTTTCTTTAGGAAAAAACATTTTGCCACAGATCAGGGTTTCTTTCATTCTTTTCTTTTTTTTTTTTCCAGATCAAACAAGGTCAGAATAAAAGCCCAATTATGTTTCTAACACATATGTACACAAAACTTACCTAGTCCTCACGGGTATCCTCAAGATTGTTGCCTTTAGACAAAGAGGGGAAATGGAAATAGATCCTCCTGCTCCTGGATGTTTTCCATTATTATTCAAGTGCTAAAACTTTTTCTCTTAAAGAAGCCCTACATTAACACAATCATCATATAGCTGTTTCTTTCTCTTTTCCACAATAAAACTTAACTTCTTGAAACAATTTATTAAACTCATTGTCTCCTTTTTCTCTTTAAGTGACTGCTATTAGTTTTCTGCCCTCATAATTTCACTGAATCTGATTTTCACAAAATCATTTAACTTGTTTACCCCAATTCAATGAAAATATTTTTTCTTTTTTGCCTGGCATATAAGTGACTATTTGGCACATTTGCTTCTTTTAATCCCTCCTTTTTATTTCTAGAAAGTTGCAAAGGCTCTGTCTAAATTACACCACTCACGTCTTCTACAGATGCTCAGCTTCCTACTGGACATGTATACTTGCGTGTCTTTCAGAAACGTCATATTCAAGGTTTGAACATCTAAACTCATCATCTCTCAAACCTGCCTTCTTTCCAGTGATCTCTTTGAAATGAATAGTATTGATGTCTACCCGGTTGCCTAACATGAGAGACATTCATTTGATTATGGTGCTTCTCTGTCTGTAAATTTTCGACAGCTTTCTTTTCCTTTTAGGAGAAAGTCTGTATTCCTAAACCTGATTTACAAGTGCCATAATGGCCTGGTCCCTTCTTCCCTCTCCAACGTTGCCTTTTAAACTAATGTCCTTTACCTTCGATAATCCAGTAACTATCACTGAATTTATTTCAGTCCCTTGATAGTCTCATGTTCTTCTCATCTAAGTGTTTAAATATGCTCTTTCCAGAGAGGAGGCCAGGAATATGTATCCCCACTCTGTGTGATGAGTATGTTGGGGATGTGGGAAGGTATGTCTATGTTATCATTATATCCCTATCCCCAAGTCAGGGTTTGGCATTGAGTAGGCATGCAGTATAAAAATGAGAAACACTTTGGGGCCCCTGGGTGGCTCAGTCGGTTGAACATCCTACTTTGGCTCAGGTCATGGTCTCACAGTTTGTGGGTTCGAGCCCTGCATCGGGCTCTGTGCTGACAGCTTGAAGCCTACTTCATATTCTGTTTTTCCCTCTCTCTCTGCCTCTCCCCCACTTGTGCTCACTCTCTCTCTTTCAAAAATAAATAAAATGTAAAAAAAAAAAAAATTAAAATGAGAAACACTTAGACTTGTTATCAATTACTCTGTCCTGGGTTTTTTAGTCCCAGAAGTTCTTGTTCTTGTCATTACTCTGATTTATTTGCTTGTTTGTTTTGAGGCAGACTGATGAATTTTTTAATGTATATAGGACACTAAAGCAGTTTAAGAAAGGTACACAATTTATCACAACCATGTTCTGAAAAGTCTCTACAATCATATATATTTTAGGGTCAGAGTCTCAGGCAGCAGCCCTGGTCCTCTTCATGGTAGGAGAGCCATTCTTCCAATGAGAGCTATGGGGAAGGGTGGTTACACTTAAAGGTTACCACCTTGCAACACTGTTCCTAACTCTTCTTACAAATATGAGTGAAGTATGTAACTTATTTATGCCTATGACATGGTATAGCTGGCCAGGAAAAGTTATATTTTCAATGATTTTATATAGGTTGCAAATATTTTATCATTTTCCCCCACCTATCTTACTTGTTAGGTTTTTCAGTTCGTCAATGTAGTTTTAAAATTTTGGAAGTGTAGACTAAAAACAAAGAAAAATGTTAACATTACTTTCATATTTCTAACTTTAAATTGATGCTACTAATAATATGAATTGCAAACTTTTTTATTTCTTTATAATATTCATTTTAACTAAATCCTTCTGATTTTTAACAAAAAGTATTTTGCATTCATAATTATAATAGCAAACCTACCCAACATTTTTATTTGTGTAGGTGGTTGAGATGCTTAAAGATTGCAATGTAAACAGTATACACAATATGTTCTTATTTCTTCTATATGAAGCAATACACAGATTTACAGAAGTTACTCAGATACTCTGAAAATTATACATGACCTACAAATGTATTGATATTAATACCCTTCCAAGAAAATAGTCCCCATTTTAATCTATTATATTCTACAACTGGAATCAAAGGAAAGAATTTAAAAACAAATATCAAGATAATTTGGAATGATGTGTACATTTCAGTTCAACCCCCAAATATTTCTTCCAGATATTCCAGATTTTGCCACTATCGCTTTTAGATTTTAACATTGAATTTCAATAGCTAGACGATTATGTCAGCACCACCAAACTCATCAAAGTGACAGATATTTTAAAGAGATATACACATATATCAGTGGCCATTAAAAATCCTCCCCACCCCAGTTTTTGGAACAAATGGTAGGAAAAGCACATCTTGGAAACTACTTGGCTACTAGGAGCATAACTTATCCAGAATAAATAAAAATCCACATTGACGTACTATGCTTCAAATTCTATTGAATAGAGGTTTAAAAATTTAAAGAATAGTAAAGATTTGAAAATAAAAATTACTTTTATTATTTATTTATTTATTTGTTTGTTTATTTTTGACGTTTATTTATTTTTGAGAGAGAGACACAGAGACAGAGAGATAGAGCATGAGCAGAGAAGGGGCAGAGAGAGAGGGAGACACAGAATCTGAAGCAGGCTCCAGGCCCTGAGCTGTCAGAACAGAGCCCCATGCGGTGCTAGAACCTGGGAGCTGCAAGATCATGACGGGAGCCCAAGTTGGACACTTAACCAACTGAGCCACTCAGGTACCCCCCCATTTTAAATACAAGGCAAAACAAGAAATACAATAGGACTTAAATATATAGAAAATTAAAGACAGAAAGAAGAGCATATAAACCACATAAAAACAACTATGCTAATATGCAGAGGTAGGTGACTATATCTGTTTAATGGCAGCAGCACGATGTCCACCCTAAAGTAATAGGATTTGATGAAGCCTGTTTATTTAAGTAATGAAGACTACTTTTGATGACACTGTGATTAATATGAACGGGTTTGAGGGGTGCCTGGGTGACTCCATCGGTTAAGCATCCCACTTCGGCTCAGGTCATGATCTTGTGGTTTGTGAGTTCAAGCCCGGAGTCGGTCTCTGTGCTGGCAGCTCAGAGCCTGGAGCCTGCTTGCGATTCTGTGTCTCCCCGTCTCTCACCCCTCCCCTGCTCATGCCCTGTCTCCCTCTGTCTCTGAATAATAAATAAGTGTTAATTTTTTTTTTTTAAATATGAACGGGATTGTAACTTCACACAATTCAGCCATTGATTGGTGATATACACTTCTATTAAATTTAATTCACATTTTAAGGGTGCCAACGTTGGATAAACACAAGTGTTTGATATAAATAAAGCAGTTCAATCTTCTGAAGATCCACATATTTACCAGCTGACCTCCTGTCTTACTACATGAGCTTATCAAAGTTAATTGTTTCCTGTGTCTATAATGAGCTCTTAAAACATGTCAGTAATATATTTGAATGAATTGTGAGAAAGTGTGAAGTTTCATTTATAATATATCTGAAGGGACTTTAGTTCAGTTTAGTAAAGATGCTGTGATAATTAGGTGACATGAATAGAATGTTACAATGACAACTGTGTTCTTCCATCAGGACCCAATTTCCTTACTTGCACATTAAGTTAGTGCATACATATTGAATTTGTGCAAGCAAAAACAATATATACTCCTAAGAGATATAGTATTTTAAAATAGAATATGTACTATCATAAGGTTAGTTTTCTGGTATTTCATTGTTTTTAAAGTGACTTGGAAACTGACTCTCAGATGTTGTAGTAAGTCATCAAGTATATTTGTATAGTTATAATGTTCCTGTGACAAATACCAAGACCCATTACCTCACCTCTCTGGTTGTGCTTCTCTTAGGACAGAAACAATTAAGCTGGCAGAAATCAGGGTAATGCATTGGTCATAAGCACCCACACTTCCACCATTTGCTGAGCTAGAGACCAATTTTAATGAACTACAAACTCGATTTCAATAAGTTCTAATAAAAACCTCCCACCAATTCCATTTTCTCACCTAAACAACAGACTAATGATCTCCTTTCATATGAAAGGGTTGGAGAGGAGAGTGAGTTTGTCCTAAAGCAGAGATAATTTTAGCAGAGAGGGCAATTTATGCTACAATTCTAGCCCATCCTGTTCTGGTGGATGGTCACTCCCTCCCTGCTCACTTTGTTTCTTTTATAGTACTTTATTTTTTTCCTGGTTCTTATCATCTAGCAGTCTCCTTATTTGCTTATTATCTCTCTCCTCTCTAGTACATAAGATCCATAGCACAAGGAGTTTGCTTGTCTGCTTGACTACCATATCCCCAGTTCCTAGAATAGTACGTGCCAAACAGTATGCACTTAATAAATATTTATTGAATTAAATTTTTATCCTGATAGTTCTTATCTCCTTAATTAATATCCCAAATCACCTATGACCAGATTTCCTACTGCCTCTGCCAAGTTTCAAAAGCAAATTGGCTACATAATTTGTTGAGCCCAGTGAAAAATGAAATTGTTCAAATAAATTCTTAAGAACTTCAAGACAAAGACAGCAGAGCATTATACCATCTGTGGTTATGTGTCAGTGTGGGGCCTTATGCAACTGCATAGGTCTCACATCTAGGAAGCCAGCCCTTCATATCCAAAATCCTTTATGTTTAGACTTTTAAATAACCAATAAGGGAAGGAAGGTATTCTTTAACATTTCTAAGTAAATTGTTTATAGATACCTGGTTATAAAAGAGATCAAAGTTGGGATATGTGCTTGTTTGTTTGTTTAATAATTATTTATTTTAGAGAGAGAGATACAGAGTGCAAGTGGGGCAGGGGAAGACAGAGAGGGCAACACAGAATCTGAAACAGGCTCCAGAATCTGAGCTGTCAGCACAGAGTCCAATGAGGGGTTTGAACCCACAAACAGCAAGATTGTGACCTGAGCCAAAGTCAGATGCTTAACTGACTTAGCCACCCAGACACCCTGGGATATTTGCTTGTTTAAATGAAGTATTAATTGAATCACCAGAAAAAGGAAAAGATTATATGGAAGCCAAGATAGGGTGATATGGCCATTTAGGGCACACTTTAAAAAAAATAGAAATTTGGGGCGCCTGGGTGGCGCAGTCGGTTGAGCGTCCGACTTCAGCCAGGTCACGATCTCGCGGTCCGTGAGTTCGAGCCCCGCGTCAGGCTCTGGGCTGATGGCTCGGAGCCTGGAGCCTGTTTCCGATTCTGTGTCTCCCTCTCTCTCTCTGCCCCTCCCCCGTTCATGCTCTGTCTCTCTCTGTCCCAAAAATAAATAAAAAACGTTGAAAAAAAAAAATAGAAATTTTATGTGCCTTCCAAGTTCACAGCTATTTATATGTGACTATTGGGCCTCTGTAAGGGTTAATGATGTTACACTTCAAAACTACAAACATTGACTTTGACACAGAGTGCTGTGATAGCTGATGGTGGTTCTATGTAAAGTGATACTTAACTTTCAGTTTAACAGCCAGTGGATACCCAGGACCGGTAAAATTAGATATCATTCAAATTTGACTGGATATAGTTGAAAGTTGAGAGAACTGCAGAAAAGATAATCAATATTTCAACTAAGACTACCTAAGCAGAAGAGACAGAGTTAATCAAGACTCAAAATGAAGGTAGTCCAAAGTAAAATGAGATATAATGGATCAAATGAGAAATTTTGGTGCTTTCAGATTCGCAATTCTGTTACAGCATTCCTGTTATAAGTCCTGTGGCAAGTCATACAGAGGTGAACATAGCAGGGTCAGGATACAAAATTCACTCCTGTACAATTTGGAACTCAGATTTTTCCTGGAGTTTAGAGTTTAAATAATCACAATCCCATAAATAGTGATCACAATAATTACATAAGTACATTTAATCTAATGGAAAACTACATTTGTCCCAATGGAAAGCTATATTTAAACTAGTTGTACTTGTCAAACTCACACCCAGGATTTATTCTATTGCCCTTAAGTGCTACTCTGGTTTTATTCACACTTCCTCTCCAGGACCTTAAAGTCTCATTTTATGTGTCACACTTCTGAATAATCCTAGTATCTGGGATTAAAAAATATGACGAAAGGACACTATGGAGAAGAAGCATTTCCTTTTTAATATATAAAGAAATGCTAACTACTCATTTTATTCACTTATTTATTTTTGTTGTACTGATGGTTTTTTTCAGCTATAGTAATTCATTATAATACTTTATTCTACATGATTATTCATTTCCTTGTCTTTCTTCCAAGATTTTATTTAAATTCAAGTTAGTTAACATATAGTATAGTATTGTTTCAGGAGTAAAATTTAATGATTCATCACTTACATATAATGCCCAGTGTTCATCACAAGTGCCCTCCTTAATGCCCATGACCCATTTATCCCAACTCTGCCCCCCCCACCTCCACTCCAACAACCCTCAGTTTATTCTCTATAGTCGATAGTCTTTTATGGTTTTCCTCCCTCTTTGCTTTAATATTATTTTATTTTCCCTTCCCTTCCTCTATGTTCACTTGTTTTGTTTCTTAAATTCCACATATGAGTGAAATCATATGGTATTTGTCTTTCTCTGACTGACTTATTTTGCTTAGCATAATACACTCTAGTTCTATCCACGTCATTGCAAATGGCAAGATTTCATTCCTTTTGATGGCTGGGTAATATTCCATTATATGTATGACCACTCATCAGTTGATGGACATTGGGACGCTTTACATATTTTAGCTGTTGTTGATAATGCTGCTGTAACCATTGGGGTGCATGGGCCCTTCAAATCTATATTTTTGTATCCTTCTTTTGGATAAATACCTAGTAATGCAATTGCTGGGTCATAGGGTAGCTCTATCTTCAACCTTCTGAGGAAACTCCATACTAGTTTCCAGAGCAGCTGAACCAGTTTGCATTCCCACCAACAGTGTAAGAAGGTTCCCCTTTCTTCTGATCCTTGCCAACATTTGTTTCCTGAGTTGTGAATTCTAGCCATTCTGACAGGTGTGAGGTGGTATCACACTGTAGTTTTGATTTCTATTTCCCTGATGACGAGTGATGTTGAGCATTTTTTCATGTATCTGTTAGCCATTTGTACTTCTTTGGAGAAATGTCTGATCATGTCTTTTCTCCATTTCTTAACTGAATTATTTATTTTTGGGGTGTTGATTTTGGCAAGTTCTTTATAGATTTTCGATACCAGCCCTTTATCCAATATGTCATTTTCAAATATCTTCTTCCATTCCGTTGGTTGCCTTTCAGTTTTTTTTTTATTGTTTCCTTCACTGTGCAGAAGCTTTTTATCTTGATGAAGTCCCAATAGTTCATTTTTGCTTTCGTTTCCCTTGCCTCCGGAGACATCACTAGTAAGAAGTTGCTGCAGCCAAGGCCAAAAATGTTGCTGCCAGTGTTCTCTGGGTTTTCTGTCTCACATTTAGGTCTTTCACCCATTTGGAATTTATGTTTGTGTATGGTGTAAGAAAGTGTTCCAGTTTCATGTTTCTACACGTCACTGTCCAGTTTTCCCAACACCATTTGTTGAAGAGACTGTCTTTTTTCCATTGGATGTTCTTTCCTGCTTTGTCCAAGATTAGTTGATCATATAGTTGTGGGTCCATTTCTGGATTCTCTATTCTGTTCCATTGATCTATGTGTCTGTTTTTGTGCTAGTAGTATACTGTCTTTGCGATTACAGTTTGTATACATCTTGAAGTCCAGAATTATGATGCCTCCCATTTTACTTTGCTTTTTCAACTTCACTTTGACTATTCAGGGTCTTTTGTGCTTCCATTAAAATTTTAGAATTGTTTGCTCTAGCTTTGTGAAAAATGCTGGTGTTATATTGATAAGGATTGCATTGAATGTGTAGATTGCTTTAGGTAGTATAGATTTTTAGCAATTTTTTTCTTCTAATCCATGAACATGGAATGTTTTTCCATTTCTTTGTGTCTTCAGTTTCTTTTATAAATGTTCTATAATTTTCAGAGTAAAGCTCTTTTACCTTGTAGTTAGGTTTTTTTTCTAGATATCTTATGGGTTTTGTTGCAATTGTAAATGAGATTGATTCCTTAATTTATCTTTCTGCTGCTTCATTATTGGTGCATAGAAATGCAACAGATTTCTGTACACAGACTTTATATTCTGTGCCTTTGTTGAATTCTTGTATCTGTTCTAGTTATTTTTTGATGGAGTCTTTTGGATTTTCTACATAGAGTTTCATGTCATCTGTAAAGAGTGAAAGTTTGACTTCTTCTTTGCTGATTTGTGTGAATTTTATTTCTTTTTGTTGTCCAATTGCTGAGGCTAGGACTTCCAGTACTAGGTTGAACAACAGTGGTGAGAGTGAAAATCCCTTCATTTTCCTGCCATTAGGGGAAAAGCTCTCAGATTTTCCCCATTGAGGATGATATTAGCTGTGGGTCTTTCATATATGGCTTTTATGATGTTAATGTATGTTTCTTCTATCTATACTTTCTTGAGGGTTTTTATCAAGAAAGAATGCTGTATTTTGCCAAATGGTTTCTCTGCATCTATTGAGAGAATCATATGATTCTTATCCTTTCTTTTATTAATGCAGTATATCACATTGGCTGATTTGTGGATATTGAACCAGCCCTACATCCCAGGAATAAACCCACTTGATTGGGGTGAATAATTCTTTTAACGTACCATTGGATTGGATTTGCTAGTATTTTATTGAGAATTTTTGCATCCATATTCATCAGGGATATTGGCCTCTAATTCTCCTTTTAGTGTTATCTTTGTCTAGTTTTGGAATCAAGGAAATACTGGCATCATAGGATGGATTTGGAAGTTTTCCCTCTATTTCTAGTTTTTTAGAACAGTTTCAAAAGAATAGGTATTAATTATTTTTTAAATGTTTGGTAGAATTCTCCTGGGAAGACATCTGGCCCTGGACTCTGGTTTGTTGGGAGATTTTTGATTACTGATTCAATTTCTTTACTGGTTATGGGTCTGTTCAAATTTTCTATTTATTCCTATTTCAGTTTTGGTAGTTTATATGATTCTAAAAATTGATTTATTTCTTCCAGATTGTCCAACTCGTTGGCATATAATCACTCATAATATTCTGTTAGTATTGTTTGGGTTTCTGTGGTGCTGGTTGTGATCTCTCCTCTTTCATTTGTCATTTTATTTATAAATAATTCATAAATAAATTTATAAATAAATTTCTCTTTTCTTTTTGATAAGTCTGCTAGGAGTTTATCAATTATAATTATTTTTTTCAAAGAACTAGTTCTTAGTTGTGTTGATGTGTTCTGTTTTTTTTTTTCTTTTTTAATTTCAATATCATTGATTTCTGTTCTAATCTTTATTATTTCCCTTCTGATGTTTTT
The DNA here is from genome assembly GCF_028018385.1 of Neofelis nebulosa. Classification (NCBI taxonomy): domain Eukaryota; kingdom Metazoa; phylum Chordata; class Mammalia; order Carnivora; family Felidae; genus Neofelis; species Neofelis nebulosa. The sequence goes on along the minus strand of NC_080784.1, from coordinate 90,462,483 downwards.
GGGCCTATTTGCTGTTCTTTACCCCAGCTCCTTTAGGTGTAAGGTTAGAATGTATATTTGAGAATTTTCTTCCTGCGAATAAGGCCTGAATTACTATATATTTCCCTCTTATGACTATCTTTGCTGCATCCCAAAGGTTTTGAACTGTTGTGTTTTCATTTTCATTGGCTTCCGTGTATTTTTTTAATTATTTTTTTTTTTATTTTATGGTTAATCCATTCATCTTTAACCAGATGTTCTTTAACCCTGATGTATTGGTAGTGTTTCCAATTTTTTTTTTCTTGTGGTTGACTTCAAGTTTCATAGTATTGTGATTTGAAAATACGCATGATATGATCTCAGTCAACTCAGTCCTTTCTACTTGCTGAGGCCTGATTTGTGACTCAGTATGTGATCTATTCTGGTGAATGTTCCATAGGCACTCAAAAAGAGTGTGTATCCTGCTGCTTTAAGGGAAAATGCTCTGAATATATTTTTTAAGTCCATCTGGTCCATTGTGTCATTCAAAGCCATCGTTTCCTTGTTGATTTTCTGCTTTGATGATCTGTCCATTGCATTAAGTGGGGTGTTAAAATCCCCTATTATTATTGTTGGGGTATAAATATTTACAACTTTTATACCTTCTTGTTGGATAGACCACCATGTTGTGCCCTTCTTCACCTCTTTTTATAGTATTTGGCTTAAAACTAGTTTTTCTGATATAAATATGGCTACTCCAGCTTTCTTTTGATGTCCATTAGTATGATAAATTGTTCTCCACCCCCTAATTTTCAATTCAGTGGTGTTTTGATGTCTACAATGAATCTCTTGTAAGCAGCATATATATGGGTATGTTATTAACCCATTTTGATGTCTTATGTCTTTTTATTGGAGCATTTACTCTATTTATACTTAATTATTCATAGATATAAATTAGTGCCATTGTATTACCTATAAAATCACTGTTCCTGTAGATAGTTTCTATTCCTTTGTAGACTGTTGCTGTTGGTATCTCCTACTCAAAGAGTCCCCTTTAATAATTCTTGAGCTAGTTTAGTGTTCATGAACTTTTTTTTACTTTTTGCTTGTGTTGGAAATTCTTTCTCTCTCTTTCTATTCAGAATGACATCCTTGCTGGATAATATTCTTGGCTGCATATTTTTCCCATTTAGCATGATGAATGTCATGCCAGTCTCTTTTGGCCTGTCTAGTTTTTGTGGACAAGTCTGCAGCTAACCTTCTGTGTCTACCCTTGTAGGTTAAGGACCTTTTGTCCCTAGCTGCTTTCAGGAAAGAAGCCTGATCCAAAAAATGAGAAAAGAAAATGAAAAACAAACAAATGAAAAATAACAACAACAACAACAAAAAAAAAAACCATAAGCCTGATTAAAAACAAACAAACAAACAAAAAAAAAAAAACCAGAAAAGACCCTGGTCTTATTTTCACCAGAGCTGAAGCTGATGCTTTGGAGCACTCTATGATCAGTAGAATTGGTACATACAGGGAGAGTGTGTTAATTCTCTGTGGAAGAGGTCCACTGTTCTGCCTCACAATCAAGATCTGCCCTTGTAAAGATGTCCCTGCAGGGCTTAGGGGGGCAGGTTTTGGTGTAAGTGGCTCCAGCTTAGGGGACGGGGCACTGTGTTGCTCCCTGAAGTCCCACCAGGCAGGCAGGTGATGGAAGATGACATCATCTCATTGTCTTATCCCCAGGGAGGGAAGCTGGTGCCCGCCCCTGTTCAGGTGGCCCTCAAAGACAAGCAAACAATCTCCCCTCATTTGTCCCAGGTTTCCATCAGATCCCTTCTGTTTCCCAGGGCCAATGACACACCCGGTCTCATGTGTTTTATCTTTGGTGCATGACTAGAATTCAAACTCCAAATCTTAAAAGACCTGGCAAGGCATGGACCTGCTTCCTTCTCTCTAGAAGACAGACTCACAGCACTACACCTGGTGCCTTTCTGTCCCAGAAAAGCAGTCACAGGACTGAGCAGGTGTCTGGATAGATGGAGCTTATGGTGAAGCACAGCAAAAAGCTGAGACCACTTTATCCACCCTCTGCATGTGGCTCTGTGCCCTGCTATTGAAAAGCCGCTCAAAGGTGCTAGATGGGTCTTCAGTATTTGGAGAGGAAATACACCCTCTTCCAAATATACTCAGGAAAAGGAACATTCTCTCCCAGTGTCACCAAACCACACTGTCTGCTGTCCACTCCTGGGTCTCCCCTTCTTCTCCCCAGGAACACTGCCACATGCCCGGATCTACTCCAGCAAATTGTACAGACTGCCAAACACTCAGAATTTCAGCTCTACTATTTGCAAAAACGTGATAGTTTGTTTCATGCCTCCTCTGTTAATCGTTTTGGGGAAATGCTTTTCTTGTGTGAACCTGACACATCTCTCTTCCCCCTTCTTTATTTATTTCCAAGAATAGGGCTCCACCCCTTGGAACACCACAGCTTTTCTTTCCCCCAATTCCCCTCTCACTACAGCATACTTGCTACGTTCTTTGCCTCAAATTATGCAGATTGTTCTCTTAATCATCAGATCATTTCCTAAGTGTTCAAAATGATTTGATGTTGATCTCTAACTGTGTTCAAGGGACAAGACAAGCCCAGGGACCCTTCCTACTCAGCCATCTTAACTCCTCCCCCTACCTACTCATTTTAAAAAGAAAACACACATTCAGGATAATACAGGTTTGCTTTTATATCCAATATAAAATTTGTCTCTTGTCTATAAGAGTAAAGGATATAAAATGCTAAAAGACATGAATTTAATATGTTTATACCAATTTAATCATTTTAGGACATATTCCTGATATATGTTATTTTTTTTTGGTCTAGAAGTTTCCCTACTTTAATCTTCTAACAATAGAATACTACCTTCTCTGGAACACTTGACCTTAGATAGTTTTTGGTGACTTACTTAATAATGATATCACAGATGAGTAATAGTTGTGAACAGCAGTTAGTAACCAATGTTAAGAATTTCCCCAAAAGGAAAGTATTTACGTGTAAGAAAGGATAAAAGAAGTTCTCACAGCAAAATTACATTTAAAAATAGGTATTTAGAGGTGGGAAAAATGGTTTTCTCAAAGAAGTGATCATATAGGAACAGCTGTGATAACTGGATTTCAGCCAAAACCTTCACATGTTAGGATATAGCAGAAAAGTGTCAAATTCAACCATTAGTTATTAGAAGATAGGTCTTAATTAAATATTGGGCTCATGCCATCATCATTATGTTTAATGCAAATCAGGAAGTAGTCTTATGTCAAAATAATCATAAGACAAAGTGAGAAATATATTTTTGTAATAATATTCAATTCATGTCATTTAGAATTGTGCCCTTTCCCACCTATACATAATTCTGACACATTTTTTCACTTGATTTGGAAATTGAAAACCTAATTCACAATTAGACAACTGAGTTTTAAAGAGACGGAGTAGTGAATCTTCTTGTCAGTGACCCACATTTAATCTATGGTTATGTATTTTCATTTTGAATATTTTTGTCACATTATGGAGGCAAGAAATCAAGAAAAGAAGGCTTTTATCATATCACTCTCCACGTCTTTCTCTGTCTTCTTTTTTTCTGGATCAGCAATAGTTTCATCACAAAAAGACTCCCCACCCCCCAACTAACAGAAAACCAGCAAGTTAAAAAAGAAAGCTTTTCAATCATCCCACACATCTTTCCTCTCAGCTTATTGATCTTTCACTCAACCTGTGCCATTGCTCTCTTACTTCAGGGTCAATGTAGTTACTCTTCATCGAAACTCATACTTTTGGGGAAACTAAAGGAGTAACTTGCAGTTGTAAAACTCAAGGTGTTCTTACAAACAAAAAAGTTAGACAAATGTGGCAAATTATAATATCTAAAATTTTAAATAGAGGCAATTTTAAAAAGAAATTCCACCTTTTAATTTTATTCATCATTTTCTTTTTAAGTGATGGCAATAAAAACACCAAGTAGTTATTGTGAGATGTGTACAAAACAGAACAGGTTTCTAACTTCATGTACATTGTAATTTTAATGAGAAGGAATGCTATACCACACTATATATAAGTAGATTTCATGTCCAGCATGGAGCCGAATGAGGGGCTTGAACTCACAATCCTGAAATCAAAACCTGAGTTGAGATCTAGAGTCAAATGCTTAATCTACTGACCCACCCAGACGCCCCCACACAATGTTTTTTAGTAAAAACAAGAGGGCATAAGGAAATAAGTAAGTGCTCAAATGATGGTCTCCTCTATCAGCATATAAACTCCACATGGGCAGGAATCTGAGACTTCTTATAATCATTTTTGAATCCTCACATCCTAGACTGGTATTAAAACAGACACACACATGCATATACACACAGAATAAATAGTCACAGACAATAAATGTAATATTAAGATAAATAACATTAAGGATTACAGTACTCAGGAAAACAATTAGTCATTCTCATTGTAATGCTACACCCATAATTGTTGAAGTATGGGCAGCTTTTGGGTAGGTAAAGTCTAGGTGGGCATTTCTAGGTAGAAATGGTAGAAAGAAGGACACAACAGCATAAAATGAATATTATATCATCATGGGGATGGTTGTGAAGTAAACTGGTTGAGACGGCAATCCATAATGGATTGGTGTGTGTGCTATTCTCTGTGTATATAGAGAAGGGGTAGAAAGAATATAAAGAGGATAGTGTTTGCAAGTCAGTTTGAATAATTAGTCAATAGAAAAATTATATATATATATATAATTATATATTTTATATATAAAAATTATATATATATGTATATATTTCAGAACAATTTTTTGCCTGAATATTTTATGTCAGGATAATTTGATTTCTTGGTTTTTTTACCCTGAAATTTTATTCCAAAGTAAGTCAAAGCTGAATATACTTATCATAAAAGAAGACAAATAATATAGTGATACCCTAAAACTACAACCTATGGGCCAAATTCATTGGCCACATGCTTTTGTAAATAAAGTTTTATTAGAACACAGGTTTATCCATTCATATTTTCTATGGTTGCTTTCCCACTACAATAGCATAGTTGAATAGTCATGACAGAGAACATCTGGCCCATAAAGCTTAATGTATTTAACATCTGGCTCTTTAGAAAAGCCCCTGCTCTGGATAACAGAAAACAGTTTGCTCATTGGAGGAAGGGGAATTTCTAGAGAAATTTACATGCTTTATGAAGACAGTTCACAAAGAAGAAAGCAACCACTACTTTCTGAATCTGGAAATACTGAAGGTGCAAGGGGGTGGATTAAGGTCCTAGATTAATAGTCATATCTTTAATCATTAAGCCTTGATGGGCTAGATGGATGAAGGAATAAGGAAGGCACTTGTTATGATGAGAAGTGGCTGTTGTATGTAAATGATGAACCACTGAATTCTACTCCTGAAACCAATATTGCACTGTATGTTAACAAACTAAAATTTAAATTTTTTTAAATGTATATTTATTTTTGAGACAGAGAGAGACAGATCATGACTGGGGGAGGGTCAGAGAGAGGGAGACACAGAATCTGAAGCAGGCTCCAGGCTCTGAGCTGTCAGCCCAGAGCCCGATGCGTGGCTCGAACTCACGGACCGTAAGATCATGACCTGAGCTGAAGCCGGACGCTTAATCGACTGAGCCACCAAGGCACCCCTAACTAAACTTTAAATAAAAAGCAAACTAGGGGCGCCTGGGTGGCTTAGTTGATTGGGCGTCCGAATTCGCTCAGGTCATGATCTCACGGTCCTTGAATTCGAGCCCCGCATCGGGCTCTAGGCTGACAGCTCAGACCCTGGAGCCTGCTTCAGATTCTGTGTCTCCCTCTCTCTCTGACCCTCACCTGCTCACATTCTGTCTCTCAGACATAAATAAACATTAAAAAAAATTAAAGAAAAAAAGCAACTAGAAATAAAAACTGAAAAAAAAAACTTAAAAAAAATCCTTGAGTCTCATGTCCGAGGACATAAAGGCAATTCCATGTGTTAAAGTGAAATAGTGCAAGAGACCTCAGGACTGGGGAGATACAGATGGTTTAGCAACCACTGCAAGAATATAAAAAAAGCCAATGTGGCATAGTCAGTATTATAGCTGCTCTCTGCTGCATAAGACGGTTCTTTGGTTAGGCCAATCTCTGTCTCTATCCCTGTCTCTCTGTCTCACACTCATGTATACACACACACACACACACACACACACACACACACACAAACACACACACATGCACACACACAGCATTTTACTAAAACCATCCTAAACACTGATAAATTTTATAAAGTTAGGAAAAAATGCTAGTTTGGAGTTTAGTTACTTCAGCATTTAATTTCTGTGTAATTCAGGAAATCCATGTTTTGATAAATGATACTAGAACATTCCATTTGATTTTGAGGTTACCATATGTTTGCATTAGCTCTGTTCTGGTCCTTTTTTCAGAGTCGAAGTATCAAGAAACAAGTGGATGAATAATTAACTTTATGCCCTTGCTCTCAACTGGTGCTTAGTATATGTGTGCTGCAGATTATGAGGCTGGTGATTAGAACAAAAACAAAAACAAAAACAAAAACAAAAACAAGCGAACAAAAAACCCAAATAACAAAAACCACCTATGACAATTAAAAGACAAAATATAATGCTTGAAACAATTAGCCATATTTACAAAGCTAATCGTTGGATCTTATGTATGTCTTTCCTCAAAACATTCTAGGAATAAAAGGATGTGGTCTTTAGAAACCAAACAGATTTGGGATTACATTTGAGCTCTCTCAGTTATTAGGTACGTTATTTTTGCACCTTGCCTGAATTCAGTAAGTCTCAGATTCCTCATCTGTAAATGGAGTTAATAATGCCTTTGCCAGATAGTATTTCAGAGAGTTAAAAATGAATATGAAATGATGGAAGTGTCTTACACAGTGACAAACAACAAAGGTAAGCACTATTGCTTTTGATGGCAGATTGTTATAGCATTCGTTTAGTCTAAATTTTGCAATAGGTTTGCTCTCTGAAAGTGTCATTTTTAGATCTTGGTCTCTAAATCACAGTAAATATGTTGTTATAAACCTATATACCATGTATAGTATTGACATGGACATTCCAATAGGCCGTACAGTCCATGTATGAGCTCTCACATGAGTAATTCTGTAACAGATTACAGATCATTGTAAAGTATCGAGTTTTATATCAAGTTTATATCGATAAACTCGCTAAACTCGAGTTTATATCAATATTATATCGAGTTTTATAATATATGCAATAATATTATATATATATAATATATAATATATTATATATAATAATGTTATATATTCTAATATATAGTATATATTAGAATATTGTATATTCTAATATATAGTATATATATTAGAATATTGTATATTCTAATATATAGTATATATATTAGAATATTGTATATTCTAATATATAGTATATATATTAGAATATTGTATATTCTAATATATAGTATATATATTAGAATTATATATATATTCTAATATATATAGTATATATATTAGAATATTATATTTATATATATATATAAATATATAATATATAATATTATATATTCTAATATATAGTATATATATATACTATATATTAGAATATTATATATTCTAATATATAGCATATATATAATAATATTATATATTATATATATTATAATATATAATAATGTATATAATATAATATATAAATATATAATATTATCTATATTGTTATACTAATATTAATATAATATAATATTTGTATTATATTATAAATATATTAAATTAATATTAAATATAAATAAATATATAAATTAATATTAATATAATATTTATATTATATTATAATAATTATTTATTTAGATTTATTCATATTTATAATATTTATTTATATATTTATATATTTATTTATATTTATTTATATATTATATATATTTACTTATATTTATTTATATTTATAATATTTATATATAATAATTAATATAATATTAATAATATTATATATTATAATATATTATATATATAATAATATAATATATAATATATATTATATAGAATATTATATATTATTATATTATATATATAAAATATAATATAATACAATATAATATAATATATTATATATATTATAATATGTATTTTATACATATTATAATATATATACAATATATATATTATTAAATATAATATAATATAATATAATATATATAATATAACAATTTTTCCTATACCATATTTTTCCATTATGTAATCTAAACCCTTAACCCAAATAAAGGCAATAATATTTTAACTGGTCATCTTTCTCCTAATGGGGTTATCAACTCCCCTTCATGGGGTTATCAATTAGATAAATTTGTACTAACAACAACAAAAAAAAACCCTACTTGGAATAAATAGGGAGATGCAAATACAGAGCTAGTGTTGGCTTTATATTGATTCATTCAGAAGTCCAACTTCATCATTTAAAATCGAAGTTCTCAGGTGCCTGGGTGGCTCAGTCGGCTGAGCTTCCGACTTCGGCTCAGGTCATGATCTCATGGTCTGTGAGTTCCAGCCCTGCGTCGGGCTCTGTGCTGACAGCTCAGAGCCTGGAGCCTGCTTTGGATTCTGTGTCTCCCTCTCTCTCTGACCCTCCCCCATTCACGCTCTATCTCTCCCTGTCTCAAAAATAAATAACCATTAAAAAAAAATAAATTTAAAATTGAAGTTCTCTTTCTGTTCTCCTTCCCAAATTGTCAATTTTTTTCATAAAGCAATTTTTCTTTAAGGATCTAGGATAGGATGGTTACCAGTAACAACCAGGGCCTTGTTTACATTTAACAAGAAGGTACTTTGATAAAACTGGCTAAAATTGAGAAGCCAAGATGGTAGAACAGCATGGAAGTTTTTTGTGTTTCTCGCGTCCATGAAATACAGCCAGAACAACACTAAACCATTCTACACACCTAGAAAACTGGAGGATTAACACAACAATCTGCACAACCTGAACTACACAATTCAGCAAGTACCTGGTGCGGAGAGGTGAACTTCAGAAGCCAGAAGGCACAGGAAGGGAGGTACTTTTGCAAGCAGAGAGAGGACGGAGACTGGGGGGGGTGGGGGGGTGGGGAGAATATAGGAAAAGCACCCCTCCCCAAAAGCAGCTGGAGAGAAAGCGGAAAATTGGAAATAGCCACAGGGACTAAACTAAAAAGGGAGTAAGGAGAAAGGAGAGTTTAAATCCCATTAAGACTGTAAACAAGGGGAGCGCAAAGGCTGCAACTCCACAGCTCAATACCTGGCGGTGCTCTGGTGGGAAATGTGAATCCTCTGGAACATAGTGGGGTCCGGGAGGTCCTCAGGCCACACAGGGAAAAGCTGTTCCACTGCTGGAAGGACATTTGGTAGAGACTGTTGAAGCCGCCTGGTCACAGCAGAACCCAGAGAACAGCCACATTCCCTGGTGCTGGAACAAGGTCGTTACGAGTGAAGCCTGGTGCCAGATGTGTGTTGTGATTTTCCATAATCCCTGAAATACTGCTGCTACACTATCTTGCGAACTTTTTCCGGGGCAGGCTGGCACCCGGCCGCAGTCTCGGGGCACTGGCAGCAGCAGGGTCCAGCAAATGTTCCTGGGTGCAGCTGGCATTCGGCCATTGCTCAGTGAGACCCTCCCACAGAGGGGCAGAACGGGCCAAAGCCACAGTCCTTCAGAAGTAAGGGGCCAGGGGAAACAGCCGCATCTGAGACAAAACTCAGGAGAGAGGTACTGCCTGGGGCCTGGTCACAGAGAGTGAAAAAGTGGGGAGCGGATGAAAGCTAAAGACAGAGGACGGGTGCTCGATTACTGATCGAGGAGAACAGACTGGGTAGCTGGGTGGCCTCATTTCCACCGGTCCCACCCATGGGCATAGGCACCTACTAGCACCGCAACACTCCACCCCAGTAGCCTAGCAGCGCCATCTGGTGGAGAGCGGAACCGTTACACTGAGCCCCGCCCAACTGGGCCAACCTCGCTCTTCAAGAACACAAGTCTCACTGCTGGCTTAGTTTATGGACTATAAAGCACTACACAGACTGACTTCTAGGGGAAAACGAAGTAATTTCAGTCCTACTTCAATATGTAAGCAGGTCCATCTATTCAATTTTCTTTCTTTTTTTTTCTCTTTTTCATTTCTTTTCTTTTTCTTGAATTCAGAAAGAGAAAAACTTCATTTTTACTTTCAACTTCTTTTAAAAATATTTCTGTAATTTTTTACTGCATTTTTTTGCTTTTATGTAATTTTTTTCAAATTCTATTTTACATCCATCATTTTATTTTAGTCTACTACAGTGTATTCACTTTTTCAAATTTTCAAAAGATTTCCTTTTTATTTATTATTTTTATTATTTTCTCTTTTTCATGTCTTTTTTTCTTGAATAAAGAAAAAGAAAAAATTCATATTAATTTTTAATTTTTATTAAAAATATTTTCTTTATTTTTTCTACCATATTCCTTACTTTTGTGTATATTTTTCTCAAATTCTATTTTTCTCCCCTCATCTCATTTTAGTCTACTTCAATGTATTCATTTTTTTCGAATTCTCAAATGATTTCCTTTTTTTTTTCTCCCCCCCTTTTCCCTAATCTGTCAAACCACTTTCAACACCCAGGCAAAACACACCTAGGATCTAGCACCATTTATTCGATTTTTTTCTGTGTATTTTTTTAATTTTTTAATTTTAATATTTTTTACTTAAATTTTTTTAATTTTAATTTTTCTACCTCATTACTTCCTTTTCTCCCTTCAAAATGGCAAAACAAAGGAATTCATACCAAAAGGAAGTGCATGAAGAAACGACAGCCAGGGATTTAACCAACACAGATACAAGCAAGATGTATGAACTGGAATTTAGAATCAAGATAAATAGAATACTAGCTGGAGTAGAAAATAGATTAGAACCCCTTTATGCAGAGATAAAAGAAGTAAAAAATAGCCAGAATGAGATTTAAAACGTTATAACTGACCTGCAATCACGGATGGATGCAGCAGCAGCAAGGATAGATGAGGCAGAACAGAGAATCAGCGATATAGAGGACAAACTTACAGAGAATAATGAAGCAGGAAAAAAAAAAAGGAGATGAAGGCAAAAGGGCACAATTTAAGAATTAAAGAAATCATTGACTCATTAAAAAGGGACAACATCAGAATCATGGGGGTCCCAGAAGAGGAAGAGACAAAAATAGGGGTAGAAGGGTTATGTGAAAAAAACATAGTGGAAAACTTTCCTAACCTGGGGACAGAAACAGACATCAAAATCCAGGAAGCACAGAGAACTCCCAAGATTCAACAAAAAACGACCATCAACAAGGCATATCATAGTCAAATTCACAAAATACTTAGGCAAGGAGAGAATCATGAAAGTAGCAAGGGAAAAAAAGTCCCTAACCTATAAGGGAAGACACATCAGTTTTATAGGAGACCTATCCACAGAAACTTGGCAGCCCAGAAAAGAGTGGCAGGATATATTCAGTGTGGTGAATCAGAAAAATATGCATCCAAAAATTCTTTATCCAGCGAGGCTGTCATTCAAAATAGAGAGATTAAAAGTTTCTCAGACAAACAAAAATCAAAGGAGTTTGTGACCACTAAACCAGCCACGGAAGAAATTTTAAGGGGGACTCTCTGAGGGGAGAAAAGATGGAAAAAATATATATATGTAAATAAATAAATACCAAAAGCAACAAAAGATTAGAAAGGACCAGAGAACACCACCAGGAACTCCAACTCTATAAGCATCATAATGTCAATAAATTCATATCTTTCAGTACTCACTTTAAAATCAATGAACTCAATGCTCCAATCAAAAGACATAGGGTAACAGAATGGATAAGAAAATAAGATCCATCTATATGCTGTTTATTAGAGACCCACTTTAGACCTAAAGACACCACAAGTTTTAAAGAAAGGGTATGGAGGACCATCCATCATACTAATGGTCAACAAAAGAAAGTCTGAATAGCCATTCTTACATCAGACATTCTAGACTTTAAAATAAAGACTGTATCAAGAGATACAGAAGGGCATTATATCATAATCAAGGGGTCTTTCCACCAAGAAGACCTAACAATTGTAAACATTTATGTGCCAAATGTGGGAGTACCCAAATATATAAATCAATTAATCACAAACATAAAGAAACTCATCGATAGCAATACCATAATACTAGGAGACTTCAACACCCAACTCACAGCAATGGACAGATCATCTAAACAGAAAATCAACAAGGAAACAATGCCTTTGAATGACACACTGGACCAGATGGACTTCACAGATATATTCAGAACACTTCATCCTAAAGCACTAGAATATACATTCTTCTCCAGTGCACCTGGAACATTCTCCAGAATAAACCATATACTGGGACACAAATCAGGCCTACGTAAGTACAAAAAGATGGTGATCATACAGTGCATATTTTCACCACAATGCTATGAAACTCGAAATCAACCACAAGAAAAAATTTGAAAAGGTAACACATATTTGGAGACTGAAAAATATCCTACTAAAGAATGAATGGGCTAACCAAGCAGTTAAAGAGGAAATTAAAAAGTATATGGAAGTCAATGAAACTGATAACACCACAAACTAAAATCTCTGGGATGCAGCAAAGGCAGTCATAAGAGGAAAGTGTATAGCAATCCAGGCCTTCCTAAGAAGGAAGAAAGATCTCAGATACACAACCTAACCTTATGACTTAAGGAGCTGGAAAAAGAACAGCAAATTAAACCCAAAACCAGCAGACGACAGGAAATAATAAAGATCAGAGCAGAAATTAATGCTATCAAAACCCAAAAAAACAGTAGAACAGATCAATGGAACCAAAGCTTGTTCTTTGAATGAATTAACAAAATTGGGAAACCACTAGCCAGTTTGATCAAGAAGAAAAAGGAAAGGACCCAAATAAATAAAATCAAGTATGAAAGAGGAGAGATCACAACCAACACAGCAGAAATAAAAACAATAATAAGAGAATATTATGAGCAACTATATGCCAATAAAATGGACAATCTGGAAGAAATTGACAAATTCCTAGAAATATAAACCCTACCAAAACTGAAACAGGAAGAAACAGATTATTTGAACAGACCCATAATCAGTAAGGAAATAGAATTAGTAATCAAAAATCGGCCATAAAACAAGAGTCCAGGGCCAGAAGGCTTTCCAGGGCAATCGTACCAAACATTTAAGGAAGAATTAACACCTATTCTCTTGAAGGTGTCCCAAAAAATAGAAATGGAAGGAAAACTTCCAAACTCTCTCTATGAAGCAAGCATTACCTTGATTCAAAACCAGACAAAGACCCCACTAAAAAGGAGAACTATAGACCAATTTCCCTGATGAACATGGATGCAAAAATACTCAACAAGGTATTAGCCAACTGGATCCAACAATATATTAAAAAAAAATTATTCACCACGACCAAGTAGGATTTATACCTGGGATGCAGGGCTGGTTCAATATCCGCAAAACAATCAATGTGATTCATCATATCAAGAAAAGAAAGGACAAGAACCATATAATCCTCTCAATAGATGCAGAGAAAGCATTTGACAAAATATAGCATCCTTTCTTGATAAAAACCCTCAAGAAAGTACGGAGAAAGGAGCATACCTCGAGATCATAAAAGCCATATATAAGCAACCCAACACTAATATCCTCCTCAATGGGGAAAAACTGAAAGCTTTCCCCATAAGGTCAGGGACAAGACAGGGATGTCCACTCTCATCACTGTTATTCAAGATAGTATTGGAAGTCTTAGCCTTTGCAGTCAGACAACACAAAGAAATAAAAGGCATCCAAATTGGCCAGGAGAAGGTCAAACGTTCATTCTTTACAGATGACATGATACTCTATATGGAAAACCCAGAAGATTCCACCAAAAAACTGCTAGAATTGATTCATGAATTCAGCAGAGTTGCCAGATATAAAATCAATGCACAGAAATCAATTGCATTCCTATACACCAACAATAAAGCGACAGAAAGAGAAATCAAGGAATTCATCCCACTTACAGTTGCACAACAGAAAAATGATAAAATACTTGGGAATAAATCTAACCAAAGAGGTGAAAAATCTATGTGCTGAAAATTATAGAAAGCTTATGAAAGAAATTGAAGAGAACACAAAAAAAAAAAAAAATGGAAAAAGATTCCATGCTCCTGGATAGGAAGAACAAATATTGTTAAAATGTCAACACTACCCAAAACAATCTACATATTCAATGCAATCCCTATCAAAGTAACACCAGCATTCTTCACAGGGCTAGAACAAATAATCCTAAAATTTGTATGGAACAAGAAAAGACCCCGAATAGCCAAATCAATCTTGAAAAAGAAAACCAAAGCAGGAGGCATCACAATCCCAGACTTCAAGCTATACTACAAAGCTGTAATCATCAACACAGTATGGTACTGGCACAAGAACAGACACTCAGATCAATGGAACAGAATAGAGAACCCAGAAATGGACCCACAAATGTATGGCTAACTAATCTTTGACAAAGCAGGAAAGACTATCGATGGAATAAAGACAGTCTCTTCAGCAAGTGGTGCTGGGAAAACTGGACAGCGACATGCAAAAGAATGAACCTGGACCACTTTTTTACACCAGACACAAAAATAAACTCAAAATGGAGGAAAGACCTCAATGTAAGACAGGAAGCCATCAAAATCCTCGAGGAGAAAGCAGGAAAAAACCTCTTTGATCTTGGCCACAGCAACTTCTTACTCAACACATCTCCAGAGGCAAGGGAAACGAAAGCAAAAATGAACTACTGGGATCTCATCAAAATAAAAAGCTTCTGCACAGCAAAGGAAACAATCAGCAAAACTAAAAGGCAACCGACAGAATGGAAGAAGATATTTGCAAATGACATATCAGATAAAGGGTTAGTTTCCAAAATCTATAAAGAACTTATCAAACTCAACACCCAAAACACAAATAATCCAGTGAAGAAATGGGCAAAAGACATGAATAGACACTTCACCTAGGAAGACATCCAGATGGCCAACCGACACATGAAAAAATGCTCAACATCACTCATCATCAGGGAAATACAAATCAAAACCACAATGAGATACCACCTTACACCTGTCAGAATGGCTAATGTTAACAACCCAGGCATCGACCGATGTTGGTGAGGATGTGGAGAAAGAAGCTCTTTTTTGCACTGTTGGTCATAATGCAAGCTGGTGCAGCCACTCTGGAAAACAGTATGGAGGTTCCTCAAAAAACTGAAAATAGAACTACCCTATGGCCCAGCAATTGTACTACTAGGCATTTATCCACGGGATACAGGTGTGCTGTTTCATAGGGACACATGCACCCCCATGTTTGTAGCAGCACTATCAACAATAGCCAAAGTATGTAAAGAGCCCAAATGTCCATCGATGGATGAATGGATAAAGAAGATATGGTATATATATACAATGCAGTATTAGTCAGCAATCAAAAAGAATGAAATCTTGCCATTTGCAACTACGTGGATGGAACCGTAGGGTATTATGCTAAGTGAAATTAGTCAGTCAGAGAAAGACAAAAATCATATGACTTCACCCATATGAGGACTTTGAGAGACAAAACAGATGAACATAAGGGAAGGGAAAGAAAAGTAATATAAAACAGGGAGGGGGACAAAACAGAAGAGATTCATAAATATGGAGAACAAACTGAGGGTTATTGGAGTGGTTGTGGGAGGGGTGATGTGCTAAATGGGTAAGGGGCACTAAAGAATCTACTCCTGAAATCATTGTTGCACTATATGCTAACTAATTTGGATGTAAATTTTAAAAAAGAAAAAAGAAAATTAAAAAAAAAAGAAAACTGGCTAAAAATACATAGTATTGCATGATAGAACCAATTTCCTGGAGTTGGTTTATCCTTAGACCAACAAGTTGCAACCCTAGAGCTGAGAGTACAGTCTCCAGTAGACATTTGAGCACTATGCTATCTTTTAGAAACAAGAAGAGGGTAAATGAACACTAGGTAATATTGACAACAAACAAACATTTCTTACAATATTACTTTTGGTACCTACCTTAGACCTGGGAGGTATAAAGCTCTTGCTATTTACCAAAGACATGGGTCACTTTTAGTTTAATACCCCTGTGGATAAACATATCTTTTATCCTGTGCAGCCCCTATTTTTGGCACTTAGAGTATTCACCTCATACTTCTGCAGATTCTGTATCACATATTTTTCAGTTGTGCAGCGGTGACTATGTGTATCTTCTGCAAGAGTTTTTGCAATTGTTACTCTGCAACACTCAAGGGTCCTTCCAACTGATAGCCTCCATTGCCTCCAATTGATGTGGTGACATTGTGTTCTCCTGGGTTAGTCTTAAGCCATGGTCAAAAAGAAAATGACATTCCTTTTGCAATTTGGACTTAACTTCATATTTCATCGACAGGTCCTTTGCCTAATATCCTCACTAAAGAAAGTCAGGGGTACCAGCAATATTGAAAGAGATCATCTTATAGGAATGATTATGAGAGTTCAAGAGAATGATTCTGAGAGTTCAAGAGAAGACCCGGTTGGAAGATGTGCTGTTCTATATTTTTGCTATAAATTCCAAATTGTAAATTTAACATGACAAAACATGAATTACCCACTGTTTCCTGTATATTCTGGGTAAGACTTACATTTGCTGTCATCATTAATGAATCACAGTGGTAATCTTTAAGAGGATCATTGAAAGCCAGTATCCATGGGTGACCTGTTAGATGATGGAGCTAGGCCTCCCATAACAAATTACCCCAAAGTGTGTGGTTTCAAACAACAGGAATTTATTCTCTCATACTTCTTTCTGGAGGCCAGAAGTTCCAAATTCAGGTGTTAACAGGGTTGGTTTCTTATGGAGTCTCAGAGGGAGAATTAGTTCCAAACCTCTTTATTAGCTACTGGTTGTTGCTGGCTCCTTGGAATTCCTTGGTCTGTAGACATATTACTCCAGTCTCTACTTCCATTTTTACACGGACCTTTCCACTGTGTTTTTGGCCAAATTTTCCTATTCTTATAAGGACACAAGTCATTAAATTAGGGTCACCTTAATCCAGCATGACCTTATCTTAGTTTGGATATTTATAAAGACTCTATTTCGAAATAAGGTCACATTCATCAATGATTAGGACTTAAGCATATCTTCTGGGGAGACAAAATGAGTAATGACATAAGTAACATTAGCAAATCTATGCGGCTTTTTTGTTTATTTATTTTTGAAGTTTATTTGTTTTGAGAGTGAGAGAGCAAGAGAGAGCTTAATTGGGGGAGAGGCAGAGAGAGAGGGAGAGAGAATCCCAAGCAGGCTCCACACTCAGTGCAGAGCCCCATGTGGGGTCGTACTCAGGAACCACAGAATCATGCCATGATCTGAAACCAAGAGTCAGGTGCTTACCTGACTGAGCCACCCCGGTGCCCCAAATCTATACTGTTTAAATACAATAGGTCCTGAAGAATCATGACATGATTGGAAACAGCAATCTTGCGAGAGACACGAAATTAACTAAGTATAGCACAGTTGACAATAGAGAAAAGATGGTACATGGGCACTAAGAAGACTCTTCACGTGTACTAGTTGGCTGATAAGTACATAAGAGCCTCTTTTCTTACCATTAGGGTGAATCTTCATGGACAGATTACTATAGCTGATGTAGTCTCATGGATTTTGCAACATAGTTTTAAATTTAATTGTTTATATATAGAGACATGCACAAATGTTGCTGAAGCCTCAGTTACCTAGTAGACTTAGAAGAAGCCCTAGTTACTGCCTAGATAACACCAAAGACCTTGCATTGTTAGTAGTATATCCCAATATCTCCCAAGCTGCATAATGCGAATTTCTGTTATTTGAACTAATTCAGAACAGTACTGTGTTGAGTTTAAATAGCTAGCCATTGGAATCTCTGAAAATATTTTACATCTCCTAGAGTTATACCTAGGAAACCACAAAAATAAGTTCCATTTATCCCACCATATCTTTGTAATAGTATATTTGCACATCTTTATTCAAACACACAAATTGTAATTAGATTATATCTTCCTCTATATTCCAAATTTAATTTACAATGGTAACTAAGTATTTCATTAAGTCTTCTACACAATATATTTGTAAACTACCTCTCTGGAAAAGGCATGTCTGCAGATGGTTATGTCATTTGTTTTAGACTAATTTTTATAGCTGTTTTGCTCTCTGAATGTGTCATTTTTCTAGGCCTTGTCCCCTAAATCACAAGGCCATTTATTGTCAGATACCTATGTACAGAATACAGTATTGACACTGACATCCCAACAGGCTGTACAGTCCATGTAGGATCTCTCACATGAGTAATCCTGTAACAGATTATGGATCATTTTAAGATGTCAGCTGCATGCTAAGGCCTGACAACTAAACCGTATCTTACATGCAGCCAAATCTCTTCATAAGGGGTACAGCACTGAAAGCTGTCACTGAATTCTCATGCCTCAGCAGTGAGCTTTTAACTGATTCACTAGAAGTCAAGTCAAATCAAGAATTGAAAGATAACATGAAGGAAAACCAGATCAATAACATCCTCGTATCTTTGGGGAGACCCACTGACAGGCTGTGCCTTCAATGCAGCATGAAGCTCCCAACCAAGAAAATGTGCTATTAGCACAGGCTTATTCCACAGCTTGTCCAGGCAGGAGGGGAATGCTACAGTTAGACAGACAAAGGAAATACATAATGGGAAGAGGCACGTTGAGATTTTTAGGATTGTCTACATTAAGCAAATTTTCTACTTAGAATACAGAAGAGAGTTTCATGAAATATTACCATATATAAGCAATGAATAGCTTTCAAATCTAATATTGTGGGACCCAACCACTGATGATGCATAGCTGGGGTTTTACAAGATATCTGAATACAGCTTATGTGTAGATATAGGCCTTTAATTCTATTTAGCCTAGCTTCTCCAATTATAATTCAACTAGAATATGATGTTTCCTTCGGAAATCAGTAGTATATTTGAAATCAGTATATTGATGGCATTGGGAATGGACTTTAGAGAAGGAGTTCATAAGAGACAAGTGGTTTAACTTCAGTTATAAAAATGAGGCATCCTCTTTGCTTTTATCTTACCACACATGGAACAAAACGACTTTATTATTTATTTTGAAATATCTCCCCTTTGCATCACTTCCTTTCCTATCTAGTAGTCACCACTATAATACAAATGCTATCCTTAAAGAACGATTGCATATTTTATAGCACTATTAGAAAACTACATCTTCAAATAAAATGATGTGATCTAAAATTTCATTTGTAATAAGAAATATCACATAGCACATCCAAAGGCACCTTAATAACTGAAATATGAAGTATAAAGCCATACAAAACAAAGTGCCTAGCATATGACTCTGTCATAAATTACCTAGCATTTGGCTCTGAAAAGAAAGATATTAACAATAAAATTTGTAATCCAATGGGATAAAGAGATATTTTTAAAAGGAAAAACGTATTTATGACATCATGCCATAAAGTTCTCTTTTGGAGAACTAGGAAATTCAAAGTAGAGGGATCTGATTTAAGATACAAAGCAGACATTTTCAAAGGTTTCTCTTTCAAAGATTATCTGATTAGGAACCTCAGATAGGAGTATTTAACATTCAGGAGTTGTTTAAGACTAATGAGCCTATGGATAATTTTGTCACAAAATTTAAGAATTAGATTAAACTTCTTACATAGAGTTACTGCTAGTTCATTTGTGAAAATCAATGCCTCTTCACAGGAGAGTTTTAACAGTAATTCTAAGATGGTCAGAATTTTAAAATAGCCTATGAATTTTAATTAAATTAAGTAATTTAATTATTAAATTATTAAAATTTAATAATTTTAGTTCTGACCTAACACTATCTTATATGTCTTAATTACTCATTCATTTCATGCATGTTTAGTGCATGACATAGTCATATGCCCTTAGACGCCAGACAGGTGACTGACAACACTGAAATTGTTGTCAAGAGAAAACATGGGACTCTCTGGATGATGACAAACTGGACAAACAACACAATGTCTATTGGGATGAGAAAAAAAAAACAAAAAAAACAACTGCTCTTTATAGACACCATTTGGGAATGTGCTGGGTCTAGTGTTTTTCAGATTTACTTTTTTCCTGAGAAGCCAGATTATTGTGTACAATTTCCCAAATAGTAAATATTTATTCCAAATAAAATTGAAAAAGTACATCAACCTAACACAAAAAGTCTACAGGACAGATCTTGCCCAGGAATAATAAGTTTTCTAGTTCAAGTTGTAGGAAGCTTACTTTTAAAAATTAAAAAAATCATAAGTCTTGGTTTCTTTTCTTTTCTTTTCTTTTGTTTGTTTTTGTTTTCTGTCCTTCAAGAGGTTTACAAAACTAGTAAGAGAGATTAGGCCCACCTATTACATCTGCATTTGCAGGGTCAAAAGTACAAGTCCATTCTCTTCCCCCTTCCCTCACTAAAAGGAATATGGTTGTCCTTAAGTCCAAGTTCCATCCACAACCCCTTAGTCAATACCAAAAGCTCAGAACCAGTATTAGGGCCTAGTGGAGAGCACATTTTCTATCAGTAAAGTCACCTTTGTTTAGCCTTGGGAAAAAGGACTGTGGGAGTAAAGGATGGTTCCAAGTTTAGGTTCTACAGTGAAGGAGGGTGGACAACAGTTCCAGGTAAACCTTTAGTGTCTTTGTCCCCTACAGTTCACTCAGATTGGAAGGAGTAATGAACAGGAAAAGGTAAAATGGTAGTCTCTAAAGCATGTTATAGACAGTAAGTTCACAATGGTTGACTGTTAGGGTGTACTCAGGGAGAACAATATGAAAACACATATTTGGGGGGTTCCTGGATGGCTCAGTCCGTTTAGTGTCTAAAACTTGGTTTTGGCCCAGGTCATGTCTCATGGTTTGTAGGAATGAGCCCTGAGTTGGGTTCCTCACTGACTGCACAGATCCTACTTGGGATTCGCTCTCTCCCTCTTTCTCTGCCCATGTTCTGCTCACACTCTCTCTCTCTCAAAAAAAAATAAATAAATAAATAAATAAATAAATAAATAAATAAAAATTTAAAAAAATAATTATGTGTGTGTGTGTGTGTGTGTGTGTGTGTGTGTGTGTGTATGGAAAAACATGTATTTTGGGCATTGGTTGATCATTTACCCTTTGGGTCAGCTACATGTGAAGAGTTTTATCCCATATTTAGTGTACTATGTGGCCATTTATTTTCTTAACAGAGTGTTTGTACTTCAACTTGGGAAAGCCTGCATAATCTGCTTTTCATATCTGAGTGAATGACTAACCTATTGCATTGTAAAAAATATAATTTTTTGTCCAGAAAATAATCTGCTAAAAAAGTAGATTATGAATGTCTTTTCTAGAGGGGACAATTATGAATACTTTTTCTATGGGTTTTCTTGACTTTCCATGTAAAAGCATCCTGAATTTGGTAACATGTAGTACTTCAAAGTCATAAAATACCATATTCAGAACCATAGTTTTTAAATGGCAAATTTTACTGCCTCCTATATATAAGTTGCTGGTATTACATTTTTGTACCTTTCAGAAAAGAGGTTTTCAGTAAGATGTTATCAGGAGAAAGAAAAGAAAAGAAAAGAAAAGAAAAGAAAAGAAAAGAAAAGAAAAGAAAAGAAAAGAAAAAAAAAGAAAAGAAAAGAAAAGAGAAAAGAAAGGAAGGAAAGGAAAGGAAAGGAAAGGAAAGGAAAGGAAAGGAAAGGAAAGGAAGAAAAGGAAGGAAAAGAAAGGAAGGAAAGAAGAAAACAAAGAAAAGAAATGAAAAATGAAAGAAAAGCAAAGGAAAAAAGAGACAGGAGGGAAAGAAAGAAAGAAGGGAGGGAGAAAGGGAAGAAGGAAAGAAAGAAACTAATATTCCTTAAAAAAGGAAGAGTGCTTTTAGAGTTTTTGTGAAGCTAGTTCAGAAATAATTTCATAAGATGAACACAGCTTTCTACCTCCACTGTTAATGGCTTCTTAGTCCACAAGGAAGTTGGTACAAGAAGAAAGTGAGGGGCACAGGTTAAGCATCTACAATGGCATAGTAATAAAGTTGAAGCAGCTTTCTAAAACTCTTGGCAGAATCGGTAGCCCAGGTCCAGAAAAGGGCACCGTGATATTACATGGAATAATTTTAATAGATTTGCTTATGCCCAGTATGTTGAGCATCCTCATTTTCGGGCTAAAATAGTGGCTATAAAGGCAACAAAGTTGTGATGAAATTGGATCATGAAGTGAATTTACTATTTTCCTGTTCATTTTTGGGTCATATTGTTCATAAACACTGAAGCATTGGTGAATTTGAAAAATTATTTTCATGAATATATAAACCCATAAAAAGCTTGAACTTAAAGTTTTAATTATTGATATATGTATGTTGTTTCACATGAGAGTACTAAGCAGAATTATAATCATGGGGACTTGTGGAAACTGAAGTACTTATATGGATACATTTAATGAATACAAATGACACTTAGAAACAATTTAAGGTTCAAATGTCAATGAAATGGTTCTTTAGGAATTAATGAACATTTATTTCATAAAAGAGAAAAGGAAACTTGCTTTTCCATGTTTAAAAAAAAATAAACTCCTTTATTCAAGTCACTGCAAGAAGTCCACAGGGGAAAATCCCCATGGGGAAAAATATACCTTGATATCTAGAATTTGATTACGGAGATCAGATTATTCAGAAAGTAGCCCAAATTATTTCCATTCAGTAAGATATTCTATTTGCTAGTTACTCAGATTATTAAGAAGCTGTTAATATTGAGATATCTGAACTGGAGCTTTGACAATAGACCTATTTGACCACAGAAGAAGCTGAGACTAAACATAGGAAGACATAAGTGAAAAATGGTACAGTATTCTTAATCAGTTTAAAGCCAAATTTTCACTAGCATATGCAAAATTCAAGTATAGTTGATCCTTGAACAGTACAGTTAATACATATTTTGTTTATTACATGTATCATATACAGTATTCTTACAATAAAATAAGCTAGAGAAAAGGAAACATTATTAAGAAAATCATAACAAAGAGAAAATACATTTACCGTACTATATTGTATTGATTGAAAAATATCCATGTATAGGTGGACAGTGCAAATTCAAACCCATGCTGTTCAAGGGCCAACTGTTTTCTCTAACTGTAATGTTTTATGTTGACGTTTTTAATTTTTTTTTAATTTTTTAATGTTTTATTTATTTTTGAGACAGAGAGGTCAGACAGAGCATGAGCAGGGGAGGGACAGAGAGACAGCGAGACACAGAATCTGAAGCAGGCTCCAGGCTCTGAGCTGTCAGCACAGAGCCCCACGGGAGCTCGAACTCACAGACGGCAAGATCATGACCCGAGCTGAGATCTTGACCAGAGGGGAAGTCGGACGCTTAACCTACTGAATCACCCAGGCGCCCCCATTTAAAAAATTTTTTTAAGGTTTATCCATTTTTCAGAGACAGAGAGACAGAGCATGAGCAGGGGAGGGGCAGAGAGAGAGGGAGACACAGAATCCGAAACAGGCTCCAGGCTCCGAGCTGTCAGCAAAGAGCCCTAGGCTGGCCCAAACCCACGGACGGTGAGATCATGACCTGAGCTGAAGTTGGATGCTTAACTGACTGAGCCATCCAGGTGCCCCTTATGTTGACGTTTTAAAGACAAAGTTATATTTTATTTTATTTTCTAATATTTATTTATGTATTTATTCATTTATTTATTTAGAGACAGAGAGAGAGAGAGAGAGGGAGAATCTCAAGCAGGCTTTGTGCTGTCAGCACAGAGCCCAACCCAGGACTCATGAACTGTGGGATCATGACCTGAGCTGAAATCAAGAGTCAGACCCTTAACTGACTGAGCCACCCAGGCGGCCCCTATTGTTGACTTTTTAATTTACCTTCTAAGCACATAATTATTATCATTAATTATGATATACCTTAAATTTTGAAATCAGTTACTAAACATATGTGAATAATTTCTAAGAATATCACTTACTTTCATCTATGTTTATTCATCTCTTTTGTCATTAAGAATAATTATATAACCATTTAGTATAGTTATAGCTGAAAGTTCCTAGTAAACTGTATTTAATGGTTACATAATTTCACTATCAAGCATATAGAAATTAAATAACTTATTTAAGTGTTTCTAGATACTATTACACATTTTCTTTGCGGAGTATGTTGATGTAGCACATTGTCATAATGTTTATAAATAAACCACAAAAATAAAATCCCGGAAATGTAGAAATTGCATGCATAGTGCAAGTTCTCCTAATTACCTACTAATTAAGCTACTTGCTCGATCCCAAACTATTTGTTTTATCTTCTCTGTAATATATTTCCTAATAAGCTTGTCTTTTGAACATAAATGACTATTGGATTACTTACGAAGAAACCTTGGCACTTGTAGTAACCATCAGTTGAGTGCCTACCAAGAGTCCATTGAGGTTATTCTCAACTGACTCATTCCAGTTTAAACTGTGAAAGGTATTAGGTGATTTAATTAAGTGTTACATCATTTGCTGATATCTATGGGCCAAAGAAACTGTGTGTTTGTGCGCGTGTGTGCATGTGTATGTGT
Source organism: Neofelis nebulosa (assembly GCF_028018385.1). Lineage (NCBI taxonomy): Eukaryota > Metazoa > Chordata > Mammalia > Carnivora > Felidae > Neofelis > Neofelis nebulosa. The sequence continues at coordinate 90,437,917 of NC_080784.1, read as the reverse complement.
GTGGGTGTTTATTTACATGAAAACAATGTCTAGTGGTTTGAAAAGACTCAGTGAAAGGAAGTTAACCTAAAACTGCTAGTGGCGCCTGGGGGGCTCAGTCGGTTGAGCGTCCGACTTCGGCTCAGGTCATGATCTCGCAGTTCGTTAGTTTGGGCCCCGCGTCGGACTCTGTGCTGACAGCTCAGAGCCTTGAGCCTGCTTCAGATTCTGTGTCTTCCTCTCTCTCTGCCCCTTTCCTGCTCATGCTCTGTCTCTCTCTGTCTCTCAAAAACGAATAAATGTGAAAAAAGTTAAAAAAATAAATAAAATAAAAAATAAAACTGCTGTTAAATTAGCTATGGTTAAAACAACTCTAAAATACTGGAGGAAATGATAAAAAATTTTTTAAAGTATGTATTTAAATTTTATGATGATTTGATTATTTTTTTAATTTTTGGTTTTGTCTTACTTCTCTAATTTCTCACTTCACTTAATTAAAGAAAATAACAATCATTGACACCACATTGGATTATAAATATGGGGAAAACACCAATCTATAGATCCATTTTTAATAATAATTCCTTGGTTTTACTTAAAAATATTTGCCAGTGGGGCGCCTGGGTGGCTCGGTTGGTTAAGCGTTTGACTTCGGCTCAGGTCATGATTTCATGGTCCGTGGGTTTGAGCCCCGCGTAGGGCTCTGTGCTGACAGCTCAGAGCCTGGAGCCTGTTTCAGATTCTGTGTCTCCCTCTCTCTCTGCCCCTCCTCCGTTCATGCTCTGTCTCTCTCTGTCTCAAAAATAAATAAACGTTAAAAATAAATAAATAAATAAATAAAAAATAAAAATAACAATATTTGCCAGTGACTATATGTTAGCATGCTTTAAGCTAAATATCATTACAAAAATATGCATGAACTTTTTAAAAAAATTCATACTTTTTGTTATTATTTCAGTTCCAATGGCTTCAGGATAAAATGACTTCTCTATGTCCTTTAATGGGATCTTTTTAATGCAGGAAAGTACAATATGCTTTTTAAAAGATGAATTAATATTCCAAGAATTTAATTTGATTATAACTTTCTAAAAAAGATAACTCCAAATTTAATTAATTAATCCATATATGCACAAGTAATCTTTCAGAAACACTTAATTGGGAAAAACATGGAAGGATGTCTTTACTGGATTTAGTCAAATCCACACTCTTATGCTATCTTTTTGCAAAACAATATTCATTCAGACTGCATTTGTTCATTTATCTATTCAACCATTTTACCTATCACAAAGCAGATACTTTACCCAAAATAAATCAATTTCTCAGTTCAAAGACCTCATTCATTTGCCATTAGAAGGATGTGGACAAGAACAAGATCCATCATCCAGTTAGACACATAAATTGAATAAGCTGGTTGATTCAACAGGAAAGAGGGCAACTTCTGAGGAAGATAAAAATATGAGCATGCCCTTTAACTTTCTTTTCAAAGCCATAACTAAATGATAAAGAAAAGAAAAAGAAAAGAAAGGAAAAGAAAAGAAAAAAGAAAAGAACTCTATATTCATATAAATGTAAAAACAGAAGAGGCCAGAACTTCCTACCCCAGGCTCCTAGGGAGTTTGCCCTGTTAAGTCAAGATTTTAAAAAATCATAAAGAAGAATCTCAAACTTGTTTCAACAGAAAGCAGAAAAGGAGAACATGCTACTCCAAAAACCAATATTACACTATATGTTAACTAACTCAAATTTAAATAAAAACTTGAAACAAACAAACAAAAAGAAAGTAGAAAATATGTAGAGAAAAGCTAGCAGGGCATCCCCAAAGTATCTTGAACTGGAGAGAATTAGGCTCTGAAAGAATGGGGGACACTTTAAATAAATTTTCATTGAATGTTAAGCAGTATCTATGGAAGCCATGAAAATGTGCCTTTCATATCTCCTGGCACAGAGAGCAGAATTGGTTGACCTTCTCAACTACTGCCTTTCTGTCGCTACTTTACAGCATGGTCACCCTTTCCAAAGGCTTCTCCCCGCCGTGAATAAGCACACCTGTGGCCCTAATGCAGGCAGTTTTATTCCTGTGTGACATGAGACTCCTCCAACTGCAGATTTTGATTCAAGGACTCCCCTTCAGCCTGGGGAGGGAAACTTCTTTGGAACTGTGTTGCTGTCGGCCTCTCTTCCTAGGCAGTACCCTTCCCTCCCTCTCTCCTTCACTGATAGGAAACCTAAATGGTACATGAAAGCTATCTCTATCTCCCTTAGTTTCCTGATAATTGCCCTTCATAGTTGTTTCCATATATATATATATACACACACACACACACATACATACATATCTTGCAGATGTAATTTCAATTTCCTGCTTCTCAGAAAATCCAAGCATGATCTAAGGAAACAGACAACAGGATAGGGATTTTGGACTGGCTCACTTAATGTAACTGGGCAGACAAGAAGACGCCATTCTCAAAGTATAAAGCCACTGAGTGTCCCTAGTAAAAGGTGGTTGCTAAATTGCCAAAAAATTAACTAGCATGTCCCAGGGTGACCTGAGAAAACATCTTAAAATAGGTAAATGACCCTCAGGTGTGATATTTCAGGCATTTTGAAAGACACAGCGGGTACTGAGACTACAAGGACAATGTAATTCACTGGTTACTCTTAACATTGTATTGGTGCCTATTAAGGTACATTAACAGTTATAAGCTATGTATGAGGCGTCTTAACTCCACTAGTGAAACCACACAAAGCAGATCAAAAGACTGAGGAACTGATAGAGACACAGACTTCCAGAGACACTCATATGTGAAATTTACGTAGTATATATTGTGCCATCCAGAAGCAGTCAGCTTAATATAGGAAGAGCTTTTTTTTTCAATATTTTGAGAGAGTTAGAGAGCACGCATGCATGAGTCGGGGAAGGGCAGACAGAGAGAGAGAGAGAGAATCCCAAGCAGGCTCCTGAGCATGCAGGGCCTGACGGTGGGTCTTGATTGCACAACCCAGGGATCATGACCTGAGCCGAAATCAAGAGTCAGATGCTTAACCCACTGAGGCACCCAGGCACCCCAAGAAGAGCCTTCTGAAGGCACAAGTGAAGTTCATCTTAAAAGAAGAATTCTCAAGAATAGGTTGCCATCCTTTAGAATACAATATAACGTTAAAGACATTTATATGGTGCTTTATCTTTAAAAAAAATGATGAAAAAAATGATGTATGGTTTGAGAAAACAAGTGGTAGAGGCAGAGAAGGCCCTACTTACCATCATTCCTAATTATTTATTGAGGGATTTTGTGCTTCCTGTCCCCACAACTGTGGGCCTTGAAAGATTGGAGGTCTTGGCCTCTAAAAGAGGTACACTTTTACAGTGGAATATTCCAAAGATCTCTTTGGACCTCTTGTGCCATGGGCCAATAGATGAGAAGAGAAATCTCCATCATGGCAGCCTTAACACAATGACAGCAGAAAGGAACGTACATGACACCCAGGTGATCCACTCTAGTATTTCGTGTACTCATTGCCCACTGTAACTGTAAATGGACAGAGACAACAACCTTCATTTGAAAAAAAAAAAAAAAAAGCCTTGATTACCAAGGGCTCAGACACATCAGAAATGAATTTTTAGGTCACAGCACCAAGCAAGTGACCAAAATACAACAAGTTCATGACAGAGGATGAGAAGAATTTCGGGTAAGTAGTGTAGGAGGGAAAGAATAAATTCCAGTTGCAACCCAGAAATTAAATGTAGCAAAAAAAGCTATAGTCTGTTTGGTTAGCCTCCCTCTTCTAAGTGTCTTTCAGAAAGAGAGGTCATGGAAACCAAGGGACTGCTGCATAAATCTACATACAAAAAGTAGATCTGTGCAACAAAAGGCATGATGGAATATGATGGCCATGAAAAGCTCCCAGCAGCCACCTTTTGAGAGTTGTAATCATATGCTTACTGAGGCCACACTTCCCTTAGCCTACTTCCAGGGAATGATGACTGAGCATGGTAATGGACAAATTCAGGCCCTTCCTGCAAGATGTAGAATTCTTCCAGTGGGTGACTGTGGCCTGAGGACTCCTTTTTTGCCCCAAGTGTTCATACAACTATGTTACAATCTGAGTTTCTTCTTTTTTGCTATTTCTTACCTCACTTTCCTTTACTATGTCAGACCTGCCTCACAGACTAATGGCTCTCTCCAGCATCACTAGCTTTTTCCTCTCTAATATTTAAAGGCATTTCTGGGGCGCCTGGGTGGCTCAGTCGTTTGAGCGTCCGACTTCAGTTCAGGTTATGATCTCATGGTCTGTGGGTTCGAGCCCAGCGTCGGGCTCCGTGCTGACAGCTCAGAGCCTGGAGCCTGGTTCTGATTCTGTGTCTCCCTCTCTCTCTGCCCTTCCCCCACTCATGCTCTGTCTCTCCCTCTCTCTTTCTCTCTCTCTGTCAAAAATAAAAGTAAACATTAAAAAAAAAATTAAGGCATTTCTCTCCTCAGTGCCTGGCTGGCTCAGTTGGTACAGCATACAACTCTTGATCTTGGGCCTGTAAGTCTGAGCTCCTAGTTGGGTGCACAGATTACTTAAAAATAAAATCTTAAAAAATAAATAAATAAAGATCTTTCCCTCCATTAAATCTTCCAGATCCAAACCTGGGTTTCTGTCTGCTTTTTAGAGAATCTGAACACAGCATCTTTGAAGAACTAGCCCTTGGAAGACTAATCATTGTAAAGGCGGCTTATTTATATTAAAATAAAAACAGTTCCTAATTAAAATTATTATCACATTTGGGGCATCTGGGTGGCTCAGTCAATTAAGTGTCCGACTTCCACCAAGGTCATGATATCGTGGTTCACCAGCTGGAGCCCCACATCTGACAGCTCAGAGCCTGGGCCCTGTTTCAGATTCTGTGTCTCCCTCTATCTCAGTCCCTCCCCCACTCATGCTCTGTCTCTCTCTTTCAAAAATAAACACTTAAAAAGAAAAAAATAAATTTATGATCAATTAAGAATTTATAGATCAATTTAGAAAGAATTTTTTTGAGCATTTAAATTAACAAAAGCACAAAAACATCTTCTTGCAACATTCAGGTCAAAGAAAAGGGCTATTTTGAAAATATTAATATGAACACTTTATTTCAAAACATATTGCATATAACATCCCATGCAAGCAGATAAACATTAAAATCAATATTCTACTACTGTACAAAACATTTAAAAAACTGAGTATTAGATTCACTAATTTAGAAAACTAATTAATTACTCTAATGACAGAACAAAGGGAAGTAATAAAAATGAGAATAAAATTAATTTTTTAAAAAAAGAGAGAAGAGATGAGCTATGGAACTCATTTTAAAAAATCAAGTTCTGCGTGTTGGAAGTGGCCTGTTAAAATCTACAAATCTGTAGGTAGCATTATAAGCAAAACAACACTTTCCTGCTCCTGGCTTTAGTCTGAGCAGGCTGTCTTCCTCCTCACCTGCTATATGGGCTGAAGCAACATTAGCAGGTGTGGATATATTGCTTCTGGACCCCAAACGGGCCTGACAGGCACTGTGCAGGACCATCAGTATTTTCAATTACAAGTTTTCTGTGTAATTCTATGCTAAGAAATGCTGAAAAGAGTATATCGTTTTATATAAAATATAAGTCAACAATTTATAATGTCTCAAGGAGAAACCCAAAAATAAATAGAAGAAGAAAAAATAAAATGAGAGGAAGTTTTCAGAAATATCACTGTAATTAAAGGTGATGATTAGCAGCCATTTTTTAAAACATACTATGCCAACATTTGAAGAAACATTTGACTACATTTTAAAATTGGAATTAGGAACATTTTCATAAGCACAACTTAGAAAAAATAGAAAGCTTCTTTTAGTATGGTCACAATTGCTACCAAACCTGTAAAATATTATCATAATATGAAATCTACAGCCTAAGCAAATTTATCAATATTGATATGGAACTCTCAAAAAATATTAAATCCATATCATATATATATATATATATATATATATATATATATATATATATATTTAAATGTAATCAAGTCTAGTTTGTTGCAGGAGAATATAGATGGATAATAATTTAAAAATATATATATTCGATGGCAACAATTACAAATGAAAAATAAGATTCTGTATCAAAATAAGTGGAGAATAATATAGTGTATGAAAATACATGGAAATTACAGATTCTATTCTGGATGTAAAAATACAGATAACTTTGAAAAACAAAATAGCTGGAAAATTCTTATACTCATATAAATTTTATTGAGATATAAAAAGTTTGACAATAAAAAAACAGACACTTAAAGATAATTGTTAAGTTAATGTAAATATTTAATGATAGTCCATTAAAAATCCAATGAAATTGTACAACCTGAAAACATTAATTTGATAGAAAAAGTAAACATATATTCACAAATAGAAATTAATCAAGGGGGCCTTTAAATTATTAGATAGAAAAACGTAGAAAAAAAAAGCTTTCAAAAAAAGTTCCACCTTACATCATATACCAGTGTACATTTCAAACATTTTAAAGGAGCAAAAATTAAAAATAAAAGAAATGTTAAATTAAACAACAGAAAATATAAGTTATAATATGCATGTATCTGGTCTTGGGACAGAAAGGGGCTTTCAAAATTGGATATAAATAAAAATCTACTATCAAAAAATAGTTGATAGAAATCAACATGTGAAGTTTTCAGTGTGAAGTAAAATTTAACAGAAGCGTAAAAAGCAAAAGGAATATGAAACAGACTATTTGCTCCATAGCTGGCAGATTATGAAAAGCATTTTAAAGTTCTATAAAACAATGTATGTTCCAGTTGAAACTGGAGAAAGATAATGAGTATACAAAATTTAAATTAATAAACATATATAACACTTAACCATACTGAACTTTGCATCTAGTAAAAATAATTCAAATGAAAACATTGATATTATATTTCCTCCCTGAAAAGATAATTTTTTATCAAATATAATATTAATACCAAGACTGGTGACTGTGCCGAAAAATATAAAATGACTCATTCACAGAAATCTCTGTTCTATAACTGTACTCTTAAGAAGGGTAATACGCTTATATGAAAGAACATTCACTGAAACATTGCTGTGATTATGAGAATTTAGAAATAACATATATGTTCAGCAATAGATTAGCTTACTAAATTTTAATACAACTCCAGGGTAAAACTGTATTGTAGCAGGCATTTTAATGAAAAATATGAAAATGTTCATAATATGTAGATCAGTGAAATTATAATGTTTAAACTTAAATATGCAGCATGATTTCTGTTTTGTAAAATATGAGCATATGCATATAGACAAAGATCACATATATACATATTTGTATATTTACATTCATATTGTTTTGTTTTGTTTTTTCTGAGTGAGTGGCCTATTGATGTGTGTTTAAATAAAATGTGTGTACTGGGAGTAGGAAGAATCAATTCCTTGAGTTTTACAAGCTTATTTGGTAGGGGAATAAGTGAATAGATATCACTGAAAAAATCCCCTGGACCTCCTTTCTTTTCGTATAAGGAAATAAGGTGATCACTTTCATTGAGAGCTCTTTGGTTAAACGAAATTACTTTCTTGCTTTTTATCCATCGGAGAGCAGTTATACACCCAAAATCAATCAGAGTGAAAAACACCACACAGGGTTCTTTAGGTCTCTGTATGCTATGCAAATGTTTTCACAGCATTTTGCTGAATAACAGCACAGCATGGTAAATGCATAAAATGGTCCCTGAAGTCCAGGAAAATTATGGGCATAGGACATTGGTGAGTGTGCAGAACTACTGGCTAGCACTATTTTTTACAAATCAATAATGCAGAAACACTAACGTTTTATTTCTCTAGGAGAAGAGACAAAATATGCAAATAAAATTGGGTTAAAAATGAAATCTTCACAAAACAAACAAAAAATATATTCTACAGCACCAAAATTAAATGAATGATTGTTCTAAATAATAGTGACATTATATCTATTCACCACCATTCTGACATTTTTGTAAGTAGACAGACTAAACTATTTACCCATTCTTTTTTTTTTTTTTTTTAATTTTTTTTAACGTTTATTTATTTTTGAGACAGAGAGAGACAGCGCACGAACAGGGGAGGGTCAGAGAGAGGGAGACACAGAATCTGAAACAGGCTCCAGGCTCTGAGCTGTCAGCACAGAGCCCGACGCGGGGCTCGAACTCACGGATCGTGAGATCATGACCTGAGCCGAAGTCAGACGCTTAACCAACCGAGCCACCCAGGCGCCCCTATTTACCCATTCTTTAACGAAAAAAATTTCTTCAGTAATTGGTACCTGATACTAACCAGTTTTAGTACATTTTGGGACAACTGAATAGTGGACCAGGATAGAGGTCTGGTGACAATGTTCTGCGGCATCGTTACTTAGAGACTATAGGTTTTAACCTTTGTAAAATCACAGAAACATTAGGTCTGACTTCACAAAAAGGCTCAGAATTTCTCTTTTCTCCTTTGTCTAGGCCCCGATATGAAGCAGTTCAACCTTTCAGCATTTTAAAAGTCTATTTCTAAGCAGATAGGAGAGATAAAGAAGTCATAAAAGTAATTATTAATCTGATCTGTAATTTTAGGACTAGCAAAGGGTTGAGAGCTGGAAACCAAGGATAAGGACTGATAACACAAGGGGCACCTGGGTGGCTCAGTTGGTTAAGCATCTGACTTTGGCTCAGGTCATGATCTCGCAGTCCATGAAATCAAGTTCCGCATCGAGCTCTATATTGACAGCTCAGAGCCTGGAGCCTGTTTTGGATTCTATGTCTCCCTCTCTCTCTCTCTCTCTCTCTCTCTCTCTGCCCCTCCCCAGTTTGCACTCTGTCTTTCTCTCTCTCAAAAATAAACATTAAGAAAAAAAAATTAAGGATTATTAATACAAGAATAACTTAACCTTCCTGCTCTGTGACCCTCTCCACTCCACACCCCACACAGGCACACATACACACACACACATACAATATTAAGCTATTTGCCAGTGAGCTTCTGGGAACAAGAGATATTTATACACTCAGTTTCTGGGTAGACAATAGAGGTGCCTGTATGGCTCAGTCAACTCTTGATTTCGGATCAGGTCATGATTTCACGGTTAATGAGATCAAGCCCCACGTAGGTCTCCGTACTGACAAGTTGGAGCCTATTTTGGATCCTCTCTCTCACTCTCTCTGCACCCATCCCCTCCCAAAAATAAATAAATAAACTAAAAATAAAAATGGAGAAAACAGTTTAGGCCATTGTTTCACAACTGGATGCAAAAAAGAAGATCCCTAAAAACCCATTTCTTCTAGTGCTTTCTGTTCTCTTGTGAGACAGGAAATAGGAGGATTGAGTGCCCAGAATGACTTTAGACTCCTGGCTTAGGAGATATTGGTGCGGGGCCACAATGTCTCCAGCAAGGGAGGGATGTACATCATGTTACATGGTATAGGCATTAAATCACAGCCAAGAGATTATATGTTAAAATTACATATTTAGGGCCAGTTTCTAGTACTGCAAATAGGGATCTTAAAAGTTGTCATGCTGTCTTAACAAGTAAAAAGTTAAACAGACTGAAAAATCAACAACGTTTCTTAGATCCCTAAAAGATGGGAGGACCCAGGATAAACCGCTTCCCCAAAAACTGGAGAGACAGACAGAACACAAGGAGTCCCAGATAACCTGACCAGAGATGCCAAGATGAAACCACTATGAGAATCTGAGTGGGAAGGGAGGGGTAGGAAGCCTGAAGCATAATTGAAGAACTCATGGAGACTCAGTGTGGACAATTCTGAGAGTTAAAAGCTCCAGGGCAGCTTTTAACCAGTCATTAGAAAAGCCTCCACAACTCTGTTAAGATTTATTTCAAGGAACTCTACCAGGTTCTCACAGTAAATACCAGAGAAAAATCCCCTTGGTTTTCTGGCAGAGGTGGGGAGGTGAAGGACTTACTCTAAATACTTCAGGCAGTCTGTTCTTAACAAGGCCTGCCCTCTGGAGAAACTCGCTAACCAAAGCCTAAGAGCTCCCTCTGGTGGCTTTCTCCACCAGTGAGCCATGGACCCCTGTCTGCTCTTTCTGACTGAAACAGGATGAATATGTACTTTGTTCCCCACAGCCTGACCATAAGGACACAGGATGAAGGACTCCTTTCCCATGTCGTATCCTTCCGAGTACCAGGAAAAGATATAGTTGCCAAAGATAATCGCATTACAGCTGCAGATTCTTTTTTCCTGGCCTATGGTGAATCAACAGTGTTGATTATGGCAGAGGAAGATGGTCTGGCCATGGGTTACAGATGGAGAGCATTTTTGAGGGATTCTGTGTAAGTGGTCTCAGGATCCAAAAGATCAACTTTTATTTAGACAACAGATGCTACGCCAGAAGTTCTAGAAAAGGCAGGATTGACAATAAATGTTATTTATGCTTTGGAATTTAAGGAAGGTTTCACAGGTCAGATTTTGTCTAATTTGGAAGCCATGGATTCTGGCTGGTTTGCATAAAAATACATGGTTGGAAAACCCAAGTTTGGATTGCCCCTTTTAGAGAAGTTGAACAACTGGGGTGGATGGCTGTCCTGGGGATAACTATGTGGAGCCACTGGCTGCAGGTTGGTCACTGCCCTGCCAACAGATTACAGAAGAAAGAAGGCCAGTATGGCTCAGTGACTGCCTGTACAGCTGGAGAGCAGGACCATGCTATGGTAGGAGAAGCTTATACAAAATAATAGATCAGGAAGAGGTGCTCTGGAATTTCTGTGTCATACTCACAGCAGACAATGCCACTTCAATGCATTACTAAATGACATCTATAATTTCTAGCTCCTCTTAGGAAAACAAAATGTGTGGCCCTCTGTTAAATACTTTGAAGTCAAGGCCTGCTAATATTCTGAGCTTTCCAATAGTCATGGCTTTACTGCTCTTTCAGGGATTACACCAGAATCCCGCACGGCGATAGGTTTAAACAATTGTTTTTAGTCTTTATTTTCACCAAAGACTACATGAGAGGTTACAGTTTTGAAGAGAGGTTAGCTGAGATTTGGAATCATCTTTGTATTTGCAAATTATACTCATTCCTATTTGTAACCTAAAGAGGACTGTTTTCTAAAAAATACAAATCACTGTGCCTAATTAACTTAATTGTGGGAAAATAATTCAGAACCTAAACCAATAAAGTGGAGTTTTGATTCCAAAAGTTTTTTAGAGACAATGAAAATAATACAGGTCAGAACCTCAGATATACATAAAAGAAGGGCATCAAAAGAGGAATAAGTGAAGATAAAATAACATTTATTTTTCTTCTCCTTAATTGATCCAACAGACACATTTTTCAAAGTAGTAACACCAACAATGCACTCAATTATGTATGCTTATGGATATAGCTTATATGTTTCTTATGCTTATTCATAAGTGCAAAGAATGTCAGCAACGATACAAAGAATGAGAAGAAGGAATTAGGTTTATTTTACAATAAATTACTCACAGTACTGATGAACCGGAATACTGTCATTTGAAAGTGGACTTAAATTAGCTGTAAATATCTATTACAAAACCTAGGTCAAACCCACAAAAAATATGCTATATACTAAGAGAGGATAAAAAATTGAATCGTACAAAATGCTCATTTAAAACCACAAAAGACAGGGAAAGAGTGGAAGATAAAGATAGGAACAAAGTATAAGAGCATCAAATAGAAAACAATCACAAATACGGTAAATAGGAGCCCAAATATAACACTAATCACTGAAAAACCATGGTCTAAATGTACCATTTAAATGGTAGAGATCCTCAGGGTGAATCAAAAGCAAGACCCGATTACATAAAGTCAACAAGAAAAACATTTTAAATATAAAGAGACATACAGATTAAAAGTGGATGGAGAAAATATACTATGCTAATATATATCAAAAGACAACAGAAATAGCTACATTAATTTCAGAAAGCAAATTTCAAAGCAAGGAAATCATTCGGGAAAAAGAAGGGCATTATATAATGACAAAGTGATCAATTACCCAAGAAGACGTAACAATTCTTAATGTGTATATGACTAACAACAGAGCATCAAACTGTGTGAGGCAAAAACTAATAGAACTACAAAAAAAAAAAAAAAGATGAATCCACTATCATAGTCGGCAAACTTCAAGAACCCTCTCTCAGAAATGGATATATCAGGCAGCAAGAATTTTAGAAGGACGTTTGAACACAATACCCTTAATCAGTTGGGTGTTTTTGACGTGTATAGACTAAATCCTACAATATCATCATGCACATTATTTTCAAGCTTCAAATTCAGCAATATAGACTACATTTTTGACCCTAAAACACACTGAACAAATTTAAAAGAATGGAAAACCTACTACATCTAATCTCAGGTCACAATGGAATTAAACTAGATATCAATAATAGATAATAGGAAAAGCCCACAATATGTGGACACCAAACAGCACACTTCTAAATACAGAATCCTTCTTTTTATTCAGCTTCACTTTATTGCACTTTGTAGATAATGCATTTTTTTACAAATTAAACGTCTGTGGCAACCCTGCCTGACGCCAGCGTGTGGGTTCCATTTTTCCAACATCTGCTTTCTTCATGACTCTGTATCCAATTTAGTCATTTTTACAATATTTCAAACTTTTTCATTATTATTATATTTGTTATAGTCATTTATGATCAGTGGTTATGACTTATTGAAAGCTCAGATAATGGGTAGCATTTTTTAGCAAAAAATGTTTTTTAATTAGGGTATGTACATTTTTCTTAGACATAATGCTATTGAACACTAAATAGACTACAATATAGTATAATCATAACTTCTATATGGGCTGGGAAACAGAAAACTTATTTGACTCACTTTGTTGTGATATTTGCTTTACTACAGTGGTCTGAAACTGAACTGCCATATCTCTCAGGTATGCCTCCTGGAATACATGGGTCAAAGAAAAAAATCTCAAGAGAACTTAAATTTTTTTTTTTCTAAATGAAGATGAGAAAGAACTTATCAAAATTTGTTAAATGCAGCTACAGCAGTTTATATAGGGATATTTATAGCATTGTATGTATAAGAAAAGATCAGTGATCTAAAATAATCTGAATTCCCATATCAAGAAATAAGAGGGAGAGGAGCCAAGATGGTGGAACAGCATTGAAGTTTTCTTGGGGTCTCGTGTCCACGAAATACAGCCAGACCAACACTAAACCATCCTGCACACCTAGAAAACTGATCTGAGGACTAACACAAAAATCTGCACAATCTGAACGACAGAATTCAGCAGGTACGCGGCGCGCAGAGGTGAACTGGGGGAGAGAGAAGCCGCAGAGGGCAGCGAGCCGCTTTTGCCTGCAGAGAGAGGATGTAGACAGCAAGGGGTCGGGGGAGAATATGGGAGAAGCACCCCCCCTAAAAGCAGCTGGAGAGAAAGTGGAAAAGTGGAAACAGCCACAGGGACTGAGCTAAAAAGGGAGAAAGGAGAAAGGAGAGGGTTTAAATTCCATTAAGGCTATAAACATGTGGAGCACAGAGCCTGAAACTCTGTAGTTCAATACCTGGTGGTTCTTTGGTGGGAAGGGTGAATCCCCAGGAGCAGAGTGGAGTCTGGGCTTCTTCAGGCCACACTGGAGAGTCAGTTCCCCTGCTGGGAGGACATCTGGTAGAGGCTGTGTGGGTCCCCCAAAGGCAAGGCCCCAGTGGACCAGGGAGAACAACCACATTCGCTGGAACAAAGTTATTTTTCCATAATCCCTGAAACGCTAGTATCTTGCAAACTTTTTCTGAGGCAGGCTAGCACCCGGCCGCAGTCTCTGAGCACCGGCAGCAGCACGGACTTGCAAACGTTCCTGGGTGCAGCCGGCACCCGGCCATTGCTCAGTGAGACCCTCCTGCAGAGGGACAGAACGGGCCAAAGCCGCAGTCCCTCAGAAGTAAGGGATCGGGAAAAACAGCCGCATCTGAGACAAAACACAGGAGGGAGGTGCTGCCTGAGGCTTGGTCACGGACTGTGTAAAAGTGGAGAGTGAACGGAAGCTGAAAACAAAGGACGGGTGTGCAATTGATGATCAGGGAGAACAGAGTTTGATACTAGAGACTGGGTACCTAGCTGGGTGATGCCCTTTTAACCTCTCCCATGGGTGCATGCGCATAAGCACCTACAAGAACCACAACAATCCATCCCAGTAAGGTAAGCAGCGCCATCTAGTGGAGAACGGAGCTGTTACACTAAGCCCTGCCCAATTGGGCCAACCTCTCTCTTTAAGAACACAAGTCTCCTTGCTTAGTTTATGGACTATAAAGCGCTGCATACTTTGACTTCTAGGGGAAAAGAAGTAATTTCAGTAGTATTTCAGTCTGTTCATCGTTCATCTATTCAATTTTCTTTCTTTTTTTTTACTTTTTTCTTTTTTCACCTCTTTTTGTTCTCCTGAATACAGAAAGAGAAAAAATTCATTTTTATTTTCAGTTTTTATTAAAACTATTTTTCTCTAATCTTTCTACTACATTTTTTACTTATATGTAAAATTTTCAAATTCTATCTTACTTTCATCATTTTATTTTACACTACTTCAGTGTATTCATTTTTTCAAATTTTCAAATGCTTTCCTTTTTTTTTTTTTCTTTCCCATTCTTTCTCTAATATATAAAGCCCTCACAACACCCAGGACAAACACATCTAGGATCTAACATCATTTATTCTATATCTTGTGTATGTGTGTGTGTTTATTTTAATATTTTTTGATTTTATTTTTAATATTATTTTTTTTCAATATATGAAATTTATTGTCAAATTGGTTTCCATACAACACCCAGTGCTCATCCCAAAAGGTGCCCTCCTCAATACCCATCACCCAACCTCCCCTCCCTCCCACTCCCCATCACCCCTCAGTTTGTTCTCAGTTTTTAAGAATCTCTTATGCTTTGGCTCTCTCCCACTCTAACCTCTTTTTTTTTTTTTCCTTCCCCTCCCCCATGGGTTTCTGTTAAGTTTCTCAGGATCCACATAAGAGTGAAAACATATAGTATCTGTCTTTCTCTGTATGGCTTATTTCACTTAGCATCACACTCTCCAGTTCCATCCACATTGCTACAAAAGGCCATATTTCATTCTTTCTCATTGCCACATAGTATTCCATTGTGTGTATAAAGCACAATTTCTTTATCCATTAATCAGTTGATGGACATTTAGGCTCTTTCCATAATTTGGCTATTGTTGAGAGTGCTGCTATAAACATTGGGGTATAAGTGCCCCTATGCATGAGTACTCCTGTATCCCTTGGGTAAATTCCTAGCAGTGATAATGCTGGGTCATAGGTAGGTCTATTTTTAATTTTCTGAGGTACCTCCACACTGTTTTCCAGAGTGGCTGCACCAATTTGCATTCCCACCAACAATGCAAGAGGGTTCCCGTTTCTCCACATCCTCACCAGCATCTATAGTCTCCTGATTTGTTCATTTTGGCCACTCTGACTGGCGTGAGGTGATATCTGAGTGTGGTTTTGATTTGTATTTCCCTGATGAGGAGCAACGTTGAGCATCTTTTCATGTGCCTGTTGGCCATCTGGATGTCTTCTTTAGAGAAGTGTCTATTCATGTTTTCGGCCCATTTCTTCACTGGGTTATTTGTTTTTCGGGTGTGGAGTTTGGTGAGCTCTTTATAGATTTTGGATACTAGCCCTTTGTCCGATATGTCATTTGCAAAGATCTTTTCCCATTCCACTGGTTGCCTTTTAGTTTTGTTGGTTGTTTCCTTTGCTGTGCAGAAGTTTTTTATCTTCATAAGGTCCCAGTAATTCATTTTTGCTTTTAATTCCCTTGCCTTTGGAGATGTGTCAAGTAAGAAATTGCTACGGCTGAGGTCAGAGAGATCTTTTCCTGCTTTCTCCTCTAGGGTTTTGATGGTTTCCTGTCTCACATTCAGGTCCTTTACCCATCTTGAGTTTATTTTTGTGAATGGTGTGAGAAAGTGGTCTAGTTTCAACCTTCTGCATGTTGCTGTCCAGTTCTCCCAGCGCCATTTGTTAAAGAGACTGTCTTTTTTCCATTGGATATTCTTTCCTGCTTTGTCAAAGATGAGTTGGCCATAGTTTGTGGGTCTAGTTCTGGGGTTTCTATTCTATTCCATTGGTCTATGTGTCTGTTTTTGTGCCAATACCATGCTGTCTTGATGATGACAGCTTTGTAGTAGAGGCTAAAGTCTGGGATTGTGATGCCTCCTGCTTTGGTCTTCTTCTTCAAAATTACTTTGGCTATTCGGGGCCTTTTGTGGTTCCATATGAATTTTAGGATTGCTTGTTCTAGTTTCAAGAAGAATGCTGGTGCAATTTTGATTGGGATTGCATTGAATGTGTAGATAGCTTTGGGTAGTATTGACATTTTGACAATATTTATTCTTCCAATCCATGAGCACGGAATGTTTTTCCATTTCTTTGTATCTTCTTCAATTTCCTTCATGAGCTTTCTATAGTTTTCAGCATACAGATCTTGTACATCTTTGGTTAGATTTATTCCTAGGTATTTTATGCTTCTTGGTGCAATTGTGAATGGGATCAGTTTCTTTATTTGTCTTTCTGTTGCTTCATTGTTAGTGTATAAGAATGCAACTGATTTCTGTACATTGATTTTGTATCCTGCAACTTTGCTGAATTCATGTATCAGTTCTAGCAGACTTTTGGTGGAGTCTATCGGATTTTCCATGTATAATATCATGTCATCTGCAAAAAGCAAAAGCTTGACTTCATCTTTGCCAATTTGGATGCCTTTGATTTCCTTTTGTTGTCTGATTGCTGATGCTAGAACTTCCAACACTATGTTAAACAACAGCGGTGAGAGTGGACATCCCTGTCATGTTCCTGATCTCAGGGAAAAATTTCTCAGTTTTTCCCCATTGAGGATGATGTTAGCTGTGGGCTTTTCATAAATGGCTTTTATGATCTTTAAGTATGTTCCTTCTATCCCGACTTTCTCAAGGGTTTTTATTAAGAAAGGGTGCTGGATTTTGTCAAAGGCCTTTTCTGCATCGATTGACAGGATCATATGGTTCTTATCTTTTCTTTTATTAATGTGATGTATCACGTTGATTGATTTGCGAATGTTGAACCAGCCCTGCATCCCAGGAATGAATCCCACTTGATCATGGTGAATAATTCTTTTTCTATGCTGTTGAATTCGATTTGCTAGTATCTTATTGAGAATTTTTGCATCCATATTCATCAGGGATATTGGCCTGTAGTTCTCTTTTTTTACTGGGTCTCTGTCTGGTTTAGGAATCAAAGTAATCCTGGCTTCCTAGAATGAGTCTGGAAGTTTTCCTTTCCTTTCTATTTTTTGGAATAGCTTGAGAAGGATAGGTATTATCTCTGCTTTAAACGTCTGGTAGAACTCCCCTGGGAAGCCATCTGGTCCTGGACTCTTATTTGTTGGGAGATTTTTTTTTTTTTTTCAACGTTTATTTTATTTTTTGGGACAGAGAGAGACAGAGCATGAACGGGGGAGGGACAGAGAGAGAGGGAGACACAGAATCGGAAACAGGCTCCAGGCTCTGAGCCATCAGCCCAGAGCCTGACGCGGGGCTCGAACTCACAGACCGTGAGATCGTGACCTGGCTGAAGTCGGACGCTTAACCGACTGCGCCACCCAGGCGCCCCTTTCTTTTAATTTTTTTTTTTTTTTTCAACGTTTATTTTATTTTTTGGGACAGAGAGAGACAGAGCATGAACGGGGGAGGGACAGAGAGAGAGGGAGACACAGAATCGGAAACAGGGGAGATTTTTGATAACCGATTCAATTTCTTCCCTGGCTATGGGTCTGTTCAAGCTTTCTATTTCCTCCTGATTGAGTTTTGGAAGAGTGTGGGTGTTTAGGAATTTGTCCATTTCTTCCAGGTTGTCCAATTTGTTGGCATATAATTTTACATAGTATTCCCTGATAATTGTTTGTATCTCTGAGGGATTGGTTGTAATAATTCCATTTTCATTCATGATTTTATCTATCTGGGTCATCTCCCTTTTCTTTTGAGAAGCCTGGCTAGAGGTTTGTCAGTTTTGTTTATTTTTTCAAAAAACCAACTCTTGGTTTCGTTGATATGCTCTACAGTTTTTTAGATTCTATATTGTTTATTTCTGCTCTGATCTTTATGATTTCTCTTCTTCTGCTGGGTTTAGGCTGTCTTTGCTGTTCTGCTTCTATTTCCTTTAGGTGTGCTGTTAGATTTTGTATTTGGGTTTTTTCTTGTTTCTTGAGATAGGCCTGGATTGCAATGTATTTTCCTCTCAGGACTGCCTTCGCTGCGTCCCAAAGCATTTGGATTGTTGTATTTTCATTTTCGTTTGTTTCCATATATTTTTTAATTTCTTCTCTAATTGCCTGTTTGAACACTCATTCTTTAGTAGGGTGTTCTTTAACCTCCATGCTTTTGGAGGTTTCCAGACTTTTTCCTGTGGTTGATTTCAAGCTTCATAGCATTGTGGTCTGAAAGTATGCATGGTATAATTTCAATTCTTGTATACTTATGAAGGGCTGTTCTGTGACCCAGTATATGACCTATCTTGGAGAATGTTCCACGTGCACTCGAGAAGAAAGTATACTCTGTTGCTTTGGGATGGAGAGTTCTAAAGATATCTGTCAAGTCCATCTGATCCAATGTATCATTCAGGGCCCTTGTTTCTTTATTGACTGTGTGTCTAGATGATCTATCCATTTCTGTAAGTGGAGTGTTAAAGTCCCCTGCAATTACCACATTCTTATCAATAAGGTTGCTTGTGTTTCTGAGTAATTGTTTTATATATTTGTGGGCTCCCATATTCGGCACATAGACATTTATAATTGTTAGCTCTTCCTGATGGATAGACCCTGTAATTATTATATAATGCCCTTCTTCATCTCTTGTTACAGCCTTTATTTAAAGTCTAGTTTGTCTGATATAAGTATGGCTACTCCACCTTTCTTTTGGCTTCCAGTAGCATGACAAATAGTTCTCCATCCCCTCACTCTCAATCTAAAGGTGTCCTCAGGTCTAAAATGAGTCTCTTGTAGAAAACAAATAGATGGGTCTTGTTTTTTATCCATTCTGATACCCTATGTCTTTTGGTTGGCACATTTAGTCCATTTACATTCAGTTATTATAGAAAGATATGGGTTTAGAATCATTGTGATGTCTGCATGTTTTATGCTTGTAGCGATGTCTCTGGTACTTTGTCTCACAGGATCCCCCTTAGGATCTCTTGTAGGGCTGGTCTAGTGGTGACGAATTCCTTCAGTTTTTGTTTGTTTGGGAAGACCTTTATCTCTCCTTCTATTCTAAATGACAGACTTGCTGGATAAAGGATTCTTGGCTGCATAATTTTTCTGCTCATCACATTGAAGATCTCCTGCCAATCCTTTCTGGCCTGCCAAGTTTCAGAAGAGAGATCAGTCACGAGTCTTATAGGTCTCCCTTTATATGTTAGGGCACGTTTATCCCTTACTGCTTTCAGAATTTTCTCTTTATCTTTGTATTTTGCCAGTTTCACTATGATATGTCATGCAGAAGATCGATTCAAGTTACGTCTGAAGGGAGTTCTCTGTGCCTCTTGGATTTCAATGCCTTTTTCCTTCCCCAGTTCAAGGAAATTCTCAGCTATTATTTCTTCAAGTACACCTTCAGCACCTTTGCCTCTCTCTTCCTCCTCTGGAATACCAATTATGCGTATATTATTTCTTTTTAGTGCATCTCTTAGTTCTCTAATTTTCCCCTCATAATCCTGGATTTTTTTTATCTCTCTTTTTCTCAGCTTCCTCTTTTTCCATAATTTTATCTTCTAGTTCACCTATTCTCTCCTCCGCCACTTCAATCTGAGCCGTGGTCGTTTCCATTTTATTTTGCATCTCCTTTAAAGCGTTTTTCACCTCCTCCTGACTATTCCTTAGTCCCTGATCTCTGTAGCAATAGATTCTCCGCTGTCCTCTATACTGTTTTCAAGCCCAACAATTAATTTTATGACTATTATTCTAAATTCACTCTCTGTTATATTATTTAAATCCTTTTTGATCAGTTCATTAGCTGTTGTTATTTCCTGGAGATTCTTTTGAGGGGAATTCTTTTGTTTGGTCATTTTGGATAGTCCCTGGAGTGGTGTGGACCTGCAGGGCACTTCCCCTGTGCTGTGGTGTCTAACTGGAGCTGGTGCGCGGACCGCAGTCAGACCTGATGTCTGTCCCCAGCCCACCGCTTGGTCCACAGTCAGACTGATGTGTGCCTTCTTTTCCCTTCTCCTAGGGGCGGGATTCACTGTGGGGTGGCGTGGCGCGTCTGGGTTACTTGCACACTGCCATGCTTGTGGTGCTGGGGATCTGGCGTATTAGCTGGGGTGGGTAGGCAAGGTGCACGGGGGCAGGAGGGGCAGGCTTAGCTTACTTCTCATTCAAAGATCCACTTCAGGAGGGGCCCTGTGGCAGCGGGAGGGAATCAGACCTGCTGCCGGAGGGTTGGCTCTGCAGAAGCATAGTGTTGGGTGTTTTCGTGAAGGAAGCAAGTTCCCTGACAGGAAGTGGTTCCCTTTGGGATTTTGGCTGGGGGATGGGCGAGGGAGATGGCGCTGGCGAGCACCTTTGTTCCCCGCCAAGCTGAGCTCTGTTGTCCTGGGGCTCAGCAACTCTCCCTCCCATTGTCCTCCAGCCTTCCCGCTCTCCGAGGAGAGCTGTTAACTTATGACCTCCCAGATGCTAAGTCCCGCTTGCTGTCAGAAAACACTCCATCCAGCCCCTCCGATTTTGCAAGCCAGACTCGGGGGCTCTGCTTGGTTGGCAGGCTGCCCCTTCACCCCGGCTCCCTGCCGCCAGTCCGTGCAGTGCGCACCGCCTCTTTGCCCTTCCTACTCTCTTCCGTGGGCCTCTCGTCTGTGCTTGGCTCCAGAGACTCCATTCTGCTAGTCTTCTGACAGTTTTCTGGGTTATTTAGGCAGGTGTAGGTGGAATCTAAGTGATCAGCAGGACACGCAGTGAGCCCAGCGTCCTCCTACGCCGCCATCTTCCCTAGAATCAATATTATTTTTTTTTTACTTCACTAATTAATTTTCTCCCTTGAAAATCATGAAGTAAAGGAATTTACCCCAAAAGAAAGAGCAGGAAGTAATCACAGCCAGGGACTTAACCAACACAGATACAAGCAAGATGTCTGAACCAGGATTTAGAATCACGATAATAAGAATCCTAGCTAGAGTCGAAAATAGAGTAGAATCCCTTTCTGTGAAGATAAAAGAAGTAAAAGCTAGTTAGGATGAAATAAAAAAAATGCTATAACTGAGCTGCAATTTTGAATGGATGCCATGGTGGCAAGGATAGATGAGTTAGAGCAGAGATTCAGCGATATAGAAAACAAACTTATGCAGAATAATGAAGCAGAAATAAAGAGGGAGATTAAGGCAAAAGAGCATGATTTAAGAATTAAAGAAATCAGTGACTCATTAAAAAGGAACAACATCAGAATCATGGGGGTCCCAGAAGAGGAAGAGACAGAAATAGGGATAGAAGGGTTATGTGACAAAAACATAGTGGAAAACTTTCCTAACCTGGGGAAAGACACAGACATCAAAATCCAGGAAGTACAGAGGACTCCCATTAGATTCAACAAAAAACGACCATCAACAAGGCATATCATAGTCAAATTCACAGAATACTTAGGCAAGGAGAGAATCATGAAAGTAGCAAGGGAAAAAAAGTCCCTAACCTACAAGGGAAGACACACCAGGTTTATATAAGACCTATCCACAGAAACTTGGCAGGCCAGAAAAGAGTGGCAGGATATATTCAGTGTGGTGAATCAGAAGAATATGCATCCAAAAATTCTTTATCCAGCAAGGCTGTCATTCAAAATAGAAAGAAAGATTAAAAGTTTCTCAGACAAAAAAAAATTAAAGGAGTGTGTGACCACAAACCAGCCCTGCAAGAAATTTTAAGGGGGACTCTCTGAGGGGAGAAAAGATGAAAAAACAAAACAAAACAAAACAAATAAATAAAGACTGAAAGCAACAAAGACTAGAAAGGACCAGAGAACACCACCAGAAACTCCAACTCTACAAGCAACATAATGGCAATAAATTCATATTTTTCAGTACTCACTCTAAACATCAGTGGACTCAATGCTTCAATCAAAAGGCATAGGGTAAGAGAATTGATAAGAAAACAAGATCCATCCATATGCTGTTTATTAGAGACCCACTTTAGACCTAAATACACCTTCAGATTGAAAGTAAGGGGATGCAAAACCATTCATCATGCTAGTGGTGAGCAAAAGAAAGCTAGAGTAGCCATACTTATATCAGACAATCTAGACTTTAAAATAAAGACTGTATCAAGAGATGAAGAATGACATTATATCATAATTAAGGGGTCTATCCACCTAGAGGACCTAACAATTGTAAATATTTATGTGCCAAATGTGGGAGTACCCAAATATATAAATCAAAACATAAAGAAACTTAATCACAAACATAAAGAACTCATCGATAGTAATACTATAATATTAGGGGACTCCAACACCCCACTCACAGCAATGGACAGATCATCTAAACAGAAAATCAATAAGGAAACAATGCCTTTGAATGACACACTGGACCAGATGGGCTTCACAGATGTATTCAGAACATTTCATCCTAAAGCACCAGAATATACATTCTTCTCCAGTGCACATGGAACATTCTCCAGAATAGACCACATACTGGGACACAAATTAGCCCTCAACAAGTACAAAAAGATCAAGATCATACCATGCATATTTTCAGACCACAGCACTATGAAACTCGAAATCAACCACAAGGAAAAAATTTGGAAAGGTAAGAAATACTTGGAGACTGAAGAACATCCTACTAAAGAATGAATGGGCTAACCAAGAGGTTAAAGAGGGTATTAAAAAGTTCATGGAAGCCAATGAAAATGATGACACCACAACCCAAAATCTCTGGGATGCAGCAAAGGCGGTCATAAGAGGAAAGTATATAGCAATCCAGGCCTTCCTAAAGAAGGAAGAAAGATCTCAGATACACAACCTAACCTTATACCTAAAGAGCTGGGGAAAAACACAGCAAATAAAACCCCAAATCAGCAGAATACAGGAAACAATAAAGATTAAAGCAGAAATTAATACTATCGAAACCCCCCCAAAAAAGAAACAAAAACAGTAGAACAGATCAATGAAACCAGAAGCTGGTTCTTTTAAAGAGTTAATAAAATTGATAAACCGCTAGCCAGTTTGATCAAAAAGAAAAAGGAAAGGACCCAAATAAATAAAATTAAGAATGAAAGAGGAGAGATCACAACCAATACAGCAGAAATAAAAACAATAATAAGAGAATATTGTGAGCAATTTTTGTGCCAATAAAATGGACAATCTGGAAGAAATGGACAAATTCCTAGAAACATATACACTATCAAAACTGAAACAGTTTAACATAGAAAATTTGAACAGACCCATAACCAGTAAGGAAATCGAATTAGTAATCAAAAATGTGCCAAAAAACAAGAGTCCAGGGCCAGATGGCTTTCCAGGGCAACTCTACCAAACATTTAAGGAAGAGTGAACACCTATTCTCTTGAAGCTGTTCCAAAAAATAGAAATGGAAGGAAAACTTCCAAACTCTTTCTATGAAGCAAGCATTACCTTGATTCCAAAACCAGACAGAGACCACACCAAAAAGTAGAACAATAGACCAATTTCCCTGATGAACATGGATGCAAAAATACTCAACAAGATATTAGCCAACTGGATCCAACAATACATTAAAAAAAATTATTCACCTAAACCAAATGGGATTTATACCTGGTATGCAGGGCTGGTTCAATATCTGCAAAACAATTAACGTGATTCATCACATCAACAAAAGAAAGGACAAGAACCATATGATCCTCTCAATAGATGCAGAGAAAGCATTTGACAAAATACAACATCCTTTCTTGATAAAAACCCTCAAGAAAGTAGGGATAGAAGGATCATACCTCAAGATCATAAAATCCATATACAAAAGACACAATGCTAATATTCTCCTCGTGGGGAAAAACAGAGCTTTCCCCCTAAGGTCAGGAACAAGACAGGGATGTCCACGGTCACCACTGTTATTCAACATAGTATTGGAAGTCTTAGCCTCTGCAATCAGAGAAGACAAAGAAATAAAAGGCATCCAAATCGGCCAGGAGGAGGTCAAACTTTCACTCTTCACAGATGACATGATACTCTATATGGAAAACCCAAAAGATTCCACCAAAAAACTGCTAGAACTGATTCATGAATTCAGCAGAGTTGCCGGATATAAAATCAACGCACAGAAGTTGGTTGAAATTCTATACATCATCAATGAAGCAACAGAAAGAGAAATCACAGAATCGACCCCATTAACAATTGCACCAAAAACGATAAACTACCTAAGAATAAATATAACCAAAGAGGTGAAAAATCTATATGCCGAAATCTATAGAAAGTTTATGAAAGAAATTGAAGGCCCAAAAAAATGGAAAAAGATTTAATGCTCCTGGATAGGAAGAACAAATATTGTTAAAATGCCGATACTACCAAAAGCAATCTACATATTGAATGCAATCCCTATTAAAATAACAGCAACATTCTTCACAGAGCTAGAACAAACAATCCCAAAATTTGTATGGAACCAGAAAAGACCCTGAATAGCCAAAGCAATGTTGAAAAAGAAAACCAAAGCAGGAGGCATCACAACCCCGGACTTCAAGCTATACTACAAAGCCATAATCATCAAGACAGTATGGTACTGGTACAAAACCAGACACTCAGGTCAATGGAACAGAATAGAGAACCCAGAAATGGACCCACAAACGTATGGCCAACTAATCTTTGACAAAGCAGGAAAGACTATCCAAAGGAATAAAGACAGTCTCTTCAGCAAGTGGTGCTGGGAAAACTGGACAGTGACATGCAGAAGAATGAACCTGGACCACTTTTTTTTACACCAGACACAAAAATAAACTCAAAATGGAGGAAAGACCTCAATGTAAGATAGGAATCCATCAAAATCTTCAAGGAGAAAGCAGGCAAAAACCTCTTTGACCTCAGCCACAGCAACTTCTTACTCAACACGTCTCCAGAGGCAAGGGAAACAAAAGCAAAAATGAACTACTGGGACCTCATCAAAATAAAAAGTTTCTACACAGTGAAGGAAACAATCAGCAAAATTAAAAGGCAACTGACAGAATGGGAGAAGATATTTGCAAATGACATATCAGATAAAGGGTTAGTATCCAAAATCTATAAAGAACTTCTCAAACTCAACACCTAAAAAACATATAATCCAGTGAAGAAATGGGTAAAAGACATGAATAGATATTTCTCCAAAGAAGACATTTAGATGGCCAACTGATACATGAGAAAATGCTCAACGTCACTCATCATCAGGGAAATGCAAATCAAAACTACAATGAGACACCACCTCCCACCTGTCAGAATGGCTAACATCAATACCTCAGGCAACAACATATGTTGGTGAGGATGCAGAGAAAGATGATCTCTTTTTCATTGCTGTTGGGAATACAAGCTGGCACAGCTACTCTGGAAAACAGTATGGAGGTTCCTCAACAAATTAAAAATAGAACTACCTTATGACCCAGCAATTGCATTGCTAGGTATTTATCCAAGGGATGCAGGTATGCTCTTTCAAAGGGACACATGCACCCTAATGTTTATAGTAGCACTATCAACAATAGCCAAAGTATGGAAAGAGCCCAAATGTCCATTGATGGATGAATGGATAAAGAAGATGTGGTATATACAATAGAGTATTGTATAAAGTACAATTAAAGTACAAATTAAAGTATTTATTAAAGTACTTATTAAAGTACAAATTAAAGTACAAATAAAGTATTGGATAAAGATATGTGGTATATACAATAGAATATTACTCGGCAATCAAAAAGAATGAAATCTTGTCATTTGCAACTACATGGATGGAACTAGACGGTACTATGCTAAGCGAAATTAGTCAGTCAGAGAAACACAAACATATGACTTCACTTATATGAGGACTTTAAAACACTGAACAGATGAACATAAAGGAAGGGAAGCAAAAATAATGTAAAAACTAGGGGGACAAAACATAAGAGACTCTTAAATATGGAGAACAAACAGAGGGTTACCGGAGGGGTTCTGGGAGGCAGATGGGCTAAATGGGTTAGGGGCATTAAGAAATCTACTCCTGAAATCATTGTTGCACTATATGGTAACTAATTTGGATGTAAATTAAAAAAATAATAATAAAATAAATGTCTAAAAAAAAGAAAGAAGAAAGAGAACAGCAAATTGAATCCAAAGTAGGCAGAATAAAAATAATAAAAATAATTAGGGTAGCAATCAATGAAATTTAAAATAGGATATCAATAGATTAAATTAAGAAAACTAAAAACTGTTTGAAAAAATAAAATAAATTGATAAGCCTTCAGCCAGGCTAACTAAGAGAAAAAGGGAGGAAACAAAGTGTTAATAACGAAAAAAGAAAATCCCTACAGACCCTATAGACATTAAAAGGATAATAAAGTGATAGTATGAACAATACCAGAATGTCTCCTTTTACCATACTTTTTCAACATTGTTTCGGAAGGTCTAGATAATTCAGTAACACAAGAAAAGGAAATAAAGGATATATAGACTAGAAAGGAAGACATAAAGTTGTCTTTGTAGATAACATGATCACCTGTGTAAAAAATCTGAAAAAAGTGGCAAAAAATTCCTGAAACTAATAAGCGATAATAGAAAGGTTAGAGAGTAGATTTAAGTATACAAGCCAATCGCTTTCCTTTATATCGGCAAGTAGATATATATATAGTTATATTTCAACCAGTAGAACATGTAGATAAATGAATAGAATTTGAAATTAAAAGCATAATACCATTTACAATGGTACTCAAAAAATTGAGTTATAAATCTAAAAAGATATATGCAAGATACATATATACGTATATATACATGTACATGTATATATACACACGTGTATATATATACACATATATATACATATATATGTATATATATATATATATATGTATAAATATCTGGAAAACTATAAACACTGGTGAACACTAAATAAGAAAAACTAAATTAATGGAGACATGGTACATGTTCATGACAGGAAATTTCCATATTGTCAACACGTTAGCTCTTCCCATCTTGATGTATAATTTCAATGCAATTCCAGTCAAAATCCCAGCAAATTATTTTGCAGATATGGATGAAATGATTCTAAAGTTTACATAGGGGCGCCTGGGTGGCGCAGTCGGTTAAGCGTCCGACTTCAGCCAGGTCACGATCTCGCGGTCCGTGAGTTCGAGCCCCGCGTCAGGCTCTGGGCTGATGGCTCGGAGCCTGGAGCCTGTTTCCGATTCTGTGTTTCCCTCTCTCTCTGCCCCTCCCCCGTTCATGCTCTGTCTCTCTCTGTCCCAAAAATAAATAAAAAACGTTGAAAAAAAAAAAAATTAAAAAAAAAAATAAATAAATAAAAATAAAAAAAATAAAGTTTAGATAGAGATTTAAAGACACAGAATAGTCAACAAAATATCGAAGATCAAAGTTAGAGGATGATACTACCTGACCTCAATGCTTACAATAATATACAGTACTTAAGAAAGCATAATATTAGTGAAAAAAATAGGAATTTGATCAGTAGAACAGAATAGAATGTACAGAAGGAGAGCCACATAATATAGTTGACTGATTTTTGTCAAAGGACAAAGGCAATACTATGGAACAACAACAACAAAAAAATTTCAACAAATGGTGCTAGAACATCTGGACATCCATATGCAAAAAAAAAAAAAAAAAAAAAAAAAAGAATCTAGACACAGACCTTACATCCTTCACAAAAGATAACTACAAAACAGATCACATTTCTAAGTAAAGGAAAACATAGGTAAAAAGTTAGTTTACTGTGGGTATGGGGATGACTTTTTAGACACAACACTAAAGGCATGATCCATGAAAGACATGACTGATAAGCTGTACTTTGTTAAATTTACAAATTTCTGGTCTGTGAAAGACAATGTCAAAAGAATGAGAAGACAAGCTGTAGACTGGGAGTAAATATTTGAAAAATAAAATCTGATAAAGGACTATTATCCAAAATATATAAAGAACACTCAACAGTAATGAACAGTAAAAATCAACAGTAATGAAATAGACAAACTGATTAAAAAATGGGCCAAAGACCTTAATATTTACTCACCAAAAAAATATGCGATGGCAAATACGCATATGAAAGATGATCCACATTATGTCATTAGGGAAATGCAAATTAAAATGAGATACCATTATAAACCTACTAGAAGACCAAAATTCAGAACACTGACAAACATCAAATACTGGTGAGGATGTGGAATAACATGAACTCTAATTCCTTGTTAGTGGCAATACAAGGTGGTACAGTCACTTGGGAAGATGGCTTGGAGATTTACTATTACCATATGACCCAGCAATCATGCTCCCTGGCATTCACCTGAAAGATTTTAAAAGTTACTGTGTCCACATACAAACCTGCTCGTGTGTGGTAACAGCTTTACTAATAATTGCCGAAAGTTGGAAACAAACAAGGTGTCCTTCATTTGGTGAATAGATAAACTATCATACCTGAAAATGGACTGTAATTCAGTGCTGAAAAGAAAAGAGTTATCAAACATGAAAAACATGGAGGAAATTTAAATGCATTTTACTAAGTGAAAGAAGACCATCTGAAAAGGCTATATACTGCATGATTCCAACTCTCTGACATTCTGGAAAAGGCAAATACAATGGAGAACAGTAAAAAAGATTAGGGGTTACAGGTGGAGAGAGGGAAGAGAAGGATGAATAGGTGGAGCAGACAGGATTTTAGGACAGTGAAAATGCTCTGTTTCATACCATAATAATGGATACATAGGATTATGCACTTGTCCAAATCCGTAGCAAGTACAGCACCAAGAGTGAATCATAATGTAAGCTATGGGCTTTGAGTGATTTTGATATGTCATTGTAGTTCACCAATTATAACAGATGTGCCACTCAATGGGGGATGTTGATAATTGGAGAGGCTGTATATGCGTGGGTTAGGCATTGTATGGGAAGCCTCTGTACCTTCCCTTCAGGTTTTTGGGAACCTAAAGCTACTCCAAACAAAATAAAATCTTAATATAACAACATATTTTTTTTTAAAACCCATATTTAAGAGAAAGTGAAAAGTAGACTTAAGAGGTGAAGAAGAGGAAAACACCTCATGCTGAGCATGTAGGTTATATTACATAAACAGAGGTTTGGGAAAGATAGGCAGGAGTGTGAATTATTGAATTTATTCTGAAAGTAAGAAGACAGAACCCAGGGAATTTCCCAGGATATGATGCTTGAGGAGGCGAATTGATTGTCAAAGTCCCCGTTTTAATAAGATTTGGAAGCCCTCTACACTCCTCTGAAATTTTTCTTTTTGCCATATGACACCTCCAATCAGTAGTCTTCAGAACACCTATGTAGAGATTAATCAGTCTTGTTCTTGGGATCTTTAATTTGTCTTATGTAAAAACGGCACATCAGTTAAAAAAAATTACTACAATCAATATTTCAGGAAGCCTGAGAACACATACTTACTGGTGGCAATCTATGTAATTGCCCCAAAGGAAAGGTGGACATTCCTTGCTAGCCTTTGTTATGAATGCTAGATATTCCATCAGAAAATAAAAAACAAAACAAAACAAACAAAAAAAAAACACACACAAAAAAAAACAAAAACAAAAAAAACTATTCACTAATAAGGAAGTACTATTTGATTAAGGAAATTACTGGTAGTCCAAGGAAAAAAATAAATGACAAATTTGGGGAAAATGGTCATTTATAAGTTAATAACTCTCACATTGTTGGAGCACAATTACTTGATAAAAAGTATTCTTACCGGAACTAAGGACTTGAGAAATAAGGTCTCTTTAAATGCTATTGTGACCAAATCTAGTCTTTCCTCATTTGAATCCTTCCACTTTTCAGTGATAACAGTTCTAATTAACAAACATGGGGAGAAAACATCACCAGCACCAGGTTGTTTCCTCCTATCCCTTTCACATACTTAAGTATTTAGGATTTCTAAATACTAAATTCCTAAGACATATTCAAAGAATATATTGCTTCAGTTTCTTCTCACATATTTATCTATACAACCATTTTTCACCCAACTATCTTTCTACTGCCTACTTACCTATATATCCATTATCTATCTATCATCATTTTTTATCATCATCTATCTATCATCTATTCATTTATCTATCGATATACATCTCTGTTACAATAAGAGTTGCATATAGCATACCTCAATACAAATTATTTCCTGTTGGTCGTAAGATACTGAAACCTCTGCTATCTGTTGTCAAAACATGATTAGCTTATTTGATTCCCACTACCCAATTATGACAACTGTCTACTTTAGAAATAGTTAAGGAATAAGTAAACTGTATGATTTTGGATCTCTTATGGTTTGGGTACATTTAAAGTGTTATGTAAAATCTAGGAATGTTTGGTAATATGATATTAAAACCATTTTATACAGGAATTATTTCTGCAGGATGAAATGGTCATTGTGTCTTCAATCTGTCTGTTTGGGGAAATTCTTTTTGGTTTGCTTTAATATTAGTCTGGATTCAAAACTTACCTATTTTGAAACTATTATTTTCTCCAAGTTTATAGTCATAACTTATTTAAATTAATCTGCTATCAGTTAAGCTGTATTAATTTTATTTTTAACAGGATGAGAATATTTTTATTTTCTTTTTTTTTAATGTTTATTTATTTTTTTGAGACAGAGAGAGACAGAGCATGAACAGAGGAGGGGCAGAGAGAGAGGGAGACACAGAATCGGAAGCAGGCTCCAGGCTCCGAGCCATCAGCCCAGAGCCCAATGCGGGGCTCAAGATCGTGACCTGAGCTGAAGTCGGACGCTTAACTGACTGAGCCACCCAGGCGCCCCGAGAATATTTTCCTTATTAAGCTATACCCAGTTTATGGCATTGGAACAATATTAACAATTTAACAATAAAGAAGAAAATTCTGATGCAGAGTTAGATCTGATAGCCTTATGTACTTAAAATCCTCTTTGTTATTTTTAATCCTCCTTGTACATATTCTCACAAAATGTAATTCAGTGTTTGAGGTAAACTCAATTACTGAAATTCACAGTGTATGAAAAACTTTAAATTATGTTTAAAGATACCATTGAGATGTCGGGAAAATGTAGATTACATTAGGAAACCATACTCAGGAGACAAAGATGAACATTTATCTACTCAAGGGGAAATTTTGTAATTCCTCTTGAGATTTGCAGAATTATTTGGTATAATCTATAGTGTTTTTCATATTATGAAGCAAGTAATAGTTGGGTCTTTAAAAATGTTAAAAGCGGGGCGTCTGGGTGGCTCAGTTGGTTAAGCGTCCAACTTCAGCTCAGGTCGTGATCTCGCGTCCGTAAGTTCAAGCCCCACGTGGGGCTCTGGGCTGATGGCTCAGAGCCTGGAGCCTGCTTCCGATTCTGTGTCTCTCTCTCTGACCCTCCCCCCTTCATGCTCTGTCTCTCTCTGTCTCAAAAATAAATAAACATTAAAAAAAAATAAAAAAAATTTTTAAAAAATGTTAAAAGCACTAAAATATTTTAAAATACTGGATTTTTGCTTACTTACAATTTATATCTGCAGTTACTATGTTTTGTAGATTGCTAATATATTTGTTTTCCACTATATTATTATTATTTTTTTTAATGTTTATTTACTTTTTTGAGACAGAGACAGAGCGTGAACAAGGGAGGGCCAAAGAGAGAAGGAGACACAGAGTCCGAAACAGGCTCCAGGCTCTGAGCTGTCGGCACAGAGCCCGACGGGGCTCGAACTCGTGGACCGCAAGATCATGACCTGAGCCGAAGTCGGATGCTCGGCCAACTGAGCCACCCAGGCGCCCCTCCACTATAGTATTTTTAAAGTATCAGAAATACTTTATAAATACAAGGATTATTATATATAAATATAAATATATATGTTTTAATATATATATATATGATGTTTTGTTTTCAAGAAGAGGAAGTGTAATTACAATAATATTGTCAGCATATATTTTATTTTTTTATTTTATTGTTTTAAATGTTTATGTATTTTTGGAGGAGAGAAAGAGAGAGTGTGAGCAGGGGAGGAGCAGAGAGAAAGGGAGGCACAGAATCCAGAATGGGGTCCAGGCTCTGAGCTGTCAGCACAGAGCCCAAGGTGGGGCTTGAACTCACACACCAAGAGATGGTGACCTAAGCCGAAGACACTTGACTGACTGAGCCACCCAGGTGCCCTTGTCAACATATATTTTAAATTCCCCTATATTCATGTTCCCAAGAGACTGGAAAGAGGAGACTATGATGCAGGGAATCATGAGGAAGAAAAGAGGAATTCTTAAAAATGTAGGGGTTCTTAGAGTAAGACAAGGAAAACAATGGAGGGAGGTGAGAGGGAAAGGTCCTTTTTAGATCAAAACACCTGCAGTGGAATAGAATAGAAATGATTAAATAGATGATAGATAGATAGATAGATGGATAGATAGATAGTTGTGGACTGCATTGTGTTTCCCCAAATTCATATATTGAAGTCCTACTTAGTATCTCAGAATGTGACTGTATTTGAAAATGGAGTCTTTTTTATTATTATTAATTTTTTAATGTTTATTCTTGAGCAAGAGAGAGACATAGTATGAGTGGGGGAGGAGCAGAGAGAGAGGGAGATAATCCGAAACAGGCTGTAGGCTCTGAACTGTCAGCACAGAGCCCAGTGCGAGGTTTGAACTCAGGAGAGCCGTGAGATCATGACCTGAGACAAAGTCAGAGGCTTAACCGACTGAGCCACCAGATACTTTAAAAGTATCTTTACTTTTTTTTTTTAACTTTTTTTTTTTTTACTTTTACCTTTTTTTTTTACTTATGTAAAAAGATACTGAAGTTAAAATGAGACCATAAGAGTGGGCCCCAAACCAATCTCACTGGTAACCATTTTAGAAGAGAAGATTCAGACACACAAAGAGACACTAGATATGTACTTAGAGGGAAAACCACCTACAACCATCCAGAGCCAGAAGAAGGAGGCCATTTATAAGCTAAGGAGAGAGGCCTCTGGAGAAATCAACCCTGCTGATTACCTTGATCTTGGACTTCCAGCCTCAGAACCGTGAGAAAATAAATTTCTGTTGTTTGAGACACCCAATCTGTGATATTTAGTATGGCTGCCTGAACGAAAGAGAACAATAGATGTTTCCCCTGTTCCCATTTTGGATTCTGTGAGAAGACTGGTTTTAAGAGTGTTTTTAATCCAGGGTAGGCCCAGCAGAGATGTGTGCCACCACGAAGCATGCCCACAATTTTCTTAGCTCCTGAAATTTAGATAAGAGCGCTTCTTGTGTGCTCCTTGTGGGAGACACAGGAAGAGTCAGCGGACCTGCCGTTGTAAAGGTCCGTCTTCCCAGGAAGGGGTAAGGTGAATAAAAATGGGTGACCTACGTCATAAATACAGTAGAGGTTGTGACTGTGTCACAGAAAACCGGCAGTGCCAGCAAGATCTAGCTAGTGAAGCTGGTGGGGGACCCAGTATTTAACATGAGTCATTGTTACAGAAATTACCAAAGACCCATAGGATAGAAAAGAATGGACATGTGGATCTAAAGCCACTTTCTCTTTGCAGGGGAGGCAGGTAAGTTTTCCTCTTATCACAGATGCTAAGTTAGGAAGAAGTAGGGGAGGAAAAATCCTAAAACAAAATACAAAACAAAAGAAAAACTCTGTATTGGCAAAATGCCAAAATGCCTAAAGAGGCTCATGAATACTAATGAGGGCCTCGATGTTTGATTAAATCATGTATACAAGCAAAGAAAGCATAATCCCCTATATACTCCCACTATTGGTGGGTAAACGTAAGACTTCTCCCAAAGTACATATTCTCTTTTGTTGAACTTATAAAAGGTCACACTAGACTAGGCTATTAGAAGTTTTTGAGCTATTGAAATTGCTGCTTACAATGATGTTTGAATTGATATTGAAATATCAGAACCTATTTCATTATTTCATGAAAAAAAAGAAAAGTCTGACAGGAAGCAAGGAAGTTAGTCTCTAAAAGGGTGACTAGTTCCTAACCCCCACTGAATGGAGGGTCTAAAGGAGTTTATACACAAGCATTGTCAGCCATGGCTATCTTAGGAAATTGAGTGAATTGTGTCTTCAGAGAGGAGACATAAATAAAAGTAATTATAAGGAACTGGGAAAGTAAAGAGTGGAAAAAAAAAAAAAAGACAGGGAGGAATCTGTGAATCTGTCCCTTACAGAAGATTTAGCCAGAACTAATGTTTTTACCTCATTTAAACTATATAATTCCAAAATATTCCTACCAAAACATATTTCTAAATCTTTGTCTCAAGGGTCTAAGATAGGAATCGGGAGACTATAGCATATGGGAAAATCCAAACTTTCACCAGGCTAACCAACAAGGAAGAGAAAAGTCACAAATTACTGATATCAGAAATGAAAGAGAGGCTACCACTAGAGATTCAGTGGACACTAATAAGATGACAAAGAAATATGATGAACAACTCCATGTCCACAAGCTAGATACCTTAGATTAAAAGGACCAATTCTTTGAAAGACAGAAACTGCCAAAATTCACACAAGGATAAATAGAAAATAGGAATAAGACTATATTTTTAATGTATTTGAATCAGTAACTAATGACCTTCTTAAAAAAAAAAAAAAAAAAAAAAATCAGGCCCAGATGGAGTCACTGATGGATTCTAACAAACACTTAAGGGAGAAATGATACGAATTCTCTACAATCCGTTTCAGAAGATAAAAGCAGAGGGAACATTTCTAACTCATTCCATGATGCCAGTATTATCCTAGTACCAAAAACAAAAACAAAAACAAAACAAAAAACAAACAAACAAAAAACCAGGCAGCAAAGACATTACATGGAAGGAAAACTGCAGGCAAGTATCTCTCAGGAACATAGATGTAAAATTCTCACTAAAATATCAGCAAATGTAATCCAACAATGTATAACAGGAACTGTACACAGTTGTCAAGAGGGATTTAGTCCATGTATGTGATGGAGGCAGAGATTAGATGTATATAGCCACAAAACAAGGAATACCCAGAGCCACCAGAATCTGAAAGAGAGAAGGAAGGACACAGCCATGGAATCTTTGGATGAACCACAGTCCTTCTGGCACATTAATTTTAGACTTCTATCCTCCATAACTGGGAGAAAATACATTTCTGTTGTTTTTAGTCAGGAAGTTTAGTCAGTAATTTGTTACAGCAGCCCTAGTAAAATAATACAATGCCTAATAAAGTAACTCAATATTTTGAATGCAAATGTCTTATACACTTTTATAAAAATTCATAATGTACGGAAGATTGTTAAGAGAGATCACACCCTAGTCATTCAAGATATATGCCACTCAAGATCTCTGTTAGGCACAGATTAAAGTGGGAAAAGGAACATGATTTATCTCTATGCCCCATATTCCAGTGTTCCAGTTTTTCAAAACATCCTCTCCAATGAAATTTGAAAAGCAGAACTCTGACTTAGACCTTACTGCTTAGTGCAAAAAATAGAATATTCACAGTGAAAAGAAGCAAAGCAATAAGTAAACATTGTTGGCTCTCTACTTTAAGATAATAAGAACATTAATTTTACCAGGCCTGAGCTAATTGCCATATTCTGGATTTAAATTAATAAAGTTATAAAAAAAATTGTGCTTACACTAAGAAATCTCCTGTCTTTTTTTTAAATTTTTTTTTAATTTTTTTTTAACGTTTATTTTTGAGACAGAGAGACAGAGCATGAATGGGGGAGGGTCAGAGAGAGAGGGAGACACAGAATCTGAAACAGGCTCCAGGCTCTGAGCTGTCAGCACAGAGCCCGACACGGGGCTTGAGCTCACGAACCGCGATATCATGACCTGAGCCGAAGTTGGACGCTTAACCAACTGAGCCACCCAGGAGCCCCAGAAATCTCCTGTCTTATTGAGGGTGGGGTATGAGCTTTGGAGACAGACATATTTCGTAAGGTATTAAAACAGATTGTTTGAAAAATAGATTGAAAGATGGTATAATGAACCCAACAACTCAGCAGAATTGATCCATTCTGAGAATTTTATAGTGCTGTTAATTGTTGTAGTTTTATGGGCTTTTTTCCTATATTTTTCAAAGGTATTTAAAAATATCTTTAGTCAAATAAATTATTCCACAATTAATCATAACTTATTAATGACCAACAAGATAAGTAACCATCTCTTGCTAATAAATATAGCTACTTTGGCCACTAATAATAGCAGTATTGACAATCTTCCAAACTTGAAAATAAGTCTTTATATACTGTGTGGTCTTCTGTGTTTGTTTTATAATAACATTAAACTTTACTTTTAGATAGTGAAATATATTGATGTGTGGCAATCCATAGTAAGTGATACTTCTAGGATACATGTGATACAATGCTATGGAAGAGCATGCTTAAAAATGTTACAATATAGGAATATTATAAGAATATGACATGAAGAAAAATACACAAAAGTTGTACTACATGACACAAGTTATTAAAAATATATTTACATATGTATATATTTACATCTGTGCATTTTACCATAAAATACTGTATAAACGTCAACATATTCACAAGAGTTATTTCTATAGTTGGTTTTACTTTTCATTTTTATATTTTTTGAACTCCTTAAAACGAACAGGAATTTTGCTCCAATAAAAAATGTTATGTCTTTACCTTCTAGGTCATTCCAAAATAAAGTTAATTTGCTAAATCTGAGTTTCTCTGCATATTATCCATAAAACCATACAGATCAACAAGGACAGCGAATAAAACTAAACATAATCCATATCTCAGCTTATCAGGGGATAAGAGATTACTGTAATCTTCACTTTATGTATAAGGAGAGAAATAAACATGATATCCCAGCAGATGGTTTATACCAGAGCCCTGAGTTGAGAATGCATGAAATCAGGAGAGACTGCATGAAAAAGAAGGGGGTGGGGTACAAGGGTTCAAGGAAGATGCGGCTTAGACAAAATCATCCCAAAAAGAAAAATTCCTTTTGCCACATGAAAAAAGCCATTGTAAAAATATCTGAGACTTGGTAGATCTCAGCAGGAGATAAAGGGAAACCATTTGAACACATATAATAGTGGAGTTGGAAGTCATAAATATCAATTGCTTCTAGGAGATTAGGAAGTAACCAGAAAAGGAGCAATGATGTATAGACATGTAGAAGTGAATTGAAAGAAAGAAGAAAGTGGGGAAATTCAGGGGCCCTGAAGGAATAAAAGCAAATTAGAAAGTAGAAAAACACACCAAATACTTCCTTCAACACCACCAAATCAAAAAGCTATGTAACTAATGTAAATTAGAAAAAAAAATAATGCAAAGACATATGTACTTTATATACATTAAATTGGTAGTAATATGATACAGTTGGGCTTCTAGCATTGCAGAGGTATGAAGCAACTTCACATAGCACGGGAAAATGCAGATGCTTCATCTAGGTGGTTAGCTGATTGTTTTTGTGCAAAGTTTTGTTTTTTTTTTTATTTGCTTGTTTATTTTTATCCTTGACAAATATGAATGGTACCAAGTAAAAGTATATTACCATGACTCCAAGTAAGAGTAGAGATTAAGTTGTTTGTCAGTGCATGGTTTGAAGTGCTAACAAGAATAAATTAAGTTTTGGTATTATAGTTATGTCAGAGAAATGTACTATAGAAATTACTATAGTAAAACTAATATCCTTATTGTCATTAGATATTTTAGCCCTATGCACTTCTCCCCTTGAAACAAACTTTTTATTTTAGAATTTTGGGGTTTTTTAAATTAGCATAAAGTTGAACTTTTTGATGTACGGTCCTGTGAATTTTAGCACATGTGTAAATTCATGTAACTACCATCCAGTGATGATACAGTCCAGGTTCATCAGTCCCCAAACCTCCTTAATGCATCCCTTTATAGTTAAACACTCTTCTCATGCCTAACCCATGCCAACTACTCATTTGTTCTCCATAACAGTATTTACTGAAAATGTCACAAATAAAGAACCATATTGTATGTAACATTTTGAGAATGATTCCTTTTACTCATCATAATGAATTTCAGGTTCATCTGTTGTTGCAAATATCAATACTTTACTGTTTTTTATTGCTGTTATTTAAATATTATAATTTTCTATTGAATTGGTTTGCATTTTTGTAAAACTAAATGGCTATATTTGTATAAGTCTATTTCAGGACTCTCTTTTCTGTTCCATAATCTGTACTATTTTTTTTGGCCAAAATTTTTATACCTTAATAACCGTGGCATTATAGTAACACTTAATATTGGGTTGTGTGCTTTTATTTTTTCATTTTCAAAATTGTTTTAACTATTTCCTTCACATTTCAAAATAGATTTTAGGATCACCTTTTTAAAAACTATAAAACCTTTTAAAATTTGGTCTGAAATTGCATTAAATCTACTGGAAAATTTGAGAAAATTTAACATTGTGACTATATGGAGTCTTGTAGTCCATGAAAATGGTATATGCTGTTTTATTCACTTAAGTTTCCTGGGATGGTGTTTAATTCCATTATTAGTTCTAAAAATAGTTTTTAAATTTCTTAATATTTTCTACATATACAATCATCTTGTCTATTAATGAGAGAAATTTTATTTCTTCCTTATTGATATGGATAATTTTGATTTCTTTTTCTTCCTTTTTACACTAGGATAGGATTTATTATGTGGTGTTGAATATAAGTAGTGAGAGGACATCAATGCATTTTTCCCAAACTAATTTAACCTTTCAACATTAAGTATAAAGTTGGTTACAGGTTTTCTGCAAATACCCTTTCACAGGTTAAAAATTCCCTTTCTATACCGATTTTGTGGAGACATTTTACCACAAATATATGTTTAATACAGAAGAATGTTTTTTTCTTCATCAAAATTGATATGACTTTGTATTTTTTCCTCTTAATGCTAGTAATAATGTTGCTTATATTTCTGAATTTTGAATATTGAACCGCTTTTGTATTGTTAAAAGGTGTGGCATATTATTCATTTTCATATTAATGGATTGAATTTGCTAATACTTCATTGAGAATTTTTGCATCTGTATCCATGAAAAAGAGCTCAGATTTCTGGAAGGTACTGCATAGAATGAGTAGTTTCTTTCTTAAATGTTTGTTAGAGTTCTGTGGTGATAACCTCTCAGTCTAGAGATTTATATTTCAGAATGTTTTTAATGGTGAATTTCATGTGGGAGGGGGGATGGACTAAATGGGTAAGGGGCACTAAGGAATCTACTCCTGAAATCATCGTTGCACTATATGCTAATTTGGATGTAAACTTAAAAAATTAAAAATAAAATTTAAAAAATGGTGAATTTCATGTTTAATAGTTGCTGTACAATTCAAATTTTCTGTTTCATTTTGGGTGAGTTTGGAGGTTTCTATTTTTTTAGAAATCCTTTCATCTAAGTGGTTGAATTTGTATAGAGACAGTTCTTTGTGGTATTCCTTATTGTCTTTTTAATGTCTCTGGATCTGTAGAGATGTCTGGCACCATTCATATTTTATATTGGCAATATATTATTTCTCTCTCTTTTGTTGGATTGCCTCCTGGACATTATAACCATAAACTCCTCCATATTTAGGTGCTGTTATCCAGGTTTTATTTATATTCAGATCAGGAAATCTGATTCACCTCCCCTCCAGAATAGACTTCCAGGTAGAATGTAGATGTATTCTTGTGATTCCACAAGGTGATAATTGTCCCAAGTACCAGTATTTGGTAATATCTAAAAAAAGAAAAAATAAAAAGTAAATAAAGAAGCAAGAAAACCAAACCTCATATAATGTTGTAGATTTTTTTTCAGATTAAGGCATAATGAGTATCCAAAATTGTCTATGTTTATATGTGTTGGTCTGATTACATGCATGCCTGTGGGACAACTTTCACTCAATTATCCCACAGAAAAGTATACAACTATTTTACACATGTAAAATGGTACATATGTATCATTGAACATATTTTTCAAATTATGTATCCTTACACCCCAAATTTCTTCAGGCCTTTGCTGAAGTCGGCAGCAAATCAGTGTATAAATTTTAACAGTTAAGAGCTTTTTATGTATGAGGAAATGTAAGAACAGTTCAGAATGATCCAAAATAGAATAAAATGATACCCCAAATTTCTGCACTGTTTTTATTTTGGTATGTTTGAAATTTGTGATTGCTTGGTTTATTTTAAATCTTTCAGCTGTGAAGTGTTTGTATTTCAGGAGAGGTCGTATTCTTCTTACAATATGGTTGTTAGCATCAAGGGTTATTTGTGTAAATCATAGTAACAAAAAAAAAACTATTTTGAATTAAATACAGTATGTTCTGTTAAAAAATAAAAAGACATATTTTGATCAAAGCTCGAGGAAAAATTTAGCAAATATATTTTTTAACAACTTCAAAAACTTATCTCAGTAATATTTAATCCTTTTTATTTGTTCTGGGATCCTACCCAACATACAACTTTTTTTTCTGTGCAGTCATGTCTCTGTCGGGTTTTGTAGACTGTGACATTTCCTTGAATTTTTCGATGGCCTTGATAGTTTTAAGGAACACTGATAAGGTATTTTACAGACTGTCCTTCAATTTTGATTTGTCTGTTTTTGTTCTTGTTCTTGATTTTGTTGCTGTTGCTGTTTGTTGTTTATTTCTCAATGTTAGATTAAGCTTATGGATTCGGGGGAAGAAAATCACAGAGATAAAATGCCATTCTCGGTTACACCATATCACAGGTACATGCTATCACTATC
Source organism: Neofelis nebulosa (assembly GCF_028018385.1). Taxonomy (NCBI): domain Eukaryota; kingdom Metazoa; phylum Chordata; class Mammalia; order Carnivora; family Felidae; genus Neofelis; species Neofelis nebulosa. Next base: position 90,397,112 of record NC_080784.1, on the reverse strand, counting down.
ACTTATCACTGTGGATATTAACCTTCATTATCTAGATGACCTAGTGCTTCTCATGTTTCTACATTTTAAAGTTACTATTTTTTCTCCATTTGCATACTGCACTTGTCGGAAGGAAGTCACTTTGTGCAGCCCACACTTAGAAAAGAGAGATGTGATGCTGAAATCAAATGTATGCACCTCTGTGTAGAAGAAGTGTGACTGTGACAATTATAAATACAGACCTGATACAGGTCTTTTGCACTGATGATTAAAATATGTCAAATGTCCAGGGTTATGTAATGTAATGTAGTTTGTTTTTTTTAATGGTCAAAAATCCCAGAAAAATTCTAAACAAAACTAAAATGTAGACTTCTTATATTTTCATGAGATTTGCATTCCTAGAGTATTTATGTTATGTTAAAACCATTTGAGAGGCTCCTGGGGGACACAGTCGATTAACTGTCTGGCTGTTGATTTCAGCTCAGGTCATGATCTCACATTTCTTAGGATCGAGACCCAGGGTGGACTCTGAGCTGACAGTGTGGACCCTGCTTGGGATTCTTTCTGTCTCTTATACCTCTGCCCTCCTCTCCAAATAAACTTAAAGAAAAACTGAGAAACAGTGGTAGGGGTTCCTGGGTGGCTAGGTCAGTTGATCTCATGGTCCTGGGCCAAGTTTGGCTCTCTTCTGAGCATAGAGCCTGCTTGGGATTCTTTCTCCCTCTCTTTCTGCCCTGCCACTTCTCGTGCATACACCCCTGTACTCTCTCTCTCTCTCTCTCTTTCTCAAAAATAAATAGACATTAAAAAAAAGAAAGAAAAAAAAAGTCAGTGGTTATCCAAAAATAGAGCTGAGTTTTAGTTTTAAGTTTTTTTTTTTTTTTGTCTTCATGAATGCCTAGCAGAGTTTTAGTTTTAAGTTTTTTTTTTTTTTTTTTGTCTTCATGAATGCCTAGCAGAGTTTTAGTTTTAAGTTTTTTTTTTTTTGTTTTTTTTTTTTTTTTTGTCTTCATGAATGCCCCACAGAGAATGCTGTGGGGAATATGACAAAAATCATTTTGTGGAATCTCCCTAAACATTGTAGAACATGTACTATCTGTGAGAAGTGAGATGATTCATTTCCAAATACCAAATAAAAGCTGTGCTGTCTAGTTAACAATAGGTTTACACGCTATTGGAAATATATATGAAACCTGCCCCCCTGCCCCCACAATGGAGTCCCAAACCCTTAGACACTTCACTTCCTGGTTCTTCTTCCCTTCCCATTTCCCAGGCTTATTTTTCGTTGGCTTTGCAATGAGCATGCACCAAAGAAATGAAGTCTCTGGGTCACCTCAAGGAATGTCTTTTTGGCCTTACATGGGCATGGGCAGCTTCCAAGTAAGGCTGTAACCTCTGTAGTACTCAGTCAATGAGGAACCAGGGGAGGGACTTCATGCTAGGAGATAAATTTCCTGTTGTAACTGCCCTAAGAGTGCCTGTCCATCAGGCACCTGCTCTTGCAAGAACGTTGATTAAAGCCTCACCTCACTGTGCCCTGAGTCTTTGTGTCCCTCCTTTTATTGGTTCAGTGGGCTTATTTCTCATAATATCATACTAGGGCCAATTTATCTTCACAGTCATTGATAACACAAAAATATCCCCACATTTTTCTCTAGGTATCAGTACATTAATAACCAATAATGTAGGAAAACTGAGTCCATTGAAGGACTTTGAATAATACAGGAAGTCATTTGAGGTTATTAAGCAAATTTGTATATTTATCTGATTTATATTTTATTTTATTTTATTTTATTTTATTTTATTTTAGAGAGAGAGTGTGATGTGGGAAAAGGGCAGAGGGAGGGAGGGAGAGAGGGAGGGAGGGAGGGAGAGAGAGAAAGAGAGAGAGAGAGAATCTTATGTAGGCTCCATGCTGAAGGCAGAGTCCAGGGCTCTGGACTCAGTCCAACACTGGGAACATGACCTGAACTGAAATCAAGAGTCCATGGCTCAACTAACTGAGCCACCCAGTTGCCCCCTGACTTATTTTCAATTGGATTTCTAAACTGTTGCAATAAGACAAAAATATAATCAGCGTGCATTTATTGCTTATATTTCATTTTTAGACACATTTATTGAGGTATAATTGTCAAACAATAAACTGCATATATGAAAATTGTACCATTTAAGTTTTGACATATGTATATATCTTTGAAACCACCCCAGTTGTGATGTGAACATATTTATAACCCTGAAAAGTTCATGTATATGTCTCTGCAATCCATCCATGCTGATCCTTCCTATGCCCTGAGCCATCTTTATCAGGCAACTACTGATCTGTTTTATGTTACTATAAAGTTTGCATTTTTTAGGAATTCATATAAATGAAGTTATATAATATGTACTGTTTTTGACTGACTTTCTGTGTGGTAATTCATTGCATGGTTATACCAAAGTTTGTGTATATATTTTCCCTTTATGGACAATGAGATTGTTTCTCAGTTTGGCTGTTAAAAATATAGCTGGCATGAATATTCATGTACAAGTCCCTTTATGCACATAAGCTTTCTTTTGTATTGGGTAAATGCCTAAATGGTTGGATCATATGGCAATGTATCTTTAATTCTTTGAGAAACAGCCAGTTTTTCAAGGTTTTACCATTTTATATTCCTACCAGCAGTATGCAACATTTACAGTTACTCCACATCCTTGCTAACATTTGCTATGTTCAGTTTTAATTTTAGACATTAAAAAAAAGTGTGTTTAATGTTTATTTATTTTTGAGAATGAGAGAGAGACAGAGACAGAGACAGAGTGTGAGTGGGGGAGGGGCAGAGAGAGAGCGAGAGACACAGAATCTGAAACAGGCCCCAGGCTCCAAGCTGTCTGCCCAGGGCCCCATGCTGGGCTCAAACTCATGAGCCGTGAGATCATGACCTGAGCCGAAGTCGGATACTGAACTGAGCCACCCAAAAATGCTTCCAGACGTTTTGAATTTTAGGCATTCTGAAAAGTGTGAGCAGTATCTGATCATATTTTTAATTTCAATGTCACTAATAACTACAATGTTGAGAATCTTTTCATATGCTTATTTGCCATTGGTATGCCCTCTTTGATGAATGGTCAGTTCAAACATGTTTTTTTAACTGAGCTGTTTGTTTTCTTATTGTTTTTTTTTATATATTCTGATTATGTCTTTACCAGATATTTAATATGTGAATATTTTCTGTGTTTTCTGATTTTTCTTTTTCTAGTGTCTATCAAAAACCATATGCTTTAATTTTTATGAAGTCAGATTTATCAATTTTTCTTTTATGGATCATGCTTTTGGTAGTGCACGAAAGAAATCTTTGTCATACCCAAATCACAAACATTTTCTTCTAAAAATCTTATATAATAAAGAACTAAAAATGGATTAGGCATAAATATAAAGCCTAAAATTATACATAGTTTTGTAGAAAAAGTAGCAGGTATTATTTTTATTCTTGCTTATGAAAAGATTTGTTAGAATCAACCCCAAAAATACTATCTCCAAAAGAAAAAAAAAGTTGAATTTTATTAGATTTATATTTCTTTAAAAAATGCTATTAAAGACATGCAAAGCAAAGCCATAGACTGACAGATGATGCATAAGGAACTTTCAAGACTTAAGAATAAAAAAAATCCAATTAAAAATTAGCAAATAAACTGAATAGACACTTAATCAAGAAGACATATAATTAGTAAAAAGCACATAACAAGATGCCCAATATCATTTCTTAGCAGGGCAACACAAAAGAAAATGTCAATAAGATATATTATACAAATATTTGAATGGTTAAAAAAGTAATAGAAAAATAAAACTTATAATTCTAGCAAAAGTGCATACCTTCAAAAATACTTTGAAGATGTCATAAGGTTAAACATAAAATTACTAACCACTCTCATTCAGAACTTTTAGCAAATTAAAATGAATACTTTTGGTTATGGACAGTCCTATACAGAGATGTTTGCAGTGTAATTATTTGCAGTTGCCCCCAACTGTATCTAACCCAATTTTCCTTCTACTGATAAATAGATGAATAATTTGGAGCACATCCACAAAATCGAAAACTAGTTGATAATGAAAAGAAATTACTCTTGATAGACACAGCAACCCAGAATAATTCATAAATCTCAAATACATTATGTTACATGAATGGTAACAAACACTAAAGACTATAAGATCTGAGCATGTGATCAGATTTTATTGTATGGTATCCTTTATGTGACATTCTGGGCAAGGCAAAGCTATAGAAGCTGGAAACAGATCAATTGTTTCTAGGAGCTGAGAGTGGTGGGGAAATGTTGAACACAGAGGTGAAGGGAGAATCAGGGTGGATGTGGGTGAGATTGATGGTCTGTTCTATATCTTGCTTGTCCTATAAGTTACACGACTGTATGCATTTATCAAAACTGCATGCATTTATTTACTATATAGAGAAGTATATAATACTTCTCTTTTTATATTAAATGATGAATAATAAATAATAAAGATGAATAATAAATTATGAAATATTGGCTATATATAATTGAACTTTATTTACTATAGCTTATATCAAATAGGTCAGTTTCTTCCTTGGCTTTTCATTATTTATTTCACTTTTGTGGTTGAAAGACAACATTATCACTCTTAAAATTGTAAATTGCAGTTGACTCTTGAACAACAAACATAGGGATTAGGGGTGCTGAAACCATCCCCTTCACCTCAAAAATTCAGGCAAATCTTTTGAATACCCAAAATTTTAACTATTAATAGCCTACTATTGACTGGAAGCCTTACCAATAACATAAACAATTGATTAACTCTTATTTCCTATGTTATATGTATTATATACTGTTATTTTTACAATAACATAAGTTAGGGAAAAGAAAATGTTATTAAAATCATAATGATGAGAAAACACATTTACAGTACTATACTGTAAAAAATCTGCATATAAGTGGATCCATGCAGAGCAAGCCTGTATTGTTCATGGTCAACTGTAATCCAAATAGTTGTATTTTTTCTATGGCTTCTCTCATCTTTCTTATTTTATTATTAAAATATTTTAATAATTTGTTTCTTGTTAGAAAATGTCACTTAAAGCATTTATAAAGCCCGAGTAAATAAAACAAATGGTGAACTGTGCTTTTCAAAAATAGAAAAGATATACCTACATAATTATTATTCAATTCATACGTACTAAAAGGAATACACTCCTTATGTATACGTGTTTGCAAATTATTATGGCAATCAAGTAAATCCCTTACAAAGACTATGTTTTATGTAATTATATATATATAAAGCATCAGAAAAATAATGATTAAAAATAATAATTACATTAAATATAAAGCTTGTGTCACAAAAAGCGAAATGATCTGAAAAAAAATACCCTTTGTAAAATGTAGGTATTTATCTTTCTGCCTAGATTTTTAAAAACAACCTAAATAGCACAGCACAACATTATTACCTTATAAAATGTTGTTGGAAGGATACCAAATATTGTAAGGAAAATGCAACGTGTGTGAGGTGAAAAGCAGGAGAATCACCGCCAGTTTAGTTTCTGCTGGAGGTATGTTTCCTCTCTCTTTATAGTTCCATGATGTATACTTTTAAGAAGTTTTATACACTTCGTGTTTTCACTCTCCACTTCTCTAAGCTCTTATTTTCTTAGCACAGTACACTCCTAATCCTGGGTATTGTAAAGTACAATTGTTAAAATATTGATTTCCCAAATGGACGAAACAAGTGGCACTCCATAAATATTTTATGCTCTCTGTTGTCCTGTATCATTACCTCCTCATTGTTAGCAAACACCTAAGGGGTATGAATAACTTCTCCATCGTTCTGGTTACCGTGCTCGCGGAACAAATGATATAGTGCTATAGCACTGCCTAAGTTCAAGAAGACTAAATCAACGATACAGAAGACATTTCTTTCCTAGATACCATAAATCAGTTATTAGCTCTGTGTAAAATAGCACTCTTAATAATACAATAGAAATCTTAACTAAGTTTGAATTAAAAAAAAAACAAAAAAAAACAATTTCTTAACAATTTAAAGTGAAGGGATAGAAAATCGATATTACCTAAAGGCGGCAAAAGTTTATAATGGCTTATGGGATTTAATTTAAACATTATATGTGTGAATTTAATGAGGCATGAGATATATTGCAGGACAAGAGTGTGACTTCCTACCATCCATCTAATTGAATAGTTCTCAAACTTTCTGGTTTCAGAACAGCTTTGCAGTCTTTTTTAATTTTTTAATGTTTATTTTATTTTTGAGAGGGGGGAGGGGAGATTGGGAGAAAGGCAGAGAGAGAAGGAGACATAGAATCTGAAGCAGGCTCCAGGCTCCGAGCTGTCAGCACAAAGCCTGACACAGGGCTCAAACCCACTAACCATGAGATCTTGGTCTGAGCTGAAGTCAGATGCTTAACCAACTAAGCTACCCAGGTGCCCAGAACACCTTTACATTCTTAAAACTAATTGAGGACCCACAAAACCTTTTGTTTATATCTTCCATATTAATATTAAAACAAATTTTCAAAGTATTCACTTATTAAAATCATTTAAGAATAACAATAATAAATCTGTGGATAATGGTCGTAGTATAAATAAGACAATTTTCTTGACAAAACCAGAAGAGACTCATAAATATGGAGAACAAACTGAGGGTTACTGGAGGGGTTGTGGGAGGGGGGATGGGCTAAATGGGTAAGGGGCACTAAGGAATCCACTCCTGAAATCATTGTTGCACTATATGCTAACGAATTTGCATGTAAATTAAAAAAAATAAAAATAATAAAAACAAGATAATTTTATCAAAAACAATTGTATTTCCTAAAACAAAGTAGTGAGAAGGGCAGATTGTTTTATATTTTTGCAAATATTTTTATGTTTGTTTAATAGAAGTCAGGTAGATTTCGTATCTGATTCTGCATTCAATAAGCTATTTTGTTAGAAGCATGTGTAGAAAATCTTATCAATTATTGACATGTAGGTGGAAAAGTTAATAATGACCTTTTCAAGTAATCATAGATATTTTTCTTTGACTTTAACCAAAATTTTACTAGTGATAGCTCCCTAAGGTTGATTGCTGTATGCAATCTGAAATCATACCAATAAACTTTGGTACTCTTTTACATTATAATCCAACCACTGATCTGTATTGCATTTTGAGTGAATCATTTACCCATGCACAGTTTTGTAACATCTTGCAGGGTTTATTTTGAAAATATTGTTTCACTGAGTTATATAAATCTTTCATACTTTTGTGCATATGAAATATTAAAAATTGATATTTACTAATATCACTACCCATTGCATCCAAAAAGTACTTAGTATTTGAAATTGCCAAGCTCACAGTATAAGATGACAGATTTCTAAATTCTAACTTTTGCTCAAAAGCTCACAATTTCTTATTGGTAATAAGTATTATCATTTGTTTTTCTTTAGTGTGAGTCTTACTTGTTCATTTAAAAAAAATCTGCCAATTACCAAAGTCTAAATAATCATTTTATTATTACTTTATTTTTTTAAATACAGTTACTTTCCATAAAAAAACATCCAGCTGAACTAGAACCTCAAAATATTCTTTTCTTCCTTGAGGCAACCATGTTCTTCTTTGAGGCAACTATCAAAATTTGATATGCAGCCTACATACTTTACACATGCTTCCGTTTCATCTCATAGAATATTAAGAATCCATAAACCAGTGTTAAGCTATGTGATAAAATTAATAACTTTACTGCATCATCAAGGATATTCTTACATAAACTAGAATTTTTGATTTTATTGCAGACGCAAGGCAGTGAAGAAAACAGTAGCTATTCATGCAGTTTGTTGCCACTGCCTTGACTCATGCTGAAATAACAGCAGTATTACCTATTACATATTTTGAACCATTAATGCAAATGTTACCGCGCTGAAAATGGGAAATTTCATCTTACTATTTCCAAGGAAAGAGTTTCATCCTTACAGAGCCTCTTAAATTGTCTCGTAGATCCATTGTGGTGCATGGACTACTCATTGAGAATGGCTATGCTTATGCTCTTATGGTGGTTTGATTACTAAAATGACATCTAGTTTCTTAATGATTAAAAAAGTCTTTACTTTTTGTTTACTTGTTTGTTGACAAAATTTCTAGAATGTTAGTGCAAAGGGGAATGCAGGTTTTAGTATATTTCTATCATTAAGAAATCAGAAACATTAAAATTACTTTAAAATTGGTCAACATTATGTCTATGTAAATCATTTAATTAAAAAATTTCTAGTTAACTGAAATTATAACTACTAAGTGGAAAAACCTAGACAAGAAAAAAAGAAAAAAACAAAACTAGAAAGCTAGACAAAATTTAAGTAAAAAATTCCCAGATGGTAATTCAAATCCATAGGAAGAAAAACTAATAACACAAACTTTATAAATACATATTTACTTTCCTTTGTTCTCTCAGCTTCTTTAAAAACATAATGTTATATAAAGTGAAAATTATAAAAATGGGTTTGTAACATATATAGATATGGCATGTAAACCAATATTAACACCAAAGGGCCAAACTAATATGTCATATAATAGGAAAGTTTCTATATTTAACTTTTTAAAAGTTATTATATGTCAGAAGCAGGATGTTAAGATGTATATTAGGGTTCTCTGGAGAAACAGAACCAATAGGATTGTGTAAATATATAGAAAGAGATTTATTTTGAGGAATTGACTTACACAATTATGTGGTATGACAAGTCCATAATTTGCAGACTCAGGGTATAAGCTATCCTGAGACGTAATATCTCTATATCTGTGAACCTGGGAAACACAAAAAACAAGTTATTTGCTCTCAAAATATGAAAAGAAAGTCATTAGAAAAACAGTTATAGATATTACATTGAAAAATGGAGAAAATGGAAGGAAAAAGAATTATTAATCCCAGGAATTTTCACTTTCATTCTGTCAATCTCCATTAGGTTCCAAGACCTGGAAATAATCCTCTACAGTTCAGGGCTCTAATTTATGAGTCCATGGCTTTTTCCACTGGGTTATGGCTCCACCCTCATAGTCATCCTTTTTTCTTGAAGGGTAGCAAGTGTTTTAAGTTGAGTTTTATCAGCCTACTTCTAGTCTGTAGAATTTTCAGTCTGACAACCTTCTTTTCTCAAGAACTGTGATTCTGTCACAAAGACTCACTTCACTTCACTAGACAAGAGGCTACAGATCTTTCCTAGATAATCTCTTCTCTTCCATGGCTTCTGCTGGAAGGCTGAAAGGATCCAAGAGTCACATGACTAGTCTCTTCAAAGAGCCCTGTGTGTGACTGATTATTTTGATCTTTTGATCCTCCTGAAACACTAGCTAAAGGTTGCCCACACCTTTGGCCTTCTCTGCAAATCATGCATTTCTGACAGGGAATCTCCTAATTATGGCAAATTTTGCAATCTGGATAGACTTAAGATTTTTTCGAATCAACATCAAGCACCCGTTCCTTTTTGCTTAACAGTTCTTGCCTTGTTCTCTTTCACATTTTATTCTCACCTGCAAACCTCACACAATTTGCTTGGAAAACTCTTCAGCTAAATGTACAGGTTCATTATTTACAAAATTTGCTTTTCATATAACTACAGGTCACAACTCAGTTTGGCTTTCTGCTGCTATAAAACAAAGATCCCCTTTCCTGTAGTTTCCATTGACATTTAGCTCATTTCCATAGGAACCCTCACCAGCAGTGTCTTTAAAGTTCGTATTTGCACCAAGAGTCTGTTCATGATAATTTGGGTGTTCTCTAAGATGACATATATTTTATAACACATACTCCATTTCCAACTGTGTCCTTGCTAGCAGCGTTAACATTCATATTTTTGCTAATGTTGTATTAAAGACAGTCTAAGTTTATCCTATCACACTCCTCACTATTCTTCCTGTCTTTCCCACCACCCAGTTCCAAAGCCACTTCTACCTATTTATGTCTTGTTACAGTAGCATCCAGCTTGACATCTAAGAGAAATAATATCTGAGATATAGCTGGAAATTCCAGAATGTTATGTTATGTCAAAGCCAATTACATTGTAAATTGGCACATTTCTTGATCCAAGTTTTAAAAACATGTTTTCTAAGCAGTTGAATAAAGTAGCAAGCAAGCACATATAAAATTATTTTAAGCAAGATTGTATTTTGTTGTTAATGCACAACATTGACAGTACAATATAATATATTCTCAGAAGTTACCTTAAATATTCTTCTTAAAATACTTAGAAAACATCTAATTCAAGCTTCATTTTATTGGACTGTTTCAGGAAATATTGCAAGATTGTTATCAAACAAATATTTTGCAGGAGTTGTACACAGGCTGAAAACTCTTTACCCTAGTCCATAGCATTACAGAGAAAGAAAGTTTCTGAATTTGTTGGCAACTCATAAGCAGTATCCCATCTTGACAGAGCTAGGCTCCAAATCTTACTTCTTTACCAATCTCGATTAAAACTCAACTTAGCATTGAAATTATGTAATACAATGCCAACAGCAATTACCTAGCAGCTGGCAATCTCAAACAATTATCTTCTTTCTTATTATTGTGCAATAATGTCAAATTTTAAATTATTTTAATAAAATTTTAGAATAATATTGCATTAGTTTTTTTTTTTTTTTTAATATAATTTCAGGAGCCCATAGCTACAACAGAATAAGCCTTGGCTTCAGCTTTTTACTGCCTTTACACTCAGCTATTTGCCATTTGGCTAAAATTCATATTCAGCATTCAGCACAAGTCTTCAATGAAGCCAAAAGAAGCATTGAAAGAAATAAGTTCTAGAGCATTTACCTTTTGGTCAGGAGAGGGTGAGCTAAAGAGAACTGGGAGTCCAGGAAGAAAAAAAAATATCTTTCTTAGAATTAGTAAAATTTGTACCTGTGCAAGGCCCATAAACTTAAGAAGATGTTTAATGTCTGGAAAGAATAGAAAATTATATGTGCACATTTTGATTAAGAATGAAAAAAAAATAGGAATAGTCATAAAACACCATCAACTTCATTTACTATGAAGTAAATTGTCTTAAAAAGTAGGTTAACCAGGGCGTTTGGGTGGTTCAGTCAAGTGTCAGACTCGTGATTCAGCTCAGGTCATGATCTCGTGGTTTGTGGGATCAAGCCTCACCTCAGGCTCTGTGCTGACAGCATGAAGCCTGCTTGGGATTCTCTCTCTCCTTTTCTCTTTCTCTCTGCCTCTCCCCTGTTTGCTCTCTCTCTCTCCTCTCTCTCTCTCTCTCTCTCCCTCTCAATAAATAAATAAATATTAAAAAAAGAAGAATAGGTTCACTGAAGTACAGAGAGAGGTTAGATTACAAGTTCTGAGACAAAACAAGCAAAACAAATGCAGTAAGTACTTCACGAGAAAAAGTGAAAGCAACTGATGGTTCATTTGAAGTGCGTAGTTGCATACATCCTCTCAAAATATTACTAAAATTTAAATGAAAATGCAAAGAGCCAAAATATCCAAAAAATTTTTGGAAAAGAACCAAGTTGGAGACTTGTACTACCTGATTTCAAAACCTGGTATAAACTTAAGTTATCCCGCAAAAATCTGTAAGGAAAACTTGAACATGAATAGACAGTTTTCCAAAGAAGACACCCAGAAGGCTAACAGACACATGAAAAGATGCTCAACATCACTCATCATCAGAAAAATTCAAATCAAAACCACGAGACACCACCTCACACCTGTCAGAATGGTTAAAATTAACAACTCAGGAAACAACAGATGCTCACAAGGATGTAGAGAAAGGGGAACCCTTTTGCTCTGCTGGTGGGAATGCAAACTGGTGCAGCCACTCTGGAGAACAGTATGGTGGTTCCTGAAAAAATTAAAAATAGAGCTATCCTAGGACCCAGCAACTGCACTACTGGCATTTATCCATGGGATACAGGTGTACTGTTTCGAAGGGATACATGCACCCCTGTGTTTACAGCAGCACTATCAACAAGAGCCAAAGTATGGAAAGAGCCCAAACGTCCATTGATGGATGAATGGATAAAGAACATGTGGTATATATATACAATGGAGTATTACTCGGCAATCAAAAAGAATGACATCTTGCCATTTACAACAATGTGGATGGAAGTAGAGTGTATTATGGTAAAATAAATAAGTCAGAAAAAGACAAATATTATATGATTTCATTCATATATGGAATTTAAGAAAGACAACAGATGAACATAGGGGAAAGGTAGGAACATAAGATGAAAACAGAGAAGGAGGCAAACCCTAAGAGATTCTTAAATGCAAAGAACAAACTGAGGGTTGCTTCAAGGAAGGTAGGGGGATGGGCTAAATGAGTTATGGGCATTAAGGAGGGCACATGTTTGGATGAGCACTGGGGTAATTATATGTAAATTATGAATCCCTGCGTTCTACTCCAGAAACCAATATTACACTGTATGTTAACTAACTTGAATTTAAAAAAAATCAACTATCAACAGTCTACAAAAGAAATTTTAACATTAAAGAAAAAAATGGACAGTTTCAGAATAAAATGTGGTCCCTTTACTGAATAAATTTGACTTTATGAGAAAAAGAAAAAAGAAAAAGAAAACTGACCTGAGGTGAGGACCTCACAGCACTAATAATTGTTAGAATCTGGATGACTCAAGAGTCACTTTCGGGGTTCCTGGGTGGCTCAGTCGGTTAACCATCCAACTTCGGCCCAGGTCATGATTCTGCACTTCATGGGTTTGAGCCCCGCATAGGGCTCTGTGCTGACAGCTTGGAGCCTGCTTCAGATTCTGTGTCTCCCTCTCTCTCTGCCTCTCCCCTGCTTGCACTCTGTCTCTTGTCTCCCAAAAATAAGTAAGCATTAAAAAAATTAAAAGCATTAAAAAAAATTTAAAAAGTCACTTTCACATAGGTGTTTACAATATTTCAAAATGTTTAGATAATTTATCCACTACATATATTTTTTTATGTAATGACCACAAATGTTATAAAAGGCAAAATCAATAACCTGGATATCTGTAAAATCAGGATTTTGAAAAACATTCACACCCGAAATTAAAAAATTACAAGATTCTTCAAACCTAATTAAGTGAGTATCTCTATTTTATAGAATTAAAAAAAGAATAGAGAGTAGTGATGGTGTGACCAGAGTCATAGATAGTAAGGGTTATTCAGGACTTGAAACTGACACCAAGTTTATTGGTATTTTCACTTAAAATACTATTTATGTTATATAATTAATTTTCTCAAAAAAGGTAGTTATTTTAGCATAATTCCCATCTCCCTTTTTTTATTTTCCAAAAGTTAACTTAGTATTTTGTTTATGTGCTTTATGTGATTATAGGGTTTGTTAATATTTTTCTCTTTATAAAAACCACACAAATTGTTTTTAAAAGTATGGGTAAATGTATGAAAGGGGAACAAAATCACTCTTGATCTAACGTAAAACCATACTTCATGAAATTTTAGCAGCTTTGATGCTAACAGTTTTGTGATTTTACCAGAAGGTGCTAAGGAAGATTTTCACACATCTATGTCATGACTCCTACTAGCTGTCAATGATTATAAAACTCATTGAATGGGAAATGCATCCATTTTCCAGAGAGGTTAAACATGCATATTATAGATATCCTGGTAGATTTCTTCCTCTCTAGATAGACATAAATATGTATATACATAAACACTTATTAAAATATGAACATACGCACATATATGCAGGTATATATTTCATAAATATTTTCCCATTTCATTAATACCTTTTTAAATCTTGTTTTACATATGTGTAATATTTTATTATTAGGTGTGTTATAATACATTTAACCTTTCTGTTATTTTAAGAAATTTAGAGATTTTGTCTTCTTTCATCATTTAATAAAAATAAAAATTATACTTACATATCTTTGAACAAAATATTTTGTACATTTTTAATCATTTTAAAAATGAATTATTAGAATGAGAATTACTGGATAAAAGACAAAAATAGTTTATGATTTTTGATACAAATTCCTATGTTTTTCTTAAAAAACTATGAATTGATACATAAATTATCATGTCTAAGCAGCAGTCTCTGTAATAAATTTCAGGGTGTATACCCATCATGGATATATTAATGGAAAACTAAGTATTCATCGTTACAAAAATACACAGTACTTCATACATGAAATATATAATTATTTAGTGTTTTCTTTGTACCTGCATGCCTGAAATTATTACAAATTATATATATACATATATATAGTTTTAATTACAAAAAAATTTAAATTTTATCTTCAGTCTCAACAGAAACTTAAACAGAAATGCATGCACACTTATATCATACAATGGCAGGACAAGAAATACTAACAGAACTGAATAAAAGTGAATGCATGTAAGAATCTTAAAGAACCTTGTATTTGATTTATTGTTAAACATATTGTACGCCCACATTTATGGAAGTTTATAAATGTTAAAGAAAACATAGAGGGGCCCCTGGGTGGCTCAGTCGGTTAAGAGTCTGACTCTTGATTTTGGCTCAGGTCATGATGTGAAGGTTGGTGAGTTCAAACCCTGCCTTGGATTCCACACTGGCAGTGCAGAGCCTGCTTGGGATTCTTTCTTTCAGCCCCTCCCTTGCTCATTCTCTATTTCAAAATAAATAAATAAACTTAAAAACTCAAAAAAAAAAAATGAAAGAAAACAGAAATTTTTTTAAATTTCTTTTTGCTTTTTTTTTTTTTAATGTTTATTTATCTTTGAGAGAGAGAGTGTGTGTGTGTGTTCAAGGTGAAGGAGGGGCAGAGAGAGAGAGGGAGACAGAGGCTTTGAAGCTGGCTGTGTGCTGATAGCAGAAAGCCCAATGCAGGGCTGAAACTCACGAACCGTGAGATCATGACCTGAGCCAAAGTCAGATTTTTAACCAACTGAGCAACCCAGGAATCCCAGAAAGTTTTTTTAAAGTACGGTTAACAATCTTCTTTCATTATTAAAGTGGCAATCATTTGTGAAACTTAATACTGAATCCAACACCTTCAGTTTATCGGATTTTTATTACATTCCCATGTTTTACACATCAGGGCTACTATCAGGAATGACGTAAGATTCTTCTCTTAGAGGCTTTTTGTGACGAGAAATTACTAAACACACTTTACATATGAGGTAATTCTTGTAGTCTAGATGCTACGAGGAAAGTGAAGGAGAAAAGATGAAGTTGGAGAGGCTGACAAGGGGCAGATCATGTAGGGACATTTAAGAGTTAATATTTTCTTTGAACTGTAATGGTAAACTATCAGAATGTTTGGGCAGGGGAACAACTGCTTGTATGTTACAGTCAGGCCTCAGGCTGCCCTGTGGGGCCAGAGTGGAGGGAAGAAGGCCGGGTCAGAGGCTGCTGCGGTGGCCTAGGTGACAGTGAAGGTATGGCTGGGGCTCAGGTTTTATTGGCACGAGATGGAGATACATAATCAGAGAGGTTTTGGAAATGGAACTAATGGGGCATACTGTCTACACCTGCAATCCTGACTAAAATGTTCCAATGGCTTCTTATAACTTTCAGGACGCCATATACATTGCTCAGATAAGCACACTTTATTATCTGGCTTCGGGAAATTTCAAGTTTTATTTTGCCCTGCTCCCCGGGTGTATTCCTATTTCTTGCCAAGTGATCGTTTGAACAACTTGTTCTCACTTAATGCCTAAATGACTCTTGACTTGTTTCCTCTGCTATCAATATCATTTTGATTTAAGAAACAGCAAGGTAACATCACTTCACAGAAATTTTTCATGACCGCTAAAATCTTCTAAAGAGTCCCCTCTCTGGGCTTACTATTGTCCTCCCCATGTCTACACCAGGGCAATAGCCATACACTGCTTTTCATGCAGTGTATGTATGTAAGGTAACTGTATAATTTACATACAGTTTCACACTTTTCAGAGTGAAACCGGTTGCTATCAGTAATTATGCCAAGACAACAAGCATAACTGGCTGATTGGTTAGAGATACAAATTCAGAACTATCTGGAAACAGAATGTATTCTTTCCATATAAAAATGAAGTATTTGCCAAAAGACATTCTATTCAGGATATTTTGTAAAAGTACTCCTTTTACAAAAGGAGTTGGTAATTAAAAATTTTCTGTAATACAACATTTACAAAATGAGGGAACAGATTTTCCGTGTGCCATTAGGATACATTCACAGTTTCTAAGTTTTGATTTTAAATCGCGCACTCTGACTTCTAATCTTAAAATTTATTGAGACTCTTGTGATTCAAGATGAAATTTCTCAAGTTTTAACTTATCTAAAATCTATAAACCATATTTAGCCCTAATGAGTAGTATGAAAATGTATATCATGCCATGATAAACTTCTGTAATTCATTTTAATCAAGAAACATATTATGAATGACAAAATCAAGTATATCCATGTGTCTTATTGAAAATGTCTCTTGGAGGGGCGCCTGGGTGGCGCAGTCGGTTAAGCGTCCGACTTCAGCCAGGTCACGATCTCGCGGTCCGTGAGTTCGAGCCCCGCGTCAGGCTCTGGGCTGATGGCTCGGAGCCTGGAGCCTGTTTCCGATTCTGTGTCTCCCTCTCTCTCTGCCCCTCCCCCGTTCATGCTCTGTCTCTCTCTGTCCCAAAAATAAATAAAAAAAAAAAAAAAAAGAAAATGTCTCTTGGAATTACATTTGCTTATATTAAATTTATTTCATAATAATTTAATTAAGTTGTTCAGAAAAATGTCACATGCTTAAGTTGTATGAATTTGATTTTACACAAATTACTAGGAAGAATACTAAAGGCAATTTTTTTTTTACTTTTAAAAGCAGCTTGCTTTGCCAAAGACTTCAGATGTTACCAGTGTTAAATGGCAGTTTTATGCATGCACTGGGAGAACATAGCAATGTTGCACCTGTAATTGATTCAAGATTTTGGCTGATTATACTCTTGCTAGTTTTAATCAGACATCTGATGAGTAAGATTACTGGAAAATATTCTCTGTAGAATGAGTGAAGAATTCTTCGTTGCAATGAGTCTATTATTTATGGTGCTTAACTTCATGATGGGGAATAGAGTAATACACCAACATTTTCATAATAAGTACAGTAATATACAAAATTTACATAATATGTCTAATTTTTATTAATTGGTTCTAAAGAAATGCTTTTCCTGAATTCCATAATTTGTGTAATAAACATTTTTGACATGTTTTGTGTGTGCATGAATCAGTGTAGTTGGCTTGGAACTTAGGACAGCTCTGAGTCCTGCAGAAAGTAATGATTACAAGGGGAGCTCTCTACATTTCTGGGCCTAGAACATTAACCGTGGGCAGAAGCTGTCACCACCCCTGGTCTGTGCCAAGGAGGGATGGGGAAAGTCTTCCAGTCTTGTTGCTCTAAAGTAATTTCGTATTTGTTCTCCCCAATGACAGACACAGGACCAAATATCATACCGCCATGCTCTTTATCCATATACTCTGGATTTTAAGATTCATTAGAACAATGCCTTGCACATTTTTTTCTCACATGTGTTAGGCTGTGTTTTTCTTGGCTCATTCAAGTTGAGTTGAATTCTATATAAAGAAATTATGAAAACTTTCTTATTACCTACTAATATGGATAATTTATTCTCCACGTAAAATATCATGTATGTGTATGTGCTCATGTGTGCATGAGTGTGTCCATGTGTGTGAGAGAATGTGACTTGAGCAGAAAGTATCAGCTTCTTTTTAAACTTTTAAATCTTTTTTAAATGATTTATTATTTACTTTCTTTATGTACTTTCTGTCCTATACATAGACACATAGTTTAGATACATACATACATTCATAAAAGCTGGATGGGTAATCACAAACACTGTTAGAATAACAGCCGCCAGTACCATTTATCAACTACTAGCATATCGTGAACAGAAAGAATTTCTTTAAGTGACTAGTGCTGCTCCAGGTATTTCCCTCCTTTATACAGTAAATTACACTATTGATAGAAAAATAAATTTAGAATTTTTCTACCAACAAATATGTATTAGATATCTACTTAAGGATCTCAATGACAACAATTTGATTTTAAAGTTAAAAAAAATGTTTATTTATTTTTGAAGGAGACATAGACAGAACATGAGCAGGGGAGGGGCAGAGAGAGAGGGAGATACAGAATCTGAAGCAGGCTCTAGGCTCTGAGCTGTCAGCACGGAGCCTGATGTGGAGCTTGAACTCAGGAGCCGTGAGATGGTGACCTGAGCCAAAGTTGGATGCTTATCCAACTGAGCAACCCAGGCGCCTCATGATTTTAAGGTTTTAAGGGACTTGCAATTAATCAGAACTTGCCTATAAAAAGTATATATTATAAAGGAAGTTTACAATTGAGTTACTAAACAATCCTTTAAAGGGATATTTGGTAGCAAAGATGGAAAGAACAGCTTCCTGGAATGAAGAAAAGAGTAGAGCTTGAGATTGATGAATCAGTAGTTAGTTGGTGCTTGAAATGTTCTTTTAAATGATTAAATAAAGCAGTACATTAGTATGCCATCTCTTTATTTGTAAAGCCTAATTTTGATTATAATATATCCCTCCAATCTTAATAAATGGACTGGTCATGTACACCCACTTTTACTTTCAGTGCAACCAAGGGACAAAGAGACTGATTTGCTGGGTGCAATACAGCTATCCCCAAGCAACCAACCATCCGAAGAAGCATAGAAGCGTAGGATTGAGATCACAGACTCTGGAGCCAGCCTCCTGAGTTAGAATTTCTGTCTCCGTCATTAACCGCACGTACCTTTGGCAAATCACTTAAACTCGTAGTACATCAGTTTTCCACTGAGGGAAAGTGTATTAAAACTATCTCATAAGGATCAAATGTTATGTCTAATATATGTGTGTGTGTGTTATTATACTTAGTCTAGTAAGATCTAAATCATAGGCCTAGATGCATATACTTTTTATCCTACTTTTACACCATCCCTACTATGGGAGTGTTTTTGCATCATTACTCTCCTTTAAACTATGAACAGTCATTCCTCCATTCCTGGGTTTTAGTGATGTGCAGATCCGATAGGTCACTTCTCTACTTGAAAGATCTTGTTCTCCCTTATCTGAAGGTGAGTACACATCCTCTTCCTTTCCCCTGGAAAGTATATTGTTCTTTGTGTTGTTTTTAATCCTCCACCCACTCTTCTTCTTTTCTACTGGTTTACCAACTTCTTAGTTGTTTCTAATCTACCTCCCCCAGCATGCCTTCTTTAATCCACCCAATCCAGGTATGTCTCCTTTTGGGACCACAGACTGGGCTTTTGTTGTGATCATTGTTTCTCTGGGTTCATCTGTTTTACTTGCTAAAAACGAGTAACTTCAAGGAGAATAAAACAACTTGTTTCATGGAAACCTACCATATAATCCCTGCTTAATTTTAGCTTGTGATTCAGTGAAATTGATAATGCATTTGGAATTGGAAGATCCTAGTCCACCATTTATTAACTAAGTAACTCTGTAAATGTTAGTGAAGTTTTTTGAGCCTCAGATTCCTCCACTCTAAAATGTTATTAACTAGTATAAAGTGTCATGCTATAGAGTAAATAAAATAATATAATAAATCAAATAACTTAATGCAGCATTCCTAAGAATTTCTGAATAAAATTTAATAAAACCGGAAAATCCCATTTACTAAGAATGATCAACAATATAAATTATTTGGAGGTACAAAAATTAGAAGACAACTATTTTACTAACATTATAGATCATCTCATTAAATTCATACTATTGCTTTATGTTTCTACCTTTAATATGAATATTTAATTGACTAACCTTTACTATGTAATAATTTAACTTACAGGAGTTAGATAATCATTTACAGAACTACATTTTAATAGTACTCACAAATTTCGTGAGTGTAATATGGAAAAATACGAAGTAACACCTGTGGGTTGTAATAATAAAATAAAATGACATAATTCATTGCCAAAAAAAGTTCAACATAAGTTTAAGAGAAAAATTCTGATTCAGTAATTTGGAAACCAAACTCTTGTACACATAAAAAAAGAAGAAATCATTTGTGTGCAACTAATTAATGAAATATCTGATCACTAAAGCATAACCATAAAATAACTGATAAATAACATCCTCATGTAATAATTCTATATATCTGCAGATGTATATTATAACTAAAAATTTTGAAGATTCTCCAGTGGCTTAACATAAGGTGAGAGATCACTGTATATTTATATTTCTTAGATTCATAGACAATTTATATT
This sequence comes from Neofelis nebulosa, assembly GCF_028018385.1. Classification (NCBI taxonomy): domain Eukaryota; kingdom Metazoa; phylum Chordata; class Mammalia; order Carnivora; family Felidae; genus Neofelis; species Neofelis nebulosa. The sequence goes on along the minus strand of NC_080784.1, from coordinate 90,376,949 downwards.
TTCTCACTATATTACTAATTGTAAGAAAATTAAGCAGGGAAGTGTGTCTAAGTTCACTTTTTAAACTTTGATTTTGGTGCCCTCCTTTCTACTACATTTGTTAAAAAACAGGGGGAAAAAAAAGAAGAGCTAACAGTATCAGAAAGAGATACATATCTTCATCCCGTCTCTTTTTTAGATTTTCCATTTTGTTTAGTTACCAACAGAAAAAGTATGAATTGAATAAATTAGCCTATATTGTCACTGTTGACCGTTTTTCTTAGAACACAGAGGAAGTTTAAATTGTAAATATTTTATAATTTGAGTTTGATAACTTTTTCCATAAGATTATGGTCTTCAACAGAAGATCCAGATAATATTTTCTGTCATTTTCAGAAGATCTGTATTATGGAAGGTACTTTTCTATTGCCAGTTATGAACGTTGGAAACATACTTCTCTTTTTTTTGCTGTGTATGGATTTCACTGTTGTAATTTATGTTGGTCATCATCCAGCCTACATGGTAGACGATTAAGGTTTCTCAGCTCTTAGACTATGATCACCATCAGTGAAAGAGAAAGCGGGCGTATCAGACATGTATTACATATGACTTTGAGCCATTGGATACTGCTATCACTCCAGCCACCACTGCATCAGCCTTGTGTGGCTTGACAGTTTTCACAGACAATCACTCCTTGCTCCATGCCTTTCATTTTGACCACTGATTTGCATCTCCTGGCTTCCCCAATGCTGCAGGTGTATTAGAATTGCCTGCTCTCCAAATCATGCACAACCTAGAATGTTGTCTCATGTTTCCTAGTAAATTAGTAATATGTAGTTTTGTCTTAGGCTCTGGTTTCTGGGGAACTCAGGCTGATGGTATACATCATGCTTAAGATCATGGATTTTAAAATCAAATACCTAGTACAATTTCAAGTTAGGCAACTTTTGGGAACATTACTCCATGCAAATCCTTTGAACTTCTTTCCTTTACCTAATGGAAACAACAAGACTTACTTCATAGAACTTTGGCAGGAATAGAGAAGAAAGAATGGGCAAAACTTTTAGTAGAGTTCCTGACACATAGTAAGAGCACAGTAAATATAATCTAGTTATTTAAGGATAACTGACAATTATTCTTTTGCCTCTTTTGGAATACTCTACAAAACTTTATTTCGAAAGAACTCCTGTCAACTAAATGTATTTGAGAAACTTATTTTTGAATTTAAACATATATAATGCAATGAAATATGCTGAAGGAAAATTGGAAGTGGAGACTGGTCGATTTTTGAAATATTTATATATTTAAAGGCAAGAAGGCACATAAACTTATTTAGAAAAAAGAGTTTGCAGAACACCTATATATACTTCAACAGTGTGTTTAATTTAATTTTATTTAGAAAAACATTTAAAGCACTTAGCATAGTTTCTGGCATATTGGAAGTATTTAGGGAGAATCCAACATGTCAGAGAAGTGGGAGACCCAAAGTTCCCTTGTCCCTCAAGCACAGCAGTATTGAGGCCAGTAAACTTGGGAATTCCAGGAATCCAGGCCACAGAGTGATAGAAACATCTCCAAGGGCCCATGGGGACAACTTGGCAGGACATAGATGCATGATTGAGAATTGGGAGAGATAAAATGGGCAGTGTAGCCACAGAAGGGAGGGATCCCCTTCTGTGCAGAGACAAAAGGAAGAGAAAGAGAGGCTGTGGAAGTATAGGATTGTATTTGGACAAGAGAAAAACCACAGACCAGTGAATGGAAAAATGGAGAAAGAACCAATTTCTAACACGATCCAGGATTACAGGGTTTTCTCCAGACTGGGGCCTGCTGCTCTGTGCATGTGCCTGGAGAGGAGGGGAGCAAGCATTGGGCTTGGTAGTGAGCTCAGAGGCACAGAGAGAGCAGTCCCCTCCCTTGTGGGACAAAGGTATATAGCGGGCTTCAAGGACAAAAGAGCCTGCAGGCACCCAAAAGGGGCCTTTTGTCAGCTGGGTGGAGTGGTGTTACCCCAGGACCAGGGTGCACACAAAGGGATCCTTTAACATATCAGCGTTTGATTCCCAGAGATTGTGTAGTGGGACAAAGCGGTCTGCTCATGCCCTCAGGGCACTGTGAGGATGGCCTAAAGAGTGGTCCAGGGAACCAGAGAGGAGAGACTTAGGTGTTACCATTTGTCTCCCCATCACCGACAAGATGGGACTTCAGGGAATTGACAATTGGCCCACAGTGTAGGCAGGACCCACCTACACCAAACCACACCCCTCCATGCCTGGTAACTGCCTATATAACAGAGCAAGATTGACACTGACAGAACCAGATGGCCTCTCCTCCAGACAAGCGCAGTCATTGGTCCCAAGGTACCATCAGATATCAGTCCCACAGTTTTGTATTTTCTGATTTGATTCTTGGTCAACACACACACACACACACACACACACACATATTTTTTCTTTTCTTCATTTTATTTCTTCCCTTCTCTATTTTGGTTGTTGGCTTGTTTAAGCAAACATTTTCAATCTATTCTTTTTACACCTCTTCTGTATCTCCTTCTTTATTTTCCTCTCTCTCACTCTCTGTCTGAATTAAGCCATATAGTTTCTCTGATTCTCTGACTGGTCATTTTTTTTCCTTTCTTTTTTTCCTGCTCTTGTCATTTCTCTCTTTGTATGGGATAAGGCTTCTTCCATCACCTCCCCTTTTAAATTTTTTTACAGGATTACTTCAATGAACAAATCAAAGCACACCTGATGGAAGGTCCAAACCACCACTATGAGTAGGGAAAAAAAGCAACCAGAGTCACAATAACAGAAAGCACACAGAACACTCCAAAAACACCTCCTGAAGGGCCAGGCCATAGACAGTGTATGACCCCTTTATAATAAAGTAGTGCTCACAGATACAGGACACATAACAAGCTATAAAAACCCACAAAGGATAGAAAACTAGCAAAAGTGATGAAACAGAAAAATTCTCCCCAAAAGAAATTCCAAGAAGAAATTGTAGCCAGAGAATTGCTCAAAACAAATATAAACAATATATCTGATCAAGCTTTTAGCATAATAGTCATAAGATTAATATTGAGCTTGAAAAAAGCATAGAAGACAGCAGAGAATCTATTGCTGCAGAGATCAAGGAACTAAGAAATAGTCACCATGAATTAAGAAATGTTGTAAGTGAAGTGCCAAGTAAACTAGATGCAGTGACAGGAAGGACGGAGGAAACAGGGTAGAGGCTAAATGAAATAGAAGGTAAAGTTATGGAAAATGATGAAGCTGAGAAAAAGATAGATAAGAAAATACTGGACCACGAGGGGAGAATTAGAGAACTAACTGATACAATGAAACATAATAATATCTGTATCATAGGAGTTCCAGAAGAAGAAGAGAGGGAAAGGAGCAGAAGGTTTCCTTGAAGAAAGTATAGTTGAGAACTTTCTTAATCTGGGAAGGAAGTAGACATCCAAATCCAGGAGACATAAAGAACTCCCTTCAGATTCAACAAGTATAGGTCTTCACCCTGACATATCATAGTGAAACTGGCAAAAGACAAAGATAAAGAGAGCATTCTGAAAGCAGCTAGGGACAAACAGGCCTTAACCTTCAAGGGAAGACACATAAGGGTAGTAGCAGACCAATCCACTGAAACTTGGCAAGCCAGAAGGGAGTGGCAGGAAATATTCAATGTGCTTAGTAGGAAAAATATGCAGCCAAGAATCCTTTATCCAGCAAGACTGCCATTCAGAATAGAAGGAGAGATAAAGCCTTTCCCAGATAAACAAAAATTGAAGGGGTTCATGACTATTAAACCATCACTTCAAGAGATCCTAAGGTGGACTCTGAGTGGAATGCTGCAAAGACTAAAAAGGACCAGAGATATCACCATAAGCTTGATAACACAATGACAGATAACACAATGACACTAAATCCATCCCTTTCAGTAATAACTCTGAATGTAAATGGACTAAATGCCCAATTCAAAAAACACAGAATATCAGAATGGATTAAAAAAAATCATCTATATGCTTTCTACAAGAGACTCATTTTAGACCTGAAGACATCTTCAGATTGAAAGTGAGGGGATGGAGAACCATCTATCATGCTACTGGATGTCAAAAGAAAGCTGGAATAGTCACACTTACATCAGACAAACTAGATTTTAAACTAAAGTATGTAACAAAAGTTGAAGAAGGGCATTATATCGTAATTATGGGGTCTATCTGTCAAGAAGAGCTAACAATTGTAAATATTTATGTCCCCAACTTGATGAGACCCAAATATATAAATCAATCATAAACATAAGGAATTTTATTGATAAGAATATGGTAACTGCGGGGGATTTTAATACTCCACTGCAGCAATGGACAGATAATATAGGCAGAAACTCAATAAAGAAACAATGCCTTGAATGATAGACTGGACCAGATGGACTTGACAGATATATTCAGAACTTTTCATCCAAAAGCAGCAGAATATACATTCTTCTCCAGTGTACATGGAACATTTTCCAAGATAGTCCACATCCTGCGTCACAATACAGTCCTCAATAAAAATAAAAAATAAATATGCATACCGTGCATATTTTCAGATCACAATGCTGTGAAACTTGAAATCAACCACAAGAAAACATTTTGAAAGACTCCTAATGCATGAAGGTTAAAGAACATCCTACTACAGAATGAATGGGTCAACCAGGCAATTAAAGAAGAAATTTAAAAATACGTGAAAGCAAATGAAAATGAAAACATGGCAGTCCAAACCCTTTTGGATGCAGCAAAGGCAGTCCTAAGAGGAAAATGCATTGCAATCCAGGCCTATCGCAAGAAATAAGAAAAATCCCAAATACAAAACCTAACCTCACACCTAAAGGAGCAAGAGGCATAACAGCAAAGAAACTCCAAAGCCTGCAGCAGAAAAGGAATAATAAAAAATAGAGTAGAAATAAATAATATAGAATCCAGAAAAAAAAAATAGTAGGTACAAAAATTCTCAACAAGATACTAGCAGATCGATTTCAAAGTATGTTAAAAGAATCATTCTCCATGTCAAGTGGGATTCATTCTTGGGCTGCAGGACTGGTTCAATATTCACAAATCAATCAGTGTGATACATCACATTAATAGAATAAAGGATAAGAACCATATGATCCTGTTAATAGAGGCAGAAAGAGCATTTGACAGAATACAGCATCCTTTCTTAATATAAATGCTCAAAAAGTCAGGATAGAAGGAACATACCTTAACATCATAGAAGCCATAAATGAAAAACCCACAGCTAATATCATCCTCAATGGGGAAAAACTGAGAGCTTTCCCCCTGAGATCAGGAATATTGCAGGGATGTCCATTCTCACCATTGTTTAACACAGTGTTGGAAGACCTAGTCTCAGCAATCGAATAACAAAATTAAATAAAAGGAATGAAAATTGGCAAAGAAGTCAAACTTTCACTTTTCTCAGATGACATGATTCTCTACATGGAAAACCTGAGAGACTCCACTGAAAAGCTGCTAGCACTGATATATGAATTCAGCAAAGTTTCAGGATACAAAATCAATGTATAGAAGTTGGTTGCATTTCTATACACCAATAATGAAGCAATAGAAAGAGAAATCAAGAAATTGATTCCATTTAAAACTGCACTAAGAATCATAAAAAACCCAGGAATAAACCTAACCAAAGATGTAAAAGATCTGTATGCCAAACACTATAGAAAACTTATGAAAGAAATTGAAGAAGACACAAAGAAATGCAAAAATATTTCATGCTCATGGTTTGGAAGAATAAATATTGTTAACATGTCAATAATACCCAAAGCAATCTTCACATTCAATGCAATCCCAATAAAAATTGCCCTGGCATTCTTCTCAGAGCTAGAACAAACAATCCTAAAGTTTGTATGGAATCACAAAAGACCCTGGATAGCCAAAGTAATGTTGAAAAAGAAAACCAAAGAGGGAGGCATCCCAATCCTGGACTTCAGCCTCTACTACAAAGCTGTTATCATTAAGATAGTATGGAATAAGAATAAAAATAGACACATAGTGGAGCCTGGGTGGCTCGGTCCATTAAGGATCCGACTTCAGCTCAGGTCATAGCCTTATGGTTTGTGGGTTTGAGCCCTGTGTTGGGCTCTGCACTGACAGCTCAGAGCCTGGAGCCTGCTTCAGATTCTGTGTCTCCCTCTCTCTCTCTCTGTCCTCCCCTGCTCATGCTCTGTCTCTCTTTCTCTCTCAAAAATAAATAAATATTAAAAAATAAAAATAAAAAATAGACACATAGACCAATGGAATAGACTAGAGAACCCAGACTGGACCCACAAATGTATGGCCAACTAATCTTTGACAAAGCAGGAAAGAGTATCCAATGGAAAAAAGACAGTCTCTAGCAAATGGTTGTTGGAACTGGACAGCAACATGCAGAAGAATGAACCTGGATTACTTTCTTAGATCAGACATAAAAATAAACTCAATGGATGAAAGACCTCAATGTGAGACACAAAACCATCAAAACCCTGGAGGAGAAAATGGGGAACAACCTCTCTGACCTCAGTCACGGCACCTTCTTACTGGACACATCTCTGAAGGCAAAGGAAATAGAAGCAAAAATGAACTATTGGGAACTTATCAATCAAGATAAAAACCTTCTACACTGCAAAGGAAACAATCAACAAAACTAAACGCAACAGGCAGAATGGGAGCAGATATTTGCTAATGACATATCAGATAAAGGGTTAGTATCCAAAATCTATAAAGAACTTACCAAACTCAACACCCAAAAAACAAATAATCCTGTGAAGAAATGGGCAGAAGACATGAATAGACACTTTTCCAAAGAATGCATCCAGATGGCCAACAGACACATGAAAAGACGCTCAACGTCGCTCATCATCAGGGAAATACAAAGCAAAGCCCCTCTGAGATACCACCTCACACCAGTCAGAGTGGCTAAAAGTAACAACTCAGGAAGCAAGAGATGTTGGCAAGGATGTGGAGAAACAGGAATCCTCTTGCACTGTTGGTGGGAAAGCAAACTGGTGCAGCAGCTCCAGAGAACACTATGGAGGTTTCTAAAGAAATTAAAAATGGAATTACCCTATGACCCAGCAATAGCACTACTAGGAATTTATCCAAAGGATACAGGAGTGCTGATTCATAGGGGCACATGTACCCCAATGTTTATAACACCACTTTCAACAATAGCCAAATTATGGAAAGAGCCTAAATGTCCATCAATTGATGAATGGATAAAGATGTGGTTTATATATAAAATGGAATACTACTTGGCAATGAAAAAGAATGAAATCTTGCCATTTGCAACAACGTGGATGGAACTGGAGGGTATCATGCTAACTAAAATAAGTCGTTCAGAGAAAAGACAGATATCATATGTTCTCACTCATATGTGGAATTCAAAAAACTAAACAGAAGGCCATGGGGGAAGGGAAGGGGGAAAAGATAGTTTCAAACAGAGAGGGAAATAAACCGTAAAAGACACTTAAATATAGAGAACAAATTGAGGGTTGATGTGGGGGTGCAGGGGAGAGGGGAAAATGGGTGATGGGCATTGAGGAGGGCACTTGTTGGGATGAGCACTGGGTGTTGTATGTAAGCGATGAATCATAGGAATCTACTCCAGAAGCCAAGAGCACACTGTATACACCATACGTTAGCTAACTTGACAATAAATTATGTTTTAAAAAAGGAAGTATTTAACACTTTTTATTATTTTTTTTTAATTTTTTTCAACGTTTTTTATTTATTTTTGGGACAGAGAGAGACAGAGCATGAACGGGGGAGGGGCAGAGAGAGAGGGAGACACAGAATTGGAAACAGGCTCCAGGCTCCGAGCCATCAGCCCAGAGCCTGACGCGGGGCTCAGACTCACAGACCGCGAGATCGTGACCTGGCTGAAGTCGGACGCTTAACCGACTGCGCCACCCAGGCGCCCCATTATTATTTTAATATATGAGTCAATAAAACTGAAAACTATATTACTTTTGCCTATTTCGTTTTTTCAGTATAAGTTTTAGAGGAGATTTGAGTTAAATATATATATTTTTAATTTAAACAAAAGGCATTGAGTAAATTGAAGCAATATGAGATGTTTAATATATAGCAATTACTACACCATTTAAAATAGTCAACATGCAACTGAGAAAATGTATGCAAATATCCACATACCATCTAATTGTGATAAATGTTTTAATTACCATTAACTGGAAAGTTGTTATGTACCAAGAATTGTGCTCTGCTCTTTACTTGCATTAATGCTGGAAATTCTCTTTCTTTTAATTTTTTAAATATTTATTTATTTCTGAAAGAGAGAGAGAGACAGAGCACGAGCAGAGGCAGGGCAGAGAAAGAGAGGGAGACAGAATCTGAAGCAGGTTCCAGGCTCCAAGCTGTCAGCACAGAGCCCAACGCAGGACTCAAAGTCACCAACCACAAGATCATGACTTGAGTTGAAGTCAGACACTTAACTGACTGAGCCACCCAGGTGCCCCTAACAAACTCTTGAAGAAATTATTGTCACTATTAAACAGAATATTAGTAAACTGAGGTACAGAAAAATTAACAATTAGCCCAAGATCAAATAGGAAGTATTTATAGCAGAATGTAACCAAAGCTCTCTGTTTCTAGAGTGTGTGTGTTTAATCACTATGTATAAAAAAACAACAAACAAAAAATAAGAGAGAAGGAAGGAAGAAATGAAGAAAGAAAGGAGGGCAAAAAGGGAAGGAGAAAACAAAAGAAAGAGAGAAAATACATTCAGTCAGGTTAGATTCAACTTCTGCCATAAAATCACCATAAAATTGCATTTTTTTCTGAAAGAGATAATCTCTAGATCAGAAGTCTATTAACCTCTCTTTAAATTTAAATAGGTTACTGTTGATTTTAATAGACTTGGAATTGTATTTCTATGGATTGATTTATCATTACCACGATTTGTCCTCTGCCTTTTGCATTCAGTAGAAACCCATTTTTGAGGCTATACATGTCAACCTCTAAAGACTAATTTGCCTTCATTAAAAATATCAATTTGGAGTTAATCATAGCTCAAACCTCATAGGATTAGGGGATGAAATTGAAAGTAATATTTGACTTGACATAAACTGGCACTAAAAATGAAATCTGGTTTCATTAAATGATTACATGTAAATTATATACATGAGTTTTGTCATAACTCAGGTAGTCTTAGCAGTGAAGTGTAAAGGTACAATACATACAATATTTGGCCAACAAGTTTTTGACAGCATGTAATCCAGAACCTACTGTTACAAAAGGTATTAAACAGAATTTTATTTTGGTGATACACACTACTGAATCCTAATTAAGCAGCAAGTACTTTTCCTCAAAAAAAGAGTTTTAAAAAATGTTTTATAGATACCAACAATTCTTTCTATAAAGAGAATTCTTTCTGTGTAGAATTCTTTCTGTAAAGGGAAAAAAAAGACACAGAATCCTTACATCAGATAGATAAAAACTAGAGTCAGACATAGGCACAGACAGCAGCATTTCAAAGCATATGGATGAAAAAAAAACAGTTGTTTTTCTGGAGGCAATTGATAAATACCTAAATTCTACACTCTGGTAAGAACATAAGAAAAAGCAGACAGCTGGTACACAGAGCATTAAAACAAGATGTGGACATCATATGGCAATGCCACGGGGGAAGTGCCATGCTTTCTTTAGTCACAATGATCAAAAGGAATTACAATGGTACCTTGATGAAAAATGCATTGCAGATTCATATTATCTACTGTATATTCTTTAGATTTTGTTGTATTTAAGCATATAAATAAGTAGAATATATTGTATTTCATCAGTTCTTAAGAAACACATTTTCCCCAACTTTTAACATCTCTGAAATTGAAGTGACTCATAATCTAAGATCCTCTACTATAATGATTTTTTTCCTTCATTCATTCCTTATTTCCCTCATTCCTTCATTTGTTCCTTCCTTCCTTCCATCTTTCCTTCCCTCTCTCCCTCCCTCTCTCCTCCCCCTCTTTCTTTCTCTTCCCTTCTTTCTTTCTTTGTCTCTTTCTTTCTTTCTTTCTTTCTTTCTTTCTTTCTTTCTTTCGGGCACTTTACAAATAGGGCTGTGATGGCAGTAGACAACATAGAAACAAGGATAGAAGCAGGGAGAACAGCAAAGGATGCTATTTGAATAATACAGGGGGATGATTATAATTTGGACTGGCAATAAATATGCAAATTCTAGTTATTTTGGGAAAGTGCCATTTCAAAATATAGTCTATCTTCATAATTCACAGATCACATATTTACAAATATGCCTACTCACTAAAATTTGTTTGCAACCTTCAAGTCAATGCTGGAAGTGCTTTTGAGATCATTTGTGGACATGTGCAGAGCCATCAAAATTTTGAGTTGCCAAATGAGCAGGTTTCCTGCTAAGGTCAAACAGAATGACACTCTACTTTCTTGCTTTAACTATCATACTATAAACAAACCTTTCCACGGTCTGTTTAGTGCTATGGTTTGCACATTGTTGTGCCTTCTGTTACTAGTCTTGCTGTTAAAATGGCTCCCACGCGTAGTACTGAAGTGTTGTGTAATGTTCCTAAGTGCAAGAAGGCTGTGATCTACCTTGAGGAGCGTTAGCTTATCTTTGTTCAGGTATGATTGTGTGTGTGTGTGTGTGTGTGTGTGTGTGTGTGTGTTGTTGTTAGTCTGAGTTCAATGTTAATAAATCAACAACATATACTAAAGATACCTTTAAACAAAATGCACATAAAACAAGATTATTTATTGATCAGTGGACCAAAATATTGGGACCAGAGCCTTACAGAAACTTAACTCTGTACTTCCTCTAGAAGCAATGGTTCAGTATTTGATAATCTGATGCTTTGGGCAAATTTATAGAACATATTACTGTGAATAACAAGAATCAACAAGAATTTGCCTCACTTCATATGGGGTATAAAAAAAAGAAGAGAAGGGGCGCCTGGGTGGCCCAGTCGGTTGCGCGTCCGACTTCAGCTCAGGTCACGATCTCACGGTTCGTGAGTTCGAGCCCTGCATCAGGCTCTGGGCTGATGGCTCAGAGCCTGGAGCCTGCTTCTGATTCTGTGTCTCCCTCTCTCTCTGCCCCTCCCCCATTCATGCTCTGTCTCTCTCTGTCTCAAAAATAAGTAAACATTAAAATTTTTTTTTTTAAAAAAAGGAGAGAAAAGAAAGACTTCAAGGTTTTTGAATTAAACAACTGAACTGATGGACTTATCATCAATAGGTATGGAAAAGGATATGGATGAAGCTGGTTTCAAGGTAAAGAACAAGAGTTCAATTTTGGACACAGTGAGTAGAGTTATCTATCAGATGACCAACAGGACATGGTTGAGAAAGTTACATCAACAAATAGGGAACGTGGGGGGTTATAAACTGCAGTTTCATCACCAAACAGAATTTACTGCAACAATTGACTAGATTAAAAAAATCAAGGAAATGAATGAGTATAGTTCAAAGAGAAAAAAGAGTTAATGACTGAGTTTTTGGGATTTATGATATTAACTTAGACTTTGCAGGGATAGAGTAAAGGAAGAAACAAAAAAGACTAAGGTGGAGCAGTCAGTGAGCTAGAATGAAAACGATTTTGATGTTCTGGAAACCAAGTTAAAAAACAAAAACAAAAAAAACAACATATCAAGAGCAAGGAAATAAGCCACTGCCATTCTTAAATCAAGAAAGATGATGATATATAACTGCTTACTTACTAGAGTTAGCAATTTCAAGTCATCCCTGATCTAGTCAAGACCAGTTTCAGTTAAATGGTGAAGGATATACCCTGATTGGAATGTATAAAAGAAAGTATGGAAGAAGAGGAACTCGAGATAGTTATTTTGAGACTTTCCCATTGAAAGAGAAGAAAACAAGGTCATATCTAGAGAGTAAACATGGTCAGATAAGTATTTTTTTATGTCTATTGCTTTAAGGTAAGATCTAAAAGTATTAAATTTGCGTGCTGATGTAAAACATCAGAAGAGACATGAAAAAACAATGATAATGTAGGAATTAAAGAGAGGTTTGCTGAAGCAATGTCTATAAGTAAGTAAATTAATAGGGTGGGGTTTGGTACATGTGTGGGGGGATGGAATTTAGACAGGGCCATCCTACTAACTGGTGGTAACAGATCCAAAGATAAGGTTTGTGACTCCTAATGAGGTTCACGGGCATATATTTGCAATTAAATTTAAATTTTCAATTAAAAATTAAGTTTGTTTACTGAATTTATTCACTATATTCAATGGCACAAGTGCAGATTTAGAATACATAGAATTGGATCTAACTGGGGTTGTAATTTTGTCAATTTAGGGTGATGATCTTAAAGAAGAAAAAGAATTGAGGAATATGCAAAGGAGTAATTATGATGTGACCAAGTACTGTAGCACAAGGACCTTTAAAAATAGACTCTGTAAACCTTAAAACCAATTGGGAATATGAACTCAAAGTAGCAAGAGATATAGAAGGAGGGAAAGTGAATTAGGAAAGAGAGGGAAGAAACCTCTAGGTAGTCCAGTACTGAGTCCACTATCGTTCTGTGAGAATGCACAAGTCACTACAAGTGAAGGATCACTGCAACTCAGGACAGGCTTTACAGTAGCCCTCAGGTCACCATCAAGGAAGCCTGATCCCCAGAGCACAAAGCTGAAGCTGAGTCCTGGAGTGAAGGTTGGAATCTTGTCATGTCTGCTTGGATTTGGCTGGGTGGGACAGGGTCCTGGATCTGCTGCTAAGTTTTCTATGCTTTACACGGCAGAGTCTATGATGAACTGTGTCTTAGTAATGAAGAAATGGATATTGAGATGATCAACTGTACATCTTTCAGGTTTTGTTCTCTTTAGGAATATAAAACAGGGGTGCCTGGGTGGCTCAGTCGGTTGAGCATCTGACTTCGGCTCAGGTCATGATCTCATGGTTCGTAAGTTCGAGCCCTGCATCAGGCTCTGCGCTGACAGCTCAGAGCCTGGAGTCTGCTTCTGATTCTGTATCTCCCTCTCTCTCTGCCCCTCCCTCACACACACACACACACACACACACTCTCTCTCTCTCTCTCTCTCTCTCTCTCTCTCTCTGTCTCAAAAATAAATATTAAAAAAATTAAAAAAAGAATATAGAACAAACAATATATTATGTTACCTATTCAAATAATTGGAAACAGGAAATATGAAATTGCCAAGCAAAATCAGAACATTACAACAATTAACATTTTGGCAGAACACAATATCACATTAATATAAATAAAATACTTTAGTAAGTTAAGAGGTCCATGAAGCAGAAATTAACTCATAATTAGCATTGGTTTAAGTATAATTCATAACTGTGCACCCTGACCCTGCTTTTATCCTCTGTCCTAAAAATGGCAGACGTTTTTGGCTGTCCTGTGCATATAAAATGTAAGGGAAACTATTTAAACCAGTAGTATTTTTTTTAAATGCAAATTGAAACTATATCACTTTTGCTTTGTTGAACAAATTTCCAGGCATAGAAATTGTATAAATTTTAATCTATGTTAAGTGAGTTGTAATTTGACTGAAATTCCACACAGGCAATTTGTAATATAAATCAAAAACTTTAAAATGTTCACGGGAAAAAAACTTAGCCGTATATACAACATTTTTCTGTAAAAGATTATTTATTACATTTTTCATTTAACAGAAGAAAATGCAATATGCCTGAAGGTCCAATAATATCGAGATGGGTTGTCAAGAAATTAAAATCATTAATAAAGTACTAATGCACATTTTAAATGACAATGTAAAGAAAACTGAAGTGTGAGTCTTGAGCAAGCAGTGAGTATACAGTTGAAAATCAAATATTTGGGGGCGCCTGGGTGGCTCAGTCAGTTAAGGGTCTGACTTTAGCTCAGGTCATGATCTCATGGTTCGTGAGTTCGAGCCCCATGTTGGGCTCTGTACTGGCAGCACAGATCCTGGAGCCTGCTATGGATTCTGTGTACCCTTCTCTCTGTAGCCCTCCCCTGCTTGCATTCTATCTCTCTCTCCCTCCAAAAAAAATAAAAACAAAGATAAATAAAATAAATAATAAATATTTTAAACAAGACAATCATGTATTTGGAGGGAAAATATTTCAGAGATTTCACTCAGGTTTTTGAGCAAAAAAAATACAGAAACAAAAGTGACAACAGGACAGATGACTAGGGATTCAAAAAATATATTATTACGGGGAAATGCAGGAAAAGAAACAAAAGTAGACATAAGAAAAGAATTAGTCAGATGAATAGTAGAAATGCATGACATTTTCTATTTTTCTTTTTTGTCGGCCATGGTGACAGCAGCCCTGCAGGCAGGCATCTCTAACGATAGCATGGAATCACTGATGAGACCCAATACTAAAATATCCTTAACATTTAAGTAAATTGCATACTTTGCTGCCAAGATATGCTCAGGCACAACTTTCTTTTGTCTTGAATGCTTTGAGATTTAATAAATATGCTTTTTGTGGAAAGAAGAGAGGACTAGTTAACCATCATTGGGTTCAATTTAGAAAATTGTTATTTTTCTATGATTTGAAATAAGCAATAATGATATTTACTTCTAATAGAGAACATTTTGAACATTACAGCTTTTTTTCAAAGTGACAATTTCAAACAAATAACAAAGTCTAATATAGAAAAACTCCCTCAAGAGAAAACTAAAAGAAAGTGCTAATATATATACATATATGTGTGTGTATATATATATATACGTATGTATATATGTATATATACTTACATATATATATACACGTATATATATGTATATATATATGTATATATATATGTATATATATGTATATATATATATATTTAAGTATTGGGAATAAGTAATTCTCTTATCAAGGAAGAATGAGATGACTTTAGCCTTGAAATGATGTTTATGGTATTAAATATACATATATTAACAACAAAAATAAGGTAGCAATTCCATACTAAAAGAATCCCCTGTTTAAGATAATCTGGGTCAACCAAAAAGAGGATGTATTTATGTAATTACTAAATGATGCATAATCATAGGTATTTGAACTTAAATAGCAATAAAACATATTGATTGGCTAATATCCCAGTATTAATTTGCCAGACATTTTTGTGTCCTTCAGATTAATATATACTAGATAAACATCTGATGCAGAAATTTAAATTTGTTAAATGTTTATTTATTTTTGAGAGGGGGGAGGGGCAGAGAGAGAGACACACACAGAATCTGAAGCAGGCTCCAGGCTCTGAGCTGTCAGCACAAAGCCCACCATGGGGCTTGAATTCACGGTAGATCATGACCTGAACTGAAGTCAAATGCTTAACGGACTGAGCCACCCAGACACCCCTGATGCAGATTTTTCAATTATTTGGAAAAACATATGCTTAAGTAATTTAGTAAAACTCTGAGATTTGAATATTACATGAAAATAAAATAAGGCTAATATTATGTCACATTTAAGAAGTTTCCATGTTAAATTAGCTTTCATGGGATTAGCTAGCAAAATATATGCTAAATTAGTATCATGGGATTAGTAGCAAAATATATGCTAAATCTTAATCAAAATAATAACGACAGTGCCTTCCCAATCTTTAAGTTGTGATGTGTGTTTTCTTGTGCAAGAGCAGAACTTCATTTCTTGTGTTCGTTAGTTTAAGACATTGACTTTAAAAACTGTTAGAGGTCTTTCCAGTTTTATGGGTTTTCTTGGATTTTGTGTGAATTTCAGAAAAGAGAGAAGAGGGGCGCCTGGGTGGCTCAGTCCATTAAGCATCTGGCTGTCAGTTTCAGCTCAGGTCATGATCTTGTGGTTTCATGAGTTCAAGCCCCACATCCATCTGTGCACTGATGGTGCGAGTCTGTTTCGAGTTCTGTCTCTTTCTCTCCCTCTCTCTCTGCCCCTCCCTTACTCACGCTGTCCCTGTCTCTCTCAAAATAAATAAATAAACTTGAAAAAAAAATTACAAAAATAAATAAATAAAAGAGAAGAGATTAACACCACTAATTTTATAGAGAGAGTTTTCCAATACCTTGGAGAAAAAGAACATTGGTTATTGATAGGAATTGATAAGAAAATTGATAATTTTTTCTAGATTTTAGTTTTGGGGTTGTGATACCTGACTGTTGCATATTTATGTAATGTAGACAATTTTTATTTAATGTTTTATAGTGTATTTAAAGTTACCTTCTGCGCATTTTGGCAGGCCACATATCTCCACTTTTTTGTCTGTGCTCCCAAGTCACTAAGTCATTATTTGGTTTTTAAATCATAGAACCATGAGTAAAGGAAAACTTTTAAATGTATCCTCATATCAGAATCCCCACACCACCCATCCCTAACTTGCAACAACATGCTACTTTCAAATATCAAGGATTTTTCTTTGGTTTCCAAGATGTTCAATGCTGTACCTGGTTTGCAGAAACTATATTAGAATCTCAAACAATAGTCAGACAGTATCGAAACCTAAACATCTTTCAGCTTCTAACATAAGTAGAGATGTAAAGTTTATAAATGTAGAAGGATTTCTATCCTTACATTAAAGCCATTTCATACTTTTGAGTATTTTATTTTTCTCTTGGGGCATTGCCTTATCCACTTTAACTAGGTAGAAGGAATAAGATATAACACATGGACATGGGAGACTTGCATGGATTTGAGAACTCAGCTTTTCAATTATTTCCAAAATAATTATATTTGCAGTCGAAAAGACGGAATATTATAAGAACAAAGCATTAAAAACTTCAGTGATAACATTTCACCTGCTGCATCAACAAGATGAAGGGAACCATTGTGGGGTATAGACACTGACAATGACCAAATAAATAAGTAACTGCCATTGAAATCCCAAAAGGAGAAAGTCAGCAGTCTTTCTTTGAAGTGTTTGTAATAATAAATGGGGTTTTGTTAACTTAAAAAAATGAGAATAAAGTAGGACCAAAAGTGCATTTAGGAAACTTTCATAGAGATTTGAGTTCCTAAAGATAGTAAAGATGAAAATCTAGGTTTATAGTTTTCCATTAAACAACCTGTTTCCATCCTCAGAAAGTCTTTTGTGACTACACATTATAATGCATTTTATTGTGTTAGACTTGAGTTTGAAAATAGTCTATCATTTATACGGGTGAATTGTTGAAGAATATCATGAATGATTCCCTGAGGGAGCAATTATAATTGTTTAAGGAAGATAAGTAAGGATAGAAAAGGTATCCATGCCACAGGTCACATTAAATTCAGCATTGCCCATATGGGTGTTGGAAGAAAACTGTGAGGAAATTGTAGATACAATTTCTGCTGGATTGGAAGAGTTATTGATTTAAGACCTTGGTTTTTTAATAGAAATGTTGAATTTGGGTTGAGATACCCAAAGGGCAGCCCATTTTCTTGGCAAGCCTTTCTCTGTTTCCTCAGTTGAAGCACAGAGCATTCCAAGTTCAAACACTCTTTCAGTTATCACTGAGTGGCAGCTCTTCCATTTTAACCTCTTTAAGCAAGCAACCCGCACTCATCTCTAAGACATGAATATAAAGTTCCACTTAATTCTTAAGACATTTGTCTTCCCATCAGGCAAGCAAGGCTTCTCTGAATTCCTGTCAGCAAACAAAGAAGTAGAGTAGCTCCCAGAATTGTTCTGATCATAACTTCCTCCCAAGCTAATCAGTACAGCAGTGCTAAGTGGCATATCATTATGAAATGTGCCACCGTGAGGGTTGCTTCATGTAGCCAGTTGTGCTGCTGGATTTGAGATGAAAGAAGAAAACAATTCTCGCAAATTATTCAGCTATCTTTTTCATATATGTAGTTATACTGTATAATTATTGTGCCTCTGTAACATCTATTCTTTTTCCCTTGGGACTTCAAATTTCCTTGAGGCAAGCAAACAAGAGAAAACAAAAATCTTTCCCCACTCTCATCTCATGTGATTTAGATGACACTGGGTGTGGTGGCAAAAATGAAATGCAGAAAGAGGCAAACAATATGATTTCAACTCTTCACCACTCTCACTGGTTCTGGGATAAGCCTGTGTCTCAAACTGGTTTAATTAATGTGAAAAATTAGGCATATATGGGCATAGGGTAAAAGATATACTCCTTTTTTGTTGTTGTTGTTGCTGTTCTGCCTGATTTGAAGGTGTAATAATGTAGCCATATTGTTATTGGAAACCATTACGTTAAGCTGTGAATTAAGCCTTCCTAGATTAGATAAATAGGAGAGAAAAGATGAAAAATAAAAGCCCCAGAGATCTGTTGACATTAAGAATATGAATTCAAATTCCACCTGCAGTTAATTCTACTTCTGTGTTCCTCAGTATGTGAACAAATAAGTCCTCTTTTTAATGCTAGTTTTTGTTGACTTTTCTTATTCCTTTCTGTGGAACCCACCCTATACAATACTATAACTTATCCTATATATGAGGCATGAGACAGAAGATAAAAATAGGAGCCTCAAGTCAGGAAATGTTTAGCTAGTAGTATAAAGTTCGTGAACATATGCACAGAAAGATCATTTTGAGGCCAGACTCCATGACGAATCTGCCCTTTCCACTAAAAACCATTGTGGCTTTTAACACCCACCACCCAAATTTTATCACAGGATATAACAGACAGCACTTTTAAGAGAGTCTCTTACAGGCATAAAATGCAATTGTAATCATCATTTCGTAGAGTAAAGTGCAACTTGGCAAAACAAAAATCTAGCATCTTGTGAAGCTGGGCTGCAGTCATAGATATAAGCAAACAATTAATGATGACTCAGGACATAAAGTTTGAACTTTGAGAAATTGCAAACAGAGACGCGGAGAGCTCTTTACTCTTCGTGGTTAAGGGTCTGAAACAGCAAGCTCTTCTAAATGTGCGTGAAAGAAACCTCAGCAAAATTAGAAGGATCAAGTGTCTTCCATTTCCTCACAGATAAAAAAGAAACATTTAGTACTCTGAGTAATATAAAAATAGTGTCCTTATATGTATTTTTCTATTCAGCAAATGTTGTGTGACACCCAAACCTTTGAGAATGTTCTTCAATCTTGTGTAACTAAACTCTTAATCATGGATTGTCTTAACTAATTAAATTTTGTGGTAGTAACCTTTAATTTGGCATCTCTGATTTCTTAAAGGCATATATCGTTGTGATTCTTTGATTGATCAAATGGGTTTGGCATGTCTGATCTACACATGGAAGAATCAGACAAAAACACTGTCAAATTTCTTATTTCAAAGAAGAATCTGCAAGTCTTGTTTCACAAACTATGTGACTTCTCATAGTAGTGATTAGGAGCTTTTAGATTTCGAAAGAGATTTGTATTCTCTCTCTGCTTTTCTATAAAACTTTGGACAAATGAATTAACCTTTTTGAGTCTTCATTTTCTCATCTATAAAATTCAGTTGGTTTTATGACTCATTTCAAAGAGCCAACTTTTCATTATATTGAGTTTGTCTATTTTCTTTGGTTTCTGTATCATTGATTTTTGCTTTATTCTTTATGATTCCTTCTGGCTTTGAATCTCATTTGCTCTTCTTTTTATTAATGTGTGTATTTTTAAGATAGAATTTTAGGTAGTTCATTTTGTTTAAAATGAGTTTAATGTTATAAATTCCACTGTGAACATTATTTTAGCTCTGGATTACACAAACATTTGATATGTTCTATTTCATTTTCAGTTAGTTCAATTTTTTTTTTAGTATCTTTTCAAACTTGCTCTTTAACCCATGGGGTATTTAGAAGTGTATGATTCATTTCCAAATATTTGGAAAATTTCCAAATAATCATTATTTTTTTTAAGTTTATTTATTTATTTTGAGGGAAAGAGAGAGAGGGAAAGCACCGTGAGGGGCAGAGAGGGAGGGAGAGAGAGAATCCCAAACAGGCTCTGCACTGTCAACGCAGAGCCCAACGTGGGGCTCAAACCCACAAACTGTGAGATCATGACCTGAGCTTAAATCAAGAGTCAGATGCTTAACTGACTGAGCCACCAGGAGCCTCCAAATAACCCTGTCATTAATTTTAAAATTAATTCTGTTATGATCAGAAAATCACTTTTTATTACTTCTGTTATTTTTGTTTGTGTGGTTTATGCTAAGTTAAGAATATGCTCTGCCTTGGTCAATGTTCCATATTCATTTGAAAAGAATGAGTAGTCTGTTGACATTATGTAAAAGTTCTGTAAATGTCAATTTCATTCAATGGTGTTGTTCAGTTCTTTTAAATCCTTACTGATTGTCTGGCTGCTACTTCTATCAATTACAGATAGAAGAGGAATGTTATAGTCTCCAGCTATAATTGTTTATATAATTGGTTATGTAATTCTGTTTCTCCTTTCAGTTTCATCAGTTTTTGCTTCATATAGTTAATAGCTCTGTCATTAGGTGCATGCACATACAAAATTGTTAGAGGTCTTCTTGGAGAATGGACACCTTTATCATTGTGTAATGTCCCTTTTTATTTCCTGGAACGTTTCTTGTTCTGAATCTATTCTATCAGATATTAGTATAACTAATTAGCTTTCTTTTGATTGGTGTATAGATAGCATAATATTTTCCTTTTAACATCCCCACGCCCAGGTGTTTAAAAGTGAGTTTCTTTTAGAGAGCATATAATTGGTTCTTTCTTTTCTTATGCAATCTTTCAAAATTTGCTATTATTTGGTGTCTTTTAATATACCTAATGTGATTATTAATATAATTAGATTAAAATCTATTATGATCTTGTTTTCTATTTCTTTCATTTTTTTTCAGGTTGTCTTTTTTCCCACCATTTATGCCTTCTCTAGGTTCATTGAACATTTTATATAGTTATGTTTTATCTACACTATTGATTTACTACGTGTGTTTTAATTTTTTACTGGTTGCCCTGTTTTGAAATATATATTTTTCTTTTTTTATGTTTATTAATTTATTTTGGGAGAGAAAGAAAGAGAGAACATACAAGTAGGGGATAGGCAGAGAAAGAAAGAGAGAGAGAATCCCAAGCAGTCCTTGTGCTGACAGTGCAGAGCCTGATGTCAGACTTGATCTCATGAACTGTGAGATCATGACTTGAGACAAAATCAAGAGTTGGATGCTTAACCTACTGAGCCATCCAGGAGCCCCTGATATATATTTTATTATTTAATCAGAGTCTACCTTAATTCTTTGTACCATCAGAATAAAAAACAAGTGTCATTATGAGAAGTATATACATTTTCAATGTAAAGAAACCTGAACTTCCCCTGTAAAAGATAACTAGTAAGCCATGGATACAACTAAGCCAAAAAATTTTTTTACATATTTAATTATTGATATTTTATTGTCAGTTTTTCTAAGCCAATTTTTCTATTTTTTTTTAATTAAAAAAATTATTTATTTTGAGAGAGACAGAGAGGGTGAGCGAGGGAGGGCAGAGACAGAAGGAGAGAGAGAATCCCAAGTAGGCTCCACACTGTCAGCACAAAGCCCCATGTGGGGCTCAAACTCACCGGTCTTGAGATCATGACCTGAGCCTAAACCAAGACTCAGCACTTAAAGGACTGAGCCACCCAGGCACCCCTAAACCATTTTTTTTTGGTCAGTTTACCTGGGAAATAGACAATGAAATAAAGATGTATTGGAAGTGGTTTTAGGGATAGTATCTAAAAGGAGGGACATAAAAATGTAACTAAGCAGAAAAAGAAATTAAACCATGACTTAGTTGCAACAGAGACTTCAGCTGACATCAAGGAGAGCTGTAACGCTGCTATGGCCCCTCAGAAATGTCGCAAACTGAGGCAAAAAACTGGTCTTCATCTTGCTGGCCTACACTGCAAATTTTGGAATTTTGGACTTGCTAGCCTCCATAATTCTGTGAGTCAATTCCTTAAAATAAATTGTTTCATATATATGTGTGTGTGTGTGTGTGTGTGTGTGTGTGTGTCACACACACGTCTCATTGGTTCTATTTCCTGGAGAGCACTGATTAATACAGTATTATAATGTGACAGAAAGGTCTTCACTCTTTGTGCCTAGTTATTCACCTACCTTACCCTAAGCTTCCCTGTCCTTGATTTTCCAATCTTTCCACTTCCAGGACCCTAATAAACAAGCTGAGTCATTCTTTACTGAATGAGTTCATATATATTCTCTTCTAAGGATATTTTTCTTATTGCACAATGTGAATGATGAGGCACAATCCTCAAAGCTCTACACATTCAGAGAATTTCTTCTTATCACTAAGAGCTACCTCTTCAGAACTAAAGAGGTCTGCTAGGCCATGGTGCTTTCTTTATGGTGGGAAGTGTGATACACCGTAATGTTTTTATGTTTGAGGGGACATACCAGAGTATCCCAGACCACTTGAAGCCTAAAAACTTCATTGATGTGGTGCTGAAACACTGGAGTATTTATTTCTCCTACTCTGGAGTTCATGGGACTTACTAAAGGCTTCCTTTATACTATAAAATTACTCCACTTTCATTTTTTACCCAACAGCCTACACACTGTGATAGTTTCCTTGGCCTTTTACCTTCAACATTAGCTGTCCATGATGGACTCCCATGATGGACTGAGGACAGGTTATGAGTGCAACACTGGCAGATAGACTGGAAGTCTGAGCCACTTACATGATTTACTTATGATCCTAAACCTGCCCCTGCCTAATTCCAAATATACTCAGTCGTGAAATAGGATCTATGATACCACATGATTTGGTAGGTCTCAATGAAACCAGCTCATAAAGGCTGGTATGGCTGCATGTTTGTTTGATGTCCTACGGTGAGTATTTTTCTTATGGCTGAGCAGCATGAGCTTCCATTTTGTGAATAGTGTATAATTCTCTGTTGTATGTGTATGCTTTTATATCACGAATATTTCTAATTCTTCAGTATCTACTAGTCTTGAGGGTCTAGGCAATAAGACCACTTGCATTGCAGTCTGAATTTGCTGCAGGGTCATTCCTTATGTTGACCTACTAAAAGATGGAAGTTTTTCATATTATTCAGTGAATGGATAAGAATAGTATTCTGAAGTATGGAATATTTTGCCTCCAAACCAAAGATGTCTACTAGGAATTGTGTTTATTTCTTTATAATAGGAGATTTTAAAAGTCATAATTTGTTTTTGTTTAAAGAAATGTACCAGAACACAACAGTCACCTGGATCTCTAAAATATTCATTGTTCCAAGCCTTGAAACATCATAGGATTTATTTCTCACACTCCAGTGTATGTGTCCTACCAAGGTTTATCTTATATTAGCTATGTGTTATTTATCACATATTATCACTATTGTTTGCCAATTTTATAAGCGAATAAAACAGGTAAGATGGAGCAGAGAGGCGAGTTGAACTGAGATGTGGTTGCAACACAGGTCTCAGTTTATCCCATAGAGAAATCTAAAATTGGGATAATTCTTCAAATATATCAAGACTTGAGGTAAAGAGGATGGGGCTTTCTACAAATTGATCAGTCATTAGAAGTTAGCTGTTCCCAGGACATGAGTATAACATTATGAAGTGTCTAGAGATGAGCTGTTTTGACCCTTCAGCAATCAAAACTCCGGGAAGCTTGAGGAACGTGTTGTGGGGGAAGGCACATCATAGCATCTAATGAGCGTTAACTTATTAACTATATTATTTGAAACAGCAAGCCTATATACCAATATAAAGAATTTCAGGGCACATTTGTGTAGCAGAAAGAATATATATTTCCCTAAATTGATATTTTTCAAGGTTGGTAATATTTTGCATATTCCATTTATTTGTTTGTTCATTTTATTGCTCATTATTTTATGTAAGGAGTCATCTGATTCATAGAAGAAATTATATTATTATATAATTATATTATATTATATTATATTATATTATATTATATTATATTATTAATATTATATATTAATCACGTGCATTGATGGCCATTGTTTTTATAATACTAGTACCACTGTCCAGCATAAAAACAGAGCTAAGATCCTCAAAAGGAAGCAAGTCTTTTAATTCAGTTCATGGTAAAAACAAATTATTACTGAATTTACAAATAGTACTAAACTACAAGCTTCATTTGCTAAAACTTTAAGAAGCTCCTTCAGTCATTGAGAATATATATCTCACTGAGATATTTGTGGAGACAGCTTCCTTTCAAGGAATACTGTTTGAAACAGTAATTTTTCAGACTAACCTAATTTGAACAATGTAGTCAACTGAAATATATGCAATGAACAAGCTGTATGAATTAAATTTAATTACAGACAATGGAATCTTGCTAATAAATCATTTAAAGCATCAGGTTCAGAGAAGAGAGTATGAGATATTATTTAGTGAACATCAACCATGTGACATATTGTAACTACAAAATTACACACACACACACAAAATCTCAAGACAATAGAAGATGTAATTTCATTTTTAAAATCTAATTTTAAAACTTTTAAATTAATGAATGTTTAAGTATATCCTTGTTCTAACATGTAGCAATTGTGAAAATATTTTCCTAGAAACCCTGTATTTCCATTCTTTAACTACTGACGGCAATCTTAAACTACATTATGTATATATGAAATCATGTAACATTAATTAAAGCCATAGATGAGGTTTGGCCATAAGTTGGTTCCATGAAAGTCCACTGAGCCATTTCTCTCTAAATTTAGCAGAGTAGTTTTAGGGTGGACAAGAACTGCTAGGAATAACACAAGTATATTTTCATTTTCAATGTCTGTGAGAATGTCAAGATTCTGAATGTCAATGTTTTTCTTTAAGCCAGTGATTCCCAATAGAGTCTTGAAAATCATTTAATGATTAGGATTTCATCAAGAGAATTAAAGGGAAGATACATAAAATGATATAATTAAAATGGATTCTTTCATTTAAAAAATTCTGAGGTTCTATCTTACATGTTTTAATATTAAATAGTGTTTTATTTATGAAAAGAAGATGATAGAGGCTAAATTAAAGAAAACAAAAACAATGATATGGCATCCCCTAAATATTTTTGTTGCTATTGTGTTGTTGGTGATAACTATGTGCTTCTTACCCCAACTGCACCATGAAGCCATATTTTGGAGAACATTTAGGTAGGGTTTATGTGTCAGCAGGCAGAAAACAACTGAACAGGAGCAATTTTTGAATTAGTGAGGTGAGTAGAAGAGAGAAAATTAAATGAGATTTCACAGTAAGCATATTGACAATATTATTTCTGTGTTATAAGGAACTTTTTTTTTACCTAAGAATCTAATCAAAATGACTCTTTTTGGGGGAAGCTAAATTTTTAAAAGATATCTCTTATACTCACAGAATTTCAAATAATGCCAATATGATAAAGATACCATTACCAACCAAAAAATTATATTAGCAAAACTTTCTGGAAAAATCAATTTATAAAGTTTCAATTACTAAAACCAGAGATGAAATATACTAAGTTCTATCTCATCTAATTATGAGCCTTGATTTAAGAGCAGATGTAATATATTGATGCAAGTAGCAAGGCCAAGTAGCAAGTAAGAAGTAAAATGAACCAGGGAATGCTCGGGTGACCACTAAGCCTTGAAAGAAACATTTCATCAGGCTCATAACTCTTCCCTTATATATACTTGAAATATGCACCATCTCCTAACTTTGGATAATCATGGAAATCAATATCACAATCCACTGAAGATCCACCTGAGTTTCCTACATATAAATATGATGAATTAAAAAATGTATAGTTAGGCTCATTAGGAGTTCAGTTCAAGCATTCAGAATGAAGTTTTTAAAGCTTCATAATGTCATGACTCAAAAAAGGAAAAAAAAATTCTTCTTGGTATTTCTATGTATAGAAACCTGACTGGGTCACACAAAGTTCAAGTAATAAAAAAACATGTAAGTACAATGCCTCAACAAGCTAGAGAAATCGACCTACTGTTTCTACCACCATGTTTAAGTTTCAGGAAAGGCCATTCCTGCCAAAAAAGCCAAACTCTCCCCACTTCATTGCACTACCTAGTTCACTTTCATTTTTCACTCTTTTGCCACCTCAGAACACGAACTAGATAGTTAGTGTTCCCTTGGGTGTCTGGTGCTTCTCTTGAAGGTGAAAACTCTAGCCTGCTCCGTGCCCCTACCCAGCCTTTTACAGTCCCAACAGCTAAATATTCCATACAAAGTCCTGTTGGAATCCCCTCTGGGATGCTTCATTTGCTGCTGTGGTTCTCCCTGGGCTTGGCAATTGTAAAATACTGTTAATGTGTATTTTTAGGCATAAAAACACAACTTATTCCATGGGATACTGTACTACTTTAGACACAATGTAGACTTTCTCCTGCAATAAATATGACAGTTGACCAAAATTTACTTTATTTATAAATTCTTGTTCTATTTCTTCCGAAGTTTGGCCAAAATCGATGTTAAATAGATACTTAGTTTTCCACAGTGTGGAACCATTGATGGGAAGCTTATGATTGGAACTTTCTAGATGTAAATTGACCTTGAAAGCATGCTTTTAGAATTGAAGTATAAACTCTTATACTAAACTTTTCAAATTCTAGTTACAGTATTTTTTTCCACTCCTGGTACAATCAGCCTTAGCTGATATCTCAAACTTCCAGAATTCATGTAGATTACCTGAAATCAAAGATCCAATAACATTTCCATACCTTCTTTTCTGAGCTAAAAAGTTGTTAAATACCTATGACTCCCTAAAAAATTACTTATAGGTCATAAGGTTACTGGCTAGTCATATTATAAAATGCAGTGCTTATTGTTTAGGGTTCTCCAGAGTAAGTAAACCTGTATTTGTACAGCCTATTGGTTCTGATTTCTCTTTCTCTTTCTGTCTGTTTCTCTCTATAGATGAGAGATAATAATAATAATTAATAATAATAATAATTAATAATAATAATAAATAATTGGTTCACACTTTATTTGAGGCTGACACGTCCCAAGATCTGCAGAGTTAACTGGCCAACCAAAAAGCCAGTGGTGTAGTTCCAGTCAGATGTCTGGCAGGTTTAAGATTCAGGAAGAGCTAAAATTTCAGTTTCAGTGGAAAGGCAGGAAAAAGCCACTGTCACAGCTTAAAGGAAGTCATGAAAGAAGATTTCTTTCTTATTTGGGTAGGGTCTTATTTTGTTCTGTTCAGGGCTTCAAATAATTGGATAGGTTCCACCCACAGTAGGGAGAAAGATCTTTTTAACTCTGTCTACCAATTTAAAAGTTAATCTCATCTGAAAACAATCTCAAAGAAACACCTAGATAATGATAATGTTTGACCAAATAGCTAGGTACTCTGTGACCCTGTCAAGGTGTTACACGTCTGGATGTGTATATGTGTGTATGTGTATATGTACACATAATGATGATTATCTAACACTACAGGAAGAAATGTGCATAGCAATCTCAAAGTAATTTTCATTGCATTAAATAATTGGCCATTTCTTTTCTATTTGAAGTTCTGTTGTATTTTTAAAATATGAAACAAATTTAAAAAGAATATTTATATGTCAGAATGGTTCTTTTTACATACAGAAAAGCACCTATGTTTCAGGTTAAATAAAATTGATTGATAGCTGAAAATATAAAAATAGGTGAATTTATACTAAAATATTTGAGCTTTTTTCACCGTTTAAAAAGTATTATTGTTTTTGCTAAGTGCAATGTGGCATTTAAAAGTAGGTAGCAAAAAATAAAACATAAAAATTGGTAAATTCATTTGATGCTGTTATTTGATTCATGGAGTTTTATGCATTTCTAAATCATTTTCAGAACCAAATCTTCTGCCCAACATTACTGCACAATTTTTCAAAAGACAAACCATTTAATGAAAAGTCTGTAATTCTATTAATGCAAACACACGACAAATGCCATGGATTTAAATGTAAATCAAAAGTACATATTAACACATTAAGATGCTACAGATTATTGCTATTATTTCATTTCTTAATACTTAATATTGGATTTTTTGATATCATATAAAACTTGGTTCATTTTAAAGCTGTGATCATATGGGGCGCCTGGGTGGCTCAGTCGGTTGAGCGTCCGACTTCGGCTCAGGTCACGATCTCGCGGTATTTGAGTTCGAGCCCCGCATCGGGCTCTGTGCTGACTGCTCAGAGCCTGGAGCCCGTTTCAGATTCTGTGTCTCCCTCTCTCTCTGACCCTCCCCCGTTCATGCTCTGTCTCTCTCTATCTCAAAAATAAATAAATGTTAAAAAAAAAAAATTTTAAAAAGCTGTGATCATAAATACAGTACAGAAAGACAAAGTACTTTCAGAATACATACTTTAGGTGTGTTGAAGACTCTTTCCTTGCCCCCTTTTGATTCACTTTGCATCCTTCTCTATCCTGCAAGGACCAAAACCTGAAAAAAACAAAAAACATTTGTAAATGTCTTTTTTCAGGATTTGGGGCAGAAGCAAAGCTACTTTTGAACCTTTGTTACAAAAGAATGCATAGACTTGGAGCAAAAGTCACAGTGCTGCGTTCTATAGAGTAGCCCCACCACGCACCCCTGAGGCTTGGAGGCTTCAGGAGGTTTTGAGAGAATTCTGGCGGCATAGAAATAGGGACATGCTCATAAAGTGCACTAAAAGCAGTTTCAGACTTCCCTATTTTTTTCTTTTGTAAATAAATATTTTATTTAGAAAAAATTTAGATATCCAGAGAATAAAACAAAACCTCATATAGATTATGTAAGTAGCAAAGGTGATGCAGAGGGTTCCTAATGACCCACAACTATTTTCTCCTACTGTTAATATATTATATTAATATAAAAAATTTGTTACAACTAATAAACAAATATTCACCTATTATTATTAAGTAAAGTTCATATTTTATTCAGATTTCCTTACTTTGTGCTGGTATCCTTTTTTCTTTTAGTTTATTTATTTATTTACTTAGAGAATGAGAAAAAAAAAGCAGGGGGAGGGAAGGGGAAGAGAGAGAGGAAGAAACAGAACCCCAACCAGTCTCCATGCTGTCAGTGCAGAGCCCGATACAGGGCTCAATCCTACAAAACATGAGATCAGGACCTGAGCTGAGATCAAGACTTGGATGCTTTACCTATCAACCACACAGGTGTCCTTGTACTAATATCCTTTTTCTGTTTGAAGATCCTATGCACGATCCCACATTACTTTTAGCTGTCACATCTCCTTAGGCTCTTCTTGATTGCCACAGTTTCTCAGACTTCCCTTGTTTTCGATGGCCTTGAGTTTTGAGGAATACTAGTCAAGTACTTGGCAGAATGTCTCTTTACTGAAGTTTATCTGATGTTTTTCTCATGATTAAACTTCACGTAGCTTTTTGTCAGTTGGAGCACAGTAGGAATAGAACGTTTGCAAATATCAAAAAATTTAAGGAACATGAAGCCTAATTTATGTAAAATAGTCAGTGAATTTTCAGTTGAAATTTCAAACTATAAATGGGCTAAAGTTTGAGTAAAGAGATTGAATAAGCAATCAAATCCTCTTACCACAGGAAAGCCCAGAATCAGAAAGTCTATCAATCACTAAAAAATAATGAAGGCCAAACCTTTTCAAACTCTTCTGAAAAAATAAATACTTCCAAACTCGTTTTACAAGGCCAGCATTACCCTGATATCAAAACCAGATGAGGATACTACAAAGAAGGAATATTATAGGTCAATATCCATCATAAGCATCATTGCAAAAATTCTTAAAAAAATAATAGCAAACTGAATTCAATATTACATTAAAAGGATCACACATCATGATCAAGTAGAATTTATTCCAGGGATTCAAAGTTGTTTCAACATCCACAAATCAATCTATGTGATACACTACATCAACAAAATGAAAGATAAGAATTATATAATTATATCAATAGATACAGAAAAAGCATTTGGCAAAACAGACATCCTTTAATGATAAAAATTCACAATTAACTGGATAAAGAGGGAACATATCTCAAGATAATAAAGGCCATATACAATATGCCCATAGTTAACATTATATTCAAAGGCAGAAAAATTTTTCTCTAAGATCAGGAACAAGACAAGGATATTCACCTTTGCTGCTTTTGTTCAACGTAGTATTGGAAGTCCTAGCCAGAGTGATCAGGATAAAAAAATAAATAAATAATAAAAAGAAAAGAAAAGAGAAGAAAAGAAAATAAATAGAAGTCCTCCAAATTGGAAAGGGAGAAGTAAAATTTCTCTCTTAGTAAATGATATGTGTTGTATAGAAAAATTTCTGAAGACTCCACCAAAAAAAAAAAAATGCTAGAACAAACAAATTCATTAAAGTTGTAAGATACAAAAATCAATATACAAAATCAGTTGTACTTTTGTACACTAACAAGGAACTCTGAGAAGTAGATATTAAGAAAGCAACTTCAAATAAAATTTCATCAAAAACAAAATATTTAGATTGCTGAGTAGTATTCCACTAAATATATATACCACATCTTCTTTATCCTTTCATCAGTTGATGGACATTTGGGCTCTTTCCATAATTTGGCTATTGTTGATAGTGCTTCTATAAACATAGAATGAAATCTTGCTATTTGCAACAACATGCGTAGAGCTGGAGGGTATTATGCTAAGTGATAAAAGTCAGTCAGAGAAAGAAAGACATGTTTTCACTCATATGTGGAAGTTGAGAAACTTAACAGAAGATCATGGGGGGGAATGAAAAGAAAAAAATAGTAACAAACAGAGAGGGAGGCAAACCATAAGAGACTCTTAAATACAGAGAATAAACTGAGGGTTAATGGGGGAGGGTGGTGGGGAAAATAGATGATGGGCATTGAGGAGGGCACTTACTGGGATCAGCACTGGGTGTTGTATGTAAGTGATGAATCACAGGAATCTCCTCCTGAAGCCAAGAGCACACTCTATATACTGCATGTTAGCTAACATGACAATAAATTACATTAAAAAATAAACAAACAAACATTAAAAAAAAACAAATTAAAGAAGTAAAATATTTAGAAATAGCCTAAGAACTGAAAGATCTATATACAGAATTCTATAATACATTTATAAAATCAATTGGAGAAGACACAAATAAAGACACATGGAAAGATATTCCATGATCATGGATTGATAGAATTAACACTGTTAAAATATCCATATTAATCGAAGCAATTTACAGATTCAATGCAATCTCTAACAAACTCCAAATGAATTTTTCACAGAAATAGAAAAACAATCCTGAAATTTGTCTGGAACCACAAAAGACCCCAAATAACCAAAACAATCTTGAGAGAAACAAAGCTAGAGTCATCACATGTCCTGATTTCAAATTATAATACAAAGCCATAGTAAGCAAACACTATGATGTTTGGCATAAAAACAGATATATACTTCAATGAAACAAAATCAAGAGCCCAGAAATAATCCCATCTATATATGGTCAATTAATTTGTTATAAAAGAATGAAGAATAAACAATAGGGAAGGTATAATCTCTTCAATAAACAGTATTGACAGAACCAAACAGCCCCATGAAAAAGAATGAAACTGGACCCCTATCTTACCCAATAACCAAAATCAACTCAAAATAGATTAAACACTGAAATTTAAGACCTGAAACTGTAAAACACCTAGAAGAAAACAGAGGTGGAAAGATCTTTCACATCATTCTTAATGATTTTTTTGGATGTGACACTGCAAACAATCGCAGTAAAATCAAAAACAAAGTGATGCAACATCAAACTAAAAACTTCTGAACAACAAGGGGAACCATGAACAAAATGAAAAGGCAATCTAACACATAGAAGAAAATATTTGCAAATCAAATATCAGATAAGGGGTTAATATCAAAAACATATAAAGAACTCATACAACTCAACAGCAAACAAAAACAAAAAATACAATCTGATTTAAAATTGGGCTGAAGAATTGAATAGACATATTTGCAAAGATGACATACAAATGGCAATCAGGTACTTAAAAAGTAATCACTAATTATCAACACAAATCAAAACCTTAATGAGATAACACCCATTACAATAGTTATCATGAAAAAAAAAAAAGGTAAAAGTGTTGGCATAGGTATAGAGAGAAGGGAACCCTCATGCACCATTGGTGGGAATGTAAATTGGTACAACTTCTATGGAAAGCAATACAGATCTTCCTCAGAAAAATTAAAAGAACACCATATCATCCAGTATCCTACTTTAAGTATATATACTTGAATTATATATATATATATATATATATATATATATATATATATATTTACATACATAAAATATATGATGGAATATTACCCATAAAAAGAATGAAATCTTGTCATTTGCAACGACATGGATAGAGCTGGAAAGTATTATGCTAAGTGAAGTAAGTAACTCAGAAAAAGACAAATACCATGTGATTTCACTCATATGTGGAATTTAAGAAACAAAACAACAAAGAGAAAACAAAAAGAGAGAGAGATGCAAACCAAGAAACAGACTTTTAACTATAGAGAACACATTGGTGGTTACTAGAGGGGGAGGGGGAGGGATGGGTAAAATAGGTGATGGGGATTAAGGAGGGCCTTTGTTGTGATGAGCACCAGGTGTTGTATGGCAGTTTTAAATCACTATAAGTTTCACCTGAAATTTATACTGTAGGTTAACTGGACTTTAAACAAAACTTAAGAAAAAATAAAATAGAATAATGATATGTCTGTTCTCCCATGTTCACTGAAGCATTGATGACAATAGTCAAGATATGGATACAAACCCTCTGTCAATGGATAAATGAATGTATGAAGAAAATGTGTGTCATATGATATGTAGAATTATCCAAGCTTGAGAACATGGAAACTCTGCCATTTGCAACAATATAAATGGATCTTGAGGGCATTATGCCAAGTGAAATAACCCAAAGAGAGAAAGATCAATACTGCATACTTCATGGTATCACCTATATGTACAATCTGAAAGAAGAAGAAGAAGATGGGGGAGGAGGAGGAAGAAGCAGAAGAGGAGGAAGAGGAGAAGGAGAAGAAGAAAGAAAGAAAGAAAGAAAGAAAGAAAGAAAGAAAGAAAGAAAGAAAGAAAGAAAGAAGAAAGAAAAGATTAGAAAAAGAAGAAAAAGGAGGAGGAGGAGGAGGAAGAAGAAGGAGGTCATCATCATCAAACTCACAGAAACAGAGAGTAAAGAGTAGAAAGCTGATTGCCAGTATCTGGGGCTGCAGGAGACAGGGACAGGTTGGTAAAGAGGACAAACTCTCAGTTATAAGATAAATAAGGTCTGAAGGGTGCCTGAGTGGCTCAGTTGGTTAGGCATCCTACTCTTGATTTCAGCTTAGGTCAAGGTTGTAAGATCAAGACCTGCTTCAGACTCCATGCTTGATGTCCAACCTACTTGGGATTCCCTCTCTCCATTTTCATCTGCCCCTCCTTTGCTAGCACTCTTGTTTTCTCTCTCTCTTAAAAAAAAAGATAAATAAGGTCTGAGAATCTAATGTAAAATATTATGACTATAGTTGATAAAATTGTATTATATAATTGGAATTAACTAAGAGAGTAGACCTTAAATGTTCTCACAAAAAAGTATATATATATACCTTTATGTATACACATTTATATATATGGTGATAGATATGTTAAAAATGAGGTATATCTGTTTCCTTATAGATTTCTAACAATGTAATAGCTTGTGAAAACATATACATAATTTTGTATGTAAAATGATACATTACCACTTTGTTTCATTCATGTATCTGTGCGATAACATTATTCAGTCCCCTATTTTCCACATTTTTGTTTTCCTAACACATATAAATAAGTTATGTTATTCTATATTGATTTTAAAATAAAATAACAGTTACCAGAATTTTAGTAAAAACAAAGAAGAAAACTGTAGAGACATGGAACATTTAAACATGGGACATTTAAAATAATTTCTTTTTTTTTAATTTTTTTAACGTTTATTTATTTTTGAGACAGAGAGAGACAGAGCATGAACGGGGGGAGGGTCAGAAAGAGAGGGAGACACAATCTGAAACAGGCTCCAGGCTCTGAGTGGTCAGCACAGAGCCTGACGCAGGGCATGAACTCACGGACCGTGAGATCATGACCTGAGCCGAAGTCGGATGCTTAACCGACTGAGCCACCCAGGTGCCCCTAAAATTTCTTAACTGCATCATCTGTGAAGCACCAATTAAGAAATACATACTTTGCTGCTTCTGCTGCTGCTGCTCTGATGTTTTTATTTAGTAAAGGTTCTGGGAGATAAATTTCTAAGTCTTTCTATAATTGAAGATGTCTTTATTTAACCCACATAGTGGATATGATTTACCTGGGAATACAATTCTGGTTTCAAAATAATTTTCCTCTCAAATTTTTAAAGCTTTGTTTAATTTTTTCTTTACTATTATTTATGTCATTACATTAAAAATAATTACTATTATTATTAATCTTAAGGTATCTGGAAATACTCACTTTCCATTAATTTAAAGATACTCTAGATTTTTCCCTCAGAAGGTATTTATCTTTCCATTTTGACAATTTTTATTTTGTAAATACTTTTTTATTTTCTTTTTAAGCTTATTTTTTTTTTTTATTTTTGAGAGAGAGAGAAAGAGAGTGAGCACGAGTGGGGGAGAGGCAAAGAGTGAGGGAAAGAGAAAATCTCAAGCAGGCTCCAAAGTGTCAGCACAGAGCCCAACTTGGGGTTTGATCTCACAAACCATGAGACCTGAACCTGAGTTGAAATCAAGAGTCAGACGCTTAACCAACTGAGCCAACTGGCACCCCTAAATACTTTTGTTTTTTTTAATGAAAAATGTTGAATATTAATTAAAAAATTAGAAATCTTATCAGATATTAATGAAATTTGGTTTTATTTTCCCCCCCAAAAGACACAACACTGTGTATCTGGAATTAAAGGAAGTTAAAATCAGATGGATGTACATCACTAAAAAGAAGAGACTTATTTTGACTTTAAAGAATTACTTCAATTAAAGGTGTTGAAGTGGACATTCCTATTTTACACAGCAAAACAATATGTGACATGGAATCAGTAATGGTAATAATGTCAGGGGATAATGAAGTCAAAGATTGGTGTGTAATTTAATACATAACATTGTGTCTGAATAAAATAATGTAGTGTGAATATTTATAAATGAAATTATTTACCTATAGAACTTGGCTTTTGAAATTGTACAACATATGGAAGGAAACTTGAACGTGATAATTAAATCATAATTTTCTGTTAGGATTATGTGTGGCTAGAAAGAGAAATTCCTGGTTATGGAGAAACGTATGAACAATGCTAAGTAATGTGAAATAAAATACTGTTTTAGGGGAGAAGCCAAGATGGTAGAACAACATGGAAGTTTTTTGTGTGTCTCGCGTCCATGAAATACAGCCAGACCAACACTAAACCATCCTACACACCTAGAAAACTGATTGGAAAATTAACACAACATTCTACACAACCTGAACCACAGAATTCAGCAGGTACGTGGCATGGAAAGGTGAACTGCAGGAGCAAGAAGCCACGGGAAGGGAGTGCTTTTGCAGGCAGAAAGAGGATGGAGACGGGGGCGGGAATAATATGGGAAAAGCACCCCTCCCCAAAAGTAGCTGGAGAGAAAGTGGAAAATTGGAAACAGCTGCAGGGACTAAACTAAAAAGGGAGAAAGGAGAAAGGAGAGCG
Organism: Neofelis nebulosa; assembly: GCF_028018385.1. NCBI lineage: Eukaryota > Metazoa > Chordata > Mammalia > Carnivora > Felidae > Neofelis > Neofelis nebulosa. The sequence continues at coordinate 90,341,456 of NC_080784.1, read as the reverse complement.
TTTAAATTCCATTAAGACAGTAAACAAGGGGAGTGCAAAGGCTGCAACTCCACAGCTCCATACCTGGTGGTGCTCTGGTGGGAAGGGCGAATCCCCAGAACAGAGTGGGGTCCGGGAGGTTCTCGGGCCACACGGAGAAAAGCGGTTCCACTGCTGGAAAGACATTTGGTAGAGACTGTTGAACCCACCTGGTCCCAGCAGACCCCAGAGAATAGCTATATTCGCTGGTGCTGGAACAGGGTCATTAAAGGTGAAGCCTGGTGCCAGATGTGTGTTGTGATTTTCCATAATCCCTGGAAAGCTGCTGCTACATTATCTCACGACCTTTTTCTGGGGTGGGCTGGCACCTGGCCGCAGTCTCGGGGCACCAGAAGCAGCAGGGTCCAGCAAGCGTTCCAGGGTGCAGCCGATTTTCACCCATTGCTCAGTGAGATCCTCCCACAGAAGGGTGGAATGGGTCAAAGCTGCAGTACTTCAGAAGAAAGGAGCTGGGGAAAACAGCGGAATCTGAGACAGGACTCAGGAGAGAGGTTCTTCCTGGGGCCTGGACTCAGACAGTGAAAAAGTGGGGAGTGGTTGAAAGCTGAAGACGGAGGACGGGTGTGTGATTGCTGATCAGGAGAACAGAGTTCTCATGCTGCGGACTGGGTAGCTGGGTGGTGCCATTTTCACTGCTCCTGCACATGCGCATATGCAACTATGAACACGGCAACACTCCTGCCCAGTAGACTGGCAGCGGCATCTAGTGGAGAACGGAGCCATTGCACTGATCCCTGCCCAGCTGGGCAAACCTCGCTCTTCAAGAACACAAGTCTCACCCCTTGCTTAGTTTGTGGACTATAGAGCGCTTCATAGTCTGGCTTCTATGGGAAAACAAATTAATTCCAGTATATTTCAATCTGTTAGCAGATCCATCTTCTCATTTTTTTTTCGTTTTCACTTCTTTTTCTTGAATACAGAAAGAGAAAAAAATCATTTTTATTTTCAGTTTTTATTAAATATGATTTTCTTTAATTTTTTACTATATTTTTCACTTTTGTGTAAATGTTTTCAAATTCTATCCTACTTCAATCATTTTATTTTAGTCAACTTCAGTGTATTCACCTTTTCAAATTTTCAAACAATTTCCTTTTTCTTGTTTTTTTTTTCTCATTTTTGCTTCCTTTGTTTTTCTTGAATGCAGAAAGAGAAAAACTTCATTTTTACTTTCAATTTATAATAAAAATATTTTCTTTAATTTTTTACTATGTTTTTTCTTTTATGTAAATTTTTTCAAATTCTATTTTACTTCCATCATTTTATTGTTAGTCTACTACAGTCTATTCACTTTTTCAAGTTTTCAAAAGATTTCCTTTTTTTTCTCTTTTTCTCTTTTTCATTTCTTTTCTTTTTCTTGAATACAGAAAAAGAAAAAACTCATATTTATTTTTAATTTTTATTAAAAATATTTTTCTTTAATTTTTTCTACTATATTCTTTACTTTTGTGTATACTTTTTCAAACTCTATTTTACTTCCATCATCTCAATTTAGTCTACTTCAGTGTATTCATTTTTTCAAATTCTCAAACGATTTCCTTTTTTTTTCTCCCCCACCCTTTTGTTTCTCTAATCTGTCAAACCACTTTCAACACCCAGACCAAAACACACCTAGGAACTAGCATCATTTATTCAATTTTTTGGAGTGTGTGTGTTTTTAATTTCTTAATTTTAATATTTTGTACATTTTAATTTATTTTAATTTTAATTTTTCTACCTCATTAATTCCTTTTCTCCCTTCAAAATGACAAAATGAAGGAATTCACCCCAAAATAAATAGCACGAAGAAACAACAGCCAGGGATTTAACTAACACAGATACAAGCAAGATGTCTGAACCAGAATTTAGAATCACGATACTAAGAATACTTGCAGGAGTCGAAAATAGATTAGAATCCCTTTATGCAGAGATAAAAGAAGTAAAAACTAGTCAGAATGAAATTAAAAATGCTATAACTGAGCTGCAATCATGGATGGATGCAACGGCGGCAAAGATGGATGAGGCAGAACAGAGAATTATGATATAGAGGACAAACATATAGACAATAATGAAGCAGAAAAATAGACATGAAGGCAAAAGAGCACTATATAAGAATTAGAGAAATCAGTGACTCATGAAAAGAAACAACATTAGAATCATAGGGGTCCCAGAAGAGGAAGAGAGAGAAATAGACGTAGAAGGGTTATGTGAGCAAATCATAGAGGAAAACTTCCCTAACTTCGGAAAAGACACAGAGATCAAAATCCAGGGAGCACAGAGGACTCCCATTCGATTCAACAAAAACCAACCTTCAACAAGGCATATCATAGTCAAATTCACAAAATACTCAGGCAAGGAGAGAATCATGAAAGCAGCAAGGGAACAAAAGTCCCTAACCTACAAGGGAAGACAGATCAGGTTTATACGAGACCTATCCACAGAAACTTGGCAGGCCAGAAAGGAGTGGCAGGATATATTCAGTGTGCTGAATCAGAAAAATATGCAGCCAAGTATTCTTTACCCAGCAAGGCTGTCATTCAAAATAGAAGGAGAGATAAAAGGTTTCCCAGACAAACAAAAATTAAAGGAATTTGTGACCACTAAACCGGCCCCGCAAGAAATTTTAAGGGGGACTCTCTGAGAGGAGAAAAGATGAAAAAAAAAAAAAAAAAAAAAAAAAAAAAAAAAAAATATATATATATATATATATATATATATATATATATAACAACAAAGGTTAGAAAGGATGAGAGAACATCACCAGAAATTCCAACTCTACAAGCACCGTAATGGCAATAAATTCATATCTTTCAGTACTCACTCCAAACATCAACGGACTCAATGCTCCAATCAAAAGACATAGAGTATCAGAATGGATAAGAAAACAAGATCCATCTATATGCTGTTTACAAGAGACCCACTTTAGACCTAAAGACACCTTCAGATTAAAAATAAGGGGGTGGAGAACCATCTATCATACTAATGGTCAACAAAAGAAAGCCAGAGTAGCCATACTTATATCAGACAATCTAGAATTTAAAATAAAGACTGTATCAAGAGATGCAGAAGGGCATTATATCATAATCAAGGGGTCTATTCACCAAGAAGACCTAGCAATTGTAAACATTTATGCACCAAATGTGTCAGTACCCAAATATATGAATCAATGAATCACAAACACAAAGAAACTCATTGATAGTAATACCATAGTAGTAGGAGACTTGAACACCCCACTCACAGCAATGGACAGATAATCTAAACAGAAAATCAACAAGGAAACAATGGCTTTGAATGACACACTGGACCAGACGGACTTCACAGATATATTCAGAACATTTCATCCTAAAGCTCCAGAATATACATTCTTCTCCAGTGCACATGGAACGTTCTCCAGAATAGACCATATACTGGGACACAAATCAGGCCTAAGTAAGTACAAAAAGATTGAGATAATACAATGCATATTTTCAGACTACAGCATATGATACTTGAAATCAACCACAAGAAAAAATTTGGAAAGGTAATAAATACTTGGAGACTGAAGACCATCCTACTGAAGAATGAATGGGCTAACCAAGCAGTTAAAGAGGATATTAAAAAGTTCATGGAAGCCAATGAAAATAATGACACCACAACCCAAAACCTCTGGGATGCAGCAAAGGTGGTCATAAGAGGAAAGTATATAGCAATCCAGGCTGTCCTAAAGAAGGAAGAAAGATCTCAGATACACAACCTAACCTTACGCCTTAAGGAGCTGGAAAAAGAACAGCAAATAAAACACAAAACCAGCAGAGGAAAGGGAATAATAAAGATTAGGACAGAAATTAATGCTATTGAAACCAAAAAAAAATACAAAAAACAAAAAAAAAACAGTAGAACAGATCAATGAAACCAGAAGCTGGTTCTTTGAAAGAATTAACAAAATAGATATACCACTAGCCAGTTTGATCAAAAAGAAAAAGGAAAGGACCCAAATAAGTAAAATCAAGAATGAAAGAGGAGAGATCACAACCAACACAGAAGAAATAAAAACAATAATAAGAGAATATTATAAGCAATTATATGCCAATAAAAAGGGCAATCTGGAAGAAATGGACAAATTCCTAGAAACATATACACTACCAACACTGAAACAGGGAGACATAAAAAAATTTGAATAGACCCATAACCAGTAAGGAAATCAAATTCGTAATAAAAAATCTGTCAAAATTCAAGAGTCCAGGGCCAGATGGCTTCACAGGGGAATTCTACCTAACATTTAAGGAAGAGTTAATGCCTATTCTCTTGAAGGTGTTCCAAAAAATAGAAATGGAAGGAAAATTTCCAAACTCTTTCTATGAAGCCAGCATTACCTTGATTCCAAAACCAGATAGAGACCCCACTAAAAAGGAGAACTATAGACCAATTTCCCTGGTGAACATGGATGCAAAAATCCTCAGCAAGATATTAGCCAACCAGATCCAACAATACATTAAATGAATTATTCACCATGACCAAGTGAGATTTATACCTGGGATGCAGGGCTGGTTCAATATCCGCAAAACAATCAATGTTTTAATCACATCAATAAAAGAAAGTACAAGAACCATGATCCTCTCAATAGATGCAGAAAAACCATTTGACAAAATACAGCATTGTTTCTTGATAAAAACCCTCAAGAAAGTGGGGATAGAAGGATCATACCTCAAGATCATAAAAGCTATATATGAAAGACCCAATGTTGACACATCCTCAGTGGGGAAAAACTGAGAGCTTTCCCCCTAAGGTCAGGAACAAGACAGGCATGTCCACTCTCCCCACTGTTATTCAACATAGTATTGCAAGTCTTAGCCTCTGCCATCAGACAACACAAAGAAATAAAAGGCATCCAAATCGGCCAGGAGGAGGTCCAACTCTCAGTCTTTGCAGGTGACATGATACTTTACATGGAAAACCCAAAATATTCCACCCAAAAACTGCTAGAACTGATTCATGAATTCAGGAGATTTGTAGGATATAAAATAAATGCACAGAAATTGGTTGCATTCCTATACACCAACAATGAAGTGACAGAAAGAGAAATCAAGGAATCGATCCCATTTCCAGTTGCACAAAACCATAAGATACCTGGGAGTAAATCTAACCAAAGAGGTGAAAAATCCATATGCTGAAAACTATAGAAAGCTTATGAAACAAATTGTAGAAGACACAAAAAAATGGAAAAAGATTTAATGCTCCTGGATAGGAAGAACAAATACTCTTAAAATGTCAATACTACCCAAGGCAATCAACATATTAAATGCAATCCCTATCAAAGTAACACCAGCATTCTTCACAGAGCTAGAACAAATAATCCTAAAATTGGTATGGAACCTGAAAAGACCCCGAGTATCCAAAGCAATCTTGAAAAAGAAAACCAGAGCAGGAGGCATCACAATCCCAGACTTCAAGCTATACTACAACGCTGTAATCATCAAGACAGTATGGTACTGGCACAAGAACAGACACTCAGATCAATGGAACAGAATAGAGAACCCAGAAATGGACCCACAAATGTATGGCTAACTAATCTTTGACAAAGCAGGAAAGACTATCCAATGGAATAAAGACAATCTCTTTAGCAAGTGGTGCTGGGAAAACTGGACAGTGACATGCAGAATAATGAACCTGGACCCCTTTTTTTTACACCAGACACAAAAATAAACCCAAAATGAATGAAAGACTGCCAGAGTCCAGCTCCAGCAGGTCCAGGGGTTCCCAAAGGATGAACGGTGTCAGGGAAAAAGTGAAAATAAAACAAAACTAAAACAAAAATAAAAATAAAATACTAAAATAAAAAGGTAAAATAAAAAACTAAAATAAAAAACTAAAATAAAAAAGGACTCAGAGAGCAGCAGTGTGTTGAACTGGCCAATTTATTGCAGTAAACCTGGCATTATATATGCTAGTGATTTTTTTGTAACAAACATCATCTATTTTTTTTTTAACATTACCCAATTTTAAAACTGTTCCTTTGTATAATCATCCAATAAGGAATAACATGATTGTTTTGTCATAACGTTCCCTCCTGCCCTTTGCTTATTGATTAATTTCTTTCATTGTTTTTATTATGTATCTACGTTTACAATTTATAAAGTATTTGCTTTGCTGTTTTCACGAAAGGTCATTTATCTCTCAACACCTCAAGTGGAACAGTTACAGGGACATGACCTCTTAGTTGTTTCCCTGACTCATTCGTGGTTTTGAAAAACAAAAGTGTTCGCCTGGATCCGAGGTGCCCGGAAGGGGGCCAAGAGGACCTTAGAAACCCACGCTTTATACATTCTCAGAGAGACAATGCACCTAGGAACCAATGAACCATTCTGTAGCTTAACCGTAGTCATCATCTGGAATGCCTCCGGGGGCCAAGTGGGCCTAGGGGTCAGAGTGACCTGTGTCCATAGATACACTCCTTAGTTACCGGAGTGGGGCTTTCAGATCCATATGTCTCTCCTTCGTTGGCCACTTTTGCTGGCAAATGCATGAGGCTATCCTTCCTGCAAGTAGAGGAGTCTCCATAGGGAATGGCAAGGGCTAAACGTAAGGCCGCACAATTTCTTGCGGAACCTTATTTTCTTCCCTAGTTGTTCTTTTCCCAGGGGGCCTGCCGAGGGCAATTCCCCAACAGACAATACCCCAGGTACTTTTAAGGCCAAATTACCTAAAAGCGGGAGTACAAGAAGCTTCACTGTCAGTGGTCTGCCTTGCAGTCACCAAACCGTCCACAGCCCAGGCCCTGCCACTCAGGCTGGGTAGCTTGGCTTCCAGCAAAAGACCTAAATGTAAGACAGGAAGCCATCAAAATCCTTGAGGAGAAAGAAGGCGAAAACCTCTATGTTCTTGGCCACAGCAACTTCTTACTCAACACGTCTCCAGAGGCAAGGGAAACAAAAGCAAAAATGAACTACTGGGACCTCATCAAAATAAAAACCTTCTCCACAGTAAAGGAAACAATCAACAAAACTAAAAGGCAACTGACAGAATGGGAGAAGATATTTTGCAAATGACATATCAGATAAAGGGTTAGTATCCAAAATCTATAAAGAACTTATCAAACTAAACACCCAAAACACAAATAATCCACTGAAGAAATGGGCAAAAGACATGAATAGACACTTTTAGGAAGACATCCAGATGGCCAACCGACACATGAAAAAACACTCAACATCACTCATCATCAGGGAAATACAAATCAAAACCACAATGAGATACCACCTTACACTTGTCAGAATGGCTAACATGAACAACTCAGGCAACAACAGATGTTGGAGAGGATCTCTTTTGCACTGCTGGTGGGAATGCAAGCTGGTGTAGCCACTCTGGAAGACAGTATGGAAGTTCCTCGAAAAATTAAAAATAGAACTACCTTAAGACCCAGGAATAGATACCTAAATGTTGTTAACTGATTCGCCCAGTTAACAAATCGCTGCAAGGAGGCATGCAGGAAGACATTCTCTCCAATTCTGCACATTACCCAGGACTGCTCTGACACCTTGCAGAATGGTTGTTTGGGGAATGTCAGGAGATAAAACTATTTTAGTGATCCATGGTGTCCTCCTGTTCACTGACTGGACGTTTCCTTTAGAATGGTCTCTTCAACAAAGGAAGCCCAAGAAGGATACCCTATGACTGTCACAGCTGGAGAACTATTTGGGAAGTATAACTAGGTTTCCAATTTGACATTAGAAAGAAGAATGGGCAACACTGCAGTAGGTAGTGGAGGTGGTCCTGGTGCAGGTGAAGCCATGAAGAGTTAGGGTGATTTCATTGGTGACCACACCTGGAAGCATCCGTTGTCATTTAGCTCTGTTTCCATATGTTAATATCTTCACAAACATGTTTATGTGTGTATATGTCAATATCTTCGCAGATACAAGCTTACGTGTACATATACCGATACCTTCATAAATATAAGCCTCCTGTGTACACCCCCCTACATACAGTTCACGCCTTCCCTTTGAGACTAACATAACTTCAAACCCACTCCAAAACAGTTAATTGTTTACAGAAACCATATTCGGGAAACAATTGTTGTATAGATAGGTCAAGAGATGAGGTTGGTGTTTCATATAAGAGTAATTTGGAATGCAATATGAGCAAAATTGAGATATGATTGAATAAATAAACTAGAACGTAAATCACTGAGCTTATTCAGGGATAATAGTTCAATTTCCAACCTATCCCAACACTGAGTTTATAAGAATCCAACCATTAAAAAGGTCACTTACTGTTGACCAGAATGAATTTCAGCCTCCCAAAGCTACCCATTCCATTACAATAGTTTTATACTAAAGAGAAGAGATACTTTTATAGAGTAAAATAACCATAAAATGAATGAAGGTATTTCAAGGATGTTAGACATTTGTGAAGCAGTTATTTATAAAAATATTCCATTAGGAATAAAGATCAAATGTTTTCTATAGAAAATAATGATGAGGTTTAATATTGGAGGTGTCAGCTATGAAGACCACAGGGTTATTGTGAGAAATAACATTTAACCTTTCTCTTGTGGCTGATGGAGGCCAATGCAGTATTTTATTATCAACATTGGCAGGTGATTTATTACCACTGTTTCTACTCCAGTAAAGCCACATTAGGCTGTGCTCAATGTATCATTTGTTATCTTCAACCCCCCTGCACACTCTGCATGCATAATCTCTTTGTTCTAGCAAATTTTAAACATAGAAGAGTAAATATTTAAGTAATTATTCCAGATTCATCAGAAACTATGGAAGTAAGATCAACTAGCTAAATAGATTATGCCAGACAATGTCTGACGTAATCATAAAGTTCTGGCTTCAGGAAGAGTGATGGTTATACATCTGAAACATCAGCTATGCATAATGGTGCATTAGTGTAGATACAGCAGTGACAGAGAATAAATCACAGGCACACTTTTAGATGGGAATAAAATTTTGTGGAATAAATTCAGGTCAGGTAGCTTTCAACAGTTTCTGTTTTCAGACCTTACTACCTAAAAAATCAAATTGAAATAGCGTGGCAGATGCACTGAAAATGGTTTCCCTATCTTTCAACTAGTTTGACTATTGGGCATTATTGTGGAAGGAAATTTAGGAATATCAAAAGAGTTCTATTTTCTAAAAATTCTTAATGAATATTAGAATCTTTGCAAATACAGTTTTTGTTTTAGTAAAATATGGTTAATAATCACCACTCTTAAATCAAGAATGAACTTGTTTCCATAACGTTTCCTTTCAGCCAATGATCATAAATATTAACTGAATTTACAAAGTATTGGAGGAAGATTTTTCTCTGAGTGGAGATTTATTCTGTGAGAAGGGTTCTGATTACCTTAATTCCTAGCCTCTCTCTCTTTATTCATTCTACCCATGGGAGTTGGAGTAATTTATATGATTGGTATATTTGGAAATAATCAACCAGGCATCTTTCATAGTCTCTGTCTTTATCTTGGCAGTAAGCAAGTCTACAGGTATAATTCATTCTCTGCTATTTCTTCAGGGGTAGGTCTACTCTATGCCATTGTGACTGGGTTGGTAACTATTAGTTAGTTATGGTATATGATATTAAGAATCTGATTATTGGTTGTTGTTTTTTTATCTGAGAATTTGTATTTTCTTCCAAGTTTTTATTAAATTCCAGTTAGTTAACATAGAGTGTAATATTAGTTTCAGGCATAGGATTTAGAGATTTGACACTTACATATAATACCCAGTGCTCATCACAAGTGTCCTCCTTAATATCTGTCACCTATTTAAATTTTTTTTTTTTTTCCAACGTTTTTTATTTATTTTTGGGACAGAGAGAGACAGACAGAGCATGAACGGGGGAGGTGCAGAGAGAGGGAGACACAGAATCGGAAACAGGCTCCAGGCTCCGAGCCATCAGCCCAGAGCCCGACGCGGGGCTCGAACTCACGGACTGCGAGATCGTGACCTGGCTGAAGTCGGACGCTTAACCGACTGCGCCACCCAGGCGCCCCTCTGTCACCTATTTAAACCATCCCTCCACCCACCTCCACTCTGGTAGTCATCAATTTGTTCTCTATAGCCAGAGTTTGTTTCTTGGTCTTCATCTATTCTCATCCCCACCATGGTCGTTTGTTTTGTTTCTTAAATTCCACATATGAGTGGAATCATATGGTATTTGTCTTTGTCTGACTGACTTATTTTATTTAGCATAATACCCTCTAGCTCCATCCATGTCATTTCAAATGGCAACATTTCATTCTTTTAATGTCTGAGTAATATTCCATTGTGTATGGAATCCCTTCAAATCAGTATTTTTGTATCCCTGGGTAAATACCTACTAGTGAAATTGCTGTGTAATAGGGTAGTTCTATGTCTAACTTTTTGAGTAACCTCCATACTATTTTCCAGAGTGGTTGCACCAATTTCCATTGCCACCAAAAATGTAAAAGTGTTCCCCTTTCTCTGCATCCTTGCCTATACCTGTTGTGTCTCGTGTGGTTAAGTTTAGCCATTCTGACTGGTGTCAGGTGGTATCTCATTGTGATTTGGATTTGTATTTCCCTGTTGATGAGTGATGTTGAGCATCTTTTCATATCTCTGTTGGCCATCTGTATGTCTTCTTTGGGAAAAAATGTCTATTCTTCTGCCCATTTTTTAGTTGTATTATGTGTATTTTGGGTGTATTTTGAGTTTTATAAGTTCTTTATAGATTTTGGATACTAATCCTTTATATTTTGCAAATATATTATCCCATTCTATACATTGCCTTTTAATTTTGTTGATTGTTTCCTTCACTATGCAGAAGCTTTTTATTTTGATGAAGTCCCAATAGTTTATGTTTGCTTTTGTTTTCCTTGCCTAAGAAGACATGTTCAATACAAGTTTGCTACAGCCAATATCAAAGAGATTGCTGCCTGCATTCTCCTCTAGGATTTTAATGGTTTCCTGTTTCACATTTAAGCCTTTCATTCATTATGAATGTATTTTTGTGGGTGGTGTATGAAAGTGGTCCAGTTTCATTCTTAGGCATATTACTGTCCACTTTTTCCAACACCATTTGTTGAAAAGATTCTTTTTTTTTTTCCCATTGGATATTCTTTTCTGCTTTGTAAGATTAGTTGACCTAATAGTTGTGGGTTCATTTATGGGTTTTCTTTTTTTTATTTTCTTTTTCTTTTTTTTTAAAGAGGAACTTTGGGAGTTTGTTTTAAATGTTTTTATTTATTTTTAAGAAAGAAAGACAGGGCGTGAGCAGGGGAGGGGCAGAGAGAGGGAGACACATAATCCAAAGCAGGCTCCAGGCTCTGAGTTGTCAGTGCAGAGCCCAACGTGGGGCTCAATCCCACAAACTGTGAGATATGACCTGAGGTGAAGTCAGAAGCTTAACCGACTGAGCCACCCAGTCACCCCCCTTTCTGGGTTTTCTATTCTGTTCCATTGATCTACGTGTCTGCTTATGTGCCAGTACCATACGGTCTTGATCTTGACAGTTTTGTAATATAACTTGAAGTCTGGTATTGTGATGCCTTCAGCTTTGCTTTTCTTTTTCAAGATTGCTCTGGCTGTTAGGCTCTTTTGTAGTTCCATACAAATTTTAGAATTGTTTGTTTTAGCTCTATGAAAAATGCCAGGTATTTTGATAGGGATTGAATTACATGTGTAGATTGCTTTGGGTGGTATAGACATTTTAACAATATTTGTTCTTTTACTCCATGAGCATGGAATGTTTTTCCATTTCTTTATGTCATCCTCAATTTCTTTCAGCAGTGCTCTATAGTTTCCAGAGTACAGATCTTTTACCTCTTTGGTTAGATTTATTCTTAGGTATTTTATGATTTTGATGCAATTATAAATGAGATTGATTCCTTGGTTTATCTTTCAGGTGCTTCATTACTGGTGAGTCCTAAGCAGAGAAATCAGACAACATACACACAAAAAGTCATACAAATTAACAATGAAGAATTCAAATTTTACTATTTTTCAGATGGCATGATGCTATGTATAGAAAACCTAAAGGACGCTACCAAAAATTTGCTAGAACTAATACATGAATTCAGTTAGGTTGCAGGATACAAAATCATTATTGGTTTTATACATAATTTAGTTTTCCAACCTACTGTTTAGAAACTTTCATGGAATATTTTGTTTTCCATCTACTACTTTTTTTGTTTCTCAGAACTCAGTTGGACAATTTAGAGGGATGCTATTTATTGAAAATGCTTAGTAACTCCAACATGTCTTACAGATAAAAAAATAGATATGTTTTTTCCTTTTCTGTTTTGAGCAGCTCCTTTTTCTAGGATTCCATATGATTGTCTATCTTTAGCCTGGCAATCACAAAGCTTGAATTAATTTCATTCATTAAAAGAAAGTAATAAGCATGTATTTCCTAAATGAATCGTCATGAATAAACATTTGTTAATCCCTGCCATGTGTGTGCCAAACATTCTAAGATCTTTTGAGTAAAGAACTAAAAATGTGATTGGAATCAGAAATAAACACAAAGGTAAACAAATGGATAAACCAATAAGGGAGAAAACATGGGGGGGGGGAATATTCATTCAATCAAAATAAGTATGGAGGTGCTATAATAAATGAGACCTGGATGACATGATAAGAGCAAATAGATATGTAACTTAACCAGTTATAATGAGAACCAAGTTCTTCCTATGCCACATATTTCAACTTTGAAAATCAGTCTTCTTGAACCTAAGTTTTATCAATAATAACATTGTGCAAACAACTTTTAAGTCATAGAAAAGTTGGATTTTTCTTAATAATGTAAAATATTAACACATATTAAGGGATCAATATATGTTGTTTTATTTTTTTCTGTCTCCAAACCTTCCTAAGGTCTGTTTGGGAAGACTGACATATATAGAAAGAGATAATGGGTATAGAAAGACAGATATAGAATAGGAATTAACAGGAAAAAAAGGGACTCTAGGACTCTAGGTACATACTGTTAAATACAATATTCTAACAAGCATAAAGTGGTTATGTGTAGATGCCAAGATATTTTTGTTGGATCTGGGCTAGCTAGAAAAATTTGCCAAATGATATGTAATATTTTGCCTTAATTTTGTTTTCTCTGTGTGCATTTGTGTGAGTGCATCTGTGTGTATGTGAATGGGAATATAAAAAGGATATATAGACCAGTGAATAGAACGTATGTTTCTAAAATGTGAGACAATGGAATAATGTGGATAAAAAATTAGATATGTCAATAAGGCTATTGATATGGAAGTTACAAAACTCTGGGATTAACTGAAGAGATAGGTGGCAATAAATTACAATTTGAAGTAAGGCAGATACTTATTATCCTCATATGAAACTTAAAGGTCATATAATCTACTATTTGGTTTATGATTTGTTTATACTGTGGGTAAAACTAATATGACAGGGTTGAGTGAATGCAGAAGGCAAGTAAGAGTAGAAATACAAATAATTCTATGTACTTTAATTTACAGAACATAACTAATATGGCCAAGTAAAGTATATTTGCTAAAGAGCAATAATAAATCAGGATATCTTCAGTTTCAACTGTGTAAATTTGCTTGACTAGATACAGAGACAGTAGTTACATCCTTCAATTTCTCTCACAATAATACACATTGGTAATCTTATTTAAATATTTGCAACTCAAAACAGATACACATACAACACAGACATGGAAATATATGTATGCAAATTGATTTTAAAGAGCAATTGTCATCAATATATGTCATTTCAAAATATAGTAAGAATGGAAGTAGTAATTGCTGTAAGAAAGGTAAACTTGAATAGCCTAGTTTTGACATTCAACCTGCTTACTCAAGTGAGGCATATGCAAGAGCACAGAAAAATCACATAAATCACAGAGATTCCAGAAATGCAAGAAAGTTTATCAAATGGGACCACAAATTGGTGGATTCATATTGTATTTCCAGGGAATAACTTCCCTGTTCTAATTCAAAGATAAGGCATGCCTTTGGGAAACCTTTGAAATGCCAATTTTCAGAAATCCAGAGCATCAACTCTAGATGCTGGTCAACCAAAATTAGAGATATGTTACTTTGCTTAGGTGGGAGCGATTTAGGGAATAAATAAGCAAGCCTACATTAAGAGGTCACAAGAAAGTCGAAGATGTGTTCCCAAAGAAAGGATTGAACCATAGTAATTTCTCATTGCATTGTTTGTGTCCCTATGTATTATGTGTTACAAGTCCTGGGACTATAGACTATAGAAGGTGCTCTGAATAGCCTAGGATTTGCACATGTTTTAGGTACTGTTTTTTTTTATTTTTTATTTTTCTATATTGTAATTTGCATACTGTGTTAGCTAACTGAATTCTCTAAGGTGTACTATATTAACCATTTTCATGTGTAAATATTTTTTTTTCTTTTGAGAGAGGGCATAAGAGTGAGAGTGGGGGAGGCGCAGAGGAAGAGGGAGACAGGGAATCCTAAGCAGGCTCCATGCCCAGCATAGCGCCAAATCCAGAGCTCAATCTCACGACCATGAGATCAAGACCTGAGCTGAAATCAAGAGTTGGAGAGTTAGGACAGAAGCGAGCGGAGCGGCCGCCGGGTGGGACTCACCGAGGCGCAGGGGCTGGAGGTGGTGCTGGGGAGCTGCGAAGTAAACAGGAAAAGACAAGACAAAGTTCAGAAGTAAGAACTTTGAACCAATGCTTAGAAGACCACACAGGAAGCTGTATGCATAGGGAAACCAGGTGGTGGTCAATGCATCATCAAGATTAATACTCAGCTACGACCTCAAGACCTAACTCACCGATAGGAGTTCCGGAAGATGGCGGCGTAGGAGGACGCTGGGCTCACCGCGCGTCCTGCTGATCACTTAGATTCCACCTATACCTGCCTAAATAACCCAGAAAACCGCCAGAGGATTAGCAGAACGGAGTCTCCGGAGCCAAGCGCAGACGAGAGGCCCACGGAAGAGGGTAGGAAGGGCGGCGAGGCGGTGCGCGCTCCACGGACTGGCGGGAGGGAGCCGGGGCGGAGGGGCGGCTCGCCGGCCAAGCAGAGCCCCCGAGTCGGGCTGGCAAAAGCGGAGGGGCCGGACGGACTGTGTTCCGACAGCAAGCGCGACTTAGCGTCTGGGAGGTCATAAGTTAACAGCTCTGCTCAGAAAGCGGGAAGGCTGGAGGACAAAGGGAGGGAGAGCTGCTGAGCCCCCGGACGGCAGAGCTCAGCTTGGCGGGGAACAAAGGCGCTCGCCAGCACCATCTCCCCCGCCCATCCCCCAGCCAAAATCCCAAAGAGAACCAGTTCCTGCCAGGGAACTTGCTCGCTCCGCGCAAACACCCAACTCTGTGCTTCTGCGGAGCCAAACCTCCGGCAGTGGATCTGACTCCCTCCCGCTGCCACAGGGCCCCTCCTGAAGTGGATCACCTAAGGAGAAGCGAGCTAAGCCTGCCCCTCCCGCCCCCGTGCACCTTGCCTAACCACCCCAGCTAATACGCCAGCTCCCCAGCACCACAAGCCTGGCAGTGTGCAAGTAGACCAGACGGGCCACACCACCCCACAGTGAATCCCGCCCCTAGGAGAGGGGAAGAGAAGGCACACACCAGTCTGACTGTGGCCCCAGCGGTGGGCTGGGGGCAGATATCAGGTCGGACTGCGGCCCCGCCCACCAACTCCAGTTATACACCACAGCACGGGGGAAGTGCCCTGCAGGTCCTCACCACTCCAGGGACTATCCAAAATGACCAAACGGAAGAATTCCCCTCAGAAGAATCTCCAGGAAATAACAACAGCTAATGAACTGATCAAAAAGGATTTAAATAATATAACAGAAAGTGAATTTAGAATAATAGTCATAAAATTAATCGCTGGGCTTGAAAACAGTATACAGGACAGCAGAGAATCTCTTGCTACAGAGATCAAGGGACTAAGGCACAGTCACGAGGAGCTGAAAAACGCTTTAAACGAAATGCAAAACAAAATGGAAACCACGACGGCTCGGATTGAAGAGGCAGAGGAGAGAATAGGTGAACTAGAAGATAAAGTTATGGAGAAAGAGGAAGCTGAAAGAAAGAGAGATAAAAAAATCCAGGAGTATGAGGGGAAAATTAGAGAACTAAGTGATACACTAAAAAGAAATAATATACGCATAATTGGTATCCCAGAGGAGGAAGAGAGAGGGAAAGGTGCTGAAGGGGTACTTGAAGAAATTATAGCTGAGAACTTCCCTGAACTGGGGAAGGAAAAAGGCATTGAAATCCAAGAGGCACAGAGAACTCCCTTCAGACGTAACTTGAATCGATCTTCTGCACGACATATCATAGTGAAACTGGCAAAATACAAGGATAAAGAGAAAATTCTGAAAGCAGCAAGGGATAAACGTGCCCTCACATATAAAGGGAGACCTATAAGACTCGTGACTGATCTCTCCTTTGAAACTTGGCAGGCCAGAAAGGCTTGGCACGATATCTTCAGTGTGCTAAACAGAAAAAATATGCAGCCGAGAATCCTTTATCCAGCAAGTCTGTCATTTAGAATAGAAGGAGAGATAAAGGTCTTCCCAAACAAACAAAAACTGAAGGAATTTGTCACCACGAAACCAGCCCTACAAGAGATCCTAAGGGGGATCCTGTGAGACAAAGTACCAGAGACATCACTACAAGCATAAAACATACAGACATCACAATGACTCTAAACCCGTATCTTTCTATAATAACACTGAATGTAAATGGATTAAATTTGCCAACCAAAAGACATAGGGTATCAGAATGGATAAAAAAACAAGACCCATCTATTTGCTGTCTACAAGAGACTCATTTTAGACCTGAGGACACCTTTAGATTGAGAGTGAGGGGATGGAGAACTATTTATCATGCTACTGGAAGCCAAAAGAAAGCGGGAGTAGCCATACTTATATCAGACAAACTAGACTTTAAATTAAAGGCTGTAACAAGAGATGAAGAAGGGCATTATATAATAATTACAGGGTCTATCCATCAGGAAGAGCTAACAATTATAAATGTCTATGCGCCAAATACCGGAGCCCCCAGATATATAAAACAGTTACTCATAAACATAAGCAACCTTATTGATAAGAATGTGGTCATTGCAGGGGACTTTAACACACCACTTACAGAAATGGATAGATCATCTAGACACACAGTCAATAAAGAAACAAGGGCCCTGAATGATACATTGGATCAGATGGACTTGACAGATATATTTAGAACTCTGCATCCCAAAGCAACAGAATATACTTTCTTCTCGAGTGCACATGGAACATTCTCCAAGATAGATCATATACTGGGTCACAAAACAGCCCTTCATAAGTTTACAAGAATTGAAATTATACCATGCATACTTTCAGACCACAATGCTATGAAGCTTGAAATCAACCACAGGAAAAAGTCTGGAAAACCTCCAAAAGCATGGAGGTTAAAGAACACCCTACTCACGAATGAGTGGGTCAACCAGGCAATTAGAGAAGAAATTAAAAAATATATGGAAACAAACGAAAATGAAAATACAACAATCCAAACGCTTTGGGATGCAGCGAAGGCAGTCCTGAGAGGAAAATACATTGCAATCCAGGCCTATCTCAAGAAACAAGAAAAATCCCAAATACAAAATCTAACAGCACACCTAAAGGAAATAGAAGCAGAACAGCAAAGGCAGCCTAAACCCAGCAGAAGAAGAGAAATCATAAAGATCAGAGCAGAAATAAATAATATAGAATCTAAAAAAACTGTAGAGCAGATCAACGAAACCAAGAGTTGGTTTTTTGAAAAAATAAACAAAATTGACAAACCTCTAGCCAGGCTTCTCAAAAAGAAAAGGGAGATGACCCAAATAGATAAAATCATGAATGAAAATGGAAATATTACAACCAATCCCTCAGAGATACAAACAATTATCAGGGAATACTATGAAAAATTATATGCCAACAAATTGGACAACCTTGAAGAAATGGACAAATTCCTAAACACCCACACTCTTCCAAAACTCAATCAGGAGGAAATAGAAAGCTTGAACAGACCCATAACCAGCGAAGAAATTGAATCGGTTATCAAAAATCTCCCAACAAATAAGAGTCCAGGACCAGATGGCTTCCCAGGGGAGTTCTACCAGACATTTAAAGCAGAGATAATACCTATCCTTCTCAAGCTATTCCAAGAAATAGAAAGGGAAGGAAAACTTCCAGACTCATTCTATGAAGCCAGTATTACTTTGATTCCTAAACCAGACAGAGACCCAGTAAAAAAAGAGAACTACAGGCCAATATCCCTGATGAATATGGATGCAAAAATTCTCAATAAGATACTAGCAAATCGAATTCAACAGCATATAAAAAGGATTATTCACCATGATCAAGTGGGATTCATTCCTGGGATGCAGGGCTGGTTCAACATTCGCAAATCGATCAACGTGATACATCACATTAACAAAAAAAAAGAGAAGAACCATATGATCCTGTCAATCGATGCAGAAAAGGCCTTTGACAAAATCCAGCACCCTTTCTTAATAAAAACCCTTGAGAAAGTCGGGATAGAAGGAACATACTTAAAGATCATAAAAGCCATTTATGAAAAGCCCACAGCTAACATCATCCTCAATGGGGAAAAACTGAGAGCTTTTTCCCTGAGATCAGGAACACGACAGGGATGCCCACTCTCACCGCTGTTGTTTAATATAGTGCTGGAAGTTCTAGCATCAGCAATCAGACAACAAAAAGAAATCAAAGGCATCCAAATTGGCAAAGATGAAGTCAAGCTTTCGCTTTTTGCAGATGACATGATATTATACATGGAAAATCCGATAGACTCCACCAAAAGTCTGCTAGAACTGATACATGAATTCAGCAAAGTTGCAGGATACAAAATCAATGTACAGAAATCAGTTGCATTCTTATACACTAACAATGAAGCCACAGAAAGACAAATAAAGAAACTAATCCCATTCACAATTGCACCAAGAAGCATAAAATACCTAGGAATAAATCTAACCAAAGATGTAAAAGATCTGTATGCTGAAAACTATAGAAAGCTTATGCAGGTAATTGAAGAAGATATAAAGAAATGGAAAGACATTCCCTGCTCATGGATTGGAAGAATAAATATTGTCAAAATGTCAATACTACCCAAAGCTATCTACACATTCAATGCAATCCCAATCAAAATTGCACCAGCATTCTTCTTGAAACTAGAACAAGCCATCCTAAAATTCATATGGAACCACAAAAGGCCCCGAATAGCCAAAGTAATTTTGAAGAAGAAGACCAAAGCAGGAGGCATCACAATCCCAGACTTTAGCCTCTACTACAAAGCTGTAATCATCAAGACAGCATGGTATTGGCATAAAAACAGACACATAGACCAATGGAATCGAATAGAAACCCCAGAACTAGACCCACAAACGTATGGCCAACTCATTTTTGACAAAGCAGGAAAGAACATCCAATGGAAAAAAGACAGTCTCTTTAACAAATGGTGCTGGGAGAACTGGACAGCAACATGCAGAAGGTTGAAACTAGACCACTTTCTCACACCATTCACAAAAATAAACTCAAAATGGATAAAGGACCTGAATGTGAGACAGGAAACCATCAAAACCTTAGAGGAGAAAGCAGGAAAAGACCTCTCTGACCTCAGCCGTAGCAATCTCTTACTCGGCACATCCCCAAAGGCAAGGGAATTAAAAGCAAAAGTGAATTACTGGGACCTTATGAAGATAAAAAGCTTCTGCACAGCAAAGGAAACAACCAACAAAACTAAAAGGCAACCAACGGAATGGGAAAAGATATTTGCAAATGACACATCGGACAAAGGGCTAGTATCCAAAATCTATAAAGAGCTCATCAAACTCCACACCCGAAAAACAAATAACCCAGTGAAGAAATGGGCAGAAAACATGAATAGACACTTCTCTAAAGAAGACATCCGGATGGCCAACAGGCACATGAAAAGATGTTCAACGTCGCTCCTCATCAGGGAAATACAAATCAAAACCACACTCAGATACCACCTCACGCCAGTCAGAGTGGCCAAAATGAACAAATCAGGAGACTATAGATGCTGGAGAGGATGTGGAGAAATGGGAACCCTCTTGCACTGTTGGTGGGAATGCAAATTGGTGCAGCCGCTCTGGAAAGCAGTGTGGAGGTTCCTCAGAAAATTAAAAATAGACCTACCCTATGACCCAGCAATAGCACTGCTAGGAATTTATCCAAGGGATACAGGAGTACTGATGCATAGGGGCACTTGTACCCCAATGTTTATAGCAGCACTCTCAACAATAGCCAAATTATGGAAAGAGCCTAAATGTCCATCAACTGATGAATGGATAAAGAAATTGTGGTTTATATACACAATGGAATATTACGTGGCAATGAGAAAAAATGAAATATGGCCTTTTGTAGCAACATGGATGGAACTGGAGAGTGTGATGCTAAGTGAAATAAGCCATACAGAGAAAGACAGATACCATATGGTTTCACTCTTATGTGGATCCTGAGAAACGTAACAGAAACCCATGGGGGAGGGGAAGGGAAAAAAAAAAAAAAAAAAGAGGTTAGAGTGGGAGAGAGCCAAAGCATAAGAGACTGTTAAAAACTGAGAACAAACTGAGGGTTGATGGGGGGTGGGAGGGAGGGCAGGGTGGGTGATGGGTATTGAGGAGGGCACCTTTTGGGATGAGCACTGGGTGTTGTATGGAAACCAATTTGACAGTAAATTTCATATATTAAAAAAAAAATAAATTAATTAAAAAAAAAAAAAAAAAGACCTAACTCACCAATTGACCCCAAAAAAAAAAAAAAAAAAAAAAAAAGAGTTGGAGAGTTAACTGACTGAGCCACCAGGTGCCCCTAAATATTTCTGTATGCTTTCATTTGTAAGCTTCTCAAATCATGCTATTTTATGTATTGGTTTCTCCGAAGATTATCTCATTCCAAGAGAATACTACTAATAATGGAATTATCTACTTCTGGCCAGCATGGATTAACAGTGTGGGGACTGACCCTCATGCCTGAAACAACCAGAAAATGAACAAAATAAAACAAGGTCTTGCGAAGACATTGGAAATCAGGCAACAAAGGATATTGATCGCTGAGAGATGGGAAAGAAATGAGGGGATCCCTACAATTAGTTCAATTTATTTCCTTAAGAGAGTTTCTATTCTGTTGCATAGGGAAAACAGACCAAAGAAAAGCCTGACCAACTTCATGGGTTGATATGGAGCAGAGAATCTGTAGAGAACAAGGAGGCCAGAGTTTGTAGGACAAAGAATGAGAGGAGAGATCTTTACAGAGGGAGAACTACAGAGGTTGTTCTGGAATAGTCAGGTGCACATGTCTATGGGGAAAAAACCCTTAGCAAA
The DNA here is from genome assembly GCF_028018385.1 of Neofelis nebulosa. Classification (NCBI taxonomy): domain Eukaryota; kingdom Metazoa; phylum Chordata; class Mammalia; order Carnivora; family Felidae; genus Neofelis; species Neofelis nebulosa. Next base: position 90,320,134 of record NC_080784.1, on the reverse strand, counting down.
GAAAGAACAACACAAAAAGATTAGAGGTTACAGTGCCTGGCACACATACACAACACTGGTAATAACTCCTATTCTACTATTAAATTGGGAAACCTCAGGATTCATGGAACAACGTGCAGAGAACACAGATCCTCTTGCCTCACTTGGGTGGAAAAAACTAGGCCAAGACTATGCACTATTCTGGATGTGCCCTACTAATCCTAAACATAAGCCACAAAAGGATTAAACTTTTACTAATAACTTAAATATGTCTCAGAAAGAAAGTTCAAGAATATTTATAAGAGTGCAAAAATATCCAGCTTACAAAAAAATAAAATCCTCATTTCCTTTCACTGAGTCAAATCAAGAAGTTAGCAAAAATAGAAGAAAAAAAGGAAATCCATACCCCAAAATAGGAGAAAAATTGATTAATAGATACCAAGAACAGACCTATAGGTAAACATCATAGTGTAGATGGGTCTGTGTTGATTTTTAGCACTGTTTCTCTTATCCAGGTAGCATGATGGCAGGAAGGATTTCTCTGAATTCTTCCTGATCTTCCCTGTAGACTCCTGAGGAGTACTTGGAGAAGAGCCTGAAAGGGGACTTGAACTTCCTAGCCTATTTGTAATTGTTAATGATTTTAAACTCTCACCCTAGGTCATAGTCTGATTTTAGGTCTTCACTAAAAATCTCTAGTTTATTCTTTTTCCTAGCTTAAACAGTAGTCTATAGCTTATAGCCAAACTAATGCTAGCATCTTGTTTCTCTTTGTAGGCCTCTGTCTAGATTTTAGTTTAGTCATGGTGCTATTCAGATGAGAGCATTTAAGTCATCAGGGGAACACAAGTGTTCCTTTGTACTGATCAGTGAGAGCAATTTCTCCTGTAGGTTTTAATTAGCATACTGGGTTTTAAAGTGGTCTATTTCCTAGCCTGTATTTTGACTCTAATAGACCAAAGACATGATTATTTCTGTGATGTCACCCTCAAACTTTAGAAGTTTTGTGTTAGTCATTCAGGAATCTACAAAATAATTAATCCATTTTAATTTTAACCTCTCTCCCAAATTAGTAATTGTACATTGTATGGATTATTAGGATTAATAATTGGTTGATTACTTTTAAATGGTAGAACTGATATTAGTTGAAATTTATTTATTTTTCTTTTCCAGATATGTTTCACTGATATCAATTGGCATGAGATTCCCCTTTCCTCTGTTTTGGGGAACTAATTATGAGAAGACAGGATAATAACTACTTTCCTATATTTACTTGCATGTAAAGAGGTGTTTGCAATACAAATAGAAGTCGTATTAGTGTTAATTCAATATACCAAACAAGTTTGTTTATTTTTCGATTGATCCAACTTCTTCAAGAGACTTTCTAATTGAGGAAAAGAGTGGGTGGAGAGGCGGGAATTAAATATAAAGGCCTAGGTTTACTTATAATTCATGGTTTATTTACACATAATGTTGTTTTATAACAAATATTCTATTATAATTGTAAGTTCATTAGTAGTATTGACTTTAGCACTTACTAAATGCATTTAACAATGAACAATCCACTTGACGGTTCAGAGTCTCAATTGCTTACTCTATAAAATGGCCACAATAATCCCCACTTCAAGAGTCATTGTGAGGCTTGAGATACTGAGTAGAAATAATTTCTGGTTTACAATGTTTTCTGTAAATATAAGGCATGATTATTACGTATTTTCATTGTTTTTTCCCCATTGGAGACTGTTCACGATACTCATTTGAATACCTCAATAAATTTATTTTAATCCTTCATGTACTAAAATCCATCTATATCCCAACCTACATCTTTATTAAACAGAAATAGCTTCATTTTCAAATAATACAAGTAAAGCTTCTCCACTCAGAATAGCTTTGGTATGATTGGAAATGTTTCTGATACATATGGCATATATTGTCATTTAGACATATAAATGTCATTTGTATATTGTCATTTATACTCAAAATGAGTATATTTGGGTAAGCATCAAGATTTTTAATTAATAAATTAACTGGCAAAGAGGATAAATGTTATGTAATTGACAGAATCTGTAGCAAGAATCAGAGAAACTTATTTCTAATCCTAGCTCTACCATTCTCACACTAGATTATGTAGTTAGATTTGTAATTTATAGTTCGTTTCTTTACCCTTTTGGTAAATATCAGGGTATCTCAGTGTTGTTGAAAGAATATAATATAATTTATATATACATCTATGGTAAAATGACCTATGAAATGAGACAAGGTTTTCTCTTTGTTTTATTTTGTTTAGTTTTTTTTTTTCAACGTTTTTTATTTATTTTTGGGACAGAGAGAGACAGAGCATGAACGGGGGAGGGGCAGAGAGAGAGGGAGACACAGAATCGGAAACAGGCTCCAGGCTCCGAGCCGTCAGGCCAGAGCCTGACGCGGGGCTCGAACTCACGGACCACGAGATCGTGACCTGGCTGAAGTCGGACGCTTAACCGACTGCGCCACCCAGGCGCCCCTATTTTGTTTAGTTTTAACCTGAGTATCTTTAAGAGTATAATTTCTATCTTTTTTTTAAAAAAACATTTTAATGACACACCACTGACACATGAAAAGGTGTATATATTTAATGTATAACTTGACAAATTTGGAGATAAGCATACACCTATAACACCATCACCAAAATCTGTATCACAAACATATCCATTACCTCCAAAAGTGTCTTCTGCCCTCTTTATTGTTTTTTTTTTTTTGAAGGGGGGTGGGGTGGGGTGGATAAGAACTCTTTAACATAAAGTCAACCTTCTTAGCAATATTTTAAGTATACAATACAGTATTGTTAACAATAGGCACTATGCTGTATAATAAATCTCTAGGACTTATTTATTTTGTATAATTGAAACTTTGTACCCTTTCTCTAGTATTTCCCTGTTTACTTCTCCCCCTATATCCTAGTTATCACCATTCTACTTTCTCCCCCTATAAGTTTGACCCTTTTAGGTTTCTCATATAAGTTATCTCATGTAGCATTTGTACTTCTGTGTCTGTCTTATTTCACTTACCATAATGTTCTCTAGGCTCGAATATGTTGTCACAAATGGTAGGATTTCTTTCTTTTAAGGCTGAATAATATTCAATTGTAGGTCTATACCAAAATTTCTTTATCCATTCATTGGTCAGTGGAGATTTAGGTCGCACCCATGTATTGGCTTTTGTGAATAATGCTGTAATAAACATGGGAGTGAAGGTACTAATTTTCATTTCCCTTGGATATATATACAGAAGAGAAACTGCTGGACCATATGGTAACTTTGTTTTCAATATTTTGAGGAACCTCCACAGTGTTTTCCAGAGTGATTTCATTAATTTACATTCCCATCAACAGTGTTCAAGGATTACCTCTTGTGTACATCCTTGCCAAAAAAAAAAAAAAAAATTTATAATAGTTATCCTAACAGGTGTAGATTTTGAGTACAATCAGTTTATTAGTAGATGATCCCAGGAGACAACAATGGGAAGGGGGTGGTGATGAAAAAGGGATAGGAGGCAGCCAAATAAAGGCATATTTTTGAATAATTTACCACTGTAGGGAATCTGAGATTAATTCTATTGGGGAAATTTGGAAACCATTGAAGTATACAGGCCTCATTGCAATACTGCTTAGAAGGCCAAAGATCTGGGGTGTTTCGTGCTGTTCATCCTTAACTGAGGACTCCTCCCAAAAGGACCTTAAATCTCTCATACTTCTATCCTGCTGTGCACATGGCAAAACAGGTCTGAGGGGACGCAGATGCAGGTACTGGCATATGGATGGCTGGGCCACTTGCACAGAAATAATAAGAGTGAGGGGATCAAGATGAGACATTGAATGTTTCTACTGTTGACCCATTACCAGCTGAGATCTATGGATGCACACATTATAACCACTTTGATCTGCAAGTGTTTCATAAAAGTAGTAAGCAGTCACAATATTTGAAGAAAGGATTTACATGAGAGTTATGTATCCAGCTACACCCATGCTGAAGCAGTTAATCCTGGGAAAATAATTAATATTCATCATTTTTTCCTATGTCAAAATTCTTGAAGCTCTTTACTCTTGACTGGATTATTTGCTGATTTGTATTGTTCGACATGTGAGGTAACCTAAATCTATATTCCCAAAGAAATGTGAACCCCTGGCTATCCTGCTGTTTCTAGGCATGATTGGTGCAACTTCCCAGTCAGTTATGATCATGGAAATAATAAATGGTTTCAGAGTAAATCTCGCAAGTCCCAGATATATTTTTCTGCCCACAGCAAGTAGTAACAACTGCCATCTCATGATAATAGGAATTAATTAGTCACATTATGGAGGTTCCTTTCTTTGTCTACTGGTCTGCTGGAATGAAGAACACAAGGGATCACATGGCAGCCTTAGCTTTTGTTAGTGGAACCTTTATTCTATGTATTAGTAGAATTATTCTTCCACAGAAAAGTGGACTTCCAGTCAAGCAGAAATTAAAACTGTGAAAATAAGAATCCGAAATTCTCCAGGAGAGGACTTCTCCAATTCCCTGGTTCTGAGACACATGTTTTCTACCTAAAGCAACACAACACCATATGACTGACATTGGATCAAAAAGTTTTGAAATCCTCCAGGATTTCATCCGCAGACTAAAACCTGAGCTTAGTCTGGTGGTTTCAGGGCAATGTGTTGTCACATGGTAGACTTGGAAATATAAAGTCATGTGCTCATTCACCATAAAGTGGATTCGGCTTAGACCAATAGGCTAGCCAGGTTATGTTATTCTCACAGCATTGAAAAGGACGCAAGAAAGTAGAAACACATGAGGTCTTTTTAGGCCTAAACTTGACTCCATCACACTGCTACTTTTGCCTCATGCCATTAGCCCAAGTGAAAAGTACAAGAGTGAAGAAATAAAATCTCTTACAGTTAAGGCAATGTTAAGTATGTGAATTCAACGAGGGGTGAAGACTTTGGGGGTAATTCTTTACCTTACCACAGTTATTAATTATTTTTCAAAATTAATGTCTTTTAAATATTTTTTTTAGTCCAAAGAAGAAAAAATAATGTATGGACACCTTTACATTCATTGATTTACATAACTTTTCTCAATATTTTGTCTGAGATACATAAAAATTAAGCCTCTCATATAATCAATAATACTTTATAAATGATTGTAGTTAATTAGAACGTTTGACTCATTTATAATTAGTTAAGGACATGGGAGTAATATAAAATTCAATAAATTGAAGTTGGGTTCAAGATGCACAATTATTTATACAAGCAAAATTTAAAACTCTTATAAGCAATACAAAATTAGCAAAGTTGGATTAAATTACCCAAATGTTGACAAGTAGTAAAATGAAAAGAAAATTCAAGCGGAGGGCCATGAACTAAGAATTTTGTTTTAGAAAAATGCATTTTGGGGGCGCCTGGGTGGCTCAGTCGGTTGTGTCCAACTTCAGCTCAGGTCATGATTTCATGGTTCATGAGTTTGAACTCCTTGTAGTGCTCTGTGTTGACAGCTCAGAGCTTGGAGCCTGCTTCAGATTCTGTGTGTCCCTCTCACTCTGCCCCTTCCCACTCTCACTCTGTCTCTGTCTCTCTCAAAAATAAATAAACATTAAAAAAAAGAAGCAAAAAGAAAAATGCATTTTTAAAAGACAACAAGAATTGAATCAGAGCAAAGAAAAAGGAGTCCAATTTTAGACAGTGAGAAAAAGCTGATGTTCAAATAGAAGCAAGTAGATTAGTTCACTAAATTGAATGTCTTATATCAAGCAAAAATTAAAATATGTTTAGTTAAGTATGGTTCTACCAGGCTAAGATGAATAAAAATATAACTAAACATTTTAATATGTATTCATAAAATGCCTTTTCTTCTTTTTTATAAGTTATTTGAAAATATCTTCATTTTGGAGTTTCTCATATTTTTTTCTAAGTGTTTACCAGAGGTCGGTGTCACACAAGATTCAGTGAATAATCAAGGATTTACTTGAAATCAACACCAGGCAGCATCTTTGCAACTAGTGGCAAATGAACAAAAGCCCTTACTACAACATATAGAGGCGATGGTTCTCCAATTCCCTAGTTGGGAATATGGAGAATACACAGATAAATAGAAATAGGAATAGAACATTAACTATTAAACTCATTATAACTCTAATAAACTGAAGGAATTTTGTAGTCTAAGATCTTATTGTAAGAGACTTAAAAAACAAAACAAAAGACTATGAGTCATTTTAAACACTGTTAATTTATTGTTGCTCATAGAAAAAGCACAAAATCTCTTTCAATCATGACAAGATACTCAAAAAGAAAATGAAAAGTCATTGAAAATTTCATTCAAACTTATTTATGCCATAATATTATTAACATAATATTACATGTTGACAACTGATTTGGAAAACTTAGGCCTAATTTCAAAAATTAATGCAACTAATATATTCCCTATTTTACCTGGGAAATGATTGAGATTATATTTACTTTATAGGTATAGAATAAATATGACTTTTACTAACATAAATAGGACCTAAATATTTCTATTAATATTTGGTCTTTATTTCAAAAAAGGATTCATGCACTTAATAAATCTACTCTGACACTGTCTCAAAATGCAGAAGTTTTTGACACAGAGGATAATTATGTTCTGATAGCCCCTCTAAAGTGGAACAGATTATGTGATCTTCAAATGAATAAGATGTAAGTTTTATCATAAATATACAGAATAAAGACCTTAACTAGAGTGACTGTGAAAAACTACAAAACATCAAGTACATTATAGTCGTTTATCTTTAATGTGAAATCCCGAAAAAAAGGTTCATTATTTTGCTGGGAATCCCCTTACAAGGTACACAGGAGGGCAATTTTAATTATTGAGTTATTGCTGTTATGCTATTTGATGACATATCATTGTGAAATAGACACTTATATTCAGCAGACATCATCCAACATTGTCACACCCAGCTCTGATCAATACATTTATTTTTTATTACTCAGGTGTTAATTTACATTATTTCCCAATTTTCTCTGGGTAACCATTTAAAACAATAGTCAAAACCTAAAAGGCTAATTAATTTTTAAACTATTTGAACAGCAACCATAATTTAGAACAAATGAGTTGCCGCAGCAATTCTTGCCTCTAGAGACTAGGCTCCAAAATGACCCCATATGCCATCAAACAAATTGCATAAAGATATGAGCTCAGAATAAGTTGCTGTTAACCTTGAATGTGTGAACAATTTTGCATATCCATAATTGTCAATATGACACCCTTCAGGATACACTGGTTTCTCTGGGCAGAGAGCCAATGAGCCTTATGTTCAGTTATATGTGAGCCAGCTGGACATCTGACAGGTACATTGTGGTGGTTAACTGCCCTCATCTACACTCTTTAACTCTCCAGTGACTTTGTTGTTCTGAGATGCTTCCTAGGGGAACAGGTCATGAAAGAGAGGAGTAAGGCATAACATGTGTATCTACTGGTGTTGAGGGCACCACTAGAGCCCAAAGATAATGTTCCAAAAAAAAAAAAAAAAGACAGTTCTGCAGGGCCTTGTATATATTTTCTTTTGGGAAAAGGCCATTTCCTGATTATCCCTTTAAATAGATGTACTTAGGAGTTAGCCTAAGATATACCACTTTGGGACCGTAGAGAATAGGACTGATACGGTCTTCATGCTGGATCAAGGCTACCATGTAGAATGTAAGATCCATTCCTAAAAGTTTCCTTAAATATGTAGGTTTTCTGAAACCAAATAAACTGATATGCTATCCTTATTGCTTCAAGTGCTATCACTAATCCCAGAGAGTGTTTACTTGAATAAAGATGTCTAAATGATTTGATAAGCCCATTTCAAAAGTAACTATTATTGTAAAAAATCATGCCTAGTGAAAGTATAAAGACAATAGACTTACTTAATATTTTTTCAGGAAAAGTGGTCTCGTGTATTATGTCCAATGGGAACATTCATTTTATACTCTAGATATTATGAAGATAGGGTAAGGAAATGCACATTCATATATTACTGGTAGAAATACATAGTTGTATAACATCTATAAAAAGAAATTTGGTAATATCTAAAAAAAATGCCTCCTGGTTTATCCCTTTAAACAGAAATCTCTTCTTTAGGAATCTTTTCCTAAGATATCCTATGAAAATTGAAATGGCACATTCACAAAGCCATTTATTGTTGTCCTATTTGTCAAAACAAAAACACTAGAAATAACCAAAATGTTCATCTACAGGGGACTATCTGAAGGAGCATCCATGGAATGGAGTACTATGTACTCCTAAAAATAAGCTATAGGTTAATCCCTAAAAATATTTTAAATGTGAACGACAATGTGATTAGTGTATTACCTTTTATTAATGAAGGGGTTAAGATGAATATATATAAAGAGGTAAATCTATTCATCTATACATATGTATAAAAGATGCTTATATTTTATAAATGGAAGTAGAAACAAAAAACTAATGAAAATTGCCATCCAAAGAGTAGAGGTAAAGAAGCTTAAGGGGAAAGAAATTGAAGGTACAGCTCTCTGAATGTATCTTGTTTTACAGATTACACCTTAGAGCCTTCTATTGCTTTTAAATAATTGTTAAAATATTAAATATAAATTAATGAAAAACCTACAAGTAGAAAACAAATTAAATTATATATCAATTTAATGGCTTAACTACCCAATAATTGTTTTGTAGACCTTAAAACAGTAATGTAACTGTTCATCCTTAATGGGATATATCAAGATTAAAAATAACTGAAAAGAAATACCAAATAGTATTTGATAACATATTTGCAGTAATGATATTGGCATTATTGCTTTTAAGGCTTATAGGTACAGATAGATATATATTTAGATAGGTACAGAGATACATAAATGATAAATCAAAAACAAGTATTTTATTAATGTCTTTAGAAAATAAGATTATGAGTAAGAACAAAGAGATAAAACATAAAAGGAAAATTTGGTAAAAACTCAGTACTTTTAAATTTTAATTATAAATGGAATATGAACTCTTGATATGTTTATATTCTCTTCCACAATATAATATATATTTATTTTCTGTCTATTAAACTGAAAGGCCTAGAACCAGCAATCAAACCAGATACAAAGAACCCAGACTATGGTCTCTAAATAATACTTCTTAGTAAAGTCAAAACTTCTTGGAGAAAGTTTAGATTTTACTCTCTAAGAACTGGATCTTCAGATCCAAAAGCAACACACACACACACACAAACTGTCAAAAGCTATTAGAGTCCTGTTGGAAAGAAATGGGTATTAAAGTAAAGGAGGTCCCACCAGTTGAAAACAGTATGATTTAAACATCAAGAACTATACTGATTGCTATGAACACTTGAAACATATTTTAAAAAATCATGCACTCATAATAATTAAAATAATTTCATTGATTACCACTGGAAGTAGTTAGGGGAACAATTCCTTACTCTGGAAACAAATAACAGGAAAAAATGAAACATTTACCCTTCTTTTGGTGTACAAATATATTTAAGGGTAACCAAGTAGTTGATAAGTAAATTTTTATGGAAGAATTACAGCTAATATATCCAGAAAAAAAAAAAAAAAAACTTACATTGAAATCATACAATTTTGCATCCCTTAAGTAATGGGTATTGCCAATGATCTTGAATGGCTGCTAACACATTAAGTGAAAAACTGACAGAGAATTTTATAACAGAGAGATTACAAAATGAGAGATATCTGTATCCTGAGCCTTATAAGATATTGTCGATTAAAAGAAATCAAAATTGGGCTTGATTAAACCATTTGGTCTAATCAATTTATATGAAACATAAAAAATAGAGAAATATGTTAAAATGATATAAGGATGCAATTAGCTAAATCCCAGATGTGGAAAATTCAATAATATGAATGAAACAAACAAACGAAAAAGGGTAAGACAAAAAACGAAGGGATTTTATAGATTAAAAGAGGCCAAGATATACAAAATAAAAAAAAATATGTGGTTCTTTTTTTTGGATCTTTATATGAAAAAAAACCAATTATTGAAAAATACCATTGTGAGACAAAAGGATATTTGTGAATAAAGGGATATTAGATGATATTAAAGAAGTATTTTCCTTTTTAGATTTAATGGGATTCAGGTCATGTAATTTTTTAAAAGTGAATTTTTTTTAAATGCTTGATTTTTAAAGGTAAAATTTTCATGATGTCTGTATTTCCTTTAAAATAATCTGCCTTATGTCGCTTCTCGGCCTTTTGGCTAAGATCAAGTGTAAAATAATCTGCCTTAGTGAGTGAGGGAAAGTTAGGTGTAATAACACACCCACCCATTTCCACACCTTGCTAATGCAGAGGGAGTCAGAAAGACTCAGCCTCTTCAGAAAACTTGTGAACGAAGTACTCAAGTTGGAAAAGCTGAAGCTATTTAGCATTAAAAGTAATTACTGTTTATTTTTAGACTATGTTGTTTTTCTGATATTCAAATATTTTATGACCATGGAAAGACGCAAAGGTTTCCTAGAAATCAATTGATGATTGACTTTTTTACAGAAAGATAGGGATTTGATAAAGGACACGAGCAAAGATTAAGAACTTTCTCAGACTTAGTAATAGGATTAAGAAGTAAGAAAGAATATAACTCACACAGCATGGGATGAGGTGATATGGAAAATTCCCAGACTAGAAGAAAACAAAACAAAACAAAGTAAAATAAACAAAACAAAATAGGATCATATGAGAAAAAAATGCCTAATGATAGTATTTATACATCTTTATCTGCTCTTTAATTTTTTTTTTTTTAACGTTTATTTATTTTTGAGACAGAGAGAGACAGAGCATGAATGGGGGAGGGTCAGAGAGAGAGGGAGACACAGAATCTGAAACAGGCTCCAGGCTCTGAGCAGTCAGCCCAGAGCCCCACGCGGGGCTGGAACTCACAGACCGTGAGATCGTGACCTGAGCCGAAGTCGGACGCTTAACCGACTGAGCCACCCAGGCGCCCCTTTATCTGCTCTTTAGTGAAGAAAACATGGACAGTGAATTCATCTTGCATTCCATTCTGTGTATTCTTTATATTTTAATACACTTTGCATTTTATTACACATGCCATACAATGCGTTTGTTATTTTCACTGCCAAATTTGAGTTCTGTCATTGTGAACACGTCATATGATCATCTTCATAAAAATTTCTTAAAGAACACCAACATAGTGCTATCTAAACCTGCGTCTGTGTAAATGTGCTTTCTGCTACTTGGGGGGAGAAGCTACAGTATGAGAAATGAGGAGTTCTATATCTTTACCATCCTTACACGTGATAGCAGTGACACATTTCACAGTGCAGCGCCTGCCAACATATTTGCTATGCTTTAATCATGAAATACTAAGATTCTTTCAAAAGTGTACACTTTACAACTTTCTCAAGAAAAATGTTTAAGGGTTGGGTTGATTTTTTGAACAAAATCTAACACTATTAAAGGTTAACATTGAAGCACACTTCGTTCTTTTTTTTTTTTTTTTTTTTTAAGTTTATTTATTTTCGAGAGAGAGAGCACACACACACACAAGAGAGAGTGACGGGGAGACAGAATCGGAAGCAGTCTCCAGACTCTGAGCTGTCAGTACAGAGCCTGATGCGGGGCTCCAACTCATGAACTATGAGCTCATGACCTGAACTGTGAGATCCTAACTTGAGCCAGAAGTCCGACACTCAACCAACTGAGCCACCTAGGTGCTCTGAAGCAGACTTCATTCTTGAAAATCCAATTAATTCCTAAGTATTGTCACAATGTATAAATAGAGTAGTGACCAAAAGACCTAAGTCTTTACTTTTGTTTCCTCTAGCTTCTGGCACTCACAGACACTAAGACTTTATCAGAGGTAACTTCAAAGTATAAAAGGGAATACCCACACTAAGTTTAGGAATAGACTGTGGAGGGGCGCCTGGGTGGCTCGGTCGGTTAAGCGTCTGACTTCGGCTCAGGTCATGATCTCACGGTCCGTGAGTTCGAGCCCCGCGTCAGGCTCTGTGCTGACAGCTCAGAGCCTGGAGCCTGTTTCAGATTCTGTGTCTCCCTCTCTCTCTCTGCCCCTCCCCTGTTCATGCTGTGTCTCTCTCTGTCTCAAAAATAAATAAACGTTAAAAAAAAAAAAAAATTAAAAAAAAAAGGAATAGACTGTGGAAAACAGTTCAATTATTGTGCAGAGAGAAAGAGAGGATTTTCTTATTTTGTTATTTGTGCTAAATTTTTTCTTTAGGAAAAAAAAGGTACATCAAGGTATAGGTATAAATAGGCATACTACAGGTATAAAATAAGTACATCATTAAATGAGTTTGGATTCAACTGGACTAGCCATAGGCCACATTATTTACCTACTAATACTGATTTTCTTCCCGGTAATTTGTAGACACAATTTTAAGAATAACAAAAATATGAAAAACCAGAAAAATAACTTGAAGAAATCAATTTGAGAATTCTTAAAAATATATAGACACTCTTGTCAATAACAGATGCTAAAAATAGTAATAAATTGCCCAGGCAAAAGTTTGTGATAATCTTCAAAATCTGTCAAAACTATGAAATATCAAAGATGAGTTGTAACAAATTTGAAAACAGTTTATAGAGATAAATTTTTGGTAAGTGTTTAAATTCAGTAAATCTGGAAAGTAAGACATTTAGGAAACTTATACTTTATGTATTAAAAAAAAATTTAATGTTTATTTATTTTTGAGAGACAGAGAGAGACAGAGCATGAGTGGGGGAGGGGTAGACAGAGAGGGAGACAGAGAATCTGAAGCAGGCTCCGGGCTCTGAGCTGTCAGCACAGAGCCCAAAGCCAAGCTTGAACTCCCAAACTGCGAGATCATGACCTGAGCTGAAGTCGGACACTTAACCGACTGAGCCACCCAGGTGCCCTAGAACACTTATAATTTATTAAACTGGTATTTAAAGACTTTTTCTTAGAGCAGTTCACAGCACGATTCACAGGTTCACAGCACAATTGAATGAAAAGTAGACAGAACAGGGTAATATCGCTGCTCTAAAAATTTACACTGACTTTTCATTAATTCACTGAACTTTATTTTCATTCACTTAACCTAGAGCTCATGTCCAGTGTATTCTCTAATAGAGAAATCACTGCAACAGAGACTGCCATGATTTCCTCATGGGCATGTTTATGAGATTGTACACAGTATAGGTACTTAAAACAGTTAATACCTTAATAAGCGAATGATTAATATGACAAAGAAAACAGATTTAAGTGACCCACATTTTATGCTGAAAATAAACGTAATTACTACACCAAAGGTGACAAGAAAACTTCAAATCTAATCCCAGGTGTGAGATGATGAAGTAACTATGGCAGCCTGAAGAAATACTGGCAGATCCCTGTTAAATCTTTCTTTTTTCCCTTAGGGTAATCATTCTGGGTTGTGTAAGTATCATTTTAATTGTAAAGTTCATCTTTGACATATTATTAATCAGAGTTCTGAGGAAAATAGAGAGAAAAAAAATCTTACATGTGACAGCTGCTCAACATTGGAAGATATCAATTACATTTGTCCTACAGGATTTTATAAGCTAAACATTTCAAAGCCCCTCAAGTATTTCATGTGTCACATTTTTTTACTTGACTCCGTGAGATCGCTATTGTCTATCTTTCTAAAAATATGAGTCTCAGAGCTGGACGTATCACTTAAAATGTGACTGACCAGCATGTTTGGAACATCACTTCTCTGTTTAACTGATTTTCTTTTAATGCCTCTTCATGTTTACTTTTTTTTCCATATTCCCTCTACAATCCCTTAATAGCCATAGTGGCTTACCCTGAACTTGTATCCAACTGGATTCTACACATGTTTTCACAAGAGTTGTTCTGGATTCTACACATGTTTTCACAAGAGTTGTTCTCGAAATTGCTGCACTCTGCATTTATATAGAATGTTTTAATAAAATAATATCAACTTACATTTATTCCTTAAAAAAGTTAATTAATATCAACTTAGTACCTGCTATAATACCAGTACTATGTTAGGCACTAGAAAGGGAGAAACAAACAGATGAACGCTCTTGTCTCATTGTTAATTACTTCTTAGCAGGTGAAGCATATAATTTTTAATTAAAACATAATAAATTACAAATGTTGAGAAATAAGCAAACAATGCTCTGTGAGAAATATCAGTAGTAGACACTCGATTTACATGTGATGCTTACAGAAGACTTACGAGGAAGCAATATTTTGCTTAGAATAGAAACGAGACTTTTAAGGTTGTGGCAGAAAAAAAAAATGTCCACAAACTCATTGACAATTTTAATATCATGAAGTGTTTATATGTCTTCATCTTGAATCTGGGAGATCCTAACTGCCTTGACCAATACAATATGTTAGAACTGAATCTGCTGGTTTTGAGACACTAGCTTTAAAAGTCTACCTTCTATGCTGATCTCTTTGAACGCTGTTGGAGCACTGACTAGCCATGTGAAAATAACTTGCTACTGGAAAAGCCCTGAAATTGTATGAAGAGGAAAAATGGGCTACCTGAGACCAGCCCTTTCCTCAGTAAGGTACCAGGCTTGTAAATGAAGCATCTTGAAGACTTTAGACTAGATCAGTCACTAACTATATGCCACTGAGCAACCCTATTCCACGCAAGGTGGAACAAAAGGATTGTCCAGCTGAGTACTGCCTAAATCCTGATCTACACAATTGTGAGATTTAATAAATGATTGCTCTTTTAAACCACTAAGTGTTGGGGTATTTTATTATGCAGTAATAGATACCTAGAATAAAAGTAGAGGATGGAGCTTTCACCAAAAAGGAAATAATAGGTATCCAAATCACATACTGAGAACACCTTGGCGATTTGAGAAGCTCATGGACCGTCCGTAGGGCTAGAGCTTACCTAAAGGAAAGGATTGTTAGATAAGGCAAAAGAGACAGGTAGGAGTTAGATCACACAGGGCCTAAAAATCAGGGAAAATTTATTGGCATTTGTTCCAAGTGTTATGGGAAACAACTGATGTTTATGCATATGGAAGAGCTTTCTAATAGCTGCTAGACACAGACTAAGTTGGAGAAAAACAAGAGTGATCATATGAGGACGTTTAGGAGGATATGGTAGTGGTCTAGTGAAATAAAATAGATATAGCATGGATATAATGATGGCAGAGGAAATTAAGGGAAATTTTTTCATTTGAGATACATTGTGAAATTACGTCTATGCCACTTGACTTTGCACATAGATTGGATGTTGGGGATGGTAGAGAGGAAAGAAATCAGAGAATTTTTGGATAGGGTCATTTATTAATAATAATAGATGTCATTTATTTAAGGGGCAAAACACGCATGGAAAACACGTTTTAGAAAAGGAGAACTCAAAAGAGTTCCATTTAGACTTTATTTAATCCATTCAGTAATGAAGTCAGACATAAAGCTGGGTATTAGAATAGTGGTACTATCCAATGAGTGTTCTAGGCAAAGAATTTATGCTAGGAACTAATCAGCAATTAAAAGGAAGTTAAATCTCAATGAAACATTGATATCTCCTAGGGAATGAGTGTATGGAAAGAGGGAGACAGGGACAAGGAACAAACTCTAAGGAATTTCAATATTACAAATACAGATAAGGAAAGATGATTTTGCAAAGGAAACTGAAAATGGAGGAACAGTGAAGCGGGAGCAAAATTAACAGTGATAACATGAAGGACAAGACTATAACGTGGTTTTGAGAGGGTTGAAAGCAGGTAAAAGATCTGAAAAGAAAAGACAGAAATACATCTATTAAATATGTCAACATTATAGACTGTAGCCTGATACCAATAAATAACGTGTTGAGGGGGGAGTAAAAGCCAGATATTGCTTACATGAATATTAAACGGGTTTTGAGACAATCTATAATAGGAGACACCACGTGTAAAAAAAAAAAAAAAACCTTCCTTGATTCTAAAAGGGAAAAGATAAATATAACAGTGTCTGGGTATGGGGTTGAGGACTCATTGGTATTTTTCAGCGGAAGGGTGTCAAGGGCATATTGCTAATGGTAATGATACATTACAAAAGAAACTAGCTGAAAACTAAAAGTGAGAGGTCATTGGTATAGTGAAATTCTTGAGATGGTGGAAGAGTATGGAATCTATAGCACACATAGTGGTATTGAACAGTGACAGACTTCCTCTGATGTAACAAGGTAGGACAAAAGAAGTAGAGTGCAAGCGTAAGAAATTTTGATTGATAGACTGATTGATTGCAGGTAGGGGGAAGAGAACATTTTTGGTGGTTTCTATTTTTCAAATGCAAAAGGAAATAAAATCATCTGCTAAGACTGAGGATAGAGGACATATGTAAAATTTTGTATGAAAGAAAGGTATAAGTGATCATCACTTGGGATTAAAATAAAAGAAACTATAGAGAAGTATATTAGGATTGCTAATAACCATTTTGTGCCATTGTCTTGTTTTGTTTGCAATTTTTTTTAATGTTTGTTTATTTTTGAGAGAGAGAGAGAGAGAGAAAATGGGGGAGGGTCAGAGAGGGAGAAACACACAGAATCTGAAGCAGGTTGCAGGCTCTGAGCTGTCAGCACAGAGCCCAACACAGGGCTTGAACCCATGAACCGTGAGATTATGATCTGAGCCAAAGTCAGACGCTTAACCAAATGAGCCACCCAGGCACCTCAGTGTTGTCTGCAATTTTGAAAAACCTTATATATAAGATCTACTTCCACTTTTAGATCATATTTTCCTAAACAAGATTTCTGTGTTTTCATTAAAAATATTGATAAATAGGAGCATCTAGTTGGCTTATTCGGTTAGGTGTTTGACTCTTGATTTCAGCTCAGGTCATGATTTCAGCATTGACAAGATCCAGCCGTGCAGCCTGCTTGAGATTCTCTCACTTCCTCTCTTTCTCCCTCTCTTTATGCCCCTCCCCTGCTCGTTTTCTCTCTCTCTCAAAATAAATAATAAAAACTTAAAAAATTAAAATATACATATTGATAAATATGTTAAAGAGACAGATCAAGGTCAGAGAGGTGTGACAATATTCTGTGATTTACCACCTTTATTGAGGTATATAATGGAAATACAATAAACTACACATGTGTAAAGTGTACATTTTGGTAAGTTTTGACACATGTATGCACATGAAATCATCATCACAATAAAGATAATGAATATATCAATCATCCCTGAAAGCTTTCTTATGGCCTTAATGATCGCTCTCCCATTCTTCATAACACTTACCAAAAAGCATGGATTTGTTTGCATTCTCTGTCTAGAATTTAGCATAAATGAAGCATAAAGTATGATTTTTATGCTGTCTTTCACTCAGCATAATGATTTTGAGATTCATCCACATTGGTATGTATATTAATAGCTCATTCTTTTTTATTGCAGAATAGTATTTCATTGTATGGCTATATCTCAGTCGGTTTGCCCATTCATTGTGAAGGACATTTGGATTGGTTTCTGGGGGGCGCCTGGGTGGCGCAGTCGGTTAAGCGTCTGACTTCAGCCAGGTCACGATCTCGCGGTCCGTGAGTTCGAGCCCCGCGTCAGGCTCTGGGCTGATGGCTCGGAGCCTGGAGCCTGTTTCCGATTCTGTGTCTCCCTCTCTCTCTGCCCCTCCCCCGTTCATGCTCTGTCTCTCTCTGTCCCAAAAAAAAAAAAAAAAACGTTGGATTGGTTTCTGGTTTGGGCCATCAAAATTGAAATTACGTTGATCATTCATGTATAAGTTTTTGCATAAACATAATCTTCAATTACATAGGGTAGATGTCCAAGAGTGTGATTGCAGAGCCATGAGGTAAGATTACATTTAATTTTATAAGAATCAGTCATATTGTATTCCATAGTTATTGTTCTATTTTATATTCCTAACAGCACTATATGAAAGATACAGTTTCTTCATATTTTTACCAGCATTTAGTATTGTCATGTTTGTGTACTTATGTATGTATATGTGTAATATGCAATGTGTACATATATATGTATATATATATATACTTCTAAAAATGTGTAGTGGTATCTAATCAAGGCATTAATTTGCATTGTTCTAAAAGCTAATGATGTAAACTTTGTTTTCTATACTTGTTTGCCACCTGTATTTGTTCTTTGATGAAATGTCTGTTCATGTTCATGTCTTTTGCCCATCTTTCATAATTGTTTGTATTTTACCATTCAGTTTTGAGAGTTATTTATGTATTCTGGATATAAGTATTTTGGTAGTTATGTGACTTGCTAATGTGTTCTTCCAGTTTGTGGCTTGTGTTTTCATCCTTTTAACAGGAAATTTCACAGGGCAAGATTTTTAATTTTTAATTCTCTTCTGGGGTATTTTAAGCTACAAATGTAATTTTTATGTAGTTACAATATTACTTTGATTATATAATTCAATTTGAGTATGATCTGATAGTTTGTGTCTTTCATGGAATTGGTCTATTTAGTCTAAGTTGTCAAAATTGCATAAATTTGTTCATATTTCTCCCTTGTACTTTGACGTCTATGGAGTCTGTAAAATGTCCCCTCTTTCATTCCTGTATATTGGTTATTTTTAGCTATGTCAATATTGCCAGATTTGGATCAATTTTAATGATATTTTCAACAAACTTGCTTTTGTATCATTGATTGTCTTAAGTTATTTTATTCATTTTTGAGAGAGAGAGAGAGAGAGAGAGAGAGAGAGAGAGAGAGAGAGAGAGAAAGCAGGGGAGGGGCATAGAGAGAAGGAGAAAGAGAGAATGCCAAGCAGGCTCTCCACTGTCAGCACAGAGCCTGGTGCAGGGCTCAAACTCACAAACTGGGAGATCATGTCCTGAGCTGAAATCAATAGTCAGATGCTTAACTGACCGAGCCACCCAGATGGCCCTTCATTGATTTTTAAAACTATTTTTAAATTTTAAAGTTCACTGATTTCTTATTCTTTTTCTTCCTTTGCTTTGCTTTGATTTTATTTTGCTTTCCTTTTTATACTTCCTTGAGGTGGAAGCTTAGATTCTTGATTTGATATTATTCTTATTAGTTAACATAAATATTAAATGTTATCATTTTTCCTGTCAGTACTACTTTAGCTACATCCCACAAATTTTGATATGTTCTATTTTCACTTTCATACTATTTGATGTAATTTTTTTGGTAATTTTTTACCCTGAGGATTCCTTTTTTATCCATAAATTATTTAGAAGTATGCTATTTAATTTCCCAGTGTTTGAAAAAAAATTAATTATATTGTTGTTATTGATTTTTCATTTGTTTCCAATTTGGTAAGAAAATATAGTCTGTATATTTTCAATTATTTTAAATTTGTAAGGTTTGATGACATCTGATATGATTTATCTTGTTGAATATTTCATGGAAACTTGTACAGAATGTATATTTTACTAACTACTTACTGGAATCTTTTATGAAGGTCAGTTATTCTCTTGGTTGATGGTGCTGTTCAGTTCTAAACCCTTGATGGTTTTCTGTCTAGTGGTTTTAGTAATTTCTGGGTGAGCAGTTTTTCCTCAACTAAAATATAGATTTGTTTATTTCTCCTTTAAGTTTTCAGGTTTTGCTTCAAATATTCTGAAGCTTTGTTTTTGGTACATGTCTTTTGGTGGGTTGTCTTATTTTTATCTCCATTTGATGTATTTTCCGTCCCTGTTAACTTATGCACCCTATCTGTGATTAATATTCCTTTTATTAATGCCTCTA
Source organism: Neofelis nebulosa (assembly GCF_028018385.1). Classification (NCBI taxonomy): domain Eukaryota; kingdom Metazoa; phylum Chordata; class Mammalia; order Carnivora; family Felidae; genus Neofelis; species Neofelis nebulosa. The sequence goes on along the minus strand of NC_080784.1, from coordinate 90,300,486 downwards.
TGTTATACCATTTTGCACCATTTTTTTTTTCAATTGATGTGTATTGTTGTATTTGAAGGGAACTTCTTAAAGACAGCATATAATTGGTTAATAGCTTTTTGTGTTTGGTTTATTCTTTTTTCCACTCTACCATTCCCTTTCTTTTATGTGATATACTTAGACTTTTCACATTTAATGTAATAATTTATATTTGGGGTTTAGTCTGCCATTTTCTTTTTATGTTTTCTGTTTGTTCTCTCTCATTTTTCCCCATTTCAATGTGTTTTATTGTTTCCTGACTTTCTACAGATTAAACATTTTTTTAGAATTCCATTTACATTTTTTCCATAATATTTTTAGGGTATCTCTTTCTATAGTTTTTTTTAGTATTTTTTCTAAGTACTATATTATACATATATATCCATTATATATTCAAGTCCAGCGGGGTTATTTTAGTGAGTTGGGAGGGGGTAAGGATTGTGATTGTCTATAAAGGCTAACAGAAGGGATCTTTAGGTGTCAAAACCCTTCTACATATTGATTTTGGTGATAGTTATACAAATACATACATGAGTAGAGCTGCACAAACATAAACACACATATGAGTGCATGTAAAATGGATGAAATCTAAATAAAATCTGTGGATTTTGCTATGGCCAGGTTACTGACTTGATTTTGTAATTACGGTAATGCAAACCATTACCATTTCGGGAAACTGAATGAAGGTTACCCAAGACTACTCAGTGCTATTCTTTTCAACTTCTTCTGAATCTATAAGTTTATATACAAAGTTAAAGAAAATAGAGGTCATTTTTAATTTTATGTGAAGTCAGGAGAAAATGGAATCTTAACATAAAATTTTCAGTACTGTAATATACTAAATTATAGTAGCAATTGGCTTCAGCCAAATAGACATTTGAACTGGACTTTTAGCAAAGATGATTTAACTTTTAATTCTTAAATTATATATTAAAATTACATAAACACCTTACATATAATTAGCATTGCACCCTCCCCTTTTTGCCCACTGCAGTAACAAGTTGTTCTTGTTCATAGACATGATTAATAACTTTGCATTAGTGAGCCGGACATTATCTTCATGGATAATCAAACATGCATTCTAATCCAATGAATATAGGCTGTATGACAATAAGACAAAATTTTTGTAATTGAGTTAGTTTCACATAAATAATTACATTTGTATACAAAAGAAGAGGGGAAGAGAAAACACCATGGTTCTGTAAATAGCCATATTATATTGATTAAGGATAATTATGTTCCATATTTATTAAAATATTTCACAGAGAAATGGCTAAGTGTACTTATATGGTAAATGTCTTCAATAAATGCACTTCTAAGGAAGGAGAATAAAACAAAATACAAATGATATATGCCTGTATTTCATTTGTATAAGATCCATTAGCACAATTTCAATAAAAAAAAAATCACCATTATTTGAAATTGAACATGAGAAAAAGATGTTTTTTAAAACTTAAAATGCATTGTGATATTTAATATCACTAGAGAATTAGTAAACAATCATCCCTTCCTTTTTTCCTTTTTTTCCTTTTTTTCCCTTTCTTTCTGAATATATTCATTAAATGCACACATAATTGGGGCTCCTTGGTGGCTCAGTTGGTTAAGCATCTAACTCAGTTTTGGCTCAAGTCATAATCTCTTCGTTTTGTGAGTTGGAGCCCCACATCTGGTTCTGTGTTGACAGTATGAAGCCCACTTAGGATTCTCTCTCGCGCTCTCTCTCTGCTCCTCCCCCACTCATGCTGTCTCTGTCTCCCTCAAAAATAAATAAACTGAAAATACATAATAAATACATAAAAAATTATACACATATATATCAGGTTGTAAAAATGTGAATATCGTTTCTTTCATGTATCAGTTCTATAGACATCTTACCCCAATTCACGTGTAAGACAGTTTTCCATATGTTGAATTACTATTAATTAATTAATTAGATGAATAAGTAATAATAATAATAATAATACATTGATTTTATGTTATTTGGTCATTTTCCAACTTCAAAATTCTCTTTAAAAAATCAATATTTGGAAAGCAAATTAGGAATTCTGGGATTTTTTTTTTTTCTTTAGAGAACTGATGCCAGGGATATGATTCCCTTTCTTGCCACCTCATTCCCTTTTCTCACCACTCCCTCTCTCATTCCTCTTTCTCACCTCTTTATAATTCCAAAGACTCATAAGGGGTGCTTCCTTGGCATCACTTAGAGAGCTTGATTGAAAGCATACAAGACAATTGTTTTTCTCATGCTCGAGAAAGCCAAAGAGCCTACATTTCTAAAACTTGTCAGTGAAAAGGTTGGGTAAAAACAGCACTGTCCAACAGAACTAGAGCCAGACGACTCTAACAACTGGAATACTGGTGAAATGGACAATGAGGGCTGAGGTCAGACCAAAGGAGTAGAGCGGAAAAGAATTTAATAAACCCAAAAAACACAGTGAGAGAAATCAATTTTATTTATTAATTTTCTTTAATTTCCAAACAAATGATTTTATTCTTACAATAATTAGATGTTCTGGACTTAAATATAAGCATGGCCAACTTGTCCCAGCTTGCCTGGGACTCTTCTGGTTTGAGCATTAAAAGTCCCAAGTCTTGGGAAATGCTTCAGTGCCTGACCAACTGGGATGGTTGGTCACCCAGGCAGGTGTCCCTTCTCACATGGCAGGCAGGAATTTCCTCATTTGTTATCAAGTAGAAGCTAAGTTTTAACCAATATAATTCTTTCTATGCCAAGGTGAAAAGCTCGTATCTCAGTTCTCCCTTACATTTAAGGCCTTCCCATACCTTATACTTACTTTGTTATTGGAGAAGTCAACTTTTAAATACTGCCAGATCCAAAGAGCAGAAATTCATCAGTAAATAAGAAAATCCTGTTACCCTTCTTGTTTCTCCATTCCCACAGGAAAGCTCTAAAGACAGTGATGCTTGTTAGAAATAGATGAGTCACATCAGAGGAAAAAAGAAAGAACCCATCACATTCCTCTTCCCTAGTTTCAGGTTCTCTCCAACTTCAGCTTTACTTGCAGATGGGAGAAAAGATGTATCTTTCAATGTAGATAGAAGTGTTGCTTAATATCTTGGACTGGGTTTCTGATTGAGACTGTTTTGAGACTATTTTTAAGTGACCATAAATTATTCTATTAAGTTTTTATCCAGAGCCAGAGAAAATCACCCCAACCAGAATAAGTATTAGATAAGAATATAATATGTGTTTATTACGTTCATGAATCATTCTTGTTCAACATACATACATGCATACATACATACATAAAATATAACAAATTTATACTCAAACACGCGTGGACATGTTTACTTAAGTAGGTTTTTACTACAAATTCAGTGTCATTATCTCTTTCACTCAAAAACATTTCAAGACTGTTATATTTTATCCCAAATTATAAAGTTGATAATGATTTTTAATGATTTGTTAGTGCTGATGGACAACTGGTTCTTGTTTGTGTGTGTGTTTTTTTTTAATTTTTTTTAATGTTTATTTATTTTTGAGACAGAGATAGACAGAGCATGAACGGGGGAGGGTCAGAGAGAGGGAGACACAGAATCTGAAACAGGCTCCAGGCTCCGAGCTGTCAGCACAGAGCCCCACGCGGGGCTCGAACTCACGGACCGCGAGATCATGACCTGAGCCGAAGTCGGCCGCTCAACCGACTGAGCCACCCAGGTGCCCCTGTATGTGTTTGTTTTTAAACAGTGATTTAGAAAAGTTACTTTTGTCATTTCCAACTAACCACATTTCAATATCAAAGATTTTGATTAATTGAGCTGGTATTTTATTAAAAAAAAAAAGAAAAAGAAACACCCTTGGGGCACCTGGGTGGCTCAGTTAATTAGTTGTCCCACTTCGGCTCAGGTCATGATCTCACAGTTCTTGGGTTCTAGCCCCGTGTGGGGTCTGTGCTGACAGCTCAGAGCCTAGATCCTGCTTCAGATTCCCACCCCCCACCCCCCCCCCCGCCTCTCTCTCTCCTCCCCCGACTTGCACTCTGTCTTCTTCTCTCCCAAAAACAAATAAACATTAGAAAAACAAAAATTAAAAAAACGAAAAACACCCCTGGTGGTCCTTCTGCCTATGGGTCTCAACCATACTTTAAGGACATTGGGCTGGCTAAATTTACCAAAGCATTTAGGGAATTATTGTCTAATGTGAAAGAATACTTTGACTATATTTTAAACAGCAACATGAACTTGGCACGGTTTCTAAAACTTCTTCGGTTTTTGTTTTTAGGGGTAATCTCTCTTCCTGGAATCTCTGCTGTTTTAATATGAGCGATAAAAAGAAACAAACAAAAAAAGGTCTTTGAAGTTAAATAAAGTTGGGTCAAATCCTCATTACTTATGTGTTCATGGGCAAGACAGTTAACTACTTGTTACCTAAATTTTCTTATTTTTAAATTGTAAAATATAAAACAAATGATCTTAGGAAAAGTGTTTTCGGGCATACAAAGCAGAGTGTTCAAGAAATTTCTTTCTTCTACAGTCTTTTCTTTACTGCCTTCATAACCTTGTTACCCAAAAGATAAATTTGCAATAGCCTTCCTCTTTTATGAAAAAGCGTAATCAAATATTTTGAATTAAAATCCCAATTTTTTTCGTAACTTTATGATAGGATTCTCTCAGCACAATTTCTGTACTTAAAATGGAAAAAATACATTAGTACTCTACCATTCGAAGCCCCTGGATTTCATCTTAACATCTTTTTTTGGTAGTCACATGGATTAAATCTGTAAAGATTATTCCACACTCTGAAAAATACACCAGTAATAATAACAACACTAAGAAGTTGCACTGTGACTATTTCGCATCCATATCTGCATTACAAATAGCTATATTTTATGCATTTGTTTCTCTAATGGGGATAGGAAAATGACACAGGAGCCCTAGGGAAAAATAAATTCAATATCATTTCACACTCATTAACCATATAGAACCAGATGTTCATTATCAGTTCTGTAGAGAAATGCCAAAACATCTGAATGATTGGAAAAACAGTGTGTTTGATTAATGACTTTTTAGTTGATTAATACAGTTTTAAGTTATTTCAATCTCTATGGCTGAAATCTGAGTACCTTTTTCTATCTTAGCAAATATAACACAATAAATATAATTGCATTTTTGTAAGTAAATTCTTTTTTCACACCATCCTACCTCTAAATCTAATTCATATGGATTATGTTGACTATGAAAGAAACTGAGAAATGGATACAGCTCTATTTTTAGAAAACAAACTGAAAATATTTTTCTTCAGGAAATTTGTTTTCTTATCTTTTAATTCTTGGAAAGACAATGCTTAATTTCGGTTCACATTAATTGGATTGTTTTCGCTGAAACTTCCTTAAACTTTGCTCTTCTTTTGCTGTTTAAAAAGTTGTATTTTTGTGCCCTGAGAGAAGAAAACAAATGAAAACTAAATATATCTTTCACTGGCTTTTCCATTGAGGTGTAAATCACACGTGGACATATTCACCCTAGAAAAATATAGTGTAATATATGTGACTATTGAGTAATAAACATCTCCCTGTGAGATAAAGTCGCAGTAAGTTGAATTTCCGAAATTGCAATTTCTGTAACATACAGCACTGTCATTTCTGGTCTCAGTGTTGAGCAGCGGCACAATTCCGACCTTTATGCTGCAAAGACGGAATCCGTTCTATATTTAGATTCACAGCTGTTTGGCTTTTTTTCACAGATGCTGCCACTACTAAGATGAGCTTTAAAGAACAGAGGAATATGTCAAAATGTTTGTCTTTTATAGAGAAAATAAAAATAATTTATATTTAAAATGATTACTTGTTTTAGGATCAACATGTACTGAGCTCTTTGCACTAGGATTGCAAAGAATGAGGATACAAAGCAGGACACTTCACAGATCATGTCAGAAGTGAGAGAGCCTCATATTTGTAACCCAATATGGGTTCTTCTTCATCTCTCTTAAAAGAACTGAATACTCAGATTGGATCTACAGACAAACAAACAAACAAAAAAACAAACAACAAAAAAAAAACAGTTACTTAATTTCCCTGGATGCTGATTTAGCTCTAATTAGACAGAATCATTAGTTCCTTCCATGGTTAAGGCAAGTAAGGGCAAAAGAAAAGTGGGTCAGGAGCTTGTTACATAACTCTACTCTTCCACATTAGTTCCTATTTTGATTTGTGAGTTTTTAAAGAATTTTTTAATGTTTATTTTTGAGAGAGACAGAGACAGAGACAGAGTACGAGTGGGGGAGGAGCAGAGAGAGAGGGAGACACAGAATCCAAAACAGGCTCCAGGCTCTGAGCTGTCAGCACAGAGCCCGATGCAGGGCTCGAACTCACCGACCTCGAGATCATGACCTGAGCCGAAGCCGGACACTTAACCGACTGAGCCACCCAGGTGCCCCTGATTTGCGAGATTTGAGTGAAGTACTGAAAAGCCCAAACTTGGGAATGAGGTACCTTATTCCCAATAAGGTACCTGACCTTATCAACCTCGTACTTCTGGTTATTTAATTGGTGTTTAGTTATTTAACTTCTTGCTCTTCTATTTCTTTTCCTCTTTACAACAAGGGTAATAACGTTTTCTCCCTCAGAGTTGTTTGAGGATTAAATTACACTGAATATAAGGTGCTAGTACAACGTTTAGCATATAATAACACTAAACTGTTTTTATTAAAATTATTACTATTTTATTCTTTTTTACAAGTGTATTTAATTATTTTGAAAGAGAGAGAGAGAGAGCACAAGCAGGAGTGGAGCAGAGAGAGAGAGAGAGAGAGAGAATCCCAAGCAGACTCTGCACTGTCAGCACAGCACTCAATGTGGGGCTCGATCCCAAAAACTGTGAGATAATGACCTGAGCCAAAATTAATAGACAGATGTTTAATCAACTGTGCCCTCGTCTTTGTCTTTTCCTTCTTTTAAATCACAAAATCACTCTTGCACATATTAAAACATTATAGGTTTCATTTTTATAAGTTGGGAATGTATTATCCACATTTTCAGTATCTTGCTTTTTAAATTAGTTAACAATATATCCTAAAGATTTTGTTATACAATACTGGAGTATAATCATTTAAAATTTGTATTGGTTCTCAATAATTTAATTAGCCCTCTGCTACATGTTTGTGTTATTTACATTTTGTATGTGTTATTATTACAAATGGTGTTCTAAAGAAAATTAATGAGCATCTTTAAAAAAACTTTTTTAACATTTATTCATTTTTCAGAGACAGAGACAGAGTGCAAGAGAGGGTGGGGCAGAGAGACAGGGAGAGACAGATTCCCAAGCAGGCCCCAGGCTCTGAGCTGTCAGCACAGAGCCCAACAAGGGGCTGGAACCCATGAACAGTGAGATCATGACCTGAGGTGGCCCAATGAATATCTTTTGATACAATTAGTAGTAAATACATGAAAAAATGTCTACTGGATAAACTGCTGTAGGAAAAAGTATATACATATTCAATTTAATAAATAATGCCAGGTTGCCATATGGTAGTGACTATTTCTCCATATTCTACTGTTATCAAAATTTTAATTATGATAAATTACTACTACATAGATCTAAAGTTGTTCTATAGCTTTAATTATATTTTGCTATCTAGACTTTTATATCAATGCATTAGTAGAACTTTGACCTGAGAAAAGTAATTTATCTCAGCTGTGTTTCTTTTACCCTTATCAGGAAAATAAAACAACAACAACAACAACAACAACAACAACATATTCTTATGGGACCTTTATACTGATGAACTGTTACAATGAATACAAAGGGCCTCATACATGTTAAATGCTCACTTAAAAAATAAATTGGAACTTTTTTCTATTATTGAAGAATATTTACTAAAATCTAATTTCCTGTAGTAAAATTAAACAGTATACTTTCTTGGAATCAAGGAAAGCAATATAACTCTTGTTTAATCACTGCTAGATTACCTATCTTGAGTGCAAGCAATTAATATTTGACCATACTCATTGTGTATAATACCTGGGACTTTTTCAATATGTGGTAAAGCTAGTTGGAAAGGATCATGCTCAATTAAAATTCTTTTTTTTTAATTAAAATTTTTGAAAATGTATATTTATATTTGAGAGAGAGAGAGAGACAGAGAGAGAACACAAGCAGGGGAGGGGCAGAGAGAGAGGGAGACACAGAATCTGAAGCAGGTTCCAGGCTCTGAGCTGTCAGCGCAGAGCCCAACATGGGGCACAAACCCATGAATCATAAGGTCGTGACCTGAGCTGAAGTCTGATGATTAACCAACTGAGCCACCCAGGCACCCCTCAATTAAAATTCTCAAGGAGATTTTCACCAATTTCTTTTTGTGTTTTAAAAATTCATGTTTTTATTCAGAGAAATAAATCACGTTCACTTAACCCTGGAAATGCTTATCCCTGAAATGTAAAATAATCACTAAAAGGATTTTATAGGTGTGTGGTAGAGAGAAATGACTGTCCTCAATTCTTTTTCTTTTTTTCCTCCTTAGCACTCCAAATCCTTTGCCACTTGACTTTGCATTCCTTCCCCATGTTTTGGGCCAGAGTTAGTATTTATCTACCAATCTATTTAGAGAGAATGACTGACTTAACACAGATGATTAAAATGGTTTTTGACACAAGTGAGCTCAATGATGGAAATAAAAGTTATAAGAAAATGTCTTTAAATATCTAGAATTAATCATGCAATTGAAAAGAATTACTTTTCTTCAGAAGTTTCATATTTCATTATGATATCATCTATTTGGCTCTTCTAATATGTCTGAAATATCCATGCTAAAGAAATCAAGTCTGAAATAAAGGTAGAGAAAGGTCTAATTACTGTCCTAGATTGTCAACCTCGCGCTAAGTTGGAAATTTAGATAGAATAACTAAGTTTAAATATGTACCTTTCAGGGGCGCCTTTGTGGCTCAGTCGGTTGAGCATCCGACTTCAGCTCAGGTCATGATCTCACAGCTTGTGAGTTCAAGCCCTGAGTCAGGCTCTGTGCTGACAGCTCCAAGCCTGGAGCCTGCTTCTGGTTCTGTGTCTCCCTCTCTCTCTGCCCCAACCGACTCGCATTCTGTCTCTGTCTCTCTCAAAAATAAAATAAACATTAAAAATTTTTAATATATATCTTTCAGTAGAATTTACTGTAAAAATGAAATAAATCATTCGGTCTAACTGAAAAAAGTTCAAATTATTTTATGACTTTCTTAGTTAATATGCTAATGACTTTTTTTTCCTTTGCTCAAAACTCCAACCACATTTATTTTGTAGTCTAAGCTCATGCCTGATATACTGGATTATTAAATAAATCTATTGAATAAATGATACATAAATACATAAACCAATTAACTAAAATATGCTTTAAATAATTAATACATGAATTAATAAATCATGGACTATACATAAAGTAACACGAAAATGCCTGCAGAAGCACTCAGATATATTAAAACGACTCAATAATAGCTAAAAGCATTACAATATTTTAATCATTCCATTGTAAACATGTCTGGCCTAAAACAAATTATAATACATTTTTAAAGTAAAATGTATATTATTTTCATGTGAAAAATAATTAGAAACAGAATGTGTTCATTTAGAGGAGATATTCTTTAACATTCATTGACAGGATAAATTGTATTGCTATCATTCCAAAATGTAACTTCTGTAATCAATTTACTATTTTTGCTTCTGTGAAGCATTTATGTATGTGGAGATCACACATTTCTTTCTCAGACTGGCTGTCTGCTGAGGCTGATAATATCCAAAAATTGCATACCTTTCTGACACTGGAAAACTTATCTTTTTGAATGTTTTGGCATCTGTACTATCCTTTGGTGTATTGGAGTCTGAAAATTCAAATAACATGCTTTTAAAAGGAAATAATCCTGGGGGCGCCTGGGGGGCGCAGTCGGTTATGCGTCCGACTTCAGCCAGGTCACGATCTCGCGGTCCGTGAGTTCGAGCCCCGCGTCGGGCTCTGGGCCGATGGCTCGGAGCCTGGAGCCTGTTTCCGATTCTGTGTCTCCCTCTCTCTCTGCCCCTCCCCCGTTCATGCTCTGTCTCTCTCTGTCCCAAAAATAAATAAATAAATAAATAAATAAATAAATAAATAAATAAAACGTTAAAAAAAAAAAAAAAGGAAATATTCCTGGCAGAGATTAAAAATGAGTGATTTTAATCCCAAACAGTATATTTTACTGCTTTTATCTTCTGCAAGATACTTCAACCATAAAAACTTGCAAAAATACACCACTGGTGAGATCTCAACTTTCTCATCATCAATGAGCTGTGTGCATTCATCAAATCTCTTGAATGTTTTCTTAAGCAGCCTCTTGGAGGTCAGTGATCTTATACCTAGGATTTCTGTCAAGCCTTAGCTCTTAGAAAGAAACATGGCTTATTACTTAAACATAGGAGTCAAAAGTATAGAGATTTGGTGGCACTGATTCACAGAATGCTCGACTATTGTGAGGTGTGTCAACCTAAAACAATATGATTATGTCTATACATTTCCCTCTCAGAGGCAGTAATAGTTCTTTGGTTTCTGACTTCATAGCACGCAGTGGGCATGTAAGAAGTTCAATCCCTTTACAAGAAAGTCACTTAACATGTCAAAGAAGTAGCACGACAGGAGCAAAATAATTTTTCTTACTCTGGATTTATTGTACTCTCTCTTAAGACCTATTTTGGTAATTGAAACAATTTTTAAAAGACTTTTTCATTTAAAAAGAACATTTGAAGCAAAATACGAATTTTAAGAATAATATTTAATTTGCATACAAATAGGGGTTTATTCCTTTAAAATGAGCAAACATTATTGCCTACTGAAAAGTGTTAATTTTTTAAGTCTACCATTTCACCAATAAAATGTGGGCAAACAAACTAGGCATATGTAATAAAATTAACCATCTTGGTAACCAAAATAAGGGTTTAGACTTTTTATCAGATAAGCAGAAGGGCTTTATTTATATAATATATGAAACCTAATTAAATGTATTAAATTCACTATACAAGTAATTAAATAGTCTAACTTAGATGACAACAACTCAAGACAGTCTTAGACTCAGAAGAAATTCTCAAAATTTTCTACTCTATCCATGAATTCAGTAAAGTCCCCATACATACCTGCAGAATAGATATAGTACCTAAAACTCCCTATCAAAGAAAGTATTCCATTTTTTTTAATTCAGTATCATATTAAAACACACACATACACACACCATTTGTTATATAGAGACTTTACAGCTTCTACTTGCTAAATGTAATTCTAATGTCTTCAGAGTCAGAGTAAATCCACTTCAAGTTCAACAAGATAACTCTTCACATTTATGAAAAAATACATTTATCTTATGAATTACGTCTATTTTAAATATGTACCAAGTTCTTAGAATCCATAGGCAATAAACCAACAACGTTAGAATAAACAGCCAAAACATGGTCCTTTATTTATGATAAATCCAAGAGTTTGACACTTACATCTATCACTAAACATACAGCACTAGAGGTAAAAGAAATGGAAACAAATGTCACTAAAAGACAGTGAGCAACATAATATTATAACACAAATATGTGAAATTTCCACATGAAACAGATTTAAGTGGAGTTTCTCTTGTTAAATGAAGGGTGAAGAGCACAAGGGGACATTCACTGAATTTCTCCTTCACTTCTCCTGTAGCAACACAGGCTCAACCAAGGAGAGACTTTAGCCTCTAAGGAGTAGAGTTTAAAACAGTTAAATATGAAATTTGATGCAAAAACCCTTTCAATATTAGCAAAAAATAGTAATAATCGTTTCAGTATAAGAGGGATCCCCTTCTTCCTCATCCTCGTCAACATCTGTTATTTCCTGAGTTCTTAATTTTAGTCATTCTGACGGATATGAGGTGGTATTTCGTCATGGTTTTGATTTGTATTTCCCTCTTGATGAGTGATGTTGAGCATCTTTTCATGTGTCTGTTAGCTCTCTGGATGTCTTCTTTGGAAAAGTGTCTATTCATGTCTTTTGCTGGATTATTTATTTTTTTTGAGTTGAGTTTATAAGTTCTTTATAGATTTGGATACTAATCCTTTATCGGATATGTCATTTGCAAATATCTTCTCCATTCTGAAAGTTGCCTTTTAGTTTTGTTGATTGTTCACTGTGCAGAAGTTTTTTATCTTGATGAGGTCCCAATAGCTCATTTTTGCTTTTGTTTCTCTTGCATCAGACACATGTCTAGTAAGAAGTTGCTGTAACCGAGGCCAACTGATAATTTTGTATATTTCTCCAAGAAAATTGAAAAAGAAATTTCACAATAAGCTCTCATCTCCACATATACCCATCTAACTTGAGCTATTCTAATTCCTTGTCTCCTAGTACTGAGCAAACTTCCTTTATAACTACAATGTACAACCCTTCTACTTGCTTTCTAAATTCTATCCTCATTTATCTACTTAAGAGCAAAATATGGCAATTGAGCATTCATTTAAAAAGCTGAAAGAATACCCACCTTTTGCCCCACATATCTGGAATGTGTCAGTCATTTGGGACTTCTTAAGACATAACTTTACTCAGTCATTCAATGACATAACTCAGTGTTCAGTTTTGCAGATCCCACATTATTCAATAGTAAGATTATCAGGCTGTTAGAATAAGCCCATGTTAAACTAAAATGTGTATATGTTTAGAGCTAGGAATTTAAGGCACCATTCCAATAATCTACAAAATATTTTGTAAACTAAAATTTAAGTTAATATTTTAGTAAAATGACATCTTCATAATGTGTATGAAATGCTTATTTCTTGCTGATGCAAGAAATTATATATTAACTCCAGATATCTATTACTCCTAATAAGTTTTTTTTCATAGATTACATAAAGTTTTATCAAATTATTTTATTTTGCAATGCTGTTGCAAATAGATTGTTTCACAAAGTATGTTCTAATTAAACATCAAAGACATAAAACACAGGATGCATATCTGTAATCCACAGGAAAACATTGCTATAAGACATGAATTATTTTATATATTAAAATCTCTTTGAAAATATCAACTGTTAAATAACAGTATTGTCCATTAAAGTCAAATATGCAAGAGATGAAAGCTCTAGAGAGGAAGAATAAAGTAATACTGATGGAGGAGAGCCTGGGTGGCTCGCTCAGTTAAGCGTCCGCCTTCGGCTCAGATCATGATCTCACAGTTTGTGAGTTCAAGCCCTGCCTGTGTCAGGCTCTATACTGACAGCTCTGAGCCTTGAACCTCCTTTGGATTCTGTGTTTTCCCCTCTCTCTGCCCCTCCCCCATTCATGCTATCTCTCTCAAAAATAAACATTAAAAAAAAAGCAATACTGATGGAATATGGCTATATAATTACTTTACAGATACAAGAAAAAAGCCTGAGAAAACAGACTGGACCCCTGGCAGATGCTTATGTTGGGTTACACTGAAATGAGTAGGTTTTTTAGAACTCCACTCTGGGTTGAAGTGACATTATTAGGAAATGGAGCAGTCTCAAAACACAGCTGTTCCCTCTCAAAATTAGTACAAAATTTTGAATCTGCATTTTTGCTTTTGTTTCTCTTGTATCAGACACATGTCTAGTAAGAAGTTGCTGTAACCGAGGCCAACGGATAATTTTGTATATTTCTCCAAGAAAATTGAAAAAGAAATTTCACAATAAGCTCTCATCTCCACATATACCCATCTAACTTGAGCTATTCTAATTCCTTGTCTCCTAGTACTGAGCAAACTTCCTTTATAACTACAATGTACAACCCTTCTACTTGCTTTCTAAATTCTATCCTCATTTATCTACTTAAGAGCAAGCTAAAGAGCTTTGCTGAAAACATTATAAAGAGTTGGGATTAATTGCCCAAGGTCTTTAAGGACTAAAGAAAGGAATCTTTAAAAGGGTTTCAATTGAAATTGTTGGAGGGCCACATCCTAAAGATGAACCAGATGTAGTAATCTTGCTAAATGGTAATTCAACTGAGGTCTAGTTTCCTTTCTGGCAAGACTGAAGTGATCAGCCTCAAATCTGTATTATAGGAAATAATGAATGGTTTTTGAAGAAGCCTAATGTCATACTCTATAGCTAATTTATGTAAAATATTCAATGTATAATCTGCATAACGTTCAAGATAAAACCATGTCAAAGATGTAGATCCTGAGGTGTTCTAAGAATTAGAGCTTTTCAAGCAAGGACTTTAAAATAATATGATCTGTATAATTAAAATAATAGAGAAAAAGTGGACAAAATAGACAAAAATAAAATTATAGTAAAAGATTTGAATGTACAGAAAAGATCAAATAAATATTATAGAAGTGAAAATAAAAGTATTTGAAATTAAATTAATAAATGGATTATTGACATGTTAGATTCAGCAGTACCAACTAAAAGTAAAATGAACAACAGGTCAGTAAAAATGTCAAAATTAAAGCACAGAAATAGAAGAAAGGGGAAATAATTAAGGTATAAGGGACACATGAAATATTCTCTAAAAGAAAAATAAGCAACACAACTACAAGGAAGGACGTAACACAAATAAAAGCATATACAAATGAAGAGAAAACAAATATACAATAAGGAATACCTACAAATTAAAAGCTGATCCTTTAAAAGATTAACAAAACATGATGAACCTTTAAAAAGACTAGGTAAAGTGAGTGAGAGAAATGTGAGAGAAAGAGAAAGAATACTTACTCTTATCAAAAATAAAAATGGAGACATCAGTACAGATTTTATAGCTACCAAAAGAAAATAAATCCTTTAAGTAAATTTCATTAAAAAAAAAGAATGCCTTAAAAATATCCTACAACTTGGGGTGCCAGGGTGGCTCAGTCAGTTAAGCGTCCAACTCTTGATTTTGACTCAGGTCATGATCTCACAGTTAGTGGGATCAAACCTCATGTCAAGGTCCACACTGATAACACAGAGCTTGCTTGGGATTCTCTGTCTCCTTCTTTCTCTGCCCCTTCCCCATTCACAAGTACAGTCTCTCTCTCTCTCTCTCTCTCTCTCTCTCTCTCTCTCTCTCTCTCAAAATAAATAAATAAACTTGGGGCGCCTGGGTGGCGCAGTCGGTTGGGCGTCCGACTTCAGCCAGGTCACGATCTCGCGGTCCGTGAGTTCGAGCCCCGCGTCAGGCTCTGGGCTGATGGCTCAGAGCCTGGAGCCTGTTTCCGATTCTGTGTCTCCCTCTCTCTCTGCCCCTCCCCCATTCATGCTATGTCTCTCTCTGTCCCAAAAATAAATAAAAAACGTTGAAAAAAAAAATTAAAAATAAATAAATAAATAAATAAATAAACTTAAAAAAATCCTACAAAGTTGGCTGTAGAAAATATAGAAAAATCTGAACATTAATGATATTGAATATCTTGTTATAAATCACTGTTGCAAAGAAAACAGACCCAGATGTTTTATCGGTCAAGTTTTCCAAATCATTTACAGGGACAAAAAAAATAATAGTAATGTTCCACAGAGTAGAAAAATAAGTTTCTTAGCAAATTTTATGATTCCCAATAACCTGAATATTAAATCCTTAAAAGGGATATAAGAGAAGAAAATTACACACCAGCCTACCTGTGACCAAATATCATAAGACAAAGTCCTAAGATATAAAACACACCTTAACAAACTCAAAAGAATAGAAATGATACATTGTCTATTCATAGGCTACAGTGGAATTAAACTAGAAATCAATCAGAGAAATAGATGGAAAATCCCTAAGTACTTGGAAATTAAATCAACATATTTCTGAAAAAACCAAGTTAAAAAAGAAATTTGAGAAAATGTTTAATATTTTGATCTAAATGAAAATGAAATATAAATAAATAAAATTTGTGAAATGCACCGACAGCAGTGCTTACAGGGAAATTTATAGGACTGAATCCATATGTTAGAGGAGAAGAAAGACCTAATGTTAGTAATCTAAGCTTCCACATTAGAAAACTAGAAAAGATGAGCAAATTAAAAACAAAGTAGGCAGAAAAAAAGAAATAAGAATTAAAGCAGAAATCATTGCAATTGAATGTAAGAAATCAATTAGAAAATATCAATAAAACCTAAATTTGGATCGTTGAGAAGGTCAATAAGCCTCTCGCCAGGTCAACTAAGAAAAAGAGAAGTGAAAGAGAGTCATCACTACAAATCTGATGGATGTCAAACCGATAAGTGCCTGTGCAAGTGTGCACACACCAAACAACCAAACAAACCATATAAAGATATAACTAACTAAAATCAAGATATACATAAAAATATAATAAATCATAATCAAACTAGGGTTGTCTCAGAAATGCAAGGCTAGCTCATTACTCAAAGCTCAGCCAATATGCTTTACTGTATTAATTCAGAAAAGCAGAAAACCCATATGATTTTCATCATAGTTGCAAATCAGACTTTTGACAAAATTCAAACTCTATGCATGATTTTAAAAATTTATTTAGTGAGCCAAACATAGAAGATAATTCTTTAATCTGTTAAATAATTTATACCAATAAATGGCAAACATCATGTGCAATGATGAAATAGTAAATATTTTCTTTGAGTTTGAGAATGAGACAAAAATTCCTACATTTATGAATAGTGTAGTAGAGATCCTCATCACTGTATTCATGTAAGAAATATATGTAAAAGACATAAATATTGGATACAAATTCAGTATACAAAATCAATAGAATTTCTGTAAACCAGGAACAAACAATATGAAAATCAGGGTTTAAATATTATTCAAAATATCATTACATATAATAAATTCTTAGGAATAAATCTAAAATTGTATAAGATCTCAACACTGCTATGTATAAAACATTACTAAGACAAATGAAAGAAGAACTAAATACAATATTTTATAGATTTTGATTTTCCAAAATATAGAGTCAATCCAACAATCAAAATTTATTCAAGGTCTAAAAATGAAAATTTACAATAAAATTTTAAAGATTTAAAAAAATTTTTTTGACATTTATTTATTTTTGAGAGACAGAGAGAGACAGCGTGAGCAGGAGGGGCAGAGAGAGAGGGAAACACAGAAGCAGAAGCAGCCTCCAGGCTCTGAGCTCTGAGCTGTCAGCACAGAGCCCGATGTGGTGCTCGATCCCACAAACTGTGAGATCATGACCTGAGCTGAAGTCGAACGCTTAACCAACTGAGCCACCCAGGCGCCCCCAAATTTTAAAGATTTTAAACTTCTTTAAAGGGCCAAGAAAAGACAAGTTAAACTTGGAGAGGAGTATAGCTGAAGGAATTATAACACCAAATAGTCACAACTTTTTAGCCTTGTGTTAAAATGATAGTGTGGTATTGACACAAATAAAACAAAATATGTACAGAAGCAGATCCACCCCTGACTTATGACATAAATGACACTTGTTAAAAATACATTTTGACCTCTGTCATATCTATGCACATATGCATGCATACGCTCAGAAGTATTACAGATTGTAATGCAGAAGGTATTTTAAAAATCTTGTAGAGGAATATATACGAGAATATACATGGTCAGGAGACCATGGAATAAGCAAAACTTCTCTAAACAGAGGACAAAGATGCTTACCATAAAGAAAAGTTTGGCAAATTTGGTAATTTGGAAACTTCTGCTTATCAAAATACTGGTATGAGAGACCAAATACCTCCTAAAGCAATAAATTATATGTATAATTTATATATATGAATATATGTATGATTTATATATATAAATATATATGAATATATATATGAATCCAGCATATATGCAGGATCATAAAACAGAACACTATTAATACCCCATGAATCATTACTCACGTCCATTGTAGTCATTATCAAAGTCTTTTCCCCTTAAGAGTCACACTATCCTGACTTCTAACACTACAAATGATACTTATTTCCTTCATTTAAGTGGAATCATAGAAAAAAACAATATATATATATGTTTTATAATATATAACAATATATATATAACAATATATATATTGTTATATAAATATATATATATATATATAATATGTGGTTTATTTCACTCAATATATTTTTGTAAGATTCATCCACACTGTCATAACTGTCTTTGCTATATAGAATTCCATTGTATGATAAAACCACATTTATTTTTTCTTTATCTTACATTGTAGACATTTGGATACTCTAGACAGAAGGATATTCTAAAAAATAAACATTATAAATTTTTGTATTTTGGTCAAGATATGAACAAAAGCAAACAAATTTTGTTGATTATACATCTGAGATAATAAAATGAATTATAGATTTTACATTCAGCTACTTTGACCGAATGGTTGTACCAATTTATATTTCCATATGTGAGATTTCCAATTCTACATCTTCACCTAATACTGTCACCTAATACTGTCACCCCTTGCAAGGGCTAGAGGACAGTGAGGTGATGTCATATGGTGGAATATTGATTTTAGTTATATCACTTCCTAGAATCTGCTCACAGGCTAACTATCACCGTGATGTTGTCAGGACTGATAAATACATTTCCAGGTTTTCTGAACCTATCCCTGTAATGTATTTTTATTTACTTTTTTTAAATTTTTTTTAACGTTTTTTATTTATTTTGGAGACAGAGGGAGACAGAGCATGAACGGGGGAGGAGCAGAGAGAGAGGGAGACACAGAATCGGAAGCAGGCACCAGGCTCTGAGCCATCAGCCCAGAGCCCGACGCCGGGCTCGAACTCACGGACCGCGAGATCGTGACCTGAGCTGAAGTAGGACGTTTAACCAACTGAGCCACCCAGGCGCCCCTGTATTTTTAAAGAAAAATCCAGTGGTGCATGGAAATACAGAGGTTTGTTGTTTGAAGTAAACCACCCAAAGTTATTCTTCCCATTCTAGAGTAGAACTTACTTACAAACGCATCCTTCTAGGGTCTTATATGCCAATTTTCAGATTCAGAAACTTTATTTGAGTAGGCAATATAATTTATCAGATTCAGTAATCAACCTGAGAATGCCAGTATAGCATTTTGTTTAAGGCACTGATTCTGGGCCAGGCTGCTTAGTTTGAATCCCGGTTAGATGGTTAGTTATCACTTTCTAACCATGAGGCCTTAAACAAGTTACTTAACCTCACTGTTCTCAGTCTTACACTCTAGGAGATAAGGATATTACCAGGGTTGTTGTAAGTATTACATGGGATAAATACAAATAAGGCGAAAAGAACAGTATCTTCTCGTTACAAATGCTTTCTAAGCATTAGCTATTACGTAAGGATAAGATTTTAAGCTGAAAAGCTAATAAAAGAGTGATGTGTATTAGTTTAATACAATTTCCACCCTGACATACTCCTTTGATGACTGAGACCAAAACAAGAACTCACTAGAGAAGCAATTTAGAAAAATTGTCATTCACTGTTGGTCCATATAAGGAATGATTGAACTGAAAGCCAGGAGATTACATTTTCTCTTAGAATAAGAAGAAATTGCCATTAGTTGACAGGAAATAGACGGAAAGGTTCATATTGTTTGGTATAGCAAAAGATATGTCTTTTCAGATGTTATATAAAAGAACCATTTGCCACTCAGAAAGTAATCACCTTTCTATTGCTTCCTTCCATCCATTGTCCAAAATTTCACTCATTCATTGTCCCTTGAAGAAGCAGTAGACATTGAAAACAAAGTTCACTCTTCCCTTTTGCAGGCAACAAATCAGGCTGAAAAAATACACTGGCATTGTGTGGACTCCTGAGTCAGCAAAATTTATAAGATTGAATGAGGATCTGAGCAGTCTGGACTTATATCATTTCTTCTTACCAGATCTGACAGAATGGTGACTTTGGAGATGAATGAATGTCTATGTATACAGGACAACTTGCAAAGACTGAGGGTCACTAATACGAGATATTACAAAATATTAGTTGAACAGATGCATTTTTTTCTCCATAAAATAAATCTATTTGCTATCCTTCTTTCACTAAGTTTAAGCTATGTGACTTGTTACATAGGAGAAGTCAATTGCAAGTACAGTGAAAAATAATTCAAATACGTTGTTGACAAGTTCCCAATTAACAGGAAGGAAAAGTAGATAACACCTTTATTTCCAGAAGTTAGATAGAAAGAGGGTACAGGGAAAAGAAAAGTATAACAAATCCTTTTGCTGTTGTCCTTGAGGCTGAAACAAAGGAAGGTGAGTATTCAGTGAAGAAAAGCTCCTATAGGATGCAAGAAGGAATTCATGAACTAATGGATGTTGTATACTGCTATGCATTTTCTCCTTTGACAGGAGATTGTTCCTAAGTCAAAATCAGCAGTTTAACTGCAGGACATTCAAAAATATAGCAACACATTTTTAGATAAGAAGAGGCCAGAGTTTCTATTTCTCAGCTTTCACATCACTTCGAAAGGATACACCTATTCCTGCATACGCCTGCCATGTGCTCCTACAGATGGTGGCAGGTTGAACTGATTTACTAGGAACTAAATGAAGAGACAGTCAAGCTTCAGAAAGAACCAAGATGGTGCTAAGTCACTTGAAGGCAAACTCCAGAACTTTGACAGCAACCGGAGCATAGAACACTTCTATAGCAAACATCTATGGGAAGCTCTTTGGCCAGGTGTATGAGGGATGTAGATAGAGGTGAGTAAAAGACTCAAGGTTACCAAAAGGATGAACTGTCCCTCTTCAACCAATATGATGACACTTAAGCTGTTCTTCAAACACAGTAGACATCTGTGAGGGTCAATCAATAACAGAAAAACAACCCTGATAAGGAGTTAAATCTTTAGTAAATATCAGAAGAGCAGAAATTCTACTTTATTCTAGGCAGCCCAGCTAAATTATTACAGGTCTCTGCTTCCCTTTCAGCTGAAAGTAGTCATATAGATGTAGGTAAAGGGTACTGAGACTTCTGGAAATTCCTTAAATGGAAGACAAACAGCCTGTTTACTGACCTCCTTTCTTCTACTTGGAATGTGGGTATTATAGACGGAATTATAGATGATTTCTTGTGACTCTGAAATTAGAACGTCATGCTAATCATGGCAGAGGGAAAAGATAGAAGATGTCTTGGTCCCCGCAGGACGATGGGGGTGTCAGGCCAGCTGTGATCCTCCTTTCTCCAGAACTGGGTCTGAACTGCCAATTTTTCAAATAGTGCTATATGACAGAAAAATAATTTAAACTGGTAATATTTGTGTTTTCTGTTCCCTAAGTGATACAGAATTTGGTACCTAAAGCTATAATGCTGCATAAATGTGGAACTGATGAACAGAGAGTCTGGGAGGTAAATAATGAGGACTAACAAATATCAATTGGAAATTTCAGGGTGGAAACCTAGTGACCCTTGTAATACATTGGTAGATGATTTGGTCAAACTTTCACCTTCCTTTTATTTTTACCTTTTGATTTTTTTTATTACCCAGAAAAAGTTCCTTTTTTTTTTTTTTAAGCTTTCTGACTTTGTTCTTATGCCTTCAACACTTTCACTATGATTTACTGTTCCTTGATAAGGAAAGCGTGCTTGATCCTGTCACCAACACATTTAGCACACATGGAACAACTATGGGCCCTGCTGACGTGTGGTTTGTTTTAGACAATCTCATAAGAACTGTAGGTGTCATAGCATAAACTCCTCAAAGTCGGCCTGGGCTCACGCCACATGCAGATTTTTGGTGCTTTCCTAACCTTTTTGGTACAAAGGAAACGATTCTATTACCAGGGGTTCGGGGCATCCTAGTTTTGTTAGAGGTTGTATTGTAGGACAGCCCATGATGATATGTCAAACACTGGACCACTCGGAATGCCTATGGACACGGTCTCTGGAGGAGGTACCTTTCTTTTTTTGAATAGTAGACTGAGTCATCAGACGATAGCGTAAGATGAATTAAGAAAAGATTCAGAGTATTGGCGCATATTGGCTGTTTTGTATTGTGTTTAGCAAAATCCTATACAACAGAAAAGTCAGACTAGAACTAGTCACTCTCTAAGGTAAGAGAAATCACAACACCATTAAGTGATGCCTTTACATTGTTAAGAAAGGCAAAGTTGGCAGAGTCAACCTTGGGGCAGTGCAGGGCTGAAGAACCAAGCGCTACTCTTCTCCAATCTGAAATGATTTACCTGGGGATAAAGTGACATGGCACATGGTAGACATTCTCATGGGCACAAATGCTGGACATTTAAAGAAGATCTAAACGATCATTTGAGAGGGAAAACAGTTTTATTACAACTACTATGTGACCCCTTGGGGAGCAATGTCAGACGCAGTTATCTCTGGAATCTTCAAAATTCCTTGGGCTTTGCCTGGTTAAAAACAAACAAACAAACAAACAAACAAACAAACAAACAAACATCCTATGGAATGGGCAAGGTACTAAAAGGGCATAAGAAGCAGAATGAAAATGATTTGACCTATGGCTCAAACACACCATTTAAGTGCTATAGGATTGGCCAGTTATCACCTTAGTGTGCATTTCAAATTTGTTGTCAGCTACATCATTTCAAATTACCTTAATCTGTGGTTTACTCTTTGGCAATACCCTCCATCATTGCCTCCTACCTTCTTTAAGTGTTGTATATTATTTATTTTGAAATATTTCAGACATGTAAAAGGGAATTATAAATAATATTGTTATACATGATATGTGTTATTATATATTATATATGTTATACATATTATGATATATATTCTCTTATAACAATATAAACAATGGGCAGCCACCACCCACCCAGACTAAGAAATAAACCTCTAAAAGCACAGTTTTAGGTCACTTTTGCCTCTTACTGCCCCCTCCTGCCAGAGCCAACTATAATCCTTAATTCCATTTTTATTATTCACATATACGTTACAAATTTGCTACTTATATTCTTGTCTCTAAATAATCTTGTGCACAATTTTCCTTTATTTCAACTTCATATACTTTAGATTTACCCAATTTAATAAATGCAAATCAAGTTCACCATTTTCACTATTAGGTGGCTTTCCACTGGATGACTATACCAAATGCACTGGTTTCATTATTTATCTTGTTTTTGGATTTTATTATTGTTAATGTTGTTTTCTGCTAGCAAAAAATATGATAAAAATATTATTTCTATATATTTTTTCTTATACACTTGTGAAAGAGTTTATGTTTCGTACTTTGAGCCGTAGGGTATGGTGGTTATAAGGGTATGCACATATTTACCTTAATAGGGATTTCCAGATTGCTCCCCAAAATAGCTATAAAAACTTACACTTCCACCAGCAGCAATATGTTGGATGCCCTATTTCTCTACAGCATTACCAACACTGTTATTGGCAAACGTTGAAATTACTGTCTAGTTTAAGGGCATAGTTTTGCATATCTTCTGATGAAGTTGAAATACTTTTCATATATTTACAAGTTACAGCCCCCTCAAGAAAATGAGTTTACATATTTTGCCACTTTTATAATTTATCAATTTCCATCTTTTTTTAAATGATTTGTAGGAGGGTATTTTGAAGTCCAGGCACTAATTCTCTGCCAGTTATATGCATTTCAAACATACTCTTCCAGCCTAGAACTTGAATTTAACTATTTTTAAAGCTATTTTTTTCAGAAAAATAATTTTAATATAATCAAATTATCATATTTTTTCAATGTTTTCTGTTTTCAGATATTTTTTTTTAATTTTTTTAACGTTTATTCATTTTAGAGACAGAGAGAGACAGAGCATGAATGGGGGAAGGTCAGAGAGAGAGGGAGACACAGAATCTGAAACAGGCTCCAGGCTCTGAGCTGTCAGCACAGAGCCCAACACGGGGCTCGAACTCATGGACCGCGAGATCATGACCTGAGCCGAAGTTGGTCGCCCAACCGACTGAGCCACCCAGGTGCCCCATTTTCAGTTATATTGAAAAATACCTGTACTCTTCAGTCATGAAAAATATTCATATTTTCTACTAATTGTTTCTGTTTACTTACACAGGATAATTTAATACTCAGGAATTTTGTATATGATGTGAAACAAAGATTCACTTTTTTAAATTTTTATTATTATTTAAAAAAAATTTAACATGTATTCATTTTTTGAGAGACAGAGAGAGAGCACAAGCAGGGGAGGGGCAGAGAGAGGGGGAGACACAGAATCAGAAGCAGGCTCCAGGTTCTGAGCTGTCAGCAAGAGCCCGATGCGGGGCTTGAACTCATGAAACCCAAGCTCATGACCTGAGCCAAAGTCGGACGCTTAACTGACTGAGCCACCCAGGCACCCCATTATTATTATTATTTTTAATCTTTATTTAATGTTGAAAGAGACGGGGGCAAATGGGGGAGGAACAGAAAGAGAGATGGAGACAAAGAATCCAAAACAGCCCGATGTGGGTCTCAAACCCATGAAGTGCAAGATCGTGACCCGAGCCAAAGTTGGCTGCCCAATCGACTGAGCCACCCAGGCGCCCCAAAGATTCACTTTTTTAAATGGACAACTATTTTTTAGCATTACTTGTTAACTTCTTTCTTCACTGATTTATAATCTGTCATATATAAAGTGTTCAGAGATACATGGTTCCATATCTGGGTTCTTTCTTCTGTGGCATTGTTTTCACCCCAGCAAAATTCCAGTGTCTCAGTTACATTAATTTACAGTATGTTTTAACATGTGTCACTGCATAAACTGACTCTTTGCTCTTGTCTGTCATTGGGTCTTTACTAGTTCATATATATTTTCTTATCAGCTTTGTCAAGTTCTATCAAGAAAATTGAAATTTTTTACAATGGCTTTATACCTTAACTTGAAGACAATTGACATTTTTGTCATAATGAATCTTTTTTATGTATACATATTTTCGTATATAGTATATGTCTATTAATTTGTTGATGTCATCTTTTATAGCATTAATAAAGTTTAATTTTTTTTTCTCTATAAAGGACTCAGACATCTGTTGTTGAATGCATTTCTATAAACATCATATTGTAAGTTTTATCCTTTAAAAGTAGTATTTTCTTATTCTTTTTTATCCAGTGAATAAGGATGTAATTAATGGCAAAATGATTTTGTAGCCAAGAAACCTACTTAAAATCTTATCTACTCTATTAAAGTGTTAGTATATTATCATTGTTCCTTCTCTCCAGTCCCTATATTATTTATCTTTGTGTTCCTGAATTGGCTAAGGCCTCAGATATAATGTTGCATGAATGTGGTAGGAATAGACATTTGTTCTCATTCTTTGCTCATAAAGAATATACTTCCAAGATTTTACCATTAAATATTATGTTGTTCTTTATTAACTTTGAGAAGTTAATAAAATTTTCTGCTACCCTTATGTTTTTATGATAAATGGGTATTGATTGTCTGTAAAGGCATTTTCCACAACATACCTAATCATAGCTTTTTCTCTCCTTTAATTTAACTAAGGAAAATTGTATAGGTAGATTCTCTAATAAGTCTATCCATCCTTGCCTGCCTGGGATGAAACCTACTTGATCACAATACATTATATCTATATATTGCTTGGTTTATTTTGCTAAAATTTGTAGGATGTTTACCTTTTCATACTGGTGTTAATCTTACGATGACCATACCAGATTTTCTGAAAAAAAAAAAATGGTAAAGAACAAAGGAAGAACAATTTGGAACACACAATGTATAAAATCTTCAATATGTTTTACATTTATCTCATTTAAATTTTATAACAGCTTTATAAGATAGGTGGTCTTTATGACTCATTTTCAACAAAAGTTTAAGAAGGTAGAATAACCCTCTCAAGAACTAAAAATGTTTGAGGACAGAGGCTGTCT
The DNA here is from genome assembly GCF_028018385.1 of Neofelis nebulosa. NCBI lineage: Eukaryota > Metazoa > Chordata > Mammalia > Carnivora > Felidae > Neofelis > Neofelis nebulosa. The sequence continues at coordinate 90,274,820 of NC_080784.1, read as the reverse complement.
TTGGGAAAACTATGCTATCTGTTAGAATCTTAATTTGTTTAGACCTATTTAAATGGTAGATTATACAAAATCCTTCATAGGTACCTAAACATTTTTTTTTTAGTTCTTTCTTCATCTGCCTTCTGTCTTCTGAAGATTATGCTTCTAAGACTTTGCTATTCCCTTTACTTTACTTTGAAATACAATTAAATATGCACTTCTTATGCATTTCACTTGACTGTGAGCCTCAGAAAGAAGGTCGGTAACTATCCCTTATCTGTTTTTTGAAACTGAGTGCCGTACTTTGTATGTTGCTTTGTAAACATATAACGATTAACAAACATATATTTTTGTAGTGAATTGAATTATTCTTCCTTGAAGCCAGAGTTTATATTTTGGAGAAGTTGTTGATTTTCCTTGTACTGTATAAAAGAGAAAATTCCCTTGAGTAGTGAAGGAGAAAATTAGTTTAGAGGAGAAACAAAGTAATTAACATAGGATATAAAACAAGCAATAAAGACACCAAAATATAACAAACATAATGAAATTAAAATGGCATTAAGGGAAATATCAAAGTCATAAGAATCAAAAACTGGTAAACTAAAATTGCGATTTATTAAATTGTATATAATCAACATTCTAAAAATAATATCTTACAGAGTATTTCTGCAGGCTCTGTTGGGTAAACTTACGCGAAAGTGAGGTAATTCAAGATCCCAAGAAAATGAGGAAACTGAAGGGAAAATGCAGCACTTTATCAGCCTGGGGAAATGACTACAAAGACTGCAGAGCAAAAAGAGAGGGAATAAAGATAGAAGCACCAAAATATCTTTCATTTTTGTTGACTAGTTCCATTTTGTTATATAAAATCTATTTTTATCATTTCTCTGCAAACAACTGGAACTTTGAAATTACAGTATAAGAAATAAAGTATTGTCCCCTATTTCACTTCTTATATTGTTTTTAGTTTTTATCTTAATAAAACACGTAATACTCTGCAACTATAATTCAGATTCCATTTATTGTCTCTTTTTATGAAGAGAAGCATGTACTCAGAGTTTACATTTGAGGCATAATTGAGTCACAATGTTCATATGTCAGTTATTTTATTAATCTATTTTAAGGATACATTTACATAATTAATTATTTATAGTGTTATATTTGTATGTTTGTATTTCCCTTTGGAGGGAAATATATATATATATATATATATATATATATATATATGGATGTATATATCAACATAAACACAGACTTCATGAGCTTATATTCTGATTATGGAGCAAAGCTGGGCGAGAGGCATTTTTGAGAACAACAAAATACAAAAACACAATACTAATTATAAGTACAAAAGTGTTTTAGAGAAAATAAAATTCGGTTGCGAATTTTGGAAGATTCATTTTTTGTCTATAGATGTACAATTTCTCTAGCACCATTTTTTGATAAGGGACTCTTCCTTCATTTAGTTATTTTTGTTCCTTTATCAAAGGCTAAGTCAGCATATTTGGATCTATTTTTGAGTTTTCTATTTGATTACATTGGTCTATATGTCTTCCCTTTTAGCAATACCGCACAGTCTTGATTATGGTAGACTGGAAATGGAAGTCTCTTCAAATATTAAGTCTTTCATTTCTTTCATCATCTTTTGATAGCTTTTAGCATACAATCCCAATACACGTTCTGTTGGATTTACACATACTTATTTTATTTTCTTTGGTTCAATTGGAAATGATGTGACATTTTTTATTTTGTTTTCCCATTGTTTATTGTCAGTGTGCAGAAATTCAATTGACTTTTGTGTGCTGATCTTGAATCTAATGACTCATTAGGCCTAGGAATTTTTGTTTTGTTTTTGTTTTTCTGTATATTCCTTAGGATATTCTACATACACAATCATGTTATCTGCAAACAGTCTTTTTCCTCCCTTTTCCTCCTTTTCCAAGCTTTTCCTTGTATTTCTTTTTTTTTTTTTTTTGTCTTATTGCAGTGACTAGAAATTTTGGAATTATGTAAATAAAAGTGTTGAGAGAAAACATCCTTGCCCAGATCCTGATTTTAGAGAGGGAACATTCAGTCTTTCATCATTAAGTGTGAAGTTAGCTGTATTTTTTTTCCTTTTTTTATGATATTGAGGAGGATCTCCTCTATTCATAGTGCACCAGAAGTTTTATTTTTTTAATTATGAATGGCTATTGAATTTTGTCAAATGTTTTTTCTATATCAATTGATATCATGCTACTTCCTTATCAGTCTGTTTATATGGTGCACTACATTGATTGATTTTCAAATACTGAGCCACCTTTTTATACCCAAAATCAGTGTCACTCATAATGGTGTTTTGTCATATTTAAAAATATATATATTTACAGGAGACTGGGTGGATCAGTTGATTAAGTGTCCATCTCTTGATTTTGACTTAGGTCATGATCTCATGGTCTGTGGGTTCAAGCCCTGCTTTGGGCTCTGCACTGACAGCACAAAGCCTACTTGGGTTTTTCTCTCTCCCTCTCTCTCTGCCCCTCCCCGTCTCTCGCGCACACTCTCACTCTTTCTCTCAAAATAAATAAACTTTAAATAAAAATATAAATTTATTTATATAAACATATTTAAATTTTTTTCAAAGTTAAAAGTTTTGAAAAATTATACGGATAGAAATATATAAAAGTTACATTTGATTTGCTAAAATTTTGTTGAAGATTTTGCATCTGTATTTCATGAACGTTATTGGGACCAGGTCACTTCCATCTTGGAAGACAACAAGGTGACTCTACCTGAACTTTTAGTGAGCTTTTCTAAGATGGCAGAAGGGTGCTTCTGTTATTTAGATTGTTGAAATGAAAGAGTAAAGGGGCGCCTGGGTGGCTCAGTTGGTTAAGCGTCCGACTTCGGCTCAGGTCATGATCTCACAGTTCGTGGGTTCGAGCCCCACATCGGGCTCTGTGCTGACAGCTCAGAGCCTGGAGCCTGTTTCAGATTCTGTGTCTCCCTCTCTCTCTGCCCCTCCCCTGTTCATGCTCTGTTTCTGTCTCAAAAATAAATAAACGTTAAAAAAAAATAAGCATGAAATGAAAGAGTAAAAGCTCACTACGGAAGAAATAAAACAAAATTCAAGTAATATTGGATAATGTCTTACTTTTAGCTTGAGGAAGAAATAAATAGCGATTTATTTTTAATAATGTGATGAATTATTTTGGCCTCTTGGAGTTCTGAAACTTTGGGTCATTGCTTCTAATATTTTAATTAATTTAAGACATGGAAAGAGGAAAAATTAATATCCTTTAATATTTGACAAATAAATCCCACACCCAAATTAGCTCAAGTACCAAAAAAGTTTATTAGGTATCTTTTCAAAGTTCTTTAGACTTTGATATACAGAGATTAGGTATTACTCAGATTATACTTAAAGTACTATAGAATATTTACTCATGACACTCCTTTTGATTATCAGGAAAACAATGTTTCAGCTGAAAAAATATAGATTTGTGTTACAAACAATTTTCAGGCTAGCTCATCAAACAATTTCTAAGAAAAATATTCTATATACACTTCCAATTAATGTAAAACAGTTTAATAATTCCATAATTTAAAAGTTGAACTATAACTTGAAACATACATTTCAAAAGGAAATATGACAATTCAAAGTAGTCAGTCTCAAATATTTTTTATCAGAAGTCATTAAAATTAATTACCATGTTTTAACACTTGAGTTGCACTTACCTGAACAATTTTTTTCTAATGAAAAATTTTAAAAAAGGTAATTACAAAGAATAACTTACTACTTTATGTTTATTTTTACTTCCCAGGCCAAGTAGTAAATCTGATCTTTAATTATATGTGCTAACAATATTCTCACAAAATCTACTGCTGCTATGTAAACACGGGTTAGACAATATTTATAAAACTTTATATGTTAATTTACAATTTTCTGCTCTACAAATGTTTGCATAAATAATATATTGGGGTGTTGCTGTTTCCATGATCTTTGTTTAATTAGAAACACTCTTGGCAATTCAACATAATTGTAGGCAAAATGTGACAGATAATTTCTTCTTTGCATTAAATGTGATTATACGAGCTGTCTGTAAATTTTCAAAAATCTTCCTATGTCACTGTAGATTTTCTGTACCATCTAATGAGAAACCATGTGTTTAATTGTGTTGTCAAATATTCAAAATTTATTTTAACAGTTCCAGAAAAAAAAGACTAATGGTGCTGTTGAAGGGAGATTATTAATAACACACAGATATGCCCTTCTCTGGAGATCTCTCTCTCTCTCTTTCCCTCTTTCACGCTCTCTCTCTCTCTCTCTCTCTCACACACACACACACACACTCACAAGTAAATGAAATCTCTTTCTTCTTGAGATCTACAGAAGAGGACAAATGAATACAGAGATTACCAATTTAGAACATTCGTTATGAACCTATAAACAAAAACGAAGGTAAAATATGGTCCTAAAATTTAGGTTAATTAAATTCTGTCACCCAAAACCATGTGTACATACCAATACACCTACATACATGTACAGAAAGTCCACTAAGACCCTCCATCCTAACACAAAATCTTCCTTAAAATGAAAATACCTTCTCATGATACAAAGAGAACAGTTAATGTGCATATGCCCATCTCATATCAGAGTCCTCTTTATTATAACACCCTAACACCTGACACTATTGAAAGGGTTATCAGTTGCCAAGTTCTGTCTAGTAACATACAGCTTCTCTGTGTGTGTGTGTGTGTGTGTGTGTGTGTGTGTGTGTGTGTTTGTATGTGATTAAGTATCTTCTGAGAGTCTCAATGTGTTCAATATTGAAGAAGTTCTAACTTGCTAACACTAGGACACAGAATTGGGAATTAGGGAGAGTTAAGAAAGTGCTTTTGAAAAACTAAACAGTTGACACAAAACTGTCTGCAACAGAAGGGAAGCAAATTCTGTAAAAAGGCAAGAAACTCACTGGACACTAAGTGAAATAAAAAATTCACATATAGGCAAATTAATTTAGAATGTTACACTTTAAAGGCAAGAAGAATGTTTAAACCTTCCATTCAGACAGAAAATAATAAAACAACAAAGACAATTGGATCCCCAAGACACAAGCACCAGAATAACATCATACTTCTCACCAGAGCACAGATGTTAAGAAAGTCTGGTGAAAGGTATAAAAGCAGGAAAGAAAAAAACGTGATAAAATCTAGATTCTTATATCACATGAAATTATGAAACAATTTTTATTCATGGAAAATCACTGAACATCTACTTGCATGCAAATATCTTCTCAAGGAAATTATCTATATATTGGCTCCAGAAAGTGAGAATAAAAAACAAGAACTGTGAAAGGTTTTTTTGTCTTTGACAATTTTTTAAATGTTTATTCATTTTTGAGAGAGGGTGTAAGTAGGGGAGGTGCATGGGAAGAGAGAAACAGAGGATTCAAAGCAGGAAACGCTCTGCCAGCTCAGAGCCTGATGGGCTCAAACTCACAAACCGTGAGATCATGACCTGAGCCAAAGTTGGATGCTTAACCAACTGAGCCACCCAGACGCCCCTGAATTATTTTCTTATGGTCTTAATTTTCAACTTTTATTCACCAGTAGTTCTCCTACAGCAACACTAGGAAGCTGTGGAAGTGGACAGTTTACTTAAAAAAAAAAAAAGGCCATGGGGACAAATTGAAATTCTGTCAATTAAAACTATATGGTAAATTGACTTCTAGGAAATGACTTTCTTGTCATATAAAATATATATTAGAACATACAGTTTTATCGATAAGCAAAATCAAATGCAATCCGAAAATATTGGTTGTTGATTATAATGTTGCAAAATATAGTCATTAGCACAAAAGATGTAAACACAACATCCGCATGATTTCAAAAGTTAGAACAATGCTAAAAAATGAAAAATACATTTGCTGTTGGCACTAAGAATATCCAGTTTTGAATGGCATTGCTTCTGTGACTGAAGAAGAAATGCAAGTACACATACTACTAATGTTCTGCATTGAACAACAGTTACACAATCATAATAATTAATATTTATCAATTTTCAACGTTATCTTTCAAGCTACAGAAAAATACAAAGCATTTAATTATGTGTGACACAATAGAATACAATATTTTCAGTTTTAAAATGAAAGTCAAGAGGAGTTAAGATGACAGAGTAGTAGGAGGAGCTTATGCTTACCTCATCCCTCAAACACAGCTAGATCAATATCACATCATTCTGAACACACAAGAAATCTATCTGAGGACTGACAAAACAAGCTGCATGACTGGAGGGAGAGAAAAGGCCACATCATGGAGAGCAGGAGATGGAGAGACATGATTTGGGGGAGGAAAAGATCATCGGTGTTATAGACAGGAGGGAGTCCTGACCTCAGAGAGGAGAAAGAGAGAGAAGGAGGGAGGAGAGCAGTGCACAAGGGATCTCACAAGGAAATCTCTTGTACAAAGCCATTGGTTAGGAAAATGAAAGGGGCTGATTATCTTGAATATTTACAACCAGTTGAGCTCAAAGACTGGAGTTTTAGAGTTCCAAGTCATAGATGATATACACCCTAGCAGGTGCCATAGTACTATGGAGAAGGCAGGCACAGGCCCAGGAGTGAGCTGCATAATCTGAAGATCCCTTGGGATATACTGGGAGAGAGGTTTCCCTGTTCTTGGAATACATCTGTGAGAGGTGGCATTATCTCTCAGGGGACTAAAGAGCTGGCAGATGGCATTATACTCCCTCTCCCCTTGAGCATAGGAGCAAAGACACCTGCTGTGGGTGGCTAACCCAGACTCAGCCTTTTTGCTGTGCTTTACTATAAACTCCAAATCCTTGTGCATTTCTGTGACTGCCATTCTGGGACAAACTTGCACCAGCCCCAGCTTAATGACCTTCCCTCAGGGGACAAACACCAGTCCATGCCATGCTGCGTCCCTAAATTTTGGAGTTTTAAAATTCAGCCTATGTTCGGGGCGCCTGGGTGGCTCAGTCGGTTGAGCGTCCGACTTCAGCTCAGGTCATGATCTCACGGTTCGTGAGGTGGAGCCCCACGTCAGGCTCTGGGCTGATGGCTCAGAGCCTGGAGCCTGCTTCCGATTCTGTGTCTCCCTCTCTCTGCCCCTCCCCCATTCATGCTCTGTCTCTCTCTGTCTCAAAAATAAAATAAACATTAAAAAAAAAAAAGAAAAGAAAAATTCAGCCTATGTCCCTTAGATAAAACACAGGTGCACTGCATTGCCAGCCAGGCAGATGGTCTGGAAGAGACAGGCTGAAGGCAAGGATATGAAGGATACCCAGGACTACATTAGAGGAGACTGTTTTTTTTCCCATGAAGGCTTCACTATTGACACCATATTTCTCCCTTGCCCATCAGCACAGACTGACTTCAGTGAGTAGCACAGCCCCCACACTGGACATCTGAACAGCTTACACCAAGTTCCACCCACCCCACCCTGTGCTCTGCAGGTGCCTAAATGTGCCTGAGAACCAGGGCAGCAAGCTTCTCCCTCAACCAACCAACAGAATACCCCTCACATTGCACTCATCAAGTCTACTGACTATAGAATGCTGCAAGGCTTCAGCTATAAGGGAAATGGGATCTAATGTCTATTAACTATGACTAATGTCTATTAACTATTAACTAGACTAATGTCTATCTAGTTAAAACTTGCCAACTCTAGACAAGGCCCAAACACCCCCTACTGCAGGGAAGGAGAAACTGTGACAGGACTGACTTGAGGGAAAGAGCAGCCAAAACACAGCAGCAGACTGCACACAGCATACATCAGAATCACTTAATGAAGCACTAGGCCCTGGAAAGTATGTGATCTCTTCTTAACAAAACCATTAGTCTTAGGAGCAGGATACATGACAGGCTTTCCTAACACACAAAAGAAGACAGAGACTTAGACAAAATGTCCAGATAGAGGAGTTCATTCCAAAAGAAAGAACAAGAAAAGATATGTTCATGGATCTAATAAAAACATATATAAGTAATATACTTGATGCATAATTTAAAACAACAATTATAAGAATACTAACTGGGCTTGAGAAAAGCATAGAAGACACCAGGGAATCAATTTCCAGAGATAGAAGACCTAAAAACTACCGAGGCTGAATATAATCAAGATGTGAAACTGTGTAGATGTTATGACAAGGATGGAAGAAGTAGGAGGATGAATAAGTTATATAGAAAAAAAAATATGGAAACTAATGAAACTGAAAAGAAGAAGAAAAGAAAAACATTGGATCACTAATGTAGACTTAGGGAACTCAGTGACTCCATAAAGCATAATAATATTTGTATCATAGGAATCCATGAAAAAAAAGATAGGGAATAAAGAGCAGACGGTTTATTTTAGGAAATTAGAGCTGAAAACTTCCCTAATCTGGGGAAGGAAACAGACATCCAAATCCAAGAGGCACAGAGAACTCCCATCAAAATCAATAAAAGAAGGCCAACAAGACATATCACAGTAAAGTTTGAAATATAGAGATAAGGGAAAAATCCTAAAAGCAGCAGAGGAAAAGAAATTCTTAACTTGCAAGGAAAGACAAATAAGGTTAATAGCAGGCCTCTCCAAAGAAAGATGGCAAGCCAGAAGGTGATGGCATGATATATTCAACATGCTGAATGGGAAAAAGCTGCAGCCAAAAGTACTTTATCCATCAAGGCTGTCATTCAGAATAGAAAGAGAGATAAAGATTTTCCTGGACAATCAAAAATTAAAAGAGTTCATGACCACAAACCAACCCTGAAATAAATATTATAGGAGACTCTTTGAGTGGGGAAAGAAAGACCAAAGTGACAAAGACTAGAAGAGAACAGAGAAAATCTCCAGAAACAAATTAACAGGATATAAAATGACACTAAATTCATATCTATCAAAAATCACTCTAAATGTAAATGTACTAAAACTCCAATCAAAAGACTTAGGGTAACATAATAGACAAAAAAAAAAAAAAAAACAAGACCCTTCTATATTCTGCCTACAAGAGATTCATTTTAGACCTAAGGACACCTGAAGATTGACAGTGAGGGGATAGAGAACCATTTATCATGCCAATGGATATTAAAAGAAAGCTGGGGTAACCATATTTATAGCAGACAAAATAGATTTCAAACCAAAGAGACTATAACAGGATATTGGACATTATATCATAATTAAGGAGTCTATCCAACATGAAGATCTAATAATTGTCAGTATTTGTGCCCCCAATTTGAATGAACCCAAATATATAAAACAATAATGACAAACATAAACTTATTGATAATAATACAATAATAGTAGGGGACTTTAGCACCCCACTTACAACAATGGACAGATTATCTTATCAGAAAATCAACAAGGAAACAATAGCTTTGAGTGGTACACTGTACCAGATGGACTTAACAGATATATTCAGACCATTTCAACTGAAAGAAGCAGAATATGTATTATTTTCACATAAGCATAGGACATTCTCAAAAATAGATCATATATACTGGGTCATGAATCAGGCCTCAACAAATACAAAAAGATTAATAGCACACCATGTACATTTTATAACCACGATGCTATGAAATTTGAATTCAATCACAAGAAAAAAATTGCAAAGACCACAAATATGTGGAAGTTAAATAACATCCAACTAAAAAAATGAATGGGTTAGGAGTGCCTGGGTGGCTCAGTTGGTTAAGGGTTTAACTCTTGATTTTGGCTCAGATCATGATCTCAAGGCTCATGAGATCGAGCCTCAAGTAGGGCTCCATGATAACAGTGTGGAGCCTGCTTTGGATTTTCTCTCTCCTTCTCTCTCTTTCCATCCCCATTCATGCTTTCTCTTTATCTCTCAAAATAAATAAATAAACATTTAAAAATAATGAATATGTTAACCTGGAAATTAAAGAAGAAATTTAAAAATACATAGAAAAAATAAAAATGAAAACACGATATTTCAAAACCTTTGAGATGCAGCAAAAGTTGTCATAAGAGGGAAGTATATAGCAATACATGCTACCTCAACAAGCAAGAAATTCTCAAATACACAACCTAGACTTATACTAAAGTAACTAGAAAAAGAAAAGTAAATGAATCCTAAAGCCAGCAGAAAAAGGAAAATAATAAAGATTAGAGCAGAAATAAATTATATAGAAACAAACAAACAAACAAAAACACAGAACAGATCAATGAAACTATGAGCTGGTTCTTTGACCGAATTAATAAAGCTGAAAATCTCTTAGCCATACTTATCACAAAGAAAAGAGAAAGTAACCACATAAATAAAATCATGAATGAAAGAGGAGAGATCACAACCAACACCAAAGAAATACAAACAATTATAAAGAAAATTATGAAAAATTATAGGGCAACAAACTGAACCACCTAGAAGAAATAGATAATTTCCTAGATATATAATGTACCAAAACTGAAATAAGAAGAATTAGAAAATTTGAACAGACCCATTACTAGCAAGAAATTGAATAAGCAATCTAAAAATTATGAACAAACAAAAGTCCAAGGCCACATGGTTTCCCAGGGGAATTCTACCAAACCTTTAAAGAAGATTTAATACCTATTCTTCTCAAACTATTCCAAAAACTAAAAGTGGAAGGAAAACTTCCAAACTCATTATATGAAGCCAACATTACCCTGATTGCAAAACCAGACGAAGACCCCGCTAAAAAGGTGAATTAAGGCCAATATCCTTGATGAACATGGATGCAAAAGTTCTCAACGAAATACTAGCAGATAAAATTCAGCAGTACATTAAAAGAATCATATAGCCTCATCAAGTGGGATTTATTTCTGGGATGAAAGTGTGGTTCAATGTACACAAATCAATGTGATACCCCACATTAATAAAAAAAAGCATAAGAATCATATAATCTTCTCAGTAGATGCAGAAAAAGTCTTTGACAAAATACAGCTTCCATGCTTTAGAAACCTTAACAAAGTAGGGGTAAAGAGAACATACCTCAGCATCATAAAGACCATATATGATAAACAAATATCATCCTTAATTGGGAAAAACTGAGAACTTTTCCTGTATGGTCAGGAACAAAGCAGCGATGTCCACTTTCATCATTGTTATTTAACATGGTACTAGAAGTCTTAGCCTTGGCAATTAGACAACAAAATGAAATAAAAGACATCCAAATCACCAAGGAAGAAGTCAGATTTCACTATTTGTAGATGACATGATACTCTAGAAAACCTGAATGACTCCACCTAAAAGTTGCTAGAAATGATACACAAATTCAGTAAAATCTCAGGATACAATATCAATGTACAGAAATCTGTTGCATTTTTGTGCACCTGTAATGAAGAAGCAGAAGGAGAAATCAAGGAATCAATTCCATTTATAATGGCACCCAAAACCATAAAATACCTCAGAATAAACTTAACCATGAGGTAAAAGAGCTGTACTGATGAAATAAATTGAAGATGACACAAAGAAACAAAAAACATTCTAAGCTCATGGAGTGGAACAACAAATATTGTTAAAATGTGTATACTACCTAAATCAATCTACACATTTAATGCAATCCCTATCAAAATACTATAAGCATTTTTCACAGATCTAGAACAAATAATCCTAAAATTTGAAGGGACCTACAAAAGACCTTAAATAGCCAAAGCAATCTTGAAAAAGGAAAACAAACCTGGATGCATCACAATTTCAGACGCCAAGCCATATTTACAAAGCTGTAGTCATCAAGACAGTAGAGTACTGGTATAGAAACAGACACATATACCAATGCAATAGAATAGAAAACCCAGAAATAGACCCACAAATGTATGGCCAACTAATCTTTGGCAAAGCAGGAAGGAGTAACTAATGGAAAAATGACAGCAAATGGTATTGGGAAAACTGGACAGCAACATGCAGAAGAATGAACCTGGAGCTATTTCTTACACTGTCCACAAAAATAAATTCAAAAGGGGTGAAGGACCTAAATGTGAGACAGAAAACAATCACAATCCTAGAGGAAAAAACAGGCAACACCTCTTTGACCTTGGCTGCAGCAACTTTTTACTTGACATGTCTCCTGAGGCAAAGGAAACAAAAGCAAAAATGAACTATTGGGACTTCATCAAGATAAAAACCTTCTGCACAGTGAAGTAAACAATCAACAAAACTAAAAAACAACATTTGTGATGGGAGAAGATATTTGCAAATGACATTTCTGCATAAAGGATAGTATCCGAAATATATAAAGAACTTATAAAACTCAACACCCAAAAAACAAATAATCCAGCTAATAAATGGGAAAGAGACATGAAAATATATTTTTCCAAAGAAGACATACAGATGGCTAACAAATACATGAAACAACATCATTCATCACCAGGGAAATACAAATCAAAACTATGATGAGATACCACCTCTCACCTGTCAGAATGGCTAAAATTAGCAACACAAGAACAACAGATGTTCGTAAGGATGCAGAGAAAGCAGAACTGTCTTACACTGTTGGTGGGAATGCAGCCATTCCAGAAAGCAGTGGAAGGTTCCTCAAAAAGTAAAAATAGAACCACCTTATGACCCAGCAATTGCACTACTAGGTATTTACCCAAAAGATACAAAAATACTGATTTAAAGGAGCACGTGCACCCCAATGTTTATAGCTGTATTATCAACAATAGTCCAATTATGGAAAGAGCCCAAATGTCCATTGACTGATAAATGGTTAATGAATGGTGGTATATGTATCCATAAAATTATATATAATATATATGATTACTGATATATATATCAGTATATATATCATTATATATATTATATATATATAACAATATAATGGCTATTACTCAGCCTTCAAAATGAATGAAATATTGCCATTTACAACAAGGTGGATAGAGCTCTCATGTATTATTCTAAGTGAAATAAATCGACCAGAAACGACAAATACCATATGACTTCAATCATATGTGCAATTAAAAAAAAGTGAACATTTGGGGAAGAAAAAAAAAGAGGAAGAGAAGGAGTCAAACCGTAAAAGAAGAACAAACTAAGATTTTCTGGAGGAGAGGTGGGCAGGAGATGGATAAATGGGTGATAGGCAATAAGGAGGGCACTCATTGCAATGAGCAATGGGTGTTATACGGAGATGATGAATCACTAAATTCTACTCCTGAAACTAATATTACACTACATGTTAACTAACTAAAATTTAAATAAAAAATTGAAACATAAAAAGAAAGAAAGTAAAGGTAAGGAAGCATAGAGGTAATGACATGCTCATCTTACAAAAGGGAAATTCAAAAGATAATATTTACATTGAGGGGCGCCTGGGTGGCGCAGTCGGTTAAGGGTCCGACTTCAGCCAGGTCACGATCTCACGGTCCGTGAGTTCGAGCCCCGCGTCAGGCTCTGGGCTGATGGCTCGGAGCCTGGAGCCTGTTTCCGATTCTGTGTCTCCCTCTCTCTCTGTCCCTCCCCCGTTCATGCTCTGTCTCTCTCTGTCCCAAAAATAAATTAAAAACGTTGAAAAAAATATTTACATTGAAATTAGAAATTTCAATACTTAAAACAACTAACAAGAACAATCAATTGAAAAGTTTTAAAGTCTTAGAACTACCAAGAATTGGAAGAAGGAAAAGGGTGAGAGAGTTGGAGGTGGAGAAATAAGTTAATAGCTGATATATCATATCTAAAAGACAATAAAAAAATCTACATTTGACGAGTTAAAAAATGGCAGTACACACATGTATGTTAAATGACTAAAGGCAAGCACCAGAAAAGCTCTAAACAGGAATCATTAAAGCCTTAGTGAGTACAGTTGGGCATGCAGAAGGTCAGGGTAAGATATTGCTGAGTTTTTGTCTTAACTCCATCAATACCATTTGCATTTATTTATTTATTTATTTTAAAACTATGTGTATCACTTTGATCTATTTTTGATAAGTTTTAAAAAAAATGACCTAACTTTTAATGGCACTTTATTTATTGTAGATGAGATTCGGTAAAAATGGTGTTAAACTAACAGTTCTGAATATTTAAAAACTGATAAATTTCATTATATTGCTTTCAGAAGAGAATAATTAAGATATCTAGAAAATACTTTTGTTAATGTTTTAATATTTCAGGTTATTTCTATATTATAAAATGTAATTTATCATTTTTCTGAAGTTAAAAAATATATAACTATATAATAAAGTCCACCTACAAACATTCTTCTTGGGTTCTTTTAAAAAAATTTTTTTAACATTTATTTATTTTTGAGAGACAGAGAGAGACAGAGCCTGAGCAGGGGAGGGGCAGAGAAAGAGGGAAACAGAATCAGAAGCAGGCTCCAGGCTCCCAATTGTCGGCACAGAGCCTAACATGGGGCTTGAACTCACAAACCGCGAGCTCATGACCTGAGTGAAGTCAGACAGTTAACCGACTGAGCCACCTGGTGCCTCTCTTCCTGGGTTCTTTTCCAGAACTTTTCTTTTTTCACTTCTGTAAACTTAATAGTTATAACAGTTCAGCTTTTGAATCTCAAAAACTCAGAAAATAATAAAACAATTAATAATGGGAGTTGACATTATTAATTGAGCATGATGAGTAAGGCATTATGCTAACAGTTTTGCATGCATCATCTCATTTATTAATCACAATAGCTTTCTCATTTAGGAATTCTTATGACCTCTGTTTTTTACAAAAAAGGAAGTAGAGGTTAAAGAGGCAAAGTGACTTGCTCAAGATTTATTTTTCACTGAGTTAATAAATATTTATTATGCAGGCACTATTCTAGATGTTTGGTACATATGAATGGAAACACAAAACAAAATAAAAAAAATTTGCCATCATGGGGACTTGCATTCCATTCAGTGGGTATAGTAGTTAAAAAAAAAATAAGTCAAATAAATAAAGTTTATAATTTTTTATAAGATGATAAATACCACAAAGAATATATATAGCATAAAGCTGATTGGTAGGGCAATTGCAATTTTAAACATGGCAGTCATGGCAGGCCTCATTGAGAAGATGTCATTTAAACAACCTTCAAAGGATGTGAAGATAGCCAAGTGACTATCTGCATTAAGGTCACTGAAGATGGAGGGATAACTAGAGGAAAAGCTTTAAGATAAGATCATGAGGTGAAAGGTGTGGAGAAGACAGGAAAATTGCAAATAATGTAGGGTCCCATTGACCATTATAAAGATTTTGACTTTCACTAAAAGTGTAACGGGAAATATGAGGAACAAAACTGTGACTTTACCTGAGTGTATGAGGTCACTCTCAACAAGGAAGACACATCTCATCTGGGCCTGGAAGTGTTAGTAAAAGCCCATTCACCACAACCTCTAGAGAAAGGAATGTAGGCAGAGTTGAGAGGAAATAACATGTCAAAGTTATCAAAACATGACTAGATGGAATGTGAGGAACAGGATTTCTGTACAAGAAAAATCAGAAACCAAGATGGAACAGATATGGAATATTTGATAACATACAAAGATTTACAAGTTTGTTTTGTAGGATGCTGGGCACCAAAAACAGGTTTTTAAACAGGTTCAGTTCAGGTGTCCCTTTTAAACTTATTCTGTCTAAAAAAAATTAACAAAATTGGTTCTTAAAGTAAGGATCAAATGTTTTTCAGGAAGATCCTTCTGATGGTACCATGGAGGATACACTACATAATTATTTTTTTTAAAAAATAGTGGAAGAACAACTGTCATGGAAAATTCATGGCGCTACCACTGAAGAGTGGTTCGAAGCCGTAAAGAGTGGCAGAGAAAGTTCCAGGACTACTTAGCAGTCAAGCGAAAACTGAAGTGTCAAAACACTAAGCCTTATCTAAAAGTCAAGAGTAATTGTCTGAATCCTAGACCTTCTAAATCTACTATTGTGCCCAGAAACGATGTTACCAATCATGTTGCTTTGCCTATCAAAGCTACAAGACCCATCAGCATTAAACTCCAGCCCAGGCCTGCCAATATCACAGGATCCCAGAAGCCAGAGTTGGAGCCATCAAAACTTCTAGGCAAAAGGCTGACTTCAGGAGGCATTTCTTCTAACTCAAAGAGTAAGCTTTCCAGCAACAGTCAGCAAAAGCATGAAGCTGGATCATACATAACCAAAGAACTGTCTAGAAAAACTGTGGGATCCCTTAATATAAAAGAACTGAAAACTGCAAAGCAGCAGGTAGCAGATCAAGGAAATGCTAAATGCACAGACCCTGTAGACAATAATCGTGTTTGAAATGAATCCTTGGGTAGGTTTCTGAAACTGATGAACAAGGAAAATTTGCCCCAAACTTTACCAGACTCTGAAAGGAAGCTGAATTCTGAGTTGTGGACAATAGGTAAGTCAAAGACTAAGTCTTATAATGAAACCTAAAGTAGTTTGACTCCTAAAGAAACCTTGGGCAAAAGTTCAGGGAATAGTGGTGTTCTGAAAGACTTAATAAACAATTTGTTGGAGAAACACAAATTAAGATTCCACCAGTAAAGTCACAGCCACTTTCTAGAGGAACAAATCTTTCAAGACCAGGAGAAAAACTCCCAAGGGCAGTTCCCTCTCACTAGTTCAGAACCTTAGTAGGACTGAAGCATCAAAGAAACCTGTCGTCAAGGACATAAAAGTTATAAGGGTTAATAAGGATAAATATGAAAGACCAAATGAAACTAAGTTACGGTCACCCACTGGTACTGAACAGAAAGTACAACAAACCAAACCCTGGACATGCCCCAGTGTGCTTCTGGGAGGCTGTAACAACAGACATCCAAACATTAAGCAAGATCAGAAATCCACTCAACCTTGTTTTAGACGTCAGACATCAGGTGCACTGCCAAAGGCAAAACCCATAACCCAAAGGCCCAACTTGACACTTCATAGTTTGAATTCAGCCATTCCAAGCACCCTAACGTAACAGTAAATGGAACCAATGGGAATAAATGCAGCAATAGCTATCAAGAAAATGCACAGACTTTGGACTCCAAGTTGAAAAAGATTATTTCCTAGAACCATTTTCTCAATATGATACCCTCCCAAACTCAGGCTGGTGACAAAACCATAAATGAAAGAAAAGTCCCAAACTAATCCATTTATTAAGAAGAACACAGCAGAGAATCAAAGGAAACAACTGGAAGCATGTCTGAAATCTAAGGGGAAAATCTATAAATTGCATCTTTTGGAACTTAAAACAAAAATAGAAGTAATAGAGGAAATGAATATTTCATTTCGGAAGAGTATGGAAAGAGAAGATGAAGAAAAGAAAGCACAACTTGAATGATCCTATAAAATTAACAACACTCTAACATTATGTCTGCAGTTCACTGAAGGGAGTGTACTTTCTAATGATATACTTACCATATTGTCCAGAATTCCTGAGGCCAAAAAATTTGCTAAATTCTGGATCTGCAAAACCAAGTTGTTGGCAAATAATGATACCTTTGATTTTATTGGGCCGTACAAAGAAGGCATTAGAAATAGGGCAACAACTATACAAGAGTCATGAGAATTTGTTCTTAATATTTTGTAAAGCCCAAACAGAATCACTGAAGAAGTTACCTTTGACTCTTTAGTTACTAAAACAAATACAACATCAACAGAGTAGCTGGCCAATAAGACAGAATCTGAAAAGTCTTGTCTTTCTCTAAAAGAGGACGGTTTACAGCCACTTCCCTAATAACCACGGCAGAACAGGACAATCATCCTGGGATCACATTAGAGATTGTCCTGATCCCTAGAATAAGTGCAATGCCAGAAGTACAAGGCATGAAGCTCATCACTCCATCACTCCTGAACAGTGTTTAGGAACGATTGCGAGAGCTGTGTCCTGCTACATAGAAATGCAGCAGGAGCAGGATTTAGTAGTGGCTTCTCTTAATGAGCTACCAGAAATGGAAGAAAAAGAGTGTTTTATTTTCCATAAAAATGAGGCTTTGCCTATAACATTAGGATTTAAAATCCTTGAGTCATAAATTCCTTTTTTCTTATCTTTTTTTTTTAATTTTTTTTAACGTTTATTTATTTTTGAGACAGAGAGAGACAGAGCATGAACAGGGGAGGGTCAGAGAGAGAGGGAGACACAGAATCTGAAACAGGCTCCAGGCTCTGAGCTGTCAGCACAGAGCCCGACTCGGGGCTCGAACTCACGGACCGTAAGATCATGACGTGAGCCGAAGTCGGACGCTTAACCGACCAAGCCACCCAGGGGACCCGCCTTTTTTTTTTTTTTTTTTTTTGAGAAAAAGAGAAAGAGAGAGAGAGCAGGTGAGTGGCAAAGCGAGAGAGAGACAGAGAGCATCTTAAGCAGTCTCCACACACAGCACGAGCCCAACTCGGGCTTGATCTTGCAACCATGAGAGTATGACCCAATCTGAAATCAAGAGTCAGGAGTTTAACCAACTGAGCCACTGAGGTGTCCTTTAATTTTCTTTTATTGTGTAAATATAAGTATATAAAAACTCAGCCAACATAGCTAAAATTTAAAAATTTTAGCTTTTGTAATATTTAAGTATTATCTAAAACAAAAAAATATGAAATTTTGTTCATTCTCTTAAAAAAAATAGCATGCATTATTCTATGGTTTTAAGCACAGTTCCATGGCAACCCAGAGCAGGAACCAATTAACTCCCTATGGTAGGCAGGAATGACACATAGGAGTTGGTCCTCCAATGACTAATAAGAATTGCATGGGCAATGAAGAAGAACGTTTCCACACAGCAGACAACATGAGGCTTAAAAACAAAAACTAGATGAACAACTCTGTTAAAATAAAAGAAAAATTACCTATAGTAGAAAAACACACAAATTAAAACATACTTCACAAACTACAAATTTACCACAAATTTTGCTTGTATTTAAGTTATTATGGATATGGCTTCCATCAGTGAGCAAATTTTTTATTATGATTATGATTATGAATTGTTAATCATTTATTTTATTTATTTTGAGGGAGAGAGAGCACAAGCAGAGGAGGGGCAGAGAGAGAAGGAGAGAGAGAGAGAGAGAGAGAGAGAGAGAGAGAGAGAGAGAGAATCATAAGCAGTCTCTGAATTGTCAGTGCTGAGCCTGATGCAGGGCTGGAACTCACAACCTGGGAGAGATCATGACCTGAGCCAAAATCAAGAGTCAGACACTTAACTGACTGAGACACCCAGGTGCCCCAGTGAGCACATTTTCTAGTATTTATATAAACTTTTCTGATTATTATTTGAAAATTTAGAATTTTGTATTTGGTAACCTTTATTGTTCCTTTCAGTTCCATGAGCCTATGAAATACCAAAAATAAAATTGTATATAGATCTTCCTCAACTTACATTAGGGTTATATCCCAAGAAACCCATACATAGTAAGTGAAAGTACCCAAAGTCAAAAATGCATTTATTATACCTTACCTATTGAACACCATACTGAGCCTAATCTACTTTAAATTGTGCTTAGAACAGTTAGCATTCACCTATAGTTAGGCAAAATAATCTAATGCAAAACTTATTTTATCAAATGTTGGTGCGCCTGGGTGGCTCAGGTCGTTGAGCATCTAACCTCGGCTCAGGTCATGATCTCGTAGTCGGTGAGTTCGAGCCCCCCATTGGGCTCTGTACTGACAGCTCGGAGCCTGGAGCCTGCTTCATATTCTGTCTGTCTTTCTCCCTCTGTCTCTCCCCCACCCATGCTCTCTCTCTCTCTCTCTCTCTCTTTCTCTCTGTCAAAAATAAACATTAAAAAATTAAAAAAATAATTAAGTATTGAATATCTCATGTAATCTGTTAAATACCATACTGAAAGTGAAACACATAGTGGGTATGGAAGCTTCTAAGTGTCCTGGTTGCTTACCATCATGATCACATAGCTGGCTGGGTTTTGAACTTCATTGCCACTGCCCAGCATCATGAGAAAGCACCAAATGTTACTAGCCCACAAAAATATCAAAATTTAAAATTTGAAGGATAATTTCTACTGAACGTGTATCATTTTTTCACCATAATAAAGTAAAAAAAAATGTAAGTTGAACCATCATAAGTCATCGACCATGTGTATATGTATTTTTATTTTGCTAACCTCCAAATCATTTTTATCATTTATACTAGTTATTTTTTTTCTAAAGCAGAGTCTGACTTGTAGTAGATGTGATTTTGTACTATAAAACCAACATAAAGGGTTTTTTACATATTCAAATAATCAAATAAATATAAATGCTACATACTGCAATTACTTTTAAGTTTCCAAAAACCTCAAACTTACAGGTGACCTTTAAATTCTTCATTAAATAAATTATTTTTTTGTGAATCTCACATGAAATTATTTGTTCTCAGTATGACAACTTCCTTTCTGTCACTAATACATGCATGAGCTAGTTTTCCCACAAGTGGAGAGATATAAAAACTTGTTCAAATATGATGTTACTCAGTAAGGGGTAATGTAAAATCTGAAAGTACCCTGTCTCTTTAGTCTTCCACTGTTATGTATTTCTTTAATTGAAAGACATTAAATAGAGCTTCAGCAGGGGAGAATGAAATAAAATAGTGATTCTTTTGCAATTGGTGGAAAACAGTATAATAACCATATGTGAGTCTTACACAATTCTTTAGTATATTTCTTTTCAAAGGACATTCTCAGTGCATGTTCACACTTTGATTTTGAATTGAGTTTCTGGATGTGAATCTTTCAATGATGTTCATCAAAGTGCAATCTGTCTCAATCTTTTCCAGTATGCTAGATAATTATGTTAATTATCCCAGTATACTCTGAAAATGCTTTTATTAATATGACCTCTGTATATAACACTAATAATTTCATTTTTCTTTTATGTATTTATTTATTTTGAGGGAGAGAGAGAGAGAGAGAGGAGAGAGTGGATGTACAAACATGAATGGGGGAAAGGGCAGAGAGAGAGAAGAGAGAGAATTCCAAGCAAGCTTGGCATACTGTCAGCACAAAGCCTGATGTGGGGCTTTGAACTCACGAACCATGAGATCATGACCTGAGCTGAAATCAAGAGTCAGACACTTAACCGATGGAGCCACTTAGGCTCTCTTAATTTCTCTTTTTCTAAAGAAGAAATTGTAGCATTTGGTGCTTAATGAAGAAATAAACATAATTTCAATTCTGCATGATATGAGAGACCTAAAATACAATCTCTTACTTCTATAAGTGGAATAAAACACTGCATGTTCTTAATCTTTAATATATTTTAAATTAATAATTAATTTTCATACTATTAAAACCTCTTATATAACCTCTGAAGATATGACATTTATCAAATTGTGGTAATCCTCCATATTGAACGAGAAATTGCCTGTTAGACATTTCAGTCTTAATGTGATAAGAAAAATAGGGAAAGTTCTCTACCGGTGTCACTTGTTTTATTGGTACATCCTTCCCTTATTTAAACCTAGTTCATGAAAACAGTGTTTCTTTTAACATAAATGTAAGCCAAATATATTTAATAAACATAATAATAAAATGGAAAAAATCTAGGGTAGAAAAAAATGATTTATGAATTTTGGTTCTCTCCCACTGTCAACAAAATATTAACTTTATAACAGAAAATAAGAGTTAAATTTCATATATATATATACATATATATGTGTGTGTGTATATATATAAACACACTGAATTGAGTAAGTGTACCTGTTTTAGATTCATGCATTAAAAATATCTTCCCAGAACCTAATCCATGGAGATGTAATAGTGAATGAGAGAAAAATCCTGTCCTTGCAGACCTCTTGTTCTAGTTAGGGAGAATAAAATAAACAAATATATTAGCATGTCGGTTATTGGCAAATGCAAAGAAGAAAAAGAATAAAGTTTAAGAATATTATATCAGCTGGGGCACTGGGTGGCTCAGTTGGTTAAAGCATCCAACTCTTGATTTCATAGTTTCATGATCTCGCACCTCATGACATCGAGCCTCACATTGGGCTTTGCACTGAACGTATTCTCTCTCTGCCCCTCTCCCCTCTCAAAACAACTAAGTAAACATTTAAAAAAATACTTCGTAGGGTCAAAACTTATTAAAAATTGTAAGGCCCTCAAAAATGTCCTTTTATCTTGTTTTCATTCTTATTCTCCTGTCAATAGTGAATCACTTTTTCACAATATATACTCAAAATCCTCTTTCTATATTTACTGTCTCCATAGAATTAGCAAATATAAGTTCTTGCTGATTGATTAGTCTACTGTACATAGTAAAAGTTTGATAGGATACTTTATCAAACAATTGATCAGTTAACTATACCATATGAAACAGAATGAAGAAAAAAAAGTGATCATCTCAACTGACGCAGAAAAAGCATTTGATAAAATTCAACGCTATTTCATGATAATAATACTCAACAAATTGGGATTAAAATTATACTAACTGAACACAATAAAAACCAAATATGAAAAACCCAAAGCAAACATGATACTCAATGCTAAGCAATTGAATTTGTTTCCTCTAAGATCAGGAACAAGAGAAGGATTCCAGCTTTTACCACTATTCATCATAGCACTGAAAGTTCTAGCCAGGCCAATTAGTCTATGATGAGAAATAAAATTGTCCAAAGTAAAAAGGAAACAGTAAATTATTTCTGTTTGCAGATGATACGGTCTTATACACACGAAGTCCTAGGGTTTACAAACACACACACACGCACACACACACACACACACACACAGAATTTAAAACTAAAAATTCAGTGAAGTATCATGATACAAAGTCAACACATTAAAATCAGTTCCACTGTTACTTACTAACAATGAACAATCTGTGAATGAATTTAGAAAGGCAATTCCATTTACAATAGTATTAAAGAGAATAAAACAGGAATTAGCCAAAGAGGTAAGAGATGCATAATTTAAAATACATTACTGAAATAAATTAAAGACATAAAGAAATGAAAAAAAAGCCACGTATATGAATTGTACAACTTAACATTGCTAAGATGTCAATATTGTCCAAAGATCAGTACAATCTCAATCAAAATCCCAACGAAATATTTTTCAGAGATAGAAAAACTCATCCTATAATTCACATGGAATCTCAAGAGACCTTGAATTGCCAGACAATCCTGAAAAAGAACAAAGCTAGAAGCTTCAAACTTCCTGATTTCAAAATTTGCTACAAACCTGCAATAATCAAAACAATGTGTAGTACTGTTATAAAGATAGACATATAGACCAATGGGATGGAATAGGAGGCCCAGAAATAAACTTTCACATATATGGTCAAATGATATTTGAGAAGAATCCCAAGACCATTCACTGGGGATAGGATTAGTCTTTTCAACAAATGATCTGGGGAAATCTTGATATCTACACGGAAAACAATGAAATTGAATCATTACCTAACACAATATACAGTAACTAACTCAAAATTAGTCCATGATCTAAATGTAGCACCTAATATTATAAAATTATTAGAAGAAAACATAAGGCAAATTCTCATAACATTGGATTTGGCAATAATTTTTTAGAGATGATATCAAAGTAACTTTCAACGAAAGAAAAAATAGAGAAATTGGGCCTCATAATCATTAAAAAACTTTTGTGCATCAACGGACACTATCAACAGCATGAAAAGGAGACCATTGAATGGGAGAAAATATTTGCAAATCATATATCTGATAAGATATTAATATTCAGAATAGAGAACACCTAAAACTCCACAGCAAAAAAACAAATAACCTATTCAAAAATAAGCAAAGGACTTAGACATTTCTCTTTAATAATCAAAACAAATACTACTGTCCTAAAGATAGATATATAGACTAATGGAACAGAAAATAAATCCCAGAAATAAACCCTTGCGTATATAGTCAAATTACTATTTATTTATTTATTTATTTATTTATTTATTTATTTTTTTAACGTTTATTTATTTTTGAGACAGAGAGAGACAAAGCATGAACGGGGGAGGGTCAGAGAGAGGGAGACACAGAATCTGAAACAGGCTCCAGGCTCTGAGCTGTCAGCACAGAGCCCGACGCAGGGCTCGAGCTCACGGACTGCGAGATCATGACCTGGGCCGAAGTCGGCCGCTTAACCTACTAAGCCACCCAGGTGCCCCTATAATCAAATTACTTTTGACAGGAGTGCCGAGGCCATTCATTGAGGATTGGATAGTCTTTTCAACATAATCTGTTGGTTATGAAGTGAAAAAATTGGAATCCTTGCTCACTATTAGTGGGAATGTAAAATGGCAAAACCTTTGCAGAAAACAGTGTGGTGGGTCCTCAAAAAAAAAAAAAAAAAAAAGTAAACATAGAATTATTATTATATGATCCAGCAATTCTGCTTCTGGTTATATACCAAAAGATTGAAAACTGGGTCTCAAAAAAAATATTTATGCACTCATGTTCAACTACAACATGGGTTAACCTTGAAAATGCTAAGTTAAATAAGCAAGTCACAAAAAGACAAATATGGCCTGGTCTAAATACGTACATGATGTAATTAGAGCGGTCAAATCACAGAGACAGAAAGTGGAGGTGGTGGCCATCAGCTGGGGCATTGGGAGAATGGGGAGTTGCTTAATGGATACAGAATTTTAGGTTTGTAAGATAAAATGGTTCTGGAAATGGACGGTGGTGATAGTTGCAGAGCGATATGAACGTACTTCATACCACTGAACTATACAGTTATAAATGGTATGATCATAAATGTTATGTTAGTGTATTTCACCGCAATAAAATAATTGAAAAATCATATATTGATTTGTGTATAAATATGGAAATCCACATCTAACTGTTGAAAAACATTTTGGCAGGAAATGAGATTTGGATAGTATTGTCAATAATGACCCTAAAATTAGCATTATTACTAGCAATTATTACTAGCAATTATTTCTACTTATTGATGGAACAGAAAAATAGATTTCAATATAATTCTATGCATGACTTTATGCTTGACTTCCATATGAAAATAAATAGAAAACATATAATCAGACATATTTTAATAAAATACTATAAAAATTTAGAGAAATAATAACTGATGATAGCTTTGAATCAATTATTTCCATGTCTGACCGTTTTTGTTATTAATGACTTGGACTAGAGCATATCAAATGATTATCGTAATGTTCAGAGTAATAAATAAAAACAGAAATGATATTGACTAGACTTATGGAATAGGTAGACATAAGTCTTTAGTTGATAATGCCAGAAACAGATGTTATATTGTATAATATACTTGCAAACTTCGAATTCTTAATTCAAAAATGAATTAGAATGCACTACGTGATAGAGTCAAAGCAAACACTCAGGTACTCCCCATGTCCAGTTCTTATATGCCACTGCTGGGAATTTTGGCATATCACTTTACTCCTATTTTGTAGATTCCCCATGTATTTGGTACTGGAGGTAGTTTTCCATCTCTGTAGTCGGATTATAAACTTCCCTTGCCACTTCTTCCCAAATTGCACTATTCTGTCTGTCAAAAACATCTGGGTTGAGTAAGAAAATAATACTGCTCTATTAAAAAAAAAAAAGGAATCTAGAAATGTGAACTATTTGATTATACGAAAATAGAAAGTTTAAACTAATCATTTGCTAATCTTCTCACATCTTCTTTGAAACAGCTTTTGATGAAAAGGTTAGCAGAAACATCAAATTTGTGGGTTCTGAATGGTTTGTTTGCTGGGAAAACATACACAGTATTTTCTAAATGTGTTGTTAAGTAAACTATGGTTGATTTCAGTGAAATTATTTTGGTTTCAAGAGGGATTCTGCATAAATACTCACAAACTGAACTAAATTCCTTTCAACATCAAACTACATTTGAGTTAGTTCAGTGTTAGCCATTTTTAAAATGTAAACAAAAAATTCTAAAATCACAGAATTTGGATCCAAAAATGTAAAATGTTCTTGGGTATTTAAATTGCTCATTGCCTTATGTTGCTGAGAAAGAACTGTTAAAAACTCATTTCCTCTAATGAGTTTCTTAGGATCAAGTGTAAATTAAAATGCACCAGAGATATAATGCTTATGCTCTTTTGGTTATGAAGTTATTTTCCCCACATATTGTCTGCCAGGCTTTGAAAAGCAGGGGTGCCTACTTTAAACTTTATGTTAACTGATGCCAAATATAAGAGTGGCATATGCCTCTCAAAGCACTGGAGAAGATGAACAAAATTTAAACATAAGTTACATAACAAGAGATAGAAGAAAAAAAAATAAATCCAAGAATAAAAAGGAATAAATAAGAGAAACACAATTATTTATTTATTTATTTATTTATTTATTTATTTATTTTGGAGAGAGAGAGACAGAGACAGAGTGCAAGCAGGGGAGGGGCAGAGAGAGAGAGAATCCAAAGTAGGCTCCAGGCTCTGAGCTGTCAGCACAAGCCCAAAGCGGAGCTCCAACCCACACACTGCGAGATCATGAGCTGAGCCCAAGTCAGACACTTAACTGACTGAGCCACCCAAGTGCCCTAAGAAACACAATTATAAAGTCACTAATACCAAGTATGTAAATTACAACTGTAAAAATAAAAAAAAAAATCCAACTCCCCCTTTAAAATGGCACTATTACATTGGATTTTGTAAAGATCTAAATATATGCTGCCTACAAAATATACACCTAAAACAATGGAGGTATGGGGCTCCTGGGTGGCTTAGTTGGTTAAGCAATTGGCTTCGACTCAGGTCATGATCTCATGGTTTGTGAGTTCGAGCCCTACATGGGGTCTCTGTTCCCAGCACAGAGCCTACTTTGGATTCTTTGTACACACCCCTCTCTTTGCCCCTCCCCCATTGGCACTCTCTCTGTCTCTCTCAAAATAAATAAATTAATTTAAAAAAATGGAGATGTGGGGCGCCTGGGTGGCGCAGTCGGTTAAGCGGCCGACTTCAGCCAGGTCACGATCTCGCGGTCCGTGAGTTCGAGCCCCGCGTCGGGCTCTGTGCTGACAGCTCGGAGCCTGGAGCCTGTTTCCGATTCTGTGTCTCCCTCTCTCTCTGCCCCTCCCCCGTTCATGCTCTGTCTCTCTCTGTCCCAAAAATAAAATAAAAAACGTTGAAAAAAAAAAATAAAAAAAAATAAAAAAAAAATAAAATGGAGATGTGTATTCAAAAAGAAAAGAATAAATACGCATAAACAAGAATAAGCATAGGTAGTAAAATTAATCTCAGCCAAAGCACAACTTAAGATAAAATCACCAGAGAGAATAAAGATGTCCATTTAATAAGGATAAAATTTATAATTCCCTTTAAGTATATACTATTCATAAAATTGAGGTTAAATAACATAACCTCAAAATATACGAGGCAAAAGTGTATGGATCAAAGAATAGGATTTGTTGCAGGTTTTGTTCAATGCAAAGCAGATTCTGAAATAATTTCGTGTTTAGAATATTTGTTAAGGAAGACCCTAGAAGGAAGGAAGAAAAAGCTGAAATAGGCAAAGAAGTCAAGTTAGATTCAGGCCTTACAGCTTCAGCCAGTACCATGGGGGCAGGGGAGAGGTTATGAAGTTGAAATAGCATTTAATAGTTGTCCCTATTAAGGTATTCTTTATACTCCCACCTCCACTACTCGATGGATCTGGGCGACCACCTCTGATCATGACAGGGTAAAATGGTTCTCTACAACTGAAGTAATTCCTGAACAGACTGTAGCTAACCCCCTTCTGCTGCCAACACTCCCTGAAGCTGTGGCAACAAACCCTTCCTTGAAGGGGGATCTTGGGTAGTATATCTGTGTGTCCTCCATGGTTTACTCCACTCAGATCCAATTCTACATATACGTTCAGGAAGCAGTTCTCTAAGACTGTTGAGTCTTTCTTCTTGAAGGGAACTTAGACAAGTAAGGAGGGTGAACCACATTCCGCATGACGACAGCTCATTTCAGGGGCATGGTGATACTTATTTTCTCCCTACTTGACCACCCCTTTACCTTCCATTACCACCGCTGATGGCTTAGCTGATGGGCTGAACCAGATCTTCATCCCTGAGGGGACTGGGACTCTGGCCACCATGTCATCCTCATGCTAATTGTACATTTTCTATCAAAATTAGAGAAGGGATATTAAGCAGTACACAAGCAGATTGTCTGGGTACAGACATACTTCTCCCTGACTCCATTGATTTCTAGCAATTCTTCTTCTCCTAAGTATCACAATCAAACACGTGGGAAAATGGTCATTCTTCTTGGTGCCTGATGACTTGTGGACAAAAATGAGCCTCTGTTCAAGTGGTAGCCACAGCTCAACGGAATTTTGTTGTGTTCCAGGCAGAAATGTCCCTCCTTTGGAAACTAGGACCTTTAATGCTGTGAAAACAAGAAGACAAATTCGTTAAGAAAGTTACTAGGACTGGTTATACTTGTTATAATTAGGGTTACTACTGTTTTCATTACTTAATATGGAAGCCTGTATAATCTTCCTATTTGGTCTAAGAACTACATAAAGGTCTTTGTGAGAAGGTATATTGCATCCTGAAGAATGACTCTCTGTCCTTTTATTTATTTTATTATTTTTTTAAAGTTTATTTATTTTTGACAGAGAGAGAGAGAGAGAGAGAGAGAGACAGCGCATGAGCGGGGGAGGGGCAGAGAGAGAGGGAGACACAGAATCCAAAGCAGGCTCCAGGCTCTGAGATGTCAGCACAGAGCCCGCCATGGGGCTTGAACTCACAGACCACGAGATCGTGACCTGAGCCAAAGTCAGACGCTCAACCAACTGAGCCACCCAGAAGCCCCTGACTTTCTTTCCTTTTAAATAATCATTTCAGAGGTGACAACTCAGCTGTGACTTCAGCATGCTTTCCTAATGCTCTATCAATGTGGCAACTTTCAGCTGGTGTGGTATATAATAAAGCCAGGGGATTCCGTTACTGTGGGGTAATTCACCATATTCTTCACTCTACAGTGACTTCTCTGGATAAACCCAATGATATGGGGGATCCCATGCCAGTGAATCAAATACTTCATGAGTCTTCAAATACTGGTGGTGGTTGAAAAACTGAGTATAGAGAAGGCAAAATCATATCTGGAAATTGTATCTATCCCTATTGGAATAAATTTCTGAGCTTCCAGGTTGGAAGTAACCTCAAATGTCAACTTGGCACAAAATGGTTTATTGACCTCCTCAAAGAATGATGCTATTATAGGATTTTAGTACTGCTCTCTGTTGCTGAAAGGCTAAACATTTGGGGTGGCAGTAGCTAGAAGAGTTTTGGCATGTGAGGGCCCATGCTGTTAGGTTTGAGTATCATCTCCATATCTGCCACTGTGACCACTTTTTAAAATGTGTTTACCATGTCATGTCAGACATAAGATTGCTGATGACAAAAGCTGACTGACTCCATTTAAGTATAATATACAAGCATCTTCACATCTCCTTTCTACCCCCATATGTCCATCTACATGACTTTGCCTTAAACAGCTGTATCCCTGGAGCACCTGGGTGACTCAGTCGGTTAAGCATCTGACTCTTGATTTTGGCTCAGGTCATGATTTCATTATTTATGAGATTGAGCCCAGTGTTTGGTTCTGCACTGACAGTGTGGAGCCTGCTTGGGATTCTCTGTCTCCCTCTCTCTCTGCTCGTCCATGCTCACTCTCTCTCTTTCTCTCTGTCCCCAAAATAAATATATAAAAAACAAAAAACAAAACATCTTTGCTTCTGACCTAACTGCTCCCTTTCCAGGCCCCCGCCAGACTATCTGCTACTAATAACGAGTTAGTATATATTCTAACCTTTAAGCACTTCTTCCACACTAAATGAATGCATGTGCAGCCTAAATCTCTACCCATTGGGATATACTTCCCTTGCTTCTGTCTTTCAAGGCCAACCCTGAATGAGCTTGTAGTGAAGTTGCTGATTATTTTTACCTTGCTCCCACATTTCAGCTAATTCGTGTATAAAACAAGATGGATCATTTTCCTCCTCAGTCAACTGGTTATGATGTGCCTTTTGTTTGGCCACAGGTAGGTATAAGCTAAGGAAATAGGGGTAGATTACATGCAGAGTCTGGGCTTCCTACACATGCAGTTTTCCCGGGCCTTCCGGTCTTGCTCATACTCAATGTTAGATGTAGATCTCCCACTTTTTAATGTATTATTCTTGGGCCCACCTTGACTTGATGGACCTGACAGAACCCATTTCATGATGGACAATCCCAGAACCATAGTAAATCTGTATCCCATGACCAAGTGTTCTAAATTTCAAGAAGCCTAGTCGAAAAACAGAAGTTGTTTTCAAAACATGTATAATTCTCTACTTCAAGTGGCATTCCATTGTTCCCAAAGCATTGTTATTTCTGTGCTGGGGCAGGTCATAGATTCCCTATGGCAACTTTATCAACCACTAATCTCTCTAATACAGTAGAATCTGTGAAGTTCTAGGGACCTAGCTGAAGGGCTCTTGACTTTGCAACGTGAATCTGATGCAGAAATTTTCCTGCTCTGGGTCCCACTGAAAGCTTGTAGCCTTTTACTAACCTGGTTTATGATCAAGAACAATATGATAGAATATGCTGTCCCTAGAAACCAGATAAGCTTAATAAGAGTTATGCTTCATGATTTGGTGGAAAATGGTATAGTTTTACTTTGGATGATAAGTTAAGTGTGCTCCTGACAACTAGACTTCTACAAAGTTACTGATATGGAAGGTTCCTATGTCCTTTTTGGGTCTCCTACTAACCAAAATGTATGGTGTCTTTTCAAGGCTTCCAAATACTAGGTAATTCCTGATTATCCATCCTGATTATATTATGTAATCAATGTAGTGGACAAATGTGAAAGTCTACAGGATGTTCAGAGATCCCAAACCTCTTTGAACCATGTTATGACATAATAGGAGATTTCACATAGCCTTGGAGCAAAAACATTAATGCAAACCATGTCTATTTCATATTAAAGCCAATTATTTCAGAGTCTTTTTTCAGACAGAAATTTTAAAAGATTATTTGCCACTTGAATGGATGCATATTATATACTTGTGGTTTTATTTACCTGCTTTAGCAAAGATACTGCTGCATCCAACATGGTAACTGCCACAGAGCCTACACCTAGAGTTTGCAATCACAAACTTTGCATAAAGTCTAAAATCTTTCAAGATCTCTCTTGTTTTGGCAGGAGTCAGACTAGGAAGTTAGATGGAGACATGATAGGGATTATCACCCTTGCCAGTCTTTTTTTATGTCTTTAAAGGTGGCCTTAATTTCTATAATACACCCTACTATGAAAGGTGATGTTATTTATGAATTACTCTTCTAGCTGGAGATAGAGAAGTTGATTCCCAAGGCTACCACTTAGCCTACTATGATAGCTCCTACCCCACAGGCCAAAGAACGAATGTGAGAGTTGTACCAACATCAAAGCATGTCTGTACCTATTATTCATTCAGGGGTCAGAGTAATTTGTAGATTCAATGCTGCCACCAGGATTCACCTGGACTCCATTTATTACCTGCCTCTCATATGCTCTCTAACCAATGGGTCATGACAATTCTTGGAGTAGCTGAGTACCAATGTCAACTCTGACCCTGTAATCCATAGTATTCAAAATATTTGAGTAGTCCCTTTCATTCAGTGTGTATTTATTCAAGTAAATTAATACAGGCACCTTTGGGGAACTGGGGGAATCATTATTGTGCATATATGTTATGGTGTTGTAGGTTCTTTCTCCTGGGAATCTATTCTCTCTTTAAATTAGTGGATAATGAGGGGTGCCTGGGTGGCTCAGTCGGTTGAGTGTCCGACTTCAGCTCAGGTCATGATCTCACAGTTCATGGGTTCATGGACCTGAGCCCAGCATCGGGCTCTGTGCTGACAGCTCAGAGCCTGGAGCCTGCTTCAGATTCTGTGTCTTCCTCTGTCTCTCTTCCCCTCCCCTGCTCACACTCTGTCAATCTCTCTCAAAAAAATAAATAAACATTAAAATAATTTTTTTAAATAAATAAATAAATAAATAAATTAGTGGATAATGGGACCAAAACTTCTTCAGATCTGGAAACTCAACAAGAGACCATGACTTTCTATTTTTGTGATAGCCCTTATTCTCCTGATCATGACTCCTTGTTTTCTTCTGATAGTGTAACTTGAAAAGCACCCCTTTTAGTTATATTCTAGTTTTTGTTTGTTTGTTTTGGTTGGTTGGTTGTTATACATTATAGTTGCTGAATACCTCTGAAGCTGATAAATGAATAGAAACTGGAACATCATTGCATCTTTAATTCGTAATGCAAGAAGAGTGAAAACTAGTCAATGGCGTCACATAAAAATGTTTACTTTGGAGGGTCAGAATTGTTCTGTGTTTTTCCAGCAGCATGGGAGTTTTCCGGAGATATCAGCATATGAGAACCATAGTTACGATTTCTCCAAAATATGTATATGTGTGTACTTGGAATCTGGCTAATATCTCTCAAAATAGATTTCTTCCTACTTCTTTTTTTTTTTAATTTTTTCCCCTCTGTACCAGATACGAAAATCAAACAAATTGTTTGAATGCAAACAAGACATCTGAGGATCTTCCCTGAAAGGGAGCAGCATGTCACTCTGAGGAAGGGAAAGCTTAAGCAACATAGTTAGTAAAGAAAGTTTTTCTTATTTCTACCATCAGGAACCACCTGTTAGTTCCCTCATTCCTTGGAAGACCTCTTTGTGTTCTCTCATGTGTCCGATTTCAGAAATGAATTTTTCTTTATCATTTATACCTTTGTCTGAATTTATATCAAGATGAACTCTTTCAAATTCAGTATTTTTTGCCTGGGCAATGCCAAACAGATTTAAGTTATCATAAAACATGTGATTATTGCAAACTGTTTCTCCTGATGATCCTTTATTCCAGTTATCAGTTACTCTGGGCATATACTCCATAAGCTAATTTAACACATCTTATTTTTGTATGAAAGAGAAAGCTGTTTTTGTTATTGTCATTTTGTTGGATCCTAATCCCTCACAACTGGTCTATTTCCTGATCATCTACTTTGTCACGTTGACAAATTGTAGTGCCTCAATAATTTTTATTATTGCTTTTATCTTCACTGTGCTCTCTTCTATGTATTTTTTGTTTTAGTTTCTAAATTAACATTTTTGTGTATTCAGATTCATCCGGCCATCTAATGCTGATTTCCTGCTTATTTTCCATTTAAGTACTTTTCATTCAGATATTACTACATTTAGATTCAGAAAGAAAGAAAACTCAGACTATTAACCATATATCATGAATCCAATTCACCCTTTAACTAATCTACATTGTTTTTAAACAAAATGCAACACAGAACTGTTGTTCAGATGTTTATCTTATGGGTTTTTCTAGATATATTAAATAAGTTGTATCAAATACCTATATAGATTCTAATATATTAGTGTCAACAATATATAGTTAAAGATTATATTGCCATTTTCTTAAGTCTTTGTGAAATTAAATTATATAAACTTTTTTTTTCCCCCAGTTACCTGATCCTTATTTAGTAAATTTCAAGTGATTATATAGCATTGTATTGGAAACTGGTGAAAGTAGGTTTTATCTCTGGTTGTGCCATTAAATTGCTATGACCTTGTATAAACTACTTCCTGTGTATGAAAAAATAATTTTTGATTAGCCAAATGACTCAGCAGTAATATCCTATTCATTTCATATGAAGAGAATGCAAATGCCCCTCCAAAAGCGAATGCTAGTGAAAGTACTCTAGAAACATGCTATACTTTGATTTACAAATAGTGTTAACAAACTTTAAAAGCCAAAGTCAGTGAGTATTCTATATTATGCTCATATTTAAACGTATGTTGCTAGGGGCGCCTGTGTGGCTCAGTCGGTTAAGCATCTGACTTCAGCTCAGGTCACCATCTCACAGTCCATGGGTTCGAGCCCGCATAGGGTTCTGTGCTGACAGCTCAGAGCCTGGAGCCTGCTTCGGATTCTGCGTCTCCCTCTCTCTCTGCCCCTCCCCTGCTCATGCTCTGTTTGTCTCTCTCTGTCTCAAAAATAAATTTTAAATAAAAAATAAATAAATAAATAAATAAATAAATAAATAAATAAATGTTGGTGGCTGGAGACAGCTCTTTATATAGTTTAAGTATTTTCCACAGTTGATATCAACTAGGATCTAATCGCTAAGAGGACACCATGTTTAGTATCAATATAAGAAAAATTCTTGTTATATTAATTAGGTTTAAAAAAAGAGTGTTAGTAAATTTCTTATTCTTATTTTACCTACTCGGTAATAAGTGACACATTTGCCATTTGGTATCTCTCAAGCCTTATTTGAAATATAGAGGAAATATACTTCAATCTACATTTCCACAGGATGGGGGGAAATGGTAACCAATGAAAAATGTCTTGTTTCAAAAACCAGCACTTGTGTATGAATTATAACAATAATTGAATTTTAAATTCTGATTTATTTTTAGTGAAATCAGTTGGAAGAGAATATTTTCACTGGGGTAGACTGAGCGTCAAGTACCGGCAAACTTTGACTGTAAGATATTTCCTCAATTCTGCACTTCATCGTGAGAAACATTTTATTGTAATTATATAGAATTTATAATACAAATAAACTAAAAAATCACTACTCAATACACAATTGTATGTGTCTGTGTGTATGTTTGGGTTCATGTTTTGACCGCTCTGGCTTGTTTTGGTTTATTTAGAGTAGTCAAATTGCATAAAATAATTATAGAATTACCCAGTATGATGGTCAGTTTTATGTGTCAACTTAATACCTGTCAAATACCAGGCTAGATGTTGCTGGAAGGATATTTTTAGATGTAAGTAATTGGCACACTTTATACAAAGCATATTGCCTTCCATAATGCGGACAGGTCTTATCTAATCAGTTGAATGCCTTTAGAGAAAAAAGACTTAAAGATTTAAGAGAAAAAGGAATTCTGTCTCCAGACTGCTTTTGGATTAGAGGTTAAAGCATCAACTCTTTCCTGGATCTTCAGTCTGTCAGTCTGTCCAACAAACTTTGGACATGCTAGCCCCATAATAAAGTAAGCCAATCCCTTAAAATTAATTAGTCAATCGATCAGTCAGTCTCTCACTTATTCTCTCACACATGAGCACAAACACACACGTGTGTGTGTGTGTGTGTGTGTGTGTGATGCATTTAGACACACACATACATTTCCTACTGATTCTGATTTTTTGGACTATAACTAATACACTAGTACACAGAAATCTGCTGGGAGAGGGGAGAGGTTGAGGGAGGGAGGAAGAGACAGACAGAATGAGAATGAACTATGGAGAAGCTATACTTGTTTAATTGATCTATTTCTTTGTGATAAGAAATAGCCACCATTCACAACTTACTCTACAGAGGGAAAACAGTTAACAGGAGGACACAACTGATTATAAAGTGTGTTTATAATATTGTAACCTGGAATTTTCATTTTAATAAATTTTATAGGACTAGTAATAGGCATTTAAAGAAATTTTCCAGCCAAAGTCAAAGGTATGAAAAGGGACAGTCCAATACATCAGGAAAGGAAAATAAATGTGAGTCACACCAGTTTTTTTTTTTTTTCAAAACAAGTAAACGGTAAGGTAAATAAAATACCCTCATGTCATGGCAGCAGGTAAATGTTAACTATGTTTTTCTAAAAATAAATATTCTGCACACATTGATAATTTATATTTTGGGGGGTTATGAACATCTGTTGTTTAATCATTGTTTTTACAGTAGAGCAAATGCAAAGCATATTTTACCTTAATTAACTCATTAAAGGGAAAATAGCCAAAAGCATAAGGCTTTGGAGAACAATGATTTTAACCACATCACTAGGAATAGAAGAGTACCTTGTTCTCTTTATAGCTGTGTTATAGCTCCCCAAGTAATTCAATTACTGTATAGCATTGAACCATATCTGCAGAGTATTAAGTGTAGTTAAGCGTTCCAGTCTCTAGAGGTCTCTGCACATCACTTTTTCACAAACTGCCATCCTTGCATACCATCAACTTTTCTAAAACAAGCACAACAGTGTGTCGACAGAACTACGGCTCTCCAATGAACTCAGACAAGTTCTTCACTCATGGTTTGGCCTCACCCTCATATACTGGAAGAGAAATAACAAGAATGTAAGAAAAGCCAAAAAGATTCCAGAAGAAAAAAAAATTACCTAGTATTTTGTTAATCTATACAAGAAAGTTCTTTCCTTCTCCGTGTCATTATCTCAGGTGTCCCTAGTCTGAAATTGTTTCCGCTACCTTAAGTGTTTCTAAAAGTATAATAGCATTTCGTTATTCTTTTTAAGATTAGATACAGTATACAAAGATGAATTCAAATCAACAAATACTATTTGTTTATCCTATTAGGTGCTTTAGGATGGGAAAGACAAACAAATACCATATTCTTGCATAAAATTCACAGAATGCAACATGAGTGCTGATTCCCACACTGAAAGATGACCTACCCTTTCAACACCCTCCTATCTTCCTGAAATAAAATCTCATGGCATCAGAACGTGAGACTTGTGTATAAATTAGCATCTGCCACTGTGACTGAAATCCTGAGAAAAATAGAGACTCATCTTCAAGGCCTAAATTTTATTTTGCTGCGTCTCATTAACATATGTCAAGTTGGCCGGCCCCTCCTCCCTAGGAATCTGGTTCATGAGAAAGGTTATACCACTTTGTGTGGCTTGCAAAGCACAGCATATCTATCACTTGGGCGTGTATGCCAGCAGAAAACAAACAGAACATTTTGATGTAGTAATAAGAAAGAATCTCAGTCCATAGGAGATTTACCAAAGCTGGGACAAAGGGCTGCTTTATTGGGACATACTATTCAGGACCTTTAGTATAGCATTATTTTCTATTTTGATCACATCCATTATTTATCACCAAATATTCCTTTGATTATTTAAAGCTTAGTATCTGCCAGACACTCGTATAACACCTATATTAGCTCACTTAATCCTTATAGCAATGTGTAGAGTAAGTAGTATCATTAATCGCTACATTTTGAAAATAAGGAAAATGGGGTGCCTGGGTAGCTCAGTTGGTTAAATGTCTGACTCTTGGTTTCTGCTCAGGTCATGATCTCACAGTTCATGAGTTTGAGCCCCAAGTTGGGCTCTGTGCTTACGGCGAGAAGCCTGCTTGGGATTCTCTGTCTCCCTCTCTCTCTGCCTCGATCTCTCTCTCTCTCTCTCTCTCTCTCTCTCTAAGATAAATAAAAAATAGAATAAAACATCAAAAACTAAAAGTGAGGAAAGTAAGGTAGTAGATGCTAAGACATTTTCTTAAGGTTTTCTAAGTAAATGATGCTGATGAAATTCCAACCCATTCAATTTGTCTTCAAAACCTGCACTCTTAATCTTTATAAACTACAATCTTTCAAGTACATAAACCCTAACACAAGTTACAAGAAGAAATGGATCAACCCGTTGTATCGTCTAAAGGAAACATTTTTCCAAGTTCATGTGCTTAGACCAGAGCAAAACAAACAAACAAAAATAACAGTAAAAATAAAACTTCAGAAGTTTCTACATCACTAGCATCTCTGATAGAACAGTTAAATTACACTGTGCTGTTAAATATAGACTTCTCTCTGCCTAGATATAAATATTAAAGTAGCATTCATTTATTTCTTACATTTTTACTTCTTAGTCAAGAAGACATGTCACAGAAACACATATAATATACATAAAATTTTCTTGTGTTCAATGGAATGTCTAAGGTAAATAATCAAAGTATACCTATAATGTTGTTTAGGCATTCCCAAAGAGACATTTGCACTGTGCTTTTAAACACTTTTACCTAATTTCCTTTCCTTTTATGCCATTCGAGAGATTTGGAGAGAGGGAGAGGGGCAGGGGTAGAAAGAGAGAGAGAGAGAGAGAGAGAGAGAGAGAGAGAAAGAGGGAGAGGGTGGGAGGGAGGGAGAGGTGGAACATCTATATTTATTTAACTTATCTTTTTTGGTTGCAGGAAATAATAATCAACATTCACAATTTAGGGTACAGAGTAAAAAACAGTTAAAATGTGGGAAAAAACTGATAATATTTGTAAAATGTGTTATATCAATATTTCATGGATATTAAAAGTGAAGGCATGAGTTTAACTGAAATTCAAATAAAAAATTTATCCCTTGCTTTTTGTGAGACATTTGGCAGCTTCTCCAGTAGTCTGTTTCCTAGTCGTGTCATCTATAAAATGGGGAAAACAACAATACCTACTTGATTACACTGTGAGAATGAAATAAAATAAATCTTAGCAGAATGACAGGCAATAAATGTTAATTTTAATAATACTGTGTTGATGATGGTGGTGTTTTGTATCTAGTATTTATAATTAAGCTTGGTATTTGTAATATAAATGATTGCCATAATCTCTCATTTCTTCCTATTCTCATGATGGTATTGTGGATTCTCAGTAGATGACTTTACAACTATTTTAATAAAAAGAATGAGATCTCAAATGAGGAGATTGGAACCTGGCCTCATACCATAGGTGAGCTTCATAATCCTTTCCAGTAGCTTTTATCTCTCATTTCGCTCCACTTGTTGCTGTGACTTAATATAAACTTTAACATGTCCTTCTTGCTGGTGATTACTAACCTTAAAATCAATTCTGATCCTTTCGATTCACCAAAAACTCAACAGACAAAAATAATAAAATAATTTTCATCCACAAATCATTTAAGTTAGCAATATCACTATTCTTCCAGGTTCCAAACCCAAAAACACTCTGGAAATCATTTTACTGGTAACTCTCCTTAATTACTCCATTTCCTTATTTACTACATTTATTACATCCTCATAAAAATGTGCTTTTATTTTTTTTTATTTTGCAAATCAAAACCACAATGAATTATCACCTTATACTTGTAAGAATGGCTATACCAAAAATGGCAAGAAATAACAAGGGGTGGCATGGATGTGGAGAAAAAAGAACCATTGTGCTCTGCTGGTAGGAATGTAAATTGGTGCAACCATTGTGGAAAACAGTATGGAGATTCCTCAAAAACCTAAAATAGAACCACCATATGATTCAATAATTCCACTACTGGGTATTTACCCAAAGAAAACAAACATTGATTCGAACAGATATATGCACGCCCCCATGTTTATTGCAGTATTATTTAGAATAGCCAAGTTATGGAAGGAATCCAAATATCCACCAATAGATAAATGGATAAAGAAGAGATGATACACACACACACATACACACACACACACACACACACACACACGACTATTATTTAGCTATGAAAAGCGATGAGATCTTGCCATTTGCAACAATATGGATGGACCTATAGGATTATACTAGGTGAAATAAGTCAGACAGAGAGAGACAAATACCGTATGATTTCACTTGTATATGGAATCTAAAAAAACAAATGAATAAACAAATAAAGAGCAGAGTAGGACTTGTAAATACAGAGAACAAACTGATGGTTGTCAAAGGGAGTGGGGAGGTAGGTGGGACAATGGGTGAAATGGAGTGGGAAATACAGGCTTCCAGTTATGGAACGAATAAATCATAGGAATAAAAAGTACAGCATAAGGAATATAGTCAGTTGCGTTGGAATAGCCTTGTTTGGTGACAGATTAATGCAGTGTAGATTAATCATTTTGTTGTACATCTGAAACAAATGTAGCATTATGCATCAACTATACTAAAAATGCTATTTTGTAATTGCAACATCTTAGTTCATTTTCTCCATACTAGGAAAACTAATCACATGCAGTTCATTATCCCCTCACACATACCTGTTGATACAAAGCCTTAATTTTTTAACAAATATTAATTAAAAACCTTGGGGTCCTGGGTGGCTCAGTCGGTTGAGCGTCCAACTTCAGCTCAGGTCATGATCTCACAGTTTGTGAGTTCGAGCCCCGCATCGGGCTTTGTGCTGACAGCTCAGAGCCTGGAGCCTGCTTCGGATTCTGTGTCTCCCTCTCTCTCTGCCCCTCCCCCACTTGTGCTCTATCTCTCTGTGTCTCTCAAAAATAAATAAAAATGCTATTTTTTTTTTAATAAGAGAAATAAAAAATAAAAACCTGATAGCTAATCAATTGACTCTAGCTATTGGAAACTATAAAGAAAAATACAATGTAAAAACTTAGTTCTTAGATACAAGGAGTTTAAACTCTAGGTAAAGAGACAAAAAAATACAAATATACTAAACTACAAATAGAATAGAATTTTCAAAAAACACCACCACCACCACCACCACAAAAAGAGTGAATAAGGATAAGAAATAAGAGCTACTAAATGGAAGCTCATTCTAATTAAATCTGATGCAATTAGCAAAGGTTTTGATATTGGCCTTAAAATATAGGTAGAAGTTGCATGGGTATAATAATCAAAAACTTTCCCAGAAAAGAATGCCATATGTACTAAGATATGGTAGAAAAACCAGCCCCCCATGCTGTTTATCTATGGAATAGTATCTTTGCCATTCTATTTTTGAGCAGATTTGAAAGCAGAGGAACTTCTGGATAACTTTTCAACAAGGTCTCATGAATTGTTTTGGTATACTTAGATGACACTGATCAGAAAAATGAAAGATCACACTAATACTTACAAAATGAAGTTCCACCTTACATTTAAAATAAGCTGATCATGAACACAGTTCCTGAAAATATATATTTGAGCAGAGATGGAGTTTCTTTAACAACTTAGAAGTTATAAAAAGAAAAACATAATCTGCCCAGTGTTTAAAATTTGCTGCAGAGTTGTCTTAACATGAATGTTGATGCCATATTTATATATTTACAATATATGGGAAAATTGAGACAGATTTCATCTAATATCTGCATAAATTTTCCTGAAAATATGCTAACATTTTAAGAAGAATGAAATCCCACGAAATGGTAGATGGTTTTATTCATTTGTCTTTTCTGTAGCAATGAACTCCTCCACTGTCGTTCTTGCAGAGCCAGGATTTGAGAAACTGTATATGAAGTTCACATACCATTCTATTCTAATACTTGCCCATTATCTGACACCATACGGTATCTTAAACATCTCTGGCCTAATTTGAACAAAATATACTTAATGATCTCCACAAATGCTTTCAAATTTTTGTATCTTGCCACCATCAAAAGGTATTTAAATAGGTGGCAATCAATCCTCAGTAAGATCTCAAGTTTCTACAATATTAGTCCTTATTTGTTTGACCTTGTTTATGTTCTTACTCCCCCATCCTTTGAAATCTAATCTTTAAATAACCCACTTAGACATCTCTGGTATTAATATTTCTCCCAGAAAATATGATTTTCTGTTCAGGCAAATTGGATTTCCAATGATATTATTAATCTTTCTACAATTTCCCAGACTTCTGGCTCTCATTTCTTCTTTTAATTTATAAACACTTGCATTTGTCTATGCCCTTGACATACTAAAACAGATGGAGTTTCTATCCTAAATCATGAGCATTACTAAGCAAATGCAAGGGCAGTTAGCTGTAACCTTGCAATCTTTATAAATATGCACCCACAAAGAAATTTAAATATAATTTCTTCAGTTTACTACAGAAAATAAATGATTTGAGAAGACTAATTATCTACATCAACCACTTCACGCACACACATGCTTAAATCATGCTAGTTGAAATTTCCGGAGTTTTAAATTTCTAACAAAAGAACAGGAGATGGTGGGGAAGAGATTAGTAAATGGGTAGATGATAGATAGACAACTATAGATAAAATAAAATTGAATTACATTTAAGTTTAGCTTCTTTTTCTATGTGTTCACCCCATTTTCTTTTGTGCCTGAGATGACAGATAGTTTTTTCAAAAATAGCTTTCACTTTATTTCCAGTTGTGGCATGTTTAGTTGATGATGGTAGAACACAACACACACCAGTGTTCCACAGATTTTGAAAAGCACCCTGTCCTCAATTATCACAATAAATTAGACAATTAAATGAAATAATGCCCAGACATTTTGTATATTTGGGGATTTTAAAGGAATTTTTAGCAATTTTAGAAATTGATTTTATAAATATGTAAGATAGATTTAGCCATTCCAAAATCTCAGTAATTGTTTCATCAGAACCAATTTCACATTATTTTTATTTATTTACTTTTTTTTCAGAAGGTGGAACTTTTATATGAAATCGACAAATTGCTGAATTAGTCAAGGTTTTTTAAATTTGCTTTTTAAACTTCTCAATAATTGCTTTTGCCCTACCCTTAATAACTTTAGGTGCAGAGATGCAGCGTTTTCTGAACCCCCAATCCAGCTTCTCATAGGGAAAGGCTGAGTCATAGTTAATCTCCCACCCAACTCATATTTGCCTTAATGGAAAGGAAGGAGGCTTATGATATATTTTTAGTTTGGTATGCCAATATATATTAAGGTTAAAAACTAGTGTACGTTTGCAAAGGCAATGGTGGTTTAGGGTGATATTGTAAATATTGTAAATTATGAATTGTATTGGATATTGTAAGTTAGCTTATTTACCTACTCAGGTTATCACTTTATTTCCAATTGTGGCATATTTAGTTGATGATGTTAGAACATAAGACACACCAGTGTTCACTGATTTTGAAAAGCACCCTGTCCCTAATTATCACAATACATTAGAGAATTAAAGGACACACTGTTGTAATTTTCAGAATTAAGAAATTCTGAATTTCTTATGTCATAAAGGAAGCTCAAGCCAGCTTAACAGGTAGCATTATCTTGAGGGATCACCACAGACTGTTGTGTGGTCCAGATTGCAAGTACAGGACATTTTCATAACGGACTCCTGAAGTATTATTCAGGATAAACTTCCAATTGTCTAGAAGACTTGTGCAGGTCAATGCTGTAGCCATTAACCACACTGAGCACTTCCAATGTGGCAAGTCCACACTGGGGTATTCTGTAAGTGTAAAATACACAGCAGAAGTTGAAGACAGTACCAGAAAAGAAATAGAATGTAAAATGTATATCGTTAATAATTTTATATTGATTAAATATTGAAATGATAATACATATTTTAGATATATCAGGTCAAGTAAAATTATTACAATTAATTTTATGCTTCTGTTTACTTTATTGTTATGGCTGCTAGAAATGTTAAATTACATATGCGGCTCACATTTAGGGCTGGAATTCTATTTCAACTGGACAGTGATGGTCTAGACTATATGCCCTTTAAAGAGAGGGTCCACTCCAGTCTTGTTTTATTTTTTTTTTAAGTTTATTCTTTTTAGAGAGAGTGAGAGAGAGAGAGGGAATGAGTAGGGGAGGGACAGAGAGAAAGGGAGACACAGAATCCAAAGCAGGCTCCAGGCTCTGAGCTGTCAGCACAGAGCCTGATGTGGGGCTCTAACTCACAAACTGTGAGATCATGACTTGAGCTGAAGTCAACACTTAACCAATGGAGCCACCCATGCGCCCCGACTCATGTCTTGTTTTAAGTGATAGTATCTAATATGAATTATTAATAAATGCGTTGAATACATTATGAGTGAATGTCAAACAAGCCTTACAATCAGGGTACCCTCTTCCGTGAACATTTCTGGAGACATCCTGAAAATCCTTTGTTCTTTTTTTCCTCTGCCTTTTTATTCCAAACTAACTGTTATCCTTCTGTGTCCTTTTAGCATCAACCAGGATTCGATTAATATTTCACGGTTATCCACTTTCAGATGTGTTAATATACAAATGCTCTCCTAGTTTAAGCTCTAGTCCCTTGAATGGCTTAAAGTCTCCTTAATCTCCTAATCAGTTAATTGCATTTTCTTCCTTAGCGTGATATGCTTGGATAGTCTCCCGTCAAATCAGCATCATCTGTAGCCTCTTCAAAGGCAAAAGAACTACATTTCCCAGAATCTCTTTCTATGTATAGTTCCAGATTCCAGGTTGGAATCAGTCAACAAGAGATGTTTTCTTGAGATTTATAAGACAGAAAAGGCTTAGAGGATTGTTTTCCCAAGTCAGTTAAAGGATGATACATGGGCAAAAGGATGTTCAAAGCTTCTTGTAAGTAAACTTTTCTTTAAGGAAAATAAATAAAACTGCAAATAAAAAATTAATAGGGCCACTACCACAGTAGGGCCCATGACAAGAAAAGAGTCCTAAAGTTCAAACTTTATTAACTTCGCTGTGAGTCCACCCCTGTACCAGTTCTTTCTGTCAGCAACGCTGATGGAAGAGCTCCTTCTTTACTGAATATATTTACTTTTAAATGAGGTTAAACTCTTTCCAGATATTCATTGCCTATATAATAATATAAGCAAGAGCTCAACTTATTATACACATTGTACACATTATATATTCCTAATGTATATAGGAACACACTTTTTCATGTGCTGATAAAATGAAAGCAGATGAAAAAAATCGCCACTAAATTGCATTGCTTTATATATCCATCTGCCAGAAGTGGGGTCCACAAAATTCTGATCACCGTCCTGTGGATATGGATGAACTCTGTGCTCCTAATACTCTTGTGTCCTCTGGATTCCACCTTATCTTGTTATATAAGAACAGTGATTCATGTTTCTTTTTTACCTCTCTATGAGTAATTCTCATGAATGTTCAGACATGTCATTATTATTTATTATTTCTCTTCTAGATTAAAAAAGAATCCCTTGACATCACTTTCTCCTTTCCCTTTATGTCAACTTCCTATGAAGTGTCACTTATACTGTTTCTATGTGACTTGCTCTTCTCTTGTTTTCTTTTGAGACCATTCTAATAGCTTTTATTAGCCATATGTTCACCAAAATTTGTGTGTGTGTGTGTGTGTGTGTGTGTGTGTGTGTGTGACTTCTTTACAAGTCATCAGGGACTATCAATATTGCTAAGTCTAATAGTAATTTATTTTCTGTCTCCAACCTATTTGATGTGTATACATTGTTTCATCCCAGAGATTACTCCATTCTTCTTTAAACCCTTCCTTGACTTAATGGTTTTTGATCACTTCTTATCACACTACTGTCCTCAGTTTCCTCCAACATCACCAGCCACTCCTTTCGGTCTCTAGTCTTTCCTACCAGTTA
This sequence comes from Neofelis nebulosa, assembly GCF_028018385.1. NCBI lineage: Eukaryota > Metazoa > Chordata > Mammalia > Carnivora > Felidae > Neofelis > Neofelis nebulosa. Next base: position 90,230,056 of record NC_080784.1, on the reverse strand, counting down.
ATATTGGAATGTTCAAGGACTCAATTCTTACACACAGATACTCTCTCTCACTATATATATATATATATATATATATATATATAGTCTTCTTGAGTGATATCGTCCAGCTCCAGTTAAATGGCATATCTATGCAGATAACTTCAAAATTTATAACTCTACCACAGACTTTTTTCCTGAATTCCAGAAAGATATATATATATATATATATATATATATATATATATATATGTCAGGGTACCCTCTTCCATGAACATTTCTGGAGACATCCTGAAAATCCTTTGTTCTTTTATATATGCACATATGCATATATATGCATATATAAACATATATGCCAACATTTATACCTACATACTTTCATAGTTAAGTAACAGGCCAATTAAATTTAACATATTCCAAACTGAACTTCTCACCTTTACCAGATCCAATCTGCTCTTACTGCCTTTCCTGTTACACAAATGGCAATTTCATTCTTCTGGTTCATCAGGGCAACATTCTTAAATTCATCCTTGATACTTCTTTTTTTTCATATTTCACAGAAAATCTATCAGCAAATCTTTCAAAACTAACAAGAACCCAACCGCTTCTCATCACCTCTACACTAAAAGCCACCATCACCTCACCTGGACTATTGCCATATCTTAAAGCAATATTTTGCTTGGTCTAGAGTCGACCAACATCACAGAGTTCACAACCCATAATGATTCTGGTAGTATATAATTTAGTGCATGCTAAAAACTTGTTAACATCTTCCTGTATGATTTATTAAAGCCAAACGATCTTGCAATACTCTAAAAAGCTTTCAAAAATTGGATCCCAGTTAACCATTTTGCCTTCAATTTCTATTATTCTCTTCTTCCTTATGTTCTTCCTCATCACAGGCAACATCTTCTTGAGCTGAATGGGCATGGCTTTGCCTGGAATTTTCCCCTGGAGATCTATAGATTCCATTTGACAATCCTCTCATGAATATCCACTTTTCACATTCAGACCTCCTTAAAAGTGTATGTGTCTGCGGCTTTACTGAGACTCAGAATTTAAATATCTTCAAAGCTATGACTTAACAACTTCAATGAAATAATAAAATGCTGTTTTAAGTGTTATTTGAAGCTTGGGGTTTTATAAAATTAGAATTCAAGGAGAAGAGTTGAAATAACAAAACTCTGTAAATTTTACCTTTCACAAATATTGATGGAAATGAAATTTTAATGTTAGAGACTCAGTGTGTAGGGGGAAAGAAAGCATGTAGATTAATAATTGATGGGCATAATTTTGTTTTCCAAATACCCTTTCTATTGTTACCATATAATGCTGGAAAACTTCTGCAACTGTCAGATCAGTTGCCAGAATCCCAGAGTTTAGAAGAGAAAATGTCTGTCTCCCCTTACTCATAAATCAACACTGTCTTTATAAAAATAATGTTAATGAATGACTAGCACTAAACAAAGCAAAACAAACAAAAAAAGAAACAAAACCACAAACACACAAACGGAGAAAGGCCATAGCAATGACAGATAAATAAAGGCCAAGAACAACTGACTAGTACAAGCGTCAAGTACTGTTAATACTATGCTTCCTGAGTGCTTATTCTTACCAGCAGAGTAAAGTGCACATGTATGAATAATGAGACATATTCAGTCAAACTGAGACACACAGTATGAATAATTCTTAGGTTGGAAGGAAAGGCCACTTGAAAATATTTTTGACTACGCAAATTAGTTGAGGCTTGAGGCTTGTAGGAAAATAATGGTATAATTTTCTCATAAGTATAGCTAATAAAAGAAGGATTAAGAAATACAAATGGCACCATAAGCTTAGCAGATCTCCATATAAATTAACTGATTCATGGGTAAAATTTCAGAATAAAACATGGAATAATTATTCTGATTCACATTCCCATGTTGCTTATTGAAGGTAGGGATAGAGGGGTGCTTGCTCAATGCAAGCATACATTAATAGAGGTGTTAAGAAAAGCTCTAATTTCCCTCAAGATGGAAGGATTCTGACATTATGTAATCAAAATAAAATCTGGTTTGTGATGAATAACCCAGAGTTTTATGCAGAGAATTCTTAATTACACTTCATAAAGCTTCTACATAAAACAGATCTTGCACGTTTTATAAAAATCTGGAAATGCAACTATATAATAAATTTATAAAACCCTAGATTTTTTTGAAATTTATTTTTGAGAGTTAGAGACAGAGTGTGAGTGGGGGATGGGCAGAGAGAGAGGCACAGAATCCAAAGCAGGCTCCAAGCTCTGAACTGTCAGCACAGAGTCCCACATGGGCCTCGAAATCACAAACTATGAGATGATGACCTGAGCCGAAGCTGGCTGCCCAACTGACTGAGCCATACAGGTGCCCCTAAAACCCTAGATTTTTAAGAATAGGGAGAGAAGTTGGGGCGCCTGGGTGGCGCAGTCGGTTAAGCGTCCGACTTCAGCCAGGTCACGATCTCGCGGTCCGTGAGTTCGAGCCCCGCGTCAGGCTCTGGGCTGATGGCTCGGAGCCTGGAGCCTGTTTCCGATTCTGTGTCTCCCTCTCTCTCTGCCCCTCCCCCGTTCATGCTCTGTCTCTCTCTGTCCCAAAAATAAATAAAATGTAAAAAAAAAAAAAAAAAAAAAAAAAAAAAAAGAATAGGGAGAGAAGTGAAATGACAAACACTATATTTTATTTTCGCTGGGCATATTATTTATTCAAGTGATACATGTTTTATTCTTCAGTAAGTAAATACATACATATGACAGAAATAAATATTTTAATCTTTATAAACTATCAGAAGCGTCTTCCACGTTATTTCCTCCCTTCATTTTCACTTTATCTTTTGCTATATTTTTATGATTAAAATCATTAGCACATACTTTTTTTTTTTTCAGATACTGTCAGGTGTAGGACAACTGAGATCAGACATAAACAAAGAATAATTTATTGTTTCCCAGTGCTGATTAGCAAAAAACATAATAATGTATATTGTTCACCCCATTCCTTGACTTATTTTTCTTGAAAAAAAAATTTAAGATGAGAATGTGTTTTCCTTGAGCAAATATGTGGTGTCAAAATTCATTTTGGGGGAAACAACAAGGGTCAGCAAAACCCTACTTATTTATTTATTTATTTATTTATTTTATTTATTATTTTTATTTTGAGAGAGAGAGTGGAAGTGTGTGAGTCTGAGCAGGGGAGGGGCAGAGAGAGGGGGAGAGAGAGAATCTAAGCAGGCTCCGCACTGTCAACACAGAGCCAATGTGGGGCTCGATCTCATGAACCATGAGATATCATGTCTTGAGCTGAAATTAAGAGTCAGACAATTAACCAACTGAGCCATTCCGGTGTGCCAAACCCTATCATTTTTTAAAAGTCAATATCTAAAGTTAAAATAGAAGTAAACTGTAAGAAACTTTTTTTTTCAAGTATCCATCCAGTCTAATTATTTGTTTATTATAGACATCGCTTTTGAAACTACACACCTAAATTTACAAAAGGCATTGCTCATAAGGCTACTTGTAGACTCAGAGTTTAGGGAAGGTTTTACTTTTCATGTTTGACCTAATCATAATTAATGCCTTCTAAGCAAGTCAAGTATAAACAAAGAAAATAACTATGATTAATTTTTAACTCCTTTTTGATAGCTTGGTCCAAAATATTTATAACTTTTGCATTACAAACTACGCTTTATTGAGAATAACACTGCTTGAATTCCTAGTCATTAGCAGACAGTGTACTAATTTTGATGAGCAAGCAATAAAAGATGAAAGTCAAGAAGCAAAGGAAAAATTATTAGTATAAATGAAAATAAAATAACAAATGAAAAAATGTGCATTTGCCCCATAAATTATCTACTACTTTTGATTTTTGTTGTAGGAACACAACATATATAAATTTGATATATGCTACATAATAGTGAAGGACGTCATCAACAAAACAAAGAAGCAACCTACTGAATGGGAGAAGATATTTATAAATCATACATTGATAAGAGATTAATATCCAAAATGTACAAAGAACTTAGGCAAACCTAATATTATAAAGCAAACCAACAAGCAACCTGATTAAAAAGTGATAAGAGGGGGCGCCTGGATGGCGCAGTCGGTTAAGCGTCCGACTTCAGCCAGGTCACGATCTCGCGGTCCGTGAGTTCGAGCCCCGCGTCAGGCTCTGGGCTGATGGCTCGGAGCCTGGAGCCTGTTTCCGATTCTGTGTCTCCCTCTCTTTCTGCCCCTCCCCCGTTCATGCTCTGGCTTTCTCTGTCCCAAAATAAATAAAACGTTGAAAAAAAAAAAAAAATTTAAAAAAAAAAAAAAAAAAAAAAAAAAAAAGTGATAAGAGAACTTGAGTAGAAATTTTTCCAAAAAAGGCATACGGGTGGCCAACAGGCATATAAGAAGATGCTCAACATCACTCATGACCAGGGAAATGGAAATCAAACCCACAATGAGATACCACCTCACACCTGTCAGATTGGCTATTCACAAAAACACAAAAAAATAACAAGTGTTGATGAGGGTGTACAGGAAAGGGAAACTTCCTACACTGTTGCTGAGGATATAAACTGCTGCAGCCACTGTGAAAAACAGCATAGAGGGTCCTCAAATAGTTCAAAACAGATCTACCATTTGTTCCAGCAATTCCACTTCTGGGTATTTATCCAAAGAAAACAAAAACACGTATTCAAAGAGATGTATGCACCTCTATGTTCTTTGCTGCATTGTATACAATAGCCAAGATATGAGATCAAATTCAGTGTTCATTGATAGATAAATAGATAAAGATGTGGTATATACATACAATGAAGTATTACTTGGTCATAAAAAGAGAATGAAATCTTGACACTTGTGACAACATGGGTGGACCTAGAATGCATTATGCTAAGTGAAATAGACAGAGAAAGACAAATACCATATGAATATGCTTATATGTAGAAATTAAAAACAAAACAAAACAAATTAACGAACAAAACAGAACAGATACCATAGATACAAGAAACAAACAGTTGGTTACCAAAAGAAAGAGAGGTTGAGAGGTGGACAAAATAGGTGAAGGATATTGAGAGATATATACATCCAAGTATAAAATAAGTAACTGATGGGAATATAATGAACAGCATAGGAAATATAATCAATATTATTATAAGAACTTTGTGTGGTGACAGATGGTAGCTAGATATCATAAGGATCGATTCATAATGTCTCAAAAATATTGAATCACTATTATATGCACCAGAAATAGTAGGAAAAATTGTATATCAATTATACTTCAATAAAAAATAAGAAAAAAGACAAAAAATGTAAAAAAATATAAATAATTGTTAGCAGGAATGCAGGTTTAACTCAGAAGAGTCTACATTTCAAACTATGTAAGAAAATAATGTTTGCCCTTTGATTTTTGCGTCCATTCAAGCTAAAGCCAAAAATGTGGCCTGACAGTCCGGCTCACACTCTCTAAATAAATAAATAAATAAATAAATAAATAAATAAATAAATAATAAAAGCTTTTATGTGGAGAGAAAACGGATCTAGTTTCTATCACAACTTTTATAGATAATACATTCTATAAGCATTGAAGAATCAAAAATTTAAAAGTTGGACAAAAAAATCAGTATTAAAAATAATAATGTATTTATCTGATTCCAAGACTCACATTTCGGCATTTCTTAGATCAGTGTACATCTTGGATTTTTTACTTTGCATTCAGCACAGTGCCTTCTTTATGAGATACTTTTTTTTTTTTTAAGTTTTTAATGACCCAGTGCCCATCACAAGTGCACTGTTTAATCCTTTAATCCCCATCACCTATTTCGTCCATTGCCATACCCACTTCCCCTCTGGTACCTATCTGTTTTTCTCTGTAGTTAAGAGTCTGTTTCTTGATTTGTCTCTCTTTCTCTCTTTCTCTTTTACCCTTTGCTCATTTGTGTTTTTTTCTTATAGTATGAGATACTTTTTAAATGATGATGCATTTTACTATTCATGGTATCTTAAAAATCTAGAAAACAGAATATTAGAAATTCCCTAAATAAATCTTGCCTTTTAAACAGTATATTCTTGAAATATTTCTATTATTTTATACATGTACTTAATTTATTATTTTCATTCTCAATGGAACACAAACTAGCTTAAGAACTGTGAATACAGTGAATCTTAAGATTCATCACCTGAAGCATGATAATCATTTCTAACTTTGCCTCAAAGAAATTCAGTTTATGAGATGTAAGCTTCTTATCACTATCCCATTATCCACTCATTTTATGAGTAATAACATAAAATGCGCTGAAATATTCAAATAATTGTACAAATCCTGCTGTATGAAGATAGCTAGCAGCAGTAGTGTCATTTCATGATTCAAAATAATCATTCATCAGCTAGAATATAAAGTCAAAACTTAGTGCAAAAATAATAAAGATTGTCAATGTTTAATTTATGAATATATCTGCTGTATAGAATTTAGCATATTGAAATGAATGTCAATGCATACAATTTTATTCCAATTCAACATTTTAGCCCATTGGTTAAAAGATTCATTAAATGGTAAATATACACTTAAAAGTTAAAAACTTTCTGGCAGTTTTTAAAATATTTATTTTGAGACAGAGAGAGACAGAGCATGAGCAGAGGAGGGTAGAGAGAGACAGAGGGAGACACAGAATCCCAAATAGACTCCAGGCTCTGAGCTGTCAGCACAGAGCCTGACACGGCGCTCTATCTCACGAGCTGTGAGATCGTGACCTGAGCTGAAGTCAGACACCTAATTGGCTGAGCCACCCAGGTGCCCCAAAACTTTCTGACATTTTGATTGGAATATTTATTATCCGACAAGTTCCTTTGTTCAAGTGCCATGTGATGATTTACTAATATTTTTGTATGCATGGAACACTTTGATTTGAGATTATTAGAGGCACATGTACATGGAAAACATTTACCACATGGAACAGCACAGACACCAATTATGTGCCAGCTCCATTTCTGCCAGCTGAGTATCAGCTCTGATAACAGATGACAAATAAATATCTGCTTTATTATTAATTCTGACATTGACATTACTGAGGGCATATGCCATGGACCTAATATTTTTGTCTCACTCATAGGTTGCAACCTAATCCCCCATGTGATGGACTTTGGAGGTGGAGCTTCAGGAGGTCCCTTCATGGATGGAATTAGTGCCCTTATGTAAAAGATGCCAGAGAGCTCCCCTGCTGTGTGAGGGTACAGCAAAAAGATTATCATCTATGAATCAAGTAGCAGGTCCTCACCCAACACAGAATCAGCCAGTGCCTTGATCTTGAACTTGCTAGCTTCCAGAGCTATGAGGAGTAAATTTCTATTGTTTATAAGTCACCCAATCTATGGTTATTTTTGTTACTACATTAGTTCCAACAAATATAGCATGATATCTATGTTTTTTTTTCTTTAGAAATTAATTCACTATTACTGTGTGAGCCTAAGCATAATTCCCTTCCAGTTGCAAAATGAATTTAACATGGTTTCTTTATGATAGACATATAAGGAAACAGATATTGAGAAATTATGTGACTTCATGAATATCACAATTCTCCGAAAACAAAAGCAGACATGAAAACTAAATCTAATGAATTCAGGCCTAGTGCTCTTTCCATCTGTCTAAGAAAAGTAGTAGTTTAGTAGTAGCAATTATTTCTTAGGATTATGCACACTTTAGATCTCTAATACATAGAATCCTGTGTATCTACGATAACCTATACTTACTATGAAATGTTCGTTTCAAAAACACAGAGAGTGCAGTGGTTGATTTTTTAGACTCTGAAGTCAGATTGCCTGGATTTCAAATCCTCTCAATGCTACTTACTGTCTAGTATATGTGATCTAGGTTAAATATTTATCAAGGCCTCCTTTTTCTCATCTGCAAAATGGGAACAGTCATCCCCACCTAACAGGGCTCTTATTAAAAACAAGAAATGAGAAGCAGTTAGAAAAGTGTCTTTCACATAGAAAATGCTCAGAAATTGTCAGCTACTATGGATTATGATGGTGTTTAAAAACAGAAGAGTCCATTGGCATTGAATATAGAATCCAGATTTGTGATATTTGTATTCGGAAAACTGAGTTAGACTGTTGGTTTTGCCACTTATTAGCAACATAATCTTGAGCAATAATTTTGCCTCTTGGGTATTGTTTTCCTTTTCCTTAAATCGGCAAAACAATGTCCTGCCACAACACTGGATTATTTTGGATATCAAATGAGTTAAGAATTATGACAGCATATGTAAACTATAAAGCTTTGTAAGATATAAAGTAAGAAACAAAAAGAAAACGGGAGAGCTACCATAGCCATAATTACTTCTAAGCAACCTAATGTGACCCACAAGTAATTTTTCAGGAGCTGCATGTTTGAGATGGCACTGTAAAATCTTTACCCCATTTGTCTAGCAATAACCACATAGTCCATTAACATCAATGCCAAGAATTTTTTTTAAAAAAGCAAAGAGAAATATGTGCAACCAGATTATTTTGCAAAGGAAACAAACACAATTTTTTAATGTTTTTTTTTATTTTTTTTTAATTTTTTTAACGTTTTATTTATTTTTGAGACAGAGAGAGACAGAGCATGAACGGAGGAGGGGCAGAGAGAGAGGGAGACACAGAATCTGAAGCAGGCTCCAGGCTCTGAGCCATCAGCCCAGAGCCCGACGCGGGGCTCGAACTCACGGACTGCGAGATCGTGACCTGAGCTGAAGTCGGCCGCTTAACCGACTGAGCCACCCAGGTGGCCCTGTTTATTTTTGAGAGAGAGAGAGGGAGAGGCAGAGAGGGAGAGACAGAGAGAAGGGGACAGAATATCTGAAGCAGGCTCTATGCTGACAGCAGCAAGCATGATGTGGGGCTTGAATTCACAAAGCCTGAGATCATGACCTGAGCCGAAGTCAGATGTTCAACCAACTGAGCCACCCAGACGCCTTGAAACACAATTTTATTTTTGTGTCGCCACACACTCACTACAACTCCTTAAAATATATTCAGTTGGATAGTTTTCACCTGTCCCTGAATGAAAGTTGTGGCAGACCCATGGCTTTTCCTTCATTCTTGGTAATGATTTGTCCTATCGTAAATCACATTTCAATTCCAATTTTGAAATTAGAATGGACAATGCCAAATATAAGTTAAAACTTAGAACTTGACTTAGAGATAATATTTTTCCTCTTCCCTAGCTTGCACCCACTTCAAACTAATCTTGTCAGGAAAAGAGAAATGGTCTTCTTTCCATTCTCGCCTTTCTCATTATTTCCTTAATTGTTTTTCATTGTCATTCATTGAGAGTCAACTCCAAGTCAGGAGAAGAAGGAGATATGATAGTGTTAGGATTCTTTCTTGGCTGAGTCACTTGGCTGGCCATCTCAAGCTAGGCCTGACAGGATAGATTTCTCCTGAGTAGTACCTGCTGGGCACCTTTCTCCCAAAGTTTCTTGGCTAAGAAGGTTGTATCTCTATCTTTAGTGGTCACTCACGACCTTTTCTTTAGCTCCTCTGTGTCCAGCAATGCATATGCAAGCTCTTTCAATTGAGGACTCCTTACTCATGAGGGGATCTAGGCAAGAGAAAGCAATGCAACCTCAAATCACCAGCTCTCTTCTTTGGAGTTCAACATTTTTAATTTATTTTTGGGACAGAGAGAGACAGAGCATGAACGGGGGAGGGGCAGAGAGAGGGAGACACAGAATCGGAAACAGGCTCCAGGCTCCGAGCCAGCAGCCCAGAGCCCGACGCGGGGCTCGAACTCACGGACCGCGAGATCGTGACCTGGCTGAAGTCGGACGCTTAACCGACTGCGCCACCCAGGCGCCCCTCTTCTTTGGAGTTCAAATGTGGCCCATGTAAAACACTCAGCTACCCTTTGCTAGAGCAACCTGATACAATAGACCTCTCAGAATGCACCCACACTCCCTGGCTCTGCTACCCAAGCCAGCCCTATAAGTTTTCCAGCTCGAATCCATCTCTGGGCCAAAGTCTGCTCCAGTCTTCATACTTTCATCAGGTACAAGTTTCTTCTTCTCTCCCAAATGCAACAAGTAGGTCAACATTTACCAAATAGTTCCATTGGCTAGTCCCTCATTAGGGGCTCGTTCCCACGACTCTGAGACTCAGAGCAGGCAATCCTTTCCTGCAAAGAAAGCTTCTCCCTAATCCAATTACCCCTCTTTTATATATTTGAGCTGGCTGTAGGTTCTTAAACCATTTTCTTTTTGGTCTATATGAAAATGTCTGTTTCAGGGCGCCTAGGTGGCTCAGTCAGTTAAGCCTCCAACTTTGGCTCAGGTTATGATCTCATGGTTCGTGAGTTCAAACTCCACATTGGGCTGTCTGTTGTCAACATAAAAGCTGCTTCAGATCCTCTGTCCCCCCCACTCTCTCTGCCCCTACCCCCCCCTCTCTTTCTCAACAATAAATAAACATTAAAAAAATATAGAAAATATCTGCTTCATGTTTGGTGTTGATATCTACTATTGTACTATAGACCTTGAGTCTTGTACATGTGGATAATCCTGCTAGAGCTGCTTGAAGGTGTTCTCGTAGCTCTTCAGTATGAAAGGCTGTGTCCTACACACAGTTTAGGCCATGTGCTTATCAAAGAAGCTCCCCCTGCAAAAAAAAAAAAAAAATATGATGTGGTATCACATGAAGTCTGCTAAAAAGAGGAAATTATTGCAAGAACTAATTTTCTCACAAATGAAGTAGAGTTCAAAAGGTAGAAATTACAGCAGAGGTTTCCCGAGTGGATAGCAAAAAATATGTATATTTTATTCATAAGTCAAACCTATGTGGCCAAATAAGCCTTAGAGTATCAACTGAGAGCTTGATTTTCTTCTCCAACCCTGGAAGATATGAATTGATACCTTCTTTCTTAGTGTTACCAAGAAGAATATTTTATAGTACTACAATAAGCTATCATGATTTTAGAAAGATCTTACCAGTCAAATGCACTTGCCTTCACACACTAATTTTCTTACTTTATCTTTTATCAGATGTTTTACAGAAAAATATGTGCAGGACAGCATTAAGCAACAGTAATAACAATAAAATAACTATGCCTAGGAACGACCTGTACTTTGTGAATGTGAGTAAGACTCAGAGTAAATATCTCAGATTTCCTATCTTGGGCATGCACTAAAAAATGGGATTTATAAAAGGGAATGATGAATATGTGGACACAGAAAAGGTCTGATTAATCAGGATCCGTTCTCAATTTTTCATATAAAACACCTGAGGATTGAAAAAAATACCTCCTCCTGTGTATGAATCATGAAGGTAGCATATGGCAAGGGATGTTTCTTGAAACCATGAAGCCTAACTCTGAAATTCAATGCCTTTCCAAGATTAAGAAATTACAGTAATTGTAGTAATGGTGGGGTCTCTAGCATGAGTCTAGGAAGATTTTTTTTTCTAACACATCTGCTCATTTACACATCAAATAATAAGCAGCCTCCAAATTCTCTTCTGTAAAAAAAAAAAAAAAGAAAGAAAGAAAGAAAAAGAAAAAAATCATAGCTATTAAAGAATGGTGGAAAAGGGATGCCTGGGTGGCTCAGTCAGTTAAGAGTCCAGCTCTTGATTTTGGCTCAGGTCATGATCTCATGGTTCGTGAGTTCAACCCCCCATCGGGCTGTACACTGATAGCACAGAGCCTGCTTGGTATTATCTCTTTCCCTCTCTCTGCTCTTCCCCTGTTTGTTCTCTCTCTCTGTCTCAAAATAAATAAGTAAACTTAAAAAAAAAAAAAGGAATGAATAAGAGACTGTGATAGCTTTAAGAACCTAGGTGCAATAATATGTAGTAGGAAAGTTTCACAAAATTGAGTACAAGAAAAATAAGTCTTCTGCAAGAAGCTAGCTTTCACCCCAGTTTTTTTCTAAAACTGATTACAAATCCCAGAAACATCAGAGATTGTGAATGGTGACCTGTATGAGCCCTTAAAACCACTGGGCTAATCCTGTCTCTACAGGCACACCTATATTGGTGACAATAACATTGCACTGTGCTTGGGTAGGACCCAGTGCACATAGAAAGCGGAACATGCTTTTGCTATTGTAGCTTGGCCGTAGTTTTCTTGAAGAGAACCTCAATTGTTTCCTCTAACTGTATTTATGTCCCAAGTGCCACACCAGCCCCTCACCTGTCACTTCTACTTTTAATTACTTAATCCGAAAGTCATTTCAAGATCAAATGGGAGACTGAAAGTAAATAGCTTAATTCAGTGGTGATTGAATATTAGAGATGAATCTTGCAGAGAGAATGACTCCTAGAAGCTCTCTTTTCCTTAATAAGATCTCAGATTTCCACTAAAATTCCTTTCCAAATTTGAATTAGTCAACATAGAAACAATCAGAGCAGTCTTCATAAAGTGAGGAACTTCAACTATTTTTCAATTCGGCCTTCTTTTGATGCTGGTAAAACAGCAATGAAGAGATACAGAAAGTGAGAGTGCAAAGTCCCAGCTGAAACCAGAAGCAGCAAGCATTTGAGATTTTTGTGTTTGCATTTGTTTGTTTGCACTTTTGTTTGGAATGTTTTGGTTTCTGAAAAAAAGGACAACATTTTCACTGTTTCTCAGTAAAAAGCACAAGGTAAAGGCAGAGAGAAATATCCACACAACCTTCACTAAAAGGCTAAAACAATAACTGAGATGATGCAGGGGCACCTGGGTGGCTCAGTTGGTTGAGCAGCCAACTCTTGGTTTCCGGTCAGGTCGTGATCTCACGGTTTTGTGAGTTTGAGCCCCACGTCAGGTTTTGTGCTGACAGAGTAGAGCCCGGTTGGAATTCTCTCTCTCCTTCTCTCTCTCTCTGCCCCTCCCCCATTTGCACTGTTTCTGTCTCTCTCAAAATAAATAAATAAACTTAATTAAAAAAAATAAGATGAGATCAAGCAGGACAAGGCAACAGAAGATACAGAAACAGGGCAAAGCAAACAGAGAAATTCAAGAACAACACCTGAAATTTGACTTCCTGGTTACATGTAACTAGAGAGTAATATTCATCTTTATCAAGAAAACAAAGCAGACAAAAGCACTACATCATGTAGTTGGCCATCTGAACCTATGTCTTAGCCTAAAATCATGTCATTTAACTAGAGTTTGCTTGGAGTTTTATTCAAGGGATTATTTACTTTTCATAGCAACCTTGATTAAAAGAAACAAAAATCATGATACAGAAACTCCCAAGAATCTGTAGAGACCTCCAATCATCCAAGTCCGGGGATTAGTTTGACTGGCTAACATAAGTAGTTCAGCCTTACCAACACATGCCCTCAGTCACAATTTAAACTTTTTCTTTGCTTTAAAAATATTTCTACTGAAGTATTGTGGTTCTTGCATGGGTGAAATAGCAAACAGCTGTGAAAAAATAATTGCATTCCTTTCAGAGTTTCAGACTTACTCTTGGCTTTGATCTTAAATGATCAAGCTTTTGTGGAGGACATGTGCAAATATTTTAGACCTAATATGAAATATCCAGTTTCTTCTTAAAAGAGAAGAGGAAATTAATGGATAGCATTCTATACAATTATTTTGTAGTTTTTAAAATTAATGAAATAGCCAGGCAATACTTGTTGAAACTATTGTTATAAGGCAAGAGTGTATTACGGCCATAGATTCATGTTGATGATTAAATCTTGTGAAAATTTTAGATCTGCTTTCTGTTCTCAGAAGATGGAATTTTGACTCTTCTACATTATTTTATTTATTTATTAACATTATCTTGGTTCTTCCAAGACAAAGGTGAATGAGGTCAAGTTACTCTGGTTAACACAGGTGATGAAATATTCTAAGTACAGTGTTGAATGAGGGAAAAAAAGGACAATGTCTCAGCAGGTCTCATGGAGAATTCAAACATCCACAGGATACACGAGTAACTTTGCCATTACTGTAATACAGCATATGTACCCTGGTTATTTTCTCCCTACTAAAGATTATGGATATTTATTACAAACACAAGTTCTATCATGAGCTGTGATTATGTCCCTTTATCAATTTTCAACTTAAGACATACATATTGGATATTATTCTAAGACCTTGCTTCTGACTGATTGATAGATAAGTGCCATTGGTTCATTCCCTATTTTCTCTCATAAGTTATAAACCTGAGGCATGGCATTCATACACTGGAAGACATAGTGGCCTATTTTTTAAGAAAATGTAATTGTACATAGCTAATTGTTGTCATATGTGCTTTCTACCTAAGTTGGGGATGGTCTTATACCACGATAGTCTTCCAGTTATGAACACTGAGTAAATACTTTGCTTCAGTCCCTATGCTGGATACACTGAATAAAAATAAATAAATAAATAAAAACAAAAAACAAATATCTCACCCTCAGAGAACTCAAAAGGACAGAGAAAAAGATGTATGGAGAAAAGATTACAAATATATTATGGAAAGAGGAAATGCTAATAGAGATATGTACCTAGTAAAAAATTGGGGAACTGACATATGGAAATCTCATGGACAAAGAGATGGGGAGAGGCTGTGTAGGAAAGATTCCCAGGAGTGATAATATTTAGAGAAAGTGAGATGCAGGTAGGTGTAGGGGCTTCTGGTTGGTGTGGGAAACAATTGTCTTACAAATGATGAGCTCCAGGAAATTCAAATGGATTCTATGGCTGACAAGTAGGATACAGATGACAATACTGTGGAAGATGAATCTGAAACGTTGGGTAGAAGGGAGGTGTTGATGAACCTTTTGCCACATCAGAAGACTTCGATCTCTATCCTATAGGAATGGGGAATAACCATGATTTTAAACAGAGGCTGCACATTATTAAATATATCGTTTGGCTTTACTTTAGTAACTATCTTACTCAAACCTAAACACTTGGTCTCATTAATTACTACTCTACTTACTGCCCTCTCCAGACACATAGGCATCCTATATTTGAGACCTGTTTCTAGTAATTTGCTTTGCTTGAAATTCTCACTCCATTTCTCTCTTTCAATCCAAGTCCTGTATATATTTTCAAATCTAACCTAAGAGCATACCATAAATGTTATGCTTTTAGGTTTCATTCTGTCTCTGTGTCCCCAACATACTTTTTCTTTTAAAATAGTGATGATACTTGCACCTTGCAACATTGGGTGTTTTATTATAATTATATGCACTGTTTGTTTATTTAATTCTCATATGTGTCTGGAACAATTCCAGGCCTTCTAATCACAATCTTTGGTGAAATAACCATGGCATGTTTTGCTTTGTTTTGTTTTTAAATAAAATAATCACTGTTAATTCTGTTGAAAAATATCAAATTAAGGAGTCATTATGTAAGGATTTTTTTCTCTTTATATAAATATACACATCAAGAACAAAGCCATTTTTAAAAACCTATGTATTCTAAATTTGGGGTTGTATATGTTTTCTCAGGCTCCCCACTAAATCGAGTACAAACTGCCAAGGGCAGAGATCAATTTTACTTTTTTAACATTTCCATAACCCCTATTGAGTGTTAAGTATATATTAGTTTGTCTTACTTTATGCTTTTTCACTTGACTTTTTCATTCTGAATAAATACTACCTTCTCTTCATGCAGGACACATCAAAGGTTTTAAGGCAGTATTATCTTTAAGACTGAAAGATGTCTTACTTGAGTTGATCCACATCTGAATTACGACTAAAAACAATGGTGTCTATACTCCAAATGATGGACTACATATAGTGACTTGTACAGTATGAAAGGGGAAAAATAGTAAATTTGGAGTAGAGGATCCTGACAAACAAAACTGCCTCAAGCAAGTGTTTAAGATCGACATCAACAGTCATAAATCATGTTGATAGTATGTGCCCTTGATATTATGTGATGAAAATGGCACTCTACTTTGCGGTCTTCCTCCCAATAACATATAACCCAGTTTTATCTTGAGGAAACTGTCAGAGAAATCCCAATAGTGGCTTCCTACAAAATATCTAACCAGTACTCTTAAAAACTGTCAAGGTCATCAAAAAATAGGAGAAGGCTGAGAAATTGCTACAATCAAGAGGAGGCTAAAACCACACCAAAACAAAATGTAATGCGGTATCTTGGATGGAATCTTGAAACAGAGAAAGGACATGAGGTTAAACTAAAGTAAATGTATATAAAATATGGAATTTAATAGCAATGTATCAATATTGATTCATTATTTTAAACAATGCACCATACTCACATAAGATATTAATAATAGAGGAAACGGTGTAGGCTATATGAGAACTTTACATACTATGTTTTCAATTTTTCTGTAAATCTAAAACCGTTCTAAATATGAAATTTATTAATAAAATACATCAAAATATGAAAAAACAGTCACAGACTAGAAGATATTTGCGATGCACGTAGCTAACAGTGAGCTAGAATCCAAAGAGTATCCAAAGTGTTAAACAGACAGGGAGAGTGGGAGAGGCAGAGAGAAGAGAATAGAAGAGAAGAGATGAAAGGAGGAGAGGAGAGGAGAGGAGAGAGAAGAGAAGAGAAGAGAAGAGAAGAGAAGAGATGAAAGGAGGAGAGGAGAGGAGAGGAGAGAGAAGAGAAGAGAAGAGAAGAGAAGAGAAGAGAAGAGAAGAGAAGAAATAGAGAAAGAGAACCTACCAACCAAGAAGGAAAAAAGTAATTTAAAAAAACTTAGGAAACATGAGGAAAATTTGCATTGAGTAAATTGCCTGCTCTCATGCATCCCAGTGGGATTGTATCTGGTGAAATCATTTTATAGAACAATTTGGCAATAGCAAGAAATTTTGCATGTGCTCTAACTCAATACTTAATAATTCTCTCGCACATGTGCATAGGAGCTATATAAATAAAATTTATTACAGCATTATTTATAATTCTTGGAAGCAACCCAAATGTCTTACTACTGTAGACAGCAAACACTGTGGTATATTTATAAAATAGAATATTATACCACAATTAAAATGAATGAAATCCAGTTACATATCAATGAGAATAAATCAAGCCTCATCAATTAAAGTTACACAAACAGGAAAAGTAGCTTGAGAATACAATAAAATTGAGATACTTTGTGAAAGTTTAAGAATAGGAAAAACAATATTATATTTTACTTTCATATACAAATGCACTATAGTTAGGGGAAAACATCAAATTCATAATTGTGATTAGCTCTGGAGAAGGAGAAAAGAAAATAGAAAATGAAATTTGAGAAAAGTAAACAGGAGTATTTAGTTTGATGGATTTTTTTAATTTGTTTAACAAAAATTTCTGAAGTAAATATGACAAAGTTGTTATAATAAGTAAGAAAAATAAGCATAATAAAAGAAAATTAAGTAATGTGTAATTTTGTGTTTTATTGCTCACCATATTTCTGCATATATTAATATATCATCAAATTATAAACATTCATATTATAAATTTGATAATAAATTTAAGTTTTTGTATAAAAACATACAAATTTTCTCAGTAGCTGGTAGAGTTGATACATTTTTCTCTTTTATCTTTCTTTTTTTAAGCTTTCTCTCTTTTTTTATATTGAAGTATAATTAACATACAATGTTATATTAGTTTCAGGTATACAACATATTGAATCAGCAATTCTATATATTAATCATGCTCACCCAGATAAGAGTACTCACTCTCTGTCACCATACAATATTAAAATTGATTCTTTAGATTTAAATGATTCTCTTGTAGGAAACATATAGCAAAGCAGTTTTCTCTGGACTCTATCTTAGTCAAGCCCACTGACCTTTATAACTCCAGGCTTTAAACCCCACTGATTGTAAGAACTCATGAAATGGAGTCCCTTTCATTTTTCAAGCCAATGGCTTTGGGGAAATGTTTTCCCTATGTATTCCCCTGTGTGCTCCTCTCTCTGGCCCTTCTCTTGAGACCACAGCTCCCTATGGACCATGGCACCTGGGATCCGCTTTTCCCTTAAATCTTGTCTCCACACTTCCTACCTTCTTTGAGGTGACCTCTTCTTTCTTCTTAGCTGTGGAGTTTGTACTGCCAGTTTTCAGGCCTATTTCTGGGGTATTTAGAATGATTCAATAGTTATCTAGCTGTGTTCAGGGATGAGAACCTACAGTCATTCTACTTTGCCTCCATCTTTCATAAATGTGAACATAGAGTAAGAAAAGTAAAAAGTACTAAAATTTAGTGCCTTTAGTTTCCTAAAATCTCTTTGAATTTAATATTAGGTAAAGATATAATAAATATGGCAAGCTTAAGCTTCTTTTTTAACCTGATTAAAAACCTTTGGAGTGGTTCAATCAGTACAAGGAAAAAGTTTAATAAGGTGTTTTTATTTTTTCCATAGACCTACTTAATTTTAATTGTGCACTAATGTGTTGAATAACAAGACCTGGAACTTATGAAAAGTAAATTTGAAGTTAGCTTGAAAGAAGCTTTTAACACATGAAATATATACTATAATAAATACATAGAATTTTTGAAGCAGTCACTTAAAAAATCATTAATTTACACATGTGGAAATATGTAAATATGGCTAGCATTACGTAGCATGACTATTATTCTTTGAACAACCATGAAGCGATAGGTTCGAAAGAACAGATACTTTGGTGATATATTTAAGCTGATATCCTAATTTTTAACGAAATGAGCCCTATACACTTTGTGAGTGTTTGTGTTTTATTTTTCCTTCCAAGAAAATATTAAAGAAGATGAAAACCAATAGACCATTTCAATATTAACTCTGGTTTGTGAAATATGTAAAAAAATAAACAAGGAATGAATGAAAACTCATTATTTTGTCAGATTTCTCTGACTTCTCTAGATTAGAGTTTTCGCGATTGGATGTAGTTTAATAGCCAGATGAATGAGTGAATGTACTCTCCTCCTGAATCAATATAAACGTAATACATAATGCGAACTTTAAGGACTTATTTCTGAATTTTAAGTAGGCTTAGTGGATTAATGTGTAGTGCTTAGTAAAATAGTTAACCCCATTAATTTTCAAGACCAAATAATACATCCTCAAATGTGAATAGCTTAGTAAACATTTTATTTTTATTGATGAAAAAGTGAGTAGGAAAGTGTGTTCTATGTCAGTTTTCACTAGGAAAAATAAATTACTACAAAGTGGGGGGGGGGTAATATTTTCAAAGAACATATTGAAACTATAGGGAAGGAAAACCTTTCCCTTCTTCCCTCTTATGTTCCTTTGCCTGCCTAATAATTACATTGATAGAAGCCGGATTAACAGGAAAAAGACAAATTTCATTTATAAAACAAAGAGGTTTGGACTTGGGTAATTAATTAGTGAAGAAGCAGCAAGGTTTGTTTATATAGCTCTCTCAGCCTTGAACTCCTATCTCTGGCAATAAGGGTGCCTTCTACTCTCCAGGCGCCTGAAGGATACTCTTCACATGGAGAATTTGTGTCCTTTTTTCAAGGGGACAAAGGTGGTTCAGAGTGTTCTTGCACTGGTTGTTTCTTAAGTAACTTTAATTCAAAATAATCAATATGCGTATTTTGGAGTGGTGTATTATGACCATCCTCAGAACCATATAGACCTGAAAGATGCAGGATGTCTAAAATAAATTTTATGTATAGCACAAGATGATGGAACAGCATAGAAGTTTTTTTGTATGTCTCCCGTCCTTGAAATACAGCCAGACCTAAAGCATCCTGCACACCTAGAAAACTGATCTGTGGATTAACACAACAATCTGTACAACCTGAACCACAGAATTCATCAGGTACACAGCACAGAGAGGTGAACTGAGGGAGAGAGAGCCATGGAAGGCAGGGAGCTGATTTTGCGTGTGGAGAGAGGACAGAGATGGGGTGGGGGGAGAATATGGGAAAAGCACCCCCCCGAAAGCAGCTGGAGAGAAAGTGAAAAATTGGAAACAGCTGTAGGGACTGAACTAAAAAGGGAGAAAGGAGAAAGGAGAAGGTTTGAATTCCATTAAGACTATAAATAGGGGAAGCACACAGTCTGAAACTCTGTAGCACAATACCTACCAGAGCTCTGGTGTGAAGGGTGAATCCCCAGGAGCAGAGTGGAATCCGGCAGTCTTCAGGACACGTGGGGAGAGGTGTTTCCACTGCTGGGAGGACACCTGGTAGAAGCTGTGTGGGTCCCCCAAAAGCAAGGCCCCAGTGGACATGGGAGAATAACTACATTGGCTGGTGCTGGAAAAAGGTCATTAAGGGTGAAGCATGGGTATGTGTTGTGATTTCCCTTAATCCCTGAAATGCTGCTGCTACACTATCTCATAAACTTTTTCTGGGGGTACTGGCATCTAGCCACAGTCTTTAGGCATCAGCAGCAGCACAGTCCCGCAAAAGTTCCTGGGTGTGGCCGGCACCTAGCCATTGCTCGGTGAGACCCTCCTGCAGAGGGGAAGAACAGGCCAAAGCCACAGTCCCTCCGAAATAAGTGGTCGGGAAAAACAGCTGCATCTGAGACAAAAATCAGGAGGGAGGTGCTGCCTGGAGCTTGGTCACAAACTGTGTAAAAACGGGGAATGGACGGAAGCTGAAGACAAAGGATGGGTGCCTGATCATGACTGCTGATCGGAGAAAACAAACTTCCATTACTAGAGACTGGTAGCCAGGTGACACCATTTTCTCCACTCCCACACATGTGCATATGCACCTACGAGTGCCACAACAATTCACCCCAGTAAGCTAAGCAGCACCATCTAGTAGAGGATGGGGCTGCTACACTAAGACCCGCCTAACCAGGCCAACCTTGCTCTTCAGGAACACAAGTCTCACCGCCTGCTTAGTTTATGGACTATAATGCACTTCATAGTTTGAATTCTAGGGGCAAATGAAGTAATTTCATGAGTATTTCAGTCTGTTTGCTGGTCCATCTATTCAATTTTCTTTTTCTTTTCTATTTTTTTTTCTTTTTTCTCTTTTCTATTTTGTTTTTCTTGAATACAGAAAGAGAAAAAAATCATTTTATTTTCAATTTTTATTAAAAATATTTTCCTTATTTTTTTCAATTGTACTTTTTTACTTTTGTGTAATTTTTTTTCAAATTTATTTTACTTCCATTATTTCATTTTAGTCTATTTCAGTGTATTCATTTTTTCAAATGATTTCTTTTTTTTTCTTCTTCCCCATTTTTTCTCTAATCTATCAAGCCCCTTGCAACACCCAGACCAAAACACACTTAGTACCTAGGATCATTTATTCAATTTTTTTCTATGTGTGTGTTTTTGATTTTTAAATTTTAATATTTTTTTAATTTTTTAATTTTATTTTTCTTTACCTCATTAATTCCTTTTCTCCCTTCAAAATGACAAAATGAAGGAATTCAGCCCCAAAGAAAGAGATGGAAGAAACAACAGGCAGGAACTTAACCAACACAGATACAAGCAAGATGTCTGAACCAGAATTTACAATCACAGTAATAAGAACACTAGCTGGAATAGAAAATAGTTTAGCATCCCTTTCTGCAGAGATAAAAGAAGTAAAAGCTAGTCAGGACAAAATAAAAAATGTTATAACTGAGCTGCAATCTCAAATGCATGCCACGGCAGCAAGGATGGATGAGGCAGAACAGAGAATCAGTGATACAGAGGACCAACTTATGGAGAATAATGAAGCAGAGAGAAAGAGGGAGATTAAGGCAAAAGAGCACAATTTAAGAATTAGAGAAATCAGTGACTCATTAAAAAGGAACAACATCAGAATCATAGGAGTCCCAGAAGAGGAAGAGAGAGAAATAGGGGTAGACGGGTTATGTGAGCAAATCATAACAGAAAACTTTCCTAACCTGGGGAAACACACAGACATCAAAATCGAGGAAGCACAGAGGACTCCCATTAGATTCAACAAAAACCGACCATCAACAAGGCATATCATAGTCAAATTCACAGAATACTCAGGCAAGGAGTGACTCATTGAAGCAGCAAGGGAAAAAAGTCCTTAACCTACAAGGGAAGACAGATCAGATCAGGTTTGCAGCAGACCTATCCACAGAAACTTGGCAGGCCAGAAAAGAAGGGCAGGATGTGTTCAATGTGCTGGATCAGAAAAATATGCAGCCAAGAATTCTTTACCCATCAAGGCTGTCATTCAGAAGAGAAGGAGAGGTAAAAAGTTTCCGAGGAAAACAAAAATTAAAGCAGTTTATGACCACTCAGCCAGCCCTGCAAGAAATTTTAAGGGGGACTCTCTGAGGGTAGAAAAGATGAAAACAAACAAACAAACAAATAAAGACCAAAAGCAACAACGATAAGAAAGGACCAGAGAACACCACCAGAAACTACAACTCTACAATCATCATAATGGCAATAAATTCATATCTTTCAGTACTCACTCTAAATATCAATGGACTAATATGTCCAATCAAAAGGCATAGGGTAACAGAATGGATAAGAAAACAATATCCATCTATATGCTGTTTACAAGAGACCCACTTTAGACCTAAAGACACCTTCAGATTGAAAATAAGGGGATGGAGAACCATCTATTATGCTAATGGTTAACAAAAGAAAGCTGGAGTAGCCATACATATATCAGACACTCTAGACTTTAAAATAAAGACTGTATCAAGAGATGAAGAAGGGTATTATATCATAGTTAAGGGGTCTATCCACCAAGAAGACCTAACAGTTATAAACGCTTATGCACCAAATGTGAGAGCACACAAATATATAAGTCAATTTATCACAAACATAAAGAAACACATTGATGGTAATACCATAAGAATGGAGGACTTCAACACCCCACTCACAGCAGTGGACACATCATCCAATCAAAAAATCAACAACGAAACAATGAATGTGAATGACACACTGGACCAGATGGAATTAACAGATATATTCAGAACATTCCCTCCTAAAGCAGTGGAATAACCATTCTTCTCCAGTGCACATGGGGAACGTTCTCCAGAATAGACCACATACTGGGAAAAAAATCAGCCCTCAACAAGTACAAAAGGATCATACCATGCATATTTTCAAATCAGAACTCTATGAAACTCAAAATCAACTACAAGAAAAAATTTGAAAGGTTCCTGGGTGGCTCAGTCAGTTAAGCGTCCGACTTCAGCTCAGGTCATGATCTCGCGGTCTGTGAGTTCAAGCCCCGCGTCAGGCTCTGTGCTGACTGCTCAGAGCCTGGAGCCTGTTTCGGATTCTGTCTCCCTCTCTCTCTGACCCTCCCCCGTTCATGCTCTGTCTCTCTGTCTCAAAAATAAATAAACATTAAAAAAAAATTTTTTTAAATTGGAAAGGTAACAAATACTTGGAGACTAAAGAATGAATGGGCTAACCAACAAGTTAAAAAGGAAATTTAAAAAGTTCATGGAGGCCAATGAAAATGATAACACCACAACCCAAAACCTCTGGGATTCAGGAAAGGTGGTCATAAGAGGAAAGTACATAGCAATCCAGGTCTTCCTCAAGAAGGAAGAAAGGTTTCAGATACAATCTAACCTTATGCCTTAAAGAGTTGGAAAAAAAAAAAAAACAAACAGCAAATAAAACCCAAAACCAGAAGAAGACAGGCAATAATAAAGATTAGAGCAGAAATTAATGCTATGGAAATGAAATAAAAACAGTAGAACAAATCAATGAAACCAGAACCTGGTTCTTTGAAAGAATTAACAAAATTGATAAGCCCCTAACCAGTTTGATCAAAAATAAAAAGGAAAGGACCCAAATAAATAAAATCAAGAATGAAAGAGGAGAAATCACAACCAATACAGCATAAATAAAAACAATAAGAGAATATTATGGACAATTATACGCCAATAAAATGGACAATCTGGAAGAAATGGACAAATTCCAAGAAACACATACACTACCAAACTGAAACTGGAAGACATAGAAAATTTGAACAGACCTATAACCAGTAAAGAAATCGAATTAGTAATCAAAAATCTCCCCCAAAAAACAAGAGTCCAGGACCAGATGACTTTCCAGGGCAATACTACCAAACATTTAAAGAAGAGTTAACACCTATTCTCTTGAAGCTGTTCCAAAAAATAGAAATAGAAGGAAAACTTGCAAACTCTTTCTATGAATCCAGCATTACCTTGATTCCAAAACCAGACAGAGACCCCACTAAAAAGGAGAACTATAGACCAATTTCCCTGATGAACATGGATGCAAAAATCCTCAGCAAGATATTAGCCAACCGGCTCCAACAATACATTAAAGAAATTATTCACCACGACCAAGTGGGATTTATACCTGGGATGCAGGGCTGGTTCACTATCCGCAAAACAATTAACGTGGTTCATCACATCAATAAAAGAAAGGACAAGAACCATATGATCCTCTCAATAGATGCAGAGAAAGCTTTTGACAAAATACAGCATCCTTTCTTGATAAAAACCCTCAAAAAGTAGGGATAGAAGGAGCATATCTTGAGATCAATAAAGCCATATATGTGCGACCCAATGCTAATATCATCCTCAACGGGGAAAAACTGAGAGCTTTCACCCTAAGGTCAGGAACAAGACAGGGATGTCCACTCTTGCCACTGTTATTCAACATAGTATTGGAAGTCTTAGCCTCTACCATCAGACAACACAAAGAAATAAAAGCCTTCCAAATGAGCCAGGAGGAGGTCAAACTTCCACTCTTCACAGATGACATGATACTCTATATGGAAAACCCAAAAGATTCCACCAAAAAACTGCTAGAATTGATTCATGAATTCAGCAAAGCTGCAGGATATAAAATCAATGCACAGAAATCGGTTGCATTCTATACATCAACAATGAAGCAACAAAAAGATAAGTCAAGGAATCAATTCCATTTACAGTTGCACCAAAAATGATAAATACCTAGGAATAAATCTAACCAAAGAGGTGAAAAATCTATACACTGAAAACTATAGAAAGCTAATGAAAGAAATTGAAGAAGACACAAAAAGATGTAAAAATATTTAATGCTCCTGGATAGGAAGAGCAAATATTGTTAAAATGTCAATACTACCCAACGCAATCTACATATTCATTGCAATCCCTATCAATATAACACAGCATTCTTCACAGAGCTGGAAAAAATAATCCTAAAATTTATATGGAACCAGAAAAGACCCCGAATAGCCACAGAAATCTTGAAAAAGAAAACCAAAGCAAGAGCATTACAATCCTGGACTTCAAGCTATACTACAAAGCTGTAATCATCAAGACAGTATGGTACTGGCCTAAAAATAGACACTCAGATCAATGAAATAGAATAGAGAACCCAGAAATGGACCCACAAATGTGTCGCCAACTAATCCTTGACAAAGCAGGAAAGAGTATCCAATGGAATAAAGACAGTCTCTTCATCAAGTGGTGCTGGGAAAACTAGACAGAGACATGCAGAAAAATGATCCTAGACCACTTTCTTACACCATGCACAAAAATAAACTCAAAATAGATGAAAGGCCTAAATGGAAGACAGGAAGTCATCAAAATCCTAGAAGAGAAAGTAGGCAAAAACCTCTTTGATCTTGGCCGCAGCTATTTCTTACTCAACACATCTCCGTAGGCAAGGGAAACAAAAGCAAAAATGAACTACTGGGACCTCATCAAAATAAAAAGCTTCTGCACAGCAAAGGAAACAATCAGCAAAACTAAAAGGCAACCGACAGAATGGGGGAAGATATTTGCAAATGACATATCAGATAAAGGGTTAGTATCCAAAATCTATAAAGAACTTAGCAAGCTCAACATCCAAAAAACAAATAATCCAGTGAAGAAATGGGCAAAAGACATGAGTAGACACTTCTCCAAAGAAGACATCCAGATGGCCAACAGACACATGAAAAAATGCTCAACATCACTCATCATAAAGGAAATACAAATCAATACAAACCACAATGAGATACCACCTCACATCTCTCAGAATGGCTAACATGAACAACAGATGTTGGCAAGGATGTGGAGAAAGAGGATCTCTTTTGCATTGCTGCTGGGATTGTAACCTGGTGCAGCCACTCTAGAAAACAGTACAGAGGTTCCTCAAAAAACTAAAAATAGAACTACTCTACAACTCAGCAATTGCACTACTAGGCATTTATCCATGGAATACAGGTATGCTGTTCGAAGGGGCACTTCATGTTTATAGCAGCACTATCAACAATAGCCAAAGTATGGAAAGAGCCCAAATGTCCATCGATGGATGAATGGATGAAGAAGATGTGGTGTATATATACAATGGAGTATTACTTGGCAATCAAAAATAATAAAATCTTGCCATTTGCAACTACATGGATGGAACTAGATGGTATTATGCTAAGAGAAATTAGTCAGAGAAAGACAAGTATCATATGACTTCATTCATATGAGGACTTTAAGACACAGAACAGATGAACATAAGGGTGGGGAAGCAAAAATAATATAAAAACAGGGATGGGGACAAAACATAAGAGACTCTTAAATATGGA
Source organism: Neofelis nebulosa (assembly GCF_028018385.1). Classification (NCBI taxonomy): domain Eukaryota; kingdom Metazoa; phylum Chordata; class Mammalia; order Carnivora; family Felidae; genus Neofelis; species Neofelis nebulosa. Next base: position 90,203,744 of record NC_080784.1, on the reverse strand, counting down.
GAACAAAAGAGGGTTATTGGAGGGGTTGTGGGAGGGAGAGTGGGCTAAAATGGGTAAGGAGCAGTAAGGAATCTACTCCTGAAATCATTGTTGGACTATAAGCTAACTAATTTGGATATAAATTAAAGAAATGAAATGAAATGAATTTTATGTATCGCATGGAAATTTGGGTAATGGGGAAAAAAGTTCATTTTTATGAATTTTAACCTAGAGTTTTGTTATAGCAGTGACTCAGATCCTATGGATAGTGGCACCTGGGAGAACAGTTGATTCATTCATTGTTTCATTGAATATATATGATAAACAGCACAATTGTGTTGATAAAGTTTTGACATTGAGCTGCTCATCTGTTTTTGTAGGAAACAGATAAAAACATAGTTTTCCACAACATTGCCTAGGGGAAGTGCAACATCCAGTCATGGGGAGACAAATTCCTGTAGAAACTGAAAGTCCAGCAGAAAGTTTTCTGATGCTGAGACCTGCAGTACTGGTGAAAATGGCCAAGCAAAGACGTGTGTGTGTGTGTGTGTGTGTGTGTGTGTTTGAGTTGTGTGACAGAGAAAGAGTTGACCTGAGCTGCAAGTTTTCAAAAGTGAGCTATGTTCTTTATTGCTGAGGCACAGAATTATAGAGTAGGGTGAAAACTATTGTAAGAGTCCCTGAACCTACATATATGTGCACCAACTACCCATTGGAAAACAATGTCTTTGGATCTTTTATATTTTCAAGTTTATATAATAAAGTGTAAGTTTTTATGCTGAAATCAGAATTTCAAGTAAACACTAAAAGTTCAATGACTATGAGGGATAAGAACACGTAATTTTGAAGGTAAGAATCTTTCTCTGTGTTGTAAATGTCGAGAATCTCTGATGGATAACATCAATCTGGTAAATTTAAAAATGTACTGGTAAATTTAAATTTAAATCTGGTAAATATAAAAATGTACTGTAGTATCATTAACCGTTTTCCTAGGTTGTCTAAAAACCCCGACCATATCATAGAACATGGTAAAATATACTTTTACACAAATTTGGACCATTTTCTACAGGTTAAGGAGTCCAAATATGGATTAGATGGATATGTTATATATGTTAATATGTATATATTAAATATGTTAATATGTATATATTAGTAACTGTATGATATCAACATAATTAACAGTATTCTTTGAAATTCATTTTTATTTTCATATTTATGGACAAAATTATATTTATAGGATCAATCACAGCAAAGATAATGTGAATAGAGCATGGTGGTGGATAAGGTATCTAAAGAAGTGGAATTCAACATTTGTTTGGAAAAGATAAAATAGCATAACCATCTCTGGTGACTGAAGAAGGTAGAAGACAAATATGTTTTAGATGAGAAACCAAACCTGAGAAACTTGGACCATCAGGGTGGGCTGATTTTAAAGAAAGATCCTTGCCTGAGTTCCTGACGAATAGATAACAGAAAGGAAAAGAAAAATTGAAATGCGAACCAAGTTTCTGAATATGAGGAGAACTGCAGGAGGCATTTCCATCACAAAGCCATGTGTAGCAGGACCACTGGGAGGTGAATTTCAGCATTTGGGACCTGAAGTTAGAAGACACTGAAAGAGGAATGGCAGGTAAAAAGTATTGGTATAGATGGACTCCTTTGACAGCCTTACTCCCTCACATTTTATTATTATTCTTTTCTTCTTCGGTGGATACCTTGGCCTGATTCACATGCTACCAGCTTTGCCTGCCCTTTCTCTGGGCTACTTGCTGCATGTTTCAGGACCACTTCAAAATAGTAAGCTTCAAACAATGGCTTTGGTGGGGCTAGTCTTCTAAGGGTTTTGTTGACACATATTGTAATCAGCTAAGCAATTTTAAGCCACACTGCGGGGGGGGGGGGGGGGGAAGTCATTGAGTACCCTGAAAAACTCCTTCCTGCATGGATCCTGCAGGGATCATAATAAGGAAGAGCATAGTGTTTTTTTTTTTTTTCCCTTTCTTTGAGTAAGTTTTGGGTGAGCAGTTGTTAAAAATTAAAAGTTAACAATTGAGAATCTTGGAGTGAATTGAAAGGCCCCTTCTCAGTCAAGTAAGAACTAATCTGAAAGCCCATAGGGCCACTCATTATATACACATTTGCTTGTAGCACATCTTGGGAGACTTTACTTGCTATCCAGTGTAATAAAGTCAGAGATTATACAACATGCAATTGTGACTGACATGTGAAAATGTCTGCTGACCTCATTTTTGCAAGGTCCTAAATGACCCTTTTTAATGGTGTTGTCCTGACATATCTGGGGTCCCAGCTTTGCTCAGGATGCAGCACATCTCTTGTGATTACTGAAGCTAGTAATAAGCAAAATATTCCCAGGTGGGACCAGAGATGCAGATCTAATCGTTTGAGAAGTATATTCCTCTCTTTGGTATGATTTTAATCTCTACCTTCTATGCAAAATCAGATTTATTTTAGGAAATAATAAGGATGTGGATTGCTCTGTGATTTGCAGTTTTCAAATTTAGGGAAGACAGTGATACTTGCATAGCCAAAGGGAAACAGTTTTGTCCTTCACATCCAGTATTATAAGTTGACATTTTTAAACATTATTTATAACCCCAAGATTTTTTTAAAGTGACTTTTTCAGTTATTACAAGAATCAAAGATTATTTCTCCATTAGAAAGACAATAGATTTATGCAGAACTATGGAGGGGCTGGATGAAAAGGAGGCCACTCATTGCCAGGTAATTAAAGGACTGGTAGCACCAAACTATGTCAATTAGATGGGTTTATTTATATTTTTATTTTATTTTAGAGAGAGAGCAATCAGGGGAGGGACAGAGAAAGAGGGAGACAGAAGATCTGAAGCAGGCTCCGCAGTGACAGCCACAAGCCCGATGCAGGGTTTGAACTCACAAACTGCGAGATCATGACCTGAACCTAAGTTGGACACTTAACCGACTGGGCCACGCAGGTGCCCCTTGATTAGATGGATTTTAACATAATTTTGGAACATAAACATTGATAACTGGACAATTTTCATTTAAGTGTTGTATTTTAATAAGTGCAAAGAAAATAAATATCATTGAAGTTTGGTTATGAATATACTCATAAAATTTGTTACGGCTGTTGTCTTACAGAAAACCGAGACATATTTTTAATATCCAAGAGTTTAAGCATTCTCCAAATTGTCTTGGGTTTTTTGAGGTCTTTCTAAATGGTCTTTATCCATCAATCCATGGCAAAGCTACACCTCTCAGTCTCAACCACATTTTCATCAGCTTGCAGGATGAAGTCATAACAGCCCTTGCATTGAAAAGTCTGGAGCAATAGTGACATCAATCCCATATTTCCTTCCAACTATTTTCATTGTTAAACAAAATAGCTGAAGGTTAAAAGGTGGCCATGCAATCTCTGAAGAACTCCATGTTAACAGCAGAGCAGAGTGGCATGCCATTTATGAACTGTGAGCCACGTAAGCATCAATACTCAGGGGTGTTGATGTCAACTGGGCTAAAGAGAGCCAGGTACTGCAAAACTGAGAAGTCAAGGGGTGCCTGGCCTGGGTGGCTCAGTCAGTTAAGCATCTGGCTTGGGCTCAGGTCATGAATGTACAATATGTGAGTTTGAGCCCCACATCAGGCTCTGTGCTGACAGCTCAGAGTCTGGAGCCTGCTTTGGATTCTGTGTCTCCCTCTTTCTCTGTCCCTCCCCTGCTCATGCTCTCTTTCTCTCTCTCTCTCTCAAAAATGAATAAACACTTAAAAAATAACTGAGAAGTCAAGTAAAAAAATTTAAAGTAAAAGGTGTATTCAGTTTTGTTCTCCCATCACTACTGCAGCCACTACTTTGCATTTATATAGGCCTTTTTACAGTATTTGTGATAATTTCATCATCGTTAAGTAACCCTATCAGACTTTTGTAACTTTAGTCCACCATTCTTGTTTAACTTCGGGATAGAATATTTTTCAAAACATCTTCACTCTTGGGGTGCCTGAGTGGCTAAGTTGATTAAGCCTCCAGCTTTGGCTCAGGTTATAATCTCACGGTTCGTGGGCTCGAGCCCCGCATCAGGCTCTGTGCAGACAGCTCAGAGCCTGAAGCCTGCTTCAGATTCTGTGTCTCCCTCTCTCTCTGCCCCTTCCCCGTTTGTGCCCTGCCTGTCTCTCTCTCAAAAAAAACATTAAAAACAAAAACAAAAATTTCACTCTTTTCAGTTTGCTTCTTTGTAGAAGGTTTTGGAAGGATATAGTAAGCAGACACAATTAATAACAGGTGATTACAAATTAAAATAGCATACATACAGCAAATTATTCCCTTCACTTAAGAGTGAGAACTAGAAAACTTTGTTTTTGGTGTTATAAAATTCTTCAACAACCTAGGAATTTTCCACTCAATGTTATGATATCATATAGAATGAATAATCCAGTTTTATTTCACTCAGAAAATTCAGCATAATGTATCAATTTGCTATAATAGAAAAATATGATATCATTGCAGTTGAGTTGCCCTGAGTTTGGAATAAGAATATTAAGAGTAACAGGAGACACTTTAACCAGAGTGATGTTTAGCTATGTTTATTCTGCACGCCAGTGTGAAATTATTTCCTTTGGGATGTCTAGTATGTAACAAAGTTTGGTGGTTCTAATTTTTTCTGATATGATTACTCATTTAATCGTTAACAATGGTTTGAAGAAGAATGTCTCACTTTGATTTGGACCGTCCCATATAAAGCAGAGTTCTAAACAGAAACATCTCAGCATTGCAGTCAGAACTCCAATCAAACAGTGTAGAAAGATTACTTTAAACCAGCTTTATTCCTCAAATCCTTCATTCTTACCAATGTTTTTTCACATCAAAATCCATCCATATCAATATTATTGAAGGCTATGTTTTTAGGCATATAAATGAGTGTAGAATTTTTATATTTTATGCCATATTACTAAAATTCTAGGAGATTGCAAAACTTTTGGATAGTTCTTGAAATTCAACATATTTTTTTTCTGAAACCCAACTTGAAAATTGCATATGTCATCACATTTTCTAGCTTTTGTACTCCAATAGGTATTTATATCACTGTGAAAGTCAAAATTAAAAAGAAAAAAAAAGATAGAAAAAATCCCATTTATTAAGTACCTGTATATTCTTAATATTGCATTAAATATTGTATATATTTAAATGTTCAAATATAAATTATATATGCACAATTTAAATTATAATATATACGCATAATTTCAAATTTGATTCTCAGAAATATGTACTGAACTTAGTAAAACCTTTTCATCTTAGGCATAAAAAATTGCAGTTGAGAATGGCAAAATTATACAGCTGAGATCCTGAAGTATGAGTATTGCTTCTGCCTTTAATGTGAGAGAATAAAGGCTCAGAGAAGTTAAGTGACTTCCCCAAAAGGTCATACAGGTTTAGAACTGAAATTAGAAGTCTCCATCCTACCACACCACCCTGCTTACAAGAAATAAGAAGGTAAGACTTTTATTTATTGACAGCCAATTCTGAATCATTACTGGTCATCACAAAACTCTGTGAACTAAATGTCCTTTATCCTGTATTTTGTTTAATTTGCTTTTTTTTTTTCTTTTCAAAGACGGACAGTGATATCTAGAAAAGTTAAATTACTTTACCTAAGGTCAAACAACCAAAACTTCAGATTTGTCTTCAATCCCTATTCTATACGCTTCTCAACTCAATGCCTACTTCAGCAAATAGGACAACATCATGTATTTAGCATTCGCTATTGAGGAAATACTGGTAATATGCTCAAATATCAATTAACAAAACCTTAACATTTAGAGTCGCAAAGCACACGGCAGTGATTCACCTTTGTTGACTCTTTACAAGAGCTCAGAGAGAAGTGGATTGGGGAATTTTCTCATAGCCTTAATAGTTTTTCAGAGAAAATGAGTCCTATTGGGTGTTTTGTTTTGTCTTTCCACTCCACAAAATAAACTGGTCAATATTTTGGTCAACTTATAATGGGAAACCATCAACAACCATATCTTTGGGTAGACAATAAACATATTTTTCTCTATGTAAGAAAATTCCATTCATATCATATCCCAATTATTATAAATCTATAAACAAAACATATATGAGCAAACGTAAACAACAATAAAACCTATTAATTCCTTCTCTGAATACGTAATAGGTGCTTAATCGTCCTCATTCACACTCTATTTCATTCTAGGAGCAATACTTACGCGGGGAGAGCAAAGACTCATAACAATGATGTGAGGCATTGCAGCACCCCCAACTAAGTTTTACTCATCCCAAGTATAATTATATTCATCATTATTTTCTCTCTATGGAGGTTTTGTTGTATGATAATATTTGAAATTATATTTACACATACTTTTGTAGGCCAAACTATGTTGACCAAAATATTAAACAGGAATACTATACTTGCCCTATATTCGTCATCAATCGGTTTATACAGGTTACAAAATACTTCCTCCATAATGGCAAAGTCATTTTTCAAGCATAAGTAAAAATGCTTTTCAAACTTATTGCTGGTCAGGAGGTTTAAGGGTTATTCTCTAGCTCTCTGCTGGCATCCTCTATCTGAATTCTTTCTTCTACCTTCTTAAAAATTTTCTTCTTTCCAATCTCAACTTAATGATTTTGATACTGTGAGGACTTTCTGAATAAGTTAAGGGCTATAAGGTTTAGAGAAACAATAAAGAAATGTGTAGTCATTCTGCTTGTTTACTAAGGGCAGGGATTTGAATCATCTTAAGAGTCATTCATTTAGCTATGGTACTAGACCACACAAAGTAGCTCGAATTACCAGCGTATTACTCGAAAAGTCTGACTTTTCAAGGTATTATAATTGTGGTTCAGTCTTCTATTTTTAGGATGTGTGCTCCTGCAGTTGTTTATAATTCCAAAATATGGATTTCTTAGAAAGAAAATCAAAGACCTTTCTCTCAAGTTTTTTTTTTTTTTTAATTTTTTTTTCAACGTTTTTTATTTATTTTTGGGACAGAGAGAGACAGAGCATGAACGGGGGAGGGGCAGAGAGAGAGGGAGACACAGAATCGGAAACATTTAAAAAAATTTTTTTTTCAACGTTTTTTATTTATTTCAAGTTTTTTTTTAAGTTAAAACAAGAAAAACAGAAGTATCTACATATTTTGATGTAGGTTTCTAAGTGTAAACTGTTAAATATTAGTCATGTTATAATTTACAATCATAATAATAATTACTATTTAAAGGCGTTGCTCAAAGGTTTTGCTTAGTGTTACAAAACTACTCTGAAACTTTGTGTGTGTGTTTCTGTACGTTTGTGTGTGTTGTATGTATGCAAAACTATATTATGGTACACATACTCTTTGATATGCTCTTTTGCTTAACAGTGTATTATATTTTAGGTGTTTTATATGTGGTTTATTATTCTGCCACAAACTTTTTGATGCCCACACAGCATTTGATCATATGTATCAATGGCTTCTCCTGCATAAAAATCATTTGGGAGACTGCTTTAAAAATATAGGTTTTCAGGGTGCCTGGATGGCTCACTTGGTTAAGGGTCTGACTCTTGGTTTCGGCTCAGGTCATGATCTCATGGTTTGTGAGTTCGAGCCCCACGTCACGCTCTGAACTGGCAGAGCGGAGCCTGATTAGAACCTTCTCTCCCTCTGTCTCTGACTCTTCCAGGCTTGCTCTCTCACTCTCTCAAAAAATAAATTAAAAAAAAAAATTAAAAATATAGGTTTTCAAGGTTTGCAAGGTGGCAGTATCATAGCTGATGAGGTGTATCCAAGGCATAATTAATTGCTAATCAAAAGTATAGATTTTTGAGATCCACCTCCAGAAATGCTATTCATTTATTTTGAGTGAAATAGAAAAATCTATAGTTTTATCAAGCTCCTCAATTGATTTTGGTGGGCAGAATCTGAGGAGAACTCCTAGTATACTGGTACTGGTGTGTTTTTAAATACATCTTTTATTTTCAGACACTTAAGCTCTCCAGTTTTTCAAAACTGAAAACTATAATCTTTTGTACACATGACTGGCTGTTCTCCTGAGTTAATTTCTACAAGTGGAATTGTTACACTATTTACTGGGTATTGCTAAATATTACCTCTTTTTTCTGTTACATAATCACCATGTACACTCAGTGACTAAAACAAATGTAAGTGTATGTTAGTTACTTTTAAATACTATTTCAGAGAATTTTTACTGATGTTATATTTATATTTTTACTTTTCCTCAGCATGATAGTTGACCGAATTTCAGTCCACTCAACAAAAAATTAACATTTTAAGATGATTCATACATTTGTGTGTTGTTTTCTGTCATATACATCAAGTGTCTATAAAGTCAGCAATTTCTGACTATGTTGTTTACTGTTATATCTCCAACACCATAAACAGTGTCTGATACATGATAGATATGCAAATCTGTTTGCTAAACAGATTTATAAATTATCTTCCCATACATCCTATGAGTAAATTTAAGAAATTTAAGTCATTACCTCCTGGATTCTTCCTTCTCAAATTCTCTTCTGTCCCATATTCAGTGAATTGGGAAATTCTGTTGCTTTTGTCCCAAACAACTGATTTTATCCTTCACAATGATTTCACCATTTCTACTTCATGTTTTGAGTCTCCTGAGCATTTGTTTTTTTGTGTAAACAAATTTCCTCAGTCTCTACTTCCAATGCCATCCCATGCACTACTGTGTAAGCCTTCAAATCTGATACTGAATGGCTGCAGCTTCCTATCTCAGTCTTATTACCAGCTACCCTCTCCTATCCATACATAGTAGGAAGATTCATATCAAACTGTTAGATAGAAACTAGATATGAACAGTGTAAGAAATGCTCCAAGGAAAAGTCCCAAGTTCTAGAGGGGGAAATGATAGACACATAAGCTGGAGGCAAGGACGATGATAAATAGGCTACACATTAGAAGCAGGGTGGGGTGGGGGGGGGGGTTTGGGGAGGGAGAACAACATCCTGATCTTGTGGCTTCCAAGACCTTGGGGCTGACAGACAAAAAGTCACAAGTGCAAAAAATGGGCTCTCCTCTTCACCTCTGCCCCAGGGTAACCACTAGACTCAGCATAATGCATTTGCATTGCAGTTACAGCACCACCACCACCCCCAGCCTCCCCCCGACCCAGTGGAGAAAAGCTGCCATGATGTCCCAGTGCAAACCTTTCAAGGTCTAACACTCCACCTCCCAAGCTCTGGGAGGGGTTTCCCAAATGATTGGAAACAGCCTCAGTTAGAGACCATCCCATTGTAGATCCTAGCCCCTCCCAGCCCAGAAAGACCCAATAACATCCAATTCCAAAACAACCTAGGGACAGGTTCCACCTAGTGGAATCTGCTCTCCCACCTTGAGAGTGTACTTTCCCTCAGATAAACTCTTTTGCGCTTACTACTTTCCTTACTGCTATCTTTACTGGAGCATATATCTTCATGTAAATCTTTTCATGGGGAATCCAAGAATGGGGACCTCCATTCACATAATGTAGACTGTTCCACTGGTAGCAAAACTTCTCATGGAGAATTAACCATCTATTTGGAGAATTAACCATCTATTTCTCTGTCTTCAAGTTCACTGAACTTTTCTTCTGCCATATCGAAATTTCTATGAAGCCTAGTTAATGACATTATTTAATTTAATTTTAATTTTTAATTTTTTTCCATGATTTTCATTTCTCTATATTTCTTTTCTATATATTCCTTTGATTGTATATTCTTTTAATTCAACCATATATTTATAACAGCTGATTTACAATGTCTTTATGTTAAATCTCAAACCTGGGCCATCTCATAGTTCTTTCTTTCTTTTTTTAAAAATTTTTTAAAGTTTATTTATTTTTGAGAGAGAGAGAGAAAGAGAACCAGTGGGGGAGGGGCAGAAAGAAAGGGATACAGAATCTGAAGCAGGCTTCATGTTCCTAGCTGTCAGCACCTGAGTCCGACTCACAAACCCTGAGTTTATGACCTGAGCTGAAGTCTGACGCTTAACTGACAGCCACCCAGGTGCCCCTCTTTGCTTTTTTATTATTTTTTAAAGATTTATTTAAATTTTGGGAGAATGCAATTCGGGGAGGGGTGGGGAGAGGGGGACAGAGGATCTGAAGCGGACTCTGTGCTGACAAGCTGACTGACAGCAGTGAGCTCCATGTGGAGCTTGAATTCACAAACTGGGAGATCACGACCGGAACCAAAATCCAAAATCAAACGCTCAACCGACTGCCCCACCCCACCCCGCTTTCTGTTTTTAAAAAGAAATAAAACAAACAAAACAAACAAAACTTATGGCTCTCATTTTTCAGTTTTCTGCAGGCCTAATAATGTGTTAATTGTAGTGGACATTATTAATGATACATTATAAGGAATCTATACTATTTTGCTTCCTCCTGAAAATATGCAGGGGTTTTTTTCGAATAATCTTATATAATCTTGGTTTTATGTTTGTTGGATAAATTTGTGGAAAGTCCAATATGTTCCCCCAAAGTCCTGAAAATTGTCAGAACTTAATTTCAAATACCTTCAGGTTGTTTTAGGGTTGGTTTTAGGCTTTTTTTTTAAGGGTGGCATATAGTAGGTCTTATTCTGGGGCTTGGATTTTACTCCTATGACTCATGACCTTTCTTGTATATCAGATACATGCAGGAATGTTAATGAGGAGTTAAGATGGTCTCTCTACTCTTGCCTATCAGGACTAATGCCCCCAGGACTACTCAATCCCTAGTATTTCTGTTTACTTTTTAAAACTGTAGCATTTATTCTGTTGTGAGGTTCCTATAGTCTCACCCTGTAAATATGTAACACAGCTCTCCCTCAATTTCTCATAGAAAGCCACACACAGCATTTAGTGTCTCCTCTCTGCATGACTACTTTTTCTCCCGTGCTCAGATCCAACTGATTTGAACTCTGATTTCTACTTCCTTAGCTCAGTAAAGCCACTGTGTTTTTCTTAATTCCTAGTTTAATACTCTGGTGTGAAAAACAGTCCTTATCCCTAGAGGCGGGGATACCATGGAACTCACTGCATAAGTTTCTATCTCTCAGGAATAAGTCTTAGATTCCCTATAGTCCAGTTTCTGAAAACAGTTGCTTCATGTTTTTTTTCTCCAGTTTTATGGTTATATGGTGAAGAGATAGTCTGGTACTCATTACTAGGTCATAATCATGTGAAGCCCTCAAAGAAGCTCATCATTACTTATTTTTATTTAATCATTTAATTTTGTAGCCCATAATAATCTGTCAGTCAACATTTGCTGAAAAAGCGTGTGTGGGAATGTCTGAAAGGAATTTAATAGAAGCATGCTACAAAACCTCTAAGATGCCATTTAAGATTTAAAAATTATGCACATAAACTCTTCAGTATCTCAATGAATTTCCTTCATTGCAATCATAAAATTCCATCGTTAGCCAATTAATTTTTCATATAGCTCGATGACTGAGGTACATAATTTGCTGATAGAGCAGCATAGATCATTATAGCAGCTTGTTTTGTCAACTAAATCATCTGAAACTATCTATTGATGATCCAGTATTACAGTTTAATAAATAAGATTCCTTGCTCCTTTTTGCATATTTTGCTGTTTCAGTAAATTGTTTAATTATTATGCTTGCCAAATTTTACTGACTAAGCTATATACTTTGGCCCGTGATTTTACATATTTTATTGCTCACATTACGTATTTCACAGACTTATCTCATGCATATTCTAGATTGTTGACAATCTTGTATACATTACCAATTATAAGGGTCAAGTTATCTATTGGATTTTGCTCATTTGCATAATATGTTAAGTGAGCTATATATTTAGTCAAAGTCTGACACCTGCAAAATAATATATATTATACAAATATATATTATTCATAAAGTTTATTAACTTATAGAAAAGTAGTCTTCCTTTCATGTCTTTTATTTTATCATTGTACTTTAATATTATTTTGTTTGAAATTATTATGAAAAATAACTTCTTTGTTTAATTGTATTAGGGTCAAAATAATAGGGGAAATAAGCTGAAACATAAAATTCTAATATCTCAAATTATTTTTAATTATTTAGTGGAAAATTTATGTATTTTGTAGGAAACACGTTGTTTCTGTTATTTATAGAAACAAATCCATTGTAGAAAGGACTTGTTAGATCTACTCTAATAAAATACCACTGACAAGGTAACTTAAAGAACAGAAATTTATTTTCTCATAGTTCTGGAGGTTACGTTCAAGATCAAGGTTTCAGCAGGTTTGGAGTCTCCCGAGGTCTCTTTACTTGGCTTTCAGATGGCCACGTTTTCTCTGAATACTCACATGTTCTTTCTTCAGTGTACACACAATCTTCGTGTTTCTCTCTGTGTCCTAATCTCTTCTTATTATAAATACATCAATCAGATTGGATTAGGACTCATCCTAATCATCTCGTTTTCACTTAATTATGACTTTAAAGGCCCTCTCTCCAAAGCTAGTCAGTCTACATTCTGATGCATTGAAGGTTGGAGTTTCAAATATAAATCTTGCAGAGACACAATTCAGTCCATAACACTAACTTTATGATTAGCTACATGATTTTAATATTTCTTATGTACTTCAGAAGAATAATAGAAAATTATAAAAACTACTTGGCACTAGTTGTAATTATAGATCTTGTAAGTATTGTTATATGGATCTATTTGATTATTCCACAATTATTCTCATTTTATAACATGCTATTTGACTCCACACCTAAAAAAATATTTAATGACATTTCAAAAGTGTTTTATATGTAAGTTGTATATTTTATACTATTTAATTCTTATATGAGTGAACTAAAAACCAAGAATGTTAAAGGTAGTTTATTTCAGTTATACCGTACTGGGAATCTCGTATAACTTTATATTCTAGAATTCCTCGAGGTTGTTTCACCTTCACTGTAAAATTAGTTAGAGGAATTTTGGGGAACCTAGTGGCTCAGTCAGTTAAGCCTCCAACTTCAGCACAGGTCATGATTTCGTGGTTTATGAGTTTGATCCTCGTGTCAGGCTCATGTGCTGACAGCTCAGAGCCTGGAGCCTGCTTCAGATTCTGTGTTTCCCTCTCTCTCTGCCCCTCCTCTGCTCACACACTCTCTCTCTGCCTTTCAAAAATAAATAAACATATAAATAAATACATAAATAAATTAAAAAGTATGTTTTTTTTAGTTAGCTGAAAGAATTTTGATTGTTTGATTTTATAGCTTGAATACTTATATGAAACATTTGTATGTAATTATTTACATATTCCTTCCCAGATTTTAAGTCTTAGATTTGAAATTAGAAACATGTTAAGAGAAAAATGTGTAAGGTGTGGAAAATACCTCAAGTTTTGGAATAATGAAACTTGTCATTTTAATAATTATAGAACTCTTTAATAATGATAATAAGCGATAGAACTCTTAATGGTAGATTTTAAGATGTCATTTGAGATTCCCATGTACAGGTTTAAATCAATCCATGGAAATTATCTGCAAAATTAGGGTTTGTATATATATGTTTGTTTTTTTCTTCTTTTTGGTGAGTCTCTAGAATTTATCCCATTAGCAAAAAGATTTGGGAAGAGGGATTAAATGCTCCTACCTAAATGTGAAGATAGCTTGTTTCTTTTATTTGAGGGTTATCAGGAAGCTTAAAATTTTGGGAAAAAATTGCTTATTGTAGTTAAATTTGGGGTTGGAGAGGAAGAAGAAAAAAGGAAAGAGGATGGTTGCTGCTGGGAAAGTAACAACCCTTCAAGGCCTACAAGTGAGCAGTGTCAACTTCCAAGGTCCTCAAATAAGGCCAATTTCTGGAAAGTGGCCTTATCTGAAGAATAACAAAATTTTCAAAATACAGTATAAATATCATGAACCTCAGGATCTTTGCACATGCTATCTTTACTTCCTAGAATATACTTTTCTCTTTGCATGACTAGATCCTTTTTATCTTTCAGGTCTAAGCATATATTTACCTTCTCAGAGATCTCTCATAGACCAAGTAGGGGCTTGACCCATTGGTCCAACTCTCTTATTATTTTGTACCACATATATGTTTAATTCATGATAGTTTCACAATTAATAACCATTTATTTATATTCTTGTTTACTTATCAATTGAAAGTGATGATAATTAGTACATATTGAGTAATAAGAAAATATTCTATTTTATAAGGATTTGCATCTGGGTTAGCAAATGATATCTGCACTTGCAATCAATTATTTACAACATAACCTGAGATATCTTCCAAAGATATACATCTGATTTTTTCAGTGTCAGTGAAATCTATTTCAGACATTTTGACTAGGCTTTAGAATAAAGGAAACATCCTTGCCTTAGGATACAACACTTACAATTCATAGTCAGATGTTACAACTCTAAAAGTTGAGCCAGCCAGGGCACCTGGGTGGCTCAGTCCATTGAGCATCTGACTTTGGCTGGGTCAAGATCTCCCTGTTTATGGGTTTGAGCCCCATGGTGAGCAGGCTTTCTGCTGACAGCGCAGAGCCAGGAGCCAGCTTCAGGTTTTCTGTCTCCCTCTCTCTCTGCACCTCCCCTGCTCATTCTCTCTCTCTTTCTCTCTCTCTCTCTCTCAAAATTAAATAAATAATTTAAAAAATTAAAAACAATAAAAATATTAAAGGTTGACTCCCTCAGAGAGCACTAGACCTCTTTTTCTTATAACCTGTTTATTCTCTGTACTCCAACTGCACCCTATGCATACCTCTAGGATAGCTTTTACTACACTGGAATTTTCTTGGAAGACACCCGTGCTTATTTGCCTCTTGTTGCTAAGATCTGACACTTCTCATATAATAGTTACTTGTCATGGACTCTGAGGCTAAAGTTCTTTCTTGTCTAGCAAGAGACGGGACACAGGATTAAAAGGGAGAGATGGCTAATGGCCGGGAAAAGACAAGAGCCCAGGATAAGGGTCCTTGCCCCGTTCTTATTAGGATCAGAAGGCTTACAAACATGGAAATGGATATGCACAAAGAGACAATAAATCTGTGAACATTAACTCATGGATGTGAGGGAAAGGGGGTCTTGAAGATATTCTGGATTAGGGGTTTGAGTTCATACAAAACAAAATCCTGGCACCTGGCGGCCAGGCAGAAGGTTGTTTACAGCAGACATGAGGCATGTGTCTGTTTATCTTAGCTAGTCTAGGGAATGAGACAGAGAGAGCAAGCAACCTCAGGGTTAACAAGGCATCTTTTCTTTTGCTAATCAGCTCCTCTCTGGGCAGCTTCACCAGCAGCACAGCAGTCTATAGCTTGGACCAACTTGGTCCTTCCCTCCTATAAAAGCAGATTTCTGCTATTGTTATTTAATTGGGGCAAGTTTTTGCCCTGCATGCCTAATCTTCCTTACCTCATACACCTTTGTATTGGGGGCCTTCCCCCCTCTCTATTCTGGGGACTTTGCCCCTCCCTCTCGGTTCTGGGGGCCCTGGCCCCTTCTTACTTTATCTGGGGTCCTTGCCCCTCCCTACTTTATTCTGGGGGTCTTATCTTATTTACCCAAGTTTGGGTGAGAGCATCCTAAGGCTTTGTAATTCTTTATACCTTGGTAACCCATTGGTGTAAGTCCAGGGAATTTCTAAGCTTATTCCCCGCAGTTACTCAATCACTTTCTGTAAAATAGATGAATTACTTACACCTATATTTCAAATGTGCTTCAAATACAAATTAACCATCTCACCCCTCACAAATCAGCTTTTTTCCACTCTTGCTATATTAAGGGCATTCTCCTTATCACTTCGAATGGAAATTTTGGAGTCATTTGTAGCTGATTTTTATCTCTCAACCTCCATTCAAACAAAAAGACAATTATATTTCTAAACGATTTCTCTCATTATCTTATTCTTCTTATATCTATTTACACTTCTGTAGTGCTACACCATCTAATCCCCACTATGTCAGGTTTAAATAGATTTGAGAGTTGTGATCTTCATGTTAGTTTATATACTCCCAGGCTTATCACAAATAGCTTTATTTTACAGACCCTCCCCATATTCCCAACCTCCCACTCAATGTGTTTGCATTTGCTGACCTATTCTCCTCCACATCCATTTTATTAAATGTTTAAAAATCAGCTTAATTACTAAGCGCATGAAAATTATCTTTTCTTTCCCAGCTTAATCTTTTCAATTTAATCTCTCTCTTTAATTTAGAATTCTATAGATGTCTGTTGTATCATTATTGCAATATATTTTGCTTTAGTTTAAGGGCTTTATTTTTTTACTATTTTTTTTCATACTTATACTTCCCCTTACAATGTTCTAATGCCATAAGGAAAGGAAATCCAGCATTTTTATCTGTCTGCCTATTGCCTTGTCCATCATTGTTCGTTGCACATAGTAAGGTCTGAATAATGTTGCTCAAATAGATAAATGAGAATATTTACCTCAGATCTGACATATAGTCCTTTGTAAGAAGAAAGGAATGAAGGGGCACCTGGGTGGCTCAGTCAGTTGAGAGTTGGACTTTGGCTCAGTTCATGATCTCACCATTCCCAAGTTCCAGCACTGTGTCAGGCTGTGTACTGACAGCTCTGAGCCTGGAGCCTGTTTCAGATTCTGTGTCTCCCTTTCACTCTCTTTCTACCCCTCCCCTAATCAAATTCTGTCTCTCTCTCTCAAAAATAAATGAACATTATTTTTTTAAAGGAATGAAAACAGCAGCTATTTCTTTTTATATTTTTTAAGTTTATTTATTTTGAGAGAGAGAGAGAGAGAGAGAGAGAGAGAGAGAGAGAGAGAACGCCAAGAAGGCAGAGTCCAAGGTCGGTCTTGATCTCACAAACTATGAGATCATACCCTGAGCGGAGATCAAGAGCTAGACACTTAACCGACTGAACCACAAAGGAGCCCCTGAAAACAGCAGCTATTCTTCTTCTAACATAAACCCACTCAGTTATAAATATTTCCTGATCTTTATTTAAATAAAAGGCTTTAAATTATTGTCATGCAGATATGTATACTTTGGAACATAAAATGTTAAGTCAAATAAAGTAATTCATTGCCAACATTTAAAATTGGTAGACCTTAATTTCCAAAGTCTTTTTAAAAGTAGGAAACATATCTGGCAGTACGGAGCAAATATTCATGTATAGCTGAAATTTGCTGGAGATGAGTGGCAACTGACCTATTTAGCAGAGGCTGCTGTGTTTCAGTTTTCCAGACTTCCAAATGACCTATTTACCTTAATTACATCTCTCTCTCTCTCTCTCTCTTTCTCTCTCTCTCTTTGGTTAGGGAGAGATGTCAGTTGGTATAAATATTTAATTGGAACCTTTTCTCTTATATCCTTGACCTATATGCTTTACTAATAAATAATAAGATTTCAGGACTTGCGTTTAGAATTAGCGTTTAAATATATAAGTATAAGTACACTGGCTATCCCACCCAACTGAACGGATGCAGAAAGAAATTGAAAACAGTGCATATAAGGAAGAAACAGAGAAAGCATGAAATAAGCAAAGAGCACGTGCTTATACATTGAAGAAGAAAAACATCAAGAAAATGTCCCATACCCCAAACAAGAGACTTAGCATATATCATTGCATTACTTAATCTTCACTATAACTGTCTAAGAAATATTCTCTAGCTCTTTCCATTGAAAAGACCTGGAACCAGTAACACCGCCCTACCTCTACTGCTCAGGTCTCAATTCTAAATGCTATTTTCCACTAAAAGGAATTAGCGGTCTTTGGAGGAATGGCTGATTCCAAGGCTGGTGCAGGAAAATTTTCCACGCGAAACTGAAATGACTTGATCAGAAAAAGAGGGAGTGTTCACAGAATGATTGTATTCATTCATTCATTCATTCACAGGACTCAGAAGCCAGACTGAAGGGTTTCACTGTCTAAATCTAAAGCTATTTCAGTACCCAAACAAGTAATGAGAGTAGCATTATATCATACTGAACAAAATAGGGAAGGTTTAGTCCATATGGGTATCAATTTTGAAATTAACTATTTTAAAACTCAATATGAAGCAGCATATTAGATGATTAGGTCCCAGCACCCCAAAATTTTTTTGAGTACAAGGGAGACTGATTGGATAAAAACCACAAATCCCACTGTCATAGGATCATCAAAATTAACATCACCATAATGGTGCAGATTAATATAGAACACCATTTAACAAATGCATCATGTAGAATAAATGTTCCTTATGATATTCCTGTGGAATCTAATCAAAAGAGAACACTAGAAAACTCTAAATTACAAAATTTCCAGACAACAATCCTTGAAATTGTCAAGGTCTTAAAAGTCAAGGGAAATTAAGATCCAGCTTTAAATTTAAGCAGACTGAAAAGATACGGAAACTAAATTCAACAGGTGATTTTAAACTGAACCATTTTGCTGTAAAGGACACTGTTGGGACAACTGGTGAAATTTGAAGAATTTGATAAAAAATGATAATTAAATAAAAATAATGACTTCTTGATTTTGATGGTTATACTGAAGTTTGATACAAAAATGTTATTGTTTGTAGAGCATCAGATTGGTAACTTACCTTCAAATGGTACAGGGAAATATACTCATTTCTGTTGTGCTTGAAAATTTTCTGTAAGTTCAAAATTATCTCAAATAATTTAAAAATATATTACATATATATTGCAAGCAAAAAATAATTCTTAGATTAAAATAACACACATATATCTTTATAGAAAGGAAGAATTTCTCTTTAATTGAAACAAAATCACTTGCTGATTTCACACTAGCAAACACAGAGCCATGACCATTGACTTTGTTCTTTCTCTTTCTGGTTTGGGATATAATATATATGAAAAGAGAAAAAAGCTAAGGATGTGTTAAGAGTATTTCTTTATATTTTTCCTAATTAAAAAAAATGTCACTTAGCTGGATCTCAGTGCAGAGATAAAAAAAAAAGACTATACTTAATTATTTCAAAACTGTTCTATTGTTTTATGTTGCACATGTGATTTCATATTTCACACTTCAAGCAAAAGACCTGTTCCACTGAAGTATCTCCCAGAAGTTTGTTCAGGAAACCAGACTTTTGAGAATGAACAGGTAGTTTGTCTTATACTTTTCAGAGCTGACAGAGTAAGCTGTGATATCAAGAGGTAGCACAATACCTTGCAATTATAGGGAGCTAAAGTATTTTGTTGTTGAATCAAATAAATTGATGCAAGTAAAGTGGCAAAAGGCAGACGATGATACAAGGCACAGTCATGAACTTTTCAGCCTGACATATATGAGTTTTACTACTCATTCTCCATCATATTTATATATGAAATCATGGGCAAGTTGACAAACCATTCTGAGTTTTGACTTCACGTTTGGCAAAGCGGAAATATAATATGTCACAGAGCTGTGTTGAGATTAAGTGATATTTTAAATGTTAAAGCTGCTGGCACAAGACTGTTTGATTTGTTGCTTTTCCTTTTTAAATGGATATGAATTATTGATTAAATTTCATTTCAATAATCTATTTGACAAATAGACTATACTTCCTCATGAATTACTAGGCTCTGGATCGGTGGGATGCCAAAACTGAAGATTATGTGAAGTGTGTCAGATAAATTATATACAGAATCTTTCTTGGTACTGGTGATTCAAATGCAGGACCTCGATGGCCCCGCCAACTTTGTAATAGGATGGTGCTAAACAAAACTGACAGCTAGGGGCGCCTGGGTGGCGCAGTCGGGTTAAGCGACTTCAGCCAGGTCACTATCTCGCGGTCCGTGAGTTCGAGCCCCGCGTCAGGCTCTGGGCTGATGGCTGGGAGCCTGGAGCCTGTTTCCGATCCTGTGTCTCCCTCTCTCTCTGCCCCTCCCCCGTTCATGCTCTGTCTCTCTCTGTCCCAAAAATAAATTAAAAACGTTGAAAAAAAAAAAAAACCTGACAGCTAAATGGGTGCCATGCCAGTGCCAAGAAACGTCATTGCTGCCTTGTCTTACTCTCAGGGAATATACAGCTGATTTTATTTTTCATGGATTCTGTATTTGGAAAATCACCTATCACTAACATTTATAACCCCTAAATTAATACTTACGGTATTTGTGGTCGTTTGTGGCCATTCACAGTGCAGCAAAACCTTGGTCTCTCCCGCTATGTATGTTCCCAGTTGAGATCAAATGAGGCGAAGCTCTCCCTTCTTGTTTGAACTCTTATATTGTAAACAATTGTCTTTTTCATGGTCAATTTGGTGCCACCTTTTTTCCTTATATTTTGTGCTTTCTCTTGATTGTTTTGCTATTCAAAATGGCTCCCAAGGATAGTGAAATATCCCTCTACCTCACTCCTACACAGACACAGATCATTGGATTTAGGGCCTACTTGGATAATTCAGGATGATCTTCTCAAGATACTTAATTTAATTATATTTGTCAAAATTAATTCCAAAATAAGGTAAAATCACAGTTTCAAGGCATTAGTAGATAAGCTTTTAAGGACCATCGTTCAACCCGTTATCCTATTTCCTGGGGCTCCATTCCATGTGCAAGATATATCCATCCCATCCCAATATCCCCAGAGGTCTCAATTTATAAACTATAAATTATAAACTATAATTTTATTATATTAAGTTAAAAATGTATATAATAATTTCTAGATCAACTGCATAAAAATAAAACTATGTAAACAGCTATATACAAAAAAATACTATGTATATATTAAAATTGAGTACTAAAAGAATTTTATCTTACCTTTAAGAAGTCAAGAAAAGGGAAAAAGATCAAAATATGGGAGAAAAAAATGTGAAAAAATATTAAAATGAAGAATTTAATCCAACATATCAATAACTACATTGAATGAAAATGGTCTTAATATATCAACTTAAAGACCAAGATTGAAATGTTAAAATTCAATTATATGTGGTCCAAAAGAAAGTTACTTCGAATATAACAATACACATGTATTAAAATTAAAGTATAAAAAATATATACTATGTAAACACTAATCAAAAAAGCTGGAATGGCTCTATTCATATCAGACAAAGTAGACTTAAAAGCAAAACTATACAATGCAAGAGAATAAGAGGAAAATTATACACTTATATATAAATATATTAGACAAGGTAACATGACAATCTTAAATTTGGATGCACCTAACAAGTTTTCAAAACACATGAAGCACGAAACTGAAATAACTGAAAGTAAACATATTCACAATTATAGTTGGGGACTTCAACATCCCTTCAGGAACTGATAGAACCACTAGACAAAATCAGTGAGTGTTTTATACTCACTTCGGGATGTAATGTCTATAGCATTGACACAAAAATGATGTAGGGAGAGTCCCATTTATCTGTCCCACACAGATAAATATATGTGTATATAAATGTCTGTATTCAGATAGAAAGATAAAGATGAAGTAAGGAAGGAAAGAAGGAAAAAAGAAAACTATAAAAGAAAGGTTTCTGAAAGCATAACTACTAAAATATTAAAAACTCTTAAGTCTAGAAAGTAGCATAATATTCATTTCATTCTCTATAAATTTTTTATTAGTTGAACTTTTTATGATAATCATATATTTACATAAATTCAGAATGGAGAGTAATGTTATTTCCAATTTGAAATGTATGACTGCTGAATTACCCTCTGATGACATTATTTGATACTACCATTCAAGTGTTGAAAGTATTTTCCTATCTTAAATTTTGAATAATAATTATTTTTGCAAAGAAAACAAAAAATTATACTAAATGAACCTTTGAACGAAAAGAGATATATATCACTCATATATTGCTTTATTCTTCCTCCTTGGAAACACATTTATTGATACAAAATTTACCATATAAGTTAAGTGTAGTATCAAGTGTTTTTCTGTGAAACATTTCATCCAATATGAAACATAATAATCTTTAAACAGTATAACATGGTTATTTTAAGCACCGGGTTTTTTTTTTCCTTGTTTCTACTTTTGTCAATTTCTACAGAAATGAAAGTTAAGTTATTCAATTTCTAAAAAGTTTGTTTTACTGTTGCCCATGATCACTGAACTAGAATGCACGTTTGATTATCAATGAAGATAATGTCTATTGAATAATTAAAAGATTATTAATCATGTCTTATGGACAAAAATGACTTGTTAGATCAGAGGCCAAAAAGAGAAGGTATAATACTAATTACACATAGGATATTTACAGTATTAAACAGCTTCAGATTTGCCAAGAGATAATCATGTTTGCAAATAAGTCCAGTTAAGACCATTGTATGGCAGATACCATTTTTTTAAATTAGTACATTTTATATTACTTGACATTTTATAAGATTTTCTCCCGACTTAAAGTCAATCACGACGACATGGCTCATGTAACTATTATGAAAATCAAGACAAGGATTGTTCCATCACCTCAAATATCCCATATGCTACTATTTATAACCACAGAAACCCATCCCTTTCTTCAGACATGGCAACCACTAAAATGTCATTATTGGTAGACGCTAATAAGTTTTGTATATATAAAATAAAAAATCTAGAGCAATACTAAATGAGTGATACACTCAAACACGCTATAGATAAATATAATTCTAAAAAAAAAAAACCATTTAAGCAATCCACTCTAAGGCAAAAAAAAAAAAATAAGAAGAAGAAATGAACACAGAGAGAACTAAGGAAAATAGGAAACAAAAAATATAAAAACACACTTCAGCCCTCATATGTCACTAATTAAATTAAATGCAAATGGTCTAAATACATCACCTAAAAGAGACTGATTGTCAGAGTGGGTAAAAAACAACGATTAACCAACTTCATACTATTTGTAAGAAACTCATTTCAGATATAACAGTAGAGGTAAATTGAAAATAAACAGGTATAAAGAGATATATTACACGTATACTACCAAAAGAAAACATGAGCGGCCATAATATTACCAGATAAACTGCAGAGCATAGGCAATTACCAGGAACATAAAGTGGCATTACATAGTGGTAAAAATAAGTCAATCAACTAAGAAGACATAGTGATCCTAAACATGTAAACATCAACCAGAAAATTTCAAAGCACTTAAAGCAAAAACCGAAAGAACTGAAAGAAGAAATTTTTAAAATCCACAATTATGGTTAAGAATATCAAATCATCTCACTCAGGAATTACTTAATAGAATATCAACAAGGATGTAAAAGAATTTGACAACACTGCTAGCCAAGAGGATCTAACTTACCTTTGTAGAACACTTAGCCCACCAATAGCAGAATTCAGTCTAGAAGTTCCACTGAAACAACTGATAGATGGCATCATGAATTCCAAACACCACAAAAAACTTAAAAGAGTTGAAAACATACAGACTATAAATCTGAATATAATGAAATCAACTGAGCCATCAATAATAGAAGGATAATGGAAAAATCTCCAAACACCTGGAAATTTAACAATAGACTTCTAAATAATCTTTGGATCAAAGAAAAAGTCTCGGTAGAAATGAAAGAAAAAATTAACTCACTAAAAATTTTAAAAAGTACAACCTGTCAAAATTAGTGATATGTAGTTACTGCAGTGCTGAGAAATGTATAGCACTGAATGTTTAAATTAGAAAGTAACTATGATATCAAATCAAGAATATAAGCTTCTACCTCTAAAAGCTAGGAAAAGAAGAGCAAGGCAAACCCATAGCAAGCAGAAGAAAGGAAATAAGATAAATCAATAAAATTGAGAACAGAAAAATAAGAGTAAAAATTAATCAACTCAAATGGATCATAAGTCCAAATGGAAAAAATTGGCGAATGGGTAAAATGCAGTTCATCCATACAATAAAATATTACTCAGTGAAAAAAGAAACAACTACTAATAAATGGTACACTTATGACGGAGCTCAATGGCCTTACACTGAATGAACAAGCCAGTCTCAACATGTTACATATTGTGAAGATTTTTATACAGCATTCTTAAAATAACAAAATTAAATTACAGAGAACAGAGCAGTGATTCCTACCTAGGGTTAGGGGTATGATTATAAAGGGGGAGGATAGGTGGGGCAGAGTGTCTTCAGTGAGGTAGAACCGTTCTACATATTAGGTGTGAAGTTTATTATACAAACATTAACATATAAATCTAAACATTTTTTTTCCTTTTTATTTATTTATTTATTTATTTATTTATTTATTTATTTATTTTTTAATATATGAAATTTACTGTCAAATTGGTTTCCATACAACACCCAGTGCTCATCCCAAAAGGTGCCCTCCTCAATACCCATCACCCACCCTGCCCTCCCTCCCACCCCCCATCAACCCTCAGTTTGTTCTCAGTTTTTAACAGTCTCTTATGCTTTGGCTCTCTCCCACTCTAACCTCTTTTTTTTTTTTTTTTCCCTTCCCCTCCCCCATGGGTTTCTGTTACGTTTCTCAGGATCCACATAAGAGTGAAACCATATGGTATCTGTCTTTCTCTGTATGGCTTATTTCACTTAGCATCACACTCTCCAGTTCCATCCACGTTGCTACAAAAGGCCATATTTCATTTTTTCTCATTGCCATGTAGTATTCCATTGTGTATATAAACCACAATTTCTTTATCCATTCATCAGTTGATGGACATTTAGGCTCTTTCCATAATTTGGCGATTGTTGAGAGTGCTGCTATAAACATTGGGGTACAAGTGCCCCTATGCATCAGTACTCCTGTATCCCTTGGGTAAATTCCTACCACTGCTATTGCTGGGTCATAGGGTAGGTCTATTTTTAATTTTCTGAGGAACCTCCACACTGCTTTCCAGAGCGGCTGCACCAATTTGCATTCCCACCAAAAGTGCAAGAGGGTTCCCGTCTCTCCACATCCTCTCCAGCATCTATAGTCTCCTGATTTCTTCATTTTGGCCACTCTGACTGGCGTGAGGTGGTATCTGAGTGTGGTTTTGATTTGTATTTCCCTGATGAGGAGCGACGTTGAACATCTTTTCATGTGCCTGTTGGCCATCCGGATGTCTTCTTTAGAGAAGTGTCTATTCATGTTTTCTGCCCATTTCTTCACTGGGTTATTTGTTTTTCGGGTGTGGAGTTTGATGAGCTCTTTATAGATTTTGGATACTAGCCCTTTGTCCGATGTGTCATTTGCAAATATCTTTTCCCATTCCGTTGGTTGCCTTTTAGTTTTGTTGGTTGTTTCCTTTGCTGTGCAGAAGCTTTTTATCTTCATAAGGTCCCAGTAATTCACTTTTGCTTTTAATTCCCTTGCCTTTGGGGATGTGCCGAGTAAGAGATTGCTACGGCTGAGGTCAGAGAGGTCTTTTCCTGCTTTCTCCTCTAAGGTTTTGATGGTTTCCTGTCTCACATTCAGGTCCTTTATCCATTTTGAGTTTATTTTTGTGAATGGTGTGAGAAAGTGGTCTAGTTTCAACCTTCTGCATGTTGCTGTCCAGTTCTCCTAGCACCATTTGTTAAAGAGACTGTCTTTTTTCCATTGGATGTTCTTTCCTGCTTTGTCAAAAATGAGTTGGCCATACGTTTGTGGGTCTAGTTCTGGGGTTTCTATTCGATTCCATTGGTCTATGTGTCTGTTTTTATGCCAATACCATGCTGTCTTGATGATGACAGCTTTGTAGTAGAGGCTAAAGTCTGGGATTGTGATGCCTCCTGCTTTGGTCTTCTTCTTCAAAATTACTTTGGCTATTCGGGGCCTTTTGTGGTTCCATATGAATTTTAGGATTGCTTGTTCTAGTTTCGAGAAGAATGCTGGTGCAATTTTGATTGGGATTGCATTGAATGTGTAGATAGCTTTGGGTAGTATTGACATTTTAACAATATTTATTCTTCCAATCCATGAGCAGGGAATGTCTTTCCATTTCTTTATATCTTCTTCAATTACCTGCATAAGCTTTCTATAGTTTTCAGCATACAGATCTTTTACATCTTTGGTTAGATTTATTCCTAGGTATTTTATGCTTCTTGGTGCAATTGTGAATGGGATCAGTTTCTTTATTTGTCTTTCTGTTGCTTCATTGTTAGTGTATAAGAATGCAACTGATTTCTGTACATTGATTTTGTATCCTGCAACTTTGCTGAATTCATGTATCAGTTCTAGCAGACTTTTGGTGGAGTCTATCGGATTTTCCATGTATAATATCATGTCATCTGCAAAAAGCAAAAGCTTGACTTCATCCTTGCCAATTTGGATGCCTTTGATTTCCTTTTGTTGTCTGATTGCTGATGCTAGAACTTCCAGCACTATATTAAACAACAGCAGTGAGAGTGGGCATCCCTGTCGTGTTCCTGATCTCAGGGAAAAAGCTCTCAGTTTTTCCCCATTGAGGATGATGTTAGCTGTGGGCTTGTCATAAATGGCTTTTATGATCTTTAAGTATGTTCCTTCTATCCCGACTTTCTAAAGGGTTTTTATTAAGAAAGGGTGCTGGATTTTGTCAAAGGCCTTTTCTGCATCGATTGACAGGATCATATGGTTCTTCTCTTTTTTTTTGTTAATGTGATGTATCACGTTGATCGATTTGCGAATGTTGAACCAACCCTGCATCCCAGGAATGAATCCCACTTGATCATGGTGAATAATTCTTTTTATATGCTGTTGAATTCGATTTGCTAGTATGTTATTGAGAATTTTTGCATCCATATTCATCAGGGATATTGGCCTGTAGTTCTCCTTTTTTACTGGGTCTCTGTCTGGTTTAGGAATCAAAGTAATACTGGCTTCATAGAATGAGTCTGGAAGTTTTCCTTCCCTTTCTATTTCTTGGAATAGCTTGAGAAGGATAGGTATTATCTCTGCTTTAAACGTCTGGTAGAACTCCCCTGGGAAGCCATCTGGTCCTGGACTCTTATTTGTTGGGAGATTTTTGATAACCGATTCAATTTCTTCACTGGTTATGGGTCTGTTCAAGCTTTCTATTTCCTCCTGATTGAGTTTTGGAAGAGTGTGGGTGTTTAGGAATTTGTCCATTTCTTCAAGGTTGTCCAATTTGTTGGCATATAATTTTTCATAGTATTCCCTGATAATTGTTTGTATCTCTGAGGGATTGGTTGTAATAATTCCATTTTCATTCATGATTTTATCTATTTGGGTCATCTCCCTTTTCTTTTTGAGAAGCCTGGCTAGAGGTTTGTCAATTTTGTTTATTTTTTCAAAAAACCAACTCTTGGTTTCGTTGATCTGCTCTACCGTTTTTTTAGATTCTATATTGTTTATTTCTGCTCTGATCTTTATGATTTCTCTTCTTCTGCTGGGTTTAGGCTGCCTTTGCTGTTCTGCTTCTATTTCCTTTAGGTGTGCTGTTAGATTTTGTATTTGGGATTTTTCTTGTTTCTTGAGATAGGCCTGGATTGCAATGTATTTTCCTCTCAGGACTGCCTTCGCTGCGTCCCAAAGAGTTTGGATTGTTGTATTTTCATTTTCGTTTGTTTCCATATATTTTTTAATTTCTTCTCTAATTGCCTGGTTGACCCACTCATTCGTTAGTAGGGTGTTCTTTAACCTCCATGCTTTTGGAGGTTTTCCAGACTTTTTCCTGTGGTTGATTTCAAGCTTCATAGCATTGTGGTCTGAAAGTATGCATGGTATAATTTCAATTCTTGTAAACTTATGAAGGGCTGTTTTGTGACCCAGTATATGATCTATCTTGGAGAATGTTCCATGTGCACTCGAGAAGAAAGTATATTCTGTTGCTTTGGGATGCAGAGTTCTAAATATATCTGTCAAGTCCATCTGATCCAATGTATCATTCAGGGCCCTTGTTTCTTTATTGACTGTGTGTCTAGATGATCTATCCATTTCTGTAAGTGGGGTGTTAAAGTCCCCTGCAATGACCACATTCTTATCAATAAGGTTGCTTATGTTTATGAGTAACTGTTTTATATATCTGGGGGCTCCGGTATTTGGCGCATAGACATTTATAATTGTTAGCTCTTCCTGATGGATAGACCCTGTAATTATTATATAATGCCCTTCTTCATCTCTTGTTACAGCCTTTAATTTAAAGTCTAGTTTGTCTGATATAAGTATGGCTACTCCAGCTTTCTTTTGGCTTCCAGTAGCATGATAAATAGTTCTCCATCCCCTCACTCTCAATCTAAAGGTGTCCTCAGATCTCAAATGAGTCTCTTGTAGACAGCAAATAGATGGGTCTTGTTTTTTTATCCATTCTGATACCCTATGTCTTTTGGTTGGCGCATTTAATCCATTTACATTCAGTGTTATTATAGAAAGATACGGGTTTAGAGTCATTGTGATGTCTGTATGTTTTATGCTTGTAGTGATGTCTCTGGTACTTTGTCTCACAGGATCCCCCTTAGGATCTCTTGTAGGGCTGGTTTCGTGGTGACAAATCGTGCCAAGCCTTTCTGGCCTGCCAAGTTTCAAAGGAGAGATCAGTCACGAGTCTTATAGGTCTCCCTTTATATGTGAGGGCACGTTTATCCCTTGCTGCTTTCAGAATTTTCTCTTTATCCTTGTATTTTGCCAGTTTCACTATGATATGTCGTGCAGAAGATCGATTCAAGTTACGTCTGAAGGGAGTTCTCTGTGCCTCTTGGATTTCAATGCCTTTTTCCTTCCCCAGTTCAGGGAAGTTCTCAGCTATAATTTCTTCAAGTACCCCTTCAGCACCTTTCCCTCTCTCTTCCTCCTCTGGGATACCAATTATGCGTATATTATTTCTTTTTAGTGTATCACTTAGTTCTCTAATTTTCCCCTCATACTCCTGGATTTTTTTATCTCTCTTTCTTTCAGCTTCCTCTTTCTCCATAACTTTATCTTCTAGTTCACCTATTCTCTCCTCTGCCTCTTCAATCCGAGCCGTGGTGGTTTCCATTTTGTTTTGCATTTCGTTTAAAGCGTTTTTCAGCTCCTCGTGACTGTTCCTTAGTCCCTTGTTCTCTGTAGCAAGAGATTCTCTGCTGTCCTGTATACTGTTTTCAAGCCCAGCGATTAATTTTATGACTATTATTCTAAATTCACTTTCTGTTATATTATTTAAATCCTTTTTGATCAGTTCATTAGCTGTTGTTATTTCCTGGAGATTCTTCTGAGGGGAATTCTTCCGTTTGGTCATTTTGGATAGTCCCTGGAGCGGTGAGGACCTGCAGGGCACTTCCCCCGTGCTGTGGTGTATAACTGGAGTTGGTGGGCGGGGCCGCAGTCCGACCTGATGTCTGCCCCCAGCCCACCGCTGGGGCCACAGTCAGACTGGTGAGTGCCTTCTCTTCCCCTCTCCTAGGGGCGGGATTCACTGTGGGGTGGCGTGGCCCGTCTGGGCTACTTGCACACTGCCAGGCTTGTGGTGCTGGGGATCTGGTATATTAGCTGGGGTGGGTAGGCAAGGTGCACGGGGGCAGGAGGGGCAGGCTTAGCTCGCTTCTCCTTAGGTGATCCACTTCAGGAGGGGCCCTGTGGCAGCGGGAGGGAGTCAGATCCGCTGCCGGAGGTTTGGCTCCGCAGAAGCACAGAGTTGGGTGTTTGCGCGGAGCGAGCAAGTTCCCTGGCAGGAACTGGTTCTCTTTGGGATTTTGGCTGGGGGATGGGCGGGGGAGATGGCGCTGGCGAGCGCCTTTGTTCCCCGCCAAGCTGAGCTCTGCCATCCGTCCGGGGGCTCAGCAGCTCTCTCTCCCTTTGTCCTCCAGCCTTCCCGCTTTCTGAGCAGAGCTGTTAACTTATGACCTCCCAGACGCTAAGTCGCGCTTGCTGTCAGAACACAGTCCGTCCGGCCCCTCCGCTTTTGCCAGCCCGCCTCGGGGGCTCTGCTTGGCCGGCGAGCCGCCCCTCCGCCCCGGCTCCCTCCCGCCGGTCCGTGGAGCGCGCACTGCCTCGCCGCCCTTCCTACCCTCTTCCGTGGGCCTCTCGTCTGCGCTTGGCTCCGGAGACTCCGTTCTGCTAATCCTCTGGCGGTTTTCTGGGTTCTTTAGGCAGGTGTAGGTGGAATCTAAGTGATTAGCAGGACGCGCGGTGAGCCCAGCGTCCTCCTACGCCGCCATCTTCCGGAACTCGTAAATCTAAACATATTTTAAAAGTTCATAGAATTCCTACACCAAAAAGAGGCGCATGTCAACATTACTGAAATCTGAACAAAGTCTAAAGTTTATTTGATTGTATTGATCTAATGTCAATTCCTGGTTCTGGTAATTGTGCTAAGGTTATGTAAGATCTTTATCATTGGAGAAGTTGAGTAAAAAATACACAGGAACTCTGTGAACTGTTTTTTTCAACTTTTCAAAATAAAAATGATTCAACACACACATACACACACGCACACACACATGCACACACCACCCATATGTGTGGACGCAAAGACCCACACACAAAATACTATATGAAGATGAAGGCAGATACTGGGATGATGCTTCTAGAAGCCAAAGATTATGAATCCCAAAGACCGTCAGCAAACTACCAGAAAATAGGTGAGAGGCATGGAAAAGATTCTCTTTCACACCCCTCAGAAAGAAACAATTCTGCTGACACCTTGGCCTTGGACTTCTAGTCTCCAGAACTGGGAGACGATAAGTTTTCATTGTTCAAGTCACCCAGTTTGTGGTAATTTGTTAAGGCAGCCATAGCAAACTAATACAGACTGAATGAGACGTTTAGAATTTTAGAGTATATACCATATATTCCATGCAAAAAAAAAAAAAAAAAAAAAAAAACCAAAAACCAAAAAACAACCTACACATGTATGTTCTGGTGATGGTAAAACAGAAAATCTTTTAATGATCTGTCTTAGTCTGTTTGGGTTACTGTATCAAAATACCATAGACTGGGTGGCTTACCCAACAGAAATGCATTTTCTCACAGTTTCAGTAGCAGGAAATCTGAAATCAGTGACAACACGCTCAGGTTTTGGTGAAAGCTCTTCCTGGCTCTCAGATGATCACCTTCTTGATGTGTCTTCATGTGGCAGAGAGACCGAGAGAGAGCGGGAGAGAGTGCATTGATATATCTTTTCATCAGGACACTGATCTCAACATGAGGGTCCCAACCTCATGATCTCCATCTAAACCTGATTATCTCCCAGAGACCCCATCACCATATACCCTTACATTGTGGTTAGGACTTCAACATATGAATTTTGGTGGAATCCAAATATTCTGTCCATGGCAGGTCTAACAGGCACAATTGAGTTTAACGGGCCAATGTGGAATATTGGAAGACTAAGCAACCGTTTATTAAACCGAAAGAATTTACTCAGCACCACATTAATCCCCAAGGAGATTTTAACAATGTGTGACAGCCATAAACTTGATTCGATCCTTGCTGCCAGGCCAGAATTAATTGGCTCTCATATCTCAACTACCTTCTCAAATATATGTCCTATTATTTAAAGTCCTGAAGCAGTTGACCTTTCCAGCCCTCAAGGCCTTTTCTTTCTTTCTCTGTTCTCTCTTATTCCAGGAAATTCTTCCCTGAGCTCATCTTTTTCATGTAAAATCTTGACAAAAGCAGTCAATAGCATCTAACACACACCACTAATGTCCACTTGTAACGCGATCTACTCCCTGAGTTACTGCTGGACCGTTTTACCGGATGTTTTGTCGCTATGTGCCACACCCACCATTTTGCCAGCACCATTCTTCATCTACTACGGAGATACCACATATTTAGAAATTTGTTGGAATAGGACCATAACTCTACCTACCAATGTTCATTCATATCAGTCAGCATAGGCTAAGTTCTGCTGTGATAATATAACTCCCAAATCTTGGTGGCTTAACAACAACAACAAAAAGTTTAGTCTCGCACCTACTATATACAAAATGTGGTTGAGGTAAGGGTCTCAGCCTCCGACACTCACGGGCTGTGGCTAATAGAGGCCATTCTGTACCTGTAACATCTGGGACACTAGATCTACTCAGGACAGTTTTTAAAGTCACCGTTAGATCCTAGAGCAAACATAAATCATATTCGGCATTTGTTTTCTATTTCCCACAGCACGAAGTAAATACTGGAGAGAATCACTGCTTGATTTAGCAATAAGAAAATAAAAATAAAATAAAAGATAAACATTGAAATCACTCCCTCCCAAAATGAAATCTAAACTTAAGTTGCTTATATAGTATTAGATGAAAATAATTGCCTACATTTTTCCAAGAGAGAGTAGAAACTTTACTGTTCCTATTTTTTCTGCTTTGTTTAGACTAAATAAATATATTTAAAAAGTTTGTCATCAGCGGATAATAAAACCACTCATTGATCATCTGTTATTTCCTGATATTATATACTACATAGATGCCCACAGGAATTATACATATATGAAGGAAATAGAGGAGTATTACAACATGACTTCATAAGAGGAATAAAAAGAGAAATATATATACTATTCTCAAATTTCTAAAGACCTTAAATTATTACAAGTTCTGCTTGGTTTCTTAAGAAAATGGAGTACCTATAGAAAGTATGTAATTAATCTGTAATTTCAGGTATGGTTAAACTTAAGGAAAAAATCACTAAGTAAATAAAGATTATCCTTGAATCATCTTGTCTCATTTTCCTTTGCTGAATACTCTTCTCTCTTTCTGCCCCATCTGTCTAGATTTCCCAGAACTATGACTGCTTGTCCCAGATATAATGTTAGGTATTACTTCCTTGTAGTAAACTGTTGTTTACTTTCTTTCTTTCTTTTTTTAAATTTTATTTATTTTTGAGAGAGAAAAAGGGAGTGTGAAAGTGGGGGAGGAGCGGAGAAAGAGGGAGACTGAGGATCTGAAGCAGGCTCTGTGCTGGATGCTCGGAACCCAATGCAGGGCTCGAACCCTTGGACCGTGAGATTATGACCTGAGCGGAAACTAAGAAACGTTCACTTAATGGACAGAGCCTCTCAGGCACTCCCACTGTTAACTTTCATTACTTCCACCAAAATATGCCAAGAAAAAATTCATAAAATAAAAAAAAATATTCATCACACAAATCCATAAGAATGCAAACAATGACAATGTGATGGCTGTGGAGTTGTTTATGTATTAATTTAAACAAAGACATTCCTATTATTAGAAGCAAATAAGTCAAACACAAAATAAATAAATGTATAAATAAGGTCTCTTAACCCAAATAAGTCATCAGGAGTTATGCATAGAAAAGTGGGGCAGACTATTTTGTCCAAGAAAGGCAGATGATAAGGAAACTGACTTTATTAAATACATATGTTTCAAATCCTGTGTTATGCTACTTTTATATAGATTCTCTCAATTCTGTATAGACATTGTCACCAAATAATAAAAGGGTAAGTAGAAGATTAGAAGTTTGTGTAACATAATTAACAGAGCTAACAAGTTGTATCAGTTGTTGAAAAGTTTTTAAGCTTTTATTTCTATTTTGTCATGCTATCCTTCAACTCCTTTAAAATCATGTTATATAGACAATTAAATAGAGGGCATTTTAGAGCAAGTAACCCAAGATCATATGTACCAATACCCTCTTAAAACTCCAGCTAGTAGGAAAAATATTTTCATATAAAGATTCACATAAGAAAAGCTGAGAAAACATTGTATTCGTTTTCTGTTGCTGTACCAAATTACTAAGCATTTCATCACTTAAAACAACACGAATTTATTTTTCACAGTTTTGTAGATCAGAAGTCCCATGTCCTCAGCTGGTCTCTCTGCTCATGTCTGACAAGGCCAAAATCAAGGTTTCGCCAGCGCTGTATTCCTCTCTGGAGATCCAAGGGGAAAATCTGTTTCCAGGCTCATTCAAGTTGTTGGCATGCAGCATAGGTCCTGTTTACTTGCTGGCTGTCACCCCAGCCCCACCTTAACTCCCAGAGGCCTCCTTCCTGGTAATGGTATATCTCAAAGCCAGCAAGAACAGGTGGAATACTTCTCACAATGTTATATCTCTTCTGCCTCCAGTTCCTCTGAGGCATCTCTCTCTAATCTCAGCAGGGAAAGTGTGTCACTTTCAAGGGCTCCTGTGATTAGACTGGGGCCACCAGATAGCTAAGATAAGTCAACCCATCTCAAATCCCATGGTCTTAACCACATCCGTGAAGTCCTTTTTTGACATATTACATGCAGTAGTCCTCCCCTTTCCACAATTTCAGTTACCGCATCAACCCTGGTCAGGAAGGAGATGATACTTGTGATGTGTTGTCAGAAGGTCAATAGTAGCTTAATGTTACCACACAATGCCAACATCATTTACCCTGCTTCATCTCATCATGGAGACATTTTATCATCACACATCATGACAAGAATAAGAAGGGTGAGTGAGGTACCATAAGACACTTTGAAAGAGACCATATTCACTTAACTTTTATTACTGCTATTTTTATGATTATTCTATTTTGTTATTATTATTGTTAATCTCTTACTATGCCCAATTTATAAAGCGAACTTCATCACATGTGTGTATGTATAGGAAAAAACATAGTATATATATTGTTCAGTGGTATATACATAGTGTTTTCTGACAGGTACTATCAGTGGTTTCAGGCATCCACTGGGGGTCTTGGAATGTATGTTCTGTCCATAAGGGGTATTATTCAGTCAAACAGAAACAATTTCATTAACAATCTAAAAGTCATAAAGTGGGAACAGGGAGGTTTTTTCACACTGAAAATAAAAAGCCATCATTTAGAATTACTTCAGTCCTCTCTGGGGGCACCTGGGTGGATCAGTTGGTTAAGCATCTGACTTTGGCTCAGGTAATGATCTCACGATTCTTGAGTTCAAGCCCCTCGTTGGGCTCTGTGCTGACAGCTCTGAGCCTGGAGCCGACTTCAGATTCTGTGTCCCCCTCCCTTACTCACTCTCTGTCTCAAAAATAAACATTTAAAAAAAAAGGATTATTTCAGTCCCTTCTGGATAATAACATAGCATACTATTCTTGTTATCTTTGGATGATTCTTTTGAATTAGTTGTGATTACAACCTGAACTCATATAAGTGAATTCAAAAATAGTTTGGCAATTGCTAACAATATTCAAAACAGACTTGGCTATATATTATTGCAATGAGTTCTTTAATTTGCTAATTTAAGGTGTGTGTCACAAATATTATAGAAGTTATTTTCTTTTCTTTCCAAGTGTTTTAGCCCTGATTTTCCATCCAACCATTTAAAAGGTAACAATTTGATTAGCAGCGTATTATGATTTCACTAAATGTAAATATTAAACATAATTTCTTTTCAGTCTGCTTGAGAGATGCATATGTCATGAAAGTTATCCATCTTCATTCTATAAATAAAACAGAATAGCACAACTATAATAGAATAAATGCCAGAAGATGTTGCTTTCAAAAACAGTAGATTACTAATTGACCTTTTCTGCATTTACCGTACTCTTTATCATTTCAGCAGTTAGCTATCTTTCTGACAAGTGAATTCCTTAAAAATGTGTATGACATTTAACTGGATAGAGTTATTTGTCATTGAATAATTTAATGTCATTTCTTATTGCTTCAATTTAAATGGTCGATCTAATTTTTATTTGCAATGTACCATTTAGATGACTCATATTATATTGGTTAATGTCTAAATACTTTAAAAATTTAGATGAGTGTGCTTTTCACTTGTCAACATAATCAAATGGGGCATATGGGATTTAAATTAAACAGTTGATTATATCCCATGATAGAATCCATTTACTTTATCCTCTCCCTTCCATTCTGCTTATTCACATCTCCTCTACATCTTTTCAAGAGTCTATTTTATGTGTCCAGATCTACAATAATCTCAAGAAATCATCATAGCTCCGTGATTGATGAGCTCCTTGCATTAACATCCCCATTTTCTTCTTTTCTTTATTCTAAGGTCCAGGGTGTATGTTTACCTTCTCCTTTGATCTTCTGTATTCAAATTACACCTCCTTTCCTAGATTGCACTGAAAATTAATTTCAGTCTTCTTCATAAAAGCCTTACATAACACTTTCTTTTTTATTACCTTTTGCTTGCTACAATATTTGTGGTTCATTAACACTTATACCTATTAATAGGTCACCTATTTATATCTATCGGCTTCTAGCAACATTAACTTGAATACTTTTTAGTACTTTTTCATATACTTTTCTGAAGATAACATGTATTTTATCACCTTTCTGATGTATATTCCATTAAATACAGTTTTGAAAATTGTAGATAAATTGCCACTGTACTGAATGAGAGAGATAAAGAAAGAGCGGAACTACTAAATAAATCTGATTAATCAGTTTTGTCCTACACAGAGAGTGATGTGGTGAATTATGTCTCTACTAAATGTGATACTAATTCATTTATTTCCTCTTTCCTACTTTGCTTGCATCTAATAACATTCAGGCTAAATATAATCTGTCATGGCTCCATTACATTCGTCTTGGAAGATTGGCTTTCCCTGGCCACTTACTACAACACATCATTGGTTGCTAACATGAGCTTTGTCTTCAATTCCCAAAGCTGACCTTCCATTTTGTCTTTCCTCAGTCTTCAGCCCATCTCTTAGTCTGCGGCACAAATAATCATATCCTACATTCAGGAAGAATTTTATTCTGGTTTCTCCTCAGAATCTCTGTCATTCAGCCTCTCATTTCTTTCTTTATATCAGTGAGGCTATATAGTCACATTTATTGAGAAAAATATTATTTTATAGGGCCTTATCTTCTATAAAGGAATGGAAGTGGCTTGCAAAAAAAAAAAAAAAACGTAAGTGTTTTATAAACCACAGATGCAAACAAATAGAAGTAGTCAGTTGGATCACAGGGAAGATAAATTGCTAAGGTCAAGTTGCAAATTTATTTCTGATTTCCTGGAAGTCCATACAAAAGAGAATATTCTATTAATTAGTGGCTATATAGTATAGTGGTTAAAAGTACACATTTGGTTTCCCAAAAATGTTCACTGATAGCCAATAAAGTTTTATCTTTTGTGTCATTAAAAACTCATGGACTTCGGTGGTGCCTGGGTGGCTCAGTCAGTTAAGCATCCAACTCTTTTTTTTTTTTTTTTTTTTTTTTTTAGTATACTTGCTGCCAAAGCGAGCACAAGCATCCAACTCTTGATATCTGCTCAGGTCATGATCTCATCGGGGGATCATGAGTTAGAGCTCTGCATCAACCTCTGTTTTGAACGTGGAACCTGCTTAAAAGTCTCTCTCTCCCTCATCCTCTCCCTCTCTCGCGCTCTCTCACTTTCTCTCTTAAAAAAAAAAAAAAAAAACCCTCATGGACTTTGTATATATGATTGGGTAAAATCCATTTCAGTAATTATTCATTTTTATTTTGCTATAATTATCCCATTTTAGGCTGGCAGGAATAACATAAAATTTGGCATTTCTTTATCTTTCCTTGGTAATTGGGGTTTTCTTTGCAAATTTTTGTGTCACATTTTGTTTTCTTTTTTGTAGACTCTCTTCACGCATTAGAAATATTCAATCTTTTTGTACAATATGGAAATATATTTTTCAGTTTGTCAATTTTTACTTTTGCTTTTGTGTACTTCTCTTAGAATGTCATTTCCTGTAGTAATGCCTTTCTTAGGTTCTATATTGTCAAATTTATCCATCTTTTCTTTAATTCCTTTAGGGGGGGATAAAATTATGGGTAGAAAAATTCTCCCTACTCTTAATAAAAGTTGTAAAAACTTTCACTTTGTTATTATTATTTTAATACTTATATATTCGTTTTTAAAACCCTGACCCATTTGAAATTTATCTCAACAGATTTGGTGAGTAATGTATACTATTTTATTTTTACCACGTGGCTACTTACTGCTTTCAAGACTATTTATTAGTGAAGTATTGGTCATAGCACCAGTTAGATAATAAGATCTAATAGGGTCTGAAACCTTTATTAAAGGATGCACATATTTCTCTGAGTTGAGAACAATACATGATATCAATTAACCTTTAGTTGGAATACATAGGTCTGGGAACCAAGAGGTAGACAAAATAGTTCTCCCAACCTGTACTCAAAGACCCTTCACATTCATTTTTCCCTTGTTTCTAATTAAAAGTCTTTTAGTTTAGAGAGCTAGTCTAAGGGAGTGGTGTTTCTGTCCAGGTAAACAATAGTTGTTCCATTTAGCTGCAAGTTAAGAGTGCCATCTAGTCATTTGGGCCCTTTGAGTCTCTGAGCCAAGGGTCAGAGAAGAGTTTGCTCTACTGGCTTGGGTGACTGATCCTTACTATCAAGAGGAGTTAGCGTTTCTGCTACATAATGGGGGGAAGGACATGTGTGAATTCTAGAGAATTCTTTAGGGTATCTTTTGGGATCTTATATCCAAGGTTTCCAAAGTTGGTGGAAAGCTACATCAACTTAATACAGGCAGGAGTACTGAAGCCCAACCTTTTCAGGGATAATGTTTTTGACTTACCCTATCAAGCACAGATACCTGAGTTGACCTTTTAGATGAAAATAAAGGAAACTGTAGGGGTCAGTGAAAGGAGGAAGACATAAATAATCATGGTAAGATTAAAAGAGCCTCTGCAATGTACAAGCCCCAGGGCCCTATTCAGGCACCACTCACACTGAACTCATATAAAAGGCACATACTTAGAGCACAAAACTAGTCATAGAACACAGTGTCAAAGGAAACTCCTAAACTATGGTTTCACAACTTAAAAAGACTGTGGTGGGGAACCCGGGTGGCTCAGTCAGTTGAGTGTTCGACTTCAGCTCAGGTCATGACCTCACAGTTCATGTGTTTGAGCCCCATGTCAGGCTCTGTGCTGACAGATCAGAGTCCGGAGTCTGCTTCGGATTCTGTGTCTCCCTCTGTCTGCTCCTCCCCCACTCATGTTCTGTCTCTCTCTCAAAAATAAGTAAACATTAAACATTTTTAAAAAGGACTATGATAACGACACACTTATTTCCTTTGTTCAATATGCCATGGTGGTGGCAATAAAATTTAAATTTGCAAGCTACAAGATATCAGGTTGAAATTGTACCTGAACCAGAGGAAGAATGATCATCACCAAATGATAAATGCATCTTTCGTGGGAGAGATGGTTGCACTATGTTAGGTAGGAGTATGTTAGTTATTCTTGCCATTTCTGCTGCCTCTGAAGTCTGTTTGTGGAGCTCCCTAATGGGTAAATTGGGGCAGAACCTGGGGAATGGTTCCTTCAAAGACAACTCCAACTCCCAGTAAGTATGCCTTCCAGCGTTGCAAATTCTGGAATGCTCGTCACTATTTTCCCCCAATTCACATGTAGCCAGGATCCTGGATATAATTCAGATTCCACAAATCAGGTAGTCTCATAGGGCATTTGGCTGTGAAACACGGTGAAGCATGATGAGCAGGATGCGAAGCATTACTTTGCTGGCAAGGATAGTGGTAGAAGTGGCATGGTTTGCTCTCAACACATGTCAGGAGATTTCACACCTTCCTGCAGGGGTTGTGAAAGCTTTAACTGCCTTACAGGGGCAGAGTGACACTGGCGCCTAAAAGCTATTTCTAGAAGCACAGGCTGTAGTCTACTATTCTGGCCTTCCAACAATTTCATGAGAGACCGAATATGTGACAATAAGTACCTGTAAGCTTAAACTACTAATTGCAACTTCTGGTGTGTGCAACTAAATCCGAAGTGAAACAGATAATATTCTTATGAAATTTATACAGCCCTTGCTAAAACCAATTTCTTACAGAGGTACTGTACCAAGCTTTGCAATTAAGCAAAGAAAGGAAATATTACCTATTGAATTCTAATTTTCAACAAAATAATAAAATATTGTAACTATTAGTAACTGGTATCTATAAAGAATGGCAATACGCAACAGATGCCCATTGAACCCGTGCCATATTCACAATAAAAAATATTTTTATCAAAGCAAAGAATGTATTATTTATATGGCATATTATTGTTATTTTTCTAGGTGCAATATACTGAATAAGGCTATGCAGCAAGATTTTTGTTATAACTTATTAGTGTCCTTTTTTTCTTTCCCAAGGTCTTATGTTTACTCATTTCCCAAGCAGTCCCTAATTACTTGTTTCTCCCTCCATTGATTCCTAGTAGATATAACAGTTGATTGTATTATGACAACCTGGATAAACCTTGATGGAATTATGCTAAGTGAAAAAAGTCCAACAGTGAAAGAACAAATACTGTGTGATTTCACTTATATGTGTAACCTGAACAAAACCAAAAACAAACCCAAGTTCATAGATGTAGAGAACAGATTGGTGGTTGCCTGGGGGGGAGGTAGAGATGGGTAAAATGAGTAAGGGGGTCAAAAGGTGCAAACTTTCAGGTGTAAGATAATATGCCATGGATATGTAATGTACAGCATGATGACTATAGTTAATAATACTGTATTGCATATTTGAAAGTTGCTAAGAGAGTAGAAAAGTTCCCATAAGAAAAAAATTCTGTGTGTATGGTGACAGATGTTAATCAGACTCATCGTGATGATTATTTCACAATATAGACGAATATCAAGTCATTATCTTGTACATGTGAAACTCATATAATGTTGTATGTCAATTATACCTCAATAAAAATAAAATAAAATAAAAACGTGGTTGTAAATTTGTACTATTTTTCCCCTTAACTGTTCTTTTATGAATTAGATTTTCCAAATGTAAAAGGCAACATATTCTTATAAGGAAAAACAAGATCAAGGAACCAAATGTCTCCTAAAAATCATAGATCTTTGCCAGGTATTTATAATGCGGTCATTGTACAAGTGGAACATTTTATACAGGCTGTAAAATGGTATTGTATATTAGAGACAACAACAACAACAAACACTTATTTGGGGGGAAATTGTTCATGCTTCCCAGAGATGATATTCAGACTCTATTCACCAGCACTAGCATTTATCCTAGGTACTAAGTGTTATATAAGTTATTATTTTGAATATTACCTTAATCTTTTCCAACTATAACAGAACCTATCTGCTCCAAGACTGAATAAACCTCATTTAAAATGCAGACAGGATGGGGCACCTGGGTGGTTCAGTTGGTTAAGCCTCAGACTTCGGCTCAGGTCATGATCTCACAGTTCGAGATCCACATCAGGCCCTGTGCCTACAGCTCACAGCCTGGAGCCTGCTTCGGATTGTATGTCTCCCTCTCTCTGCCCCTTCCTCACTTGTTCTCTCTCTGTCTCTGTCTCTCTCTTTCTCAAGAAAATAAATAAAAATTAATTTTTTTTAAATAAAATGTGGACAGGAGGCCAGAAGGAGGAGCTCTCCCATCCTACCACTCTTGGTCAATTGCCAACCCCAAAAGGAAGAAACCTATTTTATTACTTCAGCAGGAGGAGGGTAAAATTTCTCCTTGCCCAACAGGCTCAACCAATAAGAAAACACTGCAACTGAGCCAATGAGAAACTATCACCACCCTAACCTCTCATTTTCCTCCAGCGGACTTTGTTCAAAGCAGCTCCTTCCAATCTCCTCCTTTTCTCTATAAAGTAGCATTCCTCTTTTTTGATCTCCTGACTTGTCTATGGTTTTCCATACTTTAGATGTCCTGAATTGCAACTATTCTGCTATTCTTGAATAAACCCATTTTGGTGGTAAAATAACTGGCTATTTTACTCTTAAGGTTGACACTGCTACCCATGCCAATGCAGCCTAGTATGGCTACTCTTTATGATGTCATTTTTAACAAACTCATACTCCAGAGAAACTTAAATTCTGGAGTTCTCAAATATGCAAAACATTTCAATAGGCAAGGCTTTAAGGAGCTTCTTTTCAATCTTTATATAGGCTATTTTCAATCCTCCTCCAAGATTTCACCCCCTTGTTTACTCCATCAATTTCCAACAACTTAGTTCCCAATGCAGCTGCTGACCCCCCACCCAGAAACATAAACAAAATAATCTTTAGGTAATATTCAGTAAAGATATCACTGCTGAAATTATGCACCTCTGCTCTTGACAACATAAAGCAGTTCATGACACCATTTACCAAGATTTTGGCCATCGTGTTCTGGTCACTAGCGAGCATGCTATACTCTCCAGTGCCCTAGAGGATATATTTTTATATGGCATTTTGGGTGATGTAAACTCATGACATATCTCAAACTGGCTGAACTTGTCAACACTCCTGGGCCTTGCCTAAGTCTCTTCAGGAATGTCATAGGTGTGGGCAGGTTATTGGCCTGTCTCAGGAACTGAGACCACCAGTTAATGACTTGCTGCACAGAGGGAAAGGAGAAGGATGATACTTTTCCTTTTGATGTTGACCTGAATTGCTATAGCCCTGGTTCTAGGAGGGCAGGGTGCGTACGGAGGTGCATGTCAGCAACACGAACAATAGCAACAGTCATTGGGTCCAGAACAATGCCATGGATCTTGCCACAGATCCCCCTGAGACCCATTCTACTCTCAACTTATTTTTTTGCCTGATGAAAACACCATAGTAGAGAAAAGGTAAAGGGAATTTTAAAAGCTGCTAACTACATATACTGTGAAGTAAGTTTACTATGTAACAGCCAGAATTTAATATCACACATTTCTACTTATTTCAACCTCAACATATCACCTCATATCACCTCAACATGATGAGGATACATACATATCATATCACCTCAACAAGATGAGGAAAAAAAAGAAAAAAGAAAACACAAAACAAAAATCACCCTACAAATTATCCAAACCATATCTAGCAAGATTAGTAGAGTTATTCATATTGGTTTAATTTATGCGCACAAACCCAGAGGAATTCTCCAAAAATTGAGAACTTTTCAGAAACGTTTTCAAAATGTATATTTTAAACTCTGAAATCTTTTAAAGTAGTTTCCTCCTCCATCCACAATGCAAGATAATGCCTCAGGATTCTACCATGCTGGTTACACTTTAGTTTTTCCTCCTTTAATCTCAAGAATTAAACAAGAGAAAAAACACTGAAGGCAGTGGACACACAAGTAGTCCAGAGAGTATTACTAGATTTACACTACATTTTGATGGACTTTTAGGGTGAAAGGTAAAAATCACAATTATTTTGAGCGAATGGTGAAAAGGCAACACTTAATGTGCAGACTTTGTCTTCCTTACCTCATCTCTGTGATTGTAGTCAAGCCATACA
The DNA here is from genome assembly GCF_028018385.1 of Neofelis nebulosa. Taxonomy (NCBI): domain Eukaryota; kingdom Metazoa; phylum Chordata; class Mammalia; order Carnivora; family Felidae; genus Neofelis; species Neofelis nebulosa. The sequence continues at coordinate 90,160,935 of NC_080784.1, read as the reverse complement.
CACACCTATGCTATATTGTTTATCTTTAATATGAGCTGAATACTCACACTGACTTCTCCAGAAGTGCTTTGGCGAATAATTAACAGAAAGGCCTCCCTGAAGATTAATGATGTGGCATAGGTTCCCAGCTAAAGCTACATAAACACTGCATAAAAGGAATGCATATAAATCTCTCATACATATTTTATACTGGACAACACAGCCATCTGGGAGGATGCAGGAGATTTATGGCTCCAGTGCCGCTGTTGTATGTAGTTCTCTCAGTGTTTTTCACATCTCAGTAGTTTTGTCTGGGAAGTTGTTTTAACCATAGTTTCTCATCCATTATCATTAGCAAATTTTTAAGCTATGACCTAAGTCATCTGCTTTAGCCATTTATTACATCATTCACTCAAGTTGTGGACAAGTTTTTTTTCTTCCTGCTTTGAAGTCTATCATGGTAAAATTTATATAACGGCTTTAAGCTCCAAGTGTTTTATTTATATTCATTCATTAATCTGCTCAGTACTCGGCATATTATTGTTTGTAGTGTTTTCCTGGTTTCAGAATTAGCAGGTAAGTTTATAAAAATGTTACACTTAATAAATATTCTTAATAAAATAGAACTTTACCTCTTTATCTTGCCTTAAAGATTTTACCTTCTCTAAATGGTTCAAGCACACTATTACTATTGGTTACAATTAAAAATAACTCTGGTAATATTTTTTACACTGTATGTATTTTTCTCATTTTCCAAAGAATTTCTATACCCAGAAATGATAGAAATATTTAATGTGCATCTTACTAACTGATTCCTTTTATCACATCACTACTAATAAAACTAAATGCTGAAAGAGATTGACTTAAGATAAATCTAGGAGCTGGTATGTAGCTGGTATGTAGTAAGGCCACTGCCAATCCCACTGAAAAAGACATGTATTAGGGATTTTATTATGGTTTGAAAGCATGCCAATTTTCTTATTTGTGTGTCTTTTTAATTTGAGAGGGAAAAGTAAGTGTATGGAAGCCTTTGAGATCTGAATGTAGTTGGGTAAATTGGAAGATATCATTTCACATGTCACCAAGGAATGACTCAACCAAAGGTCAATAATTGATTGTGTTACTCTATCCCAGATAGAACCAGACTTTGTGGAACAAAGATGAATATAAGATAATTCTTAATTTCAAGGGGTTCATGATCTGATAATTCATGTATCTAAATCTTAGAACAAAATAGCTCAGTATCAAAAGAGATATGCAAGGAAAGAACTACACATTAGAGTATGATTTTATTTTTCTGTTCCTGTGGGGAAATTGGGAAAAAAAAATTTAGATAAGACTTCAAATGACCTTGAAAAAGAATTAGATTTTGACAGAGAAAAAGCATTCCAGGTTGAAGAATCAGCATGAACATGAACAGAAGATATTGTCTAGAAAGAAATTTGGTCATGGATATCTATTATAGTGCAAACTAAAAAACAAATGTGGATTTATTTCTGCGAAAAATGTGCCTTTATCTTATTTCCTGAATTAAATTTAAAAAAAAAATTAAAAGTAACAAAAAGCCTACTGAGAAATGTAAGACTTTTTCCCTTATATTATAAGTCAAAGAATCCAGTCACGAGGTTCTTATATAGCTTTCCAAATATATTCTGTGTACATAAGTATATACATCATTAATTCCTGTTTTAACTTTAATAGTAGCATAAGACATATAATTACCCTTTGTGATTTTAAACATCTCTCTCTGAGATTGTTCTTGACTTACATTCTTCTTAAATCTATATAAAATGAAAGTTGAGTTGACTGGTGTTAGCCAAATAGTGAGTTATAGTTTGACTGCAAGGATCTGTGGAATTGAATGTTTGACCAGAAAGTGGAGGCATCTTAGGTAGACTACCATTAAGTAGTGGTGGTAAAAGAGAGAAGCAAAATGAGACAATTGTTTGAAGAGCTATTTTAGAAGGGAGCAAATAATAATAGAACTAGATCTGTTTTGGTGGTAAAAAGATTTCTGTTTAATTCCAAATTCCAATGCTTACTAAGTCTACAAGTGTGGGATAATCACCTTTCTTGAGCTTCAGTTAGTACATTTATACATTGGAGAATAATAATAAGTAATTCACAAAATCCTTGTAACGTTGAAATGAATGTTTATAGGGTATTTTATCATTAGGTACTAATTATCCACGGTTTGAAAACCAAATGCTATGTTATTGATGCCTCTTAACTATGTATGTGTTATACTGGGTGAGGTTTTATTTTTGTTTTACATATTCAATTATTCATTTAATAGTTTGAGTTATATAAAGTAGAATACAGTGATTAATCATTTCATTGGTGTAATCCTTGACGCTGGAACAAGCAAACTCCAATATCAGTGGCCTCACCTACAGTGTTATTTTTCACTTATTAACCTAGTCCAGTGCAGCCCAATCTTCCTGGTTAGTGGGTGGCTGGCTTACTTCCCCCTAGAGTGACTCAAAGACTCAGGTCCCTAACATCCGGTGACCTCCCAGTCCTACAGGCCTCAGAGTCCTCTGCAACCAGACAGTAGAAACTGTGGAAAAGCTTCATCTACTCCTTAAATGCTCTTGTCAGAAAGGGGTACTTATTATTTCTGTTCACATTTCACATGACTACACATGCATGTGTAAAGCTAGCTGCCTTTCAATGAAAATTCTGCGTTCTGGAAAGAGGACCATAAATTTTGGTCCATAGCTAGCAAATTCAGTCACATTAATCCAATATTGTCATTCACAAATGAGGAAACTTAATACCCAGCAATTGTGAATTCAACTGAGATGGCTATTGTTTTCTCATGGTGTCTCTTTGTTCTAATGGTATTTAGTAATTCAATAGGTAGGACTTCATTAAACTGTGAACAGTGTGAAAGGAGAAAATGTTAGATTATTGTATGAGGCACACAATAATGTTGGTCAATATGTTTACATTTAATTATAGGATATAGCACTTCATTTTTCCTTTTAAAATCATTATTTAGTATTAAAGATTTATTATAAAATATGACATTGTTAAGAAGATCAATGATTTCGGTGCTGAGTCTTCATTTAGGAATTTGGCACCTTGGTTGCATACATCATGATAATGAAAAAGCATTATTCTGTTTTATGCTGCCTGCAGAATAAACAGTAGAAAAATGGGAACTGCCTGTGCTGCATGAACCAGTGTTTAACTGTGCAGAATACAATTGAAATGGAGGATGCTAAAAATTCTCAAAGCTGTATTTGCAAAACTTATTCCAAAGTTCTTCATTAATCAGCACAAATATTTTTCTAAGTATACATTTGAAGGCCTTTGCATCTACACTCAATTATTGAGGCAGCAGGAAAATTACATTCTTTGCATATAAAGTATTACAAAGTTATTCGAAAAATACTCCATGAAGCTACTCAAAGAAGATGCTGTACTATAGGAAAAATATCCCTCATGCTGATATGTCAATTATTGAAATTTCATCACTGTATCTAGTGGGATTTTTACCAAGAAGATGAAATTGTTTTAAAATCCTGATTGAATAAATGAAGGAATATTGTATTATATAAACAGAGGTATTTATTCAGCCGACCACCAACTGAACACCTACTAGGTGCCAGGCACTGTTATGGATGTTCTGGATACTATGGATACAGCATGGGACAAAACACATGACTTCCCCAGTTGCCCACTTTTCCTTTATTTTATAAACCTGGAACTCTTTCTTTTCTTTCTTTCTTTTTTCTTTCTATGTCTTTCTTTTTTTCTTTCCTTTCTCTTCCTTCTTTTCTTTTCTTTTTTTTTTTTTTTTTTTTTGAAAAAGTACACCAGCAAGCAGGGGAAGGGCAGAGGGAGAGGCAGAGAAAGAATCCTAAGCAAGCTGCACACTGTCAGCACAGAGTCCAATGTGGGGCTTGATCCCACGGATTCTGAGATCATGACGTGAGCCAAAATCAAGAGTTGGATGCTTAACCGACTGAGCCTCCCAGGCACCCCTGGAACACTTCCTTTAAGCAACAAATTGAGAAATACTATACACAATCAGGAAGCTGCCTGTGAGGAATGGATTTGCTTGGGTTGCCTTCTTTGAACATCAGCACTTTCACTAGGTGTGGAGTAAAAATACAAGTGGACAAGATTAATTACAATAGCCAGCAATTCCAACAGAAGGATTGTACCAAATGGTGAGGACCAACTCTACCATACAGAGGAAGAGCCAGCAAAAGGAGAAGAAGCACATTTGTAAGAAAATGCCCCTGAACATACCGTGTTTCCAAGAACTAGGACTTTGAGAAATACTTACAGACTTTAAAAAAAATAAGCCACCGAGTGCCTGGGTGGCTCAGTCGTTTAAGTGGCTGACTGCAGCTCAGGTCATGATCTCATGGCTTCTGATTTCAAGTCCCACATGGGGTTCTGTGCTGAGAGCTCAGAGCCTAGAGCCTACTTCAGATTCTGTGTCTCCCTCTCTGTCTGCCCCTCTCCCACTTGTGCATTCTCTCTCTCTCTCTGAATAAACCTTAAAATAAATAAATAAATAAATAAATAAATAAATAAACAAATAAATGTTTAAAAAGTTGGTAACATAAGGAGTCAATATATTTTAGTGATTGCAAGACATAGTTCGAAAGAATAGAATTCTTATAAAGCTCATGATAAGTTAAGTGTAAAACGCTTCTGACTATGTCTTGGCTTATCCTTGATACATACAATAGAAAAATCTTCTATGAGTGAAAAGTTCATAAATATTTTTCATTCATATGTTATGCTATTGCTTATACTTTCCATTCCATTGCTTGCTGGTAAAGGGTAAGTTTATATACCTGTGTGGATAACAAATACAAGTGCTATTTAATTATGAGATGATATTACACATATTGAAATATATCCATTTTGTCTGATTTGTGGGTCTATTTTAGCAAGGACTTAGCATATTACGTTTTGATCCTTACTTTTCTATATCAGCATCAACATTCTGCATCACTTGAAAACATCACTAATAAAAGAAAAAAGGGAAATACTATATGATTAATAGGTGATATAGTTTGCAATTTGTATCCTTTTTATTTAAAGTGTTATCCACAAATTAGCATGATCAACATCACCTGGGAGTGTATTAAAATCAGAATTTGCATTTTCAAAGATCCCCAAATGACTGGATGACCATTATAATTTGAGAGGACTGTCTCGTCTATGCGATAACTTTCCTTCTGTTTCCTCAATGCTATCAGGACCTATATTTTGTTCACATTTTGAGTGGTCATGTTAACCATGATCCCTTCCTAGCCCTGGGCAAACAAAGGTTGATCAGACTAAGCCACACGTGATCATTTAACTTCCTTTTTCTCTGACTGTTTAAGTACAGGCATGTAATGCAACCTTAAAAAAAGCACTGTAGAAAACATTTGGGGGGCTTATAGAAAAAAATGTCATCACTCTCAAAAAGGTGTGCAAAACAAGAACATGTCTCCTCGTAGATTCTGGATATTTTCATTCCACAAATAACATCTGCAATGACCACAACCCTCTTGAGACCGTTAGGAGAGGACAAAGGAAGAGCAGAGAAGTTGAGCTATAGTCTGTAACACCTAGATTTCTGTTATCCAGCACAGGAAACCCTCTGCTTCCAGTATGCTTGTTAAAGAAATGATAACCCCTTTCTTGATGACCTACTCTCATTTGGTCTCTGTTACTTATATGAACAGATATAGTAACTTAAACTAATCATTTGAGTCAATAGTTAGATTAACCACATTATTTGTCTTTAAATCTGCACCTACTAAATCCACGGATGGGATCACTTTTGTGGATTTGTGGTAGTAAATTACAGACAGATAATGACGTCTTTCCAAAGGAATGGCAGGCTCTAAATCAGAAGAGTTACTTGAATTAAGATTGAAACAGAAATTCAACTTGGATTTTCCTATGTGGATTTTTCTGCTGTTTAAAGATTAAATTTATTAGTTTTCTGTATTCCATTCTATCAATTTGGAAAAAGAGCAAAACAGTAGCCCAATTTGGATCATGCTTTTTAAAGTTTTTAGTGATCTCCATAAATCATAATAATTTAATTATCGCCACGTATAACTTCCTATAAAAATCATTTGGGGAAAGCTCAGTTTACGAAAAAAAGCTAAGGCTTACCCTTTACTTTTACTGTACACAACTAAACAGCATTTTTCATTAGATACACATCTCTATTAGATGTGTATTCATTAGATATGTATAACATAAATTCTACTAGACAGCACTGGTCTACTATATTGTACAAGGCAAAGCTTTAAGCATATATTTTATTCAGGAAAACTTCATAAATTTTCAGCATACTAGGCCATTGCATTTTCACTTAGTGTTTATACGCATATCTCATTCCTTTGGTTAAAATAATGGCTACTTATAAAAGAGTGGCAGATGGTATTTTTCCAAAATTTGCTACAGGATTATTTCTGGTTCCAAACGTTATTTCAGAACATTGCCACTTTCTTTCAAGAGGTGCGGTTTATTTCCTCTTCCTTTGAACCTAAGTGTGCTTGTGACTGCTCCAACCAATAGACTATGGAGGAAATGATGCTCTGTAACTTTTTTTTTTTAATTTTAATGGTTACTTATTTTTGAGAGAGAGACAGAGTGTGAGCAAGGGAGGGGAAGAGAGAGGAAGACACAGAATTCGAAGTCAGGCTCTGGGCTTCAGGCTGTCAGCACAGAGCCCAATGCGGGGCTCGAACTCACAAACTGTGAGATCCTGACCTGAGCCGAAGTCAGATGTTTAACCGACTGAGCCACGCAGGTGCCCCTGCTCTTTAACTTCCGAAACCAGGTCAGTAAAAGGACATGGCATCTGTTTGACCCTCTCTCTTTCTTACTCTGGAAACTCAACCACTTACTGTAAGAAAGCTCAGGCTACTGGAGAGGCCCTAGGTGGACCCTGGACAACAGCGAACATCAATTGCCAGAAAAGTGAGTCAGCCAGCCTTCAGCTAATTCTAGTCTTCAGCTCAGCCTTCTTATAGTCTGATTGAAACATTTCGGTGTCCAGTCCCTTGGAGTGTGCCTTGACTGAATTCTTTACCCACAGAATCTGTGAATAAAATAAATGGATGTTTTATACCATTAACATTTGAAATTTTATAAATGAATTAAATGTACTCACTCAAATCTTAGAAAGAAATTTCATTCAGTGTGTATGTTAAACTGAAACTTTACTGGGGCGCCTGGGTGGTTCAGTCGGTTAAGTGGCCGACTTCAGCTCAGGTCACGATCTCGCGGTCCGTGAGTTCGAGCCCCGCGTCGGGCTCTGGGCTGATGGCTCAGAGCCTGGAGCCTGCTTCCGATTCTGTGTCTCCCTCTCTCTCTGCCCCTCCCCTGCTCATGCTCTGTCTCTCTCTGTCTCAAAAATAAATAAAAAACGTTAAAAAAATTAAAAAAAAACCTGAAACTTTGCTAATAGTAACTCAATTGGTCAATAGAGATTGGTTGGTCAGTAGGTATCAGTGGATGTTAGGTGAAATCAGATTTGAATTCGGATTCTCTGTGTCCTGCTCAAATTACTTACACTCTCTGAGCTACCTTACCTGAAAACTGGAGATAACTATTCTTTTTTCAGCATGTGATGAGATTATGATTAAATATAAAGCATATAACCTAATGCATAGAACATAGTAGATAATAAATAAATATGTTCGTTATTGTAGCATATGTTTTGTTTGGATAATTAGAAACTTTATATAAACAATAGTAATTATGAGCTTTTACTTGAGTGCTTATATTGTATTAGGTACTCAGCATGAAGCTTGGTATGTGTTGTCTCAAGTAGTAGTTAATTTATTTAACACATTACATCATTTTGTACATATTTGATTTATGTCTCAGAGACTCATACAGTTAATTGATTCAATAAGTAAGCATGTCTTTGTTCCAAATCCTGTGTCAGTTACTGTTAATAAAAATGAAATTGAGGGGCGCCTGGGTGGCACAGTCGGTTAAGCGTCCGACTTCAGCCAGGTCACGATCTCGCGGTCCGTGAGTTTGAGCCCCGCGTCAGGCTCTGGGCTGATGGCTCGGAGCCTGGAGCCTGTTTCCGATTCTGTGTCTCCCTCTCTCTGCACCTCCCCTGTTCATGCTCTGTCTCTCTCTGTCCCAAAAATAAATAAAAAACGTTGAAAAAAGAAATTAAAAAAAAAATGAAATTGATAGGACCACCTTTAAAATATAGATGAAAGATCAAAATACAGAATACTAATAGAAAATTGCTATATCTTTCACACAGACAAAAAATTCCAGTTTAAAGAGTATATCTAAATGTTTAGTAATGTAAAAGAGTAGTACTAAATAATAGAACTTACATAATTTCAATGTGGTACAGCCAAGGGCTGCCTTGTGCAAAGAATATGTATTGCATATTCTGTAAACATTTGGGTATAACATATAGAATAGAAAAACAATTGGTTGAGTTTCAATGTGCTACGTGTATTAATATGAGCTCTATTGATAAAGATGCAAAATATTACACTAATAATTCATTATTTCTTGATTTCATATTTGGAAGTGTAAGCTGAGAAAACTAATTATAGGAGCACATGCGTTTTCAAAAACATGTAACCATCTGGAGTATCTTTAGCAGCAGAAGCCAATATTTGTGCTGTTATTTTCATTATAGGCCTTTCAACGAAACTCTCTCCAGACAAGCAAGAAGCCAAGAAAAGAAATTAGTGGCCATTCAAGGACATGGCTCAAAGACAATTCTATTCTATTAGTGTATGTGTAGCTTTTCTTAAAGCTGTGATAAATCCCCCCCCCCGAATGTGGTTTGTCCAAGAGCAACATCTATTTAGACCATAAAATGGAGGGGGGGTGGGAAGGAAAGCTCCATGGTTCATTTAAACAGCCTTCTTAATGTCAGAGAATTTTTAGCTGAAGAAAGACATTGCCTTTATTGCTAGCTTATGTTGAATGAATAATTCAGAATGAAAGCAGTTGCAGCATAATGATAAAATTACATAAATCAGAGTGGCTGTTGGAGCCAAATATCTGCCGAAAAAAAAAATCACCATTTTCTACTCTTCTGTTTACTTAGATGGTGATTTTGTTTGTGCAGATGTTCCAAAAACTATCATTACATGTGTTTCTTTGTGATATTTATAACCTAATTGAATGCCTGCTCCAAGAAATTTTACTTCTCTATTCAAAGTATCCTTTAGACTGATTTGTTTCTTATTGTCCAGTGGAACCTGTACATTAATGACAGAGTTCAAGGTAAATGACCATTTGAAAAGACCAGAATTGAGAGTGGGAAAAAGGAGGGAATTACTAATTATCAGACGCCCGTTTTACGCCAGGTGGCAGATGGTTTACTTTTTTCTTTTTCCCTCACAACAGCTTTTTGAGTTACAACAATTATTCTGATATTTCAGATAAAAGTAGCTTAGTATAGTTTCTCATTGTATAAGATCACACAACTACAAAGTGGTAGAATCACATTTGAATAGTTGGACTCAAACTTCCTGCTTTATCCAATATATAAGAGAATAATAATTAAAGCATCAGTGGCTTCAAGACAAAATATTTGTTAAAAAGAAAAACAGAAATTACAGGGGCCCCTGGGTGGCTCAGTCTATTAAGCATACGACTCATGATTTCAGCTCAGGTCATGATCTCATGGTTCATGAGGTGGAGCCCTGTGTAGGGCTCTGCACTAACCATGAGGAGCCCGCTTGGTTTCTCTTCCTCTCTCCTCTCTCTCTCTCTCTGCCTCTCCCCTGCACGTGCTCCCTCTTTCTCAAAATAAATAAATAAACTTAAAAAAACACAGGAATTAGAAACCTTTGAGGCCCAGAGTTTAAAAATAGGATGGACTATAGTACTCGGACAATTTAAGCAAATTTTATTTTAAAAGTCTTGACTTTTGGGGGCGCCAGCAACATGACTTTTTCCCTTATTAAGGCAGAGTCACATTTTAATACGTGGGTTTCTGGACTTACTTGCAACTGAAATCTTAGCCTGAAGCTCCCTGCTTGGAAACGGGCCTCTCCTCTGATGAGATTCATGCTAAACTCCACCACATGCCAAATCAACTTAAGAATAAAAAGTCCTATCTGCACAATTGTCTGAATAGCTTATTGATTCAGATTTTTTTAAATAGTGAGTTCAGCAAAATCAGAAGGGCAACAAAACCAATCATTTCAGCCCAGATGGTTCATTCCCTAGCTGCATGCAGTCACAAATAGAAGAGAGAGCTATCTCCATCAACATAAGGCAGCACATTGTCACTTCCTGTACGCATTACCTATTTCCTTCCTGAGAGGGAAATCAATGCAGCCACTTTTTGCCCGGCATTGCTTGAAATATTCATAGAAATTTATTTTGAGAAGGTCAATTTTGAGGCATAAATTTTAATATTCTAATTGCTTACCTATAAATTATTTGTGTTTTCTGAATAAAATAATCCTTAAAAATAAAAATATTATTTTAGCCACTGTTGGTTTTTATAATACATCAAGCTTTGTGCTGTGCTTTTCTTTTCACAACTCTGTATCAAGGCAAATAATTGCACAACATTATTGAAACTTTCAGGTTAAAGGAGGGTATTAAAGTTCACTAGGGGCAACATCCACATGAGTGCATTAAACAAAGAATTATCTTGGAAATTATCTCCATTATATATTAATTCAACTTCTATATGGATGCTCCAGTAAGAAGGTAATTTCTATCTATATAACAAACAGATCCTTTGACTAACTTTTTGAAATTTTTAATTCTTTCCTTATACTTCAATTCTTTCACCTGTATTTACCATTAAAGAGGTCTGTGTCTTCATTTAAATGCAAAAATACACTTGATTTGCTATAAGTTAAAAATAAGGGCACTTTATTGGAGTTGGAAAATTACCATATTTTTGACCTAATAAATAAAATATTGGCATAAGCCATTTTTATTTATCTATTACAGAGATTATTATTTTATGTAGAGAACCCTAACCGTAGAGACTACTTATAGTCTATTAGACATCTGTGTGTCAAAGAGAAAGCTGGAAAATAAGAGACTATTAAGTTTTCACTTAATATATAACATTATTGTAGCTAAAACAGAACTAGACAAAATCATTACTGCATCTTCATAAATCTCAACCAATTATTTCATACATAGCTAATATTTAGCAGAAGATGGAAATGACTTTCCGGTAGCTAACATTTTTTTTCAAGCCTCTGTTGTTAAATGTTGGTATATTTATCAATAATAGCCTCTTAGCCCAATTCTACATTTTCACCATTAAAGTGCGTTCTCTCTATAATTGAAGTATATTTTATATCACCAGAGGTGCATTTCCATCTGTTATATCAATATAAAACATAAAGCAGCCATTATATAACTTGTTATTTTATACATCCTTGTCTTTTAAAAATGCATAGAAAAGAAAGATTTGATGCTGTAAACTTGAGATGCAGTTGCCATGACAACCAAGAAGCACAACACTGCATACCACTATTCAAATGGGATTTGAACATCAGCAAGAATCTACTACATTATATATTAATAAGTTAGTCCTTTGTTTTGTTTTTAAATAGATGTATTTATTATCATTTTAGCATAAAAAGTTGGTTTAAGAAAAAGCATACAGATATACAACAAATGAAATGTTCTAAGGAATTCCATGATTTTTCTAAAATTTATGATTTGCATAAATATGCCACAGTAGGAGATTTTCCTTTGTATAAAATAAAGATGTAAATGAATATAATATTCAGTGAATTAAACAGTTTTGCGATATCTTCCCTAATGTAAATTTCTCTCAGTGCACATGTCTAAATATAACCCCTCTGCAAATCTTCATGGGAACATTTCCAACTATGCTTTGTTCTGTCCACTGGAGTATCCTCATAAGTACATCAATGTACTTCCAAACTGGGGGCCCCTGGGTGGCTCAGTCAGTTAAGCGTCTGATTCTTGATTTTGGCTCAAGTCATGATCTCAGGGTTTGTGTGTTCGAGCCCCGCATCAGGCTCTGTGCAGACAATGCAGAGCCTGCTTTGGATTCTCTCTTCCTCTGTCTTTGCCCCTCCCCCACTCGCATGCACTCTCTCTCTCTTCTCTTAAAAAATAAACTATAAATATGTTTTAAAAATTATATATATAGACATATGTGTGTGTGTGTGTGTGTGTGTATATATATATATATTTCCAAACTGAACTCACTAGCTTTCTCTAAACTTACATTCTAGCATATTCCCTGAATTTTGCTACCAGCAACACTATCTTCCCAATCACCCAGGTTCAAATATCAAAGTCATGTTTAACTTTTTCTTTTCTTTGTCAGCATTATTTATTTGATTAACTAATCCTATTGAGTCCACCAGAAGAATTATAATCCGGTGTTCCCCTAATTTAAATATTGGTTCAATATTTGTTTTGTACTGCCAGAAGAAAAATTAAATCTTCTATTAATGAGAGCTTACCTATTTTGATGTTAAACATGCATATTTCATAATGTAGGTCCTATTGTAGAAACATAGAAATGGAAGCCAGAAGAGCAAAAGAGGTCAGCGGAGCAGGTGACAGCAAGACTGGAAAAGCATCTATATCATACTGCTTGGTTTTATCTGAGGTTATGAACAAACAGAGAAGTTTTTCAGAAAAGAAATTACTTAAGAAAATTTTGGAGAAAATAATTCTCATGGAAATACAGAGAATGACTTAAAGGGAGAGGTTAGTGGCAGAAAACCAGCTAGAAATCTACTATTATAATTCAGAGAGTAGACAATGAGGATACAAAATAGGGTATTGATAGTGGTATTTGAAAATACTTAATGAAGTGAAGACTTGTCTTGGAGCTTTAAAGCAAGAAAACACATAAAGGAAAGGAGAGAATTGCGTTTTAGATTTATCTTAAAGATAGTCAGAAATTTCATGGGTAAATTGGGGAAATGTAGAGTTCTTGATACATAAAAGAGAAACACATAGTGAAAGAATTTAATTGACTTGTGGCACTGGTTTACACACAATAAGATTATTTTTATAAATGAGAAACCTAAAAGAATAGGTAAACTGGAAAAGTAAAAATTTGCTTAGTATCTTTACGAAAGTCAGATTACAGGAGACTTTTCATAAAATTCATTTGCTAAATACACATCGCCTTATTTAGGATTCTGAACGATTTTAATGTAACACAATTTAATGAAATAAATAACTGGTAAACTAATTTCACTAGGCAGTTTTGATAAACTAATCTGAAATGATACTAGTAATATTCACACAAAAATAAGGGACTGTACAAAGGAAATGTGTATTTTATTTATACTTTTAGATTAAACATGGAATTTTGAACACAACTACAGTAGATGAGATTTCAACGGTTTTTGAGATTAAATGAAGAATAACAAGGAAAGGAACAGAGAAAGCTGAAGGCCAACTGATTACAGAGGAGGAAGATGGTACAAAGCAAGATAGTTCATACGGCAGACCTGAAAAGAGGGTTGATCAAAATTGTTATAAGGATTATTTATGATAAGCCATGTTCTCCATTGCATTTCTCTAGGTAATATCTTTTCTCCCACCTCAGAAAGTATGTTCTGTGGAAACCACGTTAGAAAGTCTCCATCTCCAGGAACATTGGGCAGAGATGAAACAAAGGAGAACCTCCTTACCCGAAGCAGAAGAAGGAGAAATCACCTTAATAATACAGTGACTCCTGAGTGTCAAACGTATCTGGGCTGAGCACGTATACCATGCAGGAAGGAAACTTGATCATATTTCTCAGAATAAAAACTAAATCACCTTGAGAATTATCTTTTTAAATTCAGATTTTGGAGTCTTCCAATGGAATGCCAGTTGCTCTGCCATGATTTCAAACACCGGCCCTCAGACTAGAGCTTCTAATTGTCTTTTCATCATTTCTAGAGGAGTAACAGATGGATGGAGGAATATTTCATATTTATATTTTGTATCTATGGAATGATAAATCACAAACTTCTAGCATTCATCCAGGAGTAATTATATGTGACCTGGACCACTGAATGTAACACTCCCCGCCCCACCCCGGGTTAAAAACTTTGAGCAAATTCTGAAAAAAGTTATCCAGGACATGTTAGAAAGATCTTAGGTGATCTTACATTGTCTTCAAATAAAACAATTTTTAAATATTGTATGTAATAAAATATCTCTTTTCAAAAACTCTTCTGAATTTCATCTACAATAATAAAAATCACATTAACATACTTATACTGTTTCTTATTTTTATAGCAGAAAATTAAGGCCTTAGACTTACCGTAAAGCTACAGTAATCAAGATAGCATGGTACAGGCAAAAGAATAAGCAAATATATTAACGAAAAAAGATTAGAGAGCTCAGAAATAGGCCACCATAAATAGAGTCAACTGATCTTGGACAAAGGAGCAAAGAAAACACAATGGATCAAAGACAGTCTTCTCAACAAAAGGTGTTAACACTGAACATTTATATGCAAAAACAATGACTTTGGACACAGACCTTACACACTTCATAAAAATGAATTCAAAATGTATCATAGGCCAAATGTGAAACACCTAACTATAAAACACCTACAAGATCACAAGGGAGAAAACTCAGAGGACTTTGTGACTTTGGGTAGAGTGATGTCTTTTTCAAGAAACACTGAAGACATTACCAATGGAACAAAGAGTTGATAATCTGAATGAACTGCCTTAAAATTAAAAACTGTTCTGTAATGCCATCAAGAGAACGAGAACACGAGACACAAACTGGAAGGAAACGATTGCACAACACATCTGATAAGGGACTATTACCCAAAATATTCAAAGAGCGGTTAAAACTCAACCATAAGAAGAAAAGCCACCCTATTTAAAATATAGGCCAAAAACCTTAAGAGGTACCTCACCCAAGAAGATACACAGATGCCAAATAAACATATAAAATGCTCTACATCGTACGTCATTAGGGAAACGCAAATAAAACAACAGTGAGATACACCTGTTAGGGCTGCCAAACTCTGAAACACTGACAATGCCAAACAGTGGTGAGGATGTGAAGCAAGAGGAAATATCACACATTGCTGGTGGGGATACGAAATGATGCAGCCACTTTAGAAGGCAGTTTGGCAGGTTCTAACAAAATTAAACGTACTCTTACCACAAGATCCGGTAATTGCAATCCTTGGCACTTACCAAAAGAAGTTGAAAACTTATGTCCTCACAAAGACCTGTACGTGGATATTTATAGCAGATTGATTCATAGCTGTTAAAATTTGTAGTCAAACAATATGCCCCTCAGGAGCTGAATGGGTAAACACGGTGTGACACGCCCAGATGATGGAACATTATTCAGCAGTGAAAAGAAATGTGCTATCAAGCCATGAAAAGGCATGAGGAAACTTTAAGGGCACATTAAGAAGTGAAAGAAGGCAATTAAAAAAGGCTACAGCACTATGTGACTCTAACTAGAGTCTAGAAAACGCATTTTAGAAAAGGCAAAATTATACAATAAAAATACCAATGGTTGTTGTGGGGGAGGGGAGAGATGAATAGGCAGAGTACAGACGATTGTAGAGCATTGAAACTACTCTGTATGATACTATCATTGTATATTTGTCAAATCCACAGAAAGTATAACTCCGAGAGTGAACCCTAAGACAAACTATGGACTTCTGGTGAGTATGATGTGTCAGTGTAGGCTCATCTTTGATAATAAATATATTACACTTGTAAGTGATATTGATAATGGGGAGGCTATGCAGGTACAGGGAGCATACGGAAAACCTCTATACTTTCCTCTCAGGTTTCGTTGTAAATGTAAAACTTCTCTAAAATATAGTCATAAAAGACAGAGGGGAAGATGGTGGAGGAGTACGAGCTCCTTAGGCTCACCTTGTCCCACAAATACAGATAGATAACTATCATATCATTCCAAGTACCACAGAAATTGACCTGAAGACTGGAAGAACAACCTCCACAACTAAAGGTAAGGAAGAGGCCACATCAAAGAAGGTAGGAAATGCAGAGACATGGTTTGGGAGAGAAATGGATCACGGCCACCGTAGTGGGAAGGGAGCGACCATCCTAGAGAAGAGCAAGAGACAGGTTAGCACACAGGGGAGTGCACCGGGGAAATGAATCCCCATAGCAATTGGCTTAGAAACTGAGTGGGGCTGAATTTCCTGTTCTTACAACCAGCAGGGCTTAAACCTTGATGTTCTAAAGATCAGAGGGCTTAGCTGAGGCATTAGGGTTACTCTTGGGGGAAAGGCAGAGCAAACATCTTACAGACATACAGTGTGGAAACAGTGATCTAAAGAGCAACTGGGGCACACAGTGGGGAGGTTATTTGCTCATCTCAGATCATGTCCCAGAAAAGAAGCATTCACAGAAAGACCCCTCCAGTTTCAAAGAACTAGCAAGTGCCATTTCCCTCCCACTCCCCTCAGGGACACCTGTGGGAACCAGTGCAGCATTGACATTTGCTACCTAACTTGTTTACGCTAAGCTCTGCACCCCACTCTCTGGTGAAACTGACCTTCTCAGTCACACTCACCTCAGTCCCAGCACAGTGTGTTCCCTTCCTGAGAAGACCAGTCCAAATCTCCACGCACACTGCATCTCCTGACTAGGAAGTTTTGCAGGGCCTTGCTCCCAGTGGTGCCGGTGACAGGTGTCATTTCACAAGGAGACAGAGCACACGTAGTTAAAATGCCACATTCAGATCAAGGACCAAACACTGCTACAACAGGCCTCTGCAGATGACTGGCCTGAAGGATAAAGCAGCCAGAACACAAAAGCCAAGCACATGCAATACACATTGGAAACATTCCCTGAAGCACAAGGACCTGGGGAATAGGAGATACTGAACTTCAAAGGCACTAAAGGATATCTTTTCATAAGGCCATTACCCTCAAGAACAGTAGACACGCTGACTTTAAAACAAAGACTTGTGGGGCGCCTGGGTGGCGCAGTCGGTTAAGCGTCCGACTTCAGCCAGGTCACGATCTCACGGTCTGTGAGTTCGAGCCCCGCGTCAGGCTCTGGGCTGATGGCTCAGAGCCTGGAGCCTGTTTCCGATTCTGTGTCTCCCTCTCTCTCTCCCTCCCCCGTTCATGCTCTGTCTCTCTCTGTCCCAAAAAATAAAATAAACGTTGAAAAAAAAAAAATTTTAAAAAAAAAATAAAACAAAGACTTGTAATAAGTGACAAAGAAGGACATTAGATAATAATAAAGGGGACAATCCAACAAGAATATATAACAATTGTAAGTATTTATGCACCCAACATGGAAAAACTGAAATACATAAAATAGTTAATAATGAAAAAAAGGAACACTTTGAATAATACAAAAACAGTAGGGGACTTTAACACTCCACTTACATCAAGGGACAGATCATCAAAACAGAAAATAAACAAGGAAACGATCATTTTGAATAATGCACCAGACCAGAAAGATTTAACAGATATATTCAGAACATTCTAACCCCAAACAGCAAAATACACATTCTTTACTCTTATTTTTTAATGTTTATTTTATTTTTGAGAGAGAAAGAGAGCCTGAGTGGGGAGGTACAGAGAGAGAGGGGGATAGAGGATATGAAGCAGGCTCTGTACTGACAGCACAGAGCCCAATGCAGGGCTCGAATTCATGAACCATGAGATCATGACCTGAGACAAGATCAAGAGTCAGGCGCTTAACTGAACCATCCAGGGACCCCTACATATTTTTTTCAAATGCACATGAAATATTCTCCAGAATAGATTACATGTTAGGCCATAAAACAAGCATCAACAAATTAAAGATCAAATTATAGCACGCATCTTTTCTGACCACAACACTATGAAACTAGAAGTCAACCACAAGAAAAAATTTGGAAAGACCAGAAATACATGGAGGTTAAAGAACATGCTACTAAACAATGATTGCGTTAACTAGAAAATAAAAGAATAAATTGAAATTTACATGAAAACAAATGAAATTGAAAACATAATCGTCCAAAACCTTTGTGATGCAGCAAAAGAGTTTTTAAGAGGGAAGTTTATAGCAATACAAGCCTATCTGAAGAAGGAAGAAGAATTTCGGGGCACCTGGGTGGCTCAGTAAGTTAAGCATCCAACTCTTGATTTTGGCTCAGGTCATGATTTTGCAGTTCATGAGTTCGAGTCATACATTGGACTCCACATCATGGAGCCTCCTTGGGATTCTCTCTCTCTCCCTCTCTCTTCCTATCCCCATCCCCTCACACACTCTCTCTCTCTCTCTCTCTCTCTCTCTCAAAATAAATAAAGAAAGAAAGAAACTTTAAAAAGAAGCAAGACAATTTTCAAATAAAGAACATAACCTTATACCTAAAGGAGCTAGAAAAAGAACAACAAACGGAACCTAAAACCAGCAGAAGGAAGGAAAGAATAAATATTAAATCAAAAATGATATAGAAACTAAAAAACAATGCAACAGGTCATTGAAACCAGGAGCTGTTTTTTTTTTTTGAAAAAATAAATAAAATTGATAAATCTCTACCCAGGCTTATCAAGAGAGAGAGAGAGAGAGAGAGAGAGAGAGAGAGAGAGAGAAGGGAGGCTCAGTCAGTCAGTTAAGCATCCAACTATTGATTTCAGTTCAGGTAATGATCTCATGGTTTGTGAGTTCAAACCCCATATCAGGCTCTGCAATGACAGGGCAGAGCCTGCTTGGGATTCTTTCTCCCTTTCTCTCTGCCCTTTCCCTCTTCGTGCACACATTCACTCATGCTCTTTCCCTAAAATGAATAAACAAACTTAAAGAGAGAGAGAGAGAGAGAGAGAGGACTCAAACAAATAAAATCACAAGTGAGAGAAGAGAAATAACAACCAACAAAAACCACAAAAATAAACACAGTTACAAGAGAATATTATGAAAAACTATATGCCAAAAAATTGGATGGATACTTTTCTAGAAACATATAGTCTACCAAAACTGAAATAGGAAGAGATAGAAAACTTGAACAGACCTATTACCAGCCAAGAAATTGAAGCACTAATCAAAACCTCCCAATAAACCAAAGTCCATGACCAGATGGCTTCATAGGCAAATTCTACAAAACATTTAAAAAAGAGTTAATACCTATTATTCCCAAACTATTCCAAATAATAGATATTGTAGGAAAACTTTCAAATTCATTCTATAAAGCCAGCATTACTCTGACATCAAATCCGAATAGATGCCACAAAAAAAGAGAACTCTGATGAACATAGATGCAAAAATCCTCAATAATAAATAGCAAGCCAAATCCAAAAATACATTAAAAAAAAAAAAAAAACACTCACCATGACCTAGTGGAATTTTTCCTGGGTTGCAAGAGTAGTTCAATATTCACAAGCATGATACATCACATCAATCAGACAATAAATAAAAACCATATGATCATTTCAATAGATGCAGAAAAAGCATTTGACAATACAATATCCATTCATGATAAAAACCCTCAACAAAGTAAGTTTAGAGAAAACATACCCACACATAATATGAAAAAAAAAATGATAGCTAACATCATCTTTAATGGTGAAAATATAAGAGCTTTTTCTCTAAGGTTAGGAATAAGGAAAAGATGCCCAGTCTCACCATCTTTATTCAACATAGTCCTGGGAGCCCTAGCTATAGCAATCAGGTAACAAAAAGAAATAAAAAGCATTCAAATCAGTAAAGAAGTCAAACTTTCACTATTTGCAGGAGACATTACACTATATGTAGAAAATCGGAAAGACTCCACCAAAAACTACCAGAAATGAATTCAGTAAAGTCACAGGATACAAAACCAATGTACAGAAATCTGCTGCATCTCTATGCACCAATAGTGAAGCAGCAGAAAGTGAAAAAAAAAATCCCACCTACAAATGCATCAAAAATAATAAGAAACCTAGGAATAAACCTGACCAAAGACGTGAAAGACCTGTACTCTGGAAATTATAAAACACAAAAGAAATTGAAGATGACACAAAGAAATGGAAAGATATTTCATACTCATAGGTTGGAAGAACAAATATTAAAGTATCTATTCTTCCCAAAGCAATCTAACATTCAATGTAATCCTTATCAAAATACCAATAGTATTTTTCAGAGAACTAGAACAAATAATCCTAAAATTTGTATGTAACCACTAAAGACACCCAAAAGCCAAAGCAATCTTGAAAAAAAAAAAAAGCTGGAGGAATATAGATTTTGAGGTTAGAAGGACTCTCCACTCACTTTTTTTCCTCTGGTTTCTTACCAAGGCCATGAAAGCTGTTTGGTTTTCAGTTCACTCTACTCCCTTTCTCACCACAATTGCCCATTGTTTACTAGTGTGATCAATCCTACTCTCTGTGCTAATTTCTACCTCAAATAGCTGTTGGCTTTCCACTGCTTTTGCCAGTGTCGCTCAAAATCCAATTCCTGAACCACCTGCAACATTATTACCTACGGTGCTTGTTTAAAATGCAATTTCTGAATCCCAGCTTAGATGTGCTCAGATACTTGGAGGTATGGAATTCAAAAATTCATTTTTATTACAAATATTTAATGTGCTTGAATTTTTTAAATTTATGCAAGAAATATATGCTATTTTCCTATTTCAAAAGACATACGTAAGAAACCGTTATGGTAATTATTCCTCTCTCTCAAGCTAAACAAAGGGAATAAGACTCCAGAAGATATAGACACTCTTATTTTTTTTTTTAATGTGGTTATTTATTTATTTTTAGAGAGACAGAGACAGCACGAGTTGGGGAGGGGCACAGAGAGAATCCGAAGCAGGCTCCACGCTGCCAGTGCAGAGCCTAATGATGTGGGGCTTGAACCCATGAAGCTGTGAGACCATGACCTGAGCTGAAACCAAGAGCCCCACACTTAATTGACTGAGCCACCCAGGGACCCCTAGACACTTTCATCTTTTAACCAACATATTTTGTTTCAAAATGTTTAAAATTTTAAACAAGGAGATAATTCTTACATCCATCATTTTAGAAAACCATTGTTACTCCAACATTCTGTTGATGGTCATATTTGCCTTCCTGCCTAGTGTGTGCTCAATGTTAGTATAAATATTGACTATTCATTTCCATAAGCCTCCAAAGTATCAATGTCATTGTAATACTGTTAAGATTCTCCCCCCCCCCTTCATTTGCACTTGTGGTTCTCTCTGTCTGCAATGTCTATTCTTAAATTTCCACATGCCTTCTCCCCTACTTCAATTCAGATATCTATTCATCAAAAGTCACCTAATCACAAAGAACTTCCTGGTCACAAAGTTTTCTAGATTCCCTTTAATTTTTTTTTTTAATGTTTTATTTATTTTTGAGACAGAGAGAGACAGAGCATGAACAGGGGAGGGACAGAGAGAGAGGGAGACACAGAATCGGAAACAGGCTCCAGGCTCCGAGCCATCAGCCCAGAGCCCGATGCGGGGCTCGAACTCACGGACCGCGACATTGTGACCCCAGCTGAAGTCGGACGATTCACCGACTGAGCCACCCAGGCACCCCTCTAGATTCCCTTTAATCTGGGGTTCTCATATGACCACTTATGGAAAATGATCACGGAAAGAAAAATGACATTAGGGAGATGAGATTGTGTGGTGAAGTATTGTATTCTTCTGATAACGCTGTGTTAAATTCTACCATTCTACATCCTAGATTAGTAGGCTCAAGGTAATTTGCCTCAAGAACATTTTTTTTTTCAAATGTGTAGCATCCAGGCTTGGTTTCATTTTCTTCTATAATACTGTAAACTTCTAAAATTTTCTGGTAAAACCCTTTAACGTGGATTTTCTAATTGATGGCTAACATCTTGACCCATAAAAGAGACAAGCTCATAAAACTCCATGTCCTTTCTACTTTATGACATTAATTATAATTTCTTATCAGTTTTAAATTTAATTCCCTTCTTAAAAAAATAAACTTCACACCCCCCCTTACTCACAAGTGTGTCCTTAACCCTTTATACAGTTTTGGAAAATGAAAGTTTCTTATTTAGTGGCATGAATATATGAGTGAGTGAATGGATAAATGAAATGATTAGTAGTACTATACAAAACAGGTAAAGAATATGTAATTATTTATATAGTCTTATATAAAGTATGTATAGTATGTCAAAAGACATATATATAGTGAGATAATGTCCACTAATGAGGGAAAAAAAATATCTAAGAGTCATTTCTTTCTGTATGAAGTATGTATAATAATATTTTTTACCTCAAAGACTTATCATAAGAATTAAACAAAATAATGTCTTTAAATCATTTATTAGAGTGTCTGGTATATAGCCACAATACAAATGTAACGATATCAGGACCTATACTTTTCAAGAGGCTAGAATTTTTTTATCGATGTTAACAACATACAGAAGTACAGAACAAAAGCACATTAACCAAATCTATAAATCACAGAAATTATGACCTTTCTTATCATTGTAACAATTATTGCTATTTTTATAGGAAAATGTCCAACCAAATGTAAGAGCTTGCAAATTATAAATAGATATATATCCTTATAACCTCTCCTTCTTTGAAAAAAGTGACAATGCCATAAAAATATATGTCAATACATGGCCATTCTAAAATTGTGTTTCAAGCTCCTAGCAGGTAAGCTTTTAAATCCTATTCTGGTTTATGAAATACACTCCAGCATAAATAAGATATTTTGTTTCAGGCAACTAAATGTATATTATTTTTCTAAAATTTAACAAATCTGTAAAACTATTATTAGATTTGATTCATCAGAACTTAATGGAACAAATATATCTTAGCCATAAGACTGCAGGGTGATAATTATTGTTTTATTAAAACTACCTCTGATATCACTTTGGATATCTGAATATAATACTTACTATTATTGAAAAGCATCCCCCAAAATTGAGTCTTTTTTTCCTTAGTCATTATATATGCATTCATTGCCTTAAAACTAGCTCTTTGAATAAAAAATTGTTGTGATACATTAAAATTATTCTGTGTGTCCATAAGCATGATATCATAGCAGTTGTAGTATTAACGATAATAATATCTACTATATGAATATTACCCACTATGTTCCAGAGGTATTTTACATTCATTATCTTATTTAATCCTTGTAAAAATCCATGAATAATATATTACTATCCTCAGCTTACAAAAAGAGAAACTGAGGGTTAAAATAATGAAATCAATGGCCCCAGATCACACAGGATTTTGAATAACTAAAGTTCAATTTTAGAAAGGTCCCTAAATAAACTCAAAGGTTGTCAGGGTTTCAGCACATTTATTTTTTGTTGCAAACTTTAAAAAAAAAAATCTAGGGGCGCCTGGGTGGCTTAGTCGGTTTAGCAGCCGACTTTGGCTCAGGTCATGATCTCGTGGTCTTTGAGTTCGATCCCCGAGTCGGGCTCTGTGCTGACAGCTCAGAGCTTGGAGCCTGGTTCAGATTCTGTGTCTCCCTCTCTCTCTGACCCTCCCCCGTTCATGCTCTGTCTCTCTCTGTCTCAAAACTAAATAAACGTTAAAAAAAATTTTAATAAAAAAAAAAATCTAGAGCATTCTTCAGAATAGGAATACCAATGTCTTTTCTACATATTAAAAGATACTATTTTTTAACATATGAGATTGGCCAAGATTCATATGCACTGTTTCAGAAAAAAGAAGCAGTTATTGTCCTGCATTGTCAATGGAGTCTAAATTATTTAGACTGCAACAGGTAACAATTTGGCAATTTGGCTTAGCAATGTTACTTTTAGTACAATATTTCATTGATTGTAAGATGCACATACTCTTACCATATTTTGTTGATTATAAGATATATTTTAAGATCTCTAAAATTGAAGTGTATCTTATAATTGATGGTGTATATTATTTATATGGTGGTGTTTTTCTCTTTCCTCATGATACCCAAAATAATGGCATATATTACAATAAGTAGTTAATATTTCATGCAAAATTTAATAATATGTAGAAAAGCATATCAAAAAACACTGTATAAAATAATACCATGATTGGGGCACCTGGGTGGCTCAGTCAGTTAGGCATCTGACTCTTGATTTAGGCTCAGACTGTGATCTCACAGTTGGTGAGATCCAGCTCCACACTGGGCTCTGCACTGACAGCACAGAGCCTGCTTGGGATGTTCCTATAGCTGCAAGTTTTACCTTTCAGGTACCCAAATACATATTTTAAAATATTATTTGAAACTATTGGGGTGCCTGAGTGTCTCAGTCAATTAAGTGTCCAACTTCAGCTCAGGTCATGATCTCATTTGTGGTGAGTTCGAGCCCCTCGTCAGGCTGTGGCTGACAACTCAGAGCCTGGACCCTGCTTTAGATTCTGTGTTTCCCTCGCTCTCTGCCCCTCCCCCACTCATATGCTGTCTCTCTCTCTCTCTCTCTCTCTCTCTCTCTCTCTCAAAAATAAATAAAAATTAAAAAATGTAAAAAATACATTATTTGAAACTATTATATCCATAACAACATGCTTCTAATTTAAGCAATTCTTTTTATTTATTTATTTATTTATTTATTATTTTTTTAACGTTTATATTTTTGAGACAGTGAGAGACAGAGCATGAACAGGGGAGGGGCAGAGAGAGAGGGAGACACAGAATCGGAAACAGGCTCCAGGCTCTGAGCTGTCAGCACAGAGCCCGATGCGGGGCTCGAACTCACGGACCGCGAGATCATGACCTGAGCCGAAGTCAGACGCTTAACCGACCGAGCCACCCAGGCGCTCCTAAGCAATTCTAATTTTAAGAAGAAGAATTCCTACTTCTTCAGGAGCCATGTAACAGTAATACAGCTCGAAATTAGAAAGGTGCAAATCTTACTGGATTACTGTTACATGGCTCCTGAAGAAGTAGGAATTCTTTCTCTTAAAAAAAATCATTATTTATCTTCTTTTTTTTGCAGGATTTCCTAAAGTCGACTTAAATTAACTATATGTTATATATAATATTTGTCCCATAATTATTTGGAATATTTTATTAAATATTGAATTGGGTTTTATTAGTTCAGTCAGTTAAGTATGATTATATTGTTTAACATAATTTCTACTTAGAAGAACAAAATATTTTCTGTTAAATTTTTCTTTTATGACTATGTACTTTGGAGATATACTTGTTTTTATTTCAACATTGACCAATGTGGTATCAGTTATCCCTTAAATTATCCGGGATATGTTTTAGATCTTTGACTTTTATTGACTTTCTTTCAGATTTCTGAGGAACATCTATTTTATTTTTTTCCTCTCGTTTTAAAAATTTACTTAAATTTGATATTTGGAAATTGTCCGGTGGTTTTCAAATTGTGGCTGTATATCTTACAAGAAAGCTATGCAGCAGAAATGGAAATTGCTTCTTGTCTTTCAGAAAGTGAAATACACAGAATTGAATGATCAGCAATAACTCAGGGCAAAGATTCTCAAGAGGTAATTGTGTAAATGAGATTAACCCTAAACAGGCAACAGCAAACCTCTAGAGCCAGAAGCCCAGGGACACAGTCTTCATATAAACAAGGGGAAAAAATGGATGTTGTTGCACCACACGTTGCCTTCTACATCTATTGTTTGTGTAGCTGGAGCTTAAAAAGCCTTTGAGGACACATCCTGGAGTCGTTTACTAGCCCCTACGAAGACAGAATCTTAGTTTATAGACTTATCTACACTTCTTCATTGACACTTTATAGTATGTGCTCCAGTGGGCCATAAAAATGCTCAGCTCGTTGTAAAAAGACCCATCTCCTTCTTTAGGAGGTTTGTTTTACCTGGAGTTTTATATGACTATTGTGACTTTCCCCTTGCTCAGTGCTTTCCATTTCTGTTTTTCCTTTTGAGCCTTTTTGAAAAAATAGAATTTGGTGTCCTCGCATATCTTTAAATTTTTACTCTATCTTTCCACCAAAGAGTTGCAATGATAAAATTATGCTGAGGTTACTTATTTGAGAGCCTAGAAATATGTATAATATCTTAAAGTTTAAATTAAACTTGGAGAATCTTGCAGAAGTGACTTAGCACAAACAGAAAGCTATAATCACATGTTGAAATAAAAAATGCAAAGAAAATGTCATGCACTCCTCTGCTGTATTTAAGTGTAACTGTTCCACAGAAAATGAAGTGTTGGCATTAACATCATCAATGTGTTTATTCTTGTGAAGAGCGAACATCTTAATGCCATCCTGAATAAATAATGTGGTTTGTGCTGAATTGATCTCTGAAGAAAGTACAAGGAATGTAGCTAGAGGGGCCTCATTTACTCTGGTGAATAAACTCACATTCATGTGTGGGTGTCATATTTATATGCAGATGAACTGAACACCTGCAATCTTAAAAATAAACCATAAGCTACTTACAAACTTCTCCTTGCATTTAGTGTACTGGTATATAAATATATGCTGAGGAAAAACTATCTATTAGAAACTAATGTGTTGTAATTAATTTTTCTAGTGTGCAAGATCATAGAACCTCACAGGATTCAGAAGAATTTTACCATAAGGGTTTATGTATAAACTTTCCTTCATGTCTTCCTTAATTATTGATTTATATATAAATTCTACATTTTATGAGAATGCTACTGAACAAGTTTATGATACTAACTTTTCCCATTTCAAAAATTCCTCATGAACTTTAGTGTAACAGCACAGAAAAAGGGCAGGACTAGCCCTTTAGGATCTTTGGATGCAATTCAAAATGGTCACCATCAGATGGTGATGGAAGTTTAGTAACCATGGGGATTTTTCTACCTTTGATCCTAAACATAGAGAACTCTGGATTGAGAGGCATCCAAACTGTAAACAACCTATATATAACAAGACATGTTGTTTGGGCCTAAGACCTATCATTATTCATATATGGATTTGGTTATATTCAACCTCCAATATCTACATGAATTTGACGCTTAAGAAGATGTTAACAAGTCAGAATTTCTCCTTCCCTTGTGTCTACATATCGATTTATATCTGCTAATTTACATCATCCGCTGTAGAATCTTTTGAAATTAAAAGAGATTTGGATTCAACCCACAATAAAGCTATATCATATAAAATATTTTTGATGTGAACTAAACTGACCTTGGTTAAATAAACTACGATATAGCGTCCTGCTGTGATGACTGAAATTCTATCAAGAATAAGGAAGTCAAAGAGAAACAGTGATGTATCTAGTATCAGAACTAAATGCTATCTAGTCACTGGATCATCATTTTGGTGATAGTGCTGGTAGAGCTTTGAGGTGAATATCTGTGTCTTTCTGTTTGTGTCAGTCAGTCTATGAATTCAAAGGAATTCATCATTAATAGCTATAATTTTGTCCCTATGCAATTTTGCTGTGGAAAGATTCCTGACTGTGTGAAACACAGACCTATGGCATTTCACCCTTTTACACAAAAGCTAGAAATGGTGTGTGTTAACTGAGACACCTACAACATTTGTTGTTTTCTGGCTTGGTAAGGAGTTTGCCAGTGAGAAGGGCCAATGGCATCCAGTTGTACATTACAGGGGAAGCTGACATACAAGGGACAGTTAGTACTCATTTAGAGTGAGAGCATCTTGGGCTCATTGGCCTTTAAGTTTCTGTGGAGGATCTCACTTACCAACCATATTCAAAGCTGGCGAACAACTGCTTTGTCTCACTGGCAGCAATCTTGGAGATTTTCAGAAATTTGAAGGCAGAAGACCCTGGTTAAGGCTGGCATCCCTACAGTGAGTCACTTGGAAGATAACAACATAAAGATAAATTTGGATTATTTTTGTAGATGTAGCTTCTTTTACATCCATGAACATGAAACTTGAGGTGCAGAAGTTATTCATAAAAACAAATAATTATTAAAATATTCAAGTGGGGAATTTTTCTTTCTACAACCCAAGTAGAACTGTACAGTAAAACCTGGAATTGCTAGTAACTTTTTCTGCGATGTTCCCTAAGAGGAGCAAACATTTCTAATAAATTTTAACACAGCAAATGAGTGATGTCTTGCAATATGAGTAGTCCATGATGCCAAATGTTATCACAGTTGAGCCAATGGTTCTTCTTTTTCTTTCTCTCTCTCTCTCATTGTGGAATCATGGGTGATCGTCTCCCGTGCTCAGATGCTCAGTATTAGGCCACAGTGTTTGGAAGAAATCAGTGATTTCTCAGAACATCAGAAGATGCCCACAACTGGTACTAGTGTATTTTTTGTCACTTCAAAGCACCTGTGGACAGTCCTTTGCTTTTCTGTAAAAGAGTAAGCTTAGGATTGCTTTGCTTCGTTCTAGGTCAGGTTGCCTGCAGATATAGACCCTTTCCTCTGCTGACTTATTCCCAATAACATTAAATATAGTATGTGACAAGATTTTATTAATACTATACTATAGTCAACATCTGTGCAAGCATATACAATGGCCTCCATGCAGAAAACGGTTCCATTGAGCTAATAGATACCAGTGATTCCATTAGTGATAGCAAAAGTTGTCCTACACGATAACCTTCCATTCTCTGTCTCCCTTACACCAGCCACGAAGGTTTTCATAGATAAGTACAGGTTAACTTACTTATTTTTCTTTATGTTTTGTATTTTATTTATTAATTTGCATTATATTACAGTATTATAATCATTTTACATGAATATTTTGGGTTCTGGAACAAATCATCTGATTATCCATTATTTCTTATGGGAAATTTGGTTTCGTATAAAAGTGCTTTGGATTATAAGCATGTTTCTGGAACGAATTATGCTCACAAACCAAGATTTTACTGTATTCTGTTTCTTAATTCTGAAGAACTAGTGAATGCTTAACTTACAGATGGGTATTCCTTCCTTTTCATATCTAGGAGTACTTTTTGTTGTTTGAACTTAAAATTTGAATTTAAATGTTATTTGAATGAAGACCAACCTAAGTTGGTTGCAGTTGAAGTCTCCCACATCCTTTCCCTCTTCCTTCACTTCCCAAACATCAATTGAAGGCCCTAATTTCCCTGCTAAGATCTCCCAAACTGAAAATCAGAATATTTTAACAATAAAGAAAGTATTGAATATTTACCTTTAAAATACCATTATAAATAAATAAATAAATAAATAGACATTTAATATAAATAAAATGTCATTACAATACTGCCACATCGAGCATATATGCTATAGATCTATCTAAAGAGCTAATAAAAATGCCACTTACACGAGGAGCCAAGATTGCAGAACAGCATCAAAGTTTTTTGTGTGTCTCACGTCCACAAAATACAGCCAGACCAACACTACACCATCCTGTACACCTAGAAAACCGACCTGAGGATTAACACAACAATCTGTACAACCCGAACCACAGAATTCAGCAGGTACGCAGCGTGGAGAGGTGAACTGGGGGAGAGAGAAGCCACAGAGGGCAGGGAGCTGCTTTTGTGTGTAGAGAGAGGACGGAGTTGGGGTTTGGGGGGGAGATTACAGGAAAAGAACACCCCGTAAAAGCTGCTGGAGAGAAAGTAGAATAGTGTAAACAGCCACAGGGACTGAACTAAAAAGGGAGGAAGGAGAAAGGAGAGGGTTTAAATTCCATTAAGACAAACAGGGGGAGCACAGAGTCTGAAACTCTGCAGCACAATATTTGGCGGTATTCTGGTGGGAAGTGCGAATCCACAGAAGCAGAGTGGAGTCCAGGGGTCTTCAGGACACACGGGGAGAGGTGGTTCCCCTGCTGGGAGGACACCTGGTAGAGGCTGTGTGGGTTTCCCAAACGCAAGGCCCAAGTGGACCCAGGAGAACAACCACATTGGCTGGTGCTAGAACAAGGTCTTTAAGGGTGAAGCCTCATACCAGATGTGTGTTGTGATTTTCCATAATCCCTGAAATGCTGCTGCTACACTATCTTGTGAATTTTTTCTGGGGTGGGCTGGCACCTGGCCACAGTTTCTGGATATTGGCAACAGCATCGACCCGCAAACATTCCTGGATGTGGCCAGCACCCAGCCATTGTTCAGTGACACCCTCCTGAAGAGGGGCAGAATGGGTCAAAGCCGTAGTCCCTCAGAAGTAAGGGGTTGGGAAAAACAGTCGCATCTGAGACAAAACTCAGGAGGGAGGTGCTGCCTGGGGCTTCATCATGCATTATGTAAAACCGCAGAGTGGACACAAGCTAAAGATAAAAGACAAGTGCGTTATTGCTTATCAGGGAGAACAGAGTTCCAATACTAGAGACTGGGTAGCTGGGTAGCTGGGTAGCGATTTTCACAGCTCTCACATATGCACATAGGCACCTACCAGCACCACAACAATCCACCCCGGTAAGCTAAGCAGCGCCATCTAGTGGAAAATGGAACATTTACACTAACCCATGCACAACTGGGCCAGCCTCGCTCTTCAGGAACACAAGTATCTCTACCAGATTAGTTTAAGTACTGTAAAGCGCTTCATAGTTCTACTTCTAAGGAAAACAAAGTAATTTCAGTCATATTTTAGTCTGTTCGTCCATCTATCTATTCAGTTTTTCATTCTCTTTTTTTTCTCTTTTCTTTTTTCTCTTCCTAATTTCTTTTCTTTTTCTTGAATACAGAAGGATAAAAAATTCATTTTTATTTTCAATTCTTATTAAAAATATCTTTCTTTAATTTTTTTCTAATAAAATTATTACTTTTCTGTAATTTTTTTTCAAATTCTATTTTACCTTCATCATTTTATTTTAGTCTACTTCAATGTATTCATTTTTGCAAATTTTCAAATGATTTCCTCTTTTTTTGTTCTTTCCCCGTTTTTCTCTAATCTATCAAGCCCTTTCAACACCTGACCAAAACATTTAGGATCTAGCATCATTTATTTGATTTGTATGTGTGTGTGTGTTTGTTTTTAATTGTTAATTTTAATATTTTTTAAAAATATTAATTGTTTTTTAATTTCATTTTTTATCTCATTAATTTATTTTCTCCCCTCAAAATGATGAAACAAAGGACTTCACCCCAAAGGAAAGAAAGAGCAGGAAGACACAACATCCAGGGACTTAACCAACACAGAAACAAGCAAGATGTCTGAATCAGAATTTAGAATCACGATAATAAGAATACTAGCTGGAGTCGAAAAAAGATTAGAATCCCTATTTGTGGAAATAAAAGAAACAAAAACTAGTGAGGATGAAATAAAAAATGTTATAACTGAGCTGCAATCTCAAATGGAGGCATGGCAGCAAGGATGGGTGAGGCAGAACAGAGAATCAACAATACAGAGGACAAACTTACAGAGAATAATGCAGAAAAAAAAGGGAGATGAAGGCAAAAGAGCACGATTTAAGAATAAGAGAAATCAGTGGCTCATTAAAAAGGTACAACATCAGAATCATAGGGATCCCAGAAGAGGAAGAGAGAAAAATAGGGGTAGAAGGTTTATGTGAGCAAACCCTAGTGGAAAATTTTCCTAAACTGGGGAAAGACACAGATAACAAAATCCAGGAAGCACAGAGGACTCCCATTAGATTAAACAAAAACCGACCATCAATAAGGCATATCATAGTCAAATTCACAAAATACTCAGGCAAGGAGAGAATCACGAAAGCAGCAGGGGAAAAATTCCATAACCTACAAGGGAAGACAGATCAGGTTTGCAGCAGACCTAGCCACAGAAACTTGGCAGGCCAGAAAGGAGTGGTGGGATATATTCAATGTCCTGAATCAGAAAAAGATGCAGCCAAGATTTTTTTAACCAGCAAGGCTGTCTTTCAAAATAGAAGGAAAGATAAAAAGTTTCCCAGAAAAGCAAAAATTAAAGGAGTTTGTGACCACTAAACCAGCCCTGAAGGAATTTTGAGGGGGAATCTCTGAGGGGAGAAAAAATGAAAACAAACAAATAAATGAAAACCAAAAGCAACAAAGACAAGAAAAGACCAGAGAAGATCACCAGAAACTCCAACTCTACAAGCAAAATCATAGCAATAAATTAATATCTGTCAGCACTCACTCTAAACATCATTGGACTCAATGATCCAATCAAAAGACATAGGGTAACAGAATGGATAAGAAAACAAGATCCATCTATATGTGGTTTACAAGAGACCCACCTTAGACTGAAAGACATCTTCAGACTGAAAGTAATGGGATGGAAAACCATCTATCATACTTATGGTCAACAAAAGAAAGCTGGAGTAGTCATACTTATATCAGACAATCTAGACTTTAATATAAAGACTGTATCAAGAGATGAAGAAGGGCATTATATCATAATTAAGGGGTCTATCCCCCAAGAAGACCTAACAATTGTAAACATTTTTGCGACAAATGTAGCAGTACCCAAATATATAAATCAATTAATCACAAACATAAAGAAACTCATTGATAAAAATATCATAAGAGTAGGGGACTTCAACACCCTACTCACAGCAGTGGACAGATCATCTAATAAAAAAATCAACAAGAAAACAATGGATTTGAATGACATACTGGACCAGATGAACTTAACAGATATATTCAGAACATTTCATCCTAAAACAGTGGAATACACATTCTTCTCCAGTGCACATGGAACGTTCTCCAGAATAGACCACATACTGGGAGACAAATCAACCCTCAACAAGTACAGAAAGATTGAGATCATACCATGCATATTTTCAAACCACAACTCTGTGAAATCGAAATCAACCACAAGAAAATTTGGAAAGGTAACAAACACTTGGAGACTAAAGAACATCCTACTAAAGAAAGAATGGGCTAACCATGAAGTGAAAAAGGAAATTAAAAAGTTCATGGGATGCAGGAAAGGCAGTTATAAGATGAAAGTACATAGCAATCCAGGACTCCCTAAAGAAGGAAGAAAGATTTCAGATACACACCTAGCCTTACGCATTAAGCAGCTAGAAAAAAAAAACACAGCAAATAAATCCCCAAAACAGCAGAAGACAGGAAATAATAAAGATTAGAGCAGAAATTAATGCTATTGAAACAAAAACAAAAACAAAAAAACCAGTAGAACAAAACCATGAAACCAGAAGCTGGTTCTTTGAAAGAATTAACAAAATTGATAAGCCCCTAACCAGTTTGATCAAAAATAAAAAGGAAAGGACCCAAATAAATAAAATCAAGAATGAAAGAGGAGAGATCACAACCAACACAGCAAAAATAAAAACAATAATAAAAGAATATTATGAGCAATTGTATGCCAATAAAATGGGCAATCTGGAAGAAATGGACAAATTCCTAGAAATATATACACTACCAAAACTGAAACAGGAAGACATAGAAAATTTGAACAGACCCATAACCAGTAAGGAAATCAAATTAGTAATCAAAAATCTCCCCCCAAAAACAAGAGTCCAGGGCCAGATGGCTTTCCAGGGGAATTCTACCACACATTTAAAGAAGAGTTAACCCCTATTCTCTTGAAGCTGTTCCAAAAAATAGAAATGGAAGCAAAACTTCCAAACTCTTTCTATGAAGTCAGCATTATCTTGATTCTAAAACCAGACTGAGACCCCACCAAAAAGGAGAACTATAGGCCAACTTTCCTGATGAACATGAATGCAAAAATCCTCAACAAGATATTAGCCAACTGGATCCAATAATACATTAAAAAAATTATTCATCACAGCTGAGTAGGATTTATACCTGGGATGCAGGCCTGGTTCAATATCCGCAAAACAATCAATGTGATTCATCACATCAATAAAAGAAAGGACAAGAACCGTATGATCCTCTCAATAGATGCAGAGAAACCATTTGACAAAATACAGCATCCTTTCTTGATCAAAACCCTCTAGAAATTAGGGATAGAAGGGGCATACCTCAAGATCATAAAAGCTATATATGAAAGACACAACTCTAATATCATCCTCAATGGGGAAAACCTGACAGCTTTCCCCCTAAGGTCAGGAACAAGACTGGGATGTCCACTCTTGCCACTATTATTCTACATAGTATTGGAAGTTTAGCCTCTTCAATCAGACAACACAAAGCAATAAAAGGCATCCAAATCGGCCAGGAGGAGGTAAAACTTTCACTCTTCGCAGATGACATGATAGTCTGTATGCAAAACCTAAAAGATTCCACCAAAAAAACTGCTAGAATTGATTCATGAATTCAGCAAAGTTGCATGATGCAAAATCAATGCACAGAAATCGGTTGCATTCCTATACACCGACAATGAAGCAACAGAAAGAGAAATCAAGAAATCAATCTCACTTACAGTTGCACAAAAAAACGATAAAATACCTGGGAATAAATCTAACCAAAGAGGTGAAAAATCTATACACTGAAAACTATAGAAAGCTTATGGAAGAAATTGAAGAGGACACAAAAAAATGGAAAAAATATTTAATGCTCCTGGATAGGAAGAACAAATATTGTTAAAATGTCGACACTACCCAAAGCAATCTACATATTCAATGCAATCCCTATCAAAGTAACACCAGCATCTTCCCAGAGCTAGAACAAACAATCCTAAAATTTGTATGGAACCAGAAAAGACCCCGAATAGCCAAAGCAATCTTGAAAAAGAAAACCAAAGCAGGAGGCATCACATTCCCAAACTTCAAGCTGTACTACAAAGCTGTAATCATCAAGACAGTATGGTACTGGCACAACAACAGACACTCAGGTCAATGGAACAGAATAGAGAACCCAGAAATGGACCCACAAATGTGTGGCCAACTAATCTTTGACAAAGCAGGAAAGACTATCCAATGGAATAAAGACAGTCTCTTCAGCAAGTGGTGCTGGGAATACTGGACAGCGACATGCAGAAGAATGAACCTGGCCCACTGTCTTACACCAGACACAAAAGTAAACTCAAAATGGAAGAGAAAGACCTCAATGCAAGACAGGAAGCCATCAAAATCCTCAAGGAGAAAAAGCAGGAAAAAACCTCTTTGACCTCGGCTGCAGCAACTTCTTACTCAACACATCTCTGGAGGCAAGGGAAACAGAAGCAAAAATGAACCTCTGGGACCTCATCAAAATAAAAAGCTCCTGCACAGCGAAGAAAACAATCAGCAAAACTAAAACGCAACTAACAGAATGGGAGAAGATATTTGCAAATGACATATCAGATAAAGGGTTAGTATCCAAAATCTATAAAGAACTTATCAAACTCAACACCTAAAACACAAATAATCCAGTGAAGAAATGGGTAAAAGACATGAATAGACACTTCTCCAAAGAAGGCATCCAGATGGCCAACCGACACATGAAAAAACGCTCAACATCACTCATCATCAGGGAAATACAAATCAAAACCACAATGAGATACCACCTCACACCTTTCAGAATGACTAACATTAACAACCCAGGCAACAACAGATGTTGGCGAGGATGCGGAGAAAGAGGGTCTCTTTTGCATTGCTGGTGGGAATGCAAGCTGGTGTAGCCACTCTGGAAAACAGTAAGGAGGTTCCTCAAAAAATTAAAAATATAACTACCCTACCACCCGGCAATTGCACTACTAGGTATTTATCCAAGGTATACAGGTATGCTCTTTCAAAGGGACACATGCACCCCAATGTTTTTAGCAGCACTATCAACAATAGCCAAAGTATGGAAAGAGCTCAAATACCTATCGATGGATGAATGGATAGTGAAGATATGATATATATATAAATATATATATGTACATATACATATATACATATGTGTACATATACATATATACATATGTATACATATACATATATACATATACATATACATATACATATACATATATACATATACATATACATATACATATACATATACATATACATATACATATACATATACAATGGTGTATTACTGGGCAATCAAAAATAATGAAATCTTACAATTTGCAATTACGTGCATGGAAATAGATGATATTATGCTAAGCAAAATTAGTCAGTCAGGGAAAGACAAATATCATATGACTTAACTCATATGAGGACTTTAATACACAGAACAGATGAACATAAGGGAAGGGAAGGGAAGCAAAAATAATATAAAACAGGGAGGGGGACAAAACAGAAAAGACTCATAAATGTGGAGAACAAACTGAGGGTTACTGGAGGAGTTGTGGGAGGGAGGATGGGCTAAATGGGTGAGGGGCATTAAGGAATCTACTCCTGAAATCATTGTTGCACTATATGCTAACTAATTTGGATGTAAATATAAAAAATGAAATTAAAAAATATGAGGAATAAAAAAGAAGGAAAAAAAAAGATAATGAACCTATTACCCCCCATATGTCTGATGTTCTTTTGTGATTCCCATTTTTGTTTCTCCTACAACAGCCCCAATCACTGATTTAATTTTTGTCAATATAGATTCATGTGCACATTCTAGAAATTTTTCAAAAATAGAATTATAAAACATTATGTTTCTCCTTAAATAAAAAAAAAAGAATTGTAACAATGATAATAAATGAAGAAATACCTCAGGGAAAAAATGCCATTAACATAAAGAAAGTATTAGGGATGGAAATGGACATGAAGAAGCAGAAATGAGATGATGTGGGCAAGAGGAGCTCGAACAAGACACAGCACAGTGCCAAACACTGCAGGTAAGAGAATTGGGAGAGAGAAATAAAATTTCACTAAATACTAAGATTCTAGTGTTGAAAACAGGGCACCTGGGTGGCTCAATTGGTTAAGTGTTGGACTTCAGCTCAGGTCTTATTAATTTCACAGATTATGAGTTCGAGCCCCACTTTGGGCTCCATGCTGGCCGTGCTGAGCCTGCTTGGGATTCTCACTCTGTCCACTCTCTCTTCCCCTGCCCTGTTCATACTTTTTCTCTCACTCAAAATAAAATTAAAAAAAAAAGCAGCTCTGAACAGAATTGGTAGGCAAACCCATGAAGATAATTGGTTTCAGAGGTGGAGTTAGAAAGTATAACTATATATGAAATATAGAAGAAATAATGTGTATATCTGTAGGGGCAAATTCCTTTGAACAAAATTAGAATTAAAATTAGTATATACTTATGTACTTATTTATAGAAACACATATAGATCACTAGAATTTTATAATGAGCATAGTGTAATTTTACATTATAAAGATGCTCTATAGAGACTGGTGAATATTAACTCCATTGTCTGAATATAAGTACTATTAAAAATAAAGGTGACAAGAGACAATAGGAACCACTGTCCATATATATAGAAAATAGAAGGAGATTCTTCCATTTAGAAGATAGTCATATAATTAAAGGGTCAGAATGTATAAATTTAGTATGAAGATTCCTTTTAATATAGTGCCAAAGAACTTGGCCAGAAGTAGCAATGCAAAGTTCACACCATTGAATACTGCCAAAACACCTTTTATACTACTGAGTAATATATATTTTGGGTAATATATTTTTAAAGCTAAAGTTATTTTTTAAAGTTTCAAAGTCATTTTTTGGGGTGACTATTGTATTCTGACTATATTAGCATTTTTTTTTAATTTCTGGTAAGCTTGAAAGATTTTTCTAGTGCATATTGGTCATTTGTATTTCATTTTGATATGGCCTGCTATATATATATATATTTTTTTCTGTTTAGATTGCCATATTTATGTAATGTAGCAGACAATCAACCATTAAAGTTTAGCATCACTGTTTTTGGGCACTGTTTTCACTTAGCAAAATGTCTTGTTATTCAGGCAACATGACTTGGAAGGAATCAACAAAATGATTGTTAAATTACTATGCCTAAGAAATGAACAGTGACTCGGGATAAAGTAGGGCAAGAAAAGAGGAAAGAAGAGTAGGGAGAGAGGGAAGAAAAGCAGGATTAGGAGGCTCTAGCTTGAAGAAAAGGCAGGAAACAATTTTTCCAGTGTCAGGATGACCTAGACTCTTAAGGAGGAGGTTTCTCATATTCACAGCTGCTGTTGCTATGATGAATATCACTTCTATGAATCGAAAGAAAATAATATAAGCCCCTGGAAATTTGCATAATACTGGGGGCAGCATTGTCCTTACCATTAGAAACAGGATTATAATTTTAATCTCTAACTAATTATATTTTTATCATAAAGAGTAACCTCAGTTTACCTCCAAGTTGGCATAGTAATTAAGGTGCTGGAATCTCACTGCTTTGGTTCATATCCTGGATTCCACAATATCTAGTCTTATGAACTTAATCTCTCTAAAACTCATCTCACCTGTCAAATGCAGATAATATTGGTACCTACATGATAGGGCTCTTATGTGGATTTAGTGAAATAATCCTGGTAAAATCCTCAGCTCATGTCTGAAACAAAGTAAACACTCATTAAATGTCAACCATTATTTATATCTTTCTTTGCACACGTGTATATTGTACAATTGGGAACAAAGAACTTGTCACAGAATAGAATTTTGTATCCTCTATTTTTCACTAAACATTCTGTGTCTTTTCTATGTGCTTTAACATTTTTCCAAACTATAATTTTGATGTTATATGGATATACTTTATTTAATGTTACATAGTAAAAGCTAACTTCTCCAATTTTATAATATATGTATATCTATAGATACACATATATTCCTGTATTATAAATAAAATTATATTTTAGTTTGTATTTGTTGAATAACTAATGTGATAAAACATTTTATCACTTATTGGCACTAGATTACTTGTTTTTTGAATTGGCTGTTCTCTGTTTTTGTTTTTTTCTAAGTTGGGGTTGGTATTTGATCAGCATTTTTAACATTACTGAAAAAGAAAATATATATTATGCACTAAACAAATAACTAACAGCTGCTCTTTTGTACTTAATCTGTTGACAATGTGAAGATTACCTGATTTCTGTTCTTTCCTTATTCATTTGTTTATGTTTGCTTATATTACAGAGGTTTCTATATATAGAAGTAAGGCAGCTTACTAGACTATTAGCATTAAAATTAGAGATCTAATTAGAAGTTAGGACTAAGTCTAACATGCGTAACACATAGCATAGCAAATGCTTCCATATTTACTCAGGTTGGATCTAAACTCTGACAGTAAAATTGGGGGAAAAAAAGGTCTGATCAAGTAGGAAACTTGCAAACTGTATAAAGTAAAAAGAATACAGTTCTTGTGGATGAACACAAATATTAGAAAACAAATATTTGTTTGAAAAAATATATGTTCTATTTTTCTTCTTGTTTTACTTAAAGACTATACGTTCCGTTTTTTTAAAAAAAGGTTATTTATTTATTTTGAGAGAGACAAAGACAGTGCCAGTGGGGGAAGAGCAGAGAGAGAGAGAGAGAGAGAGACCAAGAATGCCAAGCAGGCTCGCACTGTCAGCGCAGAGCTCGATGCGGGGCTCAAATCCAGGAAATCATGAGGTCATGGCCCAAGCTGAAACTCAGAGTCAGCTGCTTAACTGACCTAGCAACCCAGGCACCTCTGTTTTGCTTTTTTCTTATGTTTACTCTTCGTGTACTGCAATAGAATGTAAGCTCCACAAGAGTAGGTAACCTTAGTGTACTCAGCAATGTATCGCAGGATTCTACAAAAATGTTCGACACAAAATTGTTGCGTAATACATACTTTTGAATGTAAGTGTTAATACAAATGAAAAAAAAAAAGGCCACTCCTTTTGTAGCAACGTGGATGGAACTGGACAGTGTGATGCTAAGTGAAATAAGCCATACAGAGAAAGACAGATACCATATGGTTTCACTCTTACGTGGATCCTGAGAAACATAACAGAAACCCATGGGGGAGGGGAAGAAAAAAAAAAAAAAAAGATTAGAGTGGGAGAGAGCCAAAGCATAAGAGACTGTTAAAAACTGAGAACAAACTGAGGGTTGATGGGGGGTGGGAGGGAGGGGAGGGTGGGTGATGGGTATTGAGGAGGGCACCTTTTGGGATGAGCACTGGGTGTTGTATGGAAACCAATTTGACAATAAATTTCATATATAAAAAAATAAATAAATAAATAAATAAATAAATAAAAATAAAAAAGGCCACTGAAGAAACATATGCACCAACTGAGCTAATGTTGTGATACCCATAAGCTATCAAATCATCTGTCCTCTCCCTGCGGAAGAAATGACTTTCTTGAGTTATTTATTCCTATACAGCTGTTTACAATTTTACTACA
This sequence comes from Neofelis nebulosa, assembly GCF_028018385.1. Taxonomy (NCBI): domain Eukaryota; kingdom Metazoa; phylum Chordata; class Mammalia; order Carnivora; family Felidae; genus Neofelis; species Neofelis nebulosa. The sequence goes on along the minus strand of NC_080784.1, from coordinate 90,121,084 downwards.
CATTATTATTATTCCTAAGCAGTAAATATGATACTGCTTTGTATACTTATCATTTATTTTGTTTGTTAAATTCATCTTTATTGATCATTTATTTTACTGGTCTACAACGATCCATTATATGAAAACGTCACTGTTGTGGACTGCATTATGTTCCCTAAAATTCATATGCCGAGGCCTTAATGTGACTTTATTCGAGGATAGAGCTTTCAAAGAAATAAAGTCACATGAGGTCATTATATTAGGTGACTAATACAGTCACTATTTTTCTGTTTTCATGTTACCGGACATTGGTATCAGATATGTTCTAAGTTTCACCACTAAGAACAACAGTAAAATTATCTTGCTTTTACTTGTTATTGTGTATACATACACAGAACTGTCTCTGGATCAGCAACCAAGAGGCGGACTTGTACCTTAAAATTTCCTCTTCAATATTTACCCTGTATCCATATTGTTCTGTAATATGATTATATCAGATATGCTCAACATGGCCTTAGGATTCCCTGTTGCACCACATCTAAAACATTTAGTGTTGTCAGACTTTAACGGTTTCCCAATCCGATTAGTAGTAAATAATATCTCATTGTGATTTTTAAATTTTTTTTAATGTTTATTTATTTTTGAGAGACAGAAAGAGAAAGAGAGAAAGCATGAGTAGGAGAAGGGCAGAGTGACAGGGAGACATAGAATCCTAAGCAGGCTCCAGGCTCTGAGTTGAAGCACAGAGTCTGACATGAAGCTCAAACCCACAAAGGGTGAGACCATGACCTGAGCTGAAGTTGGACATTTAACTGACTGAGCCACTCAGGCACTCCTCATCGTGCTTTTAATTTGTATTTTCATGATTACTCTTATGATTGCATAATTTTTCACAGGCTAGTGTTTATTTATGATCTCTCTTTGAACGTCCTTTTCATTTGTCTATTTTGGTACTGTTGTCTTCTCTGATTGATTTGTCAAAGTTTCCTATCATGTAAATACTAATCAGGTCAAGACTACAATGTAAAGATTTTCTTTCTGTGACTCAGCTTTTGTATTTGAGGTGTCCTGTACAGAATAGATATTGTAGACTTTGTCATAATGACATGTATTAATAACTACCTTTGTAGGGAATATAGTCAATGCTGTTATATGTAGTACAGTGTCAGATTATAGCTACACTTTAGTGAGCTTAGCATAAGATATAAACTTGTTGAATAAATATGTTGTACACCTGAAACTAGTGTTAACACTGTGTGTCAACTATCCTCCTATGAAAGTAAATAAATAAATACATGATATTATCCTAAAAATTACCTTTGTTGTTCGTGGTTTATACTTTTTCTTAAAAGAAATCTTTCATTACACCCAATAATCGTCAAATTTATTGATAAAATTTGTTAAATTGTGACTTTAATTTAAGACTTTCATCTACCTAGATATTGTTTAAATACTGTATAAAATAGGGACACAATTTTATTTTTTAATTTTCTAATCTAAACAAACAACATTTACAGTAGAGCTTGTATTTTCCCCCAATTGTATATTTAGCATTTTTTGAAAATTACAATTCATGTGTTGCTAACATTTAAGTGCAATTTATTTTTATACATTGATTTTGCATCAGAATTGGTACAGTAACCATTCATTGCACCCAATCACTATTAATTTATTAATTTTCATAATTTGTCTATAGAGTCTGTTAGGTTTTCCATATTTATGACAATAAAGTTTGGAAATAATGAAATGTTTACTTGTTTTATTTATTGTGAAATTTTTGTTGAGATCATAATTTATGAGATAATACTGTGAATTCCATACTGGTCAACAGTGATTAAAAACAACGAAAGACAACATTGTTTTCCAAAGGAAATTACATTCACAATTTTTTTCTTCTTGCTAATTAATCCCCATTTTTCCTTCACCTTATTTCTCTACCCCCCTCCACCCCCAGCATCACTTCTTGTACTGACAACCCTGAATTTCCTTTTGGGGGTTCATTTGTTTCCGGAAAGTTGCCTCCATTTCTAGGACTAAATACAAGTAGAGCCAATAAGCGCACTCAATCTCCAGGAAGCAGTGATTGTGTCGCAGATAACATAAAATATATATGAGATTTTGTCTTCATTGACTAAATCATCTGGTGTTTATTGAATCCTTACTAGTGAGAGAAGATACAAAGATTAAATTTTTTTTTAAGTTTATTTATTTATTTTGAGAGAGACAGAGACAGAGTAAGTGGGAGAGGGGCAGAGAGAGAGAGAGAAAGAGAGACAATCCCAAGCAGGCTCCGTATTGTCAGCATAGAGCCTGGGTACAGGGCTCAAACTCATGAAACTGTGAGATCATGACCTGAGGCGAAACCAAGAGCTGGATGCTTAACCAACTGAGCCACCCAGATGCCCTAAAGAAATAGATTTTTACGTCAAGATTTGCATAGAGGAATAAATAGCAACAGCAGAAGATGCCAAGTGAAATAGGAGCTCAGCAATTGAGGCTGTAAATGTTGCCTCAGTATTTCAGGACATGAGATAAATATGGGGTGAGGGGAGGATAAAATGTATACATGTTTTAAACATTAGAAACACTGAGAAGAAACCAAGAGGACACCTGTCTTTAAAAATTCCCAAGCGGGGGCACCTGGTTGATTCATGCGTATAAGCACCACTCTGGATTTGGGGTCAGATCATGATCTCATGGTTCATGAGTTTGAGCCCCACGTCGGGCTCTGCACTGACAGTGTGGAGCTTGCTTGAGATTCTCTCTCTCCCTCTCTCTCTGCCTCTCTCCTGCTTGCTCTCTCTGTCTTTCTCAAAATAAACATCTTAATGCCCTAGTGAAGAAACTAGAAGTTCATACATAAAGTTTAATATTTGTTACATCTTTAAGGCTCTGTATGTAAAGTGTGTGCTTAGGTTGATGTATAATTTGCATCTATGTGATTTTTGTTAAGGTGTTTTTTAATGAGTTATTCTCAATAACATGTTTTGTTTATTTTAGAAATGAGTTGACACATTTCCTAATATATGACACAGTTCCTTCCCAGACAACTAGACCGAGTGAGCTATACTTGATCATTAAAAATAAAAATTTTCCTCTTGAATGGGAAAAAAATGCCCTAGCAACTCAACTGGAGACTTTTCAAAATCAATGATACAGGAAAGGAAGTTTCAACCTTGTTGACCTCTTACTGAAGAAAAATATATATAGAATGCTAAATGAGATGTTCTGGCAGTGGAATGAAAAAGGTATCAAGTTGCATGATTCCAAAATGTGATTTTCATTCATATTACTTTTACCAAACTTACTCTACTGGGCAACTATTCCAGATAATTCAAGGGGCAGAATCTATAATCCTGGTTTCTAGCTGTCATTTTGCAGGATTCTTGAATTAGCTTAATGAGCTACAGTTGCATGAACTACTGTTGTTTCTAAAAGCTGTGAAATGACTTTGTGGTATTTTTCCCCCTCTGGAAAACAAAAAGACCTCAAGAAAAAAGTTATACTATAGGAAGTGAGATATCTGAACCCTGTAAACAATGTGCAGAAATGGCTTGAGACTATTGTAAGTATCACCTCTGAGTCGTTTATATGCCAGTTATAGTATTTTGTTTCCTTGGAATGAATGTGACAATGATTTATTTTCCTCAGTCTTTTCTTGGAATGTACATTTTGTTGACAGGTTTTTTTTTTTAACTCTTTTACTAATTATTTACAGCTTTATTGAGGTGTCATTGACAAAAATTTATTTGTGGAGTATCATTTTTATAATGCTTACAAAAGGGCAATAAAGCAAACATCCATGATCCTATGGATCAGCTTTATTAAATATTAATACTTTTGTCTTATTTGCTTGACTTTTTTTGCCAAATATCAATTAACATTTATTGAACTCCTGCTAGTTTTTTAAAAGTCATATTTGGCTTTACTTAGGTTAAAATATTTCAACAAGTCTATAAGTGCATAAAACAAAAATATACGGCCTATATTTATCACAATATTATCTTTGTAACCATTACCCTAGCAAAGAAACAAAACATTAGCCAACAACAACACGCCCTTTTCTTGTTCTCTCCCATTACTAACCACCTCCTTTTTCCCTCCAAAATAATCACAATCTTGATAATTCCTATTAGGGATCTAGAGACGGTAGTAAAGCCAAATCAACTAAATAAAGTAATTGTAATTATATTTAACTGATGCTCTCAGAAAGTCAGTCCACCTCTAGCTTAAACTTGCTCTTTTATTCCGAACATTTCAGATACCAACCTAAATATGGTGGAGGTATCTGGGTCATCTTCCTCATGGAAATTCCTAGATTCCAATTTTTGTATCCTTAGTCCCACAAGATTGTCAAGTAGTTCTTGGAACATAAACCTCTCAGTCACTTCTTCCAGAATTAACAAATATCCCAAGGCTAAAGCAATCTCAAATTCCAAATTTAAATTGCTTGAATTGCATCTTTTCCAATGCTTGGTCTACCAATTCTTCACAGTCTTGCTAACTTGTCAATTCTTTCAAACATATGCTTATTTATGCTTTGTCCAGCTTTTCCAATTGTTCTTAGAAAGACTGTTGATCAAAATAACCAGTGTACCAATTCTGGAAGCTCGGGTCTCATCATTACTTTGTAATAAATAAATTTTATAAATACATTAAAATTCCTTGTGTTCTCCTCTCTGATCTCATTTTCCTTCTTTCTGCTTTAACGGAAAACCACTATCCTGAATTTTAGTGCTTTTTATTCCCCTTACATTTTATAATTTTAGTTAATGTATGTGAGGCACTACAAAATACATACCATTATTTTGCATGTTTTTATATTTTTACATATGACACAATACTGAAAGTTCCATTCCAAAATTTTCTTACTTAAAAATATTTGTGAAATTTATCTTTGTTGATACATATAGTTCACTTCAATATTTCAAGTGTTAAATAGTATTATTTGTAAACATATACTGAAAATATAGTAAGCTTCTGCTTTCAATGGACATTTAGGTCATATCAGATACTGACCCTTATACCCAATGCTGTAATGAATGTAAAAGCATGTAAAAACTTTCTCAGCGATTTAACTATGAATAGAAATGATGAGTCTTGGGATATGTACGTCTTCAACCTTACTGAATTTTGTTCAATTACTTTCCAAAATGATTGTTTAAATTCTCAGCAGCACAAAATCTGAATTCTCTGCTCTACATCCTTGAAATCACTTGGTGTTTTCAGAATGTTAGTATTTTATTTCCAATTTGACAACTAAATATCTGATATTTACTTTGAATGGAGTACAATTTAGTACTCCATTTATTTTTTTTATAAATGTATTGGTTTCCATAGTTTCTTCATTTCTACATTTGTTGATATGTTTTTACCAATTCTTCTACTAGTTTTTTTTTCTTATTAGTTTATATGATCTAATATACTTGAAGCTTAAATTCTTCTTTGCCTTATATTTGTTTAATACATATTGGCTTTTAGTAGTCATTTGAATTTATATCCAATGCTGTCTTGTCTTAATATAGTCATATTTACTAATAACTTCATTTATAGTATGCATTTTAAAATTTAATAAATTTCTCACAGAATGTGTTAGAAAACAGTTTAGATTATATATCAGTAATAAAAATAATCCTTGATGATTTAGTGCTACAGTGGATACGTCACATTTATGTACAGTGCACTGTGAAATGCAAAGATATGGTGAATCTTTCTGTATGTAATGATCCTGTGATGTAAGTTGTTTATTATAATTAAAATGACATCGTTCTTCTGTAACTATTTTAATGCACTTACAACTTATGATCTTTTGACCAAAACACTTCATTATAAAAAATATGCATAAATTATTCCCTAAATTTCTCATAAAAAGCTCTTCATCTCATATAAAATATTTTCAAACAAATTATGTACTTTAATGCTTTGGGAACTATGAAAAACTAATGATAAGCATTAGTTGGGGAAATTGAAGCTCAAATAACTTACCAACTTAGCATCTGCGATTCAGTTGTTAAGCAGTAGAGCAAAGATTCCATTAAATGTTTCCAGACTAGTCTTTCTAAAACATCATCAGTTAAATAGGTAACCTAATGCTTGTATCAATTATACAGAAGAGTGACTTGGGTTTGGAGGATATAGTGACTCAAGAAAAAATTTCTCATTTTTATAATTAAGCAGTAGGTAAGATTATGTTAAACATTTTTCTGATGGTGTTTGATGGCAGACACATAGACTACCCAAGATGCTATTTAAAACAACAAAGCAGGGGCACCTAGGTGGCTCAGTTGCTTAAGCATCTGCCTTGGGCTCTGGTCAGGATCTCACAGTTTTCGAGTTAGAGCCCCGCTTTGGGTTCCACGTTGACAGTGTACATACTGCTTGAGATTCTCTCTCTCTCTTTCTATGTCTCTCTGCTCCTCCCCCCTCACTCTTTCTCTCTCTCAAAAAGAAATAAATAAATAAGCTTAAAATAGAAAAGAAATGTTAAAACAACAAAGTGTATTTCAATTGGAACCACACAAGTACAATTCTATGATCTTTAGCATACAAAAAAATTAAATCTCCATCTGTCCCAACTAACTTGTCCTTGCTGTGCTGACTCAAAGTCATGCCAATCACTGAGAAAAATCCTGCCTCTTCAAAGTGTATTAGCAGAGATACAGGCAGACCGTGAACTGAAAAACGGTTGAAAAAAATCAGTGGTTAGGCCTACACAGTACTGTTATTTATCTATATATCCTTGATTTTGAATTTCCCTTCCTACATGTAACACAAGCATGAAAAGCATGTGAATATTATTGTTTGTCCTGTTTCCATTCTAACAACAGGAACTCATGATTTTTCTATGATTAGAAGCTATAAAATTGCATTTTAAAAACATACAAAAAGATCTGGTATTACTACAGTTCATGAAATTTTACCAGGTTAAGTAGGAAACATATGAGCTATTACAATTTTTTTCCAGTGCATTTACAGTGGTTTCACTTACTTGTACCCCACTCAATGTTCAGCCACTTTTATTCATTATTTTAATACAAACATATATATGTAATTGTTAAATAACAATATGGCAATGTAGGGCACCATGCACATTGTAAAGTTTTTTCCTACTCATCATTTCTCCAAAGTACCTGGCAGAAAAACAAGGTTCATTTGAATAGAAACTGTTTAAATAACCTCTAATGCAATATATTGCATTAGAGAGAAAGGACTGCATTAGTAGAAAGAATGATTATAAATGTTTTCTGAAATCTATCTTTAAATAGAAAGCAGGTGGTTATGGAGTGGTTGAAAAAGCAACGGATCATATACCTGAATTGTGCCACTGACTTTGAAGACTAGCTCATTTCTAACTGTTGCCTGACCCTGGACAATTTTTTCTCTCTGATACCTAGCTTTCTCACAAGAACAGAATATATTTTTTACTCTTTTATTTATCCTTTATATTTTATAATTGAAAAATTTTTAGTCAGAAAGAGTTTTATAAAATGGTGTCAAAATAATAGTCTGAGGTCTACTAACACATACTGTTTCCTGAGCTTTGTACTCAACACAGATACTTTTTAAAAGATTAGAAAGAAAAAAATTCTGTCATCTCCTACAATTCTTCAAAATCTGTAAAGAACAGGAGAACTTTCTTATAAGGTAAAAACTTATGAATATTTATTGCAAATAAAGCTCAATATATTTATATAGAATTATTTGTTTTGCATCTGGTGATATCTATTACCTGTTTACTTTTCTCCTGAAAATTATATTCTAATTTTCCAGATAATAGTGACCAGATGATATAAGAGATATTAGAACAGTTTAAGAATGTTGAATTTCATCTATGCAAAAAATGAGAAGCCAGGAAAAGATTAGAAAGTAGGAGAGTAACATGACTGAATTGAGTTCAGGGAACATCATTGGGGATAGCTACATGAAGGCTGCATCAAAAGGGCATGTATATTGTTGTAGGAAGCTCAGTGAAGAAGTTACCACGGTACTCCAGGAAAGAAAAGATGGCTACCTTAAGCAAGGTGGTTGCCCCAGAGCTGGAAAGATGTGAACAGAATTGAGAACAATTCAGTTGTGCCCCCACTCTTCATCCTGTGTTCTCTGATTGCAAAGATATCAGTGATTGACATATTTGGTTAAATCAAAGACCATCTTCTCAACATACACCCTTCACCATCACAGAAGGACTGGCTGTGAAATGATTCTTTTTTCCTCTGCCACCAATGTTAGCAATCTGTTGATCATGGTCAAAGATAGAGTCAGAAACTTATGTCTCTTCCATTAGAACTTTAAATAATCAGGTAGGATCTAGTGATCACAGCTCACAAGTGGCAAAGATAAAGAGCCTTAACATCTCAAAGATTATTTCACATCCTAGAAAGTGATACATGTTCAATTTCCTTAAATTTCAGAGTTTTTCTTTTCATCTGAAGAATGAAGAAGAATGCATTCCTCATAAAATCACTGTTTAAAATTTTTTTTTTAAATGTGAAACACAAAATCCTGGCTTAGCTTTTATGCTCAGTAAATGCCAATCCCTTTTTTTCCATCCTGACTCTTTCTTAGATAACAGCCAGAAGGTGAGAGGTGTCATGGGGCAATTACATAAAAATATATATTGGTAATCCACAAACATGTTATTAATGACAAAGATTAGAGGCTCTAAAGAACTATAACTTCTCAGATTGCCTTAGAATAGTCCAAGTCTCGGGGCGCCTGAGTGGCTCAGTCGGTTAAGCATCCAACTTCAGCTCAGGTCTTGATCTGGCAAGTTCGTAAATTCAAGCCCTGCATCAGGCTCTGTTCTGACAGCTCAGAGCCTGGAGCCTGTTTCGGCTCCCTCGCTCTATGCCCCTCCGCCACTCACGCTTTGTCTCTGTCTTCAAAATAAACACTAAAATATATATATATATATATATATATATATATATATATATATATATATGTGTGTGTGTGTGTGTGTGTGTATTTTTTAGAAGTGTCCAAGTCTAATTTATCATGCTAAATGTATCTAGTTTCTTTGTTTTAAGCACATACAAAATTGATACTTTTTCTCTTATAGTCTCAATATTTACCTTAAGGAGTAGCTTTGCTATAGTGAGCATTTTATATATTAAGTCCTGAAGTAAAATATTTCAACTTCTCTTCCCCGGGAGTTTTAAGACAAAATCCTGTTGAAAGGCTATGGAAATGGAAAGTTAAATCCTAATCTCCATACACTGCCAAAAATCTGTGATTTTCAGACAAATCATCCAAAGTTTCATAAATGTGGTTCTTCTTATTATTATACTCCATACTCAGGCAATTCTCAAAAAGTACAAGAAAAGATACTGACTTCACCACAGATCATAGAGTAACTTTGGCAACAAAATTTGAATTGTCACAGACAGAATGAAACCAGACAAGTACAGAAAAGTAGACAATGAGGTTGTCACTTTTAACCAGATGGCAAAGATTTGACACTCAGCGAATTAGAGCTACTGTAATAGTTTGCTTTCTCTGTCCCATTTACCTCTCTGTTCCATTCAAAAGTAATCAGGTCACCTCCTGGGATGTGGGATCCCTGGGATGTGGGATGTGGTGGTGGGACAGAGTTTCTATCTCACACCACTGCTATTGTGATTAGGCATTTTATAAGTATAAAATAAGAGACCAGATATATTTATGAGAAATTGGTAAGAAATTCTTCTTTACATACCACACTACTCTTGAGACTCTTTGACACATCTTTTTGTGCTTTTTTCGTCTATTTTTGAGGTTACGAGGACGCCTAACCGACTGAACCACCCAGATGCCCCTCTGTTGCCTTTTTTTTGTTTTCAAATCTTTTACTTTTCCCATCAAAATGATTAAAGTGATTCTTAAAAAGGTCATCGGGGTTTAACAAAAGAGCTGTATGTCCTCCACATCTCTTCTTACTATGAAGTACACAGACACTCGTTCTACGTAATGCTGAAGAGATGTTCAGGAGGGACTTGATATCTCCATCTCCTTCGTCCTTTCCCTCTCCCTCTTTTAAGACAATACCTTAAAGAGTGTAGGGTGCAGGATGTTTTAGGGCCAATGACTTTGTTGCAGTATGACGTGTAAATTCACTCAGAATTCTAGGAATTAATTAAAACCCTAGTCTAGAACAATTATTAAGTGATGTCCTTTTGCCCTGAATGTCGAGAAAAAAAAAGGAAATTTCAAAACGGAAGCCATCCTCCCACAGCATCTCTTAATGGCCACTTGGTTCTTTCTTGAGGGGTAGGATTATGTCCCTGTTATGCAGTCCCCATCCCCATGAATAATCTTACATTGGAGTGGAAAAAATGTTAAGAAGTACCACCAGGCATATAAGAGCAAAGAAACTAAATAAAATACACAATTTACGTCTAATGCAAGCTAACAATGACCTTGAACAAGTCATTAAAACTCATTGTTAAGTCTCTCTACATCAGAAAATGAAGAAGTTTAACTCTGACCTCCAATATCCCTTCAAAATGTTATGCCACTTAAATTATATCATTAAATTTCAGTATCTTATATAACAGTTTCCTGAAATGGTTTTATTTTCTTTGGCTGAAAATTCATACTAGGCCAGAATTTTATCACAGATCCTGGTATTTAATAGGGGTCAACCTCGAGTATGAGAAAAAAAAGCATGGCATACAAAACTACAATTTAATGTTCAAATCAGACAGTTGCTTCACCCAGGGTGCGGTCCTTTCTCATTTTTCTCAGTCAAATTTGAAGCTTTCACTTTTGTAGCTGAGGCCATTGGAAAATTATTTGAAAAAGTAAAGGAGAGCACAAAGGAGCAAATTGGGTATTTATTAGTATACAAGACCGTGTGCTAGACGAGAGCTCCCACAGCATCCCTGCCTCCAGCAACACCACCAATACCCAGGTTTATGTGATTGAGTTTGAATGGAACAGAAGATCACTTTCATTCCTTTGTTTCTTACTTGATTCTTATGAAAAAAATCAATAGTTCTTTTCTAAAAGTTACCGGAAACAGGACTGTGGATTATGATAAAAATATTTATAACAGGGCTTTTTGAAGGTCATAATCTTATCTTACGCTATGTGAATATCTATGAAAATCTTTCATTTTTATATCTGTCATATGAGAACACTTATCTAGGGATAATATATGTTCCTTATAGAAATGAAGTATAAGACGAGTTATATGATGATAAATTGTTCAGTAATGTGTATATTTTAACATTCATGGATACATATATTATGATATAAGTGATATGAAAGTAGTAAAAATTAATCCCATGGGCACCTGGATGACTCAGTCTGCTAAGCGTCAGATTTTGGCTCAGGTCAAGATCTGGCAGTCTGTGGATTCAGGCCCCACGTCAGGCTCTGGGTTCCATGCTGACAGCTCAGAGCCTGGAGCCTGCTTTGGATTCTGTGTCTCCCTCTCTCTTTGCCCCTCCCCTACTCACGCTCTGTCTCTCTCTTTCTAAAAAATAAATAAACATTAAAAAAAAAAAAAAACTTAAAAAGGGGTGCCTGGGTGGCTCAGTCGGTTAAGCGTCCAACTTCGGCTCAGGTCATGATCTTACAGTCCATGGGTTCGAGCCCTGCATTGGGCTCTGTGCTGACAGCTCAGAGCCTGAAGTCTGTTTCAGATTCTGTGTCTCTCTCTTTCTCTGACCCTCCCCTGTTCATGCTCTCTCTCTCTCTCAGTCTCAAAAATAAATGTTAAAAAAAATTAAAAAAAAAAAAAAACTTAAAAAAATTAATCCCATGTTGGCTTTAAAAATTAAAAATTCTTACATAGTTATGTTGGATAATTAAATTGTATGTTACTGAAAATGGAACATGGTGAGGAAAGTATTTTCCAGAAACATTTTTAGAAGGTGGAAATTTCTGAATTCCTGTGAGCTTTATACACATTTCCCACTAAGTATTTACATAGTTATAAACAATTTATTCTGAAACATACGTTGATCCACTATTAACACTCCTTCAAAATAACTCCTTTCATACGTATGCACGTGTAAGAGCAAGAAAGACTCATTTAAATTTTGACAGAGGACTGTTAAAAAAATATATCCTAATGATATATGTTTACACCAAGTTATAATGCAAACATTTCTAAATTTTCACAATGTTGCTGATGATTAAAAATAAGGTTTGTAAATAGCAAAGCGAAATATCTAGAGTTTACAAGACTATATTAAACATCATAACCCATTTATAATTTTAATTTCCTTTTTAAAAAGTGGTATGTGACAAATAATTCTGCCATTATAAATAACCTTCTTTATGGAGTCATGCTAAATTATGCCATAAAGGTATTACTTGATATATTTGCTACATTTTTCTCTCCTTTGTTTTCAAAAAGATTTATAGCTATTTCTCTGTTTAACCAACAGATGTGAAGTGATTTCAGGATGATCTGTATCCATCAGAAGGTGCCACATGTTTCTTATTTAATTCCATTTCTATGGAAACCTGAAGATGCTTCATGCATCGTCTTTCAGTTTTCTGAAGAAAAATAACTTTCATTATTTTGGCATGAAACACCCTTAGAATGCCCTATGTCAAGAATAATTAGAATTTCACTTTTCAGTGTCTCTCCCGCAGTATATTGACTGTCTAAAGGAGGCTTGCTGTCTGGTGTCTGATAAATGTGTTCTTGAGTGTATGAACTGAAGTGAATCTGAGCCAAACCAGTTAGAGCTGTCCATGTGAAAGTCTAGATAAAGGTGCAGAAATGTACATATTGAGATGTTCATTAATTTACTTCATGACTATTCCATCTATTAAATAGAGGTTACTTTGACAGTCCAGCTCAAATGCTATGTCTGTAAAGAATAATAAAATATATCCAACTGCATGGCTACAATGGAGTTTATGAATTTAGTTTTAACATTATTATCATTTAATGAAAACAAAGCATCAGACTAGCATTGGTCCTAAAGACTCTTGCAAGCTTTAAGGGTGATAAAGGAAAGTTCTAATGAAATACTGGAAGAAAAGAACAGTCAGGAGGAGAGAACAATTGTTTCATACAAAGTCAAACCAAACTCCTCCTCATTCCTGAACATTCCTTTCCCACATTTATCTACCATTTTACAAGTGATCTTTCTGCCTGGAAGACTTGTGCCGTCTCTCCTCCCAGACAGAACCCAATCCTCTCATTTTCCCTTATAACATTACAAGACTTCTGGAAGTTTTTCTCCCATAGCATTTCCCCCATAACTTAATCATGATACTTATCACACTGCATGTTGATTTTGTATTTATTTTCTTGCCCCATTACACTTAAGCATTTTGAATACCGTGACATTTTGCTTTTTATATACATTCAACAGGTTTTGATATAGAGTTCATCCTCAAAAGTGTTTAATGAATGAGTAAATGAATGAAAGAATGATTGAAAGGAGAAAAATATGATCAACACCATCTTTATAATACTGAATAGAATGAAAACTCTGTCTTCAGTGCCAGTGTCAGAATGGATAAAAAGAATTCCCCTGGTTCTGAATTCAAACATGGATGGCAACTTCTCAAGAAATTCCTCCCAGACCTTATTTTAATATTAGACTATATCTCTGTAAAAAAAATTATTTCCCATTTTATTGTATTACTTGAATTGTAAATTATAGCACTTACCATCATGGCAAACAAACAAACAAACAAACAAACAAACAAAATGCTGGACTTGTCTGAGCAATATAATTCTAATGGTTGTGAAGCATATAAAATATAACTGATAAGCCAAATTAAGTAGACAGTGGTAAAAAAAGGAAAGAATTTAGTAGATGAATCTGTATATGAATATTGAAAAGTGAAGAGCTTCTAAATGAAAGAGATAAGAGTTTGGAGGAAACATGATAGAATGGACGAATACATGGAAAGTAAAATTTGTTTAAGAAATTCTTAAGGTGTAGTTGTGTTACAGCAAGGTGACAATAGGGAACACAAGTATTAGCTATTCTCAATTAGCCAGACATCAATTATGAGGGCTTTGATGAAAATATTACCTGTTTAAGTAGAAAAAAAGAATAAATTAACATCTTTATTTGATAAAGAATAAGCAGCGGTCAGTGAGGGCATGAACACACGGGAAATACATGAGAGGATAAGTCACAGTAACTCCAGGGTTGCTTTCTTCCAGTGCACTTATTTTTTAGTGTTTATTTACTTATTTATTTATTTGAGAGAGAGAGCGTGAACAGGGGAGAGGCAGAGAGAGAGAGAGAGAGAGAGAATCCCAAGCAGCCCTCTCGCTGTCAGCAAGGAGACCAACGCAGGCTCCGTCCCATGAACCGTGAGACCATGACATGAGTTGGAATAAAGAGTTGGACACTTAAGCAACTGAGCCACCCAGACGCCTCCCATTCCACATTTGAATAGAGATTGTTATTAAGATAGTATGACCCTGAATCAAGAATTTTCAAATGATATATTTCTGGCTTGCTAATTTTGAGGGAGAACTGACATACAAAATCGGAGATGACCCTATACAACTGAAAGCCCCAGGATACAGACAAGATGAGGATATTTGAAGTATTTGAATATGAAAAGACTATAAAGGAGAGAATAGAATGGAAAACACATTGCCTCAAGAATTAAATATGGGGTCACGGAGTAAGACAACAAACAGAAAACCCCATAACCGGCAGAGAAAAAAAAGATCAATAAATCACGAAAGCATGAACATACTTTTCCAAAGAAATATCCAGGTAGATGAGCCAGACAAGTTTCAAATGTGCAGAGGAACTAATCCTGATGAGAAGAGACTGAGTGTAGTGGGTATGTCTAGGCCGTCAGAGGTAATTAGTGCTATAATGGTAAAGACAAAATTAAACACTAAGGAAAAAGAAGGAAGAGAGGAAATTGGAATTTGCTATGTGCTCAAAAGGGGCTTAGCTATTATACGTATTTGGCTCTCACAATTTTGTGAAGTGAGCATAGGTTAAGTAAAAGACTGATGGCCACACAATTACAACTGGGTCGTCTTATATTGCTGCACATGTAGAAATGGATGGCAGAAGTCAGGTTCTCTGTGGCTTATCAAAATCTAATCATGAAATTAACAGAAATTAACATATAAGCTATTGAGAACTATCACAAGCCTAAACAAAGTTTTTGTTCTGGACTTTTTAATTTCGGAGAAAACCAAAACTTGTGAATATATGAAGACAAATAGACATTTGGTAACAGAATTCTGGGACAAGAAGAAGTAACGTTTTATTGTTCTCACAAAAATAGTTCCTGAAAACTTATAGTTATAGAATAGAGAAAACTTTGAAAAGACAGCAAAATGCAAAGGCATTGCAATTTAGACAGACAAAAAATTTTTATAGCAAGACATTCAAAATGCTACCTCATATCTAAGCATGGGCAAACTATATTGCTGAAGTATGTGAGAAAGCTACCTCTATCAAGGATTTTATCCTTATACCAAAAAAAAAAGAAAACAACATAAAAATGAACAAGCAATTCTTGGCTTTTGGTGATAAAGTAGATGAGTCTGAAAACTGTTCAAAACAGTACCAGCTAAGGTTAATGGGCTTGCTGGAAGGTTGGAAGTTAGGAAGTTGGCCAATTTTATAGAGGTATATTGTTAATGATATACCAGCTTTTTCTCTAGGGTTATTTATGAGGTTTTGTGTGTGTGTGTGTGTGTGTGTATGTGTGTGTGTGTGTGTGTGTGCGTTTTGCCAACAGAATGTGTGCAACAGATGCCAACTTCCTTTATCTGACTGAGAACTTATCCAGAATAATTTTTTTTCATAGCTCACATCCTGATTGATAATCAAAACAAACCAAATTCAATTATATCGAAGTAGACAATGAGTGGTAAAGCAATTGTTTGCATTTTGGAGCTTTGATAAACACTTTGAAAGTTAAGAAAACTTTACTTAGCACACAGGCTTTGAAAACAGTTTAAGCCATAATTTCACCACTTACTATCTTGAAAGTTCAGTTCAGTAGATTTAAAATAAACATAATAATACCTACAGTGTAGAGTGGCTCTTCTTAGACTTGAAAGGACTTGTAAATCTACTTGAATAGCACGGGTTACATAGTAGAAGTAGAAAAAAGGATGGTGAAAAAGCTCGAAAAGCAAATTGAAATGATATATATTAAAGTATATTTTTAAAAGGTAAATTGTCACTGTCATCTAAATATAATATGATCACCATTTCACATATGTAGTTTAACTCATTAATAAGAAATTAATAAAAATAAGAAAGCTTGAAAAATGTTGTATCTGGTCAATGGATTATCCTAAAACCAGAGACATATATAAGGAAATAAGCTGCTGAAATTATTATGTTTAATAGATAAAAGAATTTGATTATTCCACAGTTTATGGAAATCATTCATACCTTCCCTAGTCAAAATGCATCTGTATATATATATATATATATATATATATATATATATATATATATGGACAAGAATTATATTCATCAGTATTATGTATCTACTACTTACAAAATTGTAACACAGCTCAAAAATAACAGAAGACAGAGATAAGTGGGATGTTTGCACTAACAAAGGCACCCAATAATAATTTTTGCCCACTTCCGTTTTCCATTTGTATTTATTTTTCTGACACTTTCCCCCCTCTTATGATCATCATCATATCAAAGAAAGCCATTATTGCTCAAGACAAAATACACTGATCTCATTAGTTTTGGTCTGGTCATTTACCTAAGTTCAGTAAGTGTTTTAACTAACCCTGTAGAATTTCTTTAGTGTTCTTTTTCAAATTAAATGCTGTAGAGTATTGAACAACCTACAAGGACAAAATTCATTTTTGTCCAAAAGAATCTAAGATCATAAAGAATTTCAGATCATGCTTTTAAGTGTCTCTGTTTATTTGCTATATGGAGGATAGGAAAACAAACCCATGAAACTCTCTCCACAGATTTCAACCACAGTTCCTGTAAATTTGAGTGACTTCTCTTCCAGAGATCCTCAAAATTTCCTACGGGTCCTGGCCTGCCAGGTATTTATCTCCCTTACCATCTAAAAGGCCCAATCCTGTAAAGCAGGTGTAAGGGAAGTTTTCCTAAAAGAATTGTGTAGGCACTGAGCCTGTCAATAAAACCAACATTGTTGTTCAAAACTATCTTGTCAGGCCTGAGTTAATGAACATCAGTTTTCAAATATGACACTGCAGGTATGGCTGTGATTATATAATTTGTCAATTATGTACTGGTGAAATGGAGAACAGATTCTTACAAATCTATCCTTTTTTGTCATGAAAAGTAAGGAGACTCGGTAAGATTTTATGAATTCTTAGGGATCAATGAGAATCAGATATCATTTTAAAATGTCTTATTTCAATGTATAAAAGCAGAGTTATTGAATTGTTGTGAGTTGTGCATAGCTTAAGAATAAAGAAAAAGGACTTCTGTTTATACCTGGAAAATCAAACATCATCAACAATGTTGGAAATAAATAAACACAAGGTAATTTTTCTCATCAGTTCATTCAGTCCTAGGTAATTAATTTTTGTTTTGCTGGATCCTGGGTTACCCATCCATTTGCAGATGACTGATGTCTGGACCAAAATGAGTACTGGAAATCCTAACTCAGTTCACTGATAAGGTCTAAAAGTCATCTAAGTGATGTCTGCACAGAGCCTATACTCATAAGTTTACTCTGTGTGTGTCTTAGCGTCAATAGCCTGAAATGCCTGATACAGTTATTTTTCCGCAAAACTCTGAAATGGTCTTTCTTTCTTAAAAACACATTCCTTGGACTATAGCTTGCATTAGAACTTTCAGGAAAACCTAATAGTAAGATAAAAACTATCTGTAGGTAAGGATTTATTCCTGTCTGTGGTTAGTTTATTTCTATAACCAACAGTACAGAAGAGAGAAAAATTCTCTATTGCATTATAGTATGTAACTATACCATAAGAGTTTTGATTAGTGCTTTCCCTGAAGATAAATTAGTATTATGGAAAGAAGCATATTAACAAATCCCCAGTCTTCCCATAAAGTGTAACAGTTTAAAAAATATTTGTATTAATAACTTCTTACCTATATAAACTTAGGGAAGGCTAAGCATATCTTCTGATCTGACAATTTTCTGTGTGACCCCTATAACAGTAACACATAAACATCCTAATGATTTCTAGCATCTCCCTTTATATATATAGAGAAAGGACATATGCATGATTTTTCAGAAACTGTCTGGAAAATGTTTAAAAAAAATTAAGCGGATTTTTTACAAGTGTAGTGTAGATTTTGGCAAGGCAAAACCAAGAGTTGTCAGATATTAAGGCATTCAATTAGGATAGGGTGTTGGGTGCACGAGAAGCAACAGCTGGTTCTATATTTAATTTAATGACAAAACATTTTAAGGACAAATAGAAGATAAAATAATTGTAAAAAACTATAGCTCTTCCATAAATGCAGAAACTTTGGTCTTTTTCCCCCTCCTTTTTATTCTAAAGTAGATTCCCCCTTTTAAGTAATCTTCTTCAGAAGATCATAAATTCAGCATAAGGCACAGAAAATTAATCTGATACAACACAGAATCTCCATCTAGGCAGACTGCATCAAATTGAAAAATAACCTCTCCTACTGTAGCTAAAGGCACTAATTAGAAACTATGAAAGCAAGCCCATCCAAACTGAGTGGACTTTGCTAAAATCTTAATATATTTTATAGCTTTTTTTTTCTTTCCAAACACAGGTATTATAAGTCAAGGCAAATAAAATCCACTTTCCAAATGTTATCCTTAATTTTCTAGAACCAATGGAGACTTTACTTTAGGACAGCGGTTTTCTCAGGGAATCTGCAAGGTCAAAATAATTTCATAACAATACTGATATTTCATTCATGTTTATGCTGTGTTCATTATTGCTATCTTCAAACGAACTGACGTGTTGAAAATGCCAGTTTCTAGTTCCAATACAGTAAATGCAGAGAGTCAACACACATAAGCAAAAGCTCTTTGGGGCCCCCAAAAGTATATAAGGTCTGATCAGAGACTAAGAAGCCTGAGAACTGCCATGGTAGGAAAAATCTACACCTTTTCTTTGATCAACAAAAGCACACACACAACTGTATTCCTTTGCCACCATTGCTCCTACTATATATAGGTTTATAACTTTCAACCAAAGTAACTACTATTTCACAGTAAAAGCAAGGTATGGGATTAATGAGAACTGTCTGTTTTACACAATAATTTTTCAGATTAGCAATTACATATAGACACATAATAAAACTTTTTAAGGTCAAACACATCTTATTTACACAGTTATGGCTCAAGGCTATATGCAGCTTCTGTATAAAGTATTGAAGTAAAAGGCATATAAAATAAAAATGATGCTTAGTAACCATGCTTAGATAATCTATCTTTCTTAAAAATTATTTAGGTATGCAATGAGTATCCATTAATTAATGTAAGGTAGCATAAGACTGAGGTTTTAAATTAAAATTTTTTTTTCAACGTTTTTTATTTATTTTTGGGACAGAGAGAGACAGAGCATGAACGGGGGAGGGGCAGAGAAAGAAGGAGACACAGAA
The DNA here is from genome assembly GCF_028018385.1 of Neofelis nebulosa. NCBI lineage: Eukaryota > Metazoa > Chordata > Mammalia > Carnivora > Felidae > Neofelis > Neofelis nebulosa. The sequence goes on along the minus strand of NC_080784.1, from coordinate 90,101,597 downwards.
TCGGAAACAGGCTCCAGGCTCCGAGCCATCAGCCCAGAGCCTGACGCGGGGCTCGAACTCACGGACCGCGAGATCGTGACCTGGCTGAAGTCAGACGCTTAACCAACTGCGCCACCCAGGCGCCCCTGAGGTTTTAAATTATATAAAGATCTCAGAAAATTTCCTTTGAGCTGACATACTACAAAACACAATTACCATGGAAATAAAAAGTTAGACAAAATAATCACTCAATTTAGTTGAACAAATTTAAAGTTTTTTTTTTAATCTTAAACTATTTGAGAGAAACTATTACCTTATTTGATCAGTACATTTGTAAGAGTTTAGGAAAACAAACCCAAGTAAAATGAAATATCTAATTTTATTGTACTTTAATAAATCAGAGATAAGACATGGCTATATTTGTTTAAAACAAAAATTATTCAACTAGTCTTGTCAAAGGTCATCCTAATTATCTAGTGTTTTAGAACATTTCTGAGTTATTTTCTTTAAGAAGAAATGTTTTTTTAAGTTTAGGACATATAAACTATTAACATTTTAATATTCTTACTTTCTGGAAATTTTAAGAATATTTAACTCACATAAATGCTTATATATTATCTCTATAAGCGAATCACAGCAGACTTCTTATAACTTAAGATGTTTTATTATTTAATTCATTCCTCTAGAGGAATCGTCTAGAGAGAGTAAAACATTTCACACTCACACAATGAAAAGTAAAAACCTTTCAGAATTATGGACAAAAAGACACATAGAATGCTTATGGCTTCAGATGTATAATTTCAGCCACCAGTCAAAAGTAAATATCAAAACACAGATATTAAAGAACCATTTTTCTTCCTGTGGGTACATACTTCTTAATTTACTTGAATTCAGATTTTTCAAAAGAAAAACAATAAAAAAAAAGAATAACAAACTTTATTCTATGTTATCTCTCACCTAACGGAATAGATCTCTATAATCCATCTACAAAGATCACCAAAGTCAGATCATAAAACCAAATTCCCACTTATCATTGTTACATTGGAAGGTAAAATACACAAGTGAAACAAAAACCAAAATAAATCATAAAATCAGGAGAAGAGAAAAAAAATGAGGGAAATACAAAATCAACACAATTAAAGTTCTATTGCCACTTGGATTTCGCTCTGGGGCCAAAAAAAAAAAAATCAGCAGACCAGCAGCATGAAATGTATTCCCCTGGCGCCTACTCTGTCAGGCTACCCAACTGAGTTCTCCAGGGGGACTCCACAATTTTAAAGAATATTTTTTCTTAAAGGATGAAATCATGACAGTCATACATTAATGAGGGAACCAGTAAGATACTGCAAAACAGCTTGAGGGAGAATTGAGAGGCACATATTAAGTAATCAGGATTGTTGTAATAAACTCGGTCAATAGATAGATTGAAAACTGACTTCTTTGGGAGGGAGGAAAAGAAGATCAATAGTACCTCCACTAGAGAAAATTATTTTGCATGCCTATGAGAAAAATCATATCCATTGCTGTCAGTTATTTACAATTTAGAATGTTAACATAGCTCAAAGATACTGAAGGATGAACTAGACAGGACACCCAGTAATCTTTTTTGCAAATTTCAAAGTCATTCACAATTATTCCTGACTATATTATTGAGAATAATTTGCAAAATTGCTCATATTAAGTGAACTTCTGTCTAATTTCAGATAAAGAACAAATGAATTTAATCAGTGAAGTTCCCAACACAACCAATTATAGCTCAATGAAAAATTAATGAAATTTGTAAAATTGCACATATTCAGTTTAATGAAAAAGTGGATGTGGTAGGTAGGATGTAGTCAAGGAGAAACTTTCTTTCTACTAACCTCCTTTTTCAGAGCACTCTTTATACTGATTCTCTTCCTTAAGTCTAAAGAAAATTTCAGGAAGATCTCATAGATTTCTGGTTCTTTTCAGATAAAATAAATCCCTTCCAGTTTATTAACTTCTCTTCAAGTCTACAACGGTCTCTCCTCAGCTGATGAGCAATCAAAGAAAAGGAAAAGCATAGTTGCTTTGTCCTGCCCCACACTGTGGATCTTTAAGGAACCCCCAAGTTCAAAACCAACAGAAGCAGGGAGAGAAGTGTCAGAAGGTCTCACTTGCCTGGGAAGGTTGTAATCCAATGTTAGTACCATTTGGGTTAATCGTATGCCAAAAGCTACCTCTTTCTCTTCTGAAACTTTCTTCACAGTTGCATAGCTTCCTAGAATTCCTAAAGTGGTTGACGTGTTCTATCTCATATGTGGTCATTTATATCCCTATCATTCAAGTGTCATCTTCTTTTGGCCATACTAGACTTCCAGTCTTTCCTCTGGGAGATACCCTACCCCTGGTTGGAAGTCCTCCTGGAAAGGGTGTCTGGGGCGCCTGGGTGGCTCAGTCAGTTAAATGTCCAGCTCTTGATTTTGGCTCAGACCATGATCTAATGGTTCCTGGGATCATGGAAAGTATCCTTTAGAGATGACTCACTGTTGCTTCTTTTGTTCAGTATTCTCTAGTGCATGAAAAACAAAGGGCTGCTTGACAGCTAACAGAAGTGCAGATCTCTCTCCAAGTAGTACTTTTTGACCTTGTTAATCCCAGGAAACCACTCTGGCCTCTTGTATTTAGACTTTTCAGACTTCAATACAGACTTGGTTCACTTGGAGTCTATTCCTATTTTGCTTGAGATAAGGAGGAGGCACTGCCTCATCATAGGTTTGAGGAAACCCACAGTATATCAGCAACTCTACTTCTCTAAAGAAAACTTCCAATACAATGTCTTCAACTTTATACTACATGTTTTCCCTTACTTTTATATAGACCACAGGTAATTTTTGGGCTACTGCTGGCAGATATTCTTTCACAATATCTTAGAGTTTGCATAAACAGAAACTCCATTGAGGATTTCTTCCTATTCCATTTGCCTTCATGGGTTTCTGCTAACACTTAGGAAAAAAAATGTTTAAATCACATTTAGCATTTGCTACATATATTTCCTCTTCACACATTATGATTTACAATGAATTATATTTTTGTAAAGTGCTAGAGTGTAAACTCTCTATATTTATTTTAGTTTACAAAATTTTAGGTTGTTTAAATTATTTAAGTACATTTATTTGGAATAAATACATTGTGAACATTCATTCATATGTCACCTTTTCAACGTGGTCTATGTTCAAGTTCTTATTTAAATTTAAACCATATCTATTTCCAGATCATACTTAGTTCATTCCTTTCTTAATCTTCCCTACAGCACTTGTTACAACATAACATACAAACCTAACTTTGCTGTATGTTGTACTATTATTTTTGTTTATTTTATAGCTACACAGACAAAAATAAGATGGCTATTTTCCAATACCCCAGTGAAGACAATGATATACTGAAAATGGAGAACAGTCATCAGATTTAATAATACTTCAAATGTAGAAGTGACAGGACTTATTGATGTACTGGATGTGAGAGGCAAAGAAAAGAAATACATCAACTATGTGCTCTACTTTTTTGAGCCAGAACAATCAGATATTTCTGTTGTTTGTATTTTTTTGTTGTTAATAATTTACTGAGCAGTTAAAAGGCTTAAAACACGTGTAAACTTTGGTGAATGATCAAGAGTTGCTGAGAAACCAGAACAATTAATGAAAAGCTTTGAAGGATGAGGCAAGAAGACTAAGAGACTAGGCCAAAGGCTAGAAGGAAACCAACCACACTGATGTCATTGGATGTGATGTTCAAAAAGAGGAAGTAGCCAATTCAGTGAAATGCTGCTTAAAGTAGGACAAGAAAACACTGAGAAAATATTCATTGTATTTATAGATTATATATTATATATATATTATATAGATTTATAGATTTATAGATTAGTAAGGACTACTCAGCTGGACTTGAAGGAAGGGATGAGGGTCAAATCCATCATGGAGAAGCAAATGTGAGGTGGGGAATCCAAAAAAAAAAAAAAAAAAAGCATAGCAATTCAAGAAATTGGGATGGTGCCAGTGCAGAGAGGTAGAATATAACTAGAGGAGGAGGGTGCAGGTTAGAAGAAGGGATCCGAGGAGTATTTTGTTGTTGTCTTTAATGGAAGAAATGTGGCCATGCATGTGTGTGTGTGTGTGTGTATACACACACACACACACACACACACACACACACACACAGAAATGGATCAGTGTAATTACAGAACATAAAAGAGAGAGAATACTTTTAAGTGTAAGTTTTCTGAGCAAATATATAATCTATGTACTTCTTAGGTAGAGCTATTGCCTGTAAACAAGTCAAGATATATCTTTAGTATAAGTAATATATGTATAATGATAATGATAGTTCTAATAGAAATCACATTGAGTGCTAACTCTGTAGGAAAACATTTTACCTCTTTTATCTTAATTACTCGTATCCTTAAAATCTATATAAAATAATTATTATTACTATTATTATATAATTTATAGTTGGAGAAATTGACTCTTAGAGAATTTTTTTAAGTTTATTTATTTATTTTGTGAGAGAGAGACAGAGCATGGGGGAGGGGAAGAAAGAGGGGGAGACTTCCCCTTGGGAGAATCCCAAGCAGACTCCACACTGTCAGCACAGAGTCCCATGTGGGATTCAAACTCATGAAGTGTGAGATCATGACCTGAGCTGAAACCAAGAGCCAGATGCTTAACTTACTGAGCCACCCAAAGGCCCCAACTCTTAGAAGTTTAAAACATTTGTCTAAGATCGCCCAGCTAGTAAGTGCTTGGATCTGTGATTCAAATGTAACTTCTTGACTGCAAAGCACAACTCTTTAAATCTTTGAAGTATAGTGGCAAGGAAAGGAAGGAAAGATAGAGGGATGTTTTCATCATCATAACCAAGTCTAGTGGATAATGATATATGACATGTGGAAAGAATAATTAGGAATTATGAAGTTTTATTTTCTCTCGTAATTATATTAGAAAGCTAAAAAATTAGTTGGTAGATCATAATTACTCTAATTCAGATCATTTCTGGAACTTGATGAAAATGTGCTCCTTCGTTATGTAACAACTCTTCCCCAATGACTCTCTTGCTTCAATAAAGTTATTAGTTCCATAAATAGAAACATTTATATTGGAAAAATATATCATGCATGCATATATATGATAATGAATCTGACTTCTTTTTTGATCATGTATAGGAATATAATAAAAGAATTACAATCACCAAGCAGATTTCTACAAACATTTTACTGGTTTAATAAAAACAGCCCATGAAATGTGTACCTTCCAACATTTCACCTGTTAAATTACATAGAATGGAAGCAGTATCTAAGGGCCATTCTGCAAGCAACAAAAATTACCATATATACATATTAATATGCATGGGATTGATAAAGTGAGCCAGATTTGCATTCCATACATAAAACTGTCAACTCACATTTCCATGATAAATCATGGAAAGAATAAAGGGGTACTCAGGCATAGGAGCTCTGCATATATTTTCTGGGCTGGCAAAAGCATTATCTCTGTGTGTCTGATTCATTTGTTGTGCTAATTTTCAGGATACCTGAAACTTTACCAGAAAGTTAATGTGATAGGTATACCTTAAAACTGTCATAGTGAAAAATAAATACTGCATGTTTCACAAATCTAAAGAATATGGGCCATGAAGTTTTAATTTTTTATTTAAAAAGATGTTTACTTATTTATTTTGAGAGAGAGAGAGAGAGAGACAGAGAGAGAGAGAGAGAGAGAGAGAGAGCAGGGGAGGTGCAGAGAAAGGGAGAGAGAGAGAATCCCAAGCAGGCTGCATGCTGTCAGCACAGAGCCTAATGTGGGGCTCGAACCCATGAACCGTGAGATCATGACCTGAGCCGAAACCAGGAGTCTAATACTCAACCAACTGAGCTACCTGGGTGCCCCAAGTTTAAAAATTCTTATTTCCTAATATAGTATAGATTTGGCAAAATCATTATCAAAGAATCAGAAATTAAAGAGAAATATTTACTCTAGGCCTCAAAGTACTAAATGCACTACCTTAAGATAGAACATAAGCTTTTCTTATTATCTAATAGTACTATTATATGAGGTAAGAAGAAAACATAGTAATGTTTTCATGTTTTATATAGCTAGTTCCCATATAATAAATGACTATCTGTAAACAACACGTTGCCAAAACACAGGTGACTACTCAACACATACATAGGACATCTAACACAAATCCCATCAACATTTCCTAACCTAAACTCCTTATATTTTCTTCCAAATCTGTCTACTGCAAACTTCCCTTGAATGTGTTCGCTGTTTACTACTTTCAAAGATACTCTGGGTTCTGAAATCATATCATTCTTCTTCTGCAATATCCCCCTAACTCGTCTATGATGTATATGTACATGGTGTAAATGTATAATGACATACATCTATCCTTATAATATCATACAAAGTATTTTCCCTGCTCTAAAAATCCTCTGTACTCCACCTATTCAACCCTCCCTTCCCCTAATCCCTGTAACCACTGATGTTTTTATTGTCTTCATAGTTTCATCTTTTCCAGAATGTCATACAGTTGGAATCATACAGTATATAAGCCTCTCTCGTTGGCTTCTTTCACTTAGTAAAATGCACTTAAATTTCCTCCATGTCTTTTCACAGCTTAACAGCTTATTTCTTTTCAGTGCTAGATAGTATTCCATCGTTTGGATGTACAACAATTTATCCATGCATCTACTGGAGGACATTTTTTTTGTTTCCTAGTTTTAACAATTATGAATAAAGCTTTCATAAACATCTGTTTGCAGGCTTTTGTATGGACATAAATATAATAGCTGGGTCATATGGCAAGAGTATGTTTAGGTTTTTTGTTTTTTTTTTTTTTTTAAGTTTATTTACTTTCAGAAGGTGACAGCGGGAGTGGGGTGGGAGAGAGACGGAAGGAGACAGAGAATCCCAAGCAGGCTCTGCACTCTCCATGCAAAGCCCAATGAGGGGCTCAAACCCATGAAACTGTGAGATCATGACCTGAGCCAAAACCAAGAATCACTTAACCAACTGAGACACCCAGGACCCTCGAGTATGTTTAGTTTTGTAAGAGACAACCAAACTATCTTCCAAGGTAGCTATACTACCTTGCATTCCTATTATCAGTGAATGAAAATTCTTGTTGCTCTACATTCTCACTACCATTTGGTGTTGTTAGTATTCTGGATTTTGGTCATTCTAGTAGGCGTGTAACGGTGTACCATTGTTGTTCTAATATGTATTCCTTGATGACATATAATTTTTCATATGTTTATTTATCATCTGTGCATCTTATTTGGTGATATGTCTGGTAAAATCTTTGGCCCATTTTTAAATAGAGTCGTTTGTTTCCTTATTGTTAAATTTTAAGAGTTCTTTGGATTTAAGAGTATTTTGGATAGCAGTTCTTTATTAATCGTGTTTCTTACAAATATTATCTCCCAGTATGTGGCTTGTGTTTCCATTATCTTGACATTGTCTTTTGCAGAGTCAAAGCTTTTAATGTGAATGAAATCCAATTTATCAATTATTTCTTTCATGGGTCATGCTTTTGGTGTTATATCTAAAAAATCATCACCATATAAAAGATTATCCAGGTTTCCATCTATGTTATCTTTTGGAATTTTATAGTTTTACATTTTACATTTAGGCTTATGACCCATTTTGAGTTAATATTTTGTATTATAAGGTCTGTGTCTACATTCATGTTTTGCATGTGGATGTTCAGTTGTTTAAGTACCATTTGTTGGAAAGAATTGTCTTTGCTCCATTGTATCGCCTCTTTCCTTTGTCCAAGATCAAGTGACTATATTTGTGAGCATGTATTTCTGGGCTCTCTATTCTGTTTCATCGATCTATTTGTCTATTCTTTTGACAATACCATACTATCTCGATAACTATAGCCGAATAGTAAGTCTTCAAGTCAGGAAGAGTCAGTCTTCCAACTTCTGTTCTTCTCCTTCAATACTGTGTTGGCTATTCTGGGTCTTGCATCTCCATACTAACTTTGGAATCAGGAGCCTCCAGCAACTTGTCAATTACAGTTCAGGTTTTCGTTCCCCAGCACTGGTTCTTGTAGCGGTTCTGTTTGAGCAACTCTGCTCTGGTAAGCCATGCCTCCCTATATTCATCTCTCTTTCTCTCCAGTTGGAGAACAGTGATTTGTCTTGTGATCTCTACTGTCTTATGGATCAAAGAAGAGTTGTTGATTTTTCAGTCTGTTCATATTTTTACTTGTTAGGACAGAGTGGTGACTTCTAAGCTCCTTACATGTAGAACCAGAAACTACCTTGATCTTTACTCCACTGTCTTATTACCAGCTTCTCTTGCTGATCCTGGTCAATAGTACTACTGTCAGATATCCTGCAGTTTAACATTTTGATAACTGACTTGAAAATTTGTCTTTTCTATATAATAATTTTATTTTTCTTGAATGTTTTTTAATGTAACTTCACCTCTTACATACTTTTTACTTAAAAAAAGAAGTAAAAGTAGTGGAGAAAGGAGGGAGAGACTTCCAGCTCCTTGCCAGATTCTTTCCCTTCCTAAGAAACCTTAGTAAAAATCATAGTTGACAAAACACCTCAAGGGGATGAGAACAGGAAAAAGTTATTTTCCCAAGGATCTTGGTATTGGAGAAGCTGGGCATCGTTCCAGCCTCCCCCACTTATCTCTTTTGGCTCCAGTGTAACAAAATATCTTCCCCCAAACACAACTAGCCTGAAGGAGAAAGTTAATTAACCCTTTGATCATCATGTCTTTAGACCAATGTAGAATACATTGAAATCACGGATCACTCCACTAATAGTGAAACTGCTTTGACATGTTAGGCAAACATTCATTCTCTGAATCTTCTTTACTGGCCATGTGTCATGAATTTACTCATCATTCAAATAGAAATTTGAGGGTAAAACTGGTATATACATTTTAGCAAAAAAAAATTTTATGTCACTTAAGCACTTCTGACTCTACACTCAAATGAATATGGTCCACATATGAAATAATTTCTGAGATCCTGTACTCTGAAGATTATTTTATTAAAAAGTAAAAAAAAAAAGTATGCCTGTATCATTATAATTTATATTTTAGTAATTAGTTTCATAGGTCATCAAACTAAGTGTTCATGCTTCATTCAAAAAAAGTATAACCATAGATTAGATACTCATGCATATTAAAACACAGTTAATACAAATTTCAAGTTTTTTATAAAGCAGTATAATTAAAACAATATGTCACTGGCATAAAAATAGACACAGAGATCAATAGAATAAAAACCCAGAAACGAACCCACAATTATGTGGTTAATTAATTAGCCTTTGAAAAGTGAGGAAGGAATATACAATAGGAAAAAGTCTCTGTAACAAATGTTGTTGGGAAAACTACACAGCAACAAGAGAAAGAATGAAACTGGACCATTTTCTTTCACCATACTTAAAAAACTCAAAAAGGGTTAACAACCTAAATGTAAAACCTAAAACCATAAAAATCCTTGAAGAGAGCACAGGCAGTTATTTCTTTGACACTGGCCATAGCAACTTTTTTTTCTAGATTTGTCTCCTGAGAAAAAGGAAATAAAAGCAAAAACAAACTATTGGGAAAACATCAAAATAAAAATTTTCTACAGAGTGAAGGAAAACAATCACTAAAACTAAAAAGTAACCTACCAAATGAGAAATGATATTTGCAAATGGCATATCTGATAAAGGTCTAGTATACAAAATATATAAAGAACAGATACAAATCAACACCCAAAAAGCTAATAATCCAATTAAAAAATGGACAGAAGACATTAACAGACATTTCTCCAAAGAAGACATCTAGATGGCCAAGAGGCACATGAAAAGGGCTCAGCATCACTCATCATTAGGGAAATTCAAATCAAAACTACAATGAGATCATACCTGTCAGAATGGTTAAATCAAAAACATAAGAAACAATAAATGGTGGCAAGGATGTGGAGAAAAAGGAACCCTTGTGCACTGTTGGTGGGAATGAAAACTGGTGCAGCCACTCTGGAAAATAGTATGGAGGTTCCTCAAAAATTAAGAATAGAACTACTCTATGATCCAATAATTGCACCAGTAGATATTTACTCCCAAAATTCAAAAACATTTATTCAAAGGAATATATGCTCCCCTATGTTTATTGCACATTATTTCCAACAGCCATACTATAGAAGAAGCGCAAGTGTCCATCGATAGGTGAATAAATAAATAAGAGGTGATATAAATACAATGGAATATTATTCAGCCATAAAAAAGAATGAAATCTTGCCATTTGCAACAATATGAATGGAGTCAGAGATTAAAATTCTCAGTGAAAGAAGTTAATCAGAGAAAGACAAATATCATATGATTTCACTTATGTGTGGAATTTAAGAAAGAAAAGAAATGTGCAAAGGAAAAAAACATATATATATATATATATATTGTATATATATATACAATATATATATATATATATATATATATATGTATATACACACACACACACACAGAAGCAATAAACTGATTGTTCCAGAGGGATGGTGGGGAGAGATGGGTGAAATAGGTGATGAGGATTAAAGGGAACACTTATTATGACACAAAAAATGAAACAAAACAAAAGAATTTTTAAGAACACAGTTAATACTAATTCCCATACTTTAAATTTTCTTCCTTTTCCTCTCTGTGTGGTGCTTTGAGTTGAAAACAAACAACCTCTCACTCTAGCATATTTTTACTTATGCCAAACTTCTATTTTAGAGAGGATGGGGTTGAGGAGGTCCTCTGACCTACCAACATTTTTAACATTAACACCCCAAATATTTATGCACAAAAACATGAGAATCCACAATTTCAGTTGTTGTTTTGCTTACCTACTAGATTTCTGGTCTAGTGCTTCTCAGTTTCAATCTGTTGGAAACTTTCAGGCATCTCTACTTCTTTGGTTAAAGTCAATAGAGTCTAGAATCTAAAAGGAGAAATGAAAACTTTATGATTTTGGTGACAATTTATTTTTAATCCAGCACGTAATTCTGTCACAAATCATGGGAAATAATGGTCATATTCGTTTGAAACAATCTTTCATCACTGGTAAATATTTATAAACTCTTTGTTTAGAATAATCTGGGTGCAATCTTAGCCATCTAGTATCATTTTCTTTCCCAAGTTTTGTTGCTGCTGTTGTTCCTAATTATTTCAAATCAAACTAATATTCAGATTCTAAGCCTTTGTGCTAATCTATATTCTGACACCAACCTTTGAGGTCGATGGCAAGATTGATGGAAAGATGTCAACTGACAAAGATAAATGATACACATCTTCTTAAATGGAAAAGTAATTGAAAAATTACCAAGACAACTATAAAAATAAGGAACCATGAAGCATCTTTCTAAGTCCTCAGTTTCCTGTGAGAACAGAGGTCTGCAGAAGATTCTTCCAGCCATAAGAAACTTGCCTTGCCATTATAAAAATAAATCTATCTTGGTTACTCTTCCGGAGAACTTGGCTACCTACTGGTATAAGTAACGAATGCAAATAATTTCATTTCATTTTATGAACTTTTTTGGACACTGAATGAATTTGAATTATCAGTCTGCAAGGTAATCCAAGGCTTTATATATGCTTAAGTTAAGTTACACAAGCATCCACAAGTGAGGTAAAACCTGGATTCAAAATGAGGTCACTCTCCTTACTCTACCTGCCTGTACATTGTCACAGACTCCTACAGAACTGATTTCAGTTCATTAAGTTTTGAAGTTTTAGCTCAAATTATACTGATAGAGGAATAAAAGCAGATGCAGACTTACTATTCCTTTAATAAAAGTCCATGACACAAATTACTTTAAAATATAGGTATTTAAAATCCTTGTCTCCTTACCACATCATTTTCTCATGGACAAAGAAAATAATGCAACTAGTCACATTTTCTTATTTTGTTTTGGCTATCAGGAGATTCAAAGTCAAATTGGGGAACACATTTTGTAATGCATAGGAAATTTGCCCTCATTTCATTTACATTTTCCTTGAAGCTGCAACATAACATTCTTTATTTAGTGCTGTTTCACAGGGGGAAAAAAAACAATAACTATTATGTGGATAATAATAGTACAATAACTTATAATAATTGATTTTATTCTAACTCTTTTACATACAACATCTTATTTAATCCTCACATTTTCCTTCGGAGGTGTAAACCATTATTTTCCCAGTCAGTGGAAATAAAGAGATTTGAGGGCAACTTTATTTAAGGCTGTGACATAGAAGCTGTATCTAACTGGACGTAATGTAGCCATATAAAGATCAGCCAGGCATATGGATTGTGGATAAGTAGAATTTTTTTGTATTGTTTAAATTCATATTTATTTATTTATTAATTTGTATTTAAATATGAAACACTTTGGCCTGAATTATCCAGTTAAACTATTTACATTGATCATATAAACTAGTAAGTATTGCCATATCCCTCAAGTTATTTCTATATATAAAGATTAAGTTATACTCTATTAATGTTTATTGAAAAATATGCAATTATATAAGGCAAATGATTTAAAATTGCTGGAACACATTACAAATTGTCTGAAGAATATTCTATATTTAATTTGAAATACTTTCATTATGACCCATGCCCTTTTACTATGATTTTAGTTTACTTTCCTATAAAAAACACATATGTGTCATTTATTATTAATATTTTATATTGAGTATGATTTATTACATTCTATTTTATTGGGTACATGTCAAGCACATCAGATTTTAATGCATTGGCTATCCTGAGCCATGGCACATAATTTAATTTTTATTCCACTAGTCATAAGTTTGGCAATATATTTGTGTCATGAAACTGTTTTCAATAAATATACTGAAATTAATTTGTATTGACATCAGTATTTAAGAGCAGTTGTGAAATATTTTATAACTATAGATCCATAACTAACAAAATTCAAAACCACTCTGTTTTGACAAATTTTTCCTTATTGGAAGTTTCTATAAACCAAATATTTATTGGGTACAAGGATTTTTTTTTTATTTTTTGTGTTCTAGTATCATCTTAACTTGAAGACTGATATAAAAACAGCAGGAACTCCAGCCTCCTTCCACAAGATAATTAGAGACTGAAGGCTCCTGAGAAGACGGACCAACTTAGTCAAAGGTGTCTCAGCATATTCAACCAGGTTGAGGATGGGGATTGAGGTAATTTTTGCAAAAGAAAAAATCGTTTAGCCTTGTTTTTGGAAATATATGAAGATAGTATCCTCAATTGATAACTTTAAATGGTATTTCTTTTTTTTAGTAGTATTGAGTTTGAAAATAAAAATCATCTCTTTTTCTCTTTGTCGTTTATCACCCGTTTTTTTCTGTAACTGGAAGTCTAGAGTCTTAGAATTGATTTAAATCCATTTTCTGTTGTGTAAATAAGTAAATGCAATTTGAAGGACATTAAATTACTTGGTTGAGAATGTGCACTACTTAGTGAAGAACATGTCTATGTATTAATTTAACAATAGTTTTAAACATCTATACACCAGAACCTGGCATGGGTATTGGAGGTAGTGTGGTAAAGGAAATAGTCTCTGCCTTTGTGAAGCTTCCAGTTTAGACAGGAAAAAGGAAACAACAATTAAATACTCTGGGATAAAGTTACACGGTGTTATTAGTAGTATGGAGAAAATAAACACGTAACTACTACTCCTAGAGTGGGTGACCTCAGCCAGCTTGCAGGATCAGGCAAAGCTTCGGTGAGAAAATGGCCTTTTACCTAAGATATGGATAAGGAAGAGATCTTAACTGCCAATTACTGATTTTGTGGTGCGTTTCTGTTAGGTTTTAACGTTGCAGACTCGCTGTAGTGCTCTTCCTTCCATCTGTCCTTATTTCTCAGTAGTATGTAAGTAAAATATTATTGTAAAACCAAAATAAAATATCTCCACACATCAAAATGGTGTAGAAAATAAGATCAAATGCTGGCAATGATGTAAGAAACTGGATCACTCATAAATTGCTAGTGGGAACGGATTGTAAAATGATACAGCCACACCAGAGAACATTTAGCCAGATTCTTATAAAACTATTCACTAACCATGTGATCCAGAAATTGCACTCTTGGGAATTTAGTTTATAGAATATGAATTCTCCTAGCAGCTTTATTAACAGCCCCAAACTGGAAATAGCCCAGATGTCCTTTAACAGGTGAATAATTAAGCAAACTATTATACGCCTACACTAATGTGATACTCCATACTAATAAAACAGAACACACTATTGAAATCTACATACATACTGAGTAAACCTAGCATCTAGATTTTAGTTCCTAATACCATTCTCCAATAAGAGGAAGCAGGGCTCTTTAAATAAATGGCCAATTCTACGACTGATGAAGTAAGTATAAAAGATGAGCCTGGAATATCTTGTATTGCCAGCAAATAAGGAATCAACAAGAATAAGGAAGAAAATACACACACACAATAATGGGGGTATATGAAAAAGACACAAGAGCCAACCAAAGGAGGTCCCAATGACCCAAGCTGAAACAATTTAAACAAAATCAAACATTGTTGGAATATAAAGCATGAAACAAGTACCCATGAGTTTATTGTAAATAAGAAAATGAAAAAATAAAGGGGGAAGAAGAGACAAATCTCCAAAGAAAAAGCCTGTATAATTTATAACACACTTTCTCATCAAGGAGGTGGAGCATATTTCTCACTTCTTAAGGGTGGACTACACACAGTGATTTCCCAAGAATACTGTTTGGAAAGTGGGGGAAAAAAGGAAAAAAAAACAGCTTTTCAGTGAGGAAACCTGACAAATACTATCTCAAATGATTAAGGTTAATAGCAGCAGTGATAAGTCATATTGATAGCATGAACCCCTGACAAGATGTGATGAAAATGGTACTTTACCTTTGTGATCTTCCCACCAGAACTCATAAGTCCAGTCTGATCATGAGAATAAAACAAAACAAAACAAAACCCAGAAAACATCAGGGGCGCCTGGGTGGCTCAGTCAGTTGAGCATCTGACTTATGCTCAGGTCATGATCTCACAGCTCGTGGGGTTGAGTC
Source organism: Neofelis nebulosa (assembly GCF_028018385.1). NCBI lineage: Eukaryota > Metazoa > Chordata > Mammalia > Carnivora > Felidae > Neofelis > Neofelis nebulosa. The sequence goes on along the minus strand of NC_080784.1, from coordinate 90,086,577 downwards.
CCGCATCGGGCTCTGTGCTAACAGCTCAGAGCCTGGAGCCTGCCTCTGATTCTGTGTCTCCCTCTCTCTCTGCCCCACCCCACTCGTGCTCTGTGTCTCTTTCTCTCTCAAAAATAAATACACATTAAAAAAAAAAAACCCAGACAAATACAACTGAGGGACATTCTTCAAAATACCTGAACAGTACTCCTCAAAACTGCCAAGGTTATCAAAAAAAATTTCTGAGAAACTGTCACAGCCGAGAGGATATTAAGGAAAATTGACAACTAAATGTAATGTGGTATTCTGGATAGAATCCTGGAACAGAAAAGGTGGATGATATTTACGTAAATACTGAGGAAATATGGAAGAGCTTCTACTTTAATGATAATGTATCAATATTATTTCATTAATTGTAATGATTGTGCTATATTGTAAGGTGTAAGGTGTTAATAATAGGGAAACTGGGTGCAGGCACATCAGGACCCTCTGAACAATCTTCATAACGCCCCTGTAAATCTCAAGTATCCTAAAAAATTAAAAAGTTTATTATCAAAAAACAATGAAGGAAAAAATTTAAAGCTTGCACACATTCAACTTATGTAATATCCTTCAAATGATAATATTTTAAAAACGGAGAATAGTTAGTAGTTGTCAGAAATTATAAAGGAAGGAGGAAGAGAGGTAACTGTGGCCACAGAAGGGTATAATAAGCGATCCTTGTGATGGAATTGTTCTGTATATTGGCTATGGTCTATGACTATAGTCATGTGATTCTATACATGATAAGATTGTGTAGAAATATACACAGATATGAGGGGCGCCGGGGTGGCTCAGTCGGTTAAGCGGCCGACTTCAGATCAGGTCATGATCTCACCGTCCATGAGTTCAAGTCCCGCATCGGGCTCTGTGCTGACAGCTCAGAGCCTGGAGTCTGCTTCAGATTCCGTGTCTCCCTCTCTCTGACCCTCCCCCATTCATGTTCTGTCTCTCTCTGTCTCAAAAATAAACGTTAAAAAAATTAAAAAAAAAAAAAAAAAGAAATATACACAGATATGGGGCACTTGGGGGGCTCAGTCGGTTAAGGGTCTGACTCTGGATTTCAGTTCAGGTCATGATCTACCAGTTCGTGGGATGGGGCTCCAGGTCTGGCTCTGCATTGACAGCATGGAGCCTGCTTGGGATTCTCTCTCTCCCTCTCTCTCTGTCCCTTCCCCACTCTCTAAACAAATAAACAAAACAAACATTAAGAAAATAAATATACACATACAAATAAGTACATATAAAACCAATGAAAACTGAGCAATGTTGGTCGATTGTATAAATGCTGATTTCCTGGTTGTGATAGTATACTGTAATTATGTAAAATGTTATCATTGGAAAAATAGGTGAAAAGTTGACAAAATATTTCTGTATTTATTATCTCTGAGAACTGCATGGGAATATATAATTATCTTAAAATAAAAAAGTTTATTTTTAAAAAATGCTTATTTATTTTGAGAAAGAGAGACAGCACAAACAGGGGATGGGCAAAGAGACAGGAAGAGAGAGAGAGAATCCCAAGCAAGTTCCATGCTCAGCACGGATCCCATGTAGACCTTGATCTCATGACTGTGACATCATCACCTGAGCCAAAATCAAGCGTCGGACCCTTAATCAATTGAGTCACCCAGGAGCCCCTCATTAAAATATTTTATCTTATAATCATGTCAATATATTTAATGGTATACAATAAAAAAAGTAGGATAAGGACCCAAGGTTGTAAAAATCTTCATAGATAGAAAGGACATCACATGCAAAAAAACTTGTCATAGAAGAGATCATATTGTATTCACTGAACAAACAGAACAAAGAACCAATATGGCTGGGGTTTCAGAGTCTAGGAGATGGGGATTCAATATGAGGTTGGTTGGAGTAAATAGTGACCATATCTTGTTGAGCCTTTTAGGACACATCAAACTTATGCTCTAAATTTTAAGTGCCTTTTAAGACATGAAAGTGTTAGAATTAAGCTTTTAGTAGATGTAGTCAAGGATAAGTTTATTTCTTAGAAATTCTATGATACTTAGAAATTATTAACTATTGTAAGATTAATTATATGTGTCTCTTGGCCAGATTCTCCCATATTTATAACATAGGTCCCTATCATCACTGGATGTTTGACCTTGAGCTACATATTTATCCCTTGTAAACCTCAGTTTTTCACTAGTATTTACTGAGATGTGTCTACCTAATTGATCACCAAACTCTCAGAAGTATGCAATCAGGATCAAACAACATAAACCACGTGCAGCACTTAGCATATTGAACTTTATACATTAGTCATTAATTTCTGTTTCTCAGAGACTTAAGAATTATACATCAAATACAGATCAATTATATAAAATGTCTGAAAATAAACATGAAATAAAATTTAAAACACCAGTTATGGCACCCTGTGTCCCTAAACACCATTAAATGGCCATGCACCAGTTAAACTCAATTATAATGGAAAAGGGAGATAGTGAGGACAGCTAGGAGTCTGCCATACCAATTTTCCTCATTAATTTTAAGGTCTCACAACAACACTTTTCCATTGTTGTTTATCCAAAACAGAAAAGAACACAATAAATATTTGCTAAATAGAGGGGTTAAATTAAAGGTAATATATAATGACCTCCATTTTTCCTGTGAAGTAGCAGGTAAGATTTTCAACAGAGGAATGAGTGAGAGTGAAGGAGAGAGAAGGTTTAAGAAAGTGGTGAATCTTTGAGATAACAACTACAGAAATGTAACATATCAGATACATCAAAAAGAATAAATGCTAAAAAGTGCTGAAGTTTCAGCTGAATGTTAGACCATACAAACACAACACCACAAATTGAATATTTCTCTCTAATATGCCCTCCAGTTTTAGCTAAGATTAAACTCAGAGAAAGGTGTGGCCAAATTGAGCCAGCAATAAAAGCAAGCAGTACAAGAGTAGTGAGAATAGAAAGAACAAGACTTGTGGGTATTAATTAAATAGTGTATTTGCAAGAAAAGGGGGTGGAATTGGGGTGGGGTAGTCTGTAGATGTTAAAAGAAACAGATGGAAACATGGAAAGTATTGATGTACAGGAAGGGTCAGTATATAGGGCTAAGATAGTGAAAGGATAGAATGTTGGGTTGCTGAAAAGGGTATACTCATATAGTTCTATACTTCGTCTGTCTACATGGCAATGATTAGGTGCATTTTGTTCATTTTATCATCTTCATATATTATCAATTATTTTGCCCTGTCTCACCTATTACTAAATAAATAATTTGTATCTAGGCCAAATTATACATTTAGAGACAATTGGAATGAGCACAATAATCATTTAGGTGTGTATTTTGTATGTTTATTTAATTGAAATTTTGAGAATATGTCTCACAATGTATAAATGTATTTGTATAGCACTATTTTATCACACATATAAATATGTAAAAAGATATACTGAGAATACCTAACATGGTATCTTCATGGTTGTACAATAACAATGGATTTGAGATTAGTATCCAAGAGGATAAAAGAACGGATGCCAGTAACGGATATTGGAGAACAACTGAGTTGGAGATATGGAATGGTTATTGAAATTTAACACTGTTATCTTTTTTTAACGTTCATTTATTTATTTTGAGAGGGTAGGGAAGGGCAGAAAGTGGAGAGAGAGAATCCCAAGCAGGCTCTTTACTATCAGCAGAGAGCCCAACATGGGACTCAATCTTATGAACCTTGAGATCATGACCTGAGCCAAAATCAAGTCAGACACTTAACCGACTGAGCCACCCACGTGCCCCGAAATTTAACACTGTTCCTAAATTTAATCTGACATATTTATTCTTTAATAAATAGAGAACATCTTCCAAAAGAAATGTTAAAAAAATATATGTAGAGGGCCTGCCTGGGCAATATCATAAACAAACAAAAATAAACAAAAAAATAAGTAAACACATGCCCCTGGGAAAATCATTTACCTTCTCTAAATCTCAATTTTCTCATTGGGAAATGAAAATAATTGGTTACTACTCGAGTAGGATTACTAGAATAACTTTTTTTTGTAACACAAAATTATGTTCTATGTTATAGTCTATACAAATGCAAAGAATTATTTTTGTTACCAAAAAAGTAAGAGAATAAAAGGAATCAAAGGCTTTGAGATGCCAAGAACTGATGTTTCCCGCATCACCCCTGAAGTATCAGTATGACTTAAGCTGCTGTTCATTCAAGAAAGTAGCTGAGGTTACAGGAAGATGTCTTTAATCCTTTTTACTCTCACACCCCAAAATGACACAATTCTTTAAAACAAAATAAATCACTGATGAGCAACTCATCTCCAGAGGGAAAGGATAGAAAAAGCAATGAAGATGGGGCACCTGGGTGTCTCAGTCAGTTGAGTGTCTGACTTTGGCTCAGATCATGATCTCACTGTCTGTGAGTTCCAGCCCCCAGTCGGGCTCTGTGCCGACAGCTCAGAGCCTGGAGCCTGCTTCGGATTCTGTGTCTCCCTCTCTCTCTAACCCTCCCCCGCTCATGCTCTGTCTCTCTGTGTCTCAAAAAAATAAGTAAAGGTTAATTTTTTTTTCAAAAAAGAAAAAGCGAAGAAGCAACAGTGCCTGTGGAAGAAAGACTTAGATGGCATGCCCAGATAAGCCGCATATGAAACAAAAAAAATTGTTGGAAGAGATTCAGTCTGTCTTTTATCTTTTACACAGCTGGTCAAGGAATAAGCAACTTCTAAAACTATAATCACTGGCTGTTTTTACAGAACTCATATTAAAAGAGAAAGGCTTTTCATGTGGCTAAATCCTTTTCAGACTTTCAATTCCAGAGATGAGACATTGCTTTTTTTATTCAATTACTTTAACTCTTTATTTGATTCTCTGAGATTAAGTATTCTGTCTATATGGATTTTTCATAAGAATGTATGTATAAAGAAGTAGGTGTCACAAAGACGTAATTATGAAATTATACCCATTTCTTGGTATCTTTGGAAATGATGGTTAGAGCAAAAAAAGGCATAATAATAATTATCAGCATTTTTGGTACGTTTATATGAATAAATATGTGAACAAAGTTGAATGACGAAAGAGAAAAGATCTTAAGACAGTGTATATAAAAATGTGACAGTTTTAAAATTTTAAAAACTAGGGGCGCCTGGGTGGCACAGTCGGTTAAGCGTCCGACTTCAGCCAGGTCACGATCTCGCGGTCCGCGAGTTCGAGCCCCGCGTCAGGCTCTGGGCTGATGGCTCGGAGCCTGGAGCCTGTTTCCGATTCTGTGTCTCCCTCTCTCTCTGCCCCTCCCCCGTTCATGCTCTGTCTCTCTCTGTCCCAAAAAATAAATAAAAAACGTTGAAAAAAAAAAATTAAAAAAAAAAAATTTTAAAAACTAATATCCAAAAGATAGTAGTTTATAAAAAATATAAATTATATATTAAATTATATATTTTTATATTATATACATTATATATTATTAATTATATAATTGTATGATACATTATATAAAAATACTATAATATGAAATATAATATAAATTATATAATATATAAAATATACTATAATATCTAATAGAAAACAATAATATATGTATATTTTATAAATATATAATTATTAATAATATAACTATTATTAATGTATTATATAATGTAAATATATAAATAGTATATAAAATAATATTTTCTAAAATGTTTTGTTATTCAGCATTATTTTTTTCATTTTTGACTTGTAAAAAATAATTTTTGTCCAGCTAAATAATATACTATATGAGCAATCAGATCTTGCTATTACTTTATGATTATATTGTATATTACTACTGTCTGTTATTATTTTTTTATTTTTCATTTTAGAGACACAGAGCACAAGCAAGTTAGAGGAGCAGAGGGAAAGAGAGAGAGAATCTTAAGCAGGCTCTACACTCAATGTAGAGCTCGATGTGGGGCTCGATCCAACAACCCTGGGATCATGACCTGAGCCGAAATCAAGACTCAGTTGCTCAACCAACTGAGCCAGCCAGGAACCCCTCCCCACCAATTGTTGTTATTTAAAAGAAAGACAGACATCGTCAATGAGAACCACTAAAGCATTTTTCTATAGTGCATGTGCAGACTTGTGTTTTTGTGAACTTGTTGATAATTGAAGTATCAAAATTATTTGAATGAGTTATATTCTAGAAATACTATCAGATATTTTTGCCATATCTTTTTTTTTTTTCTGTCCAAATTGTAGTTAAAAAGTACTAGTGATTCTGATAAAAAATTTCCCAGAGTAGCTATTCAAATGTAGCCAGCAGAGGTCTCTCTTAGACTCATCCAATCAAGACAATGTGTCCCTTTCTCCTCCTTGAGTTGGAACTCAACATGCAAAAGCAACTTTGTTGAGGATACTAAAATTTAATGGCACTTGTTCCTTGAAGTACTATCAATGTAATTTAAGCAGGCTGCCAAATGTCAAGATGACCTAATTTCCAAACAAAAGAAAAGAAAAAAAAAAATGTTTCTTTTATCTTTAGAGAAATAACTGCCTGGTTCAAGAAGAAAAATACAAGACATCGTGAGGCTGAATGGTTAAAAGTAATGGCACAAACAAAACAAAACAAAAGCTCTAATTCACATCTGTAAAGAAATAAATAGCTCTATCAAGGAAATCTATAACAAATGTGAATAATCTGTGCAGCATTGTACAACATTAGTATACTCTGAATGAACTAAATTCAGATTTGTCAAAACATGAAAAAAACACAAGGATTAAAATTGAAATTATAATCAGTTGTATGTACACACAACGTTGGTAAGCTGAAATTTAAAGACACATTTAATTCTTGATATTTAATTTCTTCCCTTTATAAATATCTCCAGGACTTTTTGTAGGCAAGTAATTTACTCAATAAGCTCCCCTCGCACTTAAGTCCTCTTATGAACTGCTATCAAACTTAACAAATGAGGATTCACATTTTTAAAATTCTTGAAATCATATATAAGAGTTTTCAAAGTTTTATAAACTTTTTATATGTAATTTTTCTTTACGATTTATCTACTTTTTGTTTTTATCACTGGTTATGAATCCTTTCAATTAACTTTTGAATATATAACTTTGAAACCTGTCACCCAGTACATGAACATTTCCAGAAGTGGAAAATAGCAATTTTTGCTAATAAAAACACTGTAGGTATGTTAAAATTGGCTCCAATCTTTTGATCTGAGTGTTAGAAGAGGTCATTGACAGGAGGTGACTGCTGGTTGACCCACAAGCTGGACTCAGGCCATCAGAGTATCTTTACCCACTTCTCTGCTCTTGGAATAAACATTCACACCACTGTTTCCCCTCTAGCATCTGTTTCAAAAATGTAGTCTTGAGAGCAGAAGGTGGTGTTAGGACCATTTGGACTGTACAGGTGACTGAACCCCACTAAGACTCTATATAAACTTTTAAAATGTGACTGTGGATGCAAAGATCTTCTTGTCTTACATCCATTGAAGACAAGCCTAGTATGTAAATTCCTGTGTGTATTCAACTTGCCACTTCCCAGTCTGGAATGTGGTCGTTGCCCTGCCTCCATGGATGGAGGCTAGTTTCAAATTTCACCTGGGGAATTCCTCAGGATGCAAACCAACACTGACTTCGATTATCTTATTTGCTGGTTTTAGTGGGGTTTTTTTGTTTGTTTGTTTTGTTTTTTTTTAATTTTTTTTTTCAGCGTTTTTTATTTATTTTTGGGACAGAGAGAGACAGAGCATGAACGGGGGAGGGGCAGAGAGAGAGGGAGACACAGAATCGGAAACAGGCTCCAGGCTCCGAGCCATCAGCCCAGAGCCTGACGCGGGGCTCGAACTCACGGACCGCGAGATCGTGACCTGGCTGAAGTCGGACGCTTAACCAACTGCGCCACCCAGGCGCCCCTTAGCGGTCTTTTTTAATGATCTGCACAAACTGAGCTTATTGTCTCCTATAACTCTTCTATTTTTCAATAAAATGTCATACTCATTTCTCAGCTAAAATTTATTTCATTCAGCCCTGTCATCTGATGGTCAAATTATTTATAAACATACTTGACACTTTATAAACTGAACGGGTTATATATACTCACAGAAAATGTTAAATAACATAGAAGTTGGCTTTCCTACCATTTCTATCTGTCGTTTTTAGTTTCCCTACCCATAGACAAGTTTTGATACTAGTTCTTTTTTTTCTTTTTAAAGGTATTAGATACCTTTGAACATTTAACATATAAACATACCTTAACATATAAAGGTATTAGATAACTTTGAACATTTAACTTCCTTTCAGATACACATTCTGTTCCTTATCCAGTACAGTACTCCAAGGCATTGAAGATGCCATATGAACTCCTTTTGATAGTATCATTCTTTTCCACTTTAATTCAGAAGACTGAAAATAGGACAGCAGCTTTCTATCAAGTTTTTATCATGCCCTGGCTTAAATTCTCCTTGTGTGCTATGCTATGTCATACTATTCTGTTTCTTTTAGTCAATCAAGATTATAACTGAGCACCTATACTGTACCTAATACTATTCTGTGCATGAGAATACAGCAGTGAAAACAATAGAAATTAAATTAATTTAATTTAATTCAGCTAGATATCATGTAATCTAACAGGTGATTTCAGGTGCTTCTTACAGTTGAGTAGTCATATTCAGAGCTATTTAACATACATATTGAGACGTAGTTGCAAGAATTGTATTTGAAGGACACTATTTCAATTCCCAGGAATAGCGACATCATATTTCTGGACAAAATAATGCTCTTAAATGGGAGGATAAGAGCCCAGATGTCAGGGAACCTTCAGGAACTGACTTATGGATACAATGTGCAAGTCTGCATGTGTGCATATGTGTTTGTGTGTGTGTGTGTGTGTGTGTGTGTGTGTGTGTGTTTGTGTGTGTGTGGTAGGCAGGGGATTGGTTACAAGGGATACAAAATAAGGATCTATGAAACAAGACTAACCAACTTGATTGATTCAATGCTGGGAAGATAACCCATTGTCCTCTTTCAATGTTGCAAAATGAATTTCTTAATTTGACTCTGTCAAGGGCACACAAAACAAGGCCAGACCAATCCCTGACTGATTTTACCAATAAAGATACAATGAGTCACTTTCAGATTCAGAGACTTTATTCCTTACATAGAGAAAAAAATGATTAGCTTAAGGAACCAGCTCCCCACAATCTTTGTACCAGCACCAGAAAGAATGGCACTGAAACCAAATGAGCTGAATGGGCGTGAGACATCCTGTTGCTGAAGGGCTCATTCTCAACAGAGGCTAAGCAGCTTTATGTTTTGAAGTTTCATTTGGAGTGTGGAGTTCTGGAAGTCTAGTATCTCATCAGAACCCAGGAGGTGATAAGAAACTGTCTCATGTTAACCTCCAAGGGAATATGGGTGAAAGGCCTGAGTGGGATGCCTTGTGGATGCTCTCCACATGCCTTCTTATCTTCTTGTGTTCTGGTAGCATCATAAAGCATCCTGTCAGGACTCAGATTAGCTGGGGCTCAAATTTCTGCGTGTGTACCCCATATGAATACATGCAAGTTTGCCAAGGTGCCACATGGAGTTCTCCTACAGCGACAGGACCAAAATTTGAGTCACTAAAAGCACTTAACATGCTTCTTTTTCATTTTTGTCTCCATAGATTTTCTAACATGCTGTATGAGAAATTGGATCAACTGTCATGGTTTACGTTATCTCAGTTTTAAGCATCTTTCAGATGATCTAAAAGATAATGTATAAAATGACATTATTTCTAGCCAATCCATTTTATTAAATTTCATTGGCAACAGACTAACCTCACCCACTTCATAGGTTCCATCCATACTACCAACCAAACGAAAAAAAAAAAGTTAGAGGAGCGAAATAGAACAATATAAACATTTTATTTTTCTTCTAAAATCAGGACCACTCCCTATTGACCGATGGAGGGAGGAAATAAGGTATATTTGACCAAAAAAGAAAAAAAAAATCGCATTTCCTGCTTCACAAGAAAAAGGGGGGGGGGCGGTCAGAGAAAGAGAAAGAGGGAAGAAGAAGAAGGAAAAGAAAGGGAAGGAGAAGGAGAAAATATAACTAACACATTAGGAATAATCACTTGGATTTAATTAATAGACATTTTGCATATTTAGACCTAATATTTGTTAAAGAACTAAAATATTACAAAAGAAGTTGAAGGCTCTTGAATATCTTTACAATTTTATTTCTCACCTTTACTTCACTGAAAGAAAAATTATTTTATTTATGCGATAATTCTACCCTTGCTTGAATAAATTTACCATGTAAGTATACATAACTTTTCTTTTGTGTATTATTAACAAATATATAATATATATTTTTATAATTATACAAAAACCATCAGTATAGTAAGTATTCAAAAGCTTCCTTCTATTTTTCTTCTTTATCAATGTTTTAGCTTATCTTGGCTTTTTCACTTTTGTATACATTCAGGAAGAGTTTAATCAAATTCTGTGAAATAGAATGAATGGAATAGATTTTCTCGGCCAGAACTGGCATCTTTACAATGCTGAGGTTAGCCACCCACAAACACAATCTGTGTCTTCCCTCATTTAACATTCTTTTATTTATTTCTGTAAGTAGTTTTATGTTTTTCCCATAAATATATTACATTCTCCTTTTTCAATTTATTCCTGCGTAAAAGTATTTCTTACTATGGTTACTGATATTTTTAAGTTTATTTATTTTTAGAGAGAGAGAGAGAGTGCAGGGAGGGGCAGACAGACAGGGAGAGAGAGAGAATCCCAAGCAGCCTCCTCACTGTCTCCACAGAGCCCAATGTAGGGCTTGAGCTCATGGACCATGAGATCATGACCTGAGCCAAAACCAAGAGTCATCCACTTAACTGACTGTGCCACCAAGGTGCCACAATAGTTATTGATATTTTTAAATTAAATTTCCTTATTATCTTTTCATTTTTGCTTTATTTTGTCAAAATTATACATATAGTGAACTTGAGTATTTTTTATTTATTTATTTATTTTTTAATATATGAAATTTACTGTCAAATTGGTTCCCATACAACACCCAGTGCTCATCCCGAAAGGTGCCCTCCTCAATACCCATCACCCACCCTGCCCTCCCTCCCACCCCCCATCAACCCTCAGTTTGTTCTCAGTTTTTAACAGTCTCTTATGCTTTGGCTCTCTCCCACTCTATCTCCAAACTCCTCCTAAACTCAAGCAAATCTACATGACAGGAAGAAAAATACTCATTACATCTTTTAAAAAGTAGGCAATAAGAGTCCCTACGAATCTCAGAGCAAACATGAGGTTGACCAAACCACCAAAGCAGCAACGATATAATAGCAGCTGGGAGAGTGAAAATACATATAAAAATAACTGTAAATCATGGAAATACTTCTCCTTTCCCCAAAAGCCAGAAAAAAATTATTACCACTTAATATAATGTGTTTTACCTTGAGTGGAAACCTGAATAGATGCAATGAGAAATAACTAGTAAAACTGGGGAAATTACTCACAGAGGATAATGGCAATGCAAAAACCTCTGAGCAGGTATACAAGATTGAATATTGCCACTTCAGCATATCCTCCTGAGAATTTCAGATATCAAGTTCATACTCTCCTGCAAAGGAAAATGGCTCACAGAAGACAATATTAATTACAATATTGAAAATTAATAAGATAAGGGGCACCTGGGTGGCTCAGTCTGTTAAGCATTAGCCTTTGGCTCAGGTCATGATCTCACGGTTCACGGGTTCGGGCCCCACGTCAGGCTCTGTGCTGACAGTTCAGAGCCTGGAGCCTGCTTCAGAGTCTGTGTCCCTTTCTCTGTCTGTCCCTCCCCTGATCACGTTTTGTCTCCCTCTCTCTCTCAAAAATAAGTAGTACATTTTAAAAAATTAGAAAATGAATAGGACAAAAACAGTGGACCTTCAGTTCAAAGAAGGTATCACAGATAGCAAATGCTTGAAAAAACCATGAAATTTGAAAATGTGTTCCAGCTATTTGTTTTTCGGGAAAAGCCTCATGATTTAAACATAAGATACTTAAAAATAATAGATAGAACAAAATCTAACTCCATCCCATTTATTATAAGAAAAAAAGATAAAAATAAACCTTATGTTTGAATGGATAATGGAAAAACACCAGGAATTCACAACGACAAAGACCAGTAATTTGTATATACAGGTGGAGAAAATGTTTTTAAAACTATGCAATCATTGAAAGATTGACTAAAATGCAATTTGTAAAATATCAGAAATGTATGTGTAGAAGAAGTTCTAGTTCAAGACGATGACACAGGAAGATCCTGAACTCACCTCTTCCAACAGACTTACTTAGTCAATGGCTATACATAGATAATTTTTTTCTTAAATGTTGACTGTTACGAGTACACAACAGGTAAATGATAAGAAAACTATATTGAAGTAGGCACACACACACACACACACAGACACACACACACAGGGTTATTATTCAGCCATAAAAAAGGATGAGATCTTGTCATTTGTGACAACATGGATGGATCTCGAGGACATTATACTAACTACAATAAGTCAGATGTCTTTCTCTTAGATTTGTCTTATATGTGGAATCTAATGACAAATAAAACACCAACCTCATAGGTACAGAAAACAGATTATTGGTTGCCAGAGGCAGGGGTAAGGGGTGAAAGAAATGAGTGAAAGGGGTCCAAAGATAAAAATGAATAGACAAATAAATAAACAAAGAAGATATTGGTCAAGACCACTGGGAGATTTATTATAAAAGCTATTTAATAAGGGTGTCTCTTTCTAAACTAGAAATATAGCATTAAATTTAGCCCTCCTTGATTTCAAAGAAATTTTAGTGTACTTCATTGTAATCAGGGCTAAGGATCATTAGGCAAATTAAACCTTAGGAAAATAAAAATTAATAAAAACAATGAAATAAAATGAGTGCATACCTACAATAAATATTTTTTTAAGAAGAAATATATGTCTGGGTGACCAATAGTATACAACGAAACCTGTCAGGTATTAGGAAAGAGATACTGGTGTGGCAAAGAGATGTCACAGAAAAAAAAGAGTAAGGAACAAACAGAAGATGGAAAAAGAGGTTGTACAAAAATATTTGAGAAATGAGAAAAACAGAAGGGAGAGAGGAAAGAGTATTTTAAAAGGTAAATGAAAATAAAGAGTAAATATATTTAAAAATCATAGGTGATAAAAAATTACAAGCAGTGGTAAAGGTGTAATAACAGGGGACAGAGTTATAATCCCATCTGAAACAACCAAAAAGCATAGAGAAAGAAAGAAAAAAGAAAGAAAGAAAAAAAAAGAAAGAGGAAAAAGAGGGAGGGAGGGAGAGAAAGAAAGGAAGAAAGAAAGAAGAAAGAAAGAGAAAGAAAGAAAATAAAAAGATGTTTTAGCATATTTTAAAATGTATTTTACATTTTTTTTGCAGAAACAATGTATTAAATTATATTTTACCAGTAGTAAAATATGTATGAGAAATATGTGAGAAAGCCTCTGGCCATTTTCATAAAGTTTTATCTGATGGAAAGAACTTACTGCTTTAATTTATGTTTCTTGATTAATAAAGTTGAAAAATATGCATATTTTTGTCATTTATTTTCCTCCTTTTGTCTTTTTTTACTTATTTTTTCTGGTAGTGTGACTTCTGTTTTTTAAATTAAGAATTTATGTTTTAGAGCAGTTTTAGATTGACAACATAACCGAAAAGAAAGTACAGAGATTTCTCATCCATCCTGCTCCCTGACGCATACATAGTGTCCCTCATTATCAATACCTCCACTAAACAATACAAGTTTTCTCAAGTCAATAAGCTGGGATCAACCTCTTCTGGTTTGCTTCTCCTCTTTCAGGTCTCACTCATTGTCTTTTGTTGTTTAATGTTCAGTGTCTGAAAAACTATCTTTTTAAGGCAGTGAAAGTACTCTGGAAACATAATGATGGGTAGATGTCATTATACATTCATCCATATCCATAGAATGTACAACATGAGGAGTGATGCCTAAATGGAAACTGTGAACTTCAGGTGATTATAAGTAAAATACTCAGGAGAGTCTTGCCTCAGGAATGGGGAATAATTAGCCCAATACTTAGCACTGTTCTAGAACCACCTAAAAAAAAAAAAAAAAAAAACACGAAAGCAAGACCCAAATGGATTCACTGATTCTAGCTAACTAAACTTCCTCCTGGAGCAAAGATCAAAAATGTTTACAGAAAATCAAAACTAGATAGTACCATTTGAATATAAAATTTGACATGTTCAGCATCCAATCGTAGAACCAGGCATGATAAGAAAAAGGAAAATATGACCTCTAATGAGGGGAAAAAGCAATTATCGCAAACTGACAGAGCTTGACACGAATGTTATGATCTGTGGAAAAGGACATTAAGCTATATTGTAACTGTATCACATTTGTTAAAAGAAAATAAACCCAAATTCTAGAGATAAAAACAATTTCCGAGATGAAAATATACACAGGGGGTGCCTGGGTGGCTCAGTCTGTTTAGCGCCCGACTCTTGATTTCAGCTCAGGTCATGATCTCGCAGTTCATGAGTTTGAGCCCCATGTAGGGCTCTGTGCTGATGGTACAGAGCCTGCTTGGGATCTCTCTCTCTCCCTCTCTCTCTGCCCCTCCTCCACACATGCACGTGCTTGTATGCTCTCTCTTTTTCTCCCTCTCACTAAATATAATAAACAATCTCAATAGATAAATAAATAAATAAATAAATAAATAAATAAATAATAAAAAAATACACTGAATGAGATTAATGGAATATCATAGGTTGTAGTAGAAAAGATATGTCAATTTGAAGACAAAAATTAGTATGCAAAATGAAATACAAATAAATAAAAGATATCTACAAAAATTCTATAGCTGGCATTAACCTTCATATTGAAGATAATATGCTTTCACCTTAAGAATGGAACCAAAGCAAGAATATTTGCTTTTACCTTAAGATTAGAACCAAGGCTATGTTTATTTGCTTTTACTACTTCTATTCAACATAATCGTCTCTAGACTCATTCAACACCCAGAAGTTTAAAGAAAAGAAGAAAAAGTCTTGTTTTGCTCCTGTTTTCAAAGATGATACTGATAATCTTGAGAAACTTAACAGAAAACCTTGGGGGAAGGGAAGGCGGAAAAAAATATAGTTACAAACAGAGAGGGAAGGAGGCAAACCATAAGAGACTCTTAAATACAGAGGGAGAACAAACTGAGGGTTGTTGGGGGGGTTGGGGAGAGGGGAAAATGGGTGATGAGCATTGAGAAGGGCACTTGGGATGAGCACTGGGTGTTATATGTAACCAATGAACCCCGGGAATCTACTCCAAAAAACAAAAGCACATTTTACACACTGTGCAAATTTATTTGACAATCAATTATATTAAAAAATTAAGATGCTGATATTATTGTATTAATAGTTATAAGGTTTGCTGAAGGTCACAAGTAAGTAGCTTCTAGAAAATTAAGGAGATCTTTCAATTACAAATTTTACATTCTTATAAAAGTTTAATATTATGATTTTTTCTTATCTCACTTAAAGGTACTATATGTTCTCTTTTTTAATCTATTAATATAGTGAATACTAAATCATCATTTAGTATTGAGGTTTAACTATCTTATATCCTGAAATAAATGTTGAAAGAACACAATTAGTTTAATGTATTAATATTTCACTTATGGTCTTGATTTTTTGTTCATCATTAAATAGAACTGAATTTTTATTTATTTATTTACAGTCAAGTTAGTTAGCATACAATGTAGTATTGGTTTCAGGAGAAGAACCCATTGATTCATCACTTACATGTAACACCCAGTGCTCATCTCAACAAGTGCCCTCCGTAATGCCCATCACCCATTTATCCCATCCCCCACTCATTTCCTCTCCAGCAACCCTGTTTGATCTCTGTATTTAAGAGTCTTTTAGAGTTTGTCTCCTTCTCTGTTTTTATCTTTTTTTTTTCTTCCCTTCCCCTATGTTCATCTGTTTTGTTTCTTAAATTCCACATATGAGCACAATCATATATTTGTCTTTCTCTGACTGACTTATTTTGCTTAGCATAATACACTTTATTTCCATCCATGTTGTTGCAAATGGCAAAATTTCATTCTTTTTGATCACTGAGTAGTATTCCATTGTATGTACATATGTGTGTGTGTGTGTGTGTGTGTGTGTGTGTGTGTGTATCACTTCTTCTTTATTCATTCATCAATCAGTGGATATTTGGGCTCTTTCCATAATTTGGTTAATGTTGATAACACTGCTATAAACATTGGGGTGCATGTGCCCCTTCGAATCTGTATTTTTGTATCCCTTGGGTAAATACCTATTGGTACCATTGTTGGGTTGTAAGGTAGGTCTATTTTTAACTTTTTGAGAAACCTCAAAAGTGATTTTCCAAAGTGGCTGAACCAGTTTGCATTCCCCCAACAGTGCAAAAGAGTTCCCCTTTCTCCACATCCTACCAACATGAGGCTGAATTCTTTTCATGTGTCTCTAGCCAACTGGATGTCTTCTTTGGATAGTGTCTATTCATTTTTTTTCTGCCCATTTCTTCACTGTATTATTTGCTTTTTGGGTGTTGAGTTTGATAAGTTCTTTATAGATTTTGAATACTAACCCTTTATCCAATATGTCATTTGCAAATATCTCCTCCCATTGCGTTGGTTGCCTTTTAGTTTTGTTGATTGTTTCCTACACTGTGCAGAAGCTTTTTATTTTCATGAGATCCCAATAGCTCACTTTTGCTTTTATTTCCCTAGCCTCCAGAGACATATCTAGTAAGAAGTTGCTCTCACCAATGTCAAAGAGGTTACTGCTTGTTTTCTCCTCTAGGATTTTTATGGTTTCCAGTCTCGCATTTAGTTCTTTCATCCATTACAAATTTATTTTTGTATGTGGTATAAGAAAGTGGTCCAGGTTCATTCTTCTGCATGTCACTGTCCAGGTTTCCCAGCACCATTTGCTGAATGGACAATCCTTTTTCCAATGGATATTTTTTCCTGCTTTGTCGAAGATTAGTTAGCCATACACTGGTGGGTCTATTTCTGCACCCTCTATTCTGTTCCATTGATCTATATGTCTGTTTTTGTGCCAGTACCATAGTGTCTTGATTACAGCTTTTAAATTCAGCCTGAAGTCCAGAATTGTGATGTCTCCAGCTTTGCTTTTCTTTTTCAACATTACTTTCGCTATTCAGGGTCTTTTCTGGTTCCATACAAATTTTAGGATTGTTTGTTCTAGCTCCGTGAAGAATGCTTGTGTTATTTTGATAAAGATTGCATTGAATGTGTATATTGCTGTCGGTAATATAGACATTTTGACAATATTTGTTCTTTCAATCCATGAACATGTGATTTTTTTTCCATTTCATTATGTCTTTTCAATTTCTTTCATAAGCTTTCTATAGTTTTCAGGGTACAGATCTTTTACCTCTTTGGATAGGTTTATTCCTAGGTATTTTATAGTTTTTGGTGCAATTGCAAATGGGATCAGTTCTTGATTTCTCTCTCTTCTGCTTCATTTTTGATGTATAGAAATACAACTTATTTTTTATGTTGATTTTATATCCCTTGACTTTGTTGAATTCATATATCAGTTCTAGCAGGTTTTTAGAGGGATCTTTCCAGGTTTTTCATATAGAGTATCATGTCATCTGCAAAGAGTGAAAGTTTGAATTCTTCTTTGTCAATTCATATGCCTCTTATTTTTTTTTTTTTTTTTTTCATGTTTGTTTATTTTTTTATTTTTTTTTTTTTGCATTTTTATTTTTTATTTATTTATTTATTTATTTTTTAATATATGAAATTTACTGTCAAATTGGTTTCCATACAACACCCAGTGCTCATCCCAAAAGGTGCCCTCCTCAATACCCATCACCCACCCTGCCCTCCCTCCCACCCCCCATCAACCCTCAGTTTGTTCTCAGTTTTTAACAGTCTCTTATGCTTTGGCTCTCTCCCACTCTAACCTCTTTTTTTTTTTTTTCCCCCTTCCCCTCCCCCATGGGTTTCTGTTACGTTTCTCAGGATCCACATAAGAGTGAAACCATATGGTATCTGTCTTTCTCTGTATGGCTTATTTCACTTAGCATCACACTCTCCAGTTCCATCCACGTTGCTACAAAAGGCCATATTTCATTCTTTCTCATTGCCACGTAGTATTCCATTGTGTATATAAACCACAATTTCTTTATCCATTCATCAGTTGATGGACATTTAGGCTCTTTCCATAATTTGGCGATTGTTGAGAGTGCTGCTATAAACATTGGGGTACAAGTGCCCCTATGCATCAGTACTCCTGTATCCCTTGGATAAATTCCTAGCAGTGCTATTGCTGGGTCATAGGGTAGGTCTATTTTTAATTTTTTGAGGAACCTCCACACTGCTTTCCAGAGCGGCTGCACCAATTTGCATTCCCACCAACAGTGCAAGAGGGTTCCCGTCTCTCCACATCCTCTCCAGCATCTATAGTCTCCTGATTTCTTCATTTTGGCCACTCTGACTGGCGTGAGGTGGTATCGGAGTGTGGTTTTGATTTGTATTTCCCTGATGAGGAGCGACGTTGAACATCTTTTCATGTGCCTGTTGGCCATCCGGATGTCTTCTTTAGAGAAGTGTCTATTCATGTTTTCTGCCCATTTCTTCACTGGGTTATTTGTTTTTCGGGTGTGGAGTTTGATGAGCTCTTTATAGATTTTGGATACTAGCCCTTTGTCCGATGTGTCATTTGCAAATATCTTTTCCCATTCCGTTGGTTGCCTTTTAGTTTTGTTGGTTGTTTCCTTTGCTGTGCAGAAGCTTTTTATCTTCATAAGGTCCCAGTAATTCACTTTTGCTTTTAATTCCCTTGCCTTTGGGGATGTGCCGAGTAAGAGATTGCTACGGCTGAGGTCAGAGAGGTCTTTTCCTGCTTTCTCCTCTAAGGTTTTGATGGTTTCCTGTCTCACATTCAGGTCCTTTATCCATTTTGAGTTTATTTTTGTGAATGGTGTGAGAAAGTGGTCTAGTTTCAACCTTCTGCATGTTGCTGTCCAGTTCTCCCAGCACCATTTGTTAAAGAGACTGTCTTTTTTCCATTGGATGTTCTTTCCTGCTTTGTCAAAAATGAGTTGGCCATACGTTTGTGGGTCTAGTTCTGGGGTTTCTATTCGATTCCATTGGTCTATGTGTCTGTTTTTATGCCAATACCATGCTGTCTTGATGATGACAGCTTTGTAGTAGAGGCTAAAGTCTGGGATTGTGATGCCTCCTGCTTTGGTCTTCTTCTTCAAAATTACTTTGGCTATTCGGGGCCTTTTGTGGTTCCATATGAATTTTAGGATTGCTTGTTCTAGTTTCGAGAAGAATGCTGGTGCAATTTTGATTGGGATTGCATTGAATGTGTAGATAGCTTTGGGTAGTATTGACATTTTGACAATATTTATTCTTCCAATCCATGAGCAGGGAATGTCTTTCCATTTCTTTATATCTTCTTCAATTACCTGCATAAGCTTTCTATAGTTTTCAGCATACAGATCTTTTACATCTTTGGTTAGATTTATTCCTAGGTATTTTATGCTTCTTGGTGCAATTGTGAATGGGATCAGTTTCTTTATTTGTCTTTCTGTTGCTTCATTGTTCGTGTATAAGAATGCAACTGATTTGTGTACATTGATTTTGTATCCGGCAACTTTGCTGAATTCATGTATCAGTTCTAGCAGACTTTTGGTGGAGTCTATCGGATTTTCCATGTATAATATCATGTCATCTGCAAAAAGCGAAAGCTTGACTTCATCTTTGCCAATTTGGATGCCTTTGATTTCCTTTTGTTGTCTGATTGCTGATGCTAGAACTTCCAGCACTATATTAAACAGCAGCGGTGAGAGTGGGCATCCCTGTCGTGTTCCTGATCTCAGGGAAAAAGCTCTCAGTTTTTCCCCATTGAGGATGATGTTAGCTGTGGGCTTTTCATAAATGGCTTTTATGATCTTTAAGTATGTTCCTTCTATCCCGACTTTCTCAAGGGTTTTTATTAAGAAAGGGTGCTGGATTTTGTCAAAGGCCTTTTCTGCATCGATTGACAGGATCATATGGTTCTTTTCTTTTTTTTTGTTAATGTGATGTATCACGTTGATCGATTTGCGAATGTTGAACCAGCCCTGCATCCCAGGAATGAATCCCACTTGATCATGGTGAATAATTCTTTTTATATGCTGTTGAATTCGATTTGCTAGTATCTTATTGAGAATTTTTGCATCCATATTCATCAGGGATATTGGCCTGTAGTTCTCTTTTTTTACTGGGTCTCTGTCTGGTTTAGGAATCAAAGTAATACTGGCTTCATAGAATGAGTCTGGAAGTTTTCCTTCCCTCTCTATTTCTTGGAATAGCTTGAGAAGGATAGGTATTATCTCTGCTTTAAACGTCTGGTAGAACTCCCCTGGGAAGCCATCTGGTCCTGGACTCTTATTTGTTGGGAGATTTTTGATAACCGATTCAATTTCTTCGCTGGTTATGGGTCTGTTCAAGCTTTCTATTTCCTCCTGATTGAGTTTTGGAAGAGTGTGGGTGTTTAGGAATTTGTCCATTTCTTCCAGGTTGTCCAATTTGTTGGCATATAATTTTTCATAGTATTCCCTGATAATTGTTTGTATCTCTGAGGGATTGGTTGTAATAATTCCATTTTCATTCATGATTTTATCTATTTGGGTCATCTCCCTTTTCTTTTTGAGAAGCCTGGCTAGAGGTTTGTCAATTTTGTTTATTTTTTCAAAAAACCAACTCTTGGTTTCGTTGATCTGCTCTACAGTTTTTTTAGATTCTATATTGTTTATTTCTGCTCTGATCTTTATGATTTCTCTTCTTCTGCTGGGTTTAGGCTGCCTTTGCTGTTCTGCCTCTATTTCCTTTAGGTGTGCTGTTAGATTTTGTATTTGGGATTTTTCTTGTTTCTTGAGATAGGCCTGGATTGCAATGTATTTTCCTCTCAGGACTGCCTTCGCTGCGTCCCAAAGCGTTTGGATTGTTGTATTTTCATTTTCGTTTGTTTCCATATATTTTTTAATTTCTTCTCTAATTGCCTGGTTGACCCACTCATTCGTGAGTAGGGTGTTCTTTAACCTCCATGCTTTTGGAGGTTTTCCAGACTTTTTCCTGTGGTTGATTTCAAGCTTCATAGCATTGTGGTCTGAAAGTATGCATGGTATAATTTCAATTCTTGTAAACTTATGAAGGGCTGTTTTGTGACCCAGTATATGATCTATCTTGGAGAATGTTCCATGTGCACTCGAGAAGAAAGTATATTCTGTTGCTTTGGGATGCAGAGTTCTAAATATATCTGTCAAGTCCATCTGATCCAATGTATCATTCAGGGCCCTTGTTTCTTTATTGACTGTGTGTCTAGATGATCTATCCATTTCTGTAAGTGGTGTGTTAAAGTCCCCTGCAATGACCACATTCTTATCAATAAGGTTGCTTATGTTTATGAGTAACTGTTTTATATATCTGGGGGCTCCGGTATTTGGCGCATAGACATTTATAATTGTTAGCTCTTCCTGATGGATAGACCCTGTAATTATTATATAATGCCCTTCTTCATCTCTTGTTACAGCCTTTAATTTAAAGTCTAGTTTGTCTGATATAAGTATGGCTACTCCAGCTTTCTTTTGGCTTCCAGTAGCATGATAAATAGTTCTCCATCCCCTCACTCTCAATCTAAAGGTGTCCTCAGACCTAAAATGAGTCTCTTGTAGACAGCAAATAGATGGGTCTTGTTTTTTTATCCATTCTGATACCCTATGTCTTTTGGTTGGCGCATTTAATCCATTTACATTCAGTGTTATTATAGAAAGATACGGGTTTAGAGTCATTGTGATGTCTGTATGTTTTATGCTTGTAGTGATGTCTCTGGTACTTTGTCTCACAGGATCCCCCTTAGGATCTCTTGTAGGGCTGGTTTCGTGGTGACAAATTCCTTCAGTTTTTGTTTGTTTGGGAAGACCTTTATCTCTCCTTCTATTCTAAATGACAGACTTGCTGGATAAAGGATTCTCGGCTGCATATTTTTTCTGTTTAGCACACTGAAGATATCGTGCCAAGCCTTTCTGGCCTGCCAAGTTTCAAAGGAGAGATCAGTCACGAGTCTTATAGGTCTCCCTTTATATGTGAGGGCATGTTTATCCCTTGCTGCTTTCAGAATTTTCTCTTTATCCTTGTATTTTGCCAGTTTCACTATGATATGTCGTGCAGAAGATCGATTCAAGTTACGTCTGAAGGGAGTTCTCTGTGCCTCTTGGATTTCAATGCCTTTTTCCTTCCCCAGTTCAGGGAAGTTCTCAGCTATAATTTCTTCAAGTACCCCTTCAGCACCTTTCCCTCTCTCTTCCTCCTCTGGAATACCAATTATGCGTATATTATTTCTTTTTAGTGTATCACTTAGTTCTCTAATTTTCCCCTCATACTCCTGGATTTTTTTATCTCTCTTTCTTTCAGCTTCCTCTTTCTCCATAACTTTATCTTCTAGTTCACCTATTCTCTCCTCTGCCTCTTCAATCCGAGCCGTCGTGGTTTCCATTTTGTTTTGCATTTCATTTAAAGCGTTTTTCAGCTCCTCGTGACTGTTCCTTAGTCCCTTGATCTCTGTGGCAAGAGATTCTCTGCTGTCCTGTATACTGTTTTCAAGCCCAGCGATTAATTTTATGACTATTATTCTAAATTCACTTTCTGTTATATTATTTAAATCCTTTTTGATCAGTTCATTAGCTGTTGTTATTTCCTGGAGATTCTTCTGAGGGGAATTCTTCCGTTTGGTCATTTTGGACAGTCCCTGGAGTGGTGAGGACCCGCAGGGCACTTCCCCCGTGCTGTGGTGTATAACTGGAGTTGGTGGGCGGGGCCGCAGTCCGACCTGATGTCTGCCCCCAGCCCACCGCTGGGGCCACAGTCAGACTGGTGTGTGCCTTCTCTTCCCCTCTCCTAGGGGCGGGATTCACTGTGGGGTGGTGTGGCCCGTCTGGTCTACTTGCACACTGCCAGGCTTGTGGTGCTGGGGAGCTGGCGTATTAGCTGGGGTGGGTAGGCAAGGTGCACGGGGGCGGGAGGGGCAGGCTTAGCTCGCTTCTCCTTAGGTGATCCACTTCAGGAGGGACCCTGTGGCAGCGGGAGGGAGTCAGATCCGCTGCCGGAGGTTTGGCTCCGCAGAAGCACAGAGTTGGGTGTTTGCGCGGAGCGAGCAAGTTCCCTGGCAGGAACTGGTTCTCTTTGGGATTTTGGCTGGGGGATGGGCGGGGGAGATGGCGCTGGCGAGCGCCTTTGTTCCCCGCCAAGCTGAGCTCTGCCGTCCGGGGGCTCAGCAGCTCTCCCTCCCTTTGTCCTCCAGCCTTCCCGCTTTCTGAGCAGAGCTGTTAACTTCTGACCTCCCAGACGCTAAGTCGCGCTTGCTGTCGGAACACAGTCCGTCCGGCCCCTCCGCTTTTGCCAGCCCGACTCGGGGGCTCTGCTTGGCCGGCGAGCCGCCCCTCCGCCCCGGCTCCCTCCCGCCAGTCCGTGGAGCGCGCACCGCCTGGCCGCCCTTCCTACCCTCTTCCGTGGGCCTCTCGTCTGCGCTTGGCTCCGGAGACTCCGTTCTGCTAATCCTCTGGCGGTTTTCTGGTTTCTTTAGGCAGGTGTAGGTGGAATCTAAGTGATCAGCAGGACGCGCGGTGAGCCCAGCGTCCTCCTACGCCGCCATCTTCCGGAACTCCTCCTGCCTCTTATTTTTTAATGTTATTTGATTGCTGAGGCCAGGACTTCCAGTACTATGAACAACAGTGGTGAGAGTGGACATCCCTGTCATGTTCCTGACCTTAGGGGTAATGTCAGGAACATGAACTTTTGTTTTTCCACAATGAGAATGATATTAGATCTGAGCTTTTCATATATGTTTTTTATGATGTTGAGGTATGTTACTTCTATCCCTACTTTCTTGAGGGTTTTTATCAAGAAAGGATGCTGTATTTTGTCAAATGCTTTTTCTGAGTCTTTGAAAGGATCATATGGGTCTTAGCCTTTCTTTTATTAATGTGGTATATCACAATGGTTGATTTGCAAATATTGAACCAGCCCTGCAGCCCGGAATTAAATCTCACTTGATCATGGTGAAACATTCTTTTAATGTACTGTTGAATTCAATTTGCTAGTATCTTGTTGAGAATTTTTGCATCCACATTCATCAGGTTTATTGGCCTGTAATTCTCCTTTTTAGTACGGTATTTGTCTTGTTTTGGAATCCAGGTAATGCTAGCTTCATTGAATGAGTTTGGGAGCTTTTCTTCCATTTCTGTTTTGGAATAATTTGAGAATAGGTATTAACTCTTCTTTAAATGTCTGGTAGAATTCCCCTGGGAAGCCATCTGGCCCAGGACTCTTATTTGTTGGAAGATTTTATTTTACTAATTCAATTTCTTTGCTGGTTTTGGGCCTGTTCAAAGTTTCTGTTTCTTCCCATTGAGTTTTGGTAGTGTGTGAGTGTCTAGGAATTTGTCCATTTTTTCCAGATTGTCCAGTTTGTTGGCTTATTATATTTTATAGTATTCTTATAATTGTTTCTATTTCTGTGGTGTTGGTTGTAATTTCTCCTCTTTTAGTTTTTTTTTTTTTTTTTTCTGTTTGGGTCTTCTTTCCTTTTTTTATGAGAAATGTGGCTAGGGTTTACCAATTTTTTTGTTCTTTCAAAAACTAGCATTTAGTTTCATTGATCTTCTACTGTTTATTTTTTGTTTGTTTGCTTATTTGTATGTTTGTTACTAAACTGCTTATTTCTGCTCTAATCTTTATTATTTCCTTTCTGCTGGCTTTAGAATTTATTGGCTTCTGCTTTTCTAGCTCCTTTAGGAGTAAGGTTAGATTGTGTATTTGGATCATTCTTGCCTCTTAAGATAGGCCTGAATTTCAATGTGCTTTCCTCTTAGGACAGCATTGTTGCATCCCAAAGGGTTTGGACTGTCATATGTTCATTTTCATTTGCTTCCATGTATATTTTTATTACTGCTTTAATTTCCTGGATAACCCATTCATTCTTTAATAGGATGTTCTTTAACCTCCATATATTTGAGAGCTTTCCAAATTTTTTTCTTGTGGTTGACTTCAAGTTTCATAACATTATATTCTGAAAATATATATGGTATAATCTTGATCTTTTTGTACCTGTTCAGGGCTAATTTGTGACCCAGTGTATGATTTGTTCTAGAGAATGTTCCATGTGCACTCTAGAAAAATGTGTATTCTGCTGCTTTATGATGAAATGTTCTGAATATATCTGTTAAGTCCATCTGGTCCACTGTGTCATTCAAAGTCATTGTTTCCTTGTTGATTTTCTGCTTACATGATATGTCCATTACTATAATTGGGGTAATAACGTCTCCTATCATTGTAGTATTATTATCAACGAGTTTCTTTATGTTTGTGATTAATTAATTGATTTATTTATTTGTACCAAGTTGGGGGCAAAAATAATTATAATTGTTAGGTTTTCTTGAGATAGATCCCTTAATTATGATAAAATGCCCTTCTTCATCACTTGTTACAGTATTTCTTTTAAAATCTAGTTTGTCTGATATAAATATGGCTACTCTGGCTTTCTTTTGACCTCCATTAGTATGATAGATGGTTCCCCATCCCCTTGCAATCTTCAGGTGTGCTGACATTTAAAATGAGTCTCTTGTAGGCAGGATATAGACGGATTTGTTTTTTATCTGTTTTGATACCTTATGTCTTTTGATTGGGGCATTTAGTCCATTAAAATTTTTTTTACATTTATTTATTTTTGAAAGACAGAGACAGAGCATGAGCAGGAGAGGGGCAGAGAGCAAGGGAGACACAGAATTTGAAGCAGGCTCCAGGCTCCGAGCTGTCAGCACAGAGCCCAATGCAGGACTCCATCCCACGAACCATGAGATCATGACCTGAGCCGAAGTCGGATGCTTAACTGACTGAGCCACCCAGGTGCCCTGCATTTAGTCCATTTATATTGAGAGTGATTATTGAAAGATGCCATTGTGCTATCTGTGCATTGGTGATTCTGGTGATGTTCTCTGGTCTGCTGCTTTAGTCTTTTTTTTTTTTTCCTGCACTACAGAATCCCCCTTAAAATTTCTTACAGGGCTGGTTTAGTGGTCACAAATTGTGTTAGGTTTTGTTGTTGTTGTTGTTGTTGTTGTTGTTGTTTTTCCCTCTCTGGGAAAATCTTTATCTCTCCTTCTATTCTGAATATAGTCTTGCTGGATTAAGGATTCTTGGCTGCATATTTTTCCTATTCAGCACATTGAATATTCCCTGATACTCTCTTCTGGCCTGACAAGTTTCAGTGGACAGATCAGCTACTAACCTTATGTGTCTACCTTGTTACTTTGTAGGTTAAGTACCTTTTTTCCCTAGCTGCTTTCAGAATTCTATCTTTATCCTTTTATTTTGCAAGTTTCACTATGATACATTATGGGTCAGTCTGGTTGTTGTTGTTGTTGTTGTTGTTGTTGTTGTGGCTGTTTTCCCCAAGGAATTCTCTGTGACTCTTGGACTTGAATAACTGTTTTCTTTGCCAAATTAGGGAAGTCAGCTATCATTTGTTCAAATAAGACTTCTGCCCCATTTTCTTGCTCTTCTTCTTCTGGGAATCTTATGATATGGATATTGTTTCATTTCATAGAAGCACTTAGTTCTCTAAGCATCCCTTCAGGATTTAGCAATTCTCTTTCCCTCTTTTTTTTTTCAGTTACATTATTTTCCATAATTTTATCTTCTAATTCACCTATTCTTTCTGCTGATTATTCAGTCTTCACTGTCATTGTATCTAGTTCATTTTGCATCTCAGCTATAGCATTTTTTTAATTCATCCTGACTAGTTCTTCAGTGTTTGATCTCTGTAGCAAGGGTTTCTCCGGTGTCTTCTGTGCTTTTTTCAAGCCCAGCTGGTAGTCTTATGACTATTATTCTAAATTCCTGTTCATATATATTGCTTATATCTGCTTTGAACAAGTCCTTGCCTGTGATTTCAAGAAGAAATCTTCTTGACATTTCTTTTGGGGAGAATTCCTCCATCTTGTCATTTT
Source organism: Neofelis nebulosa (assembly GCF_028018385.1). Lineage (NCBI taxonomy): Eukaryota > Metazoa > Chordata > Mammalia > Carnivora > Felidae > Neofelis > Neofelis nebulosa. Next base: position 90,059,532 of record NC_080784.1, on the reverse strand, counting down.
GGTTAAGTTTCTGTCTTTTGCATGTTTTAAAAGCTTATTATGTTTCTTGCACCTGAGAGTACTGCTATATTAAAAAGTGATCATACACTGTCCAGGGCCTGGCACTCCAGGGAGTGTTTCTTGTGTATGCTTTGTCGCAATCTACTGTTGTGTTTTGGTTGCTCTGTCCCACTGGTCAGTCCACTACAGAGCTCCTCCTTGGTTGCAGTGGTGGAGTGTTTGAGCCTTTAACTAGGTGTGCTTTGATTTGTTTTTTGAGGTAACCCTGGGGGAAGAGAGGAGGGAGTGAAGCCTGATCCCAAAAGAAGAGGAAAAGGAAAGGGGAAAAATAAATAAAAAGAGAATTAAAAAAACAAAAACAAACCCAAAACTATAAGGCTGATTTCAACGATTAAGAAAGGAAAAAAAAAAAAAAATAGGAAAAAAAGCCAGAGAAAAGAAAAAAGAAGGAAAAAGAAAATAATAAAAAAGTCTTATCAACAAGAAAAAAAGGAGAGAGAGAAAAGGAAATGAAAAACAAAATAAAACAATAAAAGAACAATGAGCTCAATTCCAAAAGAAAAAAAAAAAAGGAGAAAAAAAGAAAAAGAGAGTTTCCTATTGGTTCCTGGGTGTTGGTTGTGCTGGTCTTCTGGAAGAGAGGCAGGCTGTGTGGGTTCAGAGTCAGTCTTGCCCCTGTAAACCAGCAGTTGCAGGCATAGGGGAGGGGGGGTGAGAGGCGGGAGGGCAGGGTTTAGTGTTAGCTGGTTCTGCCTTCACCAGGGGCTGCTATGTTGCTCTCTGAAGTCCCACCATGGTGGTGGTGGTGGGGAAAATAGCACCACCCCAATATCTCATTCCTGGTCCAGGGATCACAACTCCTGTTGTTCAGGCAGCCCTCACAGAATAGCAGGGGGAGTCAGCTCATCCTGCACCAAACCTTTCCTTCATTTTTTCTTTGGTGCGCAGCAGGGATTCAAAACCTGAAGTCTTAAAAGACATGGCACAGCACAGATCTTCTCCCCTTCTCCAACCTGCTGGTGAAAGGCATTTGGCTGGCACCCGCAGGGTCTTTTGTCCTTGACGAGGCAATAAACCCTCTTCCAAAAGTACTCCAGGAAGGGGATCATTCTTTCCCAGTGTGCCCCGGAGATCGCTACAGCACAGTCCACACTCCAATGCCAACTCCCACCTCCCCAGGAGTGCCTGCCATGGCTCTGCTCTGGTGAAAGTATCGTGCTTCCAAAACCTCAGTTGCAGCTCAAAAAGCTGTTTGCAAAAAAAGAACTGGGACACTCAGTACTTTTTACTCTCCAGTCCATGGTACAGAAAGGTTTTTCTCTTGTGCTAAATTGATGCCACACTACCTCAATCCCTTTCTCTTTCTCTCCTTTTTTTCTCTTCACAGAAAGGGTTCCCTCCTCTCAGTGGCTCTTGTGTTCCCTCCCTCCCCAGTTTACATTCACCCACCTCAAACCTGCCATGCTGTCTCCTTCCAACTGTGGAGAAGTTTCTGCCATTTGTAGACAGATTTCTTGGGTCTTCAGAGTGATCTGACCTCAATACAGCTGTGTTGAGGGACGAGGAAAGGCCAGAGTCCCCCTACTTCTTCACCATCTTGACTCATCCTCCCAGAACTGATTTTTTATACTTTGATATTGTCGGATTTTTAAAAAGTCAAGTTTATACATAAACTATGACAGAAGCTGAGAGGTGTTCTTTGTCCTTTCACAAGCCATTGTAGGGATTCTCAACTTTTGGTGAGATGGAAACCTATTGGTAGTCTATTATACAGAAATGAAGCATGAACAGAATCATACTTTTGACATGAAAATTCTGGTATGTTAAAAATACACTGCAATATGGGTAGAGACAAGGACGGAGAACAGAAAAGTCACTTGGGAAACTATTGCAATAATCCAGATGAAAAATAATGGTGGCTCGGGTCAAAGATTTAGTCCTCAACAGTTAGAAAAGAGTTCCCACTAATTTTAGAAATTTTCTAAAACATCTGTAGATGGACCATGTGTGGAGGCAGTGGAATAAACATATTAGAAGCTCGGCTTTGAGTATAGTCAATTAGATACGTGTGTTAAGACATTCCAGGTGAAGATGTCAAAGGGGTAACTGTCTATATGAAGCTGGATTGCAGGGGAAAGAAGATTGCAGGTATATAATTGGGAAGCATTAACATATAAATGACATTTAAAGGTCACCAAGGGAATTAGCATAAATAGAAAAGAAAAGAAATCCAGATACTGATCCCCCGTAAGCCCAAACAGTGTGACTGAGAGTCAAGGAAGAAGCAGTTAAGGTGCATGAAAGAATTATATTTTTAGAAAGAAAAAAAAAAAACCAACAGAGAGTATAATTTCCTCAAAGCTACAAATACATCAAATGATGATAGTAGATCAAATAAAATAAAACAGAGAAATAACTATGGAAATCTGTTATTGGGATTCATTGGTGACCTGGAGAAGAGCCCATTTTGGTTGAGTGTTGGCAACGAAAACCTGTAGGTGGAGGTTCAGTAAAGAATGGGAAAATTTATTTATTTTTTTTTTTATTTTTATTTTTTAAATTTTTTTTTCAACGTTTTTTATTTATTTTTGGGACAGAGAGAGACAGAGCATGAATGGGGGAGGGGCAGAGAGAGAGGGAGACACAGAATCGGAAACAGGCTCCAGGCTCCGAGCCATCAGCCCAGAGCCTGACGTGGGGCTCGAACTCACAGACCGCGAGATCGTGACCTGGCTGAAGTCGGACGCTTAACCGACTGCGCCATCCAGGCGCCCCAAGAATGGGAAAATTTAAATTGGAAAAAGTGAGTATAGACAAGGAGATAAGCGGAGCAGTCCTGGAAGGGATGTAAAGTTAAGAAAGGTGTTTTTATCGTTGTTGTTATTTGTTTGTTTGTACAAAAGAAGTTCATGTCTATGTACTTAGGGAAGATTCCAGTAGAGAGGGAAAACTTGGTGACAAGAGAAAGGGAAAATTGCTGAGCAAAGACATTGTCTGTGATAGATGATGTGATCTAGTTCACAAGGTGAGAGGGTGAAGATGTGTGGCAGAGAAGGACAATATACAAGTTCAGATGCAGGTGGATTATTGGAAGTAGGGTGGGGGCTTGTGGAAAGTCTCTTCTGATTGTCCCTATCTTCTCAGTGAACTAGGTGGCAAGGTCATTAACTGAGGTAGTAGGGAGTGGAAAAGAAGGGATGAAATACTTGTGGGGAAACTTCTGAGTATAAATGGAATAGTGAAATGTAATATTATTGTCAAGCAACTTGAAAGCACATAATCAAGGTTTATGATTAGGAATTTTTTTTTTAAATTTTTTTTTTTTCTCCAACGTTTTTTTTTATTTATTTTTGGGACAGAGAGAGACAGCATGAACGGGGGAGGGGCAGAGAGAGAGGGAGACACAGAATCGGAAACAGGCTCCAGGCTCCGAGCCATCAGCCCAGAGCCTGACGCGGGGCTCGAACTCACGGACCGCGAGATCGTGACCTGGCTGAAGTCGGACGCTTAACCGACTGCGCCACCCAGGCGCCCCTATGATTAGGAATTTTAATTGAGAGCAGGCTATGGGTGTGGGGGTGTGGGGGGGTGCATGGGTACGTGTGTGTTCTAGCCACATGTGGTGTACAAGTGTATATGTGGAATAACAAAAGGTTAGCAAGTCTTTCCATAATATAATGATGAAATCAGAGAAGGTTGAGAAGTTTGGAATTATAAGCTAGTAAAAGAGAATGAGGTCACGCTAGGTGTGAGGTACAGAGAAAATGTTAGGACCAATGTTTTGTAAGTGTTCTGGGTTGAACTGTGTCCCCCAAAAGATACGTTCAAGACCTAACCCCTGGTATCCATGAATGTGACCACATTTGGAAGTAGTCTCTGCAGATGTAATCAAATTAACATGCGGTCATGCTAGATTAGGGTGGCCATAATGTAATAACTGGTGACCTTATAAGGAAAGGAAATCCGAAACAGACACAGAGGTAAGACAGCCATGTGAAGACACAGGTGGAGAATGGCACTATGCTGCCACAAACTAAAAAGCACCAAGAAGCCTAGAAACCACCAAATCTAAAAAAAGGCAAGGAAGGATACCTCTGCATGGCCCTGCTGACCCTTGATTATGGACTTCTTAACTCTTGATTATGGTCTCCAGAATTGTGACAGAATAAATGCCTGTTGTTTGAAACCGCACAGTTCATGATATGTTGTTATATAGCAGTCCTGGTGAACTAACACAGTAAGTCAGAACAACATCAAAGTTGTAGCCGAACCAGAGATATTTAGCCATGGAGACAGGAAGTGATGGCTGGACCGCTCAGGATGGAGTGCTTATCTATGGCAGAGTGGTAGATGGAATGTGAAGATCATCAGATAAGAGAACTTCAAGAAACTGAGATGCCAGGGAATTGCAAGGATTATCTTTGTGGATGTTAAAATCATCAAAAACGAAGCCAATAGTGACATTAGAGAGAGTGATGCAAATGTGGAAGTCTAAATATGACACTAACACTGGAAACTGATTTTAGGGTTTTAGATGACAACAAAAAAGAGGGAAATGGGTAGAATCCTCTGATGACGTAAGATTTAAAGCTGATATTATTTTGTACGTTTAAAAGCATCATTTAATTGGTAACAATATGTATTCTTCAAACTGAATTTGTGTGTAGCCTTATATTTGACATTTATCCATATAAATATATGTTCACCAATTTCTGCCATGTAGTAGCCCATTGAAAGCTATGCCAGATTATTTATCAATTCCCCTGTTAATAGATGTCTGTTTTTTCTAGTTCTTAATATTAAAAGCAAAACTCTCTTTCATTGTTTTTTTTTGTTTTTATCTTACTGCACCTATAATTTTGTGTCCATTATTTTATTATGTATTTATTTATTTATTTATCTATCTATTTAGAGAAAAAAAGAAAGCCTTTAGTCAAAATCTTTACAATAAAATAATTATAATTATAAATGGAATGGAAATGAATAGTTTTCCAAGCAAATCTAATACACAAATATGCCATCTTTTAGAGTAAAATGCCAGTTCAACATTCTTAAACAGCTGTGTGAGACAACGGCTCTGCTTTGTGCGAAACATGATAAGCAAAATTAAGAAAAAACTGCAAAATTCTTTAGTTACTCAAGGAAATTGCCTAAAAAGAAAATAGTACAAGAAAAAAAAAAAAAAGGAGTACATTCTAGTATTTGATTTGTATACAGAGGCTAGCATGACCAGCACTAATGTAAGCCTCATACCTGCTAAATAAATCCTTGGATAGTTTCAGTTTGAAGTTAATAGCTGAAGTCCTAGAAACTGTGCTTTTCTGCAGCCACGTGGCCAAAAAGGTAGATGTTATCATAAAGGTGCCTACAAAATCTTCACTAATGTGTTGAGCAGCACGACAGATATTTCAAATAAATTCTTTTTGACATTTTATTCTTTACATGAGGTCTAGTGAGGTCAAGGGAAAGAATCAATGAGCAGCACAGTATGTAGACAACATCAGGACTGAGGCCGAGTTCTCGCATTAAATCGGGGTTACAAGCACAGAATCTATGTGAGAACTTTGTTATGAGACTTTCAAGATACTCTTCATGCTCTTCAGAGGCGTTGATATGACTAAATAATTCTCTTGGTGCATTGGGCAAGAACTGATTTCTAAAATTATGCAACATTACAAGGTCATCCAAGACATCTCTTTTTTTTTTTTTTTTTTTTTTTTTGCCTGAGAATGACAGTGTTTTATTTCTTTTTTTTTTTATTTTTATTTATTTATTTATTTATTTATTTATTTATTTATTTTTTAATATATGAAATTTACTGTCAAATTGGTTTCCATACAACACCCAGTGCTCATCCCAAAAGGTGCCCTCCTCAATACCCATCACCCACCCTGCCCTCCCTCCCACCCCCCATCAACCCTCAGACATCTCTTTTTTTCATCAAGATAGAATCTCCTTTTTTAGTGTTCTTGTACAGAAGATAAACTTTGCTATTTCCCTTGGTGACTCATCTAGGATACCTTGGACATAAAGTAGTTTATTCCCTCCTCTGGGTTGGCATTAAAGGTGAGGCTACCTTCATCCAGCCGCATATACAATTTTCTGAAAGAAAATCCTGGGGGAGGGTTCTTACTATACATGGAACAGTGACCCCAGGTGGATTGACACAACTCTCGCCAGAGAAGTTCATCATTTGCAAGGTCCTGCCAAACGCATGACCCTAGGCAGAAGTCCGTTGCATTCAGGTAGGACAAGAGGGTAAAGCTTAGCTCGGGGCTAACATTTCCAGATTAATGAATTTTTCCTGATCTTTAGCTTCCTGTGCCTTCAAAGGATGATATATATCAATGCCTCCTTGGACTTGTTTACGACGACTGGTGTTAGACGTCCATCCTGCTCTGCTGTCTGCTGAAGTAGCTGGGTTCTCTATGGCCTTCCTGCTGTAGCTGCTGGTGTCCCGCCACTCTCCACAGCCCCTCACCAATCTGCAAGTTGTTAGAAACAGGCTCACTTGACTCTGGAGGTAGGGAAGGTGGGGGGGGTGGGGGAGGGCAAGCATGGAATCTATAGGTCAGGCTATCAGGAAAGACAGGCTGGAACTCTCTGGAATGGGCTGAAACTGCCCTCCGCAAGCAAAATTTCTTCTTCTGGGCCTGCCATTATTTTAAAATTGTGCCTCCTGTCTTTCTTGGCTGACCCGTCCTTTCTGAATTTTTTTTTCTCTTTTATTAGCCTTTGCAAAAACCTGGCTTTTTTTTTTTAATATATATTCTTTGTTTTTTCTTTGTTTCCTAGAAGTGATAATTTATTATTTTTTTTATTTTATCGTATTTATTTGCATATTTCTAGATGTTGTGGGAGCACTATTATGGATATTATTTCACTGTTTGATGTAGAATAAACATTTACGTCGTTTATTCTGATTTTTCTCAATTTTTAAAAAAAAAATCACTAGAGATTTTAAATTTCTATGGTTTTGCTACATTTCACAAGTATAGATATCCTCTCCATTCAGTTATTAATATTTTATAATTCCAGTGAGTTATTCTTTGAATTCAGTTTTAACTAATAACATGGAGAATGTTACATACAATTTCAGTTGTATGTTGTTTTGTTTCTTGCATGCCCCTTTTTTCTTCTAAGCTTTAGGTCTCTTTTTTTGAGATTCATCTTCTACTAATTCCTTCAACAGTGTTAAAGCCCCTTATGCCTTGGTATACAAATATTTTTATTTTCTAGTCAGTCCTGAATCACAGACATTCAGGTAGAAGTATACAGTGTCTGCCTGATAAATTATTTTTTTGCTATTAATGACTCCCTTTATCTGTATAAAAGTATATTAATTGTATATTAACATTATTATATGTGTAATACTTGGCTGATCCCTTCCCATTTCTTGAATTTTAAACTTTCTTCGTTATTTTTTTTTTTGGTATGATTCTTTTAAATAAAATTTGTTACTTTACCAGACCTAACATTCTCTGTATTTAAAGAGGCAGATTTATATTTGGACATATTTCAATTTGTTTTGTTTTGTAGATCTACTCATCATGTTTTCTTTGTTCTTTTTACTTTATTGACTTCTTTAAAACTGATACACATTTATCTATTTTCTTTTCCCCATTATAATTTCAGTTGTTATTTGTATTCCAAATTTTGTGTATGTGTACCTGACACTTTTTACCTCTTTCTAGAAATAGATCATTCTTCATTGTACAAATCAATGAGTTTTCACAAAGTGAGCATGTCCTTATAACCAGCCTCCAGATTAAGAAGCCAAAAATTCCAAACATTCCAGAAAATCCTCGGTGCTTCCTGCCAGTCACTATCTGTAGTTGCTTAGCTTTCTGTGTGGCATGTTAACCTAATTCCTTAGATTCATTCCCCAGTTAACAAATTCTCTGTTTAGCTCCAACTAATCTCTTTAGTCTTTCTGTTGAGTTTTCAGTTCCATTATTGTACACATACTATTCACAAGTTCTATTTTATTTTTTCACATTTGTTCTTTTCTTCCTTTATTAGCTCTTCGGTTGTTTTAAGTCAATTAGCTCTTCGATAGTGTATATTTAATGGTATCCTTATTATTCTCCTATTTTAGCTTTTAACTTCAATTTCCGTTTCTTGCAACTACTAACACCCTCATGGAGGCTCCCTTATCATGTTTTAAAATTGAGTTTTATGAGTTAATTTTCATCAACCTTTTTTTTTTTCACATCTCATCATATTCTTTCAGTTTCCTTGTTTCTGACAAGGTTATATAGATTTCAGTATTCTAGGGGAAATTGTAGGTGAATATTATCAATTTGAAAGCTGGGTTTAGACCTGTTTGGCCCCAAGCCTTTGATTTTTCCTAGCTGACTTTACACCTTTTTACTCAAGACTGTAGACAGAACAGAAATTTTATGGCCACATCTTTGTTTGTGTATAGAGTTTTTCTAGTTCACTTTTAATGGATGGAGAATATCTATGAAAAGATTTTCAAGCAGTATTTTACACAGCCTGAGGCCATTTTTTTTGTCTTCCTGTGTAGATTAGAAGGCTAGGCTTCAGCCTCTAAAGCCTAAATATACGGTCAAAATCTCTATGGGCTATAGGGCCATCAACACACCATGTTAATTTTTATTATTCTCTGTACTGCTGAATCGTTCCTTTCATTCCTTTGTGTTTGACTAGATATTATTTTTTAGAGTGTTATTGTACATATAATCTCATCTTAGTAGCAGATAGGAAATTCTCTGAGTCAGCTTAGGGCATCGTGTTTTTAATAAAAGAAAGGAGTATAAACACTCGACTAACTTTTCCTATTAAAGACAGTAGGCGGCTGGACTCATCTGTGTCTCCTTTACTATGCTTAATCTTCATGACCCCTATTCTCTTTTGCACATTTCTCACTAGCCTCTGTTGTTACTCCCCAAACAACCAGAGACCTAATCTCCTCACTCATATGCGGCAGTTCTTCCATTTCACTCCAAACACCAAAACTCTTTCCTGAACTTCAGTTTCATCAAATGTAATTCCCAGGAATAATTTCTCTAATTATAGACTTAGGAAAATCAATTTACCACTCTATTTTTAAAAATTAGTTTTTAACCGTTGATTTTTCAATAGCATGTTGTAGAAAAGACACTCTCATTGTTAGAGAAAACAAAAACAAAAAGCCCATGGGGCGCCTGGGTGGCTCAGTCGGTTCAGTGACCAACCTCGGCTCAGGTCATGATCTCAAGGTTTGTGAGTTTGAGCCCCGCGTCGGGCTCTGTGCTGACAGCTCAGAGCCTGGAACCTGCTTCTGATGCTGTGTCTCCCTCTCTCTCTGCCCCTCCCCCACTCATGCTCTGTCTCTGTCTCAGAAATAAATAAACATAAAAATTAAGCAACAATAACAACAACAACAACAACAAAAGCCCACAAAAGACCTAACATGCTCTATAAGATTTATAACTCCAAGGTAAGAAAGGACTGGAAAATCATGCACACAAAACTGTAAGGAGACATAAAACTATCATGAAAACCATGGTTACGCCACAATCCTTGATTAGCTGGAATAGCAGTTTGGTATACATCTTATACCATATGTAAAGCCATTAGTCAGCAGAGTAAAATCATTCCAATACTGATTAGAATGATTCAGTTTGATGCAAATTGAAATAATCCGATTTGCTGATTTCAGATTTTCATATTTACTTTCTTTTGCTCATATGTTCTCTAGAGTCAAAGAGTTTTCCTATATGATTTCTTCAAGCTATTTGGTTTAATGTTTCAAAACTATGATCATTAAAAGTGAGGCTTTTTGTCGCACAACATTGTGAATGTACTCAAGGCCACTGAATTGTGCACCTCAGAAGGTTAATTTTATGTTATGTGAATTTCACCATAATAAAAAAAAAAAGTGGGATTTTTCTCACCACCAATGTTGACAGAGTACAAACAATTTCTACTTATGCACTGAATTCACTCCTGACTTAGTCCTTGCTTAAGTTCATACTTAAGCAAGAGGTGGAAATAAGACCTCTGAGAGACTGTGTCTGGCATCCCCTCATTTTTGCACCCAATTTCCCATTAATATGTACATTCTATTAATATGCACATTAATATGTACGCTACTACCTGATTTTCACCTGTGCAATTCCGGGAACAGCTCTAATGACAGTTTCCCTGTTTGACAAATACCTTAAGCTTTCTGCAGTATTAAAAGTGGAGATAAAAAAAACTTCCTCTTAGGGCACATATTCATGTCGGTTAAGCGTCTGACTCTTGATTTCAGCTCAGGTCATGATCTCCAGGTTCGTGAGTTCAGGGCCCACATGAGGCTCTGTGTGCAGTGTAGAGCCTGCTTAAGATTCTCTCCCCCTTGCTCTCATGCTCTCTCTCTCTCAAAAAAAATTAAATGAATGAATAAATAAATAAATAAACCTCTGAATACTCTAAGAAAATTCAATTAATATAAACTCCATGAGACAAAGACCATATTAGCTATTCCACAAATATATTAATTGGATGAATTAATGAATCAAAAAGTGTATTTTACTTACATATTTGGCATCTGTATTTTTATTCAGGACATCAAAAATGTTATTTTTCCTATATTTCTAAGATAATGTTAAGACACTACTTACATATTTGTTCTATGGTTTGTATATGCAGCAGATAAATATTGTGTTATGAAATAGTCTGTTCGTTCTTCCTTGCTTCTGTCAGTAATCCTGAACTGAGATGCAGCCAAATTACTATTATTACTTCTTAGATGTATAAAAGCTCTCTTTAGACCAACATCAATGCTTTTTATTCTAACATTACTTTTTTAAAAGGGAAATTACTACTACCAAACTCACAGTTAAGGAAGGAAGAAACGTTGTAATCAGCTATGGGCATTCCATTAAATAGTGAGTAATAATACTGTTTATTTGAAAAGAAACTATTTGCACCTGCATGCTTTCATTTGGCTGTATATAGATATCTTTTTAAAATTATGTGATGATTATAATATTTGCTGTATTCATAAAATATCCCACTTTTTGCAATTATAAAAGAGTCTAAGGTATTTATTAATTCAGCTACACTTAGAATCAAATATTTTGTGCAACGTCATGACTTAGAAGATTTTCCCCAACTTCTGACCAACACTATGTGATCGTCAAGATAATGAAATTATAGCTCTACTCTCTTTTTCACGGGATTTTAAGTTAATATCAGTTTGTTTTGCCCTATTATTTTTATTGTGGAAGTTTAGCTTTATCATCAACTTATTTTACTTTTCCACTTCTTAGCCATTACTGGAACGTAGTACATTTTATTATATATCTTTATATATATATATATAATAAGATATTATGTATCTTTATTAAATTGTCATTGTCATTTTAATCAATCTCCCCCTTCTGCTAGTTTTATGCTCTAAGTTGATTCAAACATTCTGACTTTCTTTTTTTTTTTAACGTTTATTTATTTTTGAGACAGAGAGAGACAAAGCATGAACAGGGGAGGGTCAGAGAGAGGGAGACACAGAATCTGAAACAGGCTCCAGGCTCTGAGCTGTCAGCACAGAGCCCGACGCGGGGCTCTAACTCACGGACCGCGAGATCATGACCTGGGCCGAAGTCAGCCACTTAACCGACTGAGCCACCCAGGCGCCCCAAAACATTCTGACTTTCAAGCCATTCTATTTTTCTACTACTTTTCTGAATAAATTATTTGTACCTGTATTGTCTTCTTCCCCTGGGTCATTGCAATTAATTAAAAGAAAAGCAGACATGCTTTTAAGTATTCTTTCTTTAATTCAATCTATCTTGGCTAGAGGATATTTGGAGGCTGACAATTTGGGTCCAACTTTCTGTAAAACAGTGAGTAAAGCTGGGCTCAGTCACCATAGCAACACCAAGAGAGAAGCATCCCCTCAGGAAGCGTGGCTCTAATTTTTCACTCCAGAAATTGGTTTATCCTCATACCATCAACTACCTTGACCAAGTCTTTGTAGAAACTCACTTTACTGTTGACACATTAAACAGTGAATTCAGGATGACAATTATTTAGAAGAATATAAATGCAAATATTATTTCACAATTTGGAATAAGGAAAAAATATAAGAAAAAAAGAAAAACATTAAAAATCAAAATCGCTCTATTTTGGGGAGTCTTTATTTCCTCTTCATAGATATTCAGAAAAAAATTACTGTCACTGAACTGTTTTACCCTGGATCTCCTACTCATTTAAAATTCCACAAAATGGGGCACCTGGATGGCTCAGTCAGTTAAGTGTCCAACTCTTGATTTCTGCTCAGGTCATGAGTTCACAGTTCATAGGATTGGCCTTGCGTGGGGTTCCCTGCTAACAGTGCAAGGCCTACTTGAGATTCCCTTTCTCCCTCTCTATCTGCCCTTACCCCACTTGTGTGTGTGTGTGTGTGTGTGTGTGTGTACATGTGCATGCATTCTCTGTCAAAAATAAAGTTTAAAATATAACATTTAAAAATATAATAACACGAAATGCTTCATTTTTTTTTACCATTTTGCATGTAAATTAAGCAGAATGCTTCCCTATTGTACAAATGTACTATAAAGATATATGTTTACCTCATATCTCCGATGTTTCAATAGAATTTACCTTCTCTGTGACTTTGTAAGTGTCACCTTGGCAAACTTATGCCAACTGGGTTATTTTTATCAACAAGGGAGGATTTGTTTAGACATATAAACGGTCTTAAAAACATTAGTATAAAGTTAAATTAATGTAAATTCAAGGAATAAGAATGGGTTCAAATTCTAGCTTCAGCATTTAGTACTTGCCTGAGTTTTCCCAAATTATTTGACTTTCCTAAATCTAAGTTCCCTCTGACTTCATGGGATGCTATCTGTTGTGCAGTTCAGAGCCCAGGAAGTCATATACGTGAGCCAAAGAAACTTTTCTGTTATTCTCTTGAATGTGACTGGTAATACCTCATGATTGTGTCTTTTTTGTGGTGGAAATGGATGGCTAACTTATGTAATTTATGTATTTAGAAAAATGTCTTGAACCCCATACCTTCCCAATGATTACGGAATATTAGTGTTATTAGCTTTTATCCCTCATCTACTTTTGCTGCACAACTACTTTGAAAATACTTTAAACTCTATTATCCAATATTTCACAAGCTCTGATTAATCCATTACCTGCTGCCATTTATTTTATCTACCCTGTGTCAGAAGTAGCATCAAAATCTGTTATGCAACCCATACAAAATAAAACAAATTAGAAATCTGAGACATAACATTTACCCAGTAGTTTGTGAAAAATACTTTACTTTTGTGAGGAATAATTAACCATATTGCAATATCTGTGATCTATAAACCTATGATTATTCACATGTTAACTTCATCTGACAATATCACTTCCGGTAATACTGTATAGCTTCAATACCCTCTAGAACAGATTATATGAAGACACAACAGAAATCTACTAAGCATTACTTCATTGCTCTAAAATAATTCATCATAATTAACACTTAATTGCAATAATTAACTTACCCTTGCTCTGCCTCTGTCTCTTCTTGAGTGTTTTATGTTGGAGATGAAATGATATACTCCATAGAGAAAACTTTTTACTGAAAACAAATTTAATTTGAGGTCAAGAGAAGAAAGACGAAAGAAAAGGCACAGGGTAACTATTCGTGTGGAGTTGTCCAATGTCCTTTGTGCTTCTTAGTTGTCTTTCAAAAGGGTAAGATTGAAAGGAGGTTTGGGGATCATCTCTGATTTGTAGTATTTGTTCTGAATTGTCTGGAATTCTATTTGTTTTCTTGCCCAGTGCTGACATGGGGTTGATGGCTGTAAGTTTCTTGTCATTGTCCCCACAGGATCCTTTTCCTTATCAGCTCTTGGCAGATTGTGACCATTTAAGGAAAGACTTCTTTACTGGTTTATCAACCTTATTTTCATAGCTTCTCATTTCCCAATGTCAAAAAGTATTATGTACATTAAAAAAATGCACTCATCCACGCCAGGCAATTGTAAGTGGAATTGTATTTTAAGCGATACAGCAAACAAAAGTGACCTTGGTAAGTCTCACAGCTCGTCAGAAATATGACTATTTCTTCAATTTGAGTTTTATTTAAAGAACTCTAGAGCTAAGCTTAAGGGAGGTGGACTGTTTTTAGAAGAAAAAAAATAGAAAATGATAGCTTATGATTTTAAAGCCCATCAACTCACACTATTATAAAAACCCACCAAGGAGTGTGGGGGGACAGAAGAGCTAAACTGCACATAATAAACAGCAAAACAAAACCTTATAAGGGAGAATAGCAAAAGTCAGAAAGGAAAGAACCCCAACCCCAAACCTTGCAATGTTGCCTTTGACTCACTGCTAATCACAAACAATTCCAGTGATTTACTACCAAACAAGGCAAGAATTCAGGATCCACATGTTGAGGATTTACTCTACGATGCAGCTTATGAAAACAGTGAACCAATTTGCCATCAGAAAAAAGTGTGCACTAACCAGAAATTTCTTGAGAAAATATTGCCAGATTGGGTAATAGCTTTGTGAATAAGCCTGGAAAGTAGAAGGCTTTATGGAGCTTAATAATCAAGACAGACTCTGGGAGTTGAACAAAATGCCTTTTGTCTTCAGTCATTTGCATAACAGCAGTTTTTTTTTATTTTAAAAGGTTTCATGCTGAAACTAGAAATGCTCTAAAAAGAGAAACAGTGAGAATCCCCATTTTGCAAACAAGCTGAGTAGGAGTGAAACTATCGCCAAGTGGTCTGGCTGCATCTCAGGATTGTTGTAAAAATAAGTTATGGTGAACTCAGGCCTGAGTCAAAGGCTATGGACACAGGGGTCAGGATAATGGCTGAGTACTGAGGAGCACATTCCATTCCCATTGCTATGAAAATAGAAAGCAAGTATGAAGAATGACGTTTTGGTGGGTGCAGAGAATTGCACGCAGTTCCCTTACTGAGGGGAAGGTTTGCTTTTTCCTCCTGAAGAAAGGATACATAAAATGGTGCACCTTTCCCTTCAGATTCATAAAGCATCAGATGTGTGCCTATTACTAACAATATCATCATAATATCACTGCCCTAAGCAATTGTTTTTTATGGAAATGAGTACCAACAATTAAAGTGGATCATTTCTTACAAGTATTAAAAACTTTATATCCTTGTAACATGTACTTTATAATACAGGAACTCCTTTAAACTTGAATAGACAAATTTTGCAAAAAAGTTTTAGCTTTCAGACCAAATATAATATGACTGCCAAATAATAAGCTTTAACACAAAATATAGCTTTTTAAATTCTCAAATTTTAAATTCTTTAAACACTTTTTTAGATATAGTTCATAACCAGCTGACTATCTCAAAATAGTAATTTTTATTTAATGTTGACATCGTGTTAAAGCCCATATTTTGCTATCGTCCACTGTATTTTCTACTTATTGGTAATTTTCTCCATCAGTCTTTGAGGTTAACTTTCATTGTTTTATGAAGGCAATTTAGCTGTCGATATAAATAAGAGAAAATATACCTAGATCTCAATACTTGTATGCAAGCCATCAATTACTAATTTCCTACTTGGAAAAAAATCATTATAAATAATATATCTTATTCTTACCCACTGGAGAATAACTTTCTAAACAAAGAATCTTGAAAATGATAACATTTTAAGACCATAAAGAAGTTTAACTGAAATATTATCTGGTATAACTCCCACTGCATAGATAAGGAAACTGAACCTCAAATTACAGTAATTTTCCCATATCACATAGTAACAAAATTAAGAGTCAGATTAATTCCCAGCAGATTATAAACTCTTTGAGGGAAGGGCACTTTTTTTTAACCTTTAAAGTTTACAGAGCACATATTATAATGCCTTGCACATATAGTCACTAGGTAATATTTAATGAATACAATATATTTTTGAGCTGTTTTTAGGCTGAAAATTGGGGATGATATATGTATGTTCGCAAAGTCAAGATTTAACATTTCATCTCACTGAAATTTAAATTTCTTAATTTAAGTGTTTGGGGGTAATATATTTATTGTATGTGTCTCATAACAAAGCACAGTGCCCAATACCTAGTAAACGTTAAGTGAAAAATAGCTCAGTGAATACAAAGTATTACACATTTTATATATTGGTTGTAGTAATGAATAGTGATTAATTTTAATATTGAACATTCATATTAATAGTTGGATTAGTGAGATATATAAAATATATCTCACTTTAAAGAAAACAAGGGGCACCTGGGCGGCTCTGGTAGTTAGGCATCTGACTCTTGATCTCGGCTCAGATCATGATCTCACAGTTTGTGTGACTGAGCCCCGTGTTGGGCTCTGAGCGGTCAGTTCAGAGGCAGAGTCTGTTAGGGATTCTCTCTCCTCCTCTCTCTGGCTTTCCCCATCACATTCTCTCTTCCTCTCTCTCCCTCTCTCTCCCCTCTCTCTCTCTCTCTCAAAATAAATAAATAATTTTTTTAATAAGCAAACGACAAAACCAGATAACCAGATGTGATGGTTAGTTTACGCACCAGTTTAGCAAGGTTATCGCACCCAATTATTTAATCAAACTACTCTAGGTGTTGCCGTGCAGGCATTAGGTAGATGCGGCTCCCACCAAAAACCAGTTGGCTTTAAGTCAAGCTTACCCTGGATAGTATGAATGGGTCTCATCCAGTCAGCTGAAGCCCTTAAAAGCAAAAACTGAGGTTTCTTAGAGAAATAGGAATTCCGCCGTAAGGCTGTGACGTGGAAACCCTGAGTGTCTAGTTTGCCAGCCTGCCTAAAGGTTTCAAAAGTGCCAGTTCCCCCCAGTGATGCAAGCCTAGTCCTTAAATTACACATAATATACATATATCTTGTCCGTTCTGTTGCTCTGGTGAACTCTGAGTGACACACAAGAATTATGAAATCAACTTGGGAAATATTTGGCACTTCCTGTTAACAGTTTTGTTAGAATATATTACTGTCATTCTTAACATTAGACAATTTAACCTATTTAAGGATACGTGATCAAAAGAAAACAGAAACAATTAAATATATTGCTGATTAGCTGTCTAAAAATGTGTATTATCGATGCCTGGGTGTCTCAGTTGGTTAAACATCAGACTTCGGCTCAGATCACAGTCTCATGGTTCCTGAGTGAGCCTGGGCCCCACCTCAGGCCCTCTGCTGTCAGTGAAGAGGCCAGTTCAGAAAACTCTGTCTTCCTCTTTACCCCTCCCCCACTCACTCCTGCATGCATGCACATGCATACACAAGCATTCTCTCTCTCTCTCTCTCTCTCTCAAAAATAAATAAACTTTAAAAACATTTACGTTGTCTTATTTATTCATTTTCTTCTCTCCTTAACGAAGCATTCAGAATCTTAGCCAGGGCTTTCTATGATAGCTCATGATTTTCACAAACATATTCAATTCTTTATAAGCAAATGTGGCTTAAATATTCCTACTCTGTGACCAGGTTTATATATCCAATCCCTTGAATACAATCACCTACTTCCCTATTGTATGGTTGAAACATGTCACAGAAAGGAAAACAATGTTTTATAATATTCTGCACAAATACTGAAACAAATTAACTGATTTATGTTACAGAAAGAAAGAAAGAAAGAGAAGAATATGTAAAAATCCAGACACCTGGTTTACCCTTGCTGAATATGTGTTTTGAAAAAGTTTAATTGAAACCATCTGTTGATGAATCATTCACTGTTGAATCATCTCAAGTATTTTTTTCTCCAATTTATACCAATGTTCCACAACATGCCTTTCAAAATTTCTGAATTACCTTTTTCGACCAAAACAAAGTCAACCCAAAAAGTACATATTGAAATGAATGAATCAGTGAAGGTTTTTTCCTGAAATTGAAATGATCGTGTGATTTTTCTTCATTGGTTTGTTTTCTATACATGTTTTATTTTTTATTATTTTTAGCTTTATTGAAATATAATTATAATTGACACATAACCTTGTGTAAGTTACAGTATATAACGTGTTGATTTCATACAATTATAAACGGCAAAACAATGAGTACTGTAGTATTATCTACCACCTCCATCACATCATATAGTTATCATTTCTTTTTCGGTGGTGAGAATCTTTAAGATCTATTCTCTTAGCAACATTCAAGTATATGATAGAGTATTATTAGTTATAAACACCCTACTATACATTAGATCCCCAACCTCATTAATCTTATAACTGGAAGTTTCTGCCCTTTGATTAATATCTCCCCATTTCTCTCATCCTCCAACCCCAGAAACCACAACTCTGCTCTCTTTCTCTGAGTTTGTCTTCTTTAGATTCCACATATAAGTGACATCATATAGTATTTATCTTTTTCTGTTTGACTTGTCACTTAGCTTAATACACTCATAGTCTATCCAAGTTGTCCCATTGGTGGGATTTTCTTTTTTCTCATAGCTAATGGTATTTTATATATCATAATATAAATACGTATACCACATTTTCTTTATCTATTCATCAATTGACAGACACTTAGATTGTTTCCATATCTTGGCTATTATGAGTAAAGCTGCAGGGAACATGAGAGTGTAGATATCTCTACAAGATTCTGGTTTCAAGGCACCTGGGTGGCTCAGTTGGTTGAATGGCCGACTCTTGATTTTGGCTCAGGTCATGATCTTACAGTTGTGGGGTGAGCCCCACATTAGAGTTCATGGAGCCTGTTTGGGATTCTTTCTCTCCCTTTCTCTCTCTGCCAGCTCACGTGCATATGCTCGCTCTCTTTCTCTCTCTCTCTCTCTCTGTCTCTCTCTCAATAAGTAAATAAATATTTTTTTTTAATCCTGATTTCAGGGGTGCCTGAGTGACTCATTAGGTTCAGTGTCCAGCTTCACCTCAGGTCATAATCTCACAGTTTGTGAGTTTGAGCCCTGCGTTGGGCTCTGTGCTGACAGCTCAGAGCCTGGAGCCTGCTTCAGATTCTGTGTCTCCCTCTCTTTCTGCCCCTCCCCTGCTCACACTCTGTCTCTCTCTCAAAAGTAAATAAACATTAAAAGCTAATTTAATTCCTGATTTCAATTATTTTGAATACATACCCAGAAGTGGAATTGGTGGGTTATATGGTAGTTTATGATATTATAATGATTAAAATCCAGGTGTTGTAGAAGTAGGATTTCAATTATCTGAATCATAAGGAAGAGATAAAGATATGGAAATATCTTTCTAGGCCTCTTGAGGAGAGAGTGAGAGCTTGATCACATGACAGAAATGAAGAAAGGTATTTTAATATATTTCAAAACTGACCATGATTGAAGGACTTGGCAAAAAGCCAAAGGGAGAAAGTAAATAGAAGATGAACAAATAGAAGATGAAAGAATAGAAGAGGGAATGATCAATGGAACAATGTGACCAAGGGAATGAAGGTGTGATGGGTTATCAGCAGCATAGCCTACAAGGGTCATGGCTGGGGAACACAGGAAGATGTTTATTTAGAAAAGGGAAATAGCATTTCCTCCTTTGAAAAGAGAAAGGATTAGGGTGCCTGGGTGGCTCAGTTGGTTAAGTGTCTGACTTTGCTTCAGGTCATGATCTCATGGTTCATGAGTTCGAGCCCCACATCGGGCTCACTGCTGTCAGCGTGGAGCCTGATTCAGATCCTCTGTCCCCATCTCTCTGTCAGTCTCCCACTCATGCTCTCTCCCTCCCTCTCTCTGTCTCAAAAATAAAATAAATAGGTAGATAAATAAATAAATAATAAAACATTAAAAAAAGAAAATAGAAATGATTAGCAAATCATGAAAAATGTTCAAAGAAATTTTGACAGAGATGGGTACCAACACTAAAGAAGTCATAATAAATGGCTTTATTTGTAAGTTAGGAGGCAAACTTAACTCATTCTAATAGTGAGAGGGTCAGAATGGCCTTAGGACCTTCAGGGAAATGAAAATTTTACAGTATCTGCAATGAGAAATGTATAGGGATTTATTTATGTATGAATAAAAAGAACACCATTTAGCACAAAAGACCCAGCTGAGGTTAGACGCTATGAATTTTAATGAAATGCAGAAGCCTGACTAAATAATTTCTCTCAAATCTAGTAACAAAATGTGTCCACTATTTTCAATGATGCAAGAGGGAGAGGATTGGAGACTTAACAAGGTGATGGACTTTGGACATCAGTTAATGGGCACCTGGAATTTAAATATTTCTAAGATACTAATTGAATTCTGAAAGTAATAGGAGGTATTTACTATTCCCCAGAATCTAACATAATAGGCGGAAAAAAAAAACAATTTTAACACTGTTTCCACTCATATGATCATCTTCAGTTGTAACTCAGTTATTTTATTTCTTTTTTGTATTTTCCTGAAATTTTTATTCCCTTTTCTCTCCTTTATTTTTTAATCTGTCTCCTTATTCCACCAGTTCACTATCTTTTTTCTTACAGCGTGCATTCTTTCTCTCATTCCTTTGCTAACTCCCCTAGAAATCTATTTTTTAGCTTTTATTTAAACAAATCTATATTTTCTCCATACTTAAAAAGATTAATTTTCTAAGGAAAAATATACCTATAAAGTCATGATTTTAAAATTAAACAACAAAAATTAAATTATATTAAATAATACTCTTGAGTATTATATAATAATCTACCTATATAATGTTAATTTATAATCCATACTCAGGTTTTCCATATAATCTGATCAAAACTAAAAGCACGTGCACAGGACAAATTATCAAAATAAGCAACTGGAAAGAGCCTCCTTTTTTTCATATTTAATTGTTACCTATCATTTTGTGATTTTTATCCACATGCGTTAAATTTTAGACCTTTTCAAACAAAAAAGAAAGCATTTTACTTGAAGTTTTCATTGCTAATTGCAACTACGGTTAGCAGTTCAGTTAACAAAATGACAAAAAAAAAAATTCAGCCTTGCATGTGGGCAGAGAGAATTTCTTATGCCACAACGTTTTACTAAATTTTTGAAACCCTACTATTGTCTATAGCATGATGCATCTGATGGCAATGAGAATCTGTACCAGAACGATGTTAATACTTTGATTCACATTTTCAATTTAATTAAAATTCTTCCCTGTCTTTAGATTGTTTTCATTTATATCTGAAGTTAAATCCCTTTGTGTCCTCTGCCTGTGGGCCCAAGTTGATTTATGTAGCTGCACTTGTGACAGTTCAAAAACATGCTTAGAATAGTTTATTCCATTTTCACTGTTTTGATTTAAATATGTGCTTCAAACATCAAGGGCAATCGCTTCCCAAGGCCTATAGGAAAATTGTACAAGGCTTCTTTCTAGTTTCATCAGTAATTGTGGCAGTACTAGGCCGACTAACATGCCTGGTTTGAGGTCTACATTTAAAGGCATGTCTAAACTGTTATAGCACAATTATAACTGGGAATGACATCAAACAAAGTTGAAAAGCATACCATGTGAGGCATATTCTTCATAGAAATGAGAGCTCAGGCTTATAAAACCTTGCTAAAACTCTTGGACTTACACTTAAGTTTAGCTGAAATGAAGGTACAAATATATCACATAGTAGTTTATAAGTTGGATAGCCAATTCTTTTTTTTTTAATCTTTTCTTAAAAGTTTTTATTTAAGGGGTGCCTGGGTGACGCAGTCGGTTAAGCGTCCGACTTCAGCCAGGTCAGGATCTCGCGGTCCGTGAGTTCGAGCCCCGCGTCGGGCTCTGGGCTGATGGCTCGGAGCCTGGAGCCCGTTTCCGATTCTGTGTCTCCCTCTCTCTCTGCCCCTCCCCCGTTCATGCTCTGTCTCTCTCTGTCCCAAAAAAAAAAAAAAAAAAAATTAAAAAAAAAAAATTAAAAAAAAAAAAAGTTTTTATTTAAATCCCAATTAGTTAACATAGCACTGTATTAGTTCCAGGTGTACAATACAGTGATTCAACACTTCCATAAACACCTGGTGCTCATCACAGCAAGTGCACCCCTTCATCCCCATCACCTATGTCACCCCCATCCCCCCACCCTGTCCCCTGTGGTAACCATCATTTTGTTGTCTACAGTTAATACTCTGTTTCTTGGTTTGCCTCTCTCTCTTTTATTGTCCTTTCTTTGCTCATTTGTTTGTTTGGTTTCTTAAATTCCACATATGAGTGAAAAAGTTGCAAAAAAGTTGAATAATCCAATGTATAGCCAATTCTGTTGGTAGTAGAGAAGATGAGTAGAGCATCACCCACAATTATAAGGCAAAGAATTTGAAGGGCACAAGAGAACAGTATTAAATATCATTCTCTTCATAAATCTCTGTGAAGAAGACATTTATTACTCAAAGTCAAATCATAATCCTTTTTTTAAATTTATTTCTTTATTTTGAGACAGAGACAGTATGAGTGGAGGAGGGGCAGAAAGAGAGGGAGAGAGAGAATCCCAAGCAGGTTCTGCACCATCAGCGGAGCGTCTAACTTGGTGCCCAAACTCACGAACAGTGAGATCACGACTTGAAAAGTGATCAAGAGTCCAACGCTTAACCGACTATGCCACCCAGGTGTCCCTCTGTGAGTGTACTGTCAGTGCAGAGCCCAAGGAAAAGGCCTAATCACGAAATCGTGAGGTCATGATACGAGCCCGATACCAAGAGTCAGACGCTTCACTGACTGAACCACCCAGGCGCCCCAAATCATAATCTTAACAATCAAGTATTTCTCCATCTTCAAAATGTAAATATAAAAAATGTCCAAAGACTAATACATTTTTTTAATATGGAATATCTTAGGTGTTAATTTTGCCTGGCATAGAATTCGACACTTCTATATTAAAATATATTTCTCTGTAGCCAATAACGTCCTTAATTGTGGACTTCACACACGCAGGCATATACAGAGACACATGAAACAAATGAGTAGTTTTAGAGAAATACCCTATATATTACATGGTGAATTTCCCAACATCAACGCCTACCTTTCTTTATTAAACCCATGTAGGGTTTCCCATGGGCCAAACACTCTTCCAAGTACCTTATGGGTATAAACATATTTAATGCTCAAAATCATCCTAAAGTTATGCAGTATGAGTGCCACTATTTTACATATGAGGAAACTGAGGCACAGAGGGGTTGAGCGAATTGCCCAAGGTAGTGTCAGAGCAAGATTGTAGAAAGCTTCTAAGATGAGATTCAAACCCAAGCACTTCATGTAGTTTCCTTGAGCAGGGCTGTGTCCACCACTGCTAAAAGAAAGCAAATTTAGGGTTATGCTTCTCTACATTTTATCCACAGTTATCTATTTTAGAGACTGAGACATTCTCATCAAAGTGCCTAATGGTATCTACTTTTCTTCCTTGCTTTTTCCCCTCATTACTTTCTTTCCTTCCTCCTTTAATTTTTTCTCAGTGCTGATGAGGTGCCAGGCATAATTTCCGGTCTTTGAGGCTGAAAAGCACTCAAAATGCTGAAAACAAACACAATGTGCATATAGGTATACAGACAAGTGTGGGCTGAACATAGTTGCTCACATTATATGAAGATGCATGTGGGGTGGAAAGCCTTACCCATCCTAGATGCAGGGCTTTCCTAGATCTCCTGAAAGTGACCTCTAAAGTGGGTTTATGCAAATGTGGTGATAAGTAAATACCATGGGGGTGGATAGCAAAGGGCAGACGATACAAAGATGAGAAAACGTGAGCAGTTCTGGGAACTGCAAATAGTATGTTGTAAAACCAGAAAATTAAATAGGAATCAGAGCATTAAAAGACTAGTTGAGAAGGTAGGATTTTATTCTCCAGATTACCATATGACATTGAAAATTTTCAGTTAGGACAGTATCTAAACTCTGTGAGGTAATAAGTTCATCCCAGAAAATACACCAGTTACTGAGGAAATGTTTAATCATTCACTATGAAATTCTTTTTTTTTTTTTTAATGTTCATTTATTTTTGAAAGAAAGGGAGGCACACAAGCAGGGGAGGGGCAGAGAGAGAGGAAGACACAGAATCCAAAGCAGGCTTCAGGTTCTGAGCTGTCAGCACAGAGCCCAATGCGGGGCTTAACCCCAAGAACTGAGAGATCATGACCTGAGCCGAAGTCAGATGTTTAACCGACTGAGCCACCCAGGCTCCCTTCTCATGTGAAATTCTTAATGCCAGGCAACTTTACCAGAGCAGGAGAATGAGGAGGAGACATACGTGACAAAATTGGTGATAAGTACATTTTAGGATGTCTATACGTTGAGGTAATTATGGGACATTCAGGTATCAGAGTAGAAGGGTAGTTCCTGTATAGGAACAGAATTTAAAGACAGGCCTAGAATGAAGGCAGATCTCTTGGAGTCTACAGCTTATGGAGGAGAGTTGAAATCATTAGAAATGGTGAGATATCTCAGAAAGAGTGCATACAAATTAGTGCAGATTAAATGTAAATAACAGAATGTACTTATTTAGAGTGGGCTTTGGGTGAGACGGTCAGGAAGAAGACTGAAAATAAAGATTGGGTAGGTAGGAAGAAAACAAGAACAGCTAGGACCAGGGAAACCAAGAGAAGAGAGATCTTCAGAAGTATGGAGAGTTAAATGGTTTCAAATGATACAGCAATAATAAATAAGCACAGAGGATGTAAAAGGGACTTAGCAACAAAAATGCAATTAGCAACAAAGGCAAAAAGAGTTTTGGTGACTTGTTGGAGTCAAGGATGTAGCAACGCTAAGACACATCACTACTTTGATGAACAAAGAGGAGCAGAAAAACCAAGTATCTGCTTAAAAAAACAAACAAAAACAACACACACAAAAAACAAAACAAAAAAACTTAGCCACGTAGTTCTGTGGCTTCCTAGCTCCAGTAGTCTCTTCTCCATTCACGTTCACCCGGTCCCAAAGAATCACAGCCACAACTGACACTTACCATTAAGTGAAATTTCCTCACTCCCAACCACAATGCAGTACCCCACAACCTTTCCCACACATTTTATCCAGCCCTCCACTCCTGTCCTCATTGCTTTTTGACATTGTGATGACCTTCCTCTATAAATCATAATCTCCCTGTATAACTCAGTATGATCAACCTATTACATGATACTTCCTTCCACACCATAGGATCCTTTCCTCACTACATCAGTCAGACTCTTGGGGCTGCGAGTGACCCAAATCCAACTCCAAACAGATTCGGCATAAAAAGAAGTTTATTGGCTCATGTAACAGAAAAGCCCTATGGTACACTAGGTTTAGGCACAAAGGGATTCAGGTGATCAAACCATACTGTCATGAGCACAGCTCTCCATGTCTTGGCTCTGCTTTCTTCTGTGCTGCAGTAATTCTCAGACAGATGTTCTTAATACATTGGTGAGGAGGATGGCTCCCCGAAGCTTCAGACCTACATACTTATTATGGCTTGTGTGATACTGTGATTTATAATAAGTCTTCATCCACTTCATCCACCATCCATAATTGGTCTTCATCCACTATTCCAGGCAAAAAGCTCCAGAAACCTTGGAATTTTGTAATTGAGGAGAGCAAGAGCAACCAAAGTATCTTTTACGATGTTATGAGGTGATTTTTGGAAAGCACCTAAGGATAGGGGGTGTTGGTTAGGAGAACCAACTATGGGATTTGAAGATAGGAAATTTCAGTCCAACCCTGTGACCTCGGCGAGAGAAGAGGGGCTAGACATTGAGTTCAATCGTTGAGAGACAATGATTTAATCAATCGTGCTTACATAATATAATCGCCACAAAAACTCAAAAGGATGGGGTTTAGACAACTTCCTGGTTGGTGAACATGTGGAGATTTGGGAAGAATGGCATGCTCAGAGAAGTCATGAGACTTCTGTGTTCTTTCCTCTTGCCTAATGCACCTCTTCTATCTGGCTGTTCCTGACTTAGACCTTTTTTATAATAAACTGGTAATCTAGTAAGTAAAATGTTCCTCTGAATTTTGTGAGGCACTGTAAATTAGTTGAACTCAGGGAGAAGGTTATTTGACTCTCTAATCTGTAGTCACTTGATCAGAAAAACATAATCTAGGGGCACCTGAGTGGCTCAGTTGGCTAAGCATCCGACTTTGGCTCAGGTCATGATCTCGCAGTCCCTGAGTTCAAACCCCGTGTCAGGCCCTGTGCCAACAGCTCAGAGCCTGGAGCCTGCTTCGGATTCTGTGTCTCCCTCTCTCTCTGCCCCTCACCTGCTCACACTCTGTCTCTCAAAAATGAATAAATGTTTTTAAAAAAAAAGTTAAAAAAAAAAAAAAAAGCATGATCTAGACTTGTGATAGGTGTCTGAAGGGGGTACCAGGCAGTCTTTGTAGGATTGAACTCTTGACCTGTGGGACCTGATGCTATCTCTAAGTAGTGTCAGAATTCAGTTAATTTGTAGGACACGCGGCTGGTGTTGCAGAGAATCACTTGGTGGTGTGGGGAAACCAAGTGATAGTTTCCTATGGAAACTATGGAACTAGTTTGAACTATGATCAGTATTGTAGCTTGCATTAAGATCTTCATTAAGACTCTGATTGGCCCACTAGCCTATCCTTGAAGTTGGAGAAAAGTATCAGTCCCAGTAAAGCACATAGGATAAAAATGAGGGAAAGTGGCTTCTGAAGTTAAAGAAAATAATAATAATGAAAATTAAAAAAAAATAAAGAAAAAAAAGGTCTGTTTAAAAAAACAATAATAATAAAAGTGGGGCAAAGGCACCTAGGGAGCTCAGTCAGTTAAGCACCTGACTGCTGATTTCAGTTCAGGTCATGATCTCATAGTTCACGGATTTGAGCCGTGTTTTTCACGCTCCATGCTGATGGTGCGGAATCTGGTTGACATTCTCTCTCCCTCTTTGTCTGCTCCTGCCCCTCCCTGCTCGCTCCGTCTTTCTCTCTCTCTCTCTCTCTCTCTCTCTCCCTCTAAATAAATAAATAAACTTAAAAAAGTGGGGCAGAGGGATGCTATCTGGAAAATAAAGCTAAATACAGCTAATGACCACACCAAAACACTAAACCACAATTCCCTACATGCCTGTCCAATCCCTAAACGCGAGTTCTTCATTTCTTCAATATGGCATATTGGAAAATTCATAGGTTTGAATCAGACATAGCAGGTGGTAGGGATGAACTTGACAATCCATGTTCTGTCAGACTGGTCGTAAAACGTGTTGGCCTCCAATAACTCTGTGGAAACATATTTTGGCCTAGTGCTTAAGGCAATCATTCCTGGTCTCCCAAAGCTGTCCTCACGCCAGGGAGTGGCCGGCCTTCCCCCAAAGCAGCAGTGACACGAGGCCTTCTGCCTTGCCATCCATAAAGCTGGGACCACGAGACTTGGAATAAGCCCCCTGATGACACGGGGGGGTGGGGGGGTGGCGGGGAGCGAGTCTCTCACATACAATCCATCACCACAAGCACTGAACGGGCAGGAGAGAGCTGGAGCCAGGGTTTGACGAGGCCTGTTGTTGCAATCCCTTCACAGTGATCAAAGCACGCAGTTTACAAAAACCCAGGGCCCACTGTCATATTTGCTGTCCCAAAACATGAAGGCTGAACCTGCCAGAACACCACACAGAGGCCTAGAATAGACAGTAGGCAGTGAGGGATCCACACCCCTGTTCCTAAATTCTGCTTCTGAAGCCACCTCAATGAACTCTGCTTCCGCAAGCCTGGTAAGTATTTGGGTCTTAATTTGCCTTTGCCATATGGTAAAATACCTATTTCACGTCAAAGTGATTGTTTTTCCTTAAGACAATTATTTAATCGTAGCGTCTGACCACCCGAATGTGTGCTTGATTACTGAGCAAATGATGATTTCATCAGAGCTTCGTGATCCACTGCCTTGTATATGTTAAAATTTCCTAAACTGACTCACATTCAGCTGATTTTCCAAGATCTTAGATACAGAAAGCTATTTTTTGTTTCCAATGCTTAAATTTTACATTTATATCTTAGATCACATCCCTAGCTACAA
This sequence comes from Neofelis nebulosa, assembly GCF_028018385.1. NCBI lineage: Eukaryota > Metazoa > Chordata > Mammalia > Carnivora > Felidae > Neofelis > Neofelis nebulosa. Next base: position 90,031,690 of record NC_080784.1, on the reverse strand, counting down.
CAAAATACTCTTGTAGAAAACTATGACGGTTTTTTATTTATTTCTTTTTAATTTATATTTATAAAATATGTTATTAATTACTATTAATATTGCTATTATAGGGGTGCCTGGGTGGCTCAGTCAGTTAAGCATCTTTCGGCTCAGGTCATGCTCTCATTTGTTAGTGAGTTCAAGCCCCGTGTTGGGCTCTGTGCTGGCAGCTCAGAGCCTGGAGCCTGCTTCAGATTCTGTCTCCCTCTCTCTCTGCCCCTCCCCCACTCATGTTCTGTCTATCTCTCTTTGTCTCTCTCAAAAATAAACATTAAAAAATTATTATTATTATTATTATTATTATTATTACTATTTTAGCACTTGGAAAAAAGGCACAAAACATTAGCTACACTATAAATTATCACAGAGCAAAACCCATGTAACCAAAACCAAAGTCAGGAGACGTCGCATGGCCAATAAAACAAGAATCCCCTATTCCTTTGCCAATCATTAGGCTCTCCAAACGTCTGGAAAACGTCTATCCAGAATTTTACAGTAATCATTTCCTTGTTTGTTTGTATGTATGTTTGTTTGTTCATAGCTTTGCCACCAAACCTTACACACGTAAACATTATATTTAATTTTTGCTCGTTATCTTATTGTTGTTGCTATTGATATTGTTATTCTTTACGGAAATGGACTATAACACATTTTCTTTTCCTCAACACCTTTTTTTGACATGTCCATGTGGTTTCAAGTAGCTGTAATTAATTTACTTTCATTTCATTTCTGTATCATAACCCAGGAGTGATGCCAAAGACCAATGATACAGCGACATCTTCCTTTGCATTTGTTGGTGGACATGTATATGCATTCCTGTTGGGTATACACCTAGGAATAAAATTTCCATGCCTATCTTCAACTTCAGTAGATAATATAAAATACTTTTCCCAAGGGGTTGTAACAGTTTTCACTCCCCTGTTGCCCCCCACCTTACCATTGTTATTGTCAGTCTCTTTAAAATGTAGCCATTCTGGGTGTGTACTGGCATTATATTGTGGTTGAAAACTGTACAGCCTTAGTTTCCATTCAGGTTGAAAACTTTATTATATTTATTGTGCACTTGGAGATTTCCCTATGGCATTCTCTCTCTCTCTTTTTTTTTTCTTATTGATTGTTAGGAGTTTCTTATATACTCTTGATTGACCATCCTGTTAGTTATATGTGTTGCAAATATCTTTGCTCCAATGCAACTTCTTCTTCACTCTGTTAATGGTCATTTTATAACCAACTCTGATAAAGATGAATGTTTTAGATTAAGAGTAGTACAAGGGAAATATATTTTAAGCACCAATTAACTAGTATATGAAATCATAAAAACTAGGCCTAGTTTATTTGCAACACATGTAACTAACAGGATTGTCAATCTTGAGTATCTAACTCTCCATGAGTTTCTATGTAACTATTTTTGAAGTAAATATACACACATAAATACACCCATATCATCTTTTTGAAGCAAATATACACATATAAATACACCATATCATCGGAGATCACTGATTAAATACCAATTCCAAGGTCAAAAAATAAATATCATTAGCAATCCAGAAGCCTCTCTCTTAACTCTCTTCCTTTTTTTTAAATATAATTTAACTACTAACCTTTCTTCCTCTTTAAAGATAATTGCTACTTTGACTTCTAAAATCAAAGTATAGTTTTATGAGTTTTTGAATTTTGTCTACATAGAATCATTCTACGTATTATTTTTTTGTGTGACTTTTTCTCACTCACTTTTATGTTTGTCAGATTTATCCATGTTATTACACATAACAATAGCTTATCATTTTGTTGCCATATGGTTCTTCATTGTATGAAATATGTGCCATGTTTTATTTATTCTTTCTACTCTTGCTTTCCATTCAAATTATTTCCACTTTGAGGCTCCTGTAAATAATGCTGCTATGAGCACTCATTATTCACGTACATCGCACACACACATGCACACTCATGAAATTCTGTTGAATATATACTTAGGATTGAAATTTTGGACTCTAGGTTATGCATATTCTAACTTTTGCTGAAAATTCCAGATTCCCAAAATGATTATATCAGTATGTACTTCCTTCAACATTGCTTCATGTGTTCCACATCCTCTTCAACACTTGGCATAACCGGACTGATTCATTTTAGCTATCCTTATTGGTTTGCAGTGGTATCTATTTGTGATTTTAATTTTAATTTTCCAGATGAGGTTAAACATATTTTTGTGAACTTTGTGATCATTTGGACATTCGCTTTTCTTAAAATAAATGTTAAGTTTATTTGTCCATTTTTGGATGGATTTGCTCTTTTTTATTGGTTTGTAGGACCTATCTATTTGCATTTTGGAGAGGAGACTTTTAATTTATTAAAATTTTTGCATTTTTATTTGAACATAAACTACAGGTATCTCTTTCCACTACCTTCATTTTCTTCATTTTTACTCTTAATAATGCCTTGTGATGAAAAGTCCTTAAATTTGATATGGTTCAATTAATCATTTTCCTTATGTTTTATGTTTTAAATATTTTCTTTCAAAAGCTTTCTTACCCATAACTGCATGATGATATTTTCCTGTGTTATCTTCCAGGAACATATTGCTCTGCCTTTTGTATGTTGATCTATAAAATGCCCAGAATTGACTTGCATGTGGCATGAAGTGCAAGTCAGGTTTCATTCTTTTCCAAATGAATATTGAACTGACCCACTACTATTTGATAAAAAATATGTCTATCTTTTCTGTTTTTTTATTACCTTTTTTTTAATAAATCAGTTATCCCATTGGCATCTGGATTCCCTGTTCATATTGAAAAAAATCAAGTACTAATCTAATTATTGGTGTTTGATGAATAATATATTTTTTTTCATTTGCCTGTTTTTAAATGTATTTCTGTGTCTTTAACTTTTACCTGTGTTACTATAATGTATATGCATACATTTTTTTTTAATTTTTCCTATTGTGATTCTGTGTCTTTCTTCACTATTCAGAAATTTTGAACCTTTATCTTTTTAGATATTGATTCTGCCTCATTTTATCTCTCCTGTGTCTCAGGTTATATATCTTTTAACCCATCTCACTGTATTCTCTAAGTTTCTTACTCTCTCTTCTGTATTATTCATTATTTTTTCTCTCTATGCTTCATATTGAATATCTTATTCTGATCAAACTTCCAGTTCACTAATTATTACTTCTCTGATTCTTATGTGCCATTAAATAAAATCATTTCATATAATATATTATTTTATTCTTGTTTCAAAAAGAACTTGTTTTATTAACCTTCCATGTAATTTATTTTTATTATTTCCAGTTCTTTGGTAAATTCTTTATATTATTATTGTTGTTGTTGTTGTTGTTGTTGTTGTTACTTTGACCTAGAGGAATAGAAGCTTGATTATTTAAAAGTCTGATAGAAAATTCTAATATCAGGCCCCTTTAGGTCTGTTTTAAATTTCTACTGTTTTTCTTGCTTCTCCTCCTGTTGACTTCCCTGTTCACATAACTGGTTGTTTTATACAGTGTGCCAAGATTCCTACATGAAAAATTGTTAAAAGTATTTCATTCCTATCATTATCTCATCTTCCTCCAAGGAAGATTGCTTTGGGCTGGTACTTGGAGAGTAGTAATCTTAGATCAGCTTTTTCCAGTTTCAAGGTAGTCTCTAACTATCTCAAACGAAAGTATAAAATGTATGCACACCAGTTTTTTCCCCTTCACCCCCTTGGTATACCCTGATTTTTAACCTCGGTCACATTAGACTGCAGATGTTTTCAAATTACCACTTAGGCTTTCAGCCTCTTGTCTGTTTCTTCTGATATCAGCTAACCCCTCCAAGTGAAAAGTGTCTGTGGCTTTAGCTAATTTCTCTTGATTATTTCCTCTCCATGATGTTCATCACATAATTCTTTGTTAGTTTATTGATTTCTGATGCTTTGAAGGAACAAAAAAAGTAAGTATTTTCAATCTTTTCTGTTTACCTAATGATAAAGATTGACATAAATTTTCAAATTCACCATTATTGAAAGTAAAGAGTCTCTACTCTGGATTTTTTGGGGGTCATTATTATTTTTTCTCGGTATTGACATGTAATATTCTTCCTAGTAGAATATTAAATATCTGAAAAACTAAGAGCTTCTTCCAAATAAACTACCTTTAAAAAAATAAATTAATGCTAAACTTAATAAAATAGTATGTACTCATAATCACTTTCTTATGACCCATTCAATTTCTCACCTGTTATAATATTGTTTTTGATATGGGGATGCCTGGGTGGCTTAGGTGATTAAGCATCTGAATCTTGTTTTTGGCTTAGGTCATGATCTCATGATTTATGGGATTGGATTGAGCCTAGCATCAGGCTCTGAGCTGACAGCACAGAGCTTGCTTGGGATTCTCTCTCTCTCTCTCTCTCTCTGCCCCTCTCCTGTTCATGCTCACATGTGTGTGCACTCTCTCTCAAAATAAATAAATATTTAAAAATATTTAAAAAATAAACAGTATTGGTTTTGATCTGTATACATTCAACAAATATTCTATAGAGTACCTAACATTTAGTCACTCTACTTAAATCTACTTGATTTCTTCCAGATAACTGAATTTGTATATATGTATATAATTTTTATTTATATGTATAATATATATGATTATATATAGTTTATAATAATTTATAACATATATCATTATATACATAATATTTTAAACATTTATTCATTTTTTTTGAGAGACAGAGACAGAGTATGAGTGGGGGAGGGGCAGAGAGAAAGGGAGACCCAGAATCTGACTCAGGCTCCAGGCTCTGAGCCGTCAGCACAGAGCCCAATGCGGGGCTCGGACACATGAACTGTGAGATCATGACCTGAGTTGAAGTCCGATGCTTAACCAACCCAGCCACCCAGATGCCCCCTGAATATATATATTTTAATTGGTAATTCAAAACCCATTACAAACAACAAACCCCAATACACTCGCTCAGACTTACCCATTGAGTTATCTACAGCTTTAACCCTTCGGGTAACAATTCTTTCCATCTTAATTTGCTTTATATGAATACTTATCATTTGCTTAATTTTTTACTTCCTTAATTCTTTTTCTTTTCCTGTGTTTTCTAACATTTTATTTATGGCCCCTTTGTGGTCTTTCTTTATAGTTTTGAAGTACAAAATAATCATTAGTTGATGCTGGAAGAAGTCTTCTATTTCCTCTAAAATGCCCTGCAAGATGTTGTTCTTCTATGATAATTATCAGTGAAACACCTGCATAGTACTCTGCAGCTATACGTCTCTAACATGAACCATTTGTTGATGTTCACTGTCTGCAATAACCAAGACTCAGAGTGTTCTGTTGTCATGGGGAAAAACTTCTTAGGTCTCTTTTTGGAGCAATTACTTTCTGATTGCATTCTAAGCTGAAAATAAATTTGTCACATTTTCTGTATTACCTTCTCCCAGAAAGAGAAGGAATTATTATTTCAGCATTTCATGCATACACAGTATTATATAGATCTGTAATTTCCCAACCTGATTGTTTTTCAGAATAGTGTTTTAAAAAAAAATACAGAACCCCATGGTGCCACCTAAACCTACTGAATCAGAATTCTTTAGGATAGAACTTAGCAACTTCTTGATGTAGTTTTGTTTTATTTGGTTTTTGACCTCCTTTGATAACTGTGATAACCAGCCAGGACTGCAATCTGCTACAGTGGCTGCTTATACTTCTCAAACCAAATCTTCTAGCCAAAAAACTTAACACTAGTTTTTAGTTATGTCTTATTACATCCTGATATAGCTCTACTTAAATCTATATTTTTACTAATTATTTCACAATTCTTAACCACCTAGGATTGTAATACCAAACTTATCATTAACTTTGTTCTCTCCTGCCTTCATCTCCAATTTCTATCCAGTCTCCAAAACATATTGATTCCATTTCCACAATATTTCTCTCATCGATCCTTACGTTTCCGGTGTAACTACTCAAATTCGGCTCCCATTTCTCTTGCTAGGACTTTTTAAAGAGCCTATTCTCCCTGACTCTGAGATCAGTGCCACATAATCCATCCTATACCCTAATCTCAAAAACCATAGCTTGACCTTAGTGTGCTTTTTTCAAACATTTTTAACAGTTTTTTTTCTATTTTTTCAGTGAAGAGTGAGTGTCCATAGACTGATTGACATTTAAAATATATAATTATCTGCTCGTGATGTACTATTTTAGCATTGTCTCTCTTTTTTTCCCTCTTCATACAACTACCTGTTAGTCTCATTATTTCCCTAAACATGCTCTGTACTCTTAGCTTTTATGCATTTGCTTAAACTATCTTTTTATTTGATTTGTCCTTCCTCCTTCCCTATCTGTTCAAATATTATTCGTATGCCAAAACAAAGTTCAAATGCCACATTCTTCAAACCTTCCTTGATCTCAAATGATTGCAATGATCCATTTGTCTTCACAATCTTATTACTTTGTGTTATAGATATTTTGCATGGAGCTTTTCCGCCTTCATTGTTTGTAAGCTCACTGAAAGTTGAAACTGTAAATTATTCAGCTTTCTTTGCTCCAGAATACCTGGCACAATGCCTTGCCCACAATGAAGGTACAGTAATTTATGGAAAAAATTGATGGGTGCATGCAGAAATGGCTATACTGAGAATCATAAACTAGCAGTAAAATGACTATCCAGGCATCACTAAAATTTGCTTACAAGATTCTAATGGGAGAAATTGAGAGTAACAGAGCGACAAACATATTATTATTACCTAAGAATTATTTCACTTCGATGAGATGAATAAGTGATTATCTCTGCCTGAACATATAATGACAGAATATGTACAAAGCTCTACTTAGTAGTTATTTAAAATGAATTTGTTTCTATCATAATATTTAGAGTAGTGAATTGCCAATGTAAAATATTACATATTCCTGAGCAAGATGTTTTGTGTTTGTTTTTAAATAATTCTTATCTGGAAAATAACTATTTTTAAGATTAGGTAACAAATATTTATATACATTTCTGAAAGAAAATTACCCGATACGTTGTCTACTGTTTTAGTAAAAAATAGGATTTTACGGGGCGCCTGGGTGGCTCAGTCGGTTAAGCGGCCGACTTCAGCTCAGGTCACAATCTCGCAGGTCCGCGAGTTCGAGCCCCGCGTCGGGCTATGGGCTGATGGCTCAGAGCCTGGAGCCTGCTTCCGATTCTGTGTTTCCCTCTCTCTCTGCCCCTCCCCCGTTCATGCTGTGTCTCTCTCTGTCTCAAAAATAAATAACCGTTAAAAAAAAAATTAAAAACAAAATAGGATTTTAACTTGGCACTCATTATGCAGACTACCAGCAACTTTCCCTTCAAAGTAGTTGTCATTTATTGAGGAAATGGAGCTTCTTTTCATTCATCTTAGACTATACTATGTCTTTGGCCTTTAGAGGTAGTAAAATACATAATGCTATTTAAACAAAATTTTGATCTGCGTATGTCAGAATTAAAGGTTTATGTTTAAAGTACTCACCTTGATTTAAAAGTGGGCAGGATTTGTAAATTTAACATTTCCATTTGCAGCAGAGAGTAAGAATTACTATGAACATGTTCTACAAAGGAACTTCAGATAATGTTATCTCTTCTTAAAAAAAAGGCAATCCATTGTTTATAGCTTAGAGTTAAAGACATATTTTCAAATATTAGTTTAATGAATAAGTGACCTCTGAGGGCATTCATAGAATTCATATTCAGGTAGCTTGAAGCAAATGATTAGAGTCTTAGCATTTTTCCTTGTTTCTTCCTTTCTGCTTATGCCTCTCTTAATATTGACCATCCTTGCTTTATAATTCTGCTCACTGTCATTCTTCCTCAGGCTGCCAGAAATGGCTAATGGACTATGATCATTCTTTTTTGAAGCCTTTGTAATTTTTTTTGTTTTTTTTTTTTTTCCTCTCTTCATGTTATTAGTTTATTATTTGGTTTTGGAGATACTATAATATCCCTTAAAAAACACCTATTGATTGCTGTGGAAATTCTGGCTTCTTTATCATGCTACCAAAGTTAATCCTTTCTCTGAAACAGAATAGCCATAATCTATTGTGTTTTTTTTTTCTCTCCATTTAAAACTGTTCCTGAACCTATAAAAAGAAGGTATGTAACAAAGCATCAATCCTTGGCAAAAGATAAAGAGACAGAGAGAGAGAGAGAGAGAGAGAGTAAAAACAGAGCATTGTATTTTTATTGTTATTTATTTCTGGCTTTTGACCTATATGCTATGTAGTTGCCTAGCATGAATTACATGACTATATAGAGTGATAGTTTTTATGTGCCTAAGACCAAGTAAGAATTTAGTCAACTGAAACTGGAAAGATTGATAACTCACTTTCTGTAGGAGGAAAGTAAGCCCAGGTTCTATTGTATATCAGAGGAGGAAAAAAAAAAAAAAACTATCTCAAAATAGATTAAACACTGTAGAAAGAAGTTAGTGGATTATGCAGGTATAGTCTAGGATAAACATGGCTTTAAGCAGGGCTGGATCCAAAACACAAAGCATGCCATAGTACTCCAGGTCTTTCCATTCTTCTCTTCCTGTAATTAGGCTTCCTTAAAAAAATGTAATTGCAGCTTTAGACTCACATTGTCTTTATGATTTGTGATTCTAGAGAACATAGTGGGTGTTTTCTGAAGATACCAGCAACCCAGAGACAATTCTGTCTGGCTCAGCAAGAGATTCTGGGTCCCATGTTGACAATATGGACAATGTGATTGACAGGTTTATCAAGTGGGGGGAGTCTTTCCAAGAGCAAATTCATGTGGAGTGGCAAGTATCTAATATTGACTGTCAGTAAGCACCAACCAGCAACTTTGAAGATGCACTGGTAGGTAAACATTTGAGGAAAGAAGCACCAAAAATGGACCACCTGCTAAAATGATTGAAATACCCTAAAAGAGGACCAAAGTCTCATTGGAAAGAAGACTAAGAATATTGAGAATTAGACTTTGCCATTAAGCACTAATTTGTTTGCTTTTCTGAGATGAAGCATCAGTGTCCTTGCATAATTAAATCTTTTTGACCAGGAAATAGTGTATGTTATTTCCTCCCAATATGCCCTTCTTCTTTGAGAAATAAGTCTTCTCATGTGTTTTCTATGATGTCTATTGCAATAAATAACTAAAAGGCTTGATACATCTTTCCTATCTACTTTTCTTTATTCAACTAACCTATCACTAATTGACTTCACTCCTGTCTTTTAAATATGTCTTGAAGGCATTATCATCACCCTACCTGTCATGACATTAATTTTAGGCTGTCAACATAGAGTACCTCCACTATTGACTTATCTCTAAAGCAGTCTTAGTGCCTACATGTTACCCTTCTTACACCTGGTCATGAGGGTGGCGGTGCTTAAAAACATATCTAATCAAGTTAATAGCTTACCTCAAATTAAATCTGTAGCTGCATAGGTGGCTTCCATGAGCTACGTTCATGATATGGCACAGCTTTCATTGAAATAACTTCCCTGACTTGTCATCATGCTTTGGTGATATAGAAATACACGTACTTCTGTCATAATGTTACAGTATTAGGTATCTCCATGTATTGATTGCTCCAGTGCAAACAAAGTCCAATAACTACCCTTCAGTTCTACTTTTTGTTATTATTATTATTGCATTTTCACGGAGTATTTTATCTGTTTACACACCTCACTCTCATTATTCACATAGGCTCTGTTTCTTAAAGGTGTAATCTATGACCTTCATACTCAAAATATTATTCCAAGGACCGGGAATATGAGGATAACCAAGGTGTTGTTTAGAAATGAAGCATTTTGTGCCTGCCACAGGCCTACTGAATCAGAATATGAATTTTAACAAAACCTTCAGGTGATTCAAATATACTTTAAATTTTGAGGAGCATTGACTTTTGACATATTCTTTGTATTTTAATACAAGTGTCTAGCAAATAGGTACTTATACCTGGTAAACAGTAGATAATTTACACATTTTTCATTTATTCTAATGTAAAGAAATTTATCTCATCATGATGTGGTTTTTAAGTTTATTTATTTATTTTGAGAGAGAGAGAGAGAGAGAAAGAGAGAGAGAATCCCAAGCAGGCTCCAAGCTGTCAGCACATAGAGCCCAAGTAGGGCTCAATCTCATAAACTGTGAGATCATAACCTGGGCTGAAATCAAGAGTTGGACACTTAACCGACTGAGCCACCCAGGTGGCCCACATCATGATGTTTTGTTGTTTTTTTTTTTCTTTTTGAGCCTTGGGAAAAATCTTCATTCTTCCGAGAAGTATTATACTGAGGGCCTTGTCTCCTAGGAAGTTAAAGATCCTGTGATAATGTTTTATTCCCAGACTACAGATTTCATATTTGGCTATATCCCTTCCTTCAAATCCCGGAAAACTTCTTTTTGTTTCCTCTAAGCTCACCATTGCCCATAAAAGTGAAAACAGTGATGAGGACAAAATGTAGGTGAGAATTCAAGCTGAGGCGCAGCTTGCTGCAGGACGTTGACTGCATTATTTGGTGGTGCCCTCCCCCAGGGAGTCCGGGTTTGGGCGCATGATTGCTTTAGCTAATGGAATCGGTACACATTCAATGTGATCAGAGGCTCAGGCACTTCCATTTCCTTCTTCTTGCTCCTTGCCTTCACTATTGGAGCAAGGAGAAGAGCCCAGCAGGCCCAGTTTTTTGTACCAGTTGAGGCCTAGACATGACAGAAGGCTCAGTCAAGATCAAAAAAGCCAACTTGTAGCTGATGAACAGCCGACTGTAGATACGAATGAGTCCCTCTGATCCCAACTAGCCAACACTCACAACCATGAGCACAAATATTTATTGATATATTGTTGTATGTTACTGAGGTTTAGTGGTTGTTTGTTAATGTAACATCACTGAGGCACTAGATCACTGTTACAGCAATGGAATGTAGTTCAAGTACACTCAGTTTCAGTCGTGGTTCATTCACAACTTGAATCAGTTTTTAGGTACTTAAAAAAACAACAGAAAGTATTCTTTATACTTAAATATCTTAGTTATAAATCTTAATTATAGGAATAAACATATGTTAATAAATATGATAAAGCTGCTTTCAAAAGATTTTGAATCTCTGTAGGAACTTGTTTAGCATTTTATAATTTCTTCCCATTGTACCATCCATCTGTGGGTTCAGAAGGTCAAACAAGATCGCTTACATAAATTACTAGGTAATAACTTAGGAGTTGCTGGCAAAAAATAAATAAACAAAGAAATAAATAAATACACACACACACAAACACACACATACACCAAATACATGTAACATACATATCATATATAATATATATTGTTGCATATACATATTACCGATATATAATATAGGTATATATATTCAACATATATAGTCAGCATGCACATATATATAAAAAGAAATTTGTTAAAAAGTGGAAATGCTTCTAACAAAGGAAGGCCCGAAGGAACTTTTGTTATGTAGGCACCTTTCTTGCTTTCTTCTTAGGTTCCCATAATTTTTCATTGGGAAATCTATTCTTTAGATTATACTTTGGCTAATTAATCCCTTCTGTCTTTCAGATGGTTTAAATCATGTGTATTAAAAAACATAAAGAGTCTGAGAAACCTAGTGACTCTGCTTGTGTCTTAATGATACCTAAGCAACAAAGAGCTAAAATATTTACAGAGTTTACAGGAGGAAACGATGAAGAGTACTTCTGAAAAAAATTATATATTAATTTACTCAAAGCACTATTGGCCAAGGTATATAGATGTGGGTGGTAGGTGGAATAGGCAGCAGCTGGGAGTTATCACTCAATGCTCACATCACCTGTGGAATGGGTTTATCACTGGTAGAGGTGAGCCCTACAGATCTAGAGGTCTCAGTTTTCCTGATTGTAAATACGAAATTTTTGTTCCTTAATATTTTCCCACACACTCTCCTTTTCTGAAATCAAGTGTTTTTTTTTTTTTTGCTTTTGATACTTAACTGCTTGTAACTCTTTTATCTAGACGCAACCCAAAATATCACTGTTTGCTGTCCAGTCTGTATAAGTGAGATGTCATTAGAATGAACTAAATGAGTCTCTAAGTGATTTTCAAGGAAAATTCTATCACAATGCCTATGAATAATTGGCAGTGATTTCTTCTACCATATCCTTAGGTCATTCTATAATGTACAATATATATACTTTGCATTTATCAATTCCAGCTTTGCCTGAGTCTACTATTTCCTCCAAATTTTTCCAAAATTCAATTATAGCAATTGCATCCTTCATCAGTAAGGAGTATAATCTTGTTTATATTAATGAAAGTAAAGTAAATTTTATTAATGTACCTTATGTATTTTTAATTACAGAATTACAAAATGTTTCATTTATCTTCTAGATGCTTTTAATATTCCCTTTTGTAAAATAAAATAATTATGGTTTATTTGTTTTTCTTTAATTGAATCTCCTAGTACATCTATGACGATGATTCAAGGAAGAAACATGAAAGTACTGTTTACGATGTTTGTTTTCTCTACATTTCTATAAACTAAGATTTCCATGCTACAAGATGCTTGCTAACAGTTTAAAGGAAAAATGTGAACTGTAGTTTGATTTACTTTCTTCTTTAAAGTGTTCACTGTTTGCTAAAGACTATGTGACTTGTGGGGCGCCTGTGTGGCTCAGCAGGTTGAGCGTCCGACTTCAGCTCAGGTCATGATCTCGCGCTTTGTGAGTTCGAGTCCCGCCTCAGGCTCTGTGCTGACAGTTCAGAGCCTGGAGCCTGCTTCGGATTCTGTGTCTCCTTCTCTCTCTGCCCCGCCCCATTTGTACTCTGTCTCTCTGTCTATCAAAAATAAATAAATGTAATTTAAAAAATTAAAAAAAAAAGACTATGTGACTTGTATGTAAGAAAGTAGAGGTTTCAAGACTATGTCAGCACGATCTAAAAGAAACAGAACTTACCAAATGACAATGACACAAAGCAATTATGGAATATGACCTATTATACTCTTATAAAGGGATTACTTCTAAATTAATCCATCTTTAATTCAAATCATGTGAGCATGTTATTAAAAGGTATGCTTTTAAAATTGTATAAAATTGAGTATTTCAGAATTGCTGTTTTGTATTAACGCAATGGTTGACATTTATTGTCCAATTTCAATTTTGAGAAAATTTCTAAGAATCAATATTTCATTTTCTATTTTTGGAAATGTAACATCATCTTTGTTACTTTATCATTTAATATCCACTTATGTAGTTTTCATCCAGTGTTCAGAAGTTCTTAATATTCTGCCTACTTTAACAGCTGCAGAAAACCAACAGATTTCTGAGTCTATCTACTGAAAGCTGTAAGACAGACAATACCTTAATAGCATAAAAGTGCCACAATTCTCACTGAATCATTTGCTGTGCCTCTACTCAAGAATTGATCTATTTCATTACAAATTGTAAATGCTATTCAGCCAGATAAGTTTGATTATACAAGAACTATATTCTGATATGAAGAAAACTGGAAATCTGGAGAAATTAAAGACAAAAATCAACCCTCCAACCAAAGCAAACATAAAAAAAAAAGATAAAACACACAAAAAAATTAGCCTAAATATTAGAGTTGATTACCCACAGTATTTTTTCCCTTCTACAATGAATTTGCATGTATAAATTGGGTTATATTTTCTTTCTTCTTTTTAATATTTATTTCTTTATTTCTGTGTGTGTGTGTGTGTGTGTGTGTGTGAGAGAGAGAGAGAGAGAGAGAGAGAGAGAGAGAGAGAAAGAGTGCTCTTTTTCCAGAGAGCATGCACAGGTGAGACGCGGTGGGGGGGGGGGGGGGGGGTTGGGGGAGAGAAAATCCCAAGCAGGCTCTGCCCTGACATGGCGGGCGGCTTGAACTCAGAAACCATGAGATCATGACCCGAACTGAAATCAAGAGTCAGAAGCTTAACCAAGCTAGGCACCCAAAATCGGGTTATATTTTCATATGTATTTTTCCTTAATATGCTGATAATATAAACCAACTAAGTAGGACTGGGTATCCTTATAATGGAAAAAAAGACATTATATATGATTCCTGTTTTTTCTTTCAAATCTTTATCAATTATGAAAATTAAATCATTAATTTTGCAATATATTGTTAGTCTTCGTTGCAAATAAGTAATAGACAACAAAAATATAGAGTATCAATTATGTCATTTAAGAAATCATTAATAACATTTATTGACTTTTATACCATGCATTATCGTTATAGAATTTGTTTCATCTTGTATCGTGTTTTGTAATTTCATAAATCAACAAGATAAATGTGAAAATAAAATTTTACATTTGGTCAAAATGAAAAGTTGACTTTCCTAATTAAGAGTTGTTTTGAAAGAAAAGGCAAAAGTGCTAGTACACTAAGGAAATATCAAGGCTCAAGATAATCTGTCCAGAGTTTAAAAAGAAAAAAGTTGTTCACGGAATTTTCTTCATAACAAGATGAACAAAATATAAAATCTCATGCAGCCTCCTGAGTCATACGAAGAATGTTAAAGGGTGAAAAAACGAAAATATTATCATACCATGATTTGGGGACATACTCCACAATGCCTACATCTTGGGGATAAAAATTGCAATGCTACTTTCAGACATGAATACAAACAAATTATTCAAATCAAGTTCAATGCTCCATTAGGACAAAAGAAGAGGGAGAAAACATTATCGTATGACTTAAAGATAAACAATCAAAAGACTGATGAAACAGGAAAAGAAAAAGCTTTTACAGGCCAACCACAGAAATCTCCTTGCCAATAATCCTCTATTATCCAAGCTGGAGATCATGAGTTAGAGTCCTCTTGCCAGTACAAAGATAAATTGTAGTCCAAGATTTCCATGCCAAGAAATACCCAGAGATGAAATCAAAAATATCCCAGGAGGTTAAAAGAAAAACAGTTTCAAAGTGTTTTCCTCTGAGCAGCTGGTGTCATCAAATGGTCAGGGAAGTCTCAGGCTGCCTGGTCGCTGTGACTTTCTCGTCGAGTTCACCTGCTTCACGGGTGGTGGAATCTGTATCCTTAATGCTGCTTGTTTAGACTTAAATATCTAAGGATGTATTCTGAATATCCTCGGTCTTCAAAAGAGGCATCCTAAAATATTTTAACAATTTGTCAAACATCATTCTGACATCATCTTGCGTAAAGCAATGTGTTCCAATTACTCAATTCCTTTTCTTCAGATTTTTTTTATCTTTTAGATTTATGTTTTCCCAAAGAAGAAAAAAATCTTCAACCTGTAAATTTAAATTTCACTTGGCTAGAAGGCTATATTGCAGGATTAAGCAGTTTAGGTGATTCCAGATCAGGTAGGTAGATTTACATGGTAAAATGCAACATGGCCACCTATGATCTGGTAAGTAGAGTAATAATAACTACACATCTGATCTAGAATAAGCAAGTGTAAATTTATAAGGTACATCCTTAAGCATTATTACAGAGACAGAATAATGCTTATATAGAAATAAATTCCACAGTTAGTGGAGATAAATGGATGTCAAAATGGAAACCATTTATTCAAGGAGTTAAGAACTCTGTGTCATAGTATTTTGGTATTATACTCATCTCTATAGTTAGTATTAACCAAGTGACCGTGGACAAATTAACATCTCTAAGCCTTAAATTCCTCATATTTAAAATCAAGATAATGACGGAGTCTGCTTTAGAGGATGTTGAGAATGTTCGATAAGTTCATGTGGACTTAACACTCAGCACAATGCCTGTATATTACAGTTTTACACACAAATAGAAAATGTTTTATATCTATTCTATTTTATCATTTAGTGAGTGCCTAATATACTCCTGGCAAAGAATTTTGTAATTTATTAAATTATTTCAAATCATTACAAAAGCCCCACAGGTTGATATAATTAACCCCATCATATAGATGTGGAACTTTAGGATCAGGAAGAGTTTTATTGCTCAAATGTACATGGTTATTAAGTCGTTCATGACAATAGGACCTATATATGTCTAATTATTTTTGATTCCACAGGTATGATTAGAAGCAAGAGTTCTGATAGTAAAATACACCTTGATTGTAAGTGACCTTTTCAGACCTGGTAGGAAAATAGTTGCAGATCTTATATCTTCTAAAGAATTCTGGAAGGATACCCGCCTCCTGCTTCCAAATATTATTCCTGTTTACATGACAGAAGAAATTTTGTACAGCAAAATGTGATTTTTCTAATTTAAGCACTTGTTCTACAAATGTGCCTCTCTGTCAGTATACAGATATTCCCAGAGAGTGATGGGGTATAAGACATTGAGAGTGACTCCTACTGCACGTATTTTTTGTTTGTTTAAGAATCCTTCTCTTGTTTTCATAGTTTCTAGAGAAGATTCATAGCAATGCAAACAATATTAAGTGCCTAAAACAGTGGAAAATAAGGTAAATTTCTAGTTTTGAAACGATACTCAATGTCTGGTTTTGTCTTTTAAAGCAACTTTGCATTACTCCAAATCCCTGTTGAGGATCCATTTCCCAAATATGAAATACCTTAAATTTTATTATGGAGGCAGCCAAAAAACTCAGACTCAAACTGCTGAAGCAGCCTTGAAGTCCATCAATCTGTGTGCTTCCAAATAACTCTATAAAACTCTTTTTTATGAAAGAAACGTGAAGGATGCTTTCAAGAATGTTTTGGTAAACACCAGATTCGTCATCTCAAATAGTCCCGTCCCATAAGATCATCTCATCTATCATAATGTATATTCACATTTGTGATGAGGTAGGAAAAACCCTAGACCTGAAACAAAGAACATAGATACAGAAAGAGATTTTCTGAAAATGTCATAACACCTATTTCAAAATGGCTACCGTGAAGAGGCATCTGGGTA
The DNA here is from genome assembly GCF_028018385.1 of Neofelis nebulosa. Taxonomy (NCBI): domain Eukaryota; kingdom Metazoa; phylum Chordata; class Mammalia; order Carnivora; family Felidae; genus Neofelis; species Neofelis nebulosa. The sequence goes on along the minus strand of NC_080784.1, from coordinate 90,014,846 downwards.
GCTCAGTCAGTTAAGCATTGGACTCTTGATTTCAGTTCAGGTCATGATCACACCATCATGAGACAGAGCCCCATGTTGGGCTCTGTGCTGAGCATGGAGCCTTCTTAAGATTCTCTCTCTCTCTCTCTCTCTCTCTCTCTCTCTCTCTCCTTCTGCCCCTCTTCCTCATCCTTTCTCTCTCTCTATCTCAAAAACAAAACAAAACAAAATTGAAAATTAAAAAAAAAGAAGTATTCACAATCAGATACTTTACCCAAACTTTTTTTTAATCTTTTCCTTATATGGTAATTGCAGATTTTTGCTTGGAAGTCATTGCAATCATAATGGTTCCAATAAAGACGAAGTTTTAATAATATTCAGATGAAATCATAGTAAAATAAATAAACCAGAAAGTTTATTATCACTAAGCAATGGAAACAGATTTCAAAACTCCAGACAAAACTCTTAACGACAAAGGGAGAATTTCAACTATTTTTAAGTGTCAAAGCTGAGCTGTTGAGATGCCTGTTTCCTCCTTTACATCTTCTTGTCACAGTTGAAAATGAGGCAGAAAAATCTTAAAAGGCTCAAAACATTATACAAGTTAAGATTTTTCTGACTCCTGTTGGGACCATAGAAACCATCAAGCCTTCATAGGACATTCTGTATAGAACAAGTAATGAGGTGAGAAGCAGCTCCATTTCTATTTCCTCTGAGTGGGAAAACATGTGGAGCAGAAACTGGACAGACACAAAGTGAGCCATGAGCCACATGCCATTGTCTGAACTCTGAGGCGAGGAAGCATTACACATGCGCACATCTGCACAAGACCATATGCTTCCCAGATTTCTGCCTAAGAAGAAACTAATTCTTTATGATTCAGGGGAACACAACAGATTCCTTAGTACGGCTGCAGAATGTGAACCGTAGAGAAGAACCCACAGAGACTAAAATCACAATGTATTGCTGATAGCAATCGTCCATTTCACAACTAAAAACTCTTTGGAATATATTGATACTGCTTGAGACCAACCACTCTTTCTGCCCACCCCCCCCCCCGTATTTTTTATTTCAGGTAGTATAACCCTATCTTGGGTTTCACAATTCTAAAGCACAGTGCCAAATGCCATGTGGTCTTAATAAAAATTAATCTGACTTTCAGCAGAAAAACCAAAGGACAGGTTTTTTTTTTTCTTTTAGATTCCTTTCTTAACAAATTTCTCTCCTAAATAGTTATAGCTATAAGTATCTGTTACTTAAAATGTATGTCACAGAATATTATGTAAATATCATGTGTGTGTGTGTGTGTGTGTGTAGTATATAAATAGAACTCTTAGCCATTGAAAGTTCTTAAATACTGCCTCCTCTAAATAGCATAAGTCCTCAAAATTTACCTGCCTGGCTTGGATCTCAAAAATGTCTTGCCCATAGACCTATGTTCCAAGTGGGGACCGGAGCCTCTTCTGTCAAAACTACCAATACCCAGATGCCATGATAAATTTACACCCTCAATTTGTTTTCTCATAATTCAACTTTAAAATGATAAATATTTTTACAAATCAAACAACTGGTTTATCAAAAAAAAGTTGCCTAGGGATGACCCAAAAGACAGAAGGAGAGGTGCAGAATCTCTTGAAGCAACTTTCTCTAGAAATCTAAAGATTTCAAGAGTAGCACTAATTTTGTGTATTGAAATACAAGCCTTTGGAGCAAGATTTCTTTTAAACACAAAGATATGTTTCTTAAAGAATTTTTGGAAAATTCTAAGACATAAAAAAAAGAAAAACAAAACAAACAAAAAAAACCCAAAAAACACAAGGGCACCTGGGTGGCTCAGTCAGTTAAGTGTCTGAGTCTTGGTTTCAGCTCAGGTCATGGTGTTGCGGTTTCGTGAGTTAGAGTCCTGCATCGGGCTCTGTGCTGACAGCGTGAGGCCTGCATGGGATTCTCACTCTCCGTCTCTCTGCCCTTCCCCCACTTGCACTGTCTCTCTCTCTCTCACAATAAATCAACTTAAAAAAAATAAAAATAAAATAAGAATAAAACATAAAAAAGCAAAGTTAGAGAACATTAAATGAATAGCTAAACTCAAGTAATGTATTAGCAATAGAGCTAAACTTACAACTCTGCCTCAATGTCATGTACACCATCGAATGTAGGCATCTTTCTGATTTTGTTTTTTCTTAAATAAATTAAGAAGCAACCTAAGTATGTACCGCCTATGTTCTCCTATGCATTCAGTTTATTCTGATATATTTCAACCTAGGTTTAAAATAAAAGTTCAGAAACCAAGAAGAGGTAATCCAGTGCTTATAGCTATTGAATAAATACAGGGAACTCATAGAAAATAACGTGTGTGTTTTAGCAAGTACATGTGAGCACCAGACTATAAATATCGATAAACTAATTTCACTTCTATATACCTGTGTCAATGATACTCCCTTTTATTTACCATTTTAAATATCCAAACGAAAAAGTTACAGTCTATAGAATAGTCTTGTAGAACTCAAATATTCCTGTTCTTAATTTAAATGTTTCAATATGGCAAATTTGTTCAGAGATCCAACTGTCTTTTCAAATATATCTCCATCATTAGCTTGTGTTTTCAGCACTCCTGTCGCATCTGTACATCGTGACAAGATGTCATTTCCAAACCCACCGTTTAGACATATTTAACTAGGCTTTTAAAGCAATTGAGAACGGCCTCAATCGAGAAGCTTAAAGCAGAGGAACTAAAATAAAGTGATTTGCAGTCTAGAATTATTTGCGAAAGTTTTTGAGTAAGATAAACTTCGAGAAGGCTGATGTTCAGTACATATTTTAAAGTTCTGGAGTATTTTGTCCAGCTAAAACTAAATACGCTGGCAAACTGGGAAGTCGGTTTACTTAAGCTTGAAAATTGCGTTTCATTCAAATTGGATACAGTAGTTCGGTAAAACAATGGGGCTTCTATTTTCTGCCACATGTTATTTTTTTGGAAAAACGTATACAAACGCTGTCATACGAGCAGCCTGTTTGCCGGCTCAGCGCAAGGTTTTATGTTTCTGAAAGGCCTCCACCCCCATCTCTTAATGCCGAAAATAAATCAATTTCATCTGTTGGTTGTTTTATTTCTAGGGTTTTTTTTCCCCCTGCTTCCTTTTAGGCCAGTTTCCACAAAGCCATATGGCAGCTGAGGGGAGGAAAGCAATAAGCTGTATTTTCAGATCTGAACAAAAGGGGCTGTGGTGTGAAAGCGGCCCATGAATGCATGAGACACAGTCACTTGGAGAAGGGCCCCAGCCCTGTCAGGGAGCAACCAAAGAGAAGGCTGATGGGGTTGCCGCTACTTACACAGAGGACCTGTGAGTGCTTTCCTTGCTCCTATCATCCACTTTCGTCTACCCCCACTTATACCACATCCCTTTACAGTTGATTTGGTGCCAAAACCCCATTAGCTTTATTAATGACATATGGTTGGAGGAAGTGAGTGGCAGGACAATAAAGGCACAAATTGAGCATTCTCTCTCTTCATTTCTGATATTTGTATCACAGGATGCCAGAATCCCAGCAAAGATTGTGGCCACCACGTTTCTTTAGAGCTCAAAATGCACTAGAGAGGAGAGCCCATAAAACATGATGACTTCCCTCTCCCTTTGTCCACTTGAACTCTTCTGTCCTCTAGCAGTAGAAAACAGGAGTGGATGTCTAAACATTAAAAAAATAGAACATGTTCCTAGGCTTTACGTTTTTAAGTCTTAAGACATTTTGACATAGAGATTTGAAAATCTGATAGGCGAATGGTCAGAAATTCCTGATCTCACTGACACATGCGTACACAGACTTTCGAAACAGTTAAGCTTCAAACCTTTCTAGTCATGTAAAGCAATTGCATAGCAAACAATTTTATCGACCAGCATTTAGAATAACAAGACAAGATGTACACGAAGGCAATGATGCAAAATTTCCAAAAGGAGTAAATAAATACATACGCTGCTCCCGTTCATCCCAGTGCCTTACACAGAACTTTATATTCACACTGGCAGGTGATTAATAAGATGAAAAAACATTAGGTACGCAGAACACTTTTTCCCTCTAAAGGGAGGACATTGAAAGAGAGGCAAGGGAGATGTGAAGGATCGCTTCTACCCATACATGTGAGTATCCCCTTAATTTCCATTGCTTTAAAATCATGGCCGAATTGGAGTGTAGAACTGCAGCCACTTCTAATCCTGCCCAGTAGGATTCTTTACTGAATTCTTTACTCAGTAATTGAATATTATAATTAGTATTTAAAGAAGTAATAGGCGTTTAAATATGTAGTTTGTAAGGGAATTAGAAGCATGGAGGAAGAGGTTAATGGACAATTAATTAACTACCATTAGAAAAAATATTGACGGCTGAGGGCAGGGAGAACTAGCAGTCCTGGGACCTGAGCAACAATAATGATGATCTAAATACAATGGCTCATCATGGTATGTGCTTCGAAGTGATGATATATCTATATCTGTAGATCTAAATCTGTGTCATCTATTTGAAATTTGCTAGCACCCCACTCACAGGTACCAAAGTACCAAAGTCTGCTCAGACAATCCTAAAACAACATTAATTCTTTTTAAAAAATTTTTATTTATTTTTGAGAGAGACAAGGCACGAGCAGGGAAGGGACATAGAGAGGGGGAGACACAGAATCCGAAGCAGGCTCCAGACTCTGAGCTGTCAGCACAGAGCCCGACATAGGGCTCGAACCCACAAACTGTGAGATCATGACCTGAGCCGAAGTCAAACCCGCCGAAGTCAAACCCACCGAACCACCCAGGTGCCCCTCAACAACATTAATTCTAACTTCACGCACAAATCTGCTGTTTATCAAGGACAGCTCATTCCTATTCCATTCAGGGTCAGTTGGGGAGGTTTGAAGGCAGGGCTGGAATCATCTGAAGATGCACTCACTCGGATAGTAGAGGTTGATGCTACCTCTTGCCTGAGACTTTAGCCGGATCTGGGGGTCGGACTGGAACACCTTCACCTGGCCAATCCATGTAGCTGTTTGGCTTCTGCACAACACGGTAGCTCTTTTCCAGGATCAAGAATCCCAAAAGGATGAAGCAGAAAAGCAGAAGCTTTATTTCCTCTTAAAATTTAGTCACAAAAGTCATATATTGTCAGATTTGCCATAGCTGAGCCTCACCAAATGCAAGAGAAGCCATAAAATCTACCTCTGCATTGTACAAAGAGCATTTAAGATAGAATATATTGGTGGGAACATCTTCAGAAATTATTATCTGTCACAATAGCATTTCTTTAGTGTGAGAAAATAAATCTGTGTTATTAGATGATGCCATCATAGCCAAATTCTTCTAGCATGCGCATTTTCTGTTATGATACATATTGTACATGTCTTTGTTTCCATGTTTAAAATGTGTCCTCTACTAGACTGGAAACTGCAGTAGGGCAGGGGTTATGTCTTCTGTGCTCCCTGTCTTGTTCACAGTAGCCGTTAATTTTAATAAGAATCTGTGGAAATGCACCCTGAAGCACTTGGGAGAAAGCTAAGAGTTTTGGGAGTTCAATGCCTTTCACTGTGGTTACTACAGGGTTCCATGTTGCAATGCATTGACTCACAGGAACCGGGACGGAGACTCCTGGGCCTGATCCACTCCTAAACCTTGAAGGTGGGCCTCTTTCTCAGAATGCTTAGGAATTATAAATAATCCTGTGTGTGTGTGTGTGTGTGTGTGTGTTAGCAAAGACTCTGAAAACAAACAACAACCAAAAAATGCACACAGTTTCTTGGCAATAACTTTCTAAGGATATTTTATTGGCAAGTTCAGTCTGCTCTACAAGTTCCTAATGAAAGCAATTTTGGGGTAACCGTGAACTTGTACAGTAGAGCAAATTGGAAGAGGTAAGAATGATTTAAATTTAGGTAGGATGGTATGAAAATGTTTGAATTTTATACAAAAGGCCATGAAAAACAATGTCAATGTGGAAACCTGTCAAATAATATGCCCAGAAAGCATTAAAAATAACAACAACAACAGTAATGTCATTAGCAGTTTTACATTCATTAGTAACAAGACAAACTGTTACTATAATTACTAGATGTGTTGTTTAAAGTAGTTTTTTTTTTTTTTTAAATGATTTCATGCATTGGACTGCATAATGTTTACCCTATTTCTTCTGAAGTATAAATTCAATGATGGGAAAAAAGTGAACATGAAACTTTTTTCTTCCCTTATGACACATGCGATTACCTCATTCTCTAAAGAATTTATGTTGCAAATACTGGATTTATAGCAACACCTCAGATAATTACAGTTTCAGGGATATTGAGCAGAGAAAGAATTGCTGACTGTCCACACAATGCCCTCTTTTATTCAATATTAGTCTTGGAAGAATGTGACGATGTAGGTTAACTATGTTTATGTTGTCCTTAAGGAGAAAAAGTTTATATTTTTTAAGAGGGTAATATTCTTTTAACAAGCTAAACCAACTTGTAAGAAAGAAATAAAGCCTTATAAAAATCAGAATAAATGTCTTCAAACCACTATGTTATTTGAAACACTGTTTTACATGGTACATTCATTTTTGTCTTACCATCGCATAACTCTGCAAATAGCTATTGAATTCAAGCTGTCTCAAGGGTAAAAGTATAAAGCTGAATGTTTCTGTTGGATTTAGCTGAGCTCAAGGAACGTCTGGATTTGTTGGTCATGGCATTCCCTCTTAAACCCTCAAGTGTCTGTTTGAACCCAGTTATACTAGAGCAATTCAACAACTCAGGGTTTTCTTTTACGTGTAAAAACATCTGTTTACTTGGCTTATGTTTAGATGAATATAAGCCTATTACCATTTACTGAAAAAAAAAAAAAAGTCAAGATGGTATATACCTTTTGTACCTAGCAATCCTTATTCTATGCTCCAATATTTTAGTAAATTGTAGGATATAGTTTAATTCTCTTTGCTTTGGACTATTTCCAGTAGCAAATAGTCAATCAGAAAACAGATTTCAAACCCAATCTTGATAAAAATATTTTTAAAAAACACTATTTGTTATTGATATGGGTAAGGGCAAATATATTGTTCGGAAAATTAGCATTGTTACATCCACTTGTTTACAGATCTTTGTAAAACTCAAACGGACAGAGAGGAAACAGATTATAAAATAATTTATTAGATCGGCCTATTTCTGTTTACTCACAGGTTGTGCTACAACCACACACCTATATAAACAGAAGAATGGAATATCAACCAATAGGGTAGGTTAAAAAGGAGGGAGATACAATTTATTTATTTTGTTTCCTCTGCTGCTTCTCCTATTTTGGAAATTCCATGGTTTGACCTTTCCAAAGTATGTGAAAGAAAGCAAGCAGAAAAGGACTGGAAAGTAGTCACTTCACTTATATTGCTACAGTGTTATATCTTAGCAGTTTCTGGACTTCAAATATATCTAAAAAAATTAGCCAGTCAGCATTATTACAATGTTGAGGTAGAGATATTTTGTGCAATCTGAATGCAAAAATAAGACAAGTCTTGAATTTGTGTGTAATAGTGCATATTAGAGATAAATTCCTCCTCACTTGAGGGTTCTGCAAACACCATGGCTGCATAAACAAAGAATGTAATTCACAAGATGAAGCAATTTTGCTCCTAGATCTTTTTTTTTTTGGGGGGGGGGGGGTTGGGTGGTGTTGTTGTTGCTGTTGTTTTGAAATTCTCTAACCCTGCGGATAGCTGGACTACAATCCTCACTGGGTGGGTGCAAGACATTTCATGCCTTGTCATTTTGCCACTCCTTGCTTATCCCTTGGGCGTCTGGTGGTTTGATAAGATTTAGCCCAAGGTATTTTCATCCTTTCAGTTGTCTCCCTTTGACAGACTCAAAATTGACCCTTTTCTGGTTATTTTCCTTGACTGAACGCATTTGGAGCGTGTATACGCAAACATTCTTTTTTTTTTTTTTTTGCAATAAAATCTGTGGGTGCATGATTTTCTTCCTATGCAACCATTACACCTTCCTCCTATTTGTGTGGCCTCACTTCTGGTTCTTGAGTCCCCGGGGAACATATATCAAGCTCTCCTTTTGGTCACTTTGAAGACTTCTTTCCACTTGAAGGGACCAGTTGCCTTCTTCAACTTGAAGGGCCCCTTCATATCAAGGGCTGGGGGGGGGGGGGGCGTTGTACTCAGGGAACAAAAATTCTCCCCATTTAAAATCCTCTTCTCACATTTAACAAGGCTACTCTCTGCCTCGTAGTCTCTTCCATAGGCTATTAAAGATAAAAACCACTTTATTCTCCTCCATATTGTCTAGACACTTGTGCTGAGACCAGAAGTAAAATGATGGTATTATAATCCTCTTGCATAATTATACCTACCATATTTATACTCTGATGTAAGTTAGCAGGTCTGGATATCCACTGAAGGAAAGTGATTTGTCCAAAATAATAAAACACGAGATTGCATTGCTGCACTCACAACAATAGGGGGATTTTTCCAAGTCTTAAGTACACAGGTGTTTTTATTGGAACATGGAAGGCAGATTCACATTCATTGGACAGGGAAACTAGTATTTCTTGACTATATGGCAAATCCTGTGATAGGCACATCAACACAGATAATTTAATTATATTTAACTATATCATACCAACAATAAAGGACATAGTTAATATTTTTCTCATTTTACAAAAGAAGTACACACATAGAAAGCTAATTTTTATTCTCAGAGTAAGTTATTAAGTAACAGGGCAAAATCGTTGTATCCAATGCTTGCTGTGTCAAAGATACCTTGCTGCTTCTTCACAGATTAGGAAGTTTTTCTTCACTATTACTATAGTTTTAGAAACTTGAATGAGTTCTTTGGTCTAAATATACGTGCCCCATTAAGCATTGTACATTTTCTCTAAAGTCTATATTATGTGTCTACTTTGGCTATGATGTTGCTAACATGCATATGCTTGGAATTTTCAGCAATAAATGCTATAGTGATTTTGGAGATCATAGAGCAAGGAAAATAGGGAAAAGAAAAAGAAAAAAGAAGGAAAAAACCTGGATCACAATATTGCTAAATTATGTATTTGGGGTTAATCCAAAATAATTGTGCCAAAAATGTTCCTAGGGGCTAGGGAAGCAATCAGTTGCTGATATAATCACAGGGGTATGTTAAGCAGTGACCACAATGAAAAGAGTAAGAGTGAGGAGACAAGTTTCCTACATCATAGGCCTTGTGATCAACAGTGGATCGTTAGCAATCTTTTAGTAATTAGAAAAACCTTCAATTTAAGAAATTACTAATTGTTTCTTGTTTATTTTCCTTAATTGACATCTTGAGTCATAAGGAGCAAAGACAGATTTGAGTGAAATGACTAGATTGAGTTTACATTTCACATACACACAAAAAAATTGTATTTATCTTGTGATTCCTTTTGCCCCACTATTACTGCATGGTCTGAATGTGTCCCTTCAAATCCGTACATTGAAAATCTAATGCCCAGTGTGGAAGGTATTAGGAGGTGGGACCTTTCAGAGGCGATTAGACCAGGAGGGTGGAACCCTCATGAATGGGATTAATGTCCTATATTATGACAGAGGTCCCACAGAGCTTCTTAGCCCCTTCTACCATAAAGGTACAAGGATAAATCAGCAACTCAGAAGAGGGACCTCTTATGACAATGTGGCACCCCGATCTCAGATTTCCAGGCTCCAGGGCTGTGAGAAATAAATTTGTTATTTATAAACTACCCAGTCTATAATATTTTGTTTTAGCAGCCTGAACAGACTAAGCCAGTTACAAAACAAACAAACAAACAAACAAACAAAACCAAAACAAAGCAAAAAAAAAAAAAAAAACAAAAAAACCACTGCATTTTAAAATATGAAACTGTGGGCAGAAACTTCAATTTCTCTTTATTTTTCATAATATTTTTGTCAGTTTTGTATGTAAAGGACACACTTCCTCGTTTAGGGTCAAATGTAGCCTTTCATTCTCAAGTCTTGCCTATAGCAATGTCACCTAGATATACTTACTTAAAATGTAATTGTACTTGGTTAAGAAATAAATTCCTAAATTATAAGTGGACTATAGTGACTTTTAGGTTGATGATTGACCCCAATAACTTATTCTAGATTGAAACCTGATCAATTTAGTGTTTCCAAAGAAATGTTATTTTTAAAATTTCGTCCCTCAAGATAAAGCTTTCACAAAAGAAAATAGCCTGTGTTCCTTTCATCATTTGGATTAGCCAGGGAAGAAGGAGGTATTACTGTGAACTGACATGCAAGTGAAGTTCATTGCCGGTGTGAGTAATAACTATTGTCTAAGAGCTATCTAGAGAAAAAAAAATGAAATGGTGCAATTCACAGGGGTTTAAGTTTCTGTTGAAAAAAATAATAAAACTCTCTTCCAATGTATTTCCCTTCCTCTATGTCCTAATTTCATAAACCATGATCAAAATTGCAAGTTTGGCATCTTAAGTCTCGGTGCCTGTAACAATTTTTTTCCCGGGTAGTAACAGATTCATTTCTGCTAAAATTCTATTACTCTAAACAATTTCTCTCAAGGATTGTAACAATTCTTCTGAAAACAGATCAGCAGCTTTCAGTATAATCTTACTTCATCTAACTGGAACAAGGTCCACTTCTGGTAAATCCTGCGACTGGATGTGACAGGAATAGAAAACTCTATTTCAGTACCTTGCAGGGTATGATGAAAGGCATTTGGGAGGTGGTTTGGATTGTTTTTTGCTTTGTTTTCCTTTTGGTCTTTCTCTTAGAATTAACTTTTCTTCCATTTTATTTTTAGTAATACTTTAAAATGACAGCTCTGATATTTTAAGCAGAAATAAAATGAAGGAAAATAAGGAAGTTATCTTTCAAATGTTAATTGAACATATAAAACAATATAAACAACGGCCTTTTAGAAATATTTTAAAATTATTACTTTAAAATAGGTTCAGAAATAAACTGCTGAATTCTATATACAGATATACTCATTCACAAGCTATAGACACACATGTACACACTCAAAAGCTAGGACTGAAAATGCTAAAATTGAAAAGAAAAAGAAAACTTTATCTGAATGTAAAGCTGAGAAGGAAAAGAGAGAGAGGAGAATAGGGGAAAAAAACACAAAAAGGGACAAAGAGGGCAGCAGAGAAAGAAGAGAGACAAATGAGCTAAAATCATTTCAGTTGTATTTACTGTAATAGTCTACAACAGGTTGATAAAGTTATTTAAAGCTTAATTTAGTCAAGGAAATTAATTTAAAGAAAGTTCAATTGAAAGTTTAATTTAAAGGAAAACAATCTCGTGAAGAACATCTATTCCTTAAGATAGTTAAATTGCAGAGAGGTATTAATTATCACTTTACAAAGAATCTAAATGACTTTCCCCAGGAGATAGAGCCAAAAAGTGATATAACCAGGTCTGTGGCAAATTAAAAAAAAAAAAAAAAAAAAAAGAGAGAGCGAGAAGAAAAGAAGAAAAAAGAATCTCACAACCAAAATATCTGTTGATTGACAAAGTGGTAGCCCACATTAATAGGAAAGGATAAGAACCGTATGATCCTGTCAATAGATACAGAAAAAGCATTTGACAAAATACAGCACCCCTTCTTAATAAAAACCCTCAAGAAAGTCAGGATAGAAGGAACATACCTTAACATCATAAAAGCCATATATAAACGGCCCACAGCTAATATTATCCTCAAAGGAGAAAACCTGAGAGCTTTCTCTGTGAGATCGGGAACATGACAGGATGTCCACTCTCACCACTATTGTTTAACATACTGTTGGAAATCCTAACATCAGCGATCAGACAAAAAAAGAAGAAAGAAAGAAAGAAAGAAAGAAAGAAAGAAAGAAAGAAAGAAAAAGAAAAGGCATCCAAATCAGTGAGGAAGAGGTCAAACTTCCACTCTTCGCAGATGACATGATATTTTACATGGAAAACCAGAAAGACTCCACAAAAAACTGCTAGAGCTGATACGTGAATTCAGCAAAGTCGCAGGATATATAATCAATGCACAGAATTTGTTTGCATTTCTATAAACCAACAATGAAGCAACAGAAAGAGATATCAAGGAATCGATCCCATATATAATTGCATGAAGAACCATGAAATATTTAGGAAATAAACCTAACTAAAGAAGTAACAAGATATGAATGCTTAAAACTATAGAAAGCTTATGAAAGAAATTGAAGAAGCCTCAAATAAATGGAAAAACATTCCATACTCATAGGTTGGAAGAACACATATTCTTAAAATGTTGGTACTACCCAAAGCAATCTACACATTCAATGCAATTCCAATCAAAATAGCACCAACATTCTTCACAGAGCTAGAACAAACTATCCTAAAATTTGTATGGAACCAGAAAAGACTTCGTATAGCCAAAGTAATCTTGAAAAAGAAAACCAAAGCTGGAGACATTACAATCCTGGACTTTAACTTGTACTACAAAGCTGTAATCATCAAGACAGTATGGTATTGGCACCAAAACAGACACATATACCAATGGAATAGAATAGAGAACCCAGAATTGGACCCACAATATATGACCAACTAATCTTTGACAAATCAGGAAAGAGTATCCAGTGGGCAAAAGACAGAAAATGGTGCTGGGAGAAATGGACAGTAACATGCAGAACTATGAACCTGGACCACCTTCTTACACCATACACAAAAATAAATTTCAAATGGATGCAATATCTCAATGTGAGACACGAAACCATCAAAATCCTAGAAGAGAAAACAGGTAGCAATCTCTTTGACCTCAGCTGCAGCAACTTCTTACTTGACATGTCCACGAAGGCAAGGGAAATAAAAGCAAAAATGAACTGTTGGGACCTCATCAAGATAAGAAGCTTCTGCACTGCAAAGGAAACAATCAACAAAATTAAAACGCAGCTGATGGCATGGGAGAAGATATTTGCAAATGACATATCAGATAAAGGGTTAGTATCAAAAATCTCTAAAGAACTTACAAAACTCAAAACCTGAAAAACAAATAATCCGGTGATTATTCCTTTCCAAAGAAGACATTTGGATGGCTAACAGACACATGAAAAGATGCTCAACATCGCTGATCATTAAGGGAATACAAATTAAAATCACATTGAGATACCACCTCACACTGGTCAGAGTGGCTAAATTAGCAACTCCAGAAACAACAGATGTTGGTGAGGATGTGGAGAAAGGGAAACCTTTTTGCACTGTTGGTGGGAATGCAAACTGGTGCAGCCACTCTGGAAAACAGTATGGAGGTTCCTCAAAAAATTAAAAGTGGAATTACCCTATGACGCAGCAATTGCACTACTAGGAATTTATCCAAGGGATACAGGAGTGCTGACTTAAAGGGACACATGTAGGGGTGTCTGGGTGGCTCAGTCGGCTGAGCGACCAACTTTGGCTCAGGTCATGATCTCAAGGTTCACGAGTTTGAGACCTGCGTCAGGCTCTGTGCTGACAACTCAGAGCCTGGAGCCTGCTGCGGATTCTGTGTCTCCCTCTCTCTCTGTGTCTCTCCCGCTCGTATTCTGTCTCTCTCTCTCAGAAATAAATAAAGATTAAAATAAATTTTAAAGGGACACATGCACTCCAATGTTTTTAGCAGCACTATCAGCAATAGCCAAATTATAGAAAAAGCCCAAATGTCCATCAACTGATGAATGGATAAAGACGTGGTATATATATGTATGTGCACACATATATATGTACACACACACACACACACACACACACACTAAAATATTACTCAGCGATCAAAAAGAATAAAATCTTTCATTTGCAACAACATCAATGGAACAGGAGGGTATTATGCTAAGCCAAATAAGTCAATCAGAGAAAGATGGGCATCATATGGTTTCACTCATATGTAGAATTTGAAAAACTCAACAGATGACCATAGGGGAAGGGAAGGAAAAATAAAATAAAAACAGGAAATTGGCAAACCATAAGGGACTCTTATATGCAGAGAACAAACTGAGGGCTAATGGGGGCAGTGGGTTGGGGAGGTGGGGAAAATGAGGGATGGGCAGTGAGGAGGGCACTTGTTGGGATGAGCACTGTGTGTTGTATGTAAATGATGAATCATGGGAATCTACTCTTGAAGTCAAGACTACACTGTATGTAAGCTAACTTCAGAATAAATAAATAAATATATATATACATACATACAGTTTCCATTAATTGAAATTGATATCAGCTTTCTAATGTTTAACAAGTTTTTTTTTTTTGTAATGTTTATTTTTTTTGAAAGAGAGAGAGACAGAGCATGAATAGGGCATGGGCAAAGAGAGAGGGAGACAGAATCCTAAGCAGGCTCCAGGCTCTGAGCTGTCAGCACAGTTCGACATGGGGCTCACACTCAAAATCTACAACATCATGACCTAAGCTGAAGTCAGATGCTTAATAATGTTTAACAGTTCTTAAAAAAAAAAAAATTCTTTCAGAATGAATTCAAAATAATTCATTACAGTGTTCATAATAATCTTTGTAAGGATTACAGAACAGTGTATAACCAGGTATATGGGGAGGATTTTTATGCCTTTCTCCCATCCCCTTTCTTCTCTTCCCTCTCCCTTTTTTTTTTCTTTTTGCCTGTGTCCTTCTTTTCTTCCTCTTATTCCTCCTCATAACAACTACCATTTATTTAGTATGGTAGCTTTACCAATGTTTCTCTCCAATGCTGAGTGTTTACATATTATATCTGGTCCCATCTCCAAAGCTAGTCTCATTGTAACTTTTACTATTCACTTACAAAGACATCAAGACTCAGTTTGGAGAACAGCTAACCCTAGTGCTGTATTCTTTTTTTTTTTAAGTTTATTTATTGATTTTGAGAAAGACAGAGGAGCAGAGACAGTGGGAGAGAGAGAGAGAATCCCAACCAGGTTCCATGCTTCTAGCACAGAACCCGATGTGGGGCTCAAACCCACAAAGCCGTGAGACCATAACCTGAGCCCAAACCCAAGAAATGCATAGTTAACTCACTGAACTACCCAGGTACCCTGCTCCCCCAGTACTGTACTCTTTATGCTACACATTGTATTACAATATTTTGCAACTCCACTGAACAGTTGCAAAGAAGTCAATACATATAGTGTGCCCAAATAAACAAATATTGATTTCTTCTTTTCCTTTTTTTTTTTTAACTCTAAGAGTTAGAGCTTGGGTTAGTTAGTACGTATGGCTAGGACTTTACAAGGTAAGAGTAGAAAGTATGGGATGTTCCCTACACCTGTCAACAATCTAGGGTTTTAGAAGTCAGAGTGAGCAAATACCACTTTGAATTCTGCAGACTGTTTAAGAATTGTCATTTAATCATTCCTACCAACTCTAAAGAGGGTGAATAAGGACGACAGTGGTTTGAAAGACTAACAAAAAGTGCCCCTCTTTGATTATTTGATTAGAATAGCTGTGCTACATTAAAAAGCAATATTTTTATACTAATTAGCTCCACACTGTATTAAATTAAAATAAAAGTGAGAAATCCGGGGATATTTGGACAATCAATCTGAATAATTCCTGATTTCAAATTGGGAGTTTTGAAAAATTTCCATTAGAACATTAAATATTTTCACACTGTACAGAATTAAAGATTTAATATATATGTGTGTGTGTGTGTGTGTATATGTATACATATACATATACATATACATATACATATATGTTTAGTTTCTGTCTTCAAAGTTTTACACTAGTTGCAAAGATGTTAACTTCCAAAAAGTTTAATGTTATAAAAATAGCCAATTAGCGACATATAGCAAAAATATTTAAAGAGGCTATATAAGGCCAATTAAACAAAATAGGCATAAAATAACTCAGGAATTAAAGATATCACTGGGAACTATGTAAATTTTCTGCTTTGTATCATTTGTAAAAGGACAGATAGCCTGGGAGTGGAAGAAAGATATCAGAGAATACTGCAGAGAGAAAAATGGCTGTGTTAAAGTAGAGCCCTATGTAATGACAGACTTGCAAACAGCTGGAAATCTGAACCAGGTCAGAAAACAATCTAGGCACCCGCTTTCCCTCTTTAAACCGTGGACCAAGTTTATGGAAGATAGCCTCAAACCAAGGGGTCGTAAAATAAGAGAACAGAGAGAAACAGAAGATTGAAAATTTCCAGATATGAAACTAACATAGTATTTCAAAGAAGGCATAAAGCCAGGAACCAGAGGAGGACATTAACCCCTAATTTAGGCAAGAAAAAGCTATATTAGCCAACATGCAAAACTCAGGGAATATACGGACAGTTTCAATTAATCAGAATATTCAAAATGCTTCAAGTACCAGGCAAATACACAGGATTCAGAAATACACGAATAGCAGATGCTGAAGTAGACTAGGAAAAAAAGAAACCTAATAAATAATCAGGATAAGAGACCAAAGCACTGGGAAGAATTAGAATTAGCACTTGGAATTTTAAATAATTTCCATCTCAAAGATTTGATTCCTCTTGGGGAAAGAGACAACTCCTGGGTAAAGACACGTCAGTGCTTATAGGATCAGAATATAACAAAACAAAACAAACAAACAAACAAAAAAACATAGAGATTAGCAAGTGGGCAACAGTGGGATCTGTGAAAATATGGGTCAGAGCTTGTTAGATGTTAGCAAAAGCACACAGACAAAAGGTAAATGCAAATACCAACGAGTTAACTTCTATTGTAAACAAACTACAAAATGTATATTGCTTAAATGCAATAGAAGTTTCTTTCTCACATAATGGTAATTGAGAGTGTCATCCTCCACTCAGGAACTCAAGCTGACAGAGTTTCTGCCATTTTCAACACATGGCTTCCCAAAGGGTCATATGCACTCCAAAGGGGAGAAAAGCATTCTGGACTTTAGCAATCAAGACAATGCTCTTCCCAAATCTCTGAATGCAGGGAGCAAAACTGACGGATGGTTGCAGCTGTTGTACTCTGAAATCAAACACTGCATTTGTGCAGAAGTCACACTTCCCACCGTCCATGACTGGGCATGGCAGAAATACTAAGGCAAGCCTGATCTGGGAGACTCACATTTCTCTGATGTGCAGATTTGGCTATCTGTCTTGCTGAAAATCTCTAAGAATTGCACAGTAGTCTAAGACTTTCCCTACATAAAGTTCCTTCCTTCCCCCTCTCCTCCATGGGGATCAGACCTTTATCAAGGACTGAGCCCCCTCCCACGCTTTTCTGGCTTTCCATTTCCCCTCAGATGATTTTCTTCACTAAATGACTTGCATGTCTAAACCTTTCTAATATATTTTTCTGAGAGGACCCAAACAAATGGAAGCAGTGCCAGAAAGCAGGCAGTAAAATGGGGTCTGGGACTAAGTCACTCACTGTCAGGCAAGGAGGTTGCTATTCTGAAGAACGGGGGCACAGATAGTTGCTTGCACATGGCACACTTGCATCACTAATGATTTCACAGAGGTGACCTAGGAAAATATCCCTGTGGAAGGAAATTCTTTTACAGATTTAATAATTCAGGCATTTGAAAAATATTAGAGCAACAATGCTCAGAAGGTATGGAAGCTGATTACTGAAAAGTTGGATTATTGCCTTGCGGAAGGATACTGTGACATTCAGGCCTTAAAGTTACAGTGTGAGAGCCACAGGGCTCTGAGGTAGCTTTCAGACAGCCTCTTACTCTGCAATGAAAGAACAAACAGAGCTAAGCATCCAACAGAAGACTGCACAATTGGAGTTTCACAGTTCCGGACATGCTTACATGCCCAGCTACGGTGGGTGTGCCATTCTAAAATCACGGCTTTCATTGGAACGCTGGAACATAAGCTGAGGGTTCCTGAATGGACTCCTCCGAAGGTGGGGTCTCTGCAGATATTTTTGTTCTAAATCCTCCGAGTTCACAGTTTGTGTACTTTTCCGTAGTAAGAGCGAGCTCCTTGCCTGAAGACGCTAAAGAGGCTCATCTCCTATGAGGACTCAGGAGCTTCTCTCAGGAACTCCCTTCAACAACTCTCCCAGCTACTAAGTCAATCACAGGGGTTAAATCACAGGATTATTGGGCTGGGGAAATGCCGGGTCAAGAAGGGAGAAAAGGAATTATACATTGAAGGAAACAACAATTATTGGCATACCAGTAACATGAGCCAAGGACCGTCTTTAGGATTTTAAGGGAAGTTGATCAAGCGGAGTAGTATATATCACTGGATAGGCAATATTTTATTGACTTGAAGTGTTAGTAATATTTCAAAATTGGGGCACATTCTAAAAGATATAGTGAATTATCACCCTAGCAAGGACCCCATGGAATGGGACACATTACTTACTCCTCCAGTGATTCAGATAGGCCTAAAAGGGGGCTGTGACCAATGCTGAGCAAAAAGGACATGCTCAAGCTGTCTAGACTGACAGTAGAGAAGGGAATAAGGAGACCAAGTAAAGTGGCATGCTGGAATGGATATATTATGTGAGGCCAAGAGAATTACCAGGTCAGGTTTTATGTGAGGTCCCCAGGACATACTATTTTCCACGGCCATCAGGAACGTCTGGTGACAGGGGAGCCAGCGCCACAGGAAAAGATCAATATCAGCCCTTGTCTGCAGTCACAGAGCCGGCCCTTTAATATCCCTGATGATGTTGTTCCATGAAGTAAACAGAGCTCAGATGGTAGAGCTTAATTGTTAGAAATCAAGAGGCAAATTATTATATACTTTCAAGGCTGGAGGAACAGCAGAAAAGGATTGCCCAGCAGGATGTTTGGAGATAGCTCATCAACGTTAATATCCCAAGGGGCAAATAGGCTGGTAGTCAGTAAGGACGTTGTTTGACTTTCACAACCAGAAAAAGGGGAAGAATGAAGAAACAGGAGAATGAAGGCAGTTGTCCCAACAGGAAGGCATCAGGACTTGCTCGATTCTCAACCTTGAACCAATTTTCATATCCAGAACTTACTAAAGAAGTGGCCAGGTGTCAAGAGGGAAGGATTCTGCCATACTCTGGCAAGTGCACACTATAGTGATTACCGCAGTCCTTCCCCAGGAGGACCTACATACCCAAACATTTCCAGGATCAGTGAGCACAGGGTCTGAGTTGACACTGATATACACAGTTACCTAAATTGCTATCAAGGCTCCCTTTACAGTAGGTGATTAAAGGTGCCAGGTAATAAATGGAGCCAAGGATAAAGTTTACTTTAAAATGAGACTGCTGACCCCATAGACCCCATCTAGTGGTAATTTCACCAGATCCCAAGTACATAATTGGAGTTGATATGGTTAGCAGTTGAAAATAATCCCCACATTGGTCTGGCCTATGGAGTAAGAGATTTTATAGTAGGCAAGACCAACTGGAAATCTCTGTCACCTCTTTCCTGATAGCCAAAACTTTATTTTTTAATATATTAATGTTTATTTATTTTGAGAGAGAGAGAGAGACAGAGACAGAGACAGAGCACGAGTGGGGGAGGGGCAGAGAGAGAGGGAGACAGAATCCGAAGCGGGCTCCAAGCTCCGAGCTGTCAGCACAGAGCCCGACACGGGGCTCGAACTCACAGACTGCGAAATCATAATCTGAGCAGAGGTTGGATGCTTAACCGACTGAGCCACTCAGGTGCCCCTTGACAGCCAAAATTTTAAATCAAAAGAGCCTTTTATCAAGGGATGGGGGATAATGGAAATGATGATGATGATGATGATGATGATAATGATGATGATTAAAGTAATAAGGGATGCAGCGGTAGTGGTCATTATCATCTCTGTTTAATTCACTAATCTGATCCCTGCAGAAACCAGGTAGATTCTGAAAAATATATGTAGACTATCACAGGCTTAACCAAATCCAATCACAACAACTACTTGTATGTATCATTGCTAGAGTAGATTAATAAGACCTCGGCTACATGCTCTTGAGCAGATAATCAAGTAAGTAGATTTTTTCAAATCCAATCAGTTTAGAAGATCATAAAAAGTTTGCATTCACTGGAAAGGGCAATAATACTCAATTTAAAATTTCTTCTCAGGACTAAATTCATGATCTTTCCCTGTGCTATAATATACTACAAAGAAATTAGACCAACTAGATGTCCTTAAGAACACTATGCTGATTCATAACATTTAGGACTTGATGCTGGTTAGGCAGAAGAAGCAAAAGGTGACTAGAATTGTGGAGGCATTGGTAATATACATGCTCTCCAGAGGTAGTAGATAAACCCTACATTTATCAAGGAAACTTCTTTTCTATGAAGATTTTAGAATTCTTTTTTTTTTTTTTTAATTTTTTTTTTCAACGTTTTTTATTTATTTTTGGGACAGAGAGAGACATAGCATGAACGGGGGAGGGGCAGAGAGAGAGGGAGACACAGAACCGGAAACAGGCTCCAGGCTCCGAGCCATCAGCCCAGAGCCTGACGCGGGGCTCGAACTCACAGACCGCGAGATCGTGACCTGGCTGAAGTCGGACGCTTAACTGACTGCGCCACCCAGGCGCCCCCGAAGATTTTAGAATTCTTAAAATCAGGATATACCAAGATCTTTCCTCAAAATAAAAAATAAATAATTGCTTCCTGCATCCTCTACTATAAATAAGGAAGCATAGTGTCTGGTGGGTCATTTGGGGTTTTGGAAAGCAAACATGTTCTACACCTAGGACCATTGCTTTGTTTCATAATCCTTGTGTCATGGAAAGCTAACTTTGGATCAGGCCTGGAGCAGGAAAGAGTTCTGCAACAGGGCCAGACTGCAATGCAAGTTACCCTGTCATTTGGCCCATATAATAAGGTAGACTGTATGCTATCGGAGATGGGAAAAGTTGGAAGATGGATCTAATGGCAGCCCTAGTGGAAGGATTGTAGTGTGGACATTGGGATTCAGGAGCAAGACCATGCCATCTAAAGCAGAGAAGTATATGCCTTTTATTAAAGAGCCTCTGGCATGTCACTAAGAGTGAGAATTCTTGGGCCATGGAGCACCACATTCTCATGAGCCTGGAACAGCCTGATGCAAGCTGGGGTCTGTTGGACAGGCCAAGCCATAATGCCAGATGAAGTCCAGTGTGTGATATGTTTGACATCAATCCTGAGCAGGGAAAGAGAACAAGTTGCATAAGCAGGTAGCCCAGACTCCATGTAATTCACAGCAGTTGGGATAACACCTCCTCTTATCTCACACTTATGACTACATGAGAATGAAGAATTTATACAATACATTGAAAGAGAACAAAAGAAAAGTCAGATCTGGATTTACTGATGGCTTGGCTCAATGTGTGGAAGCAAATGAACAATGGATAGTGGTTAATTCTTGCCACATTTAAGGACTACTTTGAAAAAGAGTCGGTAGAGGCAATATATCTAATGGGTTGATCTATTATTGGTACACTTGGTCATCCATTTAATAGGGAGGAAAAAATGACCCAAGGTGAGATTACTGATCAGTCTGTGACAAACGACCTAGGCATCTGGTTGAGGCTTAAAAGAAAAAGAACAGAAAGAGCAAAGACAAATGGGGCTGGAGTAGAGACATGTGAATTTATATGTGGAATAGGCATGAAAAAAGTGGAAATTTTATATCACGTGATTATGGCTTCCAGAATAAATCCACCATGGAATAGGCACTGAATAATTAAATGAATCAAATAACTGGACGAGCATACTTAAGCCAGCCTTCATCATTGGCCACCCTAGAACTAGTATGATGGACATATGAATGGCATGACCATGGAGACCAAGGATCTACATGGGTCCAACAGCTTGATCTCCCACTTTCCAATGTCTGTCCACTATTATCTCTTAAAGTCTAATATGTCAGCAACAGAGACCAATGCTGATTATCCAACATAACATTAATCCTTATGGAATCCACCCACATAATAGAAGGCTGACTACACTGAGCCACATTCACCTTAGGAAAGTTAGTGATTATTCCTGATAAGGACCAATACCTACTCTGGGTATCAATTTGTCTCTTCTTCCTATAGATGCTCAGCCAGGGCCACGATCCAGAGACTTGTGAAATGCATGGAATTCCATACACCATAGCATACTACCAGAAGCTTCTCTTCATGACACAAGAAATGTGGTAGTGAGCCCATGGCCATATGACTCATGGGTTGTATCACGTACTACATTATCTCAAGGAAGGTGGCCTGACCGACTGCTAGAATAGCCTTCTAAAAGCACAGCTGAAACACAAGTTCAAAGGCAACACTCTGAAAACAAAATCCTCCCACTTTTAAGATGTAGCATATGCATTAACTTAGAGACCTTGACGTGGAATTATATCTCCAATAGGAAGAATATATGGGTCCAAGAACGTGGAAACAGGAGTAGCCCAATTGCCATCCTTGGTGATTAATTTTATGTGTCACCTTAGCTGGACTGTGGTGCCCAGATATTTTGTCAAACATTATTGTGGGTGTGTCTGTAGAGGTGCTTTTTTAGATGAGATTAAATTAAAATCCACAGACCCTGAGTAAAATAGATTACATTCCATAATGTGAGTGAACTTCACCAAATCAGTCGAAACCCTCAAGAACAAAGATCAACCTCTTCCAAGCAAGAGAGAATTCTGCAGCATACTGCCTTTGTACCAAAACAGCAACTCTTCTCTGGGCCTCCAGCCGACCTGCCTACCCCCTCAGATTTTATACTCACCCAGCCTCCACATTCGCATGAGTCAATTCCTTGAAATAAGTCTCTCTTTATGGTTCTGTTTCTCTGAGAGCTCTAACGAATACAACCATGATTCCCAAAGACTCACGGTGGAGTAAGGGATGGTTCTGGGCTTCTGGTTTCTCAACTCTAGATTCAGCAGGGTTACAGGATTTGGTCTACAGAGGGAGTGCACTTTTGTCAGGGGAAACAATAGGATTCTATTTAAGTACATGCTACAGAGCATTTTAGGCTCCTTACGTCAAGAGACCAACAGGCAAGGAAGGCATCACCATGCTGGCAGCAGTAATTGACTCCAATTAGAAACTTTGTAACTGATGTGATCCGTTTCTGTGTCCATGTCATACCCTACTGTAACTATAAATGGACAGGTGCCACATTCGTGTTTGAGAAATGTTTGGCTGCCAAGATTTCAGACTTCTCAGGAATGAAGGTTGGGATCACACCAGCAGCTAAGCCACCAAAAACTGCCAAGGTAAAAGTTGGGAGTAAAGGGAATTTAGAATGGATATATGAAACATGGAGGGGATGAGTTCTATTTATCACCTTGAGACAACTGCAGCTCAGGGGTTCTAGTTTGTCACACTAACCTCAGTCTTCTGAGTTTCTCCCATAGAAGCAGGAAGAGCTTCTCATCAAACCTGTGTGGAGAAGTTGATCTGTGTGGTGAAAGGAGTAGAATGTGGCAGCCAAGGAAATTCACCTCTCCATAAATGCACCTCCCAGTGCAAGGAGTGTAGGTGACTTCAGGTTACAGATACGATCCCTCTGGGTCTTCCACCATTTGACAAAGACACACTTCCTACAGGTTGGCCCCAACAAATGATGGAGTGCATCAGGGAGAGCAAAGCAGACACATTCTGGGGAGGTGCAGGAATCCTCTAACAGGCACTTTCAACTTAAGGATTCTCCCTGGCCTTGCAGAAACTTTCCCAGAACTGCACTGCAGCTAAAGATGTTTCTGGTGTAATTTCATTCCCTTTTCTCTCCGCAACATGGCTGAGACCTGGAAAGCTTTTCCTGCACACATACGTCTCCCTCCCCATTTCCCCCAATAAATCTCTTGCACGTTCAATCCCATATTGGCACCTGTTTGTAGGAGGAACATGTGGAAGGCTTATATAGGGGAGACTTGGAAAGGGGACCCTTCTTTCCATTCATAGTGCAATGCTTATAACTCAGTCATATACCTGCACCAATCCACAACGGAGTTAAGGAAATGTGACCTAAGACAGAAGGGGAAAATATGGATTTAGTGGGCAGCAAGAAAACACTGCACAGCAGTAGTGTAGAAGACCAATGGTATAGAGAAACTGAGGACAAATCATTAAAATGGCATCTTCATAAATATTAAATTATCCAAAGATATGAGGTGGGTTTTTGTTGTTGTTGTTGTTGTTGTTGTTGTTGTTGTTGCTCTTGGTTGGTTTTTAATGTGCTTGTGTGTTTCACATATACACAAGTATGTACTTATATATTATATAATTATATTTGCATATACAATTTGAATCATTTTTGACAATAGATATTCATGGGATCAGTACAAATTTCCCAATTATTTTAACATCTTCATAATATCTCATCAGCTGTTTGTACCATAATTTACTTAATCATTCATCCATTATTGGATTTTTAGGGTTTTTTTTTTCTTTCTCTATAATTACAGACAAGACTGGATGATATATATCTTTTGTGATGATATATGTACATATATCTTTTGCTTTCTCAGTTGGTGTGAGACACTTACCCCATTTACCTAAATAACTTCTCATATTTCACCTTTGAATTTAAATATCATTTTATCAGGATGCCTCCCCAGATCATCTGGACCATAGCTTATTCTCTCACTTTTACGCTATTCCCACAGCTTGTATTTTATAGTTTGTTAGTCTAAAATTCTGCAAGTATTTAATTTTTTTAAATGCTCTCTTTTGCACTAAAATGTATTATACATGAGGACAGAGATATTATATTATTGACCTTGCTTAATATTTTATCCATGGCACAGTAATCACCATATAACAAATATTCAATCAATGACCAAATTTGCTTTTCACAATTTCTAATTAAAAGGACATTTTCTTAAGACTGCCTTCTTCAATTTTTGATTCACTTAATAAATAACATTTTATATATGGAAACATCATGTGTGTTTTAGTTAATTTGTGTGAACTCTCTATTTAGCAGGAAGATTGGCTTGTTAAGATGCTCAGTACAAAATATTTCCTTACAAAATGTTCTTCGTGTTGTAAAAGGTTGTATAAGAATATTATCAGGTAAATATGTGCAGAAATCTGTGTAAGTTAAAAATGAAAATATAAAAAAAAATACAATATTTGTTTTACACCGCATTGAGTTTTAATTGTCCATCAGGTCCTGGTAGAGCTATCCGGATGGAAGGTGGAAATAAAACCTTGAAACTGGGTATTCTGAGATAAATGTTTCTGTTTCCCCTCACCCCCAAATTCATATGTTGAAGCATAACCCCAATGAGATGGCATCAGAAATGGGGTCTTGGGGAATTAATTAGGTTTGATGAGGTCATAAGAATGGAGTCCCCATGATGGGATTATTGCCTTTATAATAGAGACCCCAAGGCTTCCTCTCTTTGCCAGGTTAGGATATAGCAAAAAAGGCAGCCATCTGCAAGCCAGGAAGAAGTCCTCACCAAGAGCCAAATCAGCTGGCACCCACAACATGGGACTTCCTGGCCTCTAGAACTGTGACAAATAAATGTCTGTTGTGTAAGCCACCCAATCTGTGGTATTTTGTCATAGTCGCCCACAGAGTCTAAGACACTCCATCTGAGAAGACCGGACATCTGCAATAGTTAAAATCCGTGTATTTTCCTAAAGAATAAAATGTTAGGAAATACTCACATTTAAAGGACCATGAAACAAAAAAGTTAGAAGAATCACGAAGTTAAAGTTATAGGATAAGCAGCGGAATTAAAAAGTATGGACTCAAAGAAGAAAAGAGGATAATTCTAAGAAGTGATCAAAAGTGCCATAACCTATTTCATTGTCAAAATACGAAGAAGCTTGAGAAAAATAAATAAGGTTAGAAAAATGGTTCTTAGGAGAGACTGGGAGAAGCAGAGGGATTCTAGCAGACACCAAGTTTTCCTTTAATTCAACACAGGTTAATACTGCTACCGTTAAGATGCTCTGTAAACCACTGCAGATTCAATGCAACAAGGCAGACACCATCTTTCCTTGTACAAGAGAAAGTCAAAATAAATAGTCAAATACTTTTAGAAATATGAATTGTGAAACATGCAAGCTCTGTGATTGAGAATAACATAGCATTTACACTTATATTTTGCTCAAAAAAGAATACTTAAACTGAAATTTGAAGGATAAGGAGGAACTAGTTGTGAGAAAAAAAAAAAAAAAACACCATATGCAACAGCCTTCTATGGGGGGTTATTAAATTCCAGAAACTAAAAGAAAGTCATAAAAGCTGGAGCACAAGAAGGAAGGAAGAAAGCAGACGGATGTGAGACTGGAGATGTAGGAAGGAGAAAGATCATGCAATGCTTTTCTAACAACCAAAGGGTTTGGAATTTCTTTTTCTTTGTGCAATGAGCCACTTAGGGCATTTGGTATGAGTGCAAAATGATATGACTTCTGTAAACATAATAAACATCTGACAGCATTATAGACTACAATGTAGAATAGATTAGATGGAGCAGGAGTGATAAAGAATACCAGTCAGGAGGCTATTAAAATATTCTGGAAAGAGAGAATGATTATCTGGATTAAGGGTTTGGACAGAAAAACAAATGCTTAATAGCCTGGGAGTCTCTTAGTTAAAAATGCATGGGTATAAAAATGTCTCTGCCATGTGCTATGTTGTGGCATTAATCTCCACTTATTTTCAAAGAAATTCAAATTTACCATATATAAAATAGAAGCGTTGCAGGTCCAGATGACTGGGAAAGATATTCTGAATCTGAGTTTATGAAGGAAGACTCAGGATCAACACTTGTGGCAGAGGGAAGGAAGCAGGATTGAACATTTATATAAGAATGAAACAAACTTACAACAACAAAAGTAATTTCAAAAACAAGAACAAATTGGGAGAATTTATACCATCTGGTTTCAAGGTTTTATAAAGCTATAGTAATCAAAAGAGTGCTGATAATCAAAGGATAAACATATACATCAATGGCATAGAATAGTCAGAAAATAGACCTACATATATATCATCAGTTGCTTTTATTTTTTTATTTTTTATTTTTTTAATTTTTTTAACGTTTATTCATTTTTGAGACAGAGAGAGACAAAATATGAATGGGGGAGGGTCAGAGAGAGAGACAGACACAGAATCTGAACCAGGCTCCAGGCTCTGTGCTGTCAGAGCCTGATGCGGGGCTTGAACTCACAGACTGCGAGATCATGACCTGAGCTGAAGTCGGACACTTAACTGATTGAGCCACCCAGGCGCCCCATCAGTTGCTTTTAAATAAAAGTTCTATGCAATTCAGTGGAGGAAAGAAAAGTCTTCCAACATAATGTGGTGGGGCAATGATTATTTATATCTACATGAGAAAAAAAGTGAACATCTCACACAGAACACCTCAATCAAAATAAAACAGATCACAGATCTAAAGGTAAAAGCTAATAAAATAAAGCTTTTAGAAGAAAATATGATAGAAAATGTTTAGCACTTTGGAGTAGGGAAAGATTTCCAAAGTAGGACACCAAAACCATGAGCCTTTGGAAAATGGACAGAATTTTCTCACAACTCAAAGTGTTACCTCATTAAAAGTCACTGTTAAGAAAACTAAAACAAACAAACAAACAAAAAACAAAAAACAAAAAAAAAAAAAAACAAAAATCAAGACACAAAATGTGACATAATACTTGCAATATATATTCCTGACAAAAGACATGTATTCAGATAATGTAAAGAACACTCCCACCTCAGTATGAAGCCAACAATGCTACCAACAAAGATACCAACAGATGCTTCATCAAATAAGTATATTAATGGTCAATAAATGCATGAGAAGATGTACTATGTCACTAACTACCAAGGGAAATCCAAAGTTAAAACACAAGATACACTTCACCCAAACTAAGAAAAATTTAAAAGACTTACATTAACAAGTGTTAGCCAGGATACAAAATGGCTACAATGCAAAATGATGTTCGGATGTCTTTGGGTAACATATGACAGAGTTCAATAAATATATGAGTCTCTAGGTTCCTCTCCAGCTATAGCAAAGAAATTGGTTTCAGACCAACCCTCCCTCTGAAATCTGAGAACCCCAGAGACTATGCCCTGGCAGTAGGGGTTTACAGGAAATAAAATTCCTCACAGGTACTGAATCAAAGCTTTGAATGATCTCAATCACTGATTAGATTTCGTTTTTCTTACTTTAATTAAACTGTCAGAAATTAAACCAAAAGCTCTCTAAGGAAGTATAAGTTGTATGGAGCTTCAAATTAAGTCTCAAATTTTTCATTTGTAATGTCTGGCATTTGAGCAAAATTAGCCTAGCGTAAAAGTGTTCAAGATCTGACAAAAATCAAGATAAAGTATAGAAAAAGAGAAGAGAAAACATATGAAAGCCATATACTGGAGTTGTCTAAAGGAGATTTTAAAATAATTGTGATTTAATGTTCAAGTTATTAAAAGAAAAAAAAAAAACCAGAAAATTTCATGAGAAAACTAGTGTCTATAAATAAACACACCAAAATTCCAGTACTGAACAATAACATAACTGAAGTTAATAACTAAACACATAAGGATGCCTGGGTGGCTCAGTCACTTGAGCATCCAACTCTTGATTTTGGCTCAGGTCATGATCCCAGGGTCATGGGATAGAGCCTCTTATGAGGCTCCACACTCAGAGTGGAGCCTGCTTCAGATTCTCCCTCTACCTCTGCCCTCTCCCTGGCTTGTGCTGTCTCTCTCTCTCTCTCTCTCTCTCAAATAATTGAGCAGAGATGCAGAGATTAAAGAATGAGATGAAAGAAAAGAGGAGCATACACCAAAAAAAACAAGCACAGTAAGAGGCATATAGTATTTACCACCAAGTTTAACTTAATATTCAATTTGGATCCCTAGAAGGCTATGATGTGAAACCCATGATATTTGAAGTGTTGGGACAATTCTCTAAAATCAATGTTGAAGTTGTTTCATTGATGAAGATGTATGAAGCACTGTGAACCTCAAGTTTTAAGAGTGACATTTCATTATGATGAAGGAGACAGTCCATCAAGACTATATAACAATTCTAAATTTGTGTGCACCTGGTAACAAACCTCAATATATGTAAAGCGAAAATTTACAAAACTAAGGAGAAATAGACATTTCTAAAATCAGAGTAGGAAATTTCAACATACCTTATCAGTTATTGATAGGATATGCAGACAAAAATCAACTCAATTACATAAGATTCAATATTATGCTAAATATGTTTGATCTAATTTAGATATATAACCTTGCACTCAACAATTGTCGAAAGAACATTTAGCAGGGTACTCTCCTCTCCCGATTTGTACAAAGCCAGAAACATTTGGGAATTGAACATTTTGAGCTTGTGATTGTTTTCCTAATCCTTTGTTTTTAACTTCTGAGGCCATATCAAACAAGTATATAGTAAATAAAATATATTGCTTTAATAAATCACAGACTTAAAATCGGAAGATTTTATCAAGAGTAACATTTCTTTACTTGAGGATACATGAACACAAACCTTCATTGTTTAAATATTGCCTTCCTTATTATTTTCAGCCCAGATCAGAATCATGTCTCAACTTACCTCACACACTTTCATCCGTCTATTAAAACTTTTTAATCTTCCTAAAGATTGTTAAGGTCAATAATCACATTAATTTCTATGTACCCAATAATACTGAACAAGTTTCTACATCAGGGGTCTGCAACCTACAGTGGGCAACTTGTTTTTATAAGCAAAGTTTCATTAGGGCACAGCCACAACTCTTTATTTACATATTGTCAGTAGTGGCTATCACATTACGATGGAATCTATAAGTAGTTGTGACCAAGATCATAACGCCGACAAACCTGAAATATTTACTCTCTGGCCCTTTAAGAAAAAAAGATTGCCAATCCTTGACTCCTGATCTACATGTTTGAACAAGCAGAGACTAATCTGAAGAAATTTAAACCATATGTCTATCTGAAGTCTATTACTCATTTATGTTTAAAGATTTGCAAAAAGCTCAATTTTTGCATAGTTCTTTTTGTTTGAGGTAGATTCCCTTATATTGGAAATTGCTAAATGTAGGGTTCCACTACGCTGGGAACTTCAATAAATAAAAACTTATATTGCAAATATTTTAATATAGCATGAACCAAAATTATGAAATGTATGGAGTTATCACATTCCTCTCTGCAAATTGGAGGTAATATTGTGACAAGGGCATTTTTTTAATCTGATCCAAGTATTCAAATTGCTCTCAGGACCACCACACAATGAAAATAAATACACTTTAAGGAAGATAGAAAATGACACTTCATCATATCTGTCTTCCCTATTTCTTAGCATGTCCTTTCTCTCTCTTTTTTGTTTCAATTTCATTATAAGGAATATCAAATGCATCCCAAACTAACTCACCATAAAGCTGTTAGAAAGAAAGAAAGAAAGAAAGAAAGAAAAGAAAAGAAAGAAAGAAAGAAAGAAAGAAAGAAAGAAAGAAAGAAAGAAAAAGAAAGACAGGAGAAATGAAATCACATCTCCACTTCTGGAAACAATCAAGCTGTATGAGTCAGACAACAGGTCAGCGCTGTTTTACCAGAATACCATAGTACAACTCTACTGAAAAACTAAACCAACACTAAAAGTAGAAAAAAAAAAAAAAACGGGGGGGGGGAGGGGGCAAATATGCAGAATATTTCAGACCATATGTACAGTTGGACACAGTGTGGATGATGGTCTTCACTCATGGAAACGTATTGGGAGAACTGTTGTGAACAGTGGTAATTAAACTTTGAAAATAAAAGACTAGCAGCAATTTCAGGACACACATTATGACATTTGTGTGATTTA
This sequence comes from Neofelis nebulosa, assembly GCF_028018385.1. Classification (NCBI taxonomy): domain Eukaryota; kingdom Metazoa; phylum Chordata; class Mammalia; order Carnivora; family Felidae; genus Neofelis; species Neofelis nebulosa. The sequence goes on along the minus strand of NC_080784.1, from coordinate 89,984,239 downwards.
CTTATTTATTTTTTAACAATTGTGTGATTTAAAAGGAGTCTTTCAACATTTAAGGCTGCTTAATGCTTGTCCTTCAAGATGGACATCATGCGTTGTGTTTCATTTAATCACACCTATCTATATTCCTTTTGTGCTCCATATATATCCTGTAATAGTTAGAAATAACACTGTCCTACAGAGGAAGATTGCTAAACTTTAACTCCAATGTACCTATTTCAATACTGATACACATTTTGTAACTTTGCTGAACTGTCAGACAAACATAGAAGCCAGGGCAGACTAGATCTGGAAAACATGATTTTCAATTCACACTGGAGGGTACAAGTATATTTCTGGATCTAAGCAATTCCTTTTATTTTACTACTTCTTATTTTTGCCTAGTGGTGAAAATATATCCTTGTGTTGTATGGGTACATGTGTTTATACATAATCGTTTATAAATGTAACATGTATTAACATTTAACCAAAGCTTCAAGCTTTGTTGGAACAATAAAATGTATTTTTCTTTATGAACCTTGTGGAAGGAAACAGTAATAAGTTAAGGATAAATATTGATAATTTGATACCCCATGTGGGGTATTAAGTTGCATAGAGTTCCTGCAGTCATGTTTGAGTTTCTATGAAGAACAGTATATATTTATGGCTGTCAGAACTATCAAAAGATGAATAGATATATGACAGGATAGATAGGTAAATAGTTACTACCACACACGCATACACACACAATCACACAACTTAAGACTGACTGGAATTTATGATCATAGTTGGTAATAAATGTTTGTACAAGGCCTCTGAAGATTCTATTTCATAAATTTGGGAAACGGCTTAGGTCTCAGTAAGACATTAATATTTTTTTCCTTTTAAGAATGCAACAATTTCTATTATCTTTCAAGTATTTCTATAAATATTGTGAACAAAATAAGACTAAAATAGAACTAAAATACGTTTTAGCAGCATGCCATTTTATCTTTGTAAAGTCTGCAAAAATATTGTTAATTATATAGTCCTCATATTTCTTCTTTACCCAGAAGACTATTAATTATATGATAGTATTCTGCACATAGATTAATGATACCACTAACAATTCGTTGCAAAATTTCTTCCATTTAAAAAAAAATTAGCATGTGTATAGTGATACCAAGGAATTATAGGAGAAATAGACCAATTCCCTTGTAGTTTGGTTTATAAATAAAAATAAACATTTAATAATAATTCTTTCCCATTTTCGGAATAGATTAGGTAAGACAAACAGCAACTATATACATTTTTGACAAAGAATTGTTCATTTATATTGTTTAAAATGCATTATTTAATTACATTTTCAATAACAGGACATAAGTAATATTGACTGGTGGTTATTGATGGAATTGATGAAAGGAGTTCATTTTATGCATTCATTTATCAAATTTGCATTGTTTCCATACTGAGTATGAATCAGTCTGCTAACCTTTCAGGATACAGAAATGAATGGAGCATTATTCTGCCTTAGGAAACTGTAGTCTAATGGGAAATGCTGACTCGAAAATACGAACCATTCAGTACTAAAATAAAAACATAATCCCAAAAGCCCCAGATTCCATAAACAAATATTTTTTTCATACAGTTTTTCAGTTACCTCCACTTGCAAATGCAAGGAATTTTTAAATAAGGTTCTTCTTTAAAATCACAAAGTTTTTGTCTTTGTTCTTTAGTGTTGCTCTCTTTTGCAATGTCTTGAGCAAATGTATTCCTATATCAGTTGTCCATTTGCTTTGCTATGCCTAGAACAAGATAAATAAAATGAAGTACTAAATGTGTCAAATTGTATATATTAAACATTATTTTACCAAATGAACTAACCTGAAAATTATGAAGTTTGCCTTTTTACTTTTCTTGTATAAGACTTAGATGATTTTAGATATTCTAGGGAATAACTTCTAAAGCTTCTCATCTCTTAAATGGATATACCCCTATTAAATTTTTTTTTTTTTTTAATTTTTTTTCAATGTTTTTTATTTATTTTTGGGACAGAGAGAGACAGAGCATGAACGGGGAAGGGGCAGAGAGAGAGGGAGACACACAGAATTGGAAACAGGCTCCAGGCTCCGAGCCATCAGCCCAGAGCCTGACGCGGGGCTCGAACTCACAGACCGCGAGATCGTGACCTGGCTGAAGTCGGACGCTTAACCGACTGCGCCACCCAGGCACCCCTACCCCTATTAAATTTAAAATTTGAGCTAATACTTGCTTTATCTTTACATTATTTGTCTACTAGACTATAACAAAATAGAGGTAATAAAGCCAGATTCGTGGTAGAAGGCCCAGGTAGTTTACTATCACATTAGTATGGAAGTTTTCTAACTTTCAGTAGGTGTTTGTTTTCTAAAAGAAAATATAAATTCTTCCAAGAACAAGACACAATCAGTTGAAAAAGCTGTTAAATGTGACAATCATTTTGTTCCAGGAGCAAATGTGGAAAATGGTAGAATCTGAAAACAATAAAACTGTAGTTTTGAGGTCAAGATGATCAGTATTATTTTCTCTTGAGCAACACAGGAAGTAAAAGGGACATTTTTGTTAATTCCATCTGGCTCACAGATGTCATTTGTTGTAAATTTGGAAATACATGAAAACCTTATGGCTAATCTGTTTGGAAACATTCATTTTTATGGCAAGATAAAAGTGGATATTACAGACATGTTTAAAGAGGATATATTTACATGTTTATCAAATCTAAAAATTTGTGTTACTAAATAATAAGTTTTTCAACTAATCATCCTCATATACAAACATATTCAACAACAAATTTGCCAGTACAAAGAATGATTTTTTGATACAATATTTTTTAAGGAAATTTACTTTTATCACTAAAAGATACATGGAAACATGTAGTGCTTGTACCAGGGGAAAACCCTTATTCATTTAATAGTGTTCTTGGTAAGTTCTGGCTTAGGGGTAATTTCTTTGGAAATTCTGCTACATTGTCTGTTTCCACTTAAATCTGGCCTCTAAGAAAACATTAAGTAGACATTTGATATTTACCTTTAGAATGTATATAGAATATAACATATTAAAGATTTGGTTTAAAAATGCACAGATTAGACCTTTAAAATAATGTCTATATAGACTGTCATAACACTAAATCTGTAAAACACACACACACACACACACACACACACACACACACACAGTTTTCATTCTGTGTCTGGCTTACCACAGCTGTTGTTTTTTGTTTTTGTTTGTTTGTTTGTTTGTTTGTTTTGTTTTGTTTTGTTTCGTTTTAAGAGAAAGAGAATGAGAGAGCTAGCGGAGTGAGGGGCAGAGGGAGACGGAGAGAGAGAACCTCAAGCAGGCTTGACACCCAGCACAGAGCCTGACCCAGGGCTTAATCTCATGAGATCACGACCTGAGCTGAAATCAAGAGCCTTATGCTTAATCGACTGAGCCACCCCGGCGGCCCACACACAACAACTTGTGTATGCATTAAAAACAATCTGGCTAATAACATGGTGTGTAAGTGAACTTTAAAGTGGTGCCTCACATTTTTGTGATATAGTCCGCTATTGTCCAGAGCCTAAATTACTGAATTACTCTCCTGCTGTTTTTCCCATCAGACATAAATTCTCAAATGTATCTAGGGTCCCTGAAGTACATTATACAGCCTCCTGCAGGTCAGCTAAGAGGGAAGGGTTATAAGTTCAGAAAATACTGCAGAACTAAACAGCTTATGATTTCACCTATAAACTAATAGGCATACAAATATACTTGCTCAGTATCCTATAGAAAGACATGAACCATTGCTTGTGATTTGGGGTCAGGCATCTGTACTGAGATGATAACACTAAGGTCCAGTAAACACAGCAAACACAGCATTACTATGATATACAAGTTTCTCTTTAAACCAACAACAAGATTCCACTTAATTATGACCTCATTGAAGCTAAGCTATATGTGCCATAGGCAAAAATAGAAGGGAGAAGGATGAGTTAGAGGTGAGGACATGATTAAAAAATGCTTATCCGTCCCTTTCCTGTGCCTTTACAACATGTGAAAGTAATTTGAAATTTTGATTCCACAAATACATCCCATGTTCTTTTAATTTCTTTGATCAATATGTACCACAAGGTACATATTGCTAAGATGGCGTCAGGAATTTCATAATTAAGTTTAAATTGGAAGAATTTAAATATGATATCATAAAACTAAACATTAATTCAACTCAACCAAGATAACAGTTTCTCTGAGAATTTTGGTGCACATTTTAGGCAATGGTGTCTCTCTCTCTTTTTTTTAAGTTTATTTGTTTTGAGAGAGAGACAGTGCAAGAGGGGAGGCGCAGAGAGCAAGGAAGAGAGAGAGAGAGAGAGAGAGAGAGAGAGAATTCTAAGAAGGCTCCACAATGCTAGCGCAGAGCCAGAAGCAGGGCTCAGGCTCATGACCTGTGAGATCATGACCTGAGCCTTGACCAAGAGTTGGTTGCTTAACCGACCGAGTTACCCAGGTGCCGCTGCAATGGTGTCTCTTTTCACAGATATGAACGTCTTTTGGGGAAAATGAGTGGAAAGTAAGTAAACAGAATAATAGCCAGATGTATCCAAATTGGCTACCAGATCCACTCAGCTGAGACTCAAAAGACCTTAGAAGTCACATACAAGCTTTAAAACTATTCACAATACTGCTTACCCTATGAGACATTTCAACAGCTCACCGTGCAAAATGACCGCAATACTCAATAAAATTTTCTGACACGATGGCTTGGGGCTCCTGGCCTATGACAATTTTTGAGTTTCTGAAACTGACATCTCTACAATCAATTAAAATCAACATTTGATTTTAGTCATATTTGCTTCCTTCTAGAATTTTGATAGGTATCATAATGCTGTCGTATTGATCAATATGCTATGCCCTGTGTCAATATAAAAAACACAAACATCCATTTAAGTTACTTGGAAACGTGTATGAGAACTCATGAAAACATCTCATTCATCTTAACATTCGTGACTAAAGATTTAGCAAATCTATCCTTTTTTTTTTTTTTTTTTTTTTTTTTTTTTATTTTTGGGACAGAGAGACAGAGCATGAACGGGGGAGGGGCAGAGAGAGAGGGAGACACAGAATCGGAAACAGGCTCCAGGCTCCGAGCCATCAGCCCAGAGCCTGACGCGGGGCTCGAACTCACGGACCGCGAGATCGTGACCTGGCTGAAGTCGGACGCTTAACCGACTGCGCCACCCAGGCGCCCCAAATCTATCCTTTTTTGATGAGCATGTATCTTTGCCTAGGAAAATCACATATCCATGTACGATTCTAGTGAAATCACCTATGTTAGAAAAATGTCTATTTAAGGGTGTTTTTTTGTTTGTTTGTTCTCTAGTTCCTTGGCTGATCAGGTTGTGTTTACAATGGAAAATCATTTGAATAAAATACAATTTTATTATTCAAATGTGGATCTGGAGCAGATTTATCAGCTGTTTTTCAGAATGTACACCGGCATAGTGTTATGGAATGATAGGTTTTAAAAAGGAGTGCTTTAAAATACATCAGTTTCCTTTATTGCAGTTCCAAGCCTCACTCTTCCCGGTGTGTGTGTTCAGCTGGTTCTCCAAACCTTGGTCACAGTCTCTCTGACCTTGGTTGCCTAGTTACAAAATCCTCTTTGTGATTTGTGAGATGCTTGTCTTGATGGAAAGCAATGGATTTTTTTTTTCCTAAAGTAAACTTAAGAGAATTTCTATTTCAGACTAGAACATATTAAAAACAGTATATTTTTTCCAAATTTAGAACTTGTACTTCTTAGGGATTAAAATTATGAACTGGTATTTTTTTTTTGGTCCAATGCTATTTAATATTGCTAACATTTACTTTCTCTTTCTAGAGAATGGCATCTCAGATAGTTAGCATTGCAATCTAAGCTCCTTAAAAAGTGAGAAGACTTTATAAAACATAAGGTATACATATAAGAAGAAGTATGAAATATCATTGCATGTCTTCTAAATACAAATATTTTTAAATGAACCAATAACGTATAAGACACTTACTAGTTTTTCCATTCTATGAGTGAACTTAGAAGAACTATATTTCTAATAACTTTTGATGCTAGAAAATAATCTGTGATGTATATTTCATTGTGTTCATTATCATAGTACTTATCTTTCTGAAGTTCCACATCCTTATGCTAATGTCAAAAAACAGTATTACTTTTCAGATAAGTATTTGTTCAAACTTTTACATCCAGCTTCTTCAGATTTTTTTTCCCCAGAAAGTAAGATCCTTTGGTGTATGTATACAAGTAAGCGGTAATTTAATGAGCTTATTAAAAAAACACAAAACTATTAACACTTGCTTGTTGTGAGAGTGTAGGTGTATAATTCTGGAGATGACTTCAAATAGGAGTCCCTGGACAAACAGCCTAAGGACCACGGTCAGGTTACAAACTAACAAGTCCATTATATCATAGATTCAGCTTGCTCCTTGCACACTTGAGCATGTAAGTCCCACTGAAGTTAATATAATTGGTACCAGCTGTTTAACTGCTGATTCTTTTTTTTTTTTTTTTTCATTTTGGACAAGAGCCAACTCGAGTTGAAAGCAATGCCACTAAAAAAAAAGGGGACTGAAGAATGATGCCAATGTATATGTATGTATTTTATTCAAGCCGTCTTCCTCAAGCAGTTCATCGCAAGGCCATGATGATTCAAACACAATAGTGATAATGGACTGTTTGGCTGCTAAAAGGCAGCTGGACTGGTTGAAGCCAAGATGAGTGGGGAAAAGACATTTCACTTTTAAACTTTTTCTTTACGAAAGAATAATTTTCTCTCAACAATATGGCAAATCATTTATTTTCATCTTCCTAATATTTTCTGTAACACAATCTCTGTGAGACCTGTTTGTAGCTAAAGTAACAAATGGGTCCTGAGTCTCCAAATTTTAGCTTCTTTATATACTTTTTTTCTTTCATGAAGGTATTGAGCAAAGATTTTTTTTTTTTTTGCTAGAATCCAAATATCAGACAACATTCCCATAGAGACAATAAAGCATTGTATAGCTGAGATATAGCTCGAAATTCATCTAAGAGGTCTATTGAAATTCATACAACTATTTAATGTTAAATCCTGGATCAACAAAAAAAGTCTCTTAATTCCTAGTTAAGGACCATTCTACTGAATGACATACTGGCCTTCTTACCTATTTTGCCAAGAGTCATTTTTACTTGTATTTTTTATTTTATTTTATTACGTATGGATGTTATTTATTTATTTATTTATCTATTTACATTTTTTGAGATAGAACATGAGCAGGGGAGGGGCAGAAGGAAAGGGAGTCACAGGGCTCAAATCCAAGACCCTGGGATCATGACCTGAGCTGAAATCAAGAGTTGGATGCTCAACCAACTGAGCCACCTAAGCACACCACTAGTGATCTTTAAATACATATATAGTAGGTTACATATATATATATATATATATATATATGCATATATAGTATATATAGTATACATATATACATATATATGTAACCTACTATAAATAAATATATATAGTACATAAACTGTACAATTCAAGGCTAATTAGTGAAATTAAACCAATAAACTAAAATTAAAAAAAATAAAGCTATAGACGTTTCCTTTTTGGCAAAGAACTTTGAAATGTGCTAAAAGTAGTAGACAGTATGCAGAACGATATCTTCTAAAAGGAGTAATTTGGCAGCACGGTAGTCAAAAATTTAATATTAAGGTCATGAGAAACAATCAGGAAACCATGGCAAGAATGGAAGTGCCTCTCAGAGTGTCACGTTCAGAAGAGAGAATAAAAGAATGTGAGAAAAGTACAGGAAAATGGAAAACTCTGGCTTGAAAAAAAAAAACTAGATAAAACAAAGGAAGAGTATTAATGCATTGAAAGAGAGTTCATGTTTTGGATAATAAACGTTTATTCATTCAATAAATATTTATTGAACACTTATTGCCAACCAAGCACTCTTCTATTTACTGTGATTTAGAAAAGAGTAGTATAAAGAGTGCCTGGGAGGCTCATTAGGTTGAGCGCCCTACTCTTGATTTCGGCTCAGGTCATGATCCGAGGGTGGTGGGCTCCAACCCCCATCAGGCTTCATGCTAAGCATAGAGCCTGCTTAATATTATCTCTCTCCCTCTGCCCCCCCCATTTGTGCTCTCTCTCTTTCTCTCTCTCTCTCTCAAATAATTTTTTTAATTAAAAAACGAAAAAGAGTAATGTGTCACTGATAGAAATGGACAAGATCGCAGTTTCCATCTTTATCATTGATCAACACATTTGTCCTTAAACACCTTTGTTTCAATGATTCTTGCACATTTCTTATGTCTCTGGAATGTCATGAAAAATAGTAAGTATCTAGTGTATAGAGAAATAAATAGAAGGGCCTTGTATGCTAGTAGAATATTTAGTGAATGGGTAATTTGACTACCTTCAAGATAAAATGAATGTCCCTACAAAGTTTTGTGAATTACTCTCTCCCCTCTTTCCAGATCTTGTATAAGTACCTTCTACTTTCTTCATGAATGTGGATCTCACCTCTTTGGTACTTATTTCAAAAGAAACTTGAATCAGTGTGTGATTTGTGGGTGGGGGAAAACATTAATTCAGTCCTCCCTAACTAGCACTTCCATTAACTAATTAATTGAGTACTTTTACCGAAAAGTTCTTAAAGTTGAAAATAGATTCTCAGAGAAACAAATATTAGCATTTGCCATGTATCCCACCTCTAATTTCTCCCATGACACTGTAGCAGGGTATTTTTATGGCCAGATAGGATTGGCTGGTACTGGATACAATGGGGTTTATCTTGGACCATAGATTTATCAGTCGGTGGGACTCCAAATTCATCCATTTGTCAACAGGGAGAAGACAATTAATCTACTCAGAATTCCTCAACCTTGGTACTATTGACATTTGGGGCCAGATAATTTTTGTTGTGAGGGAATGTCTTGTGCACAATAGGATGTTAGCAGTATCTGTGATCTCTACTTAGTAGATGCCAGCAGCACGCTCCTTGCTGCCCCCCTACCAAAATTGTGACAATGGGTTGTCTCCAGACATTTCCAATGTTCTCTGGGAAAAGCACGCCCTTTTGAGAGGTGCTGGTCTAGCTGGACTGCAGTCCATTATACAATTGGAAGCAATTCAGTTCATAGGGGTCGGACAGGTTGATCTGTGTTCTCAGAACTCATATGGTGCCTTCCTGCCTCTGTGGATCAAAAGCATACCTTAAGTTTTTATATCAGAAATAAGTTTCCCGCCCCCCCCCCCGTGGCTAAAATAGTTTTAAGTCTATTCATTGGAAGCAAGGGATGGATTCTTATTAGTTCAGGGACTTTGTGTACTTAGTAAGATGAAACTTAACACTACAAAGTAAAATACTTTCACAGTCACTTATTTTTCTGGCAGTAAAGGAATTTTACTTTCTTTGTGATCCCATTGTACAAACTTTATAAAACAAACATAGACTTGTTCTTTTTACTCATCCCACAACTCCAAATGATCACAAATAGTACTTTACATCAATTGATCAAATTTATTTTGAATTCTCAGTTATCAATATGCTGGCCCATACATACCACGTATGTGCATATCAATTTTGGGTTCTGTTTTGTACTCAAGATTTTAATAATTTGATAATCTATATATGTGTGCTTTATTAAATAATTGCTCATATATTTCAAACAGTAGATACACATTAACTGCTAATTCTTTAGCCGTAAGATATAACATTTATGTTTTGCAATAAAAGTATAAAATACCAGTTTAATGAAAAGAATTCCATATATCCTTTCTACTGCATCCACAATCAACATTTAACAGAAACATGCATTCTCATCAGATCTTTATATTTCTAGATTTAATCAGGAAGAGAACAAATTAAACCAAGTACTTAGGATAATTGGGACTATAAACAAAAGCAAATCATTTGTTTGCCTGTTTTTTCCCTTAAGCACCGAATAAAAAGATATAAATCTTTTCTATTCTTTAATATATTTTAATGCTGTAATGCTTATCAAAATCATTTTAATGCCATGACAGTTGTGAAATTATTCTTTTATAGTAACGATTGGGTTGTAGCTATAAAATAACCCATTGGCTATATTATCAAGGGCCAAATTTGAATCATTTGGTATTGTCCATTTTTTTTTCTGCCTTAACCTTTCTTCAATTAGTCAATAATATGCACTGAATTTGCAAAGTAAAGCCTACATCTTACCAGTTTCTGATTAGAATTCATCTTTAGGAAATTATGTCATAATAGCTAACCTTTAGAACAGTAAATTTTCTAGGAGCTTTTCAGATGTTTACTATTCTCTCATTTGATATTCTTATAAATGTTCTACCGATCCTGTCTTGAAACAATTTTTTACATAGTTTCAGAGGATTGTACTACAATAAAGAACCTACTAGACTTCTGGTATAGATCTTTTTTCACCAACTATATATATTGTAATCCTAAGGTCATGAACCATTTCTTTGTATCCCATCCTGTCTTATGCACAGTAGGGACACAATTAATATTTGTTGATAGTTTACATGATTTATGCATGTGATGATTTTTAAAATCTAGCATTTGATTTTATACTTCTCTAAGACTGACTGGCAGAAAAGTAGAGGATTTTCAGTAATTGGATTGAGGTCTTATACTGCAGGTGAATTAATTCCACTCACAGCTTCAAGGTACAAGACAGCCTTGTATATTAATATTAACTTTTAAGTGCAATGTATGATATCCTGTAGGTGAACTGAAAACTCAAAGGTGTCTAAGATCCAACTTGCATATGTTGTGCTTATTATCTGATTTTATTTAGAGTTTGCTTTCAGGAAATGTGATCGTTTCAAAACATGGAAAATGCTCAAGAAGGAAATAGCTTTGTGTATATATTTGGAAATTGAAAATGAAATACCAATCACTAATTTCCTCTAATTAATCAATTTTAAAATTTGAAGAAAAAAAGTCTGGAATGTTTCACTTCTGCAAGATAGTTTGACTTCCAATTTAAAGCTATATTTGGGAAGAGGAAATTATTTTATTTTCTCTGAAGACAGTCTTTAATTTTTCATTGCAATAATCCTTCTTTCTATGTCACTCCTTGCCTGTTTTTACATATAAACCATTCCTTTTTAGTTCCCTTGGTGAGACTTTGGTATTTTGCCTAAAATATTAGTAGTAGAGGGGTGCCTGGGTGGCTCAGTGGGTAAAGCGTCAGAGTTGAGCTCAGGTCATGATCTCGCGGTTCCTGAGGTCGAGCCCTAAATCCGGCTTTGTGCTGACAGCTCTGGAGTCTGGGAGCCTGCTGTGGATTCTGTGTCTCTATCCCTCTCTGTCCTTCCCCAACACATGCTCTCTTTCTCTCTCTCTCTCTCTCTCTCTCTGTCTCTCACTCTCTCTGTCCCTCACTCTCTCTCTCTCTCTCTCTAAAAAATGAATAAACATTAATAAATAATAAAAATAAATAAATAAAATAGTAGTAGTAGATTTATTCTACTACTTTCTATTCATTCTACTGCTCTGTTTCTGATTAATCATGTGGGCACAATGAAGAGCCAGACATTTGTTTATTGATTCCCATTCAAAATATAAGCATGTTACAATAGATACATAATAATTCACAAATTAAAGGTATTCCTTAGGGTACCACCTTACTACTTATGTATTATGTATTTTAAAACTCAAGAAAAAATGTAAAGGCTTCTAACATTTACTGTGCACCCATCATTTATGGAGTATAATTTAAAAATATATGCTGGTGATTTTTTTAAGCCTGTATCCGGATAGTCACTTGGGAGTTTATAGTCCCAAGTCAGTGATGGCCCCATCCCTTCAGGCATTTTGGAAAAGCACTTTTGGAAGTAGTTTTATAGTTTGTGGTATATTTTATTGACTCACCCAGTAGCGCCGGACTTTTATATTTTAAACTTGGATTTCATTTGACAAAAAAGATGGAGCTCATTTGGAACCAAGACTCATGAAAAATGTAAGCGATGGAATTGGGCCATGCCATTTTTAGCCCCCAAATAGTCTGTGTTTTTAATAGTTCTAAGATTGATTTTTGTTTCTGCATGACTCACATATTTGCAAGAATATACAAGAAGTTTTCCAAATTCTTTGTGTAATGGAATAAATAGACCCTCTCTCAAGATGTTCATTTTAAAGGACAGCACTCCTTTGATGAAGTAAATTTAGGTATGTTTATAAAAAGCAATTATTTATAGTCACACATTTCACTTTCACTTAGGAACAATAAAGGGCTATTAGATTGCACAGAGCAGGACCTGGCTTGGAGGGCATTGTATGTCTTGTCAGGCATCTCAAGACAGCCATCCTGAGGTGGGACTACAAAACTGTTGCTATCAATAACTTTTAAACATTTTTTGAAAAACCAAAATACCTTTCCCTGTGCTGTGATCTTCTAACTTGGTTCTTGCCCTTACTAAATTAACTTGTTCAGTGTTACTCGAATTTTTGTAGCCTGGGAATCATTTGGACTTAAACAATCAACATAAGCTAATAATCCCCTGTTTCCCTTGCTATTCTAGTATACCAAGAACTGGGCATTTGTCCAAGAAAGAAAATGTTGATTATAAATCCAAAACATGAAGGACTACATCTTGGCTTTTCAGTTGCTGCCTTAATTTGGAAGGCGGGCGGGGGGGGGGGGGGGGGGTGAGAGGGGGGTGTGGAGGGGGAGCAAGTGACATTTTAAAATTGAGTCTAAATATTTGTGGAAAACTCAATAAAAACTGAGTTCCTTGTAGAGAGCCTATGAAACCAGATATAACTGGACAGCTGTCATTTTGTGGAATTTATTTCCATGGAAAATTAGAGCTTCTCTCTAAACCCTTTTTAATTATACATCGTCAGAAAGGGCTTCTTTGTCTCTTGAGGCTGAGCCCATCCTGATGAAGTTTTGAGTCACAGTTCCTTTTGAAGTCTTATTTAAGGTAGCTATTGATCTTAGTGTTTCTCTTTTTAAATTCATGTCCTAGTAATAATAACTGGTACTTCATATAATGCATGTGGTGCTAAAATCCTTCATCAATAAAATTAGAATAAATAAAGCGTCATTTTAAAATTCATCCATGCATTCATTTAATGTGTATTTAAGTATCTTTTTTGGTTTGGATGCAATGTTAAAAGTTCAAGCTATAGCTGTAAAACAAAAATAAACCGACTTCATGCCTTTGTGGGCCTCATAGCTTATCAAAATTAAGAAATTACTTCAAAAGATTATTATCCTATTATAAACCATACATCTCAAGTTTATCCAAATTGTCACGTATAGATAAAAAAATCCAATGGTATTCTCATTGATATTATCGCCTTTGAAGTAAGCACTTATAATAATAAGGCATATATGTAAATATTAACTTTAAAGAATTATTTTTCATTATCATCAATTATCAGATTGGGTAACACTCTATATAGTTTTGATAAAAACCAGGCCTATGACTTAATTAAACTTTCATAAATTTAACTTATACCTATAATTTTTGCTCCTTTACACAAATAACACCTAGTATACCAGCCATTTGTTTCATTTTCCCCAACATAAATAGAAGAAACTTTATTTGTACAAAATTGAAGCCAGTATTTGGACTTAATTAATTGACTTCTTTGATAATTAAGACTCTCATTATTTTTAATGTTGCTTATGTGATATAATATACCTATTCTCTACTGATATGCTCTATATTTCCAATATATATATTTTTCCTAACTATGTCTCCTATAAAATAAGTATCCAGAAACCTCTGAAGCAGATCAAATTTTTGAACACAATAAACATTAAGGATTAGGAAAAGTAACTGGTGAAACAGACTTGACCATTTCAAACAATAAATTATTGTAAACTTATTGTGTTTACTAAAAGTAGCTAAAAACTCATAATTATTTTGTGTTTGATTTAACCAATCAAAAAAATTTCATGAGTAAGAATGTTTTTCTGATTATAATTCTAATTTCATGCGGTCATAAAGACAATTATAGGTTTGTATTTTAATCTAAAAATGGTAAGAGTTGTTTCTAGAAAGGAGCAAAGTTATTTTGTAAAAATAAATCTTTCATTCCTTTTATCTTTTACACTTAAATCCAAAATTAGAATTAATGTCAATATATGATGCTAGATATGTTAAAGATCAGAAAATTAGCAGCACTTATATTTATTAAATGAGAACTTTTTAAGTTTAATAAACTAGTTTTGTTTAGTTTAATGAACTAAAAAGATTTAGTTCCTAAAACCACATTTAATCACATTTTTTTACTTTTTTTATCACATTTTAAATAAGACTTTTAAATTCAGAATGACTACTCACTCAGTAATGTCATGTACATATGCAGCTCCTTTCGTATCAGAAAAATATCTAAAATTAAGATAGAGATCAGTAAATATTAGAATGACTACTCAATGAAAGATAGATAGAGGATCAGCATGCCGCATCCAAATTTGTTTGGTTTTCTGTGCGTAGTTAGAAGTAGCATGAAATTGACCATCAATATAAGAGATATTGTGAGCTACTAGATTCCTTAAGAAAAAAAGCAATTTTTAAGCTGTTATGAAAGACAATGCAATGGGATCCTAACTATGGGATATACTGATAGTGAATCATAAATTTATATTGAAGGAATTATATATTATAAACTGAAAATAAATAAGCTGTTCTAGGAAATAAATGGTAATTCTATAGTATTGTAGAAATAAGTAGAAAAGAGATTATTTCCCCTGAAATAATTGAGTGATAATAAAAGATTCTATCTCAGAATTATGTGGTTATATGGATATGGTGACTGCTTTACATTAAGAGAAACAAACAAAGCAAACCTACCTAAATAATGTACCACAGTTAAAATGTATATCATTTTCCCCTTGAATATATGACTCTGGACTGTTCAAAGGTATTTTCACACCTCATGATCAAATCCACATTTTAATTTTCACTGATAACTATAATTAAGAAATCTATTTGCCAGGTTATGTAACTTTTCTGCCAAGACATTGCTTATATGCCAACCTAGCATGATATGGGACATTGGATTAATAATCATGCCTGATTAAAAATGATTTGGGTATAAATTATTTTTCTTTTAAGTTAATTGATTTATTTTGAGAGAGAGGAGAGCATTCAAGCAGGAGAGGGGCAGAGAGAGGGAGAGAATCCCAAGCAGGATCCTGCTGTCAGCACAGAGCCTGAAATGGACTCAGTTTCATGAACTGCGAGATCATGACCTGAGCTGAGGTCAAGACTCTCTCAACCGACTGAGCCAACCAGATGCCCCTACTTGAGTGAATTAATGAATTCCTTTTTTAAAACTGTTTTAAATGTTTTTATTTTTTATTTGTGTGAGAGAGAGAGACAGAGAGAGAGTGCATGTACATGCATAAATTGGGGAGAGGCAGAGAGAGGGAGACAGAATCTGAAGCAAGCTCCAGGCTCTGAACTGTCAGCACAGAGCTCAAAGAGGGGCTTGAACCTATGAACTGGGAGTTCATGACCTGAGCTGAAGTTGGACCTTAACCAACTGAACCACCCAGGCGCCCCTGAATTAATGAATTCCTACTGACAAAGTCTATGTCTGGAAAGAGGGATTAGGGTAAAAATGAAAAATAACATGAGAAATATAAGACACTAGAAGTTTTATAAGAAGAAAGTTTATCGTTAATGTTACCATTAAGATTGTGCTATTTGCTTTGTGCTTTGAAGAATAAAAAAAAACTATGCAATTGGAGATATGAAACTAGAAATACACATCTGAAAATTGTTTTCCTTGAAGGCCTAGTTACAATCCCATGATTAGATGAAATGAACAAGGGGGGAGAGGCAACTCTTCAAGGTATACAGCTTACCTGCTATATGTAAGGCATGAAACGTACATTATTCAATTTCATTTTATCATTCCTACTATGATGCAGGTTTTACTTCCACTTATTATAGATGAAAAACCAGAAGCTCAAACATGCTATGTAACCTGTCAAAATTCCAAAATTTATAAAGTGTAGGTCAGGAATTAAACCTTGTTGGGATTGACCCCAAAGTCTCTTAAAAAGAAGAGAACACATATATGTAGGAGATATAATATCAAGCAGGGCAAAGGAGGACCAAAAAAAAAAAAAAATGTGGAATGTGCTACATATCTGCTACATTTTGATCTTGACACTTTAATTAATATTTCTTTCTCATGAGTAAATACCACTTGCCACCAACCATGTATTTATTATGGGGCAAATATGACAGCCTACAGTTGAATTATTTTCTTGAAGAGTGACATAGTTGTCCTATATGTACATGACATGAATTAATCCTATGGTATTGCTAAATAGGAGTTCAGCATCCACCTGGATAACTACAAGTAATGATATTCTAGGTGAATCATTCCTAGCACATATTTGTCCATGGTCTCCTTCCCTTCAAACACCTCAGATGAAACATATCAGCAATGTTTGAAGGGTTGCCATGTTTGTGTTTATAGGTACAAGAAAACATGTTCCTATGTTCCTATCACCTATGTAGACATGGTGATATCTAGGGAACACTGTATCCTGAAGGGCAGAAGAGATAGTAATTAAGTCACTGGGTTTGGTACTAGGGGCTCAAGTCTTGGTCATCACTTACCAGGAACTTACTTTGGGTAAGCTGTTTAACTACCACATAGTGATAACTACCACAGAGCAACATATGCATATTGAACTCTAATTTTCTCAAATAGGTACAACAACCCTTCAAAATATCTATTACATATTTCATTTTTCAGTGAAGGAAATTGATGTCAATCAGTTTAAATTAGGTGGTTCAACTCCAAATTATTTACTGTTACTCACTATGCCAAACTGCCTTTCTTTCTTCCAAACTATGCTAAACCTTTATCTTTAGCCTTTTCATTCTCTTCCATTCCTTCCATCTTCATGAGACCCTGGCTCAAGGAACTATCCCTCCCACCACTCTTTGACCCTCAGAATCTCCTCATAGATCCTTCCTATCAACAACTGAGACTTAAGGCTTTTCTATCTCAGACATTATCTTTCAGTCTAAGAAAAACTTTGTCTCTTCATGGATTCCCTCAAAATTTGTTTATTTTTCCATCCTCAGTATAATACATTTTGGTGTCTGCCCTTATCACTCCAGAGAAATAAACAGCTTTGTCAAATTTCTATGACTTTTTTACTAAACCATGTAAACCCTAGATAGCATTTGATTCAGTCAACTACTTTTCTTGGCAATATCTCATATTCTTGACCATATCCTTCTTAACACTTACAAAATACTGGTTACTAAATGGGCAATGGATGTAGTCTACATGTGCTTGAATGCCAGCTTCATTTCTTAACTCTGAAGTTCTGGGCAGTATTGAAATTCTTCTCTTGAGAATTCATAGGGATCTATTTAGGGGAGATAAAACATTCTCACCTAAAAATATATTGGCATTCAGGGAGTTAAAAATAAGAAACAATGGGAAGTGACTGATGTCTGCTTCAGACTGGATAAAAAGAGAGGACTTTTCTGAGGAGGAGGTCTTTAAGCTGATACATGATAAGGAGCACTGGGAAATAATCTCAGGCAAGTCAGAAGGAATAACCTTGCTGTCTTTGAAGAGTCATAAGAAGCCTGTGTGTCTAGAGAAGACAAAGCAAATAAGATAGAGACATGACATGGGTAGGAGACACAAGCTGATGCTAGAAGGTGTAGGGCTTTGTAAACAGAGATAAAGGTATTCTAAATGCAAAAGGAAGACATGAAAGAGTTTCAAACAGAAAATGATGAGTTTTAAATGCTTAACTATAGTTTTATATGCTTACCCTTGCCATGTATATAAGTAACTATATATGAGCAGTTGATCAAAGAAATTCAGTAGGAAGCTAGATCTGATTTGACTATAAATCTGAAATATCTGGAGGAAAAATACATAGAGATCTCGATGTTACATTGAGAGGAAATCAAATAAAAACATAACTCTCCTCTGGGTGAGCAACTAAGCATTCAGTTCTGGTGAGTTCCACGCTATTTACTATCCGCACTTACAGATTGAGTTTGGAAGAGTATAGCCAATTCCCCTTACCCAACATTAGTGGGAATCCTCACCCCATTCATTGGTGAAATTCTCTGAATTTCAAGTAACAGTTCATATAATGCTGATGAGTAGTTCAAGGGATTTCCCTCATAATGCTTTATAGTTGTTATAAGCATTTTGTGAAAAAACTACAGCAATATTTGGAACATAGTAGGTGCTTCTGCCAAAGATAGATACGGATATAAACAGATATAAGCATAGCTATAAATACGGACATATTTTGTCTTATTGACAATCCTAAATCCTGGAAAAATAAGTACAAGAAAGAGTAGTACAAAGTGACTCTGAAATATCCCCAAACTCACATAACTACTCAGCTCTAAGCCTAGACCACAGAAAATCTTTTATAAATTTGATTGCTTCATATCTATAGTGTTAGAAGTATTAATTAACTTCAAAGTATTAGAAATGGGTGGATCATCCTAAGCAATACAGATAATTCAGTTGTGATAAGCAAAATCGAAGGTATATGGCACTACATATAATTTGTATGGCAAAAGACACCAAAAGCTAGTATGTAAAAACATGTTAACTTGGGAAATATTTGCAACACAAATGATAAACAAGTAATTAAAGCTTCCCATAAAACTAACAAATATGGGGGTACCTGGGTGGCTCAGTCAGTTAAGCATCTGACTCTTGGTCTCAGTTTGGGTCATGATCTTGTGGTTTTGTGAGTTTGAGCCTATGCTGACATCAAGCTCTATGCTGACAGCATGGAGCCTGCTTGGGATTCTCTCTCTTCCCACCTCTCTCTGTCCCTCCCTCACTCATGCTGTCTCTGTCTCTCTCAAAAATTAAAAAAAAAAAAACAAAGTTAAAAAAATAACAAATATAGATTTATGCTTACCATAAAAATAACAAATGTAAACTAATTGACAAATAACTGATAATAGATAATTGGCTAAAGGAGTCCAATGGCCAATAGCTCATGAGAAACTGTTTAATGTTAATAGTCAGGCAGAGAAATACATATTAAATAAAGTAATGTAGCACATTAGTTTGACAAAAATGTTAAGAAGGAATAGCATATAGTGGTGAGGAGAATTCTCATAGAGATGAATGAAGTCGAAATTTGGGGAACCTTTGGAAGTAATATGGGAATTGGCATTAAAAAATCTATCAGTAGCTGTTAAAATTTAAAATACCATAATCTTTGATCCAGAAATCCTATTATTAAAATAATCTTACAGAAATAAAATAGCCAAGACATAAGTACAAGAATTTTTACTGCAAGGATTTTTATGTGCAAGGGTTTTATATATTCATAGAAGCAAAAAAACAAAACAATAACCATCATCAAGAGTGAAGTTGTTTAATAATTATATCAATTCTGAATTTACTGAGAAGAATAGCTGTTATATGTTTAAATTCAAATTGTAGAAATCATAAAAATATGTTCATAAATGTTTATTACAATCTTTATTGTAAACAACTATACCAATAAGCCATACCTATAGGTTTGCATATTTTTATCTATGTCCATATGAAAATTCATAAAGGTATGGAAAAATACAAGACATGCTGTTATCATTAGTTAATTCAGTATGGTAGAAGGGTATTCAAAACATTTGCCTTACACTTTGGATTGATTTACTAGATTAAATAAACATATACTACATTCATAATTTATACAGATAATACATTTTTAAAAGACACATAAATTTTTTTAAGGGAATAAATGCAAGGGTGCTGTTCAATTTTCAGAAGAAAATGTTATTTTTCTGTGTCTTCTCCAGCTGCAGCCTCATTTCCAATCTTGCTTTTTCAAATTCACTTTCATCATGAGTTGTTTATGTGGATATTTCTCTGGTCCACAGTGTCTCGATACCAATTAAAGGTTAAAACATCTGAAGTGCATAGTTTATTCCCCACAGAGCCCTAATATGGCTTAGAATATATAGCCCTTTGGCAGATGAGACAAACACAAAACTACTTCCTTTTAAAGAAATGAGAGTTGTATTATCTCTATAGAAGACATTTTTTCCTTTCAAGTTTCTCTGCCTTCTCTGAATATTGCAAAACACTGCAACATAATCAAATAACCAAACAATGCTTATTTATCATCTTAATACACCAGTGCTCTACTAGCCAATGTACCAAAGAAATTAAGCAGCCATTATCACTTTATCCCTGCTGTTCTGAAACTAATAAAAACACATTAATAATAAAGTATAGTTAAATATAAAGGGCCACGTAACAAGATGAAGCAATAGAAAAAGTAAACATTATACAATTAAATACACACCTCCACAAAATTCTCATCAGTGGGACTGGTCTGAGTGCAGAAACAGTGACACTTATAAGTAGAGAAAATACAATGAAAAAAGGTTAAAAAATATTATATATATATTTTATATTATATATTAAATATATATTAAATAAATATATTATATATTATATTAATGTATATTAAATATTATAGATTTTATATTATATAAATATATATTATATTATATAAATATATATTATTATAATATATTATATAAATATATATTATTTATATTATATATATTATATATATCGCTTCTCGGCCTTTTGGCTAAGATCAAGTGTAAAAAATATTATATATACATATAATATATATATTTAACTATATGTTACATACAAACAAAATATGTAAATATAAAACAAATATATAATAAATAAGTATTTTATACACACACACACACACAACAAAGATATCTAGATTGTATTGAGACATATAAGGATCTCGTATTGAGTGATTGATTCTTAGATAAAGACAGGCTGAGTATGTCAACTGTTTAGCAAAAGCAGAACAAGATAAGTTACAACAAATCCCAGAGGGGCACCTGGGTGGCTCAGTTGGTTAAGTGTCTGACTTCAGCTCAGGTCATGATCTCGCGGTCCGTGAGTTCGAGCCCCATGTCGGGCTCTGGGCTGTTGGCTCAGAGCCTGGAGCCTGTTTCCGATTCTGTGTCTCCCTCTCTCTCTGCCCCTCCCCTGCTCATGCTCTGTATCTCTCTATCTCAAAAATAAATGAAAACATTTTTTTAAAAAATCCCAGAAAGCATACATGCAAACATCACCTACATTCTCTGCAAGACAGGGTCAAAAGGACTGACCATTGTCTAAATGTGTCCAAGGTGCCTGAGATTTTACAAATGGATATGTCCACTGACAGTGTAAAAGGTATATAACAGTTGGAGATCGAAGTACATAAAGGATTATGTTAAATTAGAGAAATAAGTCAGGATGGCAAAAATCCCAGTCACCTAGAAACCACTTTTAAAATTCTGAGACAGGGGCGCCTGGGTGGCGCAGTCGGTTAAGCGTCCGACTTCAGCCAGGTCACGATCTCGCGGTCCGTGAGTTCGAGCCCCGCGTCAGGCTCTGGGCTGATGGCTCGGAGCCTGGAGCCTGTTTCCGATTCTGTGTCTCCCTCTCTCTCAGACCCTCCCCCGTTCATGCTCTGTCTCTCTCTGTCTCAAAAATAAATAAACGTTAAAAAAAAAAAAAAAAAATTTAAAAAAAAAAAAAAATAAAAAAAAATAAAATTCTGAGACAAAGCCAACTACTTTTGGTAGCCAATTCTCCATAAATCTCACATTTCTTTACATTTTGTGAGTAGAACTGCCCATTGCTTTTAATCCAGGCTGTCTTCTTGAGGATATTTGTATAGCAAAAATCCTTGGAAGTTAAAGATAGTGTCTCCCTCTGGAACAAGCATGGTTTTTGTCTAGTATAATAAAGGTAATAACTCCCACAAGAGGAAAGATGGACAGGTTCATCCCCATTATAAAAGATCTGGGTCCCCTATGTTTAGGGTTCCTCTCTGTAAAACGTAGTCCATCTGGGCCCATGTGTGCTTCCCTGTGAGACTTGGGATAAGGGAAAATGATGCAAGTTTGTTGTTCAACTGTGCTATGAATAATAAAGGACTTTGTCTTTGACCAAGGAGTCTCATGTTTCCCCCAGCGTCAACGAAATTGCAAGCTTATGAACTTGCAAGTAGGGTGAAATCTCAGATCCTTCACAGTTCTTCAGTGTTGGAGACAAGACTGGGGTACTTACAGAGACAGGGGCTTTTGAAAGTGTGAAGTTGAGGGCTTTGTGGCACAGAGAAGGAGATTTGATAAGAAGTTAGCAGGGATCAGTAGCAAACATCAAATATATTTTACAGAAGTATTTGTTTACATTGGATTAGAAAGCTTGGAAGGAATGAGAGAAACAAAGAGAAAAGGAAAGGAAGAAACGGAGGGACAAAAGGAAGAGAGGGAGGGAGAAAAGACAGAAGGTTTCCTTACCACTGTGATTTTAGAAGAACGGCTTTAGGCAATTTCTTCTCAATCTGAAAATGTTTTAAGAAGAAGATTCCCTTGGTTTGATAAATTCAACATTATTCTTATCCGGTTGGTTAATAAATGTTTTGATATGTTTAATCTGTGTGGTTTTAAGATTGCATTCGCCTAAAATGTTTTGGCTATGCAAAGTGATAGATCTATAAAGTTCAGCTCTAGGTTTTTCATTATTTTTGATTAACAAGACTGACCTAGATACCCTTCCCAACAAAAGTTGACTTTTTATTTTAAAATTTGTTAACAAAGCTGTTCAATTTCTTTACATATCATTCCAATGTATATAATTTGCAGCAAAGCCATTTTATGTGTGTGATTCAATAATCTTCATTCTTCTTCTCAATAGGAGGTACCCAATTTAAGAGATTTATTATAAGTTTGGAATGATAACTTAAAATAAAGGAAGAATTTTTGATTTACTTAAGCAAAAACTACATATGACAATTTGTTAAGCAATAGTACTGTAATTTTACAGGTCTTTTTTTGGCTTTATTGATCAAAGACTAAAAAATATCTTAAAAGAGAAATTTTGGTTCTTATAGTGTCAAAGGCCACATTTTAAAGAGGTCTCAGCAGATTCTCTAAAAAAAAACTGTAAGAAAACGATTGAAAAGAATAATGAACATATTCATGTACTAGGTTCCATACTGAGTTTTCAAATCCTGTGGCTTATTTGAGCTTCCTTTAAAAAAAAGTATTCTTTGGTTAACATTCATTAACCATACCCTGCTGATAACAAGAAATAAATGTAGGCAGTTGGATGACAACGAATGTATTAGAGTTGAAATTGCCCTGGACCGGTGATCCAAAGACCTACTTTTCTCCAACTTTACTGCTTAAACATGTTACCAAATGAAATGTATGTCAAAATTCTCTTTAAATTATTTTGCATGTATTGTTACCAATGATGCAGTCAAATAAGTATTGGTTGACTAAATAAATAATTGAAAGCAGTGTGTGTGTGTGTGTGTGTGTGTGTGTGTGTGTGTACTGTAGGGGTCAAAAGTAGGCTGCCCCTAGATGGGACACAGTGGCATGTAGATTATTGTTAACTGAAAACAATCCAGGCACAAAAAACTCAGAAAAAAATTTTGATCTCCTCCCCAACTGCCTAAAAAGAATTTAGATAGAGGGCCTGTACCACAAAAAGATCTATTAATAGATATTCCTTTTTACTTGAGAGTTATCTGCATAATAGGGCAACTTTGTTTTCCAAATATCTCCTCTCACCTTTCTGCTAATGATTTCCTCCCCTTTGTATCCTCAAATACCTACCACCTCTCTTTACCTCAGGATGTTATACAAAGCCTCCTGTTGCCGAACTGCCTCTGAAATTTCATGTCTATGTGAATTCCTGGTATGTACCAAATACTCACACGCACACATATATGCACACACATGTATGCATATATATATGTACATACATATACCTATATGTACATGTGTGTGCATATATGTATGTGTGAGAGGCAAAAAATGAGAGAATATACACGTGTATATGGAAGTATACACATACATATGCATATATATATATAATACACACAAATACTCAGAAGTCATTTATAACATTAATCTGTGGATCTCAATATTCAATCCATCAGCCTTGAATTGGGCCTAGTAACTGATATCTATAGTCTTTGTTTAAAAAAAAAAAAAACATTACTTTCTAGCTTAGTTGACTCCATAACACTGCTTATTAGTCCTCTCTGGTCAACATAACATCCCTTATTCTTTAGAGACTTTGTTGTCATTAAGAAAAATCTACAAATGGGGGTGCCTGGGTGGCTCAGTCAGTTAAGCATCCCACTTCGGCTCAGCTCATGATCTCACAGTTCGTGAGTTCGAGCTGCACTTCAGGCTCTGTACTGACATCTCTGAGCCTGGAGTCTGTTTCGGATTCTGTATCTCCCTCTCTCTGTGCCCCTTGCCAGCTCACACTCTGCCTCTCTCTCTCTCTCAAAAATAAATAAACATTAAAAAAATTAAAAACAAAGAAAGATCTACAAATGTATCCACTTTATTATTAAATCTGCATCTACGTGGTATTTCCCTCTTCTGGTATCTTATTGTTGAAAGCTGAATTACGTGCACTCATCCAGTTCTCAGCTCAAGATGTATGCTATCAATTGTGTCCTCTTTTTCCTGTATTGGAATCACTACCACTCTACCAGTTCCTTCATGTTATATTGTAAGCCATGCACAAGAATCTTCTCCATGCATTTTCCCCCACATCAAATTGGTCAAGTACTTTCAGTGACTCTTCCTTGCTATTTATCAAATCTATCCATCATTCTTTTCTTTTACATGTTAACTCAATCTCTTACAAACTCTCTTGCAAATTTTTCATAGCCTCTTGTGTTTAGTCTTGCCCTCTCCCTCTAGTTTACTCTTCCTATTGCCACCAAATCGATTTTTCTAAAACAAAAACCTTAGTTTGATTCCCCTGCTTATAATGCTTATGACTTATAATTCTTTATGCTCTAAAGCCCATACCTCGTAGTTAGCTTACAAAACCCTTTTTGATACGGTCCCAATCTAAATCTCTTGCCTCATTTCCTTTAAATTTGATTTATGTTTTAGTGGAGTAGATATTTTATAACTCCATTCTTTTACACGTAATATTTCTTCAGCTAGGAATAATTACACACATACACACACACACGCACACACACACACACACACACACATGCTTTCACACACACCCTCACACATACTTTATCTCCTTAGAGTACTCCTAATTAGCATGGCATGGATAATTAGAAAAGCTTTTATACATACATGCATAGAGTTAATTACTGTATTTGTGATAGCTCTCTACATTTAACATGCTTCTTATTATTACATTTACCATATTGGACTGCCACATGTGTGTGTCCATATTTATTTGCCTACCTTGATGTCCTAGAGGCTGATTCATGCAGAGAGCATCTTGTTCTTTTCTGCCTCTTCTGTGACTGGTATGAAGAGATTCAAAATATGTACGGTGAGTAAATAAATGGATAAACATTTATCTTTGTGATGAATGACATGATATATTACTAATGTGCAAAGGAGATGAATCATCATCAAAATGTATGCTAATCAGATTTCATGAAGAATAGCAAACATACTGTAAAGAATCTGAGCCTTCTCTGCTTTGCCATTAATCTGTAGATATGCTTCCCAGTTGGCTCTGTCATATTGTTAATGACAAATGTCACGTAAGACTATCTCTAAATTAAAATATAAGCCTCTGAGTGTAGGTTACTGGAAACATAGTCCTCATCCTACAACAAGGTTGTATATAAAATTTTTTCTTTTAATTCAAGCCTTTGGAACTCAGATGCTTTCTTCTGTGACAGCAGTATTGTGGACTATTAATTTTTTTCAAGAAGGTCACAAAAGGCAATTTACCCATAAAATTTCTGATCATAAAGAGTGAATTTTTTCAACTGTACTTAACTATTAGTCCTTAAAACCACACATTTTCTCCTTCTGAAGGACTGAGACTCTCCACCTCCTGCCAATGTGTTCTTTCATCAGAATGCTGAATCTTTGGCAAGGAATGGATTGTATTCAAGGTCTTGCACTCAAGTTTTTTATATTCCAACAGGATACTTACATTTTTGTAATAGCTTTTTCATGCAGTTGAAAAGGTAACCATCTATTTATTTTTTATTTTTTTAATTTTATTCATTTATTTTTGAGAGAGAGAGAGAGAGAGAGAGATGTGGGGAGGGGTAGAGAGAGAGAGATTCCAAGCAGATTCTGCACTGCCAACATAAAACCCAACATGGGGCTCAAACGCACGAACCAAGAGATCATCACCTGAGCAGAAATCAAGAGCCAATGCTTAACTGCCTGAGCCACCCAGGCGCCGCGAAAAGGTAATCATCTAGTTTTAAATCCATGGCATTTAGGGGCGCCTGGGTGGCTCAGTCAGTTAAGCGTCCGACTTCAGCTCAGGTCACAATCTCACGGTCCGTGAGTTCGAGCCCCGCGTCAGGCTCTGGGCTGATGGCTCGGAGCCTGGAGCCTGTTTCCGATTCTGTGTCTCCCTCTCTCTCTGCCCCTCCCCCGTTCATGCTCTGTCTTTCTCTGTCTCAAAAATAAATAAACGTTAAAAAAAATTAAAAAAAATAAATAAATCCATGGCATTTATATTTCCTTTATGTCTTATATATTGTGGTAGGTACTCTAGAGGAAACACAGAGGTCTAAGACCCTGGTTAGGTTTTTAGAGCATTGAGAAAAAATAGGGAGCTGAATGCCCCCGTTTTTTTGTCACATAAAATACTCAATGGTACTAGATGTGACTAGAAAGTGTGAGACGAGTACATTTCATACAGGTTCTTGAATGTCGTGCTAAGAGTTTTACCCTGAAGCAGGATGCATTAAGATGTCATGAAAATCTTTGGACATACACTTTTGAAAGTATAATTAGTAAGTGATAGGTATGAAAGCATAAAAGGGACAATGACTGCTAGAGGATCCGTTAGGTTATTGCAATAGCTTCATCTCTGCCTAAAATTGAGGAACAATGATCAAATGTCTCCAGTAAAGGACCAAAATCTACACAGACACAAAACTTCTCTGAAACTTCACATCTGATGGTGAATGGTTTCATAAGACAATGAGAGTACTAATCCTTAAAACATTCATACTTAAGAGGAATCACTACATTTAAGGTATGCATGAACGCTCAAATATTTCATGTTAGGCATCTTTCTACTAGGCACCTAACAACACATAATTACCATTTGAGAAAATATCTCCTTGTCACAATCTGTCACAGTGATGTGTAATCAAGTTGTACGGACATATTTACCACGAGAAGGAAAACGCTTTGTTTTATTTTCAAATATTTACTTATTTTTGATAAGGAGACAGCGTGCAAGCAGGGTAGGGGCAGAGAGAGAGGGGGATAGAGGATCTGAAGAGGGCTCCACAATAACAGCAGAGAGCACGATGTGGGGCTCAAACTCACAGACTGTGAGATCATGACCTGAACCAAAGTCAGATACTCTGAGCTGAAGTCCGATGCTTATCCGATTGAGCCACCCAGGCACCCTACGATGAAAATGCTTTGAAAGACACGTGATTTTCCCCATCTGTTATACAGAAAGCATGGGTGGTTATACAGCATATGTAAGTATGTCAACTTTGAAAGTCTGAAAATAATGTTCCTAACTAACAAAAATTAAGCTAGCAAGAAAATTAAATTGAAAAAACTGAAACTTTAACAGATGCTTGAAGAAATCCTGACATTAAGCATATTGAGGCAAGCCTAATTTTTTGGATCACTGACATCCCACTCTGTGGTGGCTGCGTCTAAGAAAATACTAAGCTCCATGAAGAAATGTGATAATTAAAGTATTTGGTGGCAACATATATGTCATCACACTCTGGCATCTTCCTTTTCAAGATTCCACAGTGGAAAAAATACAAGCGTGTTGTGGTTTTTGGTGACTGTTGTTTTCCATCAAGAGGAGGAAACAATTGCATTTACTTTTTTCTTCTACACATACACACACAGGAAAAATGCCACCAAATATGGCTGAAAAGTTACAACATACTTAAAGGTACATATTTTAAAACCCAGACCGAAAACTGAAATTTTTCAAAAGAAATTTCTTTTGACATAGAGAAAACTCTCTAAAGGTGATGAGTTTACTAAATGTCCTTTTTTTGCAAGTTGAAAGCTATGTAATTTTTGATACGGAATCCTCAGTAAACTGTAACCTTTAGATATCTGCTATAGCAATAATTGTCTTTTCAGGCCCATGACCCAACAATCAAGCCATTGGTAATTTCCAGGAATCCACACATACTCTCACCTTCAGCCATTTTTTTTTCTCCCACATAAAAAGCTTAAAGTGGATGGCCAGATGTAATACTCATAGTTCTGCCTAATGGGAAGGTATTTTCCTAACTCTTTCAAAATCAGCCCTGAATATGACCATCATATAGCCATCATCCATTCTTCGCTTTTGCCTTCAAATCAAACTGACCCATCCATAAGTTAGAAGTTTGAAATTTCCTCCTCTGTTAGCTACTGGTATGGACTTCTTACCCCACCTCTTCCCTGGTATGGTCATAGGTGCGAACTGGGGAAATGGCCCTGATGGAACTGTTGTGGAAGGTCTGGGGGTCTGGGATCTCTGCTCAGTCAGCTTATCTGTTCCTCCTCTTCCTGCTCAGTTTCCTTTTTAGGATGAGCTGCTATTTGGGCCCATACATCTTTATGACTTGGAAGGGTCTTAGTCTGTTTAGACTGCTATAACAAAATACCACTAACTGAACAGTTTATAAACAGAAATTTATTTCTCACAGTTGTTGAGACTGGAAGTCCAATATCAGGGTATCAGCACGGTTAGGTGGGGACTCCCTTTCAAGTTACAGACTTTTCATTGTATCCTTACATGGCAGATAGGATAAGGATCTCAAGAACACTGATCCGGTTCATAAGGGTTTCAGTTGTGTGACCTAATCACCTTCCAAAGACCTCACCTTGTAATACCATCACTTTTAACAGTCAGGATTTTACCATATGAATTCTGGGGAGACACAAACATTCAGACCATAGTAGAATGTCTGACATAACCCAGATCATAGAAGCATGGTCATTTGGTGGCCTGCTGTCTAGTGCTCCATGTCTACAGAATCCCAGGGACTTGCCAAGAGCTACTTGTAGACAGGCACACAAATAGAACCCCAGGGCACTTTGTTATAAGTTTTTCACAAGAGCTTGACAAATACTACATACCATATATTTTCCAATCACTGGCATCTCTAGAGCCATAAGGCTTAAGGGTGTCATCTGGACCTACTAGCCGAACAGCTTTCCCTACAGCCCAGACCTGCTACAGAGCCCTTGGTGCTCTAAGTGTCACTCAAAATTTGGTAGCCTCTGGTCATTCAAATCACTATCACTCAGTTTGTCAGAAGCAGTATTCCTAGGTTCAGAATATGTTGCCTCAAGAACTCAAAGAGGTCTATCAAGAGCTGTGTTTCATTCATTGTGATTAGGGATTGACATGTCCCTGAATAAAAATTGACTGAAGTGACAGGTCACTGAATCTTAATTCTGCCCTTTGGAGCATATGTGTGATAGAACAAAGTTCTCATAATTTAGCTACCTCTTGCTCATCCTGGCTGGTCAACTTGATACCTTGGTTTTTGTTTTTTATTTTTTTTAACATTTATTTATTTTTGAGACAGAGAGAGAGCATGAACAGGGGAGGGTCAGAGAAAGAGGGAGACACAGAATCCGAAACAAGCTCCAGGCTCTGAGCTGTCAGCACAGAGCCCGACGCGGGGCTCGAACCCACGGACCGTGAGATGATGACCTGGGCCGAAGTCGGACGCTTAACCGACTGAGCCACCCAGGCGCCCCTTGATGCCTTTGTTTTAATGAATCCGTCTGATATTCTATGGGACTCCAGGTGGTACATACCTCTTCAGAATATGACATAAGGTAGGAGAGCTAACATATCACTGATGCAACCCTGCCAGTGAATACTGTGGTCCAACTGAGGCAAATGCAAACTGTTCCTGATCCTCTTGGCTAAACAAAACAGCTGCACGTCACATACTGAAAGCCTTATTAATCCTCTCCAGGAATAATTCCACGTCCATCACAGCAGCTGTGAATGGGACTACCACTTGGTTGAGCTTGCAGTGGTCTATAGTCATTTTCTATGACCCATCCAGTTTCTGCAGGAACCAGGTTAGCGAAGGAAATTATAAGGTAAGGAACATTATTCCTGATACTTTCGGATTTTACTGGTAGAACTAATATTTGCCATGTCTCCCCTTCCCCAGGATATAATCCTACTTTTGATTCACTTCTTTTAAGTCATTTTTTAAGGTTTCAGCTGAGTATTCCCCAAAGGCCAAGTACCCAGTGTAAGGTTTATTCCAACTGCCAAGTATATCACTTCCAATATTGTACTCAGGAAGTTGGAAAATGACCGCTGGGAGGGTATGGAGACTAAGGAGGCCCACTGTGAGCTGGGCTTCAGCCAGGACTCCATTTACTGCCCAGTCCTGATAAATCTCCATTATGAGTGGAACCATGATGATACTTTAGGTCTCCAGGCATCAATGCCAACTCAGACTTTATGTCCAATAATCTTCAAAATGTCTAAGAACCACTTTCTCCAGTGTACCTGAGTAAATGGCCATAGTTTCCTTTGGGCAAGTCCTGGAGGAATTATATACATTCATTGCAGTGCTGCAAGTTCCTCCAGTTTAGGAACATAGAGACCAGTCCTGTCAAAAAGATTTCTGGTTTAAAAACTGACTCAGGACTGAGACCTAAACGAAAGATCTTACTTCCAGTTTCTAACTCTTCTAATTCTGACCTTTTGCTAGTTGTGTATGTTAAATAACACCCTTTTCAGCTGCCTTTCTATTTTGTGCCTCAGAATACCACATTCTGTGAACCATTTCCACAGGTTTTTGTTTGTCACTCCTTTTTCTACCCCTTCAACCTTGCTGGTTCTAATCATAATTTCAGTTTCCTGGCCTATTTTGTGGCGTGGTGTACCCGGTCCCTATTACTTTGGGGTCCAATTATCCCCATGTGGAACTCAGCTCTGTGACCAGACTCCTCTCCCACTCTTAGTCCTGGCCTGCAGAAGAAATGAACTTTATAGCGATGCTGGTCCTCCCACAACTCATTCCTCATGTGTCCTCTGGGCCGTTATAAACTTGTAGTGGTTTTTTTTTTTTTTTTTTTTTTTCACTTTGTGTAATACATCCATTGCAACATGTCCACTTAACCTCAGCCTCTTTATTTCTTGCTCTACTGTCTGCCAGGGCAACTTGATCATTTTCACATCACTCAGCACTGACATTGCTTTCTCTAGGCTTCTCAAAGCCACCCCAGCAGTGAGTTTACTCCTGGTAAAGACTGAGGAATGGAGTGAACTCACTGAGGAGTGAAAAAAACCACTACAAGTTTATATATACATCCAGTGGAGGAAATCTTGCCATTTGCAACAACATAGAACTTGAAGTCATTATACTTAGTGAAATAAATCTGAGAAAGGTAAATACTACATGATCTCATGTATATGTGGAGTCAAAAAAACCAACAAACAAGCACACAGAAACGAAAACCCAACTCAGTTACAAAGAACAGATTGGTGATTGCCAGAAGTGGGGAGTAAGGGGTGAGCAAAATGGGTGAAAATGGTCAAACGATACAAACTTCCATTTATAAAATAAATAAGTCATGGGGATATAATGCACAACATGGTGACTGTAGTTAATAATACTGCATTGTATATTTGAAATTTTCTAAAAGAGTGAATCTTAAAAGTTCTCTTCACAAGAAAAAAATTGTAACTATGTTTGGTGACGGATGTTCACTAGACTTACCATGGTGATCGTTTCTCAGCATATACAAATATAGAATCATATAGAATGTGTTATGCTGCACAGCTAAACTTAATATGTTATATGTCAATTATATCTATGTAAAAAAACTGAACTACCCTAATCCAGCAATCCCATTTCTGGGCATATAATCAAAGGAAATCAAATCCTTATCTTGAAAAGATATCCTTCCTCTAGTGTTCATAGAAGCATTAGTCACAACAGCCAAGGTATGGAAACAGTCTAAATGTCCATTGATGGATGAATGGATAAAGAAGATAGCATATATATGTGCAATGGAATATGATTCAGCCTTTAAAAAGAGGGATATCCTGTCATTTGTGACAACATGGATGAACCCGACATTATGTTAAGTGAAATAAGCCAGGAAGAGAAAGACGAACACTGCATACCACAAGGTATCACTTATATGTAGACTCTAAGTATATATGCATCCAACTGAAAAAAGTTGCCAGAACTGGGGAAAAAGGAGAGGATGGTAAAAGGGTACACGTTTTCAGTTAAAAGATGAAAAAGGTTTGAGATTGAATGTATAACATGGTGACTATAGTTGATAACAGTGTATTATATAATTGAAATTTGCTGAGAATAGAACTTAAATAGTCTCACCAAAGGAAAAACACATAAATAATTGAGGTGGTAGATGTGTTAATTAACTCAAATTGAGGGAATCCTTTCACAATAAACACGCATATTAAATTATCAAATTTTCATATTGTTTACTTTAAGTATCTTACAGTTTTTTGTCAATTTTATCTCAATAACACTAGAAAAATCTGTAATTAAAGTAAGTACCAGAAAATGCTCCCCACCCCACCCCCAAACCTTGTGTTCTGGGCATTATTGTTAATAGTGAGCTTTCTCATTCTGAAGAGACTACTTTGCATGATAAATTATATGGTCATCCAGACTAGAAAATAACTTCTGTTTTGTACATATTATGGATGTATACTCTTAACTCTATTGGTAATAAAGCTATAATTTATTGAGCATTCTATACCAGGGATATATCTTATATACATTACTTTATTTAATCCAATAAACTATCATCTCTCATCCCTAAGAGAGATTAATTTGTCAGATATTATCTTGCTGATAAGAGGTAGGAACAGAATATGAAGCCAGATCAATCTGATTCTATACCTTCTGTATTATGATCCTTCCTGTTCATCTCCGTGGATAGGTTCTTTTAAAAATTAACTGAAAATAGTTCCATTTCTGTCACTAATTTCTCTGGACCTTAGTTTCCTCATGTCTAAAAGGAAGAGATTGGCTATATAATTTCAGATGTTCCTTTTAAATCTAAAATCCTATGATCCTACATTAGGAAGCTGGTTTTATTACCATGGTTATCAAAATGTTACGGTAGCCTGAATTTTGTCAAACACGGGAGGAACATACCAATTAAAAAGTATATGAATTCTTTCAAAAGCAACCACCGGGTGTTTTTTTTTTGAAAAGTTCAATTATTCTGTATAAAATGACAATATTTCTGTAAGGTCAGCACCATAGAGATAACTTCATATTGTTCAGTAATACCAAATACGGAGGTATAGTCCTTCTTTTTCTTTAATTCATTTTTTTTTATTTTTAGCATAGTTTCCACCATCAAATGGATCTATAAAGCCTATTAAGAGCAATAGCAGTCACATGCTCTCATCTCATTCTTTTAGCTCTTTCTTTAAGCACTTATTCTCATATCTATAAATAACATGCTTACAGTTCTACTCTGTGATTTTTTAAAGCCAGTCTCTATGGGCTTCCTACTATGAAAATTAAGTACTAAATTCTCTCATGTTCTCTATGTTTCAAACCACTGTTTATGTGTGCATTCCACACTTCACACTTCTCACTCCCTTCCCAAAATATGTTTATAATTTAACTTTATTAGTTTAATATCCAAGGTTGATATTACGGTAAATAAGCACGTGAAGACCAGTCCTAATTTAGCGGTAATGTGTATCAGGATGGTGTTTCCCCTTCTGGAAGAACCTTGGTTTCCCAGACAATTATTTGCCTTGTAATTTGCTCAGCTATCTAAGAACTTATCACTAATTTGCTCTAAAATCTCTCGTGTTAATATCCACCTCCCCTTAATACATCAGATATTTTACCTACTTAATTTCTTTCTTCAAGAGTCGATGCTTTACTGACTGAGCCATCCAGGCGCCCCTACCTACTTAAATGGCTTGAGGGAACACTTTCTCCGGGGTTGTTAAGTCTCCAGTCTTGGCTGAAGGCTCTGAGGCTTCTGACTGAGGATCTTCCTCTCTCATCCTGGAGATACCTTTCTCCTCATCTTACATGGAATCTTCTTCCTAGGTCACATAGGTTTCTTTTTTTTTTCGTTTTTGGTTTACTTCCTTATTTGGGTGAAACATAGCAACTAGTAACTTCCTAAGAAAAAAGGCAACGGAGACAATATTGAGATTAAATGTCTCAAAATTTGTTTTTCTATTATCAAATTTCATTGACTTTTGGTTTATATTTTGCAAACAATTTCCCTCAGGTTTTTGAAGAGGTTTTTTATTTTCTCCTGCTTGCCTGTGTTGTAAAGATGGCTGATGCCATTCTGATTCCTGGTCCTTTTCAAGTAACCTATATCTTTTTTCCTCTCTGGAAACTTTCAGGATCCTCTGTTTGTTGAACTTCAGTTTTCCAGAGTTTCCTTCCATTTGATGGGCTTTGGTACAGGGAGTACTAGGCACTAAGTGGCTTATTTCTACCTAGACAACATGTTCTACTATTTTGGGAAACTTTCTTAGATGATTTGATATTTCATGCTTGCCCTGTTCTTTTTATTCTTTTCAGAAGTATTGTTTTCCTCTAATTTTCTAAACTTCTCCCAACTATTTCTCATCAATTTTTCTATTTTCCAACTTTCAATTTTATCTTCCAACCTTTCAAACGAGTATTTGAAAAACATTTCTGAACACACACATGTATTTATAGCTTTTTTTTTTTTTTTAGCTCTCTGAACAATCCTTTTGTTTCATGGATTATTATAATGTCTTCTTTTATTTTTCTGAGTACATTAATAAATTATTTGAATTTTTTTTATCCTTTCTACTTATTCTTTTTGTGCATTTTGGTCTGCCTTTCTGGTTAGCACATTCCTCAAATTAATGATCTCTAACTATTTGCTAATATTTTTGATTAGTGCACTAAGAAGAGAATTGAAAATGCTCTGGGCAGGAAGCAACTTATGGGCTGGCAAAACCTCAGGGAAGATAATTCTCTCTCCTGCCTGTGAGGATAACATTTATCTGTAAACATTATTTTTTCTAAGTTTATTTATTTATTCTGGAGAGAGAGAGTGAAGAGGGTCAGAGAGAAAGGGAGAGAGAGAGAGAATCCCAAGCAGTCTCCACACTGTCAGCGCAGAGCCCGACATGGGGCTTGAACTTACGAACTGTGAGATTATGACATGAGCCAAAATCAAGAGTCAGATGCTTAACCTACTGAATCACCCAGGGGCCCCTATCTGTAACATTGTAATGACCAAGAGAAGATGTAGGCCTTAGTATATGAACTTTCATGTTAATCCTCTATTTTTAATGGCAAATGTCCTTTTAAGTGAAAAATAGAAAAAAAGGAATGTCTCTTACTTCCTGTTAGCTTTATTCAAATTATTCCTAACTTGTTAGGTATTTATGTAAAAGTTAAATACAAACGGCTTCTAGATAAGTGTATTCAACATACCAATAAAAAATATAAAGAAAATTCTAATTTTTCGATAAAAATGTAAAGGTATATGATAAAATGTATAATATAGTACATTACGTACTATGTATTCATGTAGAACACCAAATCATACTTGAGAAAGCATTCCAGTGAGAAGCAGGTTGGAGCTCAAGACAATCTCACATTTCTCCCAGGCATATGCTACCCATCATTCCATTTTGCAGCAAAGAGGACATTCAACATCTTCAGTCTTATTCTGGAGAATTAGAATTCCTTTCCATTATATTAATTCATATACTCTATTGTATTTGGGGAGCTATTGCTGGTTTCTTCATGATGATAGTGCAAAGTCTTTACTAAGAATTAGACGTTCTATTTCTCTGCTATTTTGCATTAAGGATATAATATAAAAAAAATCTGTGTCTATTACTATTAGTTCTTTTCTCATTATTTTTCAGTATTAATACCAAAGATCAGCCCTCACATGAGAAGATTCCTATCTGTATAATCATTCCAAAATTTTCAGTTGAAGATTGAGCTTTCACATTTGATGCTCTCATCTCTTTAGATAAAATCCACAGGTTCTGTCATAGGATGTATGATGGGTGATAGACAGAAGGAGTTAAATTTTAAAAGCTTTTTCAATATAGGGCAGGGTGGTTTATAATGCATATAAATCTTGGGGCACCTGGGTGGCTCAGTCAGTTGAGCGACTGACTTCGGCTTAGGTCATGATCTCATGGTTTGTGAGTTTGAGCCCCCCACTGGGCTCTGTGCTGACAGCTCAGAGCCTGGAGCCTGCTTCTGATTCTGTGTCTCCCTCTCTCTCTGCCCCTCCCCCCACTCGTGTTCTGTCTCAGAAATAAATAAACATTAAAAAAATTATAATGCATATAAATCTTTATAAAGTGTTCTCCCTTGAGCCAGATGTGGATTCTGGCAATGCCTACTTCTATGCAGGTATCAGACCTCATAAAATCAAATATCATAAAATCCAGTAAGCCAAAAGTATTTCTATCTTCTCTAAATTACATGGAAATTTCGTATAATGCAGGGGTTAGGGAAAGCCACGTAGCAGTAACTTTTCCTTCAACAATCCATTGTGAATGTGGTACCCTAATACATATTTTCTGATTCTAACTAGTCTTAATAGAAGATACCTGAGCTGCAAACGTTTGTATTTTCACCATAGCATGTTGGGGTTTTAGAAAGCTTTGGCAAATGAAACAGCCACTCCTGACGGCATGTGGCACTTTTTCTTTAACCTTACCTTACAGAGAAAGGTTATGTTCAGTTATTCAGCAAAGTTCTCACCACTCATCCATGGACTTGCTCCCCTTGCTTCCTTTAAACTGGCCAGGAGATTTTACTATGTATAAAAAGAATAACCCAGCTTGTTTACTTCACCAGCTAATGCAACATAGCAAGGGAAGATCCAGCTTGTAGGTAAACAAGGACAACATTCTTTGTTCACTTCCCAAGTGGCCCAGGCTAAATTTAACTCTCCTTTTTAAACCTTTGGATTGATATGGACTCCTACATTTTTGACAAGCTATCATTTGATACATCTTTTCTATCAATATGAGAAATTAAATGATCTGTGTTTACAACAGTATCACATGTCTCATTTTCATGTACTTGCCATGAATTAAAACCCATTATGGTCCAGGAAGAAGAACACCTAAACTATTACTACATACAAAACAACAACAATAACAACAACACATCTTGCTCATAAATGTTATTATCCAAAAAGCTCATCAGCAATATTCCTAAGAAAATAAGTTAAAACCCACTTTATATTGGTTCATATTGCAAGTTTAGGTGATGTTATTAACTAGACTGAACAATTTTAACACTGGGTTTATGATACTGATTTTGACACTTTAAGACAGGCTATAAAGGTATTTTTTCTAATGTTTATTTATTTTTGAGGGGGGGGAGTAGCAGAGAGAGAGGGAGACACAGGATGTGAAGCAGACTCCAGGCTCTGAGCTGTCGGGGGCTCGAACCCACAGACCATGAGATCGTGACCTGAGCTGAAGTCAGACGTTTAACCAACGGAGCCACCCAGGTGCCCTGAGGCTATAAATGTATTATGCTTATTAATAACTTCTCCTGATAGAGGAATAGAATGAGAAGGAATAAATAAGCAAACAAATAAAAGGGTGCATAGTTAAGTGAATGCAGTCTACTGTGATAGAAATCCTACAGATGAGTTAAGCTTGGGGAAAAAGATGCTTGTTCAATTTCCACAATACTTGATTTCCTACTTTTGCAACAGATTTTTGCTTTAAGTTTATAAGTGACTATTTTGGTAGTGGTATGGAGTAAACCGAATCTTCCCTCAGAAATTGCTTATTTTCTGTTTACTTTGATATTTAAAGACCCTTAGAGAAATGCACATTTTCCCTTAGTTTGTTTTTCAGATAGCACATTTCCAGAAATAAACGGAAGGATCCATTTATCCTATGTCAAAGTGTATCTGACAGTCTATAATAGACTGTATTTATAAATATTCTAATTAATCATTTTTACAAAAATGGATTTGCTCAAATATAAATAAGTTTAATTCAGTTACTTTTTCATCATTTTCCAATTATTATCATCAAAAAGCACTGATCAAAAATAAATTTCCACTTAACCTAGCTGTGGTTGCTATACACAGAATTCAATTAAATATTAAATATAGTTACTGGCTATAAATGACAAACTCTATGATAGGAATGTACAGTAAATCAGAAATGTGTATTGTAGTTTTCTAATGGCTTATCAATATAGGCAGGTTGTTTAGACCAGAACACTTATCTTCCCATATGTAAACCAAATTTAAATACATTATTGAATGTTAAGTTTATATTCTTATTTCACATTTAACACAAAAATAACTCAGTCTCTAATCTATAGAGATTAGAGTGTCAGGGTTCATTTATCTCTCACATATATTTTCATAGGTAACAATGCTCTTAAAAAGAAGAAGAAGAAGAAGAAGAAGAAGAAGAAGAAGAAGAAGAAGAAAGAAGTCTTGGGGCACCTGCATGGCTCAGTTAAGCCTCAGACTTCAGCTCATGATCTCACAGTTCATGGGTTCAAGCCCCACGTCGGGTTCTGTGCTGACAGCTCAGAGCCTGGAGCCTGCTTCAGATTCCGTGTCTCCCTCTCTCTCTCTCTGCCCTTCCCCTGCTCGCTCTCTGGCTCTGTCTCTCTCTCAAAAATAAATAGACATTAAAAAGAGAGAGAGAGAGAGAGAGAGAGAGAGAGAGAGAGAGAGAGAGGGAAAGGGAAGTCTAAAACCAGAATACGATTGTGTGGAGTGGAAAGATTTTTAATTGAGCTCCTTTATTTTGAGATATCTCTACAAATCCTCTGCCAGCAACATCACCTAAAGAATTTTAGTCCAGAGATTTTCATAGCCATCAAGCCAATAGTATAAAGAGAAATTATTTTCCCAGAAAATAATTGAGTTCATAAAAATAATATAGAATGACAAAGACAAATAAAGCTCAAGGTGGGGACAGATTTTTAAATGAACATGAACTCAGAGAGAGGGAGTAATTTGATACATATGCTGGGAACCCCCAGAGAGAAACAGCAATGTGGAATTGCCATTAAGTTTCTGGGAATGTGGAAACTTTATTTCTCAGGCCAGGATATGTGAAGCAAAGCCGAGTTCCCAAATGTGAAACTGTCTGGCAGGCAGAGTTTTATTTTTAAAAATTTTACAACTGTTGGTGAAAACTTCAGCCATTTGAAAACATCAGATAGATTTTTTTTTTTTTTAATCTGTAGCACAAGAACTGATTTGTATCCATTCAACTTTGATGGTATCCAGAAAGTTAAAGAGAAACAAAGAGCTAGAAAACTCAGGGAAATATGTTTGCTTTTGACAAAAAAACAAACCATAAAAACCATTTGGGTTTTACATTTAAGTATATTGCAGTACTCTTCCTGACTAAGCAATAGAATGACATTCTCAGAATCAGAATGAGGTAGAAAGGGCGACAAATGTCTTAACAAAACAATAAAATATCAGTGAACAACTTTGGCTGTAAATGTGCCATCTTTTTGAATGAATGTGCTAGTCTCCTTCCCCCCCATAACAAGTAGTTTTCCCTATTACAAAAATGAAGATACTTGCAAATGAACTGAAACTTTACTCTCACAGAAATGCAATCTTCATGTTTCCCCATCGTATAGAAGAATTAACTGCGGAACGATATTTTAAAATAATATCCTGATCATATGATTGTTTCATTTTTAGGCTTTAAAAAGTATTATATAATTACAATGCCATTTGGTTATTTTTAACCCATTTTTATTTTTTTCCATATTTTTACTCAGCTTGCATTCATTTCTACTATTTCTCACATTAATTTTTTACATTTTAAATATACTAATTACAAACAATGTAACTAATATATTTTTAATGTTTTTTGTTATTTTTGAGAGCAAGAGAGAGCATGAGTGGGGAAGGGGTGGAGTGAGAGGGGGGCAGAGGATCCAAAGCAGGCTCTGTGCTGACAGCAGTGAGCCTGCTGTGGGGCTTGAATTCACAAACCACGAGATCACGACCTGAGCTGAAGTCCGACGCTCAACTGACTGAGCCACCCTAGTGCCCCATAACTAATGCTTTTAAAAACAATTCTCAGTATGGAAACTTTAGATATGCTAGTGAATAACAGAAGATTGCATTGACATCCAATGAACAAATAAGATGCACAGAATTTTAGAAATTACAGAGAATTTTTATCTTGAATCTATGTTTTGCATTTATAGTTTTATTTAAATGTCTGTATTGGTCTTTAGAACTAAAGGAATCAGGGGCACCTGGGTGGCTCAGTGGGTTAAGCGTCTGACTCTTGATTTCAGCTCAGGTCATGACCCCATACTCGTAGGATCAAGCCCTGTGTCTGGCTCTGTGCTGAGCGTGGAGCCTGCTTAAGATGCCCCCCAACTCCCCGCTTTGTCCCTCTCCCTCTGCTCCTTTCCCTTGCTTATACTCTCTCTCTCTCAAATTAATTAATTAGTTAATTAGAAATAAATAAATAAGATTTGGGTTCTTTTCACAAAATCAATCAACAATATTAAGAGCCTCCACAAATAACAGACAATGATTGAGCTTTATATCATAGGACTCCCCAGGTTGTGCGTAAGTGGCCACCTTCACCTCTATGTCCAAGTTGAAATGCTCTAAGAGCTTCACTGCACAGGCCCAGGTGAAGTTTTTAAATGTTTCCAAAAGTCAGGAGGCAATTTCATTATCCATAGACCTGGCCAGCTTACCGCTCAGTTTTGTTACTGTTCCATTGACACTACACAACTCAGGTCTGACTGGTCCACCAAGATGTTGCCTTGAAATAGCAGTTTCACTCCTAACCCCTCTGCCACCCACTGCTGTTGTTACTGCAGTTAGAATTCCACTCTATCATTCTGAACTGGAAGGAAAGTGTCATTATCTATGACGGGTGAAGGGAGAAGATCTCGTAATAAGGTTCTTCAGGACAGAATTTTCACACGGTGAGTTCTGTGGGTTTTGCCCCCATCCGCTATAGCCAGCTAAGATGTCCTTCAGAGCCTGGACATCAACAAACTCTCTCTCATAGAGACTTTACCATGACAACTCTCCCTGGTCACCATTGTCAGAGTTCTCACTGCCATTATTACTGCTGCTGCTTGAGATATAAGGAGGGACCCTCTGAAGTTACAGTTGAGGATACAATGTATGCCAGGAGTTTCTTCATGGGCCCTATTCCAGTTCTCACCTGCCTGTCACTTCACCCCAGGGCAAAGAGTTTATTACATTTTGTTCAATGTTTATAACGACTCTCCATGGGAAGGGTAGTCCAATAGAAGGTATGATGAAATTACTGAAAAAAGGATCCCATATTGTACTTTGCATCTTCCTCCCCATTACCCTGTGGTACATATTCAAGAGATTGTGCCATATTCTGACTTAATGTGGGAAAATTCCTTTAGAACTAATAGCTTTATACAGATCCAAGATTTGCTTCCAAAATTTTTACATAAAGTGGTCTTTATCTCCTTTCTACTTTTATAGTTCTTTGTTATTTCTGTTCAGTGTGTTCTTTACATCTCATTAATTTTCACAGCTAGTTGCATTCTTCCACTATTAAGAGCTCTCCAACTTTTTTCTTTCCTGTTGTAATTCTTGATACATAGAGCATGAAAAAGACACACATACAAGAGTATGGAATGACCGCGTATATCCAAAGCTGGTATGTTTTACACTATTTCCAACTGTGTACAATAACTGACTGTATTTCATATCATATACTATTGAAACATGAATGGTATAAATAAATAAGTAAATAAATAAATAATAGAGTGCAATCTTAATTTTTTTTCCATTGTTAGCATCCTCTTTGAGAAATTAAATATTTTATGTGTATTATTTTACATAGCTTAAAAATTCTGTAACTTTATCTTTTTGCTTCTTTCCTATAAAAATTTTCTCCCAAAA
This sequence comes from Neofelis nebulosa, assembly GCF_028018385.1. Classification (NCBI taxonomy): domain Eukaryota; kingdom Metazoa; phylum Chordata; class Mammalia; order Carnivora; family Felidae; genus Neofelis; species Neofelis nebulosa. The sequence continues at coordinate 89,942,309 of NC_080784.1, read as the reverse complement.
CCAGATGCCATGCTTTCTTTTTCTTTTCTTCTTTAGCTCTTTTCTTCTATTAACATAACTTACACATAACTTAAACATAATATTTGGTCAAATCACTGAATTTTGTGGGTTTTTTTTAAGTTTCATTGCAGTGTCTGTCCATGGTGTGTACCACTCAGATATCCCTTCAAAAGGACCTACTATTTCAGGAAAACTGGGAGTCTCCAACTGTTGTACACCTTCAGATTCTCCATGGGGCTTAAGATGAGGCCAAACTTCATCCACCCTGTTGCCAATGACTGAGCATGTCAAGGGTACGAAAGATGGACTCCTTCTGCCCAGTATTCCACCTCTATAATGAGAAATCATTTTCAGGATCTCTCTGTCAATTTTCTGAGAGTAGTTCTATAACATGAGCCCTTCCTATCTCTGCCTCCTCCTTTCTGTTTCCTTTTTTCCCCCCTGTAGATGTTAGACCTGCATCATGTTGTGAAGGCTCTTTCTACTACTCTTGATCACTCCGTCTTTAACCTCAACAGGATTTTACCACAATAAAGCTTACTTGTGCCTAATTATATCTTGATGTCTTATCAGATGCTGTGAACAGAGAACATTGGTACTGAGACTGGTTTAAGAAAAAAAGCGAAAAGATGGATTGGGGGACTGGTTCTCTTGTTGCCTGGCTAGCAAGGAGAATCCAATCCAAAGAAAAATATGGAACAAAAAATGGTGACCAGTTGCTTAATATTTCACTGGCAGTAGCAGCGAATTGCCTTAGTGGAAGGTAATAACCTTGCTGGTAATGATCCAGTTATTTGAATGATGGGAGTGAAAATGAGGATTAGGATTTGAACAATGTCGTAAGAACAATGGATTTAGATGATTATTCTTAAGTTATACTGATGCATTGCTGAGGGAAAATAGTAAAATGATGGACTCTGAACATGTACGGTGTAACAGTAAAAGACGACTTCATTTTGCATCTCCTGTCACAGAGATAGAAGTACAAAGTTTTGAGAGCCTCTTAGGATTCCAAAAACAACACATTTCACACTTAGTATTACTGTATTGGCCCATATATCAGGAGACTCAAAAGCTCTGAGGCTTGAGTGGGATCTGAATAGGAAAGGACTTCACAGCAGGTCCTGGCTACAATTTAAGCAGCCATTGGCCTGGATCACAGTATCTGGAAGAGTCTATGGAGGTGGAGATTTTAGTGGCGAGGAGATACAAATATAGTGTTTATAGCAAGGTCCAATGAGAAAATCATAATGTAGTTCCTTGGGGCTTGAGTTGAGTCCATGCAAGCTTTACTAGAAAATTATACACATTTCAAGAGATGGCTCTTGGGTGCTATCGAGCCCTGATAGAAAGAGAAGGTTGTCTATGGGACAAAAATTAAACATGTATCCGTCAGAGCTGGTTCTATCAGATGGAGCCAGTCAAAAGTCAGACAGGGCTAGCAGTCTATCAGAAACGGGACATCAGGAACCAACTCAAGAAGGATAAGAGTAAGCAAATGAGCAGATAGCCCAAATTACTCAGATTTTATTCATACCTATCTTCCACCTCGTATCTGTGACCATATGGACTATACCTAGGACTAGCTTCTGGAGGAGGGAAAAGCCCAACTTGATTTATAGATAGGACATCTTGGTGTGTGGATTCAAACACAAATGGGTGGTGGCTATGTTACAACTATTTTCAGGGACTGCACTGAAAGAAAGTAGACAGAGAAAATCTTCCCATAAGTAACTCTGCAAGCACTTGCTGGAAGCAAAAGTAGCCCTGGGCAACACTACGTACAGAGTCTTATACTGTGGCCAATGACCTAGTCAGGTTGTCAGGGTCCTGGAAGGAAGAAAAATTATAATATTAAATGAGTAAGTCTGGCAAGAAGACAGTGGGTGGATATATAGGATATATATAGGACAAAGTGGAATTATTTTTGTATCACACACTAATACCTACCAGAATGCAACCCTTATGGAAGAGGTACTGAAAAACCAAGAAGAAAAATGACTTAGTCCGTAGATGTTACAGATTTTGTCAGTGGCTAACCCCAGAACCAACTCAATGGGTACATAAACAGAGTAGACATAGTAGGAGAAATGGAGACTATCCGTGGCCGAACAATATGTTCTCCTATGTACCCAACCCATGTTGACCATTGTCACCTCCAGGTGTCCTGCCTGCCAGTAACAGAGACCAAAACAGAGCCCCTGATATGTGATTATTTCTCAAGGAAACCAACTGACCACCTGGTGACAAGTTGACTGCATTGGACCCCTTCTGTCTTGGGAGGGCCAACAATACATCACCACTGAATAAGTGTTTTATATTCTTGCCTGCAGAGCCTCATCCTGCACTGCTAACTTGGGGCTAATGGAATTCCTGGTCTATGAGTGTAGAACACCACAGGGCAGTGGGTAGTTCTGATCCATTTCTCAGCCTCTTCCTAGCCAGCTTTAAAATTCACCAAATGCTGACAAAGCGGAAACACTAACAGTGTAGAGTTCGCTTCCATGTGCCTCCCCTCTCTTTAGGATCTTGCCCTTGAAATCTCTGCCACCTTGGCAGCCCTGAACTCAAAGTGTTGTCTTTCCAGCCACTTGATATTTTCAGTTGTTTTGCTGGCTTCTGTGTCCCTTGTATATGGCCCTTTGGCTGTGTTTTCTTCTCATGCAGAGATAAGTGTTGGCAAATGCCCTAAGAAGAAAAGCATCATTTGAAGAATGATGACTAATTTCTCCTCAGTTGCCTTCTCTTTAGAATCACAGCCTCTCTAGTCCTGGTTGTCTTGGCAGCTTCCAAATGCCTTCAAACAGAATATTGTGCTTCTAGGGGCGCCTGGGTGGCTCAGTTGGTTAAGCTTACGACTTCAGCTTGGGTGACGATCTCACGGTTCATGAGTTCAAGCCCAGCGTCAGGCTCTGTGCTGGCAGCTTGCAGCCTGGACCCTGCTTCAGATTCTGTCTATCCGTGTCTGTCTATCTCTCTCTTTATCTCTCTCTCTCTCTCTCTTTCTCCCTCTCTGCCCCTCCTTGGCTTATGCTCTATCTCAAAACTAAATAAACTTAAAAAAAAAAAAAAAAGAATATTGCGGTTCTTTACCAAATGTTCTGATTTTCCTTGGTGTGGGGAGTGCTTACAGTGCTACAAGATACTAATTTCTAGCTAGAAGTAGGATTGCTCTATTTGCACCTAAATAATATCCTAAGGGAAAAAATGTAAAAATTACTGTGGTACAGATTGACCATTTAGAAATGACGTTCATGATTTTTTACAATATCCCTTCATCAATGTTCAAACACCTATTAAACATTTCTTGGAATGATCTTACTTTTTACTTCCATAAAGGAAAAAAACAGGATCACCTGAACACACACACAAGAACGAGAAAAATAAATTCAATAATTAACTTCTTGAACTCATAGTATGTGACAGAAAATGTGTTTCTGAAATTCTGTACATGAAGAAACATCCTCATAATAATATAATTCCCTTAAAAGTATTATCACACATGAAGAAAACTGAAGCACACAAAAGTTAAGAAACTTACCTGAGGTTAGCAAGCTAGTAATTAGTAGAGCCAGCAAATGAATGAAGGTTGTCTGGCTTCAGAGCCCAGTGACTTAATAACTATGTTTATTACAACAGTGCCAATGTTTCAACAATATTACATTTTCGTTAAATCCTATCTCCTGCCAAGAGAGAATGGAAAGTGATAGAACAATGTTAAGACATACTAGAAACTAACTGGTTTTTCTTCTTGATGTATTAAAAAGGATCGAAAAGAGATGGCTCAGTCAGGTAAGCAGCCAACTCTTGGTTCAGCTCAAGTCATGATCTCATGGTTCATGGGATCAAGACTCACATCCACATCCATCACATCCACTGACAGCATGGAAACTGCTTGGGATTCTCTCTCTCCTTCTTTCTCTTCTCCCCTATCCGCATCCTCTCTCTTTCTCTCTCTCTCTATCTCTCAAAATAAATAAATAAACTTAAAAAGAGAGAGGGACTTCTGATAAATTGATTATGTGTTAAGAACTACAGAATACTGACTTTCCACTTTCAATATCTTAGTATCTTTAAGGTTATTAAGGTAAGATGAAAAAATTCTCATCTTTTATGTTTTTCAGAATTACTAGAGTTTCTAATACAAGAAAAAATAAATACAACAATTTTAAATTTATCTGATTGATTTAAGCAAACGACAAAAAATACAAAAGGGGTGTTTTATTTTTATTTTAGTTAAATTGTCTAAGATGTCTATAGCAATAAAATTCAGTAGATAATATATCAGATTTTTCCTAATGATTTTTCAAAGCCCCTATCCTCTCCAAAAACAAAACAAATTATTCCTGTGAGACCATATTGGTTGAGTGCTACTAAATGCTGGTTAAGAACACCAATTAGGTAATATATCTTTAAGAAAAATGTCACCTGACATATTGATTAGTTTTTATTCATTTTCAGTGAAAGCCAATGACTGAAAATCATCTGACTTGAAACAAGTTTTCTCAAAATCATTTATCGTCTCAATTTCTATTACTTCAAAAAAAGTTTTACCCCAACATATCAAGTAATTGTTACTTATACCCATTTCTCTTTTATGTAGAGGCACAATTTTAACCAGATGCACTCACAAGAGCTTGAATAAGTTAAACTATCATTAATTTTGCTTTTGGATAAAACACTTGTATAGTATCATGTGCTTTGTAATCTTGGGGCTGATGTTTTGGATCATTCAAATAATGGGAAAATGCCTGACATATAACTGAATTCCCAAAGCCAAACCTGCTGTCAAACAAAACAGTAAGCATGTTTGCTTCCTGTCACAAAAAGCTTGACTTCATTTTCCAATTTAAATAAATGAATAAATGTGTCAATATGCCTCCCATAACAATCTCGCTTCGCAATTTTAATTCTGAGATACCCAGATAATTAGATGACATGAGATAGATGATAGAGAGACAGACACACGGACAAATAAAGCATGGACCCTTGCTGTGAGTTTGATGCCTAATGACATAATGGCTTCGTTCCTCAAGGACAATGCGTTATTTGATTAGAATTGAGGAATGCACAAGTTGAGGTCATTACATGAAAATTATTGCAGCAAAATCCAGAATTTGTAAGAGCTTTACCTTTTTTTTTTGTAAGATGAGAGCACGACAATGACCAAAAGCGAGGTGGGAAAAGAGGAGACGCATGATCTATGTCACCTATCAGAAAGAATACATAAGGAGACGGAAAATCTGGAAATTGATTGCCTTAAAATTTTCTGTGCACATTTACCATTTAAAAAGTCTTCCTGACCCACAAGGCTACTCCTATTTCACCCAGCTTGATGATCATTACTGTGAAGATATTTGTATCACTTATTTATACTTAAACTCTTTGAGTAGTCTACATAATTAATCTAATTATTTGGGGGGAAATCGTAAACACTTCCTATCAGCAGGTGTTCTTCTTCACTTAAAGTTGATTAACTGTAGTTTCTTTTTTTGTTTTTAAATTTGTTTTAATGTTTATTTATTTTTGAGAGACAGAGTGCCAGCAGAGGAAGGGCAGAGAGAGAGGGAGACACAGAATCTGAAGCAGGCTCCAGGCTCGGAGCTGACAGCACAGAGCCCAATGCGGGGTTTGAACTCAAGAACAGCGGGATCGTGACCTGAGCCAAAGTCAGAAGCTTAACCGACTGAGTCACCCAGGTGCCCCTCTAACTGTATTTTCGATTACCCTAAAAACATCATCAATGTTTAGTACAATATGAAAGATACTTAACAGTTATTACATGAGAAAGCCAGAAGACATTAGCAGCAGCACCCTCTTCCCCAGCACACATATGCACTATTTTTATTGTGGTTTTCAATTTTGAATATTTTTGTAGTGTGGTTAATATGATACATCAAATATATTCAGGCCTGTTTACAGGATGATTGAACAAGTTATAACCTACCATCACTCTAAATTTGATGAATGATTAATTTTATTTCATATAATAACACAAAACACGAGGAGAGGTGGACATAATTAAAATGGTGTTTTGCATATCACTACATGCCCACCAGTAGAGTTTCTGATGTATAGCAAACAGCTGTTTTACACCTTTCTTTACAAATTCCAAAGAGAACACGTTTCCATTACAGTGTCTAAAACATAACAGATCTTTCTGAAGAAATAATTCAGCCTGATTTACAATAGTAATAAAACAGCACAGATCAATGGATCTACCTGGGATAGGACTCCCGTATTGTTTCTAAAGTCCAAATAAATCTTTAAGAGGGGTTGACAAAAATGGAATCAGATGGTAGTGGATGAAAAGAAGAGAAAAAACGTCTAAAAACCATAAGCACCTGAGTCCCAAGTATATGCTGTAATAGGTAGGAGCAGTTTTTAACTAGAGTAAAGCTTTTCATGCAGTAGAGAAGAATAACAGAAATGTTTGCAAGCCCCTTATAATGAAGTGCAATTTTACCGAAAGTCTTTCTGGCTCTTGTTTTAACAAGGAGTTTTTGTAGAAATCCAAGAAATAGAAGTTGAGATAATTCCCCCGCAGAGGTTTCAGGTGTGTTGAATCCTATTTCAATGTTGCTGACTGGTTTCAGCGTGGCTCTGAATAATTCATTTCTAGATTTTTGGATTTTTTGTTTTTGTTTTTGTTTTTGTTTTTTACTTTTTTATTTTTATTTATTTATTTATTTATTTTATCAGGAAGCAGACTTAGTGAAGAAGTCTGTCCTGTTTCATTGCTGGCTCACTTTAGTCCTTCTTCCTTCCCACCTGACAAGTGTGTTTCTAATTGAAATGCATAGTAACATTTGCCTGCTCAGGCCAAGAAATGGAGAAAAATAGTCTATAGTTAATCTTATTTCAGACTGGTTCCTTAAAATCAAACTTAAATCCTTCTGAACTCTGAATACAGAAAAAAGAATAAGGTCATATTTGTCAAGCAATACACAATGTAGACGTATTTATAGCAAGAAATAGATTATTTCTAAAATAAATGCTTTTTATCATAGCACAGGTTGTTCTGTATCCTGAATGAATGGATGTAAGAGTGATATATTCTGTGTAGAGTGCTAATAAAAATCATATTGGGCATGCTAGAATGTTAAGGAAACTCATATAGCTCTTCATTATTTATAACGTAAAAAATTGGAAAATGGAACAAATTTATTAAAGCTGATTGCCAAGTGGAAGAGGCTTTTGCGTTTTCAATGTTGTTCACAGTTTAATGGGACTGTTTCTAACACTATACAGCTTTCTTCTTTTAACTGGTTTCCGCATTCCACGGATAAATCATTTTCACTCCCAAAACAGCTTCTTTGTTAACATACTTATGTCTGTCAAAGGCAGCACCAGCTCTTTCCATGACTGAGTCTCAACTCTTGGTATCATTTTTTTAATGTGTATTTATTTTGAGAGAGAGAGAGAGAGAGAGAGAGAGAGAGAGAGAATGAGAGGGAGGGAAAGAGCGAGCACGGGAGATGCAGACAGAGGGAGAGAGAGAGAGAGAGAGAGAAAGAATCCCAAACAGGCTCTGCACTGTCAGCACTGAGCCTGATGTGGGGCCCCAACCCACTGACTGTGAGGTCCCGACCTGAGTCGAAACCAAGTCATATACTTCACCACCCCAGCACCCTTTTGGTATCATTTTTAACACCTTTTCCTTTTTTGCCACCCACAGGCAATGAGATAGTAAATGCTACATATTCCGCTTCTATGATTTTGTTACAGATAACCCTTCTTTTCCATTGTCACTACCATCAGTCCAGTTGGCACTTTGGTTAACTGTCACCTAACTATGGTCCGCAAATAAAATCCACCTGCTACCTGTTTTGTGAGTACAGTTTTATTGGAGAACAGCCTTGGTCATTCAATTCATATTGTCTATGACTGTTTTCAGTCTTTACCAATAGATTTAAAGAGTTGTGATAGAGACCATATGGCCTGCCAGGCTGAATATGCTTACTGTCTGGCTATTTATAGAAAATGTTTGTCATCCCTTGACCTAGAATATTGTTATATGCATTCTAATAAGTCTCCTTATCCCTAGACCTCCAAGAGTTAATCCTGTTGGTTGAATCTTTTAAAAACACGAACATTCAGGGGCATCTCTATAGCTTAGTTGGTTGAGCAGCCAACTTCAGCTTAGGTCATGATCTCACAACTCATTGGTTCAAGCCCTGCATCATGCTCTGTGCTGACAGCTTGGAGCCTGGAGCCTGCTTTGGATTCTGTGCCTCCCTCTCTCTCTGCCCCTCCTCTTGTGCTCTGTCTCTCTCTGTCTCCCTCTCTCTCCCTCTCTCAAAAATAAACACTAAAAAAAAGCTTTAAAGCATCAACATTCATGACAGTCTCATGCTCACATCCCTCAATGCTTCATCTATACTCACAGACCAAACATACAGTTCTGAATCTGCTATTAGAAGCCATGCACGTGCACCATGTACACTGGTGTAGACTTTGTCTCCTAGGAATATATATTCTTGCACTTCCCAGTTCTATCTGGAACATACATCTTTCTTCTGTAGAAATCCCGTATGATGTTACAAGCCCATCTAAAATAATTGCTCTAGGAATCTTCTCCAATTCATTCAACCATATGTGAACTTGCTTGCATTCCTCAGAGAATTTTTCTGAATCTTTTTGCTACAGTCATTTGACTTCCACTTTAATTGTAGACTTATTGAGGAATGGAACTTTGCACTACTTTTTCTTTATCTGCTGTCAGTCCTGGTTTGGTTCCTTGTATTTGTTTATTTAACACATACCCGTTTTGCAGCTTACTATATTCCAAGCATAACGCTAGTAAAGGAGGAGGCAAGTCGCATGAGTGGGTCAGTCAGTTAAGTTCCAACTTCAGCTCTGGTCATGATCTCGCGGTTTGTGGGTTTGAGCCCTGCGTTGGGCTCTGTGCTGACAGCTCAGGGCCTGGAGTCTGTTTCGGATTTTGTGTCTTCCTCTCTCTCTGCCCTCCCCCCGACTAGTGCTCTGTCTCTCGCTCAAACACAAACATTAAAAAAAAAAAAAAATGAAGATACAAAGAAAGGAAGGGTAGTCTCTTGTCCTCAAAAAGTTTACTTTTTAGTATTAGAGCTAAAAAAGCAAAGAGTTAAGTGTAATGAGCTTAAAATAAGGAGATTTCCAGGAGGAAGACAAGACTTTTTGTTAAGTTTGAAAGATAGAAGAGCCTCAGTGAAGTTGGCAACAGAGTTGCCTTGAACAGAGACTAGCCAAGTGCAAAATGGTAGAGGAACATTTTGAGTAAAGAGAAACATATTGTGAAATAACATAAGGGAAGTTCAGGGAAGTGTGAAAAGTTTCACAAATGTGTACTTGAGCATGTGCTGTGATTGGAGTGCTATAAGAATTGAAGCTATAAAGAGAAGAAGGAAACAAGTCCTAAAAGTAAAGCTCTGAATGCCTTATTGGAGCATTTAGACTTCACACGGTAGGCAACGGTTCAAAACCAAGTTCTTAAGAACGCTGGTATTGAAGGATGTTGGTACTTCTTTAGAGAAGAAAAGAGGAGGTTACAGTCAGCCAATTAACCTTGGGAAATTCCTGATTAAACAAAAAGTAATTAAAGTCTTTTCTGGAGGGTTTGGACTGCTAACCACCCAGTGGGGCATAGAATGTGGAGTACTTCCCAAAATTATATTGACCACAAAATCATTTTTTCTCAAAACTTTTACTATTATACTATAGGAAATTTAGGAAACATGGCTCTATGTAACAGAACATTCTGTTGTTTCCCCCTGAGCACAATGGAGATGTGTTGACAGTGAGAGAACAGAGATAGGAAAATGAGGTAAGACATTGTTGCAGTTAGTCACGTAAAAATAAGAAAGTCTTATATTAAGATAATGACAAAAAAAAAAAAGAAGAAAGAAAGAGGGGGACAAATTCAAGGGTATTTAAGAGTTAATAGAAATAAGATTTGTTAATCAGATACGAGAATATTTTTATTTTTTTAAGTTAATTTATTTTGAGAGAAAGAGAACACAAGCAGGGGAAGGACAGAGAGAGAGGAAGAGAGAGAATCCTAAACAGGCTCTGTGCTATCACTCCAATGCAGGACTTGAACCCATGAACCATGAGATCATAACATGAGCTGAACTCAAGGGTTAAACTGACCCCCAGGTGCTCCATGAGGATATTTTTTAAAATAGTTTTATTTTATCATCCCCTGGCTTAAACCCCAAAAATAGTTCACCATTTCCTATGGCATCTTAAACTTCTTAAGAGACATAATGTGTTCGGATCCTTTATTCTTCTGCACCTCATCTGTCATCACACTTCCCCAGACTCCTTTCCCTCCAGAAGTCCTGGCCTTCTTCTAGTGGCTCTCTCTGCTGGGCTTCTTTTGGCCTGAAAACCTTTACACTTGCAGTTACCTATGTGGAAGTCTCTCTTTTCCATCTCATAAGTCAGTTAACTCAATACTTATTCTTAAGTTCCAGGCTCACGTGTTTGTTCTTCTGAAAATCTTTTCCTGATCTTCCTGATTAGGTCGAGTATTACATTATATGCTGTTTTGGAACAAAGTACCTCTCATTCTAACCTTTAACATAGCTGAATTTCCATGGGATTTGTGTGTGTGTGCGGGTGTGTGTGTATGTGATTTGTGTGTGTGTGTGTGTGTATGTGTGTGTGTGTGTGTGATTATTTGCTTAATATCTGTCTCATTATCTAGAGCAAAATCTCCAGGATAGCAGGGAACAGTTACTGGTGCACTAAAAGCCCTTTTAGCCTCTACAATACTAATTTAATATGATAATGAATTAATAAATTAATAAATATGACAGGAATAAATTAAAGCTATCTCTAAGATTCATGAGTTGACAATGAGTATACAGTTATACTTACTGAGTGGAAAACATAAAAGTGTGTGAAAATATGAAGACATGGCTACATTTGGCTTTTGATCTACTCTTTTTGATATGCCTAAGCAGTTAGAATGTGAGTCTGGAGATCCGGAGAAAAGGTATGTATTAGTAAAAGGCATTTTGAATCTCTCATTGTAGTTAATGACATAATCCAAGGAGACTATATCTAATGAAATGAGAAGTCTAAGAATAGCCCCCTGAGAGATAATTGTGTAATGGAAACCAGTGTGAGAGAGGTCTTCGAAAGAGGGGTGCCTGGGTGGCTCAGTCGGTTAAGCATCTGACTTCAGCTCAGGTCATGATGTCATTGCTCATGCCTTCAAGCCCCACGTTGGGCTCTGTGCTGACAGCTCAGAGCCTGGAGACTGCTTCCAATTCTGTGTCTCCCTCTCTCTCTACCCCTCCCCTGCTCACACTCTCTTTCTCTCAAAAATAAACATTAAAAAATTAAAAAGAGAGAGGTCTATGAAAGAGAGTTGATGGTCCAAACAGTGGTGGAAAGAAAACCAGGACAGACTATTTAGAAATCGGGAAAACAAGTTTCAAATAAGGAGGAAACCTTACTTAAGGACACTGGAATGCTCTAAGTCTAGCCAAATTTACTTGTGGGTTACACATTTCAAAGGATTTATAGGTGGAGATAAACAAGGTTGTAACCATGGGTAGTACATATCATTTGGATATAATTAACACTCTAGAACTTTCCTTACAGGAAAGAGAAGAAAATTCAGGTAATCTATTAATCACTGGGCTTCCTTAAGTGTAAAAGTGGGAATCATATAGACTTGGGAGATAGGTAGGCTATAATAAAGATTTTTATATTTTACTTATGTGACCTTGACTATTTATATTTCCTCCAGTTCCTCACATACACATTGAAGGTAATCATACCTATTTTCCAAGTTATATGGATTAAATAAAATATAAATGAAGATAGTTTTTTCATTGTTGGGTCTATATAAGATATTTGTAGGGAAACTAAATCTATTTTAATACTTTGAAGATTAAGATAGGTAAAAATACTGGCCTGCCTTTACCCTAACAGTACTATCCTAAAAAATATTTAACGTACTTCTTAACAAAAAAGCAATAAAGGTACATTTCCAAAAACTTTCTATAACCTTGCCAAAGATCTATGTGAAAGAGCCAACAAAATTCAGAGCATCTATTTCATAAACTCTTTATCTGCAACAGTATAAACAAGTATTATAAACAGAATTCAAGTACACATTAAATTCTAGAAATTTAATTCCTTATCGACATTCTAAACTACAGTGAATAATTGTCATCATCTAGCCCTATTTAAATCAGTCAATATCATTTTTAAACAGCACTGCAATATACAAAAAAAAAAATAGAATTCTAACTCAAAGGCATCAGCATTACAATGTTTCTACAGTGAAGTGTTCCATCCACTTCAGAATCACCCATAACACAATCTGTACTTAATGAATAAATAATTTCTAGAAAGTTTTAAAAAAATGGCCCTGCTCCAAAGAAATTCTTTGTCGAATAGCATTTAAAGAGTCTGCTTTTTCTTAAGCAGTGTTATGTGTTATCCCAGAACTAATTTGAACAACTTAATCAAATGGTCTTTATAGACGTGAAGTATGAGATGTATATATTTTCAGAAGATCTATCCCATCTTCTTCTTGAAACTATTCAGTTTCCAACTATAATGCTATATGTGCCCACACTTGACTTTTACTCTAGTTGTTTTTGTTGTTGATACCTCTTCATTACATACAGAACTTCATTCGAATTCGAAATCTTTTCTCAAAGGTGGTATATAATGCCATAATCATTTAAAAACTTATGTTAAAGTGGTTAAGGTCATGTATAAAGATCTGTCTAAAACTTGAAATTGTTTTTTTCACACTGTGTTTCTGTTTCTATTATAATACTTGAAGGATTAATATTTTCCTTGAAAATTAAATGCTAAATCATCTAGAAAAATAACATATGCAGAAAATATTCACACTGTCTTAAATTTATTTCAGTTTCTGGGTTAGATAAAGTCTGTGTAATTTGTAAATACATACTTTCTGTTATATTTCAGTGTCCTATATTATATCGATAAATAAAAATATAAATCTGACAAAATGGAGTAACTGTAATAGAAGGAAAATATGTATATGCAAGTTTTATTTTTAGTAAAAATTTATCATTTTATTTAAGACACATCTTTAATCAAAGACTGTATCAAGAGATACAGAAGGGCATTGTATCATAATCAAGGTGTCTATAGACCAAGAAGACCTAACACCTGTAAACATTTATGAGCCAAATGTGGGAGTACCCAAATATACAAATCAATTAATCATAAACATAAAGAAACTGATCAATAGTAATACCATAACAGTAGGAGACTTCAACATCCCACTCACAGAAATGGACAGGTCATCTAAACAGAAAATCAACAAGGAAACAATGGCTTTGAATGACACACTGGACCAGATGGACTTAACAGATATGTTCAGAACGTTTCATCCTAAAGCAGCAGAATATACATTCTTCTCCAGTGCACATGGAATGTTCTCCAGAATAGACCATATACTGGGACACAAATCAGCCCTAAGTAAGTACAAAAAGATTGAGATAATACCGTGCATATTTTCAGACCACAATGCTATGAAACTCGAAATCAACCACAAGAAAAAATTTGGAAAGGTAACAAATACTTGGAGACTGAAGAACACCCTACTAAAGAATGAATGGGCTAACCAAGCAGTTAAAGAGGAAATTAAAAGGTATACGGAAGCCAATGAAAATGATAACGCCACAACCCAAAACCTCTGGGACGCAGCAAAGGCAGTCATAAGAGGAAAGTATATAGCAATCCAGGCCTTCCTAAAGAAGGAAGAAAGATCTCAGATATATAACCTAACCTTACACCTTAAGGATCTGGAAAAAGAACAGCAAATAAAACCCAAACCAGCAGAAGACAGGAAATAATAAAGATTAGAGCAGAAATTAATACTATAGAAACAAAACAAACAAACAAACAAAAAAAAAACAGTAGAACAGATCAATGAAACCAGAAACTGCTTCTTTGAAAGAATTAACAAAATTGATAAGCCGCTAGCCAGTTTGATCAAAAACAAAAAGGAAAGGACCCAAATAAACAAAATCAAGAATGAAAGAGGAGAGATCACAACCAACATAGCAGAAATAAAAAAATTAATAAGAGAATATTTTGAGCAATTACATGCCAATAAAAAGGGCAATCTGGAAGAAATGGAAAAATTCCTAGAAACATATACACTACCAAAACTGAAACAGGATGACATAGAAAATTTGAACAGACCCATAACCAGTAAGGAAATCGAATTAGTAATCAAAAATCTGCCAAAAAACAAGAGTCCAGGGCCAGAAAGATTTCCAGGGGAATTCTACCAAACATTTAAGGAAGAGTTAACACCTATTCTCTTGAAACTGTTCCAAAAAAATAGAAATGGAAGCAAAACTTCCAAACTCTTTCTATGAAGCCAACATTACCTCGATTCCAAAACCAGACAGAGACCCCACTAAAAGGAGAACTATAGACCGATTTCCCTGATGAACATGGGTGCAAAAATCCTCAACAAGATATTAGCCAACCAGCTCTAACAATACATTAAAAAAATTATTCACCACGACCAAGTGGGATTTATAACTGGGATTCAGGGCTGGTTCAAATTGTCTGCAAAACAATTAACGTGATTCATCACATCAGTAAAAGAAAGGACAAGAACCATATGATCCTCTCAATAAATGGAGAGAAACCATTTGACAATACACAGCAATTTTTCTTGATAAAAACCCTCAAGAAAGTAGGGATAGAAGGATCATACCTTGAGATCATAAAAACCATATATGAATGACCCAATGCTAATATCCTCCTCAATGGGGAAAAACTGAGAGCTTTCCCCCTAAGGTCAGGAACAAGACAGCAATGTCCACTCTTCCCACTGTTATTCAACATAGTATTGGAAGTCTTAGCCTCTGCCATCAGACAACACAAAGAAATAAAAGGCATCCAAATCAACCAGGAGGAGGTCAAACTTCCACTCTTCGCAGATGACATGATACTCTATATGGAAAACCCAAAAGATTCCACCAAAAGACTGCTAGAACTGTTTCATGAATTCAGCAAAGTTGCAGGATATAAAATCAATGCACAGAAATCGGTTGCATTCCTATACACCAACAATGATGCGACAGAAAGGGAAATCAAGGAACCAATCCCATTTACAGTTGCACCAAAATCCAATGAAATATCTAAGAATAAATCTAACCAAAAAGGTGAAAAATCTCTATACTGAAAACTGTAGAAAGCTTATGAAAGAAATTGAAGAAGACACAAAGAAATGGAAAAATATTCCATGCTCCTGGATAGGAAGAACACATATTGTTAAAATGTCGATACTACCCAAAGAAATCTACATATTCAACACAATCCCTATCAAAGTAACACCAGCATTCTTCACAGAGCTAGAACAAATAATCCTAAAATTTGCATGGAACCAGAAAAGACCCCGAATAACCAAAGCAATCTTGAAAAAGAAAACCAAAGCAGGAGGCATCACAATCCCAGACTTCAAGCTATACTACAAAGCTGTAACCCATCAAGACACTATGGTACTGGCACAAGAACAGACAGATCAATGGAACAGAATAGAGAAGCCAGAAATGGACCCACAAATGTATGGCCAACTAATCTTTGACAAAGCAGGAAAGAATATCCAATGGAATAAAGACAGTTTCTTCAGCAAGTGGTTCTGGGAAAACTGGACAGCAACATGCAGAAGAATGAACCTGGCCCACTTTCTTACACCATACACAGAAATAAACTCAAAATGGATGAAAGACCTCAATGTAAGACAGGAAGCCATCAAAATCCTCAAGGAGAAAGCAGGCAAAAACCTCTTTGATCTTGCCTGCAGCAACTTCTTACTCAACACATCTCCTGAGGCAGGGGAAACAAAAACAAAAATGAAATACTGGGACCTCATCAAAATAAAAAGCTTCTGCACAGCGAAGGAAATAATCAGCAAAACTAAAAGGCAACTGAGAGAATGGGAGAAGACGTTTGCAAATGACATATCAGATAAAGGGTTACTATCCAAAATCTACAAAGAACTTATCAAACTCAATGTCCGAAAAACAAATAATCCAGTGAAGAGATGGGCAAAAGGCATGAATAGACACTTCTCCAAAGAAGACATACAGATGGCCAACCGACACATGAAAAAATGCTCAACATCACTCATTATCAGGGAAATACAAATCAAAACCACAATGAGATTCCACCTTACACCTGTCAGAACATTAACATTAACATTAACATTAACATTAACATTAACTAACATTAACAACTCAGGCAACAACAGATGTTGGCAAGGATGCGGAGAAAGAGGATCTCTTTTGCATTGTTGGTGGGAATGCAAACTGGTGCAGCCACTCTAGAAAACAGTATGGAGGTTCCTCAAAAAAACTAAAAATAGAACTACCCTATCACCCAGCAATTGCAGTACTAGGCATTTATCCAAGGGATACAGGTGTGTTGTTTTGAAGGGACAGATGTACCCCCATGTTTATAGAAGCACTATCAACAATAGCCTAAGTATGGAAAGAGCCCAAATGTCCATTGATGGATGAATGAATAAAGAAGAAGTGGTATAGGGGCGCCTGGGTGGCGCAGTCGGTTAAGCGTCCGACTTCAGCCAGGTCACGATCTCGCGGTCCGTGAGTTCGAGCCCCGCGTCAGGCTCTGGGCTGATGGCTCGGAGCCTGGAGCCTGTTTCCGATTCTGTGTCTCCCTCTCTCTCTGCCCCTCCCCCGTTCATGCTCTGTCTCTCTCTGTCCCAAAAATAAAATAAAAAACGTTGAAAAAAAAAAATTAAAAAAAAAAAAAAAAAAGAAGAAGTGGTATATATATATATATATATATATATATATATATATATATATATACAATGGAGTATTACTTGGCAATCAAAAAGAATGAAATCTTGCCATTTGCAACTGCGTGGATGGAACTGGAGGGTATTTGCTAAGTGAAATTAGTCAGCCAGAGAAAGACAAAAATCATACGACTTCACTCGTATGAGGACTTTAAGAGACAAAACAGATGAACATAAGGGAAAGGAAACAAAAATAATATAAAAACAGGGAGGGGGACAAAACAAAAGAGACTCATAAATATGAGTTTGATGTTACTGAATAACAAACTGAGGGCTACTGGAGGGGTAGTGGGAAGGGGATAGGCTAAATGGGTAAGGGGCATTAAGGAATCTACTCCTGAAATCATTTCTTCATTATATGCTAACTAATTTGGATGTAAATTTTAAAAAATAAAAAATAAAGTTAAAAAAATGTTTAAAAAAGAAACATCTTTAATCACCATAAGATTTTTCTTATGGAGAAAACTAAGAAAAATATATACTTTTTGATAGCAAAAACACAGTCTGTAAATGAAAACTTACTTTTTAAAAACACTAAAGCTGGGATGTTTTCCCATGAAGTAACAGAGGCAATCTCTCTATGTAATCTGATTAATAGTGTTAGCCAAAATGGATGATTCAGGACTTTATCCTATTGTCACTGATTTATTGTTCAGACTAACTAGAGTTCATTTCAAACTGTCCAATGGGTGATATAGAAAAATTAATGAAAATATTTCAAATAGGATTATACAGTATAATAGATTCACTTTATATTTTACTGAATAACTAAGATATGTAATAAATGAAGGAAATATACTACAAAGATCATAAACGTTAAGAAAATGCAAGAATGGAATTATAAGAAATAAATACAATCATCTTGATCTATGGACATGAAACTAAAATAATCCAAATTTCAGTATTTTAAGGAACCATACAACAATTACACTTTTGGAAAATTGTGAAAAATTTACCTTAGGAAAGTATAATGGGAAGAGATAACGAGGAAATATTAATGTTTAAAATCAACCTTTTGTTTTTTTTTTTAGGATAAACATTACTGAAGTAATGACAGCTGGCCAATTTTTAGGGACGACAGGCTTTTCATCCACACAGCAACCAAAAAGAAGAGACAAGTACATAAATGTAATCTTTTAATCACTTCACTCAGCTTTGCAAGAAACGTAATTTTAGTGTACCGTACAGCAACTGCTGAATCACTGCGCAGCACCAGAATCTGGCTTGTAAATTCCCAATATTTCCAGCACAGGCAATAACTAAAAGGTCATTAGCAAAAAGTAAGATATCGTTGTCATCACTAAACAAGACATGAGATGAACAATTTGGAGACCTTCCACATGACATCTCATATCTATGTGTGAGTCCGAAACCCAACAAATAGGCTGCTCAGGATCCTACAGAGACTTATGTCGCCATCAGACAAATTATTGTTGTAGTGAAAAACATTAAGAACACATTCTCTCCAAAATAAAGTTTCCATTTAGGCACAGTCAGCAGGGCTTAATTAGAAAGCATGAATAATTGAACGTGCTGCTGCTCTCTCTGAGCAACAAACTTAAGTTATGTAGAAGCAAATTCTCGTTAGACAAAAGGGCATGCTGCACTGAATCATTCTCGAATGTTTTCCCCTCTCTGACTGCAACCTTTTCAGTGATAATTCAAATGAATACCCTCTGAGCAAATACTATAAATATAGGTCTTCAGTTAAAATAGAAAAAAACAAACAAAACAAACCAAAAAATTCCTGCAATCTCTACATGAAGCCAACTTTCTGGAAAAATAATAACGGGGGAGAAGAAAAGGGTGTGGATTAAAAATACCTCAGAATATTGAAGCCTTTCTAGAATTAGTCATTCTGGCAACAGTGTTAAGACACCAAGCTCACAAATATTCTCTGTTGCAGCACAATTTCAATTTATGAGCCTAGTTTTCATTTTCTATTAGCCCTTCTTTAACTGCATGGTATGATGCCAAATGCAGAATGCTTGCAATCCTTGTGATCCTCAGTGTTATCTCAGGTCCGATATGTTTAAGAGCTCTTTCAAAAATCACAGAAGAATCAGTTGAGGTGATTAAAAATATATCCATAGGTAAGCAGCATATAAGTGAACTAAAAAAATGTTAAGACACACATACGCAACGAAAAGCAAATACCTGAAAACAGTAACAAAATCGGGACGCTCAGTCGGTTAAAGTCAGACTCTTGATGTTAGCACAAGTCATGATCTCATGGTTCCTGAGTTCAAGTCCTGTGCTGAGGATCGGACTCTGTGCTGAGCGTGCTTGGGATTCTCTTTCTCCCTCTCTCTCTCTGTCCCCCCCTTGGTCATGCTCTCTCTCCTTCTCAAAATACATAAATAAACTTAAAAATGTAACAAAACCAAAAACAAACAAACAAACGAATATACAAATAAAACATAAATCACAGGGTTTAATTACCCCACCGGACACTGATTTCCCTGGAGCCCTATCCAGCACTGTTCTTTCTATGTTTTACTTTTGTTTTCATTCTTTTTCTATTCTGAGCCATGTGTAATCTTCTTAGATCCCCTGTTTATTCTGCAGAACTAACCCAAGGAGCCTCATCTCTTTCCATGTTTATTCGTTTGTCTCCTGCAATAAGGAATTGCAACCCACTCCTTAAAAGCTACAGCTACTGCTCTTGCTGACCTTGCAAGGCCCTCCTTGCCCTCTCTGTAACCTTCTATTTTATTACTCTCTGCCTCTCTCAAATTACTTCTCTTTCCATATTCTGTGCTATGCCTCCAGACCCCCCTGGACCTGAACGAGGAGACATCAGAGCACACGGTTAAAAGCCTGAGACTCAGCGAGGTCACAGGGCAGTTTTTTCGCACTGGCAATGCTCTTACTGAGCCCATCACAGTGTTACCAGTACGACGCTGACTGATTCCTCTACTTTTGCTTTCTTGGCTCTCTCAGCCCTTCTATTTGCTTCTCTCAGCTCTCTCAGAAGAGCCAACACAGTGTTTCTACTTGACATAACTTTTCAGTGGCTGCCTTTTAGAAGATAGCCCCTCACAGACGCCTCGGGGTCCACTCTGCCACCCCACAGCACAGTCTCCAACTCCAGGACATCAGGGAGGCATTTCCACAGGGTCCCCACCTACAAAAGTAACCTAGGGTCAGCACCCCGAAACATCTTTCACTTTTTATCCAGGATATTTGGACCACATGCAGTGAATTCCTTAACCAACTCTTATTTACATATTACTGTCCTCAAACATTTTGTGCATAAAATTTTAAAAAGCATCATCCCATATAGCTTAATTTGGAGAGACTGAATACTGCAATAATTCAGAGTGCAGAATATGACCAGGATGCCCCAGATTCCGATCTCAGGGCTGCGACTTCCTACCCAAATGCCCTTCACCGAGTCATTTTACATCCCTGTGCCTCAATTTCTTCCTCTGTAAAGTGAGACAATATTCCTCTTGTAATTATTAGGAAGAATAAATGTGCTTAATCATGTAAAGTGCTCAGGAAAATGCCTGCCACATACTAAGCACTATAGCAAATGTTAACTGTTAATATTATTATGACTAGTATTGATGGGAGAAAGTTGGAGATTAATCTTTTACTTTCTACGAATTCACTGAATAATTTTACAAGCATTTTAAGCTCTTTCAGTATATTTTACTATTTAATAAAGAATTGTTAGCTTATATCCAAGATTTTTTCTGACATTAAAAGTATGAATTACTTAGGAATTTGCTTTGGGTAACTATACCTTTCAAACCGAAACAAAGTTGTTCTTAAAATATTTACAATTATGAGTACTTAACAGTTGCCTTTTTCTTGAATTACATACCATCACAAGACAATCTCTTAGATAATATAGATTTAAAAATTTATTGTTTAGGGGCGCCTGGGTGGCTCAGTCGGTTAAGCTTCCGACTTCGGCTCAGGTCATGATCTCACGGTTTGTGAGTTTGAGCCCCACGTCGGGGTCTGTGCTGACAGCTCAGAGCCTGGAGCCTGTTTCAGATTCTGTGTCTCCCTCTCTCTCTGACCCTCTCCCGTTCATGATCTGTCTCTTTCTGTCTCAAAAATAAATAAACGTTAAAAAAAATTTAAGAAAAAAAATTTGTTTATATACACATTTTATAATGTGATTTCACTTAAAAATTATATTAATAACTATTTTTCTCACATTATTTTTATATTATTACTGATATGTACAGTGTTTATACAGAACAGTTGTTTCTAGGAAGAAGAAAATATTGAAATTCATTGTTTTCTTTTCCAATAATGAAATTCTATGTGGGTGGATCTGAAATTTTTCCTCATTTCAATTCATTGAGCATGCAATATTACATAGCCTGAAGTATAAACAGAAGCTAAAAATAAAAACATATTCCTTGGCTTATAATAACTATGATATGCTTCCTACAAAGAACAAATAACCTTATCACGATAGCAGTTTCAGAAAGCACCCTCTCAAAGAGAAATTAT
The DNA here is from genome assembly GCF_028018385.1 of Neofelis nebulosa. Lineage (NCBI taxonomy): Eukaryota > Metazoa > Chordata > Mammalia > Carnivora > Felidae > Neofelis > Neofelis nebulosa. Next base: position 89,921,005 of record NC_080784.1, on the reverse strand, counting down.
TTAGAAAAAAATACAATCTTAAGTTTGGAAAAGAATTGAGATGTCATATAAACAAATTGTCCACTTAATAAAACAAACACCTACAAACATCCATTTTTTTTTTCTTTTCAAAAATTTTTTTTTCAACGTTTTTTATTTATTTTTGGGACAGAGAGAGACAGAGCATGAACGGGGGAGGGGCAGAGAGAGAGGGAGACACAGAATCGGAAACAGGCTCCAGGCTCCGAGCCATCAGTCCAGAGCCTGACGCGGGGCTCGAACTCACGGACTGTGAGATCGTGACCTGGCTGAAGTCGGACGCTTAACCGACTGCGCCACCCAGGCGCCCCCCATTTTTTTTTTCTAATTGTCATTGACAATTGCTCAAAAATATCTGAGTTGAGGAGCTCATAATTTAATAAGACACCCTCTTGCTTTGTATATCTGAATCATTCAAATTGTGTCAAAACTCACCTCCATGTCATTTCCCTGCCAAACCCTGTTTCTACCATCTAGAATAAGAAATGAGTGCATTATTGTAAGATATTTCTTATGATGTGACTTCTAGTTTTTAACCACCCTAATGTTTCTTCTCTGATCATATTCTTCTTTGCTAGTTTCCCTTTGAAAATCTCAGGCAATTGCAAAATTCTTTCTTGTTTCATTTGAGACATAAACCATTTAAATTGTAATTTAATAAAGCACACAGCTACAACTCAAAGAAAAAAACTATTTTTCTTCTTCTTTTATGGACAATTTTTATTTGGCTTCTTCAGGAGTTTCCTTAGAAAATAGTAGCAACAAAAATATACATTTAGTCTGAAAATTAGAATGGCCTGTTTTGTATACCCTCGAATCTAAAGAGTGCCATGAATCTCTTTGCTTTCCATGTTACCATCAAGCACTATGTTATTAGCATCAAGAACTATGTTATTGATTTTGAAGTCCAGTCTACTACTTGTCTATTTTTATTTGTGGTTAAAATTAATTTCTCCAAGTTTTGTGTTATTGGGCAAATCCATTCTAAACAACAACAACAACAACAACAACAACAACAAAAACCAAAAACAGTGGAAGGGTTATATTATGCCTTAATTATCATATTAGGAAATACGCAGTAAACTTCATTAAACATATTGCTCAAAGTTGCACATGACTATTAAACATGAAATGTTTTTCTCCTTTCCAAATTGTGAGAATTTACACACATATCTACTCAAGAATTTATTATCTTCTTATTGAAGACAAATAATCCCTTAACAATTCATCTCTGAATGGGTAGGTATCTATATCTTTTTCCATGCTTAATGGAATCTCCCTATAGATTGCACAACTATATGGATAGGTATTTAGGAGAGGATGTTGCAAAGAATGTCCCACTTAAGATTTCAGGTGCTTGTGTTATATCTGGGGCAGCATAATAATGGGGGCTTCTCATCTATAAACGGAGGTTAGAAGTACTTGTTGAAAAACGATTATAACCAAGAGAAAAAGGAAAAAGAAAACATTTCTTTTTGGAATGTGAATTAAGTCATGGTGTAGTCAAGTTTATTTTTACGAAAATCACATGAAAACATAAAAAAATCATTGGGTATGAAATCGCTGAATTGCTATTGTTAACAATGGTGCTAGTGGGGATTGGGAGGATACATTGTGATTGAATAAAATTAATGTAGGTGAATAATAAATTATGGGAAGAGAAATAGGCACTCTAATAATTTTATATGTTGAAGTGCATGTTTTACGCATTTATGAAAATGCACCATAAATTAAGTAATGTATTAAAGAACGAGAGAAAAAACAAACATGTTATTCAAACCAGCTGTGTTTCATTTTCCTGTTTTATTATATACCACAGAAAAGTGATTTGAAATTCATAACTAAACCCTGTTTTGCATCAGGAAACAACTTCTTTTCCATTTTTAAACTTAAAGGGAAAAATGTATATTTTACTGAGAGGTATTTTACTTCTTGCATTGATGATAAAATGTTGGCTTTTTATATAATTTTTGGCCAGAAATCCTGAGCTTTATCCTGTGTTACTCACATTTATCTAACATGCTCTGCAACAATTTAGGCAATGCTCACAAAGATTTTTAGTTAAAACCAACGCTCTAATGAGGGCTGTGACATCATTTGCATCAAATGGACATCAATTTCCAAGTGAAATGGGCAAGCTCTGATGTTAATAACTCAAAGATGGTCAAGTACTATACTTAAGGCAACTATCACATGCAATTTGAAAACAATCCCTTGATTTAGTCTAGGATCTTCATGAGTCCTGGGAGAGATTTTGATTTCAGCTTGTGTCTGGGCACCTAGAAAAAGGTAAATAATATAATCGCATATCTTGAAATTAGAGTGTAAAGATTTTATTCATACTCTAGAAAGATACAATTGACTCAACAAGTAAATGCATCTTTTTAAATGTAACACTCTCGCATATTGAACTGAGCATTCTTTACTAGTCATGTCTATTTAGTATGCCACTCCAGCTGACTTGAGTGTAATGACACTATATTTGGTACTTTGAGGAGGAGTACAATATAGCTTTTGCTGTTCTTATTCAACAAAGAACTGTCTTTCAAGATCATTCAACGTTGCCCTCATGGTCCATAAATAAAGCCCAGAAACCTGTCCCAGGAACCCATACTCTCTGATCATTGTGTGAACATGTATTTTGCAATTTTTATATTTACATATGCATTGGGGCACTAGAATTTTGTAGAAGCTTTTATTTAACTTCATGTGATAGAGATTGCTAAAGCCTAACAAATGCATAGTGGTAACAATGTCACTAATTAGAGGCACCTGGGTGGCTCAGTAGGTTAGGCATCCGACTTCGGTTCAGGTCACGATCTCTCAGTTTGTGAGTTCGAGCCTTGTGTCGGGTTCTGTGCTGACAGCTCAGAGCCTGGAGCCTGCTTAAGATTCTGTGTCCCCCTCTCTCTCTGACCCTCCCCCGTTCATGCTCTGTCTCTCAATAATAAATAAACGTTAAAAAAATTTTAAAAAAAGAATACCCCAAATTAGCCACTAGAGGTAATGTATCTTAAAAAAAAATCAACATCAACAGAGGGAAATTAAACTTATAAATATTAATTACAGCATTATTTATAACTACAAACCTTTGTAAATATCCTAAATGTCCAGCAACAGAGAAATAGCTAAAGATTTGTGGACATTGTTTTAGATAAATATTTTTAGTCATAAAGTTATAGTTATGAAGATAATCTGATGATAATTATGAAGATGTTAATGAAATAATGTGAACTGGTAAAAGTACAATATGATTTTAATGACATAAGAAATGTGAAAACGGTAGAAGGACAAGTGGACTTCATGTCGATAGGATTTTTGGAATTATAAATAGGTGATTTTTTTCTTTAAAAATGCTCTCTACTAATATTACTGTTACAAATGCATAAGATATATGTGCATGATTTTACATTGCATAAAATAAAGTCAGTCCAATCATCTGATTTGCCATAAAAAAGAAATGGCAGAATCCTAGTTCTATCAGAAAACTTCCACATTCTTAGCATGTCTAATCAAAATGATAGCCATATAGATTTGTCTTTACTCTCTTCTAGGTAAGTATTGCACAATATAGACTATGAACTAAGATCTATGGCTATATATAGAAGAAAGAGTCTAGACATACATAAACCATGACCTTCTATTCACAACTGAGCCAGAAGAGCTGGGGTAAAAAAAATATAAGTACTACTATTAAGCCGGTAGGTGCCCTCCGCTATGCCTTATATTTTCATGTCACTTAGTTGCCACAATTATGTGATGGCTACTATTATTATTTTTTTTTAATTTTTTTTAACATTTATTTATTTTTGAGACAGAGAGAGACAGAGCATGAACGGGGGAGGGGCAGAGAGAGAGGGAGACACAGAATCGGAAGCAGGCTCCAGGCTCTGAGCCATCAGCCCGGAGCCTGACGCGGGGCTCGAACTCACGGACCGCGAGATCGTGACCTGAGTTGAAGTCGGACGCTTAACCGACTGAGCCACCCAGGCGCCCCAATGGCTACTATTATTAATTACACTTTACAGATGAAGACAACAATTCTTAAAGAAATTAAATGACTTATCAGAAATGGCAGAGCAAACAAATGGCCTAATCGATTTTAAAGCCAGTTCTGTTTGGCCCAAGAGCCATTGACTTTAATCCCTGTACTGAAGTGTCTCAGTGGGGAAATGATCTGGTTTCTATCTGCACAGAAAACCTGGATCTGTTGGGACATGGAGAACCATAGCGGTTTACAGCGTAAGTTCTGTCGTCAGGGCCAAGTTGCTCTCTGCCAGCACAGCCAACACATTTTATTTTTGCCAGTTTCAGAGTTCTCTGGGTAAAATGAAAATAATAGTAATACCTTTTTTTTCCCACCAAAAGTTTGTTGTGAGGTTTAAAAATGTAGAACTTGTCATTTCCTCCATTCACTCTGCCAGTAGTCCCTGGAACAGATACTTTGTTCCAAGCCTTCAGGGAGGGCCCAGAGACATGAAGAAGAATCGGTGTAGGAAGAGAAAAAAACAGGCACATGTGGTTCAGTCAGTTAAGGTTCAGGTCATGATCGCACGGTTTGTGGGTTCGAGCCCCACGTGGGGCTCTGTGCTGACAGCTCAGAGCCTGGAGCCTGCTTTGGATTCTGTGTTTCCCTCTCTCTCTGCCTCTCCCATGCTCATGCTCTTTCTCTCTGTCTCTGTCTCTCTTAAAAATAAATAAACATTAAAATTTCAAAAAGAGAAAAACATTAATTAAAAAACTTATGTGGATCAGTGATGATGAGCGAATGTGTTAAGTACCATGAAAGAAAAATAAAGATTGGGGGGAGGGGGGCGACAGTCTGGTTCAGGGGGTGGATAAATCCTCCCCGAGGAAGTACTTCATCATCTGGAATATGAATGATAAGTAGAGAATTAATACACAGAAAGTGTGAGGGGAAACTTTCTGACAGAGAACAGTGTGTGAAGAAGAGTGCTTGAGGAATAAAAGTAAGGCAGATAAGTGACATTTTACCCCTGAAGCTAAGAAGCTGCATAAAATGCTAGTGGAGAGAGAAGCAAGAGCTAGATAATAAAGAATCCTTTGGACCCTTTCAAAGATGTTGATCTTTTCATCAACAAAGAGTAATGATAAGTCATTCAAGGGTTTTGAGTAGATCAGGGACCTAATCAGATTGGGTTTAAAAAGAATTGAGGAACTGTGAGAGAGGTTTGTAATAGATGGATATAAGGAGACAAATTAGCAAATAAATGCAGGCTGAGAAGAAAGAGATACAGGTAGTTTGGACTAAGGCTAAACTCGGAGGGTTTCCAGCATTTAAATGTTGCATGGAGGAAGATGAGCCCAAAAATCTTGACAAAGAGCAGCTAGAGAGGTGAAGTAAAATCAACATTGGACAGTGGAATGAAGCTAAGGGCAGAGTTTGAAGGAGGAAGTGGTTAATATGGCTCAGTTGGTTAAGCCTCGGACTCTTGGTTTCAGCTCAGGTCATGATCTCACAGTTCATGGGCTCGAGCCCAGTGTCGGCCTCCATGATAACAGTGCAAAGCCTGCTTGGGTTTCTCTCTCTCTGCCCCTCCCCACTTGCACTCTGTCTCTCTCAAAATAAATGAACAAACTTTAAGACAAATACCACCTAGTGCAATTTAAATGTCATCTAGAATTGGAAATAAGATGTGCCGTTGGGGGCGCCTGGGTGGCGCAGTCGGTTAAGCGGCCGACTTCAGCCAGGTCACGATCTCGCGTCTGTGAGTTCGAGCCCCGCGTCGGGCTCTGTGCTGACAGCTCGGAGCCTGGAGCCTGTTTCCAATTCTGTGTCTCCCTCTCTCTCTGCCCCTCCCCCGTTCATGCTCTGTGTCTCTCTGTCCCAAAAATAAATAAAAAACATTGAAAAAAAAAAAAAAAATTTAAAAAAGATGTGCCGTTGGATTTAGGGACAAGGAACTCATTATAATGGAAACTGACTTGTTTTTATTTTTCCCAGGGATTAATTTTGGTTCTGTTAAAAGATAAACTTAAAGCATATGAAAAATTTTAAGAGTGTATTTGAGCAAACATTGATTCCTAATGGACAGCACCACATCAGAAGTGGTTAGGAATAAGCCACTGACAGGAGTTAGGGGCTCTTATTTAGAGAGAAGATATACAAGCAAGGCAAGAAAATTATTTGAATATCTATAGTTTGAGGGGCTGCATCGTTTGGAAAAGCCTAGCTCGCTTTATCTCATTTACTTTTCTAAACTGGCTCTCAAGATTATTTTGTAACTCATGATATAAAATGCAGTAGTCCTATGACCAAGTGCATAAAGTTGAATTCAAACTGATTTCCACATCTTCTTTTCTGGGAATTCTAATCCTTCAAAGGTTTTATAACTTTGCCTTGATTCTATTGTTTGGTCCCAAGGGGGAAAAAAAAAAAATTCCCTGAAAAGAAATCCCATACTTGTTATCTATAGAGAAAATATCACTTTTATCTTTACTCTAGGAGTTACTAGTTAATCAACTTGATAGCTTTTTGTGAATCTTTACATCTTATTCTCTTGTTTGTACAATTTCTTAACAAAACCAGGGCATCCCTCCCCCACCCATTTCAATTCTCTAAAGAAAGTACCCCCAAATCGGTAATGAATTCAAATTTCCTTTGGAAAAAGTCATCTTATTATCTGAATTGTACTTTTAACCTTTTGAATATATTCTCATAGCTGGTAATCTTTCCACAGGCAAGTAGTAATTATTAGGATTTGTGAGCAAATAAAGATATGCTGAACTGTGTAGTAATGGGTTTCCAATTTCATACTAGCTTGACCTTGTATACTCTATAGAATGGCACATAGGAGAGAATAAACTGCTAAAGTAGAAAGGAAACAACCAAAAGAGAGGACATGAACTTAATCTGTCAGACATTTTAGTGCCTTGAGGACCTCAGCTGTCTCATTCTTCATGAACTGAATGATATGTATAAAAGTCCTGCTTTTCCTTCTGCTCTTATGCTATTTCTCCTCATCAGCTTTTCAAGCCTTGCAGACCTTGTGTTTTTGTTGTCGTTCCTATTATTGTTCCAAAGAAGTTGCCACATGTTATGTGGCAGACATGAACTCAAACGAACGCATTCTTACTTAGTTCCTAGGTGAGGGATATTTGCAAATGCCTGAGCAGAGCTCTTTTGAAGTTGAATTTATAAAGCACTGAAAATGAATTGCCAGGGCATTACTAAATCTGTCCTTGTGTGAAAGTATGTTAATATTTACGCCCATAGGTGTAGAACCTGTATAATTAGAAATGGAACAGCAACATAATATCAATGTCATTATTCAATATCAATAGATAGCAAAATGTTGAGGCCATATTAAATTGTTTTCATGTTTGTACAGAGCATAGCAACATAGTACAATGTATTCCACTTGGTGGTAGAAAAAAAAAAAACAAAACCAAAAACCAAAGAGAATGAAAGGAGAGAAACACCTGCTGTATCAGTTGTTAACAATTACATTTCAGATACATTTTCTTCACTTTTCTCTTTCTTATCTTTCCTTCTCCCATACTCTCTCATTTTGAATTTCTTCATTTATAGTTTAATTGGGGAAGGTAGAGGCCATGTTTTTAGTTCCTAAGTTTTTTCAAAACATATTTACTAAGCATGCGCTATTTTTCTGGTGCTCTCCCGGGCTCTGGGGATACAACAGAGAACAAAACCCAACATGGCCTATACCATCATAGCACTGACAGTCAAGTAGTAAAAAAAAAACAACCAATTAAATCTCCTCTGAAATAAATGCCAAATTGTCCTTTTACAATTGTTGCGGAGGAAAGAAAGGTACATATGGGAATTCAATGTGACCAAAGAAGTCAAACACTGACTCAACTATATTGAGGAATGTATTCTAATGAGAGGACAGTAACAAGCACTGCTGGCAGATGGAAAAGATTCTACAAAGAGGTAGTAATCTCAATCTACACGTGAAATCTAAATACAGTAGCAATGGTTTGTGAACATTATTCATTCCAAAAACATGCTTGTAATCCAAAGCCCTCGGATATCAAAGCAAATTTCAAGAAGTGTCGGCTCAGTTGTGACCATGTGACATTCGGTGTCACATGCTACTCGTATTGCAAGACATTGCTAGTTTATCAAGCCAAAATTTATTAGAAATGTTGGTTTATCTTTCAGCACACTCATAAAACAATGTACTCGCAATCCAAAGTTTCACTGTAATCCTACTATGCCTGGAGTAGAGAAAAAAAAAAAAAGGCAAAAATCAAGCTAGTCTCTAACTTTGGGTAAAATATTACTAGATTTCCCAAAGATTTGTGCACATTAAATTTAATCTCCATTACATGCCTACGATAGCGTTAGAAAATAAAATGGCCGATTTGTAAATTATGAAGAAAATACACTTTCAAGGCTAGTAACTAGAGACAAAACATGCTAACATAACCCAGATCTTCTGCTTTTCAAGCCATAGATCCAATGATATTAACCTCCTTTAATAATAGAGCATAGTTGGGGTACCTAAGCGGCTCGGTTGGTTAAGCGTTTGACTCTTGATTTCAGCTCAGGTGATGATCTCATGGGTTCGTGGGATCAAGCCCCACATTGGGCTCTGCACTGACAGCACAGAGCCTGCTTGAGATTCTCTCTCACCATCTCTCTCTCTCTGTCCCTCCCCACACTTTCTCTTGCTCTCAAAATAAATAAATAAAACGTTAAAAAAAATAACAGAGCATAGTGTATACTTCACTTAATTTTAAACAAATAATACTTAAATTACACTCAGCTGATTGGTGACAAATGGCATTGTTAGGCATATTAATGAGCACGAAATGTGTTCATGCAAAAGCAGTGTCTTTCCTTATCTGTTTCTTACGTAGGGTATTAAATTATCTTAGAAAGAATACTCTCACAAAGAGATTAGGAGTAAACTGGATCTCTTTATTTTTTGTCATATTACTCCAAATTGGTAAATTTTAGTGTCCTCATCTTTATTTATTTATTTATTTTTATTTTTTAAGTAGGCTGCATGCCCAACATGGATGGGACTCAAATTCATGATCCTGAGATCAAGAGTCACATGGTCTATTAACTGAGTCAGGCACATGCCCCAGTGTCTTCATCTTTTAAAATGGGGTTACAATCTGTTACCTCACTAAGTACTAATTTGTATTTGTAACAGTAATAGCTAACATTTGTTGTGTTTCCTGGAAGAGAAGAACCTTGAATCTCTTACAATTATCGAATTAAAGCAGGTCTCATTAGAATCCTCATTTACAGATGAGAACTTGGGGGACCAGAGCATTGAGGACCCAAAAGCTAGGTTAAGGTTTTACAAATAGTAGGGGAATAAATAAGAATCACACTAGACAATCTACTACTTGAGTTCAAACTTGTAACAACTATGGATACATCCTCTTCTTTATTTTTTTTAACGTTTATTTATTATTGAGAGACAGAGAGAGACAGAGCACGAGCAGGGGAGGGGCAGAAAGAGAGGGAGACACAGAATCCGAAGCAGGCTCCAGACTCTGAGCTGTCAGCACAGAGCCCAGTGCAGGGCTCGAACTCACAAACTGCGAGATCATGACCTGAGCTGAAGTCAGTGGCTTAACTGACCCACCCAGGCGTCCCACATCCTCTTCTTCTCAAAGAAACTGGAAAACTGATATGCTAATACTAATACAGTGGTTTCACTGATGTCACCAGACTTTGATTAACTCCAGTTTCTTTTCTGTCAACAAATGTTTATAGGATTTCAGGTGCAAAGAAATGAATAAATTCAGCGAATATTCTGCTTTTAGTTATTAAGTGTTTCTCCTTGACTTGATTACAAAGAAATCCCACAAATGAGTTTGTACCAAACCTCTGCTGATAATTTTATTTGAAACAAAGCAAAATAGGAGGAAAGCTTTTTTTGTTTTTATTTTTTTGACTTACTAATCCCCCAAAAGTACATCCTGCTAGGAAGCCACAGGGTACTATAAACCAGGTTATTTTAACTAAACATAAATAGAGCACAAATTGGATGTCTCCTCAGGCCTTTGAACTGACTTGAAACTTAGACTGTATACAGGCCTTCGGTTGTTTCTATGCATGTGCTTGGACTAGAGCCAAACTCTCAGCAGAAACATACATTTGTGGGAATAGGACCAGCTGCAGAAGGTTTTGAAGCTATGAGCACTAGCACTTTCTAAAAGCTGAAAAATACAGACCGTCTCTGAACTTTAATTACTTGACTTCTCTGAAGGCACATGTAGAAACCCCCTATTGTCTATGTGTAAACTATTCATTGCTTGGGGTGTGATGGGGAAAAAAAAAAAAAAAAGGTTTGGAGCTTGACTGGTTTTACAGTCCTGGTCTGCTATTTAGTTGCAGCAAATTGTTGAAGTTTTATTCTCAGTTTTATCATACCTTACTATTTTGGGGCACATGTTCTTGGACTAGAACAGAATACCAACAAATCGCCTTATTATTGTGATGTTGAAACTGACCTCTTTGAATTACTGGTATTCAGAAGTGTCCCTCTGGATGTTCATTTCTTTACTAAGTTTTAAAACATCTTTCTCCTGTTGTAGCTTCCTTTCCTTTTTCTGAGAAACAGCTTTCCACCCTACCTGCCTTGCTACTGACTGAATCCTCATGGCACCATCATACCATCACGGTATGAAAGATTCCTCTTCTACAGCAAATAAGGTGCTCAGGCTTACTGAGCATTCATAAAATAATCTTTCAAATTTACTTAAGCTGAAATGATATGGCCTCAAATACCTAAATCCTAAAAAGGCTTGAAACATTTTGGAGTTAAGTGGGGTGAAAAAGTGTTTCCCAAGATCAGAAGAAATGTATCTAAACACTTCAGTTAAGACAAAAATAGATCTGCTCTTTTAAGTGTGACAAGGGAAACAGGTATCTTGCCAAGTAATGTCTTCTGAATTCAGGCACATTTATTGATTTTTTTTTTCAAGATTAGCTTATCTTACTGAATTCTGCAACCGTATCCTGTGATATCAATATGTGGCCCAGGTTTTACAACATTGGGGATGTATTCTCTTTCCTCAGAGAAGCATGACTAGGCTGAAAGGGATGGTCATCACCCTATGTCCAAAAATAGAGTACATGTCCTGCTTCAGCAATGAGAACACCATTCCAAACCTGCCTGCTTATAACACAAATTTAAAAAATGACAAACATCAACTTTGGAAACCCACAATTTGAAGTAAACTATGTAAAGTCTGTCCATTTTCTTTTTCTGGGCTGTTAGGCCTAAGTGTGGTGCTGAGAAATGCAGACCCAGGTATACCGGACGCCTTTCAAATTAGTCCAATAATTTACAGTCACTTAATAACTTAAGATTCTGAACCAATATTGATTAAAAACTTTGGCTTCCAGCTGTGCTAAATGTTCTTGAGCTTAACAGAACTTTCTAGCCTATACAAAAGACATTCACAGCTGAAACTTTGGGACGTAGAAAAGAAGACCTTCAAAGTCTGATGAATTATATGCCAAACCAAGGCCCTTGTAGCAGCAGACTAGCTCACACTTACAGGGATAAATGAAAGCATTAATCGGTCTTGTCAGTAAAGCAGGTGTTTTGACTGCCTTTATGGTTCATTTTCATGCAAAAGGGTTGTGGGATACCAAAATCACAAGGGATTGCAAATAAATGGCACTGACAGGACTGATCCCATCAGGCGAGGGGACCCAATTGGCCTGTCTTTTCATATTATGAAATATCCCTAATAGTAGTTCCTCCTTAGGCTCCTGCTCTTCAATAGTCTATTTGTGAGCTCAGGATTTTTCTCCCCCCCCCCCTTTTTTTTTCTTGTCTTTTCTTTCTTCCTTCTTCTTCTTTTACTTATTTATTTATTTTCCCGATAGTGCCAAAGGCATTTCTTTTCTTTTCGTGATAAGCTATTTCAGCAAGCATAGCAGGTTTAGAATGTTAAAGAACTTTGGCACACATGACTTGACAAGAGGATTTTAGTTTTCAAAAGATTTTAAAACAGGATAAACAAATTATGTAATGTTGCAATAGGAAAGGGAAGGAGGCAGAGGAGAAATACATCCTTCATCACACTCCTATTTCAAAATGCAGTAATAACAGAAATATCGTGAAATATGTCCAGGGACATAAACAATTCTAAAGATATTGTTTCATTAGAAACTTTATTATTTGTAAGTGTGACTAAATTTGGAAAAATAATTTGAAACTTGAAAAATATCAAAGGTATGGTCACTCTGACATCTTATAGAAAGGCAGTCTTAATTTCTTATTTTAGAATTTTTTTAGGCTTATTAAGTGAACAGCCACCAAAGTGGTAAAATATAAGTTGAAAATATAAATGAAATTACTGTTTTAAACTCTCTAGTAGATTTCATGATTTTTTTTTCTGTAAAGTAGTATACTTTGGGATAAATTCCATAATTACATGCCAACTAGTTAATAAGCAATTATGGAATACTTATTATGCTCTGGAAATTATTCTAAGCACTTTATGTACCCAGTACTTATACTGTGTGTAACAAATAACATTATTATCCCCATAAGGAAACAACACAGAGAGGATAAGTAATTTTTTTTAGGTAATGTAGCTACTAGGCTGGATTTAAACACAAACTCTACTCCAGAGCCCTTGTGTCCATCATAGTACTTTTCTAGAGAGTAACTTATTAGATTCCTAATTCTCACTATTAATATGAATATTTTGAATTGTTCACTAATTACATAGGTTTTTGGAATCCAGATTTCTTAAAAAAAAAAAAAAAAAAAAAAAATCAAGGTAAGGGCCCCCTGGGTGGCTCAGTCACTTGAGCATCTGACCTGCTCAGGTCCTGGTCTCACAGTTCATGGATTCTAGTCCCCACTTCAAGCTTAACACTGAAAGGGCCAAGAGTGCTTCTGATTCTGTCTCTCTGTCTCTGCCCCTCCCCCACTTGTACTCTGTCTCTCTCACAAAAAACAAATAAGCATTAAAAGAAATTTAATTAAATTTTTTAATTTTTTTTCAACGTTTTTTATTTATTTTTGGGACAGAGAGAGACAGAGCATGAACGGGGGAGGGGCAGAGAGAGAGGGAGACACAGAATTGGAAACAGGCTCCAGGCTCCGAGCCATCAGCCCAGAGCCTGACGCGGGGCTCGAACTCACGGACCGCGAGATCGTGACCTGGCTGAAGTCGGACACTTAACCGACTGCGCCACCCAGGCGCCCCAAATTTAATTAAATTTTTAAATAAAAATAATAACAAAGCAAGATAAGTAAGAAGTGAATTTCTTGAGCCAAATTATGTTTCCCACATGACTTTACATAGATCCTACAGTTCATTATATGTAATAAAATCTTGCTAGATAGTTCACACTATAGTATACTATACTATTTCCTAATAACAATTTAATTTAATTTTATTTTATTTTATTTTATTTTATTTTATTTTTAAGTGTTTACTTATTTTTGAGAGAGATAGAAAGCACAGGGGTGGGGCAGAGAGAGAGGGAGACAGAGGATCTGAAGCAGGCTCTGCACTGACAGCAGAACACCATGAGGGGCTTGAACTCACAAACTGTGAGATCATGACCTGAGCCAAAGTCAGACACTTAATTGACTGACCCATGCACCCTCCTAATAACAATTTCAAAGAAAATTTAATAATTTTCTCCTTTGCTGGAACATTCTGGAACACTGGTTCAAGAACAGATAGTAGCCTTGGGTGACAAAGAAACTTAAAGGTGGTTTTGGAGAAAACATTACTTTAACCTGTAATCTGAAATAAATCTTGTTTAATCTCTGTGTTACAAGGCTGGCAAGAGCTATCAGTAAGACTTCTAGAACGATAAATTTCCAAGATAATGAAATTGATCACATCATCTGGCAGGTACATTAACAGTGCCATGCAGACAGTCTTCATGAGAAACTTGCTCAAAGTTAGGAATTTTCTTGTTAAATATAGATCTCCAGAACAAAAGTAAAGTTGTTTACACAATAAAATGTTTTGTGACATCAGTTTAAGAATACCTCATACCTACATCACCATTGAAAGGGAGATGGAATTTTAGGTAGAGTGATTTCTTTCGGTGATTTTCTTTCTTTTGGCTCTTAAGACTGATTTTCTTTTTTTGGTTAGTATTTCCTAGGTGATTCACTTTTCATTACAATCTCAGGTTGATTAGACCCCTTGTTTTAGAGTTGTAAGTAGTATACGCAAACATATAGCAATCACATTTTATTGGACTGGATATATTTTGTCTCCTTTGGAAGGAATTCTTAACACAAACATTCATGGCTAGGTCTTAAAGGCCCTCTTGTGTTCATATATTAGTCACATATTAGTTCATATATTAATTAAAATTGAAAATTGAATTTGAATATTAAGAGTTTATGAACCTGTGCATTTTTCTGAGAATATGATTCTAAACTGCATCATATTTTCAGAGTACATATGTTTCAACAAAGCAAGAAAACCTAAATGTGGTAATGTTGTAAAACTCTGCTCTTATCCATTCATTTTGTGTTGTTAATACATTATAACACCCATGAGGGCAATCTAATGGTGGTCCATTAAGAAGAAACTCCAGCTACTGTTAATAGTGACTTTTCTTCTTACTTATGAATAAAAGGAGAGAGATATGCTTTTTTTTAATGCGGTAACATCATAATATTTTACTATTTTAATCATTTTTATGTGTACAGTTCAGTGACATTAAACTACATTCACACTGTTCCACCATCCATTTTCAAAACTTTTTCTCCAAAACATGTTGATTGCATTCCCAATTTTATGTCTGGAAAAAAGTGGACTTTATTGTTTTAGTTAAGGCTGTGCCTTCCTAACTGATTTTAGTGTACATTCTCTCTCCAAATAAAAATTTATTCTTGTGTATGAATTACATCTGATATTGTGTTATGAGATGGCTCTATATGAACACTTTTTAAAAAATTTTTAACTTTACCTCAATCTTCATTAATAAAAATAATTATAGAAAATATACAAAATGAAGAAAAGTTGAAAGAAAAGAAAAAAAAATATAGCTTATCCATAACATCTAAAAGTGTGCTTACTTTCAGGTGATGTTGTTATGATTAAGAAATATTATGACCTATATAAAAACTGTATCTCAATTTTCTGGTAACCTCATAGTTTAAGCCAAAGATTACAATTAATATTTATATACTTATGTTGAATTATTTAAAACTCTATGGACACATGGATTGGGTTTTTTTTAACATTTATTTAAGAAACATTTACTGAAACACATGATGTGTCCTTGTACTGTAATTATTGCAAAAAAAAAAAAAAAAAACATTTCCACTCTCTTTTTTGTTTATATAGCACACAAAATATCAATAAAAGAGAATGGATCAAGCAGTAGCTTACAATTTATGGTAATGAATTGAAAGCAACCCTAAGGACTTTATGGCAGCATATATATTTTTAAATATGATTTAGAATGCTTTCACAGGATTACATGTAGACACTTTCTCCAGTAAAGTTGGTCAGTCAGAGACAAGAGTTGGAAAATTTCTCTTCTGAAGTCTGTTCCAGAAAGTAGCTTTTAAGATATAACGTAGCGTAAGGAACTACCATAATGCCTTAGCATCCATTTTTACAGATAGTCTTTCTGCAGTCATGTTGACTTTATACCTTTATTTTTATGTAAAGGCAAATTGATCAGGTCTGTAGGAAACAGAGTTCCTAACTCTACAAAAACCTCCATAAATAATGCATCTATGTAAATTCAACTACAACTTGTATGAGTGTAGAAGAGATATATATCAATTTTTCTTCTGATTTGAACATTCAGATATATATATATGTATATATATGTATATATATACACGTATATGTATATACATGTATATATATATACATATATATATACATATATATATGTATATATATATGAATTAAGGGCATTAGTATGAATGATGATGAGTTAAAAAAATCTAATCCATAACATCCATTCAGTTGGACTCCTGAAACACATTTTCTAGCAACATTAATAGCCAATTTCAAACCAAAGATGTCATATATTCTTAGCAGAACAATTTATTTTGGGAAGGAAAGCACGAACAAAGACAGTTTAGAAATATATTTACAAATGTTTGGCTTTCTTATGGGAAAATAAAAATCTTTTTACAAAAGCCGAATTTCTCTCAGAGGTATTAAAATGTCTTAAATAGATCACATGCATAGCGACCTGCATCCCTCACTAACATATGGCCACCTCATTGTCAGTTATGGTTGACTTACTAAACCAAGAACAACGTAGAGGTTGTCTTGTGGGCTGAACAGACATCCCAAGTTCTGGTTTTTAAATTGGGGCCAATGATAGCCATATATGACAGTTTAATCAAAAACATTTAGCAGATACATCTACTAGTCTGTGAAATTGAATGTTAGCTGTAGCCTGCCACCAAGAAAACAGAGAACAACAAAGAACATACCTGTGTACTAAAAGGAGGAACTGTCAGATCTGTAAGTATATTAGTTTCTTAGGGCAACAGTGACAAACTTAATGGCTTAAATCCACACAAATGTATTCTCTTATAGTTTTGGAGACGAGAAGTCCAGAATCAAGGTGTCCAAAAGACTGTCCTCCCTCCAAAAGCTTCAGGGGAAAATTCTTCCTTGCATCTTCCAGGTTCTGGGGACTCCAGATGTTCACTAGCTTTTAGATGCAGAGATCCAGTCTCTGCCTCTGTCTTCACATGGCTTTCTGCTCTTCTATGCATCTTCTTTTCTTCTGTCTTATAAGGACACTTGTCATTGGATTTAGGGCCCACCTAAACAATCCAAGATGATCTCATAACAAAATCCTTAATTACGCTGGCAAAGACAATTTAATAAGGTAACATTCACATGGCCATAATTTTTGGGGAGACAAAATTCAACCCAATGCATCCATCACCTGTTATGCTGCTATATTATGCTATTTATTAATTTAATAGTCATGTTATATTTTCCTTTGTAATGGCTACCTACCTGTCTTCTCCAATACAGCGGTAAGCAACAAACTAAACTATTTAATGATACCAATAGTAACTATGATAGTTAACACATATTGAATTTCATTATGTGCAAGACATTGCTTTTTAACCTATTTACTCCTCACGTCAGCTTCATAAAGTATCATTATGACAATTTTACAGAACTGGAAACAAAAATATAGAAATGCAAAGAGAGGGGCACCTGAGTGGCTCAGTCATTTAAACGTCTGACTCTTGATATCAGCTCAGGTCATGATCTCATGGTCATGAGATCAAGTCTGCAACAGACTCCATGCTGAGCATGGAGCCTCCTTGAGATTCTTTCTTTCTTTCTTTCTTTTTTTCTTTCTTTCTTTCTTTCTCTCTCTCTCTCTCTCTCTCTATATATATATATATATATATATATATATATATATCTTTCTCTCCCTCTGCTGTTCCCCCTATTCATGCTCTATCTCTCTCTAAAACTAAATAAATAAACATAAAAAAAAAAGAATGCAAAGTGATTTCTCCAATTTCCAGAAGTGAAGAAACTGGGGTTTGAATCCAAGCAAGTTGACTTCAGAAGCCTTACTTATAAGTTAACATCTATATTTTATAGCCTTTCATGTAATATAATTTGAGGATTATCCAGAAGAAAAATCTATCCCTCTTTAAGAAACTTTCTATACTCATATTTCCAAAAGCTATAAAATGTTTGAGACTGCAATACCTTTATTTAACTACCTTGAGAATTAACTAGTATATTTCAACCACTGATATGAAAAATATTAGAATTCAGAACTCCAGGGGTCATTTTATCACAGGTAGAGAAAGAAAATTTTACAAAAGGAGCACCCTAAGTTAATTAACTTTACAGAGTAAATTAGGAATATGAGAAAAGGGAGTCAATCTCTTGCCTGTATTTGCTAAAGAAAAAAAATACGTAAAATCACTTTTTATTGTTAGAGGGAATGTGGCAGGTCATTTTTGCCCCAGAGATTGGTGCACCAATATGTATCTCATTCCATACTTTTAAATGTACAATGTGACATTAATATTTCCCATCAAGGGTGATGTCTATGTTACGTTCCCTGAACCTAAGTGGAACTTGCACCTGTCTCAACCAATGTGGCTGAAGTGATGCTGTCTGGTTTTCGAGGCTAAGTCCTAAAAGCCAATATAGCTTCCACTGGCAGTCTCTCACTCTCTCTTTCTGTTACCTCTCTTGAGATATTTTCCCTTGGGATACACACACTATATTCGAGCAAGCCCCAACCACACGTAGGGACTATGTGTGGTCGTTCAGGTTGACGGCCCCTGCCAAGTCCCTAGCTAACAGCCTCCATCAACTGTCAGACATGTTAGTGTGTGAATTTTAGATAATACCAGCCCCAAGTCTTTGCATTTTCTCACTGAAGCCCCAGACAGACAAGCAATTCCTACTGTGTTCTAAGTTGCTGAGCCACGGAATCATGAGAGGTAATAAAAATAATTATTTATACTACTAGGTTTTGGAGTAATTTTTTACATAGCATTAGATGACATAGAAGAATACATCATCATGAACTTTTTCTTTTTTTAAATTTTTAAAACTGTTTATTTTTTAGAGAGAGATGGAGCGCAAGCAGGGGAGGGGCAGAGAAAGCGAGAGACAGACACAGAATCCAAAGCAGGCTCCAGGCTGTGAGCTGTCAGCACAGCACCTGACACAGCGCTTGAACCCATGATCACGAGGTCATGACCTGAGCAGAAGTCGGACATTTAACCAACTGAGCCACCCAGGCTCCCCAGATCTTTATCATATTCTATTGCTTAGTGACAGATCACAGATCTTACCCATGCTCAAGGAGAGGGGAGTATACAAAAGCAAGAACAACATAAAGCAGGAATCATTGGGGACCACTTTAGAATCTGTCCACTCTAATAGTGTATGTGAAGACACAATGTAAAAATGAATGATTTCATTGTGCTAAGAGTTCAAAATCTAGTAATGAAAATATGACAATCAGGGGCACCTGGGTGGCTCAGTCTGTTAAGCAGCCGACTTCGGCTCAGGTCACGATCTCCCGGTCTGTGAGTTCGAGCCCTGCGTCGGGCTCTGTGCTGACAGCTCAGAGCCTGGAGCCTGTTTCGAATTCTGTGTCTCCCTCTCTCTCTGACCCTCCCCCATTCATGCTCTGTCTCTCTCTGTCTCAAAAATAAACGTTAAAAAAAATTGAAAAAAAAAAAAAAGAAAATATGACAATCAATAGTAAGTATTGCAACTTCTTAGTAATTGTGTCTCATATTGGCATAGCCTCATTTCATTCTTGGGGTATGCCTAATAGGTATAATTTTTTGAAGAAGTGAACAGTACAAGCATATCACCTTACTTATTCAAAAGGACTATGAAGCAAAGAAGGCTGATTGGCTAGCAAATAAACACATGAGACCTGAAACAATATTACTGGGGGAAAAAAGGGACAGAAACAGCAAGTATATTGTACCCTGTCGATGATCACACTCCAAGTCTGCACTTGGTGAAACAGTAGGACAAGAATTCAGACTCTGGAGGGCAGACCCAGTCCTCTGGACTGAGGCCTTCTGTGGCTGCAGATCGAGGAAGCACAAACACTTCTACCAGGCACGTATCCAAGCCTCGAACTTGCAGCTGTGTGAATGGCTGTGCCAGTGGTTTCCAGCCCTAATCGATCACCTCAGCACTTTGTTAGAATGTATTGTTTTAGCACTTAAATCTACAGCTGGCTCCAGCTACCTACTGGAATAGATTTCAGTGCCCAGATATTCCGCAGGAGGCAAATTCCCCCTTGGACAAGTTAATTCTTAACATTTAGTCAACACTCCAGCTTCCAAAGGATGGCCTCTGTGTTTCCTACCTTATCTGCAACGCTTACCACTTCAACCCATATTAGTTAACACTCAAGTGTTGTGGTATTCTCACTGATACACTGGAGTCTGAGTTCAATTAAAAAAAAAAAAAACAACAACAGGTCATTTGGTTCATGTGTGGAAGGTTCCATGTGATCTATATTCTTCTATCTATTTTTTACAGAAGAATATTTTAATTTTAGAAGTTTTTATCATCCTTCTATAAAATTGTTAATCACCCCAATATCATACTTTTCCTTTACATTCTATCCCTTCTATCAGACTTCTCAATTTCTTCTAAAAGAAATGTTCTAATTTGACTTGAAACATACGTATCTTTACTCTTTCATGCCATTTTATTTCATAACTTTAGAAAACACTTTTTAAGGGATTCTATTGAATGGGGTTACCTTTTAAGTAGGAGTGTTTTATTTTGAAGTTGTATTAATTTCTGATGAATAACACTGTTTTTAGTTGGTCCAAGAGATATGCTTCTTGTTCCAAGTTCTGTCTGAAGCCAATAATACTAGAACAAAGTTACAATATATTTCTTTTTTGTCTTTTCTAAAGGTTAATGGTCTAGTTTCTGAAATAACCATTTAGGAAATGTTAACTTCATGTTAATTCAAATTATTCTCCAAAAATTTGCCCTGAAATAACCTCTTGCCATTTTTACTCTGTACCTGGAAGAAAATAAAAGAATTCCCATGGTGGATCTTGCAAATGGAAAGAAAATGCATTAAACATATATTACTAAGCTGACTAAAAGGAAAGTTTGTGGGTTTGTTTTTTTTTTTTTTTTTTGCTAAAGTTACTTTGGCATATATCTAGACTATTTCTTTCAACTGGAGAAAGTTAAAAATAACCATCAGTGCACAAAGTCAACATGTTTGCCTTGGTATGTGCCAGGAAAAAATAAATAAATAAATAAACCCACTTAGAAAACAAAGAAATATTCGGGTAGGTAATGCAGAAGCTTTGGTTTGAGTGATGAAGTGTAGCAGCTTAGAAGTGCAAAACCCAGAGAATCGATGACCCAGGGCTGGTTTGGAGTATATATTTGAGGCTTGTGTCCTTTGAAAATGCATCAAAAAGAGATAAATGGATAGTGATCTTTTCACAAAGTTTCAGGGATCTAGAATATCAAGACAAAATATTGCCTGAGGGGAAAAGGTTAAATTTCCCAGATGCCTTAGCATTAAAGTATGAGAGCAGGGAGGCAAAGGTTTTAACAATAATTGCTAACTACCCTTTTCTCTACTGTTAGACAATTTGTATTCTTCAGACATTTCCTGGCCCATTCTAAAGGGTAAATTCATTAAGGTCTATCCATTTTCTTCAGGCAAAAAATAGGGATATGCATAATATTTTGTTATTATTTCCTTCCAAATATTGCTGCTTACATAATGTGTAGTATTTTCAAAAAGTAATTAGCCTTAGCAAGCAACATTCTTTAAGTGTGTGCTTTTCAAACTGTTCTAGTCCATGTCTCATTTTGAAAAACAGACAAAAG
Organism: Neofelis nebulosa; assembly: GCF_028018385.1. Classification (NCBI taxonomy): domain Eukaryota; kingdom Metazoa; phylum Chordata; class Mammalia; order Carnivora; family Felidae; genus Neofelis; species Neofelis nebulosa. Next base: position 89,899,666 of record NC_080784.1, on the reverse strand, counting down.
AAATTAGAAAGAAAACCTAGTCATCTCTTATAATGCTTTGAGATTTCTAATTAGAATAAATACTGTGACAACAAACAAACAAACAAAGGAAATGAATGGTGGGAAGAAGCTTATACCTATATGTGTCTTTTTGTTAAATCAAAGACAGATTGTATTCCTCCAAGTCTCCCTGTCCATTCCAATCTGATGCCCAGGACGGGTGTTACTATGACAATACTATTCGGCTAGATTTCTCATTTTAGGTAGACACATCTAAACCACAGTGATAATTTGCATTTTCTTCCATTTAGATATCTATATATCGTGATACCTGGATGGATTCTGTGGAATGGACAGTCAAAGAAAACCTGGAGCAAAGCTCTGAGGTACATCAACCTATCCACTAGTGTGTAGAAAAGAAGCGAGAAAAATGTACATGCGGAAAAGGAGCACCCAGAGAATCCGTTAAGAGTTCTTAGAACCTTATCATGAGATGACTGCAGTGGTCTTAAAATAATTCCAAAAATTCTTTGATTCAAGAGGTAGAACCTAATTCCCCTCCTCTTTCAGTGTGGCTGGAATTAATAGTTTACTTCTAAAGACGAGAATAAAGCTGAAGTTACACGGTGTGATTTGAAAAACTAGATCATAAAAGGCACTTTCCTGGGCCACTCACTCTGAAGGCAGCCCACTGCCATATTATAAGAAGATGTTCACAGAGCAAGGAATTGTGGCCTCCATCCAATAACCATGCAAGTAAGCCATCTTGGAAGCAAATCATCTAGCCCTAATTAGGCTTTCAGATGACTGTAACCCTTGCTAACATCCTAACTGCAACTTTGTGAATGATGCTGAGCCAGAATGACCACCTGTGCCGCTCCCAAATTCCTAACCCACAGAAACTGTGAGGTGATAAATGTTTGTAGCTCTAAGTCACTAAGTTTTGATGTAAGTTGTTACATATAATATATAATTAACATAAAAACTGAGGGAATAATAAGATTTAAAGAGAGATGGTATGCAGACAATGCCAAATGCAGTATAAGGTCATATAAAAGGAGGATCAAAAAGCATCCCCTAGGGGCGCCTGGGTGGCGCAGTCGGTTAAGCGTCCGACTTCAGCCAGGTCACGATCTCACGGTCCGTGAGTTCGAGCCCCGCGTCGGGCTCTGGGCTGATGGCTCGGAGCCTGGAGCCTGTTTCCGATTCTGTGTCTCCCTCTCTCTCTGTCCCTCCCCCGTTCATGCTCTGTCTCTCTCTGTCCCAAAAATAAAATAAACGTTGAAAAAAAAAAATTTAAAAAAAAAAAAAAAAAAAAGCATCCCCTGGCTTTATGAGGTTGGAGGCTATTCATAGCTTAGGTAGGAGCTGTTTGATGAAAAACTGGGAATGGAAGGCAGAAGTCTATCTAGAACTATGAGTTAGAAACTGTGATTAGTGAGTTGGAAAAGTGTATTTAAGAAATTTCGTTACAGAATATAGGGGGGAGAAAGTGTGGTAACTGGAGTAGTTCCTGTGTTCCAGAGGAGGTTAAGATAAAATACACGGAGGTAACTGGGTGGCTCAGTTGGTTAAGCATCCAACGACAGCTCAGGTCATGATCAAGTGGTTCGTGGGTTTGATCCCTGAGTCAGGCTCTGTGCTGACAGCTCAGAGCCTGGAGCCTATTTCGGATTCTGTGTCTCTTTCTCTTTCTGCTCCTCCCCAACTCACACTCTGTCTCTCTCTCTTTTTCTCTCTGTCAAAAATAAATAAACATCGAAAAAAATAAGATAAAACACACAAAAGAATATACTATTAAGGTAGGGTTTGACATGTGGAGACGAAAATTAAGGATCTGAAAATACCAGGGGAAAAATTTGGCAATATACCTGGGAAGGGAATGTTGTAGAAACGTGGTGGTGACCCATCTATTTACATTTACTCATTCTTAATATAAAGGGAATATAGATGATGGTTGCAGCTAGAGATAGATTTGCATGCAAAAAGTTCAAGTATGTCTATCTGATTGATATTACCTCTGTAAAGTTGAGCTACATGTTTAAAAAAAAAAAAGAGACTAGGATTCTTAAAACAGTGGCTAAGCGACAGAAGTCTCTCCCTTTTCTATCACTTCAAAAGCAACAAAAAGCAATGGGCAAAATAGTAGTGTCACCAAGATGGTGGGGTAGGAGACCCTAGCCTCCACTGTCCCACAGAGAACAATTAGACAACGATCCACAAATGAAAACAGCTATGAGAGAGCTCAGGAGTCCATTTCAGAAGCTTCAGCAACACAGCAGAGCAAAAAAACCCAAGAAGAGCTGGGGCATAAAGTCCAGAAAAACAGTTTCAAGGTGCCTGCATTATCCCATCCCCTAAGCCGGCACTGCTAAGAAGCAAGATGGAAAGAGTTCTGGCACCAGAGACTTGCCCTGGCTGGGAGTAGGAGAATCTGGTGAGCAATCAGCCCTTCCAGACTTTCAGGGCACTGCACTCAATCCCGGTTCATTTTCACCCCACCCAGAAGAGGGCAAAGGTGAGCCCTCACAGCTAGGAACAAGGAAGAAGGGCAGGGACTACCCGTATCAGTCCAGGAGCAGGAGCCACAGTGGTTCCCACTGGCCTGCTCAGCAGGAGACCCCGACAGCCTACCCTGCGGAGGACGTCAACCCCCTTTGCCAATGCTGCACACCCCCCCTCCCCTTTCATCACTGAGGATCTTGCTGTGGACCATAGCAGACTGGTCCATAGAGGACCCCAGCAGCTTTTGCCACTGAGGAAACAGTGGTTACCGAGGCCACCCCAGACCCCTGCAGATTTCACCACTGAGATTTTTGCCCCAGAAGTTTTCTTTTGTTTGCAAACACCCCCCCCCCCCCCCCCCCGCCTTTGTCCCTTCCCGTTCCCTCTGCCGCCCTCACAACGGAGTCTGGAAGCACCAGCAGCCAGCCCCAGCCTCTGTGACTGGGCATGCAAGACGCCAGCCCGAGCCCCTAACAACTGACCCCCTTTGCCCCGCGTGTGCCCATGGCTAGCACTTACACTTGCGTGATTGTATCTCCATGGCCAAGGCCCCCGTGGCTGCTGTGGGCGTGGATCTGGCCCTGCCTCCTGTCACTGGCCCCCACGGCCATGTGCACACCCATGGCTAATACCTGCTGCTGTAGAAGCACGTGTCAACAACCTAAGCCCACACGGTTGCCTGGCACTTGGAGATTGTTCCCAATTCCTGTCACTAGCCTGCACCAGCACATGCACCCGCAGCTAGCCCCTGCGGCTACACACGTGCACGCTGCTTGCCTGACTCCTATCCCTGGCCCCCACTAGCATATCTGCACCTGTAGCCACCTCCCGTAGTCATGCAAATTCACGCTGACCTCTAGGGCTCCCACAGTTGCTCTCATACCCCAGCTGGTCCCTGTCCCTGCTGCGGGCCCCCAGCCCTTACCGCTGCTGTTGTGCCTGCAGCGGCCTGGCCACCACCACATTGGCATCTGCAGCCAGTCCGCACAACAGAGGGTGTAATTCCATCAGCCCCAGCCACCACCGCTGTCAGCTCTGGCTCCTAACCTTGAACCTGAGGGAGCGCTGAGTACATCCATGGCACTCGCAACCAAGTTCATGAAGGTCCTGTGTCCCCCAAACAGATTCAGTGCAAAGAGATTTCCCTCAAGACTTATAATACTAAAACTGTAAAATATCAAAGATAAAATGAAAATCTTGAGAGAAGAAAGATAAAAGAAGTTGGTCATTTATAAGGGAACCCCTATAAGGCTGTCATTAGTTTTTTTCAGCAAAAATCTTGCTGATCAGGAAAGCCTAGGTTGATGTATTCAAAGTGCTGAAAGAAAATAACTGCCAGCCGTGAATACTTCCCCTGACGGATTTGTCCTTCAGAAATGAAGAGATAAAGACTTTCCCAGAGAAACAAAAACTGAGGGTGTTCATCACCACTGCACAGGCCTTACAAGAAATGCTGAAAGGAGTTCTTCAAGGTGACATGAAAGGAGGCTAATTAGTAACATGAAAATATATGGTAGAGATAAGTATGTATCAAAATCAGACTATCCCAATACTGTGTGTTGATCAGCTAACTCTAATATAAAGGTTAAAGGACAAAGGTATTAGATATAGCTATAGATACAGTAATGTTAATGGATATACAATATAAAAGGAGGCAAATTGTGATACCAAAAGCATAAAATGTGGAGGGGAGGGAATAAAAGAGTACAGCTTTTATATGCAATAAATTTAGGTTGCGATCAGCTTCAAGTAAACTGTATTTCTATAAGATGTTTTATGTAAGCTTCATGGTAACCACATACTTGCACACACACAAAATCTACAGTAGATACACAAATGATAAAAAAAATCTAAGCATTTCATTACGGAAAATCATCAAATCACAAAGAAAGATAGCAAGAAAAAAAAAAGAACAAAGGAGCTATAGAACAGCTGGAAAACAATAAAAATATGATATTAATAAACCCCTACCTATCAATAATTATTTTCATTGGTGGTCTAATGTACAGAATAGTGATGATAGATAACCATACTATAATGTATACCTGAATGTTGCTGAGAATAAATCTTAAGTGTTCACACCTCAAAAAAAAAATGGTAATTATATAATGGAATGGAGGTGTTAGTTTTTGTTATGGTGGTAATCATTTTGCAATATATACTTCAAGCAAATCAACACCTCATATACCTTAAACTTATATATTGTTACATGTCAATTGTATCTCAGTAAAACTTGAAAAAAGTAATAAAAATAAAACTCATGTTCTGATAAAACATAGGGATATTTATAACCTCAAACCACAAATTATGAAGAGAGAATGACCACTTTTGCCAAAGTCAGAAAGGTAGGTAGAAATACACTAAGATTCTATGGTTGATTGAATAGTGGGCCTCAAAACAATATGTTCACTCAGAACCCGTGAATTTGACCTTATTTGGAAAAATCTTTGAAGATGTAATTACATTAAGGATCTCAAGATGAGATCTAAACCCAATGAAGGGGAAAAGACAAGAAGGAGAAGTTCCCTCGCTTCTTAGGACCCACCGGAGCTGGAAGAGGCAAAAAAGGTTCTCCTCAAAGGCTATAAGAGGAAGAATGGCCCTGCTGATGCCTTGATTTCACGCTTCCCACCCACAGTGCTGTTGAGATAATACATTTTGGTTGCTTTAAGTCAACCAGTTTGTGGAAATTTGTCATGGCAGCCTCAAGAAACCAATACAGATTATCTCAATTTTAGAATTCAGGAAAAGAACCAAAGCATGTTCTCCAAAGAGTGGCCTGCTCTGTAAACAACTTACCAATCAAACAATAGTTTAGAAACTTCGTTCAACAGCTAAACTTTAGAGGAACTGCTCTGGGCATAAGACCTTGGGATTCAAGCAAGACAGGCCTGAAAAAAAGAGCCACAGCCAAGCCATATTTGCAAAGAAGCAATCTCAAACTTAAATAAACTCATAAAAAAGAAAACCAGAAAGTATAGTTCAGAAAGTTCAAGGACTTATGGTGAGAATTCAGAAGGAAATAAAATGTGAACAGGGAAAGTACAGTAAGGAAACCTAGGAACATAGATCCACAAGCATACAAAACCATCAAGGAAACGAATCCTCATTGGATGTAGCAACTAATGAATCAGACACTGCTGAAAACACAATAACTGACATGGAGGACAGGACTGGAACAAAAAAAATGTAGATGAATGATACAATTAAGACAAAAGTTTTAAAAAAATAGACAACAATGAATGATAAGAAAGAAAGGCAAATGGTATTTCATTTTCAAAATTGGTGTCCAAAAAGAATATGAAATAATTATTCGACAAGGAAGCAGTAAAACTATTCTAAGATAAAATAAAGCAAAACCTTCCAAAATAAAATAAAAATAATATAAACTTTCCAAAAAATCAAAGATGTGAATATATAGACTAAGAAAACACACTTATCACAAGAAACACTGGCACAGAACAATCATGATATAAATCCTAAAAATTTTACTGAACGTTGAATAAACAGAAAAAAACAAACCTTCTAGGGATCCAAGCAAAAAGGATCAAGTCAGCTAGAAGGGAAACAGAGTTATTCTGGGCTCTGATTCCTTGATGCATCATCTAACACTGGAATCAGAGCAGTGTGGACACAGCTTTCAGAGTAGGAATGGATAATGTAAATATTCTATGTCAATTTATTTAAGCATCAAGTGCACTATGGCAAAAGAACTGACGGGCAATAAATTAATTTACCTGAACAAGTAGAATAAAAACAATTGCAGAGAATATGATTATACATAAAATGAAAACATTACATGCCCTGAAAATGTAGGAATGGGATGGCTAAAATTATAGTAGAAGGAAAACAATGAGAACTATGGTGAATAGCATGAATGTTTCATCTTTCATAAATGCAAGTTAAGTGAAACCATTTAATGGTATAAATAAAGTTGTGTGTGTTTTTTAAGGTATAAAGATCAATAACACGATAGGAAAAGACATGGAATAAAAAGAGTAAATGCAATAGAAATATTGAATGTCATTGCCCATAGTAAGAAGTTAATACACATTTTCTAAAAAGGAGAGTAATTTAAAAAAAAAAAAAAAACACCAAGCAATAAAAAAAAAAAAGTGGATTTCATTAATATCAAAATCACAAAAGGAAGGCTACACTTATTAAAAGAGTAATATTTTTAGGGGCTCCTGGATGGCTCAATCAGTTGAGCATCAGACTCTGGGTTTTGGCTCTGGTCATGATCTCACAGTTCGTGAGTTCGAGCCCCATATCAAGCTCTGTGCTGACAGTGTGGAGGCTGTTTGGGATTCTCTCTCTCTCTCTCTCTCTCTGCCCCTCCATGCTCTCTCTCTCTCTCTCTCAAAATAAATAAATAAGCTTAAAAAAAGAATAACATTTTTATGTTGGCCTACAAAGCACAATATGCTGTAATAAACATTCTTCACACAACAACATTTATATTGACTAAAAATTAATGAATAGGTAAAGGCATACTAGCCAATTACCTATGCACCAAAACCAAAACCAAAACCAAACAAAAACCACAACCAACAACAAAAAAAATAGATTCAACACTAATGGAACAAACTTTACAGAGAAAAACAATAAGAAAGAGAAACACATAGTAGTTGTAAACCTTTTTTTTTTTTTTTTTTTGAGAGAGAGAGAGAGAGAGAGAGAGAGAGTAGGAGAGAGAAAGAGAGAGAATGCCAAACAGGCTCCATGCTGTCAACACTAGCTTAATACAGAGCTGGAGCCCATGAACCCTGAGATCATGGGCTGAAGTAGGATGTTTAACCTACTGAGCCGCCCAGGTGCCCCAGTAGTAGTAAACCTTAAGAGTCATATCTCGGGGCGCCTGGGTGGCTCAGTCAGTTAAGCGTCCGACTTCAGCTCAGGTCACATCTCCCGGTCCACGAGTTTGAGCCCCGCGTCGGGCTCTGGGCTGATGGCTCAGAGCCTGGAGCCTGCTTCCGATTCTGTGTCTCCCTCTCTCTCTGCTCTTCCCCCGTTCATGCTGTGTCTCTCTCTCTGTCTCAAAAATAAATAAACGTTAAAAAAATTTTTTTAAAAAGTCATATCTCCATATTAGAAACGTTATTATATCTTTACTAAATTATGTGTAAATATGTCTGTGCATGTGTGCATATTTCCAAAAGATGAGGATACATATTCTTTCCAAATTCTTAAATAATGTTCACAAGTTTATCATTTATTGGCCCCCTTAATAAATTCCAAAGAGTAAGAATAACATAACCACAATGCTATAAAATAGGAAATAACAGCAAGAATGGAGGAATGATCTTTCTACCAGAAAATTTTTCTTACACATTTCTAATATAAAATGGGGAATCAAACTAAAATTGGAAATGATGTAGGGACACCTGGGTGGCTCACTCGGTTAAGCACCTGACTTTAGCTCTGGTCATGATCTCACAGTTTGTGAATTTAAGCCCCGCATCAGGCTCTGTGCTGACCGCTCAGAGCCCGGAGCCTGCTTCCAGTTCTGTGTCTTCCTGTCTGCTCCTCTCCCACTGGTGCTCTGTCTCTCTCTTTCAAAAATCAATAAACATTAAATTTTTTTTAAAAAAGGAAATGATTTAGAAAATTAGTTCAATCAAAATCCGCTATTTCTAATTTTTTTTAATGTTTATTTATTTTAGAGAGAGAGAGACAGAGCAAGAGACAGAGGGTGAGTGGGGGAGGGGCGGAGAGAGAGGGAGACAGAATCTGAAGCTGACTCCAGGCTCCCAGCTGTCAGCACAGAGCTCCTGGCAGGGCTCAAACTCAGGAACTGTGAGATCATGACCTGAGCTGAAGTTGGATGTTTAACCGACAGAACCACTCAAGTGCCTCTAAAATAAATATTTATAAACCTATGAAAGACATAGGTAAAATAGTGCACAGAGGAAACATATAATATCAAAAGTAGCATACAATCAATTTGGAATGTTTGAAAAACGACAAAACAATGGTAAGGAAAGAAGTGAATAATAAAGTGACACCTGGGTGGCATAGTCTGTTGAGTGTCCCACTTCCCCTCAGGTCATGATCTCACTGCTGGTGGGTTCGAGCCCTGCGTCAGGCTCTGTGCTGACAGCTCCAAGCCTGGAGTCTGCTTCTGGTTCTGTGTCTCCTTCTCTCTCTGCCCCTCCCCAGCTCGTGTTCTGTCTCTCGGTCAAAAATAAACATCAAAAAAAAAAAAATTTTTTTAAAGAAGTGAATAATAAAAATAAAAGCAAAAATTAATTAATTTTAAGCAGTTAAATGTTAGAACCAGTACATATAGCTTATTGCTCTTTCTCGTGAATAAAATTGGTAACATGAATAAAAAGGGCAGTTTTCTAACCTTACTTATCAATGACAATAAAGAGATAACAACAGACATTGTAGAAATTAGTAGAATTCTAAACAACTAATATTCTCAAATCTCTTCACATTTGTTCAACAACATGAATGAAATGAATGCTTTTCTTGGAAAATATAACCTACCAAAACTGACCAGAGAAAGCGGCTCTGGACAAAAACTTACATGATTTACCATTCAAGAAATGCAGTTGCCTAATCGCCATTACCCAGATGGTTTCACAAGGCAATTCTTTGAAACCTCAAGTGATAAATAATTGCAGGTAAACTTCAATTGTTTTGAACATAGGGAAAAAAAAGAAAATTTCTTTTAGAATGTGTGCATCACATTGATACCAAAATCTCATTAAAGATACACAAAAGAAAACCACAGTACATTCAAACATATTACAATAAAAACATTTTAAAAATAAGGAGCAAAATTCAGCTGTTTGTTTCTTAAATAGTAAAGCAAATTCAGTTTATTCCTGGAATGTTCTTGTGATTAAATAATAGGAGATCTATAAATATAAATCAACATATTTATTAAGTCCAAAGAGTCATATGAATCTCATAGATGTAAAAATTTTTTAGTAAAATCCAACATTTATTATTGATTTTAAAAATCACAATAATATAGGGTAATTTCTTTATGATGCTGTTCTACGTATGTACAAAAATAGCAATATACATGCTAATTGAGGAAACGTTAGAAACATTCTCTTTAAAATCAATAATAAAGCAACAAAATTTGTAATCAATATTTTGATTATAATATTTTCTGGAGGTATTAGCCAATGATATTGAAAAATGCATTGGGGGGATGAATTTAGAAACAAAATTGGAAGGAGAGTTTCAAATGATAATTACTTGAGAATAATATATTTTTTCCTTGGAAAATCTAAAAGGATCAATTGGAACACTAATATATTTAATAATTATATTATTACAAATAATAAGGCAAAGCAGTTACAGGGCTCAGTACAAAATTGATACATAGGAATAAATGGGTTTCTCATGGACAATAACTAGGTATAAGAGTAAAACACCAAAAGATAAAATATGAAACATAAAAAGAAATATATAAAATCTTGTTTGAACGGGGCGCCTGAGTGGCTCAGTCGGTTGAGTGTCAGACTTTGGCTCAGGTCATGATCTCACAGCTTGTGTGTTCAAGCCCTGTGTCGGGCCCTGTGCTGACAGCTCAGAGCCTGGAGCCTGCTTTGGATTCTGTGTCTCCCTCTCTCTCTCTCTCTCTCTCTCTGCCCCTCCTCCACTGGCGTGCACGCTCTCTCTCTCTCTCTCTCTCTCTCAAAAATAAACATTAAAAACATTTTTAAAAAATCTTGTTTGAAGAAAACCATCCATGCCACCGAGAAACACAAACGAAGGCTTTAGCACAAGGAAAGACACATTCTCGGAAAAGAATATATGCCATCCCCAAAACATCAGTTCTTCTGAAATTAATCTATGAATTTAATGCTCTCCTAGTAAGAATACCAACAGCATATTTTTAGAAACGAGACAAATTGATTCCAAAGTTAAAATAGGAATAAATGTCCTAAAAATAGACAGAAAGAGAAAGAAACAGAGATTATGTTGCTCTAGCTGTATCACTTTAAATTCACAATAATTAAAACAGCATGATACTGAATAGAAAGGCAATTTCTATATTGTTAACCACTACAAGCATTGATATTTTTATGTTATTGTATTTTTTATTCTGAAACTAATCAATTGCTCACCATATGATTCATTTTCTATGAGTTTTTAGTCAAAAGATTGTTTAAATGAAAACCACAGTTGAAAGCTTGAGAAAAAAATATATATTATACAAATTGAAGGAGAATATTTATCAGCAGTAGCTTTTTGCCTGAACTAGAACCAAATAAAATGAGGAAAGTGTGAAGAGTCAAGGAGAGATGTGATTAAATCAAATTTTCTTTTCGTAGAAGGGGTTGATATTCAGGATATGACATCCTGAACAGTGGTTAACTTTCTGAAGGCATGTCAGCAGAAAAGGAAAATTGAAAAGCACTCAGAATAAAAATTAATTTAAGAAAAGTTGTTCTATCATGGACTAAACTGGATTCTTCTGAGTTATCCTCAAAACCACCGTCAGAAATATGTGCAATTAGTGAATTTGGATATTTTCACTGAGATTCAGAGAATGAAATATCAGCGGAGACTTTTTATGCTAAATGAGTAGAAAGCATTCATCCACATTAAAAGAAATTATGTAGTTGAGAGATTCTTTCTATGGAAGGCCAGACGCTCTGTAAATCTGTCACAGTATACATTCCTTCATCCCAGACATTAGTTTAATGTATGGCATGTCTTTGCTTTTTATCAGAATGCATGCATTATAATAAAAATGAGGAATATGGAAGAGATTGTGCTTTCGTTTTGTTTTGCCATTTGTTATTTGCTTGTTTGTTGTCATAAAAGAGCTAATGCTGGGAATCACAACCCTTCAACAGTGACTTGCTCAATAGGAGAGGAAGGATTCTGCAAATACTGTTCTGTGGTGAGTGGCATCATCATTAATTTCATGTGTATCCCTGTATATGATGTGGGCTGGTTGGATGCCTTATGCATGGTGTAAGCTCTCAACTGACAGGCTGGGTCTACTGCTCATTCTGACAGTTTTTCTGGCTGTTTCATTGTTACGATTTCAGAGCAACAATTTTGTTTCTTGCTGCTCACAATCTTCATGTGATAGTTCTGGGTAAGTCTCAGGTTTCTCTTATATTATTGCTGACACGAAATGTTCCAAATGTACTTTCAGAGAACTTGGTAAGAATTCTATTGTTAAATAACTTGGGCATATTGTATTATACACACATATACGCAATATACTTTGGGGGAGAATATATCTTCTTTTCCTCAATATGCTACCCTCGTGATGCACATAGATGTCTCCTTGTGTGACAATTTGTGTTTCACTCAAAACAAAACAGAATTATTAAGTTTTTTTCCTAAATATGGGAGGGGCCCTGAGATGAAGTTTGATGTTCAGTGTTAATCACTGTATCTTCAGGCTCGACCCTGGGAAGATGGCGGCGTAGGAGGACGCTGGGCTCACCGCGCGTCCTGCTGATCACTTAGATTCCACCTACACCTGCCTAAAGAACCCAGAAAACCGCCAGAGGATTAGCAGAACGGAGTCTCCGGAGCCAAGCACAGACAAGAGGCCCACGGAAGAGGGTAGGAAGGGCGGCGAGGCGGTGCGCGCTCCACGGACCGGCGGGAGGGAGCCGGGGCGGAGGGGCGGCTCGCCGGCCAAGCAGAGCCCCCGAGTCTGGCTGGCAAAAGCGGAGGGGCCGGACGGACTGTGTTCCGACAGCAAGCGCGACTTAGCGTCTGGGAGGTCATAAGTTAACAGCTCTGCTTGGAGAACAAGAGGGCTAGAGGACAACGGGAGGGAGAGTTGCTGAGCCCCGGGATGACAGAGCTCAGTTTGGCGGGGAACAAAGGCACTTGCCAGAGCCATCTCCCTGACCCATCCCCCAGCCGAAATCCCAAAGGGAACCAGTCCCTGCCAGGGAACTTGCTTGCTCCGCGCGAACACCCAACGCTGTGCTTCTGCGGAGCCACCCCTCCGGCAGCAGGTCTGACTCCCTCCAGGTGCTGCAGGGCCCCTCTCAAGGCGGATCACTGAAGGATAAGCAAGCCGACCCTGCCCCCCCCGCCCCCCCCGCCCCTGTGCAGCTTGCTGATCCACCCCAGCTAATACGCCAGATCCTCAGCACCACAAGCCTGGCAGTGTGCAAGTAGCCCAGATGGGCCATGCCACCCCACGGTGAATCCTGCCCCTAGGAGAGGGGAAGAGAAAATACACACCAGTCTGACTGTGGCCCCAGCGGTGGGCTGAGGGCAGACATCAGGTCCGACTGCGGCCCCGCCCACCAACGCAAGTTATTCAAGACAGCACAGTGGAAGAGCCCCACAGTCCCACACCACTCCAGGGACTATCCAAAACGACAAAACGGAAGAATTCCCCTAGGAAAAACGTCCAGGAAATAACAACAGCTAACGAACTGATCAAAAAGGATTTAAACAATATAACAGAAAGTGAATTTAGAATAATATTCATAAAATTAATCACTGGGCTTGAAAACAGTATAGAGGACAGCAGAGAATCTCTTGCTACAGAGATGAAGGGACTAAGGAGCAGTCAGGAGGAGCTAAAAAATGCTATAAATGAACTGCAAAATAAAATGGAGACCACCATGGCTTGGATTGAAGAGGCAGAGGAGAGAATAGGTGAACTAGAAGATAAAATTATGGAAAAAGAGGAAGCTGAGAAAAAGAGAGATAAAAAAATCCAGGAGTATGAGGGGAAAATTAGAGAACTAAGTGATGCACTAAAGAGAAATAATCTACGCATAATTCTTCCAGAGGAGGAAGAGAGAGGGAAACGTGCTGAAGGTGTACTTGAAGAAATAATAGCTGAGAACTTCCCTGATCTGGGGAAGGAAAAAGGCATTGAAATACAAGAGGCACAGAGAACTCCCTTCAGACGTAACTTGAATCGATCTTCTGCACGACATATCATAGTGAAACTGGCAAAATACAAGGATAAAGAGAAAATTCTGAAAGCAGCGAGGGATAAACATGCTCTAACATACAAAGGGAGACCAATAAGACTCGTGACAGATCTGTCTACTGAAACTTGGCAGGCAAGAAAGGAATGGCAGGAGATCTTCCATGTGATGAACAGAAAATATATGCAGCTGAGAATCCTTTATCCAGCAAGTCTGTCATTTAGAATAGACGGAGAGATAAAGGTCTTCCCAAACAAACAAAAACTGAAGGAATTCGTCACCACTAAACCAGCCCTACAAGAGATCCTAAGGGGGATCCTTTGAGACAAAGTACCAGAGACATCGCTACAAGCATGAAACCTACGGACATCACAATGACTCTAAACCCATATCTTTCTATAATAACACTGAATGTAAATGGACTAAATGTGCCAACCAAATGACATAGGGTATCAGAAAGGATAAAAAAACAAGACCCATCTATTTGCTGTCTACAAGAGACTCATTTTAGACCTGAGGACACCTTCAGATTGAAAGTGAGGGGATGGAGAACTATTTATCATGCCATTGGAAGTCAAAGAAAGCTGGAGTAGCCATACCTATATCAGACAAACTAGACTTTAAATTAAAGGCTGTAACAAGAGATGAAGAAGGGCATTATATAATAATCACAGGGTCTATCCATCAGGAAGAGCTCACAATTATAAATGTCTGTGCACCGAATACGGGAGCCCCCAAATATATAAAACAACTACTCACAAACATAAGCAACCTTATTGATAAGAATGTGGTATTTGCAGGGGACTTTAACACTCCACTTACAGAAATGGGTGGATCATCTAGACACACGGTCAATAAAGAAACAAGGGCCCTGAATGATACATTGGATCAGATGGACTTGACAGATATATATAGAACATTGCATCCCAAAGCAACAGAATATACTTTCTTCTCGAGTGCACATGGAGCATTCTCCAAGATAGATCAATACTGGGTCACAAAACAGCCCTTCATAAGTACACAAGAATTGAGATCATACCATGCATACTTTCAGACCACAATGCTATGTAGCTTGAAATCAACCACAGGAAGAAGTCTGGAAAACCTCCAAAAGCATGGAGATTAAAGAAAACCCTACTAAAGAATGAGTGGGTCAACCAGGCAATTAGAGAAGAAATTTAAAAATATATGGAAACAAACGAAAATGAAAATACAACAATCCAAACGCTTTGGGATGCATCGAAGGCAGTCCTGAGAGGAAAATACATTGCAATCCAGGCCTATCTCAAGAAACAAGAAAAATCCCAAATACAAAATCTAACAGCACACCTGAAGGAAATAGAAGCAGAACAGCAAAGGCAGCCTAAACCCAGCAGAAGAGAAATAATAAAGATCAGAGCAGAAATAAACAATATAGAACCTAAAAAAACTGTAGAGCAGATCAATGAAACCAAGAGTTGGTTTTTTGAAAAAATAAACAAAATTGATAAACCTCTAGCCAGGCTTCTCAAAAAGAAGAGGGAGATGACCCAAATAGATAAAATCATGAATGAAAATGGAATTATTACAACCAATCCCTGAGAGATACAAGCAATTATCAGGGAATACTATGAAAAATTATATGCCAACAAACTGGACAACCTGCAAGAAATGGACAAATTCCTAAACACCCACACACTTCCAAAACTCAATCAGGAGGAAATAGAAAGTTTGAACAGACCCATAACCAGCGAAGAAATTGAATCAGTTATCAAAAATCTCCCAACGACGAAGAGCCCAGGACCAGATGGCTTCCCAGGGGAGTTCTACCAGACGTTTAAAGCAGAGATAATACCTATCCTTCTCAAGCTATTCCAAAAAATGAAAAGGGAAGGAAAACTTCCAGACTCATTCTATGAAGCCAGTATTACTTTGATTCCTAAATAAGACAGAGACCCAGTAAAAAAAGAGAACTACAGGCCAATATCCCTGATGAATATGGATGCAAAAATTCTCAATAAGATACTAGCAAATCGAATTCAACAGCATATAAAAAGAATTATTCACCATGATCAAGTGGGATTCATTCCTGGGATGCAGGACTGGTTCAACATTCGCAAATCAATCAACGTGATACATCACATTAATAAAAGAAAAGATAAGAACCATAGGATCCTGTCAATCAAAGCAGAAAAGGCATTTGAAAAAATTCAGCATCCTTTCTTAATAAAAACCCTTGAGAAAGTCGGGATAGAAGGAACATACTTAAACATCACAAAAGCCATTTATGAAAAGCCCACAGCTAACATCATCCTCAATGGGGAAAAACTGAGAGCTTTTTCCCTGAGATCAGGAACATGACAGGGATGTCCACTCTCACCACTGTTGTTTAACATAGTGTTGGAAGTTCTAGCATCAGCAATCAGACAACAAAAGGAAATCAAAGGCACCAAAATTGGCAAAGATGAAGTTAAACTTTCACTTTTTGCAGATGACATGATATTATACGTTGCAGGATACAAAATCAATGTAGAGAAATCAGTTGCATTCTTATACACTAATAACGAAGCAACAGAAAGACAAATCAAGAAACTGATCCCATTCACAATTGCACCAAGAAGCATAAAATACCTAGGAATAAATCTAACCAAAGATGTACAAGATATGTATGCTGAAAAATATAGAAAGCTTATGAAGGAAATTGAAGAAGATATAAAGAAATGCAAAAGCTCATGGATTGGAAGAATAAATAATGTCAAAATGTCAATACTACCCAAAGCTATCTACACATTCAATGCAATCCCAATCAAAATTGCACCAGCATTCTTCTCGAAGCTAGAACAAACAATCCTAAAATTCATATGGAACCACAAAAGGCCCCGAATAGCCAAAGTAATTTTGAAGAAGAAGACCAAAGCAGGAGGCATCACAATCCCAGACTTTAGCCTCTACTACAAAGCTGTAATCATCAAGACAGCATGGTATTGGCACAAAAACAGACACATAGACCAATGGAACAGAATAGAAGCCCCAGAACTAGATTCACAAACGTATGGCCAACTAATCTTTGACAAAGCAGGAAAGAACATCGAATGGAAAAAAGTCTCTTTAACAAATGGTGCTGGGAGAAATGGATAGCAACATGCAGAAGATTGAAACTACACCACTTTCTCACACCATTTACAAAAATAAACTCAAAATGGATAAAGAACCTGAATGTGAGACAGGAAACCATCAAAACCCTAGAGGAGAAAGCAGGAAAAGACCTCTCTGACCTCAGTCGTAGCAATTTCTTACTTGACACATCTCCAAAAGCAAGGGAATTAAAAGCAAAAATGAACTACTGGGACCTTATGAAGATAAAAAGCTTCTGCACAGCAAAGGAAACAACCAACGAAACTAAAAGGCAACCAACGGAATGGGAAAAGATATTTGCAAATGACATATCGGACAAAGGGCTAGTATCCAAAATCTATAAAGAGCTCACCAAACTCCACACCCAAAAAAACAAATAATCCAGTGAAGAAATGGGCAGAAAACATGAATAGACACTTCTGTAAAGAAGACATCCGGATGGCCAACAGGCACATGAAAAGTTGCTCAACGTCGCTCCTCATCAGGGAAATACAAACCAAAACCACACTCAGATATCACCTCACGCCAGTCAGAGTGGCCAAAATGAACAAATCGGGAGACTATAGATGCTGGAGAAGATGTGGAGAAATGAGAACCCTCTTGCACTGTTGGTGGGAATGCAAACTGGTGCAGCAGCTCTGGAAAACAGTGTGGAGGTTCCTCAAAAAAAATTAAAAATAGACCTACCCTATGACCCAGCAGTAGCACTACTAGGAATTTACCCAAAGGATACAGGAGTACTGGTGCATAGGGGCACTTGTACCCCAATGTTTATAGCAGCACTCTCAACAATAGCCAAATTTTGGAAGGAGCCTAAATGTCTATCAACTGATGAATGGATAAAGAAATTGTGGTTTATATACACAATGGAGTACTACGTGGCAATGAGAAAGAATGAAATATGGCCCTTTGTAGCAACGTGGATGGAACTGGAGAGTGTGATGCTAAGTGAAATAAGCCATACAGAGAAAGACAGATACCATATGGTTTCACTCTCATGTGGATCCTGAGAAACTTAACAGAAACCCATGGGGGAGGGGAAGGAAAAAAATAAAAAAAGAGGTTAGAGTGGAAGAGAGCCAAAGCATAAGAGACTCTTAAAAACTGAGAACAAACTGTGGGTAGATCGGGGGTGGGAGGGAGGGGAGGGGGGGTGATGGGTATTGAGGAAGGCACCTTTTGGGATGAGCACTGGGTGTTGTATGGAAACCAATTTGACAATAAATTTCATATATTGGAAATAAAAGATTGTTTCTTCAGCACTGCTCTCTTGTCATGGCTGATAGGATAGAGATTAAGGTGATTAGCTCTAAGTAGATCCTCTCTACCCTAAGAAGCCTTAGGTTATAACAAAACACAAGCAGCTAGGTCACGGAACTGAGTCACTGTCAGTGCAACACCATATAGAGTTTCCAGCTGCAGACTTTCTCCAAACTGACTTAATGAATTAGAGAAGATTGGATTGGATTCATTCTTCTTAATTTTTGCTTCTTAGCCATATTTTTAATTGTAATTTTTTTCAGTTTTATGGAGGCATAATTTGAAAACAATAAAATGCACAGATGTTAAATATACATTTAGATGAGTTTTGACAAATGTAATCCACCACCCCCATTCAAGATAGAGAATATTTTCATTACTATAAAGATTTCCCTCACTTTGCTTTGTAGGCAATCTCCATCCACTCCGCTCCCTACCCCCACAACCTGGGAAGTCGTTTTTTGATATCTATCAAACCTTGAGAAATAGTTTCTACTTATTCTGAATAATTCATTTTGGAGGCTGATTCTGATAATAACTATAACCACTAACCCTACCCCATATTTAAATGCTATTTTATTTTATTTTATTTTATTTTATTATTTTATATTAATGATTCTTAGACTGATTCTTAGACCTTTGATAGGTGATAACTATACTAGTCTCTGGAAACACAAAATAATTAAAAAAACAAACATCTACACTCCCTCTCTCAAGGTGTCAATATTCTAGTGCAGGAATTAGAGAAATAAACTGAAAATTACAGTAAAAATTATATGAAGACTAGCACTGACATTTTGAGAGTGCAGGGATTCCTAAAGATTGTGTGGTAGGGACTTCGCTGCTCAGCAAATATAGCAGGCATCATTTAGTAGCCTTACTCTGTGGCCATCTGACTGTTTCTAGCCAAGGGTCTATCAGTGGAAGTGACATGTGACACTTTCAGGGTTGGTCCCTAATGACCTCCTTATTGTACTATTCCATGGCTATTTCCTTTGTTTCTGGCTGGAAAGGAGATCCTTCCCAAAGTAACCCTGGAAATAATGGGTTAATGATAGTAGAGTCTCCATGAGACTGGTCCTCAAATGAACTTCACTTTAGACTGTTTTATAAGAAAGAAACTTCTATTATTCTTGAGAAGTTATTCATTTTGAGTTTACTTTTGTAACTGTTAGCCTTCCCCAACAGAAAGTTACAATGTAAACTATAGTTTCTCTTTCTTACATGAAATTATTTTTTCCTTTCAATCCATCCAGTAAAATTATCAATAGGGAAGAAACTTATTTAATTCTCCATATCTGCCCCTGAGCTGACCAGCTGTTCCTGTTTTAAATTCTTGTGTGTTTTTCTCAGCTAAAGTTCATTATTCATTTCAGTTGAGGTGAATAATGTTGTTATTATTATTAACATTGTAGTACGAGGATGAAGAAACAATTGTTCACTTGTTATGTTACTTACTCTAAGTCATTCTGCCAGAAAGATGTAGCTCTGTCAGCTTTGGGCTTTTGACTGTACCGCCTGATCTAGAAAAAAATGCCCAAGGAAAAGGGCAAAATATTCCAAAGTGTCTAAGTGGTGCTTAAGAAAAGTGCAAACTAAGCATAGACAGTCATATGTGGTGTCAATTTTTCTTGATTTCCAGTTTCTGCTGCTGGCAGGAAACACCAGATTTTATTTTATTTGATGCTAAGTTCTTTGAGGCTTAATGCTTAAGTATTTGGGGGTAATCTAATGCAATATTTTTTCAGTCCTTCTCTCTGGGCAGCATTTGGGTTCAGAAGAAACATACAATCAACCATGCGTTCAGAGCATATTTATGGAGCATCTGTAATGGGCCAGGACCTGTTTTAGGCACTAGAGATGTACAGGTAAACAAAGCTGACCCTCTGGTCATTTCCTGTCCTCTTGCTTATTGGCTGGATGTGAAGTATCAGCTCTGCTCCTCATATATCTCCCCCTCTCTCTCCCTCCCTCTCTTCAAGACTTGATTATTTTAGAGCAATTTTAGATTGACAGCAACAATGAGAGGAAAGAACAGAGATTTCCCATATACACCCTGAACTCATACATGCAAAACCTCCCCCATTAGCAATATCCTTCACCAGAGTGGTACATTTGTTGCAATTGATGAACCCAGACTGACACATCATAATTACCCACAGCCTATTGTTTACATTATTGCTCGCTCTCTGTGGTTTACATTCTAAGGATCTGGACAAATGTGTAATGACCTATGTGCATCATTAGGTATCACGCAGAGTAGGATTTTCACTGCCCTAAAAATTCTCTGTGCTCTGCCTGTTCATCCCTCTCTCCACCCCGCCCGATCTCTGACAACTACTGATCTTTTTATTTTCGTCATTATTTTGCCATTTCCAGAATGTCCTACAGCTGGAATCATACAGTCTGTAGCCTTTCCAGACTGGCCTCTTTCACTTAATTATATGCATTTAAGATTCCTCCATGTCCTTCTGGGGCTTGATAGCACCTTTCTTTTAGTGCTAAATAATATCCCACTGTCTAGATGGCACACGGTATATGTTTATTCATTCACTGACTGAAAGGCACTTTAGTTGTTTTTAACTATTGTCCACTATGAATAAAGCCATTTTTTAAAATAAATGGCTGTAGCCATTTAACATTAAAAAAAAAATTAATGTTTATTTTTGAGAAAGAGAGAGGGAGAGCATGAGCAGGGGAGGGAGAGACAGAGAAGGAGACACAGGATCTGAAGCAGGCTCCAGGCTCTGAGCTGTCAGCACAGAGCCTGATGAGGGGCACAAACTCATGGACCGCGAGATCATGACATGATCTTCATGACTCTGAAGTCAGAGGTTTAACTGACCGAGCCAGCCATGTGCCCCTAAAGCTATTATAAACATCTTTGTGCAGGTTTTTGTGTGGACCTGTTTTTTAAATCCCTTGGGTAAAAACCAAGAAGCATGATTGCTGGATCACAAGGTACAAATATGTTTTTTTGTTTGTTTTGTTTTGTTTTGTTTCTTTTCAAATCTCCAAACTCTCTTCCAAAGTGGCTGCACCATTTTGCATTCTCATCAGTGGTGTATAAAGAGCTCCTGTAGCTCCACATCCTTGCCAGCAGTTTGTATTGTCAATATTCTGGATTTTGACCACCCTAATAGATGTACAGCAGTTTCCATCTCTCTCTCTCTCTTTCTCTGTTTTATTCATGATCATATTTCAAACACCTAAAACAGTGTCTGATCCATCATTAGTACAGAGTGAATACTTGCTGATTAAAGGAATGATTTGTATGCTGACCCTCTACTCAGTTGCCATCCAAGGAAAAAGTGAGGAGGAAAAAGAGAAAGAAAATGTAGTGAAGATCGAAGTCAGTTGTCATGGTTGTTCCTTTGTAGACTTTTCCTACAATGACCCTTGTTGTCAGGTGGTCTTGCATATTTTCCACCCTACACTCAGCAATTAACAAAATTCTGTAGAGGGAGTTCGTGCAATCCACACAGACAGCCTCCAGGCATGAGTTTGCAGAAGAGATCCAAATCACAAGTCAGGGAATGGCAAAATATTTTTCTGGTTAGAATTCACAAAATATTCTTCATTGCATTTTTTTGGATGCTGTATCTCATGTAACAAGATTTACTGGAAGTTGGAACCTAAAACTGGAACCTAAAACTGGCTAACCCAAATATGTACGTCCAAAGAAGTCTATGCTTCTTCTGTCTAGAATATTTTGTGGTTAGTTATTTTAAGCTACAGATGGTACCTGTTAATAAAACAAGAATGTACCTGGGCTTTTTAGAAAGCTTTCCATCATTTAGATAAAAGCACTTTGTAACATAGTAGTTTATACTATCAGCCCCTCCCCCATTTGGACAAGAAAGAAAATTTGCATCTTCTACAGGCCATCCACAGGCAGTGAGGAGGAGAGATGCTATGCCAGAGGCACACACACCTTGGCACTAGATTTTCCATGTCTGTACGCCTATGCAGGGAAAGTCAGGGAAAGGAGAAACATCTTCTCCAAAAGTAGTGTTTTTGTACTACAGTTTCTTCTAAAGATCATGGGAGGTGAGAATAAAGAAGATACTAACATTTGAGATTTTACCCTTCTGAATTTATTCACCTTTAGAGTCTATGCCGTCAACAATTGCCTAAGTTATCTTTCTCTTCTGTGGTCATCGACCTTTTTTACTTTAACATGTATTTCCTTGCACTTAACTTTGACTTATACTAAAATTCCAAGCTTATCTTTCCTAGCCCAATCCTTAATACAGAGAGAAGTGTTTTATTTTTAGGAAAAAAAAAATCCCTCCCTCAATAAATTGTTTTCTACACTATGTCTCCCTAGACACTCAAAACCATTAATTTAAAAAAGAACAACAGAAATGACCCTTTGTTCTTAATTGTATACATTTACCCTTCCATTAAACCAGTGAATCAAAGGAGCAAGGTTTATTGAGAATGAAAAGGTATTAGTTTCATATCTCAAAAATATGATCCCGATTGTATTAACAACAAAGAAAATATGTGGAAAAATGATAAAATCTAAGTGATTATATAAAGAACTATATACATGCAAAAATTTGGAGAGGGTTGCTATAAAATGTGGACCGTAGGATGAATTATCAAGGAAGAGTACCATAAAATAAATAAATTGAAAAGATAAAATCTGAAAAAGCAAACAAGAATTAGGAGCAACTTGCAGAAGTCATAAAAGGAAATAGAAAACTATTATTTTAAAGTGCCAGAGTCGGATGTTATTGCAATTTTAAAAGTCAAGAAGTATGTAAATTTTGGCAGCAAGTTTGCAATGCCAGCTCCTCATAAAATTCTTTTAACAGTTCCACAAGTTCTATAGGTTAGCATATAACAAAAATATAAATTAATGAGAAGCATATACAATCACTTTCAGATCTGTTATACAGTATCTTCCTAGTCAGTATTTTTGTTTTGGTTTGGAGTGTATTAAAGGCCCTATTATTTCTGGTATACAGATTGTATATACTTCATGTCGTGTACAGATTGTGTATACAGGATGTTCATACTTGACTGTGACTCCACTTACACAGGTGAGCACTGAACCTCGAGCAGTGAAACCTTGGGCAGTTTCAGTTGCAATGTAGAACTTTAGATATCATGTACTTATTTTAAAAAAGTGACTTATTATTTGTACTGGGAACAAAACTGAATGAGATGAATGGTTCATATAGCTTAATTTCTCAAATTAAAACTTTATATAACCACATTCAGTTGTTTCCATCATTCACAGTTAGAGACATCCTAATACATTAAAAATGATTACAATCAGTAAAGCAGCTAATATTTTCACAATATATAAGGCAGCTTCTTAAATATAAGATAGCTTTGTTCTAGGAATCTAAACTGCAATTAAGGAAGTTAATACTCTGGGTCTTTAAAAATGCCTATACTGTCTTTATTCTTTTTAAAACTCAACATAAATCTTTAAGACTTTCATATGGTTGGAATTTAAATTTACACAGCAATATCTATTGCCTCTCAGAGTTGAGCACATCCCCAATCTTTGATACTGTGATGATACATTCAAGACATATTAAATTCCAACGGGAACATCAAAACCTTTCTGATGTTTTGGCAAATTGCCTGAAATGTGGTGGACCAGTTCTATGAGTTCACGTACGATTGGAAGTTACTATGTCAGGCAGTACCTTTTAACCCACACAACTAATTTTTAAATAGACTCCCGGGGCGCCTGGGTGGCGCAGTCGGTTAAGCGTCCGACTTCAGCCAGGTCACGATCTCACGGTCCGTGAGTTCGAGCCCCGCGTCAGGCTCTGGGCTGATGGCTCGGAGCCTGGAGCCTGTTTCCGATTCTGTGTCTCCCTCTCTCTCTGCCCCTCCCCCGTTCATGCTCTGTCTCTCTCTGTCCCAAAAATAAATAAAAAAAAATAAAAAAAAATAAAAAAAAAAAAAAACGTTGGAAAAAAAAAAAAATTTAAATAGACTCCCAACAGTTTGAATTTTAATGTGTCAATACCCAAACTCAGCTTTGAGTATGTTCTGACGTTTTAGTAGATACCAAAAGAAAGAAACAAGGATGCTAAGCTGACTTTCACAAATGAGACTTCTTCAGTCACTCCAATAAGAATAACTTAACCATCTCTTTTGCCTGAATATTTATCTACTGGTAAGTGGCAAATTTGATACATGTGTGACAGGAAGAGAAATAATTTGAATGACCAATACAGTTATAAATCTCCTCTGCTACATACCAAGAAAGAAGTAAATGATAAATGAGTAACAACGTGAATAACCTGTAAGAATTTGGAGAGAGCCAGTTCTAATCATCCTATAAACAAGTGTTTAAAAGGAAGATTTATTAAGCAACAGATTTAGTGTTGAAAGAGAATTTTGGAAGATGATTCCATTAATAGAAGATTATCACTGAAGAACATTTAAAGGAATCAAATGGGGCCAAAGGGATTAAACACTCATGATTGGATAAAAGAACCTCCTTGGTTTAAGTGCTTTTGTTTGCTTCAGTCTGAAGAGAGGCATGGTACCAAAGAGGAGGAAATACAAACTTGAGAGGTTAAATTGTTATGATAGCACCAGACAATCTTGCTTTCGCTGAGATTACATTACCTGTAACAGGAACAGAGTGAAAAGTGACAGTCTTGCACTAATAGCCTGTGGATCTGGAAAGCCATAGTAAGTGGAGAAGACTGGAGAAACAAGGAGTCTGAAACACGGAATGCTTACTATACAGACAATATACAAAGGTTTTGTGTTTAATATAATATTGCATTTTATTTACTTCACATTATTTAAACATTGATTTCCACCTCTGCTTCCTAAATGACTATTGCTGCTTTAAATTAAGAACACTGAAGTTATGGAAATCTTAAGGATAATACATACTGAAAGGAAGTGAATTTGAAAAAAAAAATGTTTTTAAATGTGGTTAGCATTTGTGTATGTAATCTACTGAAAAATAAACTGAAATTTCCCTTGTAACTGCAATCCCTCCTATAAAGGAAAATGTGCCTTTCAAAGACATAATACATGTATTTGATGTGGTACCCATTTGAGATTTAAAATATCTGAGTGTAGCCTCTTTTAGGCTATTTAACTTTCTTCGTATTTCAATTCCTGCTAGTAAACCAAGGAGGATAATATTTTCACCTCTTGGAAACATTGTAAGGTACAATTTTTTTTTTTTTTTTTGGATTCAACTTAATACAAGATGTTCTGAGAAATTTTTTTTTCATTTGAAAAATGTTCATGTAGTTACTATTTGATTATTCTTTTTTTCTTTATGCTTCAAATGCATTTAAATATTTTAATCTACTGGGAAAATGGTAGACGACTTTCATTCCCATCACAGGTCTCAAATCATTCCTTTTCCATTGCATTTCCCTTGTTCACCAAGCTGAATGTTCCCTCTTTACCATTCAAAACTCAACACTGAATTACCTTCTCATGAAGGACACGCCTCATGCAAAACTTTTGAACGTATATGTAGGAACAGGGTTCTGATTTATGGACAGTTCTTAAGCTTTACTTTAATTTTCCTTTTATTTTCATTGACAGCAAAATTTTCTGGAGAGTACAATCAAGATAGTGTATTCATAGAAATAACATTAACAGAAGCTTGGTCATAAATGAGAACAGTCATAATAACGATCTCCTTCACCAAGGCATTCCACACAGAGAGATAACAGCACAATAATTAAAGAATTTGTCGTTCGTCACACAACAGATACAAAAGAATTGCAATAACAAAATCATAATTTTAAAAAACGTTCTTATACTAAAAATAAAAGCAAAAATATGAGATCATGCACTGGAGACAAAAGCTAAAAGTGAATAGTTATAGCAAAAACATTGCAAAACATAAAAATGTTCAAGTATCGTGAGAGGACAGGGGAAGATTCAAACAAAACAGTTTCAGAATAAATCAATTCCATTTACTACCCTAGGAGGGACACTGACACCATGGTCTTTGTCCACAAATACTTTAGGCTGTTAGAATACATACCGTTACCCATTTAAAGGACAGATTCCATTTTCTTGGAGCGTGTTTACTGTTACAAGGATGGAATGAAATTCATTGTTTCCCTTGGTTACAAATAGACACTAATACTTCAGGAGAAATATTCTCGAGTATAGGCCAGTGTGATGCCTTGGAACAGTAGGGGCCTGGGGGGGGGGGGGCGGGGGGGGGGGAGGTTGGGAAGCATTGACTCTAGCCCTATTTTTTTCATCATGGTCTGTGAAAGATACTTCATAGTCCTGAAATGAAATTTCACCCCATGTCTCAATTTTGCTGAAATTGAACCATCAGAACTAGCAGAGAGCAGTAAAAATAATAATTAAGTGGCTGACGTTGTCATTGATTCTTCATTTTTTAAAAAGTATCGAAAAAAGAAACTGGATCACTTAACGAAACTAAGAATTGCATAATGCTTCAGTGGGGTTGTTCATACAGCAACAGCAAATTTTTCCCCCAACAGAATTCATCTACACAGTGCCTTTACACTTTGTGGTCGAAGACTATATCATATTTGAACAGTGGCTACTTTCTACATGATTAGGAAAGACATGTTTGTCGTGGGAGTAAAAAAATAAAATTTGTCTGTTAAATTACACATAAATATAAGGTACAAATGTATTTTTAAAATACAGATTAAAATAATCACACTTGCATCGTGTACATACGAAAATACAGTATTCAATATTCAATATACACAGACACATTTATGATAAATGCAACTATTTGGCAATGCCAGTTCTCTCAGGGTTTTCTCTGTCCCCGATTTCCATACACAGGAAACAAGAATGCTTCGCTAGCATCTCCTAGCTCTGGCGAACGTCTTGAAGCAGTTTGTTAATCTCCGCCACCAGCTCGCTGGCATCCATGAGTTCGTGTTTCCCGTCGTTGAGATGGTTGAGCACATTATCAAAATCATCTTCTTCATAGTTTTCGGGGATCTCCTCCATGGCCGGCAGCCACTTGGAAGAAGGCTGCACACTGGAGTGAGTTCCAAGTGGGGGCCCCGAGTTGGCGGGATTCTGAAAATGTGTACTAGCTGCCCAGGCTGCCACGCCTTGCGGGTAACCCGCAGTCTTGGCTGGCAAAGGCGCCTTCCGCCGTTCCAGAGAGTTGGAGCGATCCACCTCGGGACACTCGGAGCAGGTGTCCAGGGAAGGGGGTAGGAGGCGCTGGAACACGCTGCTCATTTCCGAGAGCAGAGAGGACGTGCTGGTGTCCCCGGAGTCCTCCTCGTTTGGGGAGTCCTTCCCAAAGGTGGAGAAACTCTTCTTCTTCTCACCAGAATCTGCAGGCTGGGCGTCGTCCTCAAGACTCTGATGGGGGTGCTGCTGCTGCTGGGGTTGTGCTGGGAATTCTTCCCCCGGGATGAACATGTTACTCCTGTAGTCAGAGGACGGCGAGGGCAGAGGCGGCATCCAGCACTGGTCAGAGTGTCCCAGGACCCTGCACTCCTCCGTGCAAAGCCTCATAGCTACACCCAAGGAAGACAACAGGGATTCATTGTCATGCTTAGCATATCTCAAAATGGTAGAAAAGAATGCAAGTTTAGTCTTCAAAAAAAAAACAGGACACCGTTTTAAACTACTACCGTGATGATACCCGTTATTTTACACATTAAATGGACTACAGTTACGGCTTTAATCTGAGTATCAGTTAAATAGACCTCTTCCCCCCCCCCCCCCCCCCGTTTATCAAAGAACAAAAGGAAGATTATGACTCACATACTTCTCAGGATTATTATTTCTGCTACTCAAGTAATGAGAAAATGGATTTATAACTTACACATGAGGATGACTGAAAAGGAGCAAAGGTATGGGTGGTGGGATATTTGCTGGATATAAATTCTAAAATCCTCAGAGCTGTACGGTGCAATCTGTGATTTTGGAATGCCACCAGATTAATTTTTGAGCAATACCTATGAGTAGCCTTCTGGATATTGGGGTCTATCTGACCAACTTTACTTTTAATGGAGGCATTGGGAATATAACAAGTTATCAGGTCATTATACTTAGTAAATTCTCTCAAAAGTATTTTGGATTATTTATTGATTTGTTACTTAAAATAGTGCAAACTATTCTCAACTACTGGACACCTACAGTTACTCTATTCAGAAGTCTTCTTTTAAAGGTTTGGAATTCAAATAGATGGAAAAGTCATCAAAATATAAAAAAGAATATAAAAAATCCATTGGTTAGTTCTTCCAGTTGTTTTAATGTCTGATTGGAATTTGAGTGGCCATGCTCATAGAAAATAATAGATGCTATTAGAAAAGCAGAAAATAAAGAGGAGAAAAATTTCTAAATTTGACAAAGGCAATAACTAAACTACAATAATAATAATGAAAGAATGCAAATAATAAATGCTATTAGAAAAGCAGAAAATAAAGAGGAGAAAAATTTCTAAATTGACAAGTGCAATAACTAAACTACAATAAAAGGAACGATGAAGGATGCAGAAATGTAAAACATACTTCACAAATCATTTATTTCTTTCAGTGACAATTATGTCTCTTCGGCATCATGATTTTGCTTTAGAGCAAGTGACAATGCAGAAAATGCAAAGTAATTATCTTACATTTGAACGAAACTGGATTGATAATCAACCTTAGCTATCTAGTCAGAGCTTATTCTTTAGATCTGGCTATTTGAGCAAGGTTTCTCTTCTTCCCAAATTATTGCTAAAAAGGATGACACTTGAACAATGTCAAAGCCCTTATCAGGAGAAGCAAGTAGTGTCTTGTGTTTATTGTTGTATCCCTAGCACCAGGTAAAATGTCTGCATAGAATAAGAATGCACTATGTATTTTGTAATCATCAGGGAAATGCAAATCCAAACCACAATGAGATATCACTTCAAATCTGTCAGGATAACTACTACAAAAAAAATAATAACAAGTGTCGGCAAGGATGTGGAGAAATTCGAATACTTGTCCACTATTGCTAAGAACACAAAATGGTGCAGTCACTATGGAAAACAATATGAAAGTTCTTCAAAAAATCACAAGGATAACTATCATATTATCCAGCAGACGCACTTCTGGATACTTATCCAAGAGAATTGAATTCAGGATCTCAAAGAGCTATTAACACTCCCTTGTTCACCGCAGCACTATTCACAATAGCCACCGTAGGAAGACAACCCGAATGCCTACCAGCAGATGAATGGATAAAGAAAACACAGTATTTGCATACAGTGGAATATTATTGAGCCTTAAAAAAAGAAGGAAATTCTGCAATATGTGACAACATGGATGAACCTTGAGGGCATTCTACTTAGTGAAATAAACCAGCCATAGAACAAATATGGCATGATTCCATGTATATAAGGTGTCTAAAATGAACAAATATATAGAATCCAAGAGTGAAATGGTGTTTGCTAAAAGGTGCATGTGCAGGGGGGTGAGAAAATGGGGAACTGCCAAACAATGGGCATAAAGTTTTGGTTGACCATAATGAAAAAGTTCTAGAGATCTGCTATACAACATTGTACCTATAGTTAAGAATGCTGTATTCTACAATTAAATATTTTTAAGAGGGTACGTCTCATGTTAAGTGTTCTTATGCAGTAAAATAAAATTTTAAAAAAGATTGATATGCAGAAAAAGAAAGACGAAGAGTAAATGTTTCCTCTCAGAAAAAAAGAGAAATAAAGGACTTTGTTAAAAGGGGTGGAAGTCCCTCCCCTTCACCGCTAAACCTTCAAGATAATTTGGTTTTATACCTCATCAATTCTGGACCTCATTCCTTAACAGAGAAGGGATAATCTGTGGAACAAAATCGAGAACAAGTGTTCTGAAGGAGAAAAAGGTCTGATTGGTAGGAAAACTAGAAATACATAGAAAGTAGAAAAAATGCAGAAACAGCAGAACTAACTATGGGTAAAAGGAAGGGCAAACACCCAGAATCCTTGTGTGATTTTGCCATGAAGAAAGCATACTCTTTCAGCATATCATTTCCTATTTAAATTTACATAAAGATGGATGATTTAAGAAGAAAAGCATGTTTAGATTTACTGACGGCATGGCATGCATTTTTACTGCTGAGAAATAATTACTATTGTTCATCATTTATGTGGACAAAACCAAAAGGAGTTGAAAGTAACTGGAATGCCTTAATAGCACTGAGGTTTTCTCAGCAGTGAAATAGCTATCAAAGTGGTAATGAAGTTTTTTCCCTAATTCCCTGGGTCTCTGAAAATGGAAAGGAGACCCGTCTCTCTTGTCTTACACACATCCTGTTGGAAGGACCGGAAACAGGTCTGATGATACCTTTCATTTGTTTTCTGGCCTTTGACCCTGTGGGAAGGACTTAATTTTTTGATTATTTGATTGGCTTTGTTTTCTTTTAATATTTAATGACAGTGGGGGAAAACGGAAAATTACATAGGCTTCTAAGAATCCCGAGTATGATCAACTTTCTAGAGACCCGAATATAATGAACATGCAACCAAAAATACAATCTGGATGATTCAAATGATGGTATATGTCCACAGGTAATTTTGTTTACAGGAATTTTTTAAAACAGGGAATGCCATTTTAATGAAACAATAAATAAATGGGACCCTGAGTATTAAATAATAAATTAACATAATTTTTTTTAAATTCAGAAAATAGGAAAAATTGAAGAAGACAGGCTAATAGAGAGAATATTGGCAAAAATAGAGATAAGAAGGTAGTGGCACAGAATAGATCATTTCTGTTTCAGTGATATGCTCAACCTTTTCCCTGGAGACCCAACTATTTAAAAACATTCTCAGTGTACATATAATTCAGAGCCACAGAGGTCTCATACCACACCCAGTAAGTCAGAACTTACTGGCAAGTGGTGCATATGGCTAATCTTTCTGTTTCTCCTTGAAACCTGCCAGGTGGTTACATTTCCCCTGGGAAGGGGAAGGCTTGAGGGAGCAGACAACTCTTCTTTCCCACTATATGACTTCCAATTTTGTGACTTACTATACTTTTTAGGTAGGACTCGACGTAAGAAGAAGAAACGAAAAGTAGGTGCCAAACTTCC
The DNA here is from genome assembly GCF_028018385.1 of Neofelis nebulosa. Lineage (NCBI taxonomy): Eukaryota > Metazoa > Chordata > Mammalia > Carnivora > Felidae > Neofelis > Neofelis nebulosa. The sequence continues at coordinate 89,868,884 of NC_080784.1, read as the reverse complement.
ATCAAGTCATGAGTTACTGAATAACCAATCAGTTATCTAGTCAGAGCCTGCCATATGTGGAGTGCCATGATAGATCCTTGTCCTCAAATGGTTTCAGATCTAGTTCTGAGTCTAGTGTAACAAATGAGGCTCCAGATGCCCAGTTTAAGTGCCAGCCTATATGATGCTAAAGGCATGTCAAGAAAAGGAAAAAAAAGAGGCAAAGCGGAGACTAAAGTAGTTAAAGACACAAACTGTGAGAGATGAACAGGATTCAGATAGACACAGTGAAGAGAAGCCAGTTGGTTTTTTTTTTTTTTTTTTTTTTCAGATAGAAAGGCAACATGAACAAAGGATGGACGTGGAAAGATGGTTCTGACTATTGCAAAAGATACGAAACAGCCCAAAATGAGAGTTAATAAGTCAGGAGTGGATTTTATTGGCCTTGGAATGCCAAGGGAAGTAGTTTTATTAGGTGTTGCTGGGCAACAAAAGTCAATAACTGATTTTAAACCAAAAAAACTTTAAATTAAAATGTTCTGAAAAAGTTGTTCAAGCTGCATACAAGAAATATTTGACAAAGGGAGGAGGTGCTAGAGAGTGAACCTCAGCTTGTACGCTGGGCCAGTAAACGGGCCCTGGAAGAATAGCCAGGACCCGGATACCAGCCATGACGATGGACAGAACTTGGAATTAGAGAGAAATGTCGGAGTAAAGTAATCACCGATGGCAGATTAATGAAAAGTGGAATGAGCTCGGCAAAGGAGTTTCACAAGAAACAAAATCAAAAGGCCTTTATAAATCATACTGGTGCCGCTAAGACATTGGAAAAATGGAGATTCTGCAAGTAGTTCAAGATTTTGCACTGTAGCGCAAAGTTGAATGAGTAAGGAAGAAAGCATGTTGACAAACATGAGCTAACGGACAAGAATGCTTGCTGATTTTACTGCTCAGAATGCAGGATATTTCTGTGGGAATTAATAGAATGAATGACCAGAAATGACCTTGTTGGCAGGCAATGCAACATAACATAATCTATATTTGATCACAGTTTAATGCAGAAAACCAGTTGGAATAAGACACTTAAGTCCTAAAAATACACATGCTTTCAAAAACTGCACTGATTTCTGTTAATGGCATTCAGATGTGGACTTACATTTTTTTTTTTTTTTCCTACTTGGCCTGTTTCCTGGGAATATAAGTTTACAAAGCATGAGCTGCCAGAAAGAATAATAAACCAGAAAATGGGTGAAGTATCATCAGAAGGATGGTCATAATTAAAGTAGCTCTGCACAGATACTCAGTATACATGTAACTTTCTACACCAGCCAGACATGAAGAAAGCTTAAAATATTTTATAAGTCACTGGGAATATCCTGGTGCTCTATGCCACCTGAATGCTTTCCCCACATGGAGGCAGGTAGATAGTAAGAAAGAAATGTATCTACAGTGAAACAACATCATACACCAGCAATATAACTCTCCCACCACACGCCCAGAGTAAGTATGACTGTGCAAATATGGAATGTTTTGAAAGGGTTGTCTGTATATTGAGCGGTATCATTGTTGATAATATAAAACGCAAACTCCTAACTTTGAACGAAATGTTAACTTAGAAGGAGCCTAAAGCCACTCACTAAATAAGACTCACTATTACCTAGACTGTATATCTACCCATTGTTTCCTCAATGTCTTTATTAACATGCATTTTTATTTTATTTTTTAATGCAAGCATTAGATAATTCTCCTGCCATGAACATGTCTGGTGTTGGTAACTTTGAAAGAATGAAAGAGAAGTCCTGCCTTTTTCTAAAACAGGTCAGCTAATATAATTATACAATTTCAGAATTCAAAAGGACTTTAGATATCATTTAGGCCCACAAATAGAAAAGTTATCTCAATAGGGAAAGTTATTTTCCTCTTAGCTATATCAATAAATTATAATTTCAGGGGCGCCTGGTGGGGGGGAGGTCCGTTGGGTAAGTTTCTGACTTCGGCTCAGGTCATTATCCCACAGTTTGTGGGTTGGAGCCCCACATTGGGCCTAGAGACTGCTTCAGATTCTGTGTCTCCCTCTCTCTCTGCCCCTCCCCCACTCACACTCTCTGTCTCTCTGTCTCTCTCTCTCTCTAATAAATAGTTAATTTTTTTTAATTTAAATGAATAGGTTTCACACAATTTAAAAAGAACTTACATAATGAAATACTGATGCTATGCCCACTGTACTACTTTTCATTTGAGAAATCACATTATTCAACATTGAGGACCAATATTCAAAATTAGGGTTCCATCAACATCATGGAACCATAGAAATTTAGCCAGCCAGCCCTTTCCTTTCATTGGTAAAAATAATAAAACTGATTCTCTTTGAGCAAGTTTTCTGAGGCTGTATGTATCCCATTGGATTTTCAGAGATTCATTTTCTTCCTTGAAATAGGGAGTCTCTGAATGAAACAAAGAAACAAAGACACCACTGTGCAAATATTGGTTCTTATGTACATTGTAGCCCTAATGCCAGCAGAAGTCCTTTCCACACACTCATCCTGCCACAGATACGATATCTATGACTGTAATAACATAATGAAATAGGCAGCATTTAATCACTTCGTAGAGGATAGTTAGACTTCAGAATATAGGAATAAATCCATTACTAAACTTATTTTTTAAAAACCTGTTGCTTCATTACTCTTAATAGGTTGGTATTTAAGAGTATGGGATTGGTTCAAATCTCACCTCTACCATGTACAAACTGCCTGATTTGGGATACATTTCTGGATGGAACTCAGACGGCAATTAGTTTTGTTCTGCCTTTCTTTAATTTATCAAATGGCAGGCACTTGATTAACACTCAGCTGATCAAATTCAGTGGAGTTTAGGAATGTAAGTAGCCAGGGCGACGTTTTTATGTGTTCCTAAGAGTCGATTGAATATTACAGTCTCTGGTAACAGGGTTGCTGCAGTGATGTAGTCAGTGTTTACCCAGTTGGTTCAGACAGGTTCTACTGCATAGTCAGATAGGGGGGACTCTATGGAAAACGTGGCTTTTAACTTCCCAGGGTCTCCTCCATCTGGCTACAGACTTAACATTTCCCTTGTAAACGCGTGTGCCTCTTCAACTACCGTGCGGATAGGAAATGAACGGTGGCAAAAATATTCTGTGCTTCCCACCTACAAAGCTGCATTCTTTGTCCTATTTTTGGTGATTGAAATGTACCATTCCCTAGTGTATTTTAATCTCTGATTCTGTGAGTGGGTTCCCATCACAGGAAATTTGTGTCTTCCAAATTATAGCCCAGTTCACCACCATGCACCAAAACAGGCCGTTTGAATAACAACAACCACCCAGTAATTTCATAGAGTTGCTCAAGAGTATCCTGTGGCAGCACTGGATGGGGGCAGGGAGAGGAAAGAAATAGTGTGGCTCTCTATCCCCCTCTCCCCACTCCTTCCTTCTTGTCCTGCTCCGCTCTCATGCTTACCCCTCCTCCACCAACTGCCGTGTCTGAAGTTTAAGAAAATAATTCTGAGGGGCTCCAGGTCATGTTCAATGCTAATAGTGTACAGATGACAGATACTTCAGTGCAAAGGACAAAGAAAAATGTAAGCATGGGAGAAACTGTGCACTCCATGGGTGTAACAGATCTGAAAGTAAGAATTTACCGTCTATCACCACCCTCTTACCTGCTGGAATTCTTCCATCTGTAAGGAACAGGTCACTGAATCCTTCACCCAGCAGCCTGTCTATTGGTGAATCTCGCCCCAAATCATAATCACTGTCTCCTGCTTCACTGTCACCACGGCCACTGTCTTTCAAGCTAAATTTGTCCATGTCTTGGAGGGCATATCTAGAAAGATAAATCAGGGAAAGTATGGTTTTTACTCTTTAGCATTCACGCCATTAGAGACTCAATAGGTAACAGGGGGATAATTCATACCTATAACTCCTGGAATATTTGTTTCCTCGAAAACTTGGCCTTGGTTGATACTGCCCCTGGTGAAGCATTGAAAGAAGCTGGGAGACCTGCTGGAAACCAAACACACAGAACTGATTTCTGGAAACAAACCCCCTAATACTCACAAGCTTAAGCAAGGAAAAACAGTTGCTCACTGCTTTTCATCCTGATGAATTGAACATGTTATCTCTGTTTTAAAGATTTACACATGCTGGAATGTGGCAGACGATGCAGCCAGGCACCACACACAACTGAATACATCCCGGAGAGGCTTGAATGATCTCATACACTGCTTTTCTTTTCTTTTTTTTTTTTTTTTTGAAAGAGAACTCCTTTATAAATAATAGACTGAGTTCCTTTATGTTTTGGTTCAGGTTAAAGAGATCCATTATAAAAATACATGGAAAATATTGTAAGATGCAACAATCTAGCACATGCAGTTAACATAAGGTCAGAAAAAATTCAAAAGTTGAACAAATACAACATGCATTCAGATGGGATTCTGGAGGCCTCGGGTTTTTGCTGGTGCTGTTGTTGTTATCTTTTGGCTTTTTTTTTTTTTTTTTTTTTTTTTTTTTCTGAGTAGAAGCCACAACTGTGAGAATGAAACAAGTCCCTTTATTTGTGGCTTCCAGGATCTTAATCTGGGAAGGAAGGGTATTCTAATTAGATAGTCATTTGGGAGATTCACATTTATTTTTCAATACTATGCATCATACATGCAAGCCCATTCTTTAAGAAAAACAGAACAGCATGCTAAACTATGCATACTTGCTACATACAGGTGATGTACCTTGTATCCCATTTAATTCGGATATTGTTAGTATTGTTTACTGCTTAAAGGAGACACTTAAGAACTAGCACATACACGACCTCTGCACACTAGCAGCTGACCGTGTCAGTGAGTTGGTACAGAGTGCGGTCTTACCTCAACGGCAGGAGTGGCATGGGTGAGTTCTAGTGAGAAATTCTCTGGCACGTGGTTGGATGAGATTGTCACCAAACTGTTGAGGGACTGGTGACTGTGGTGACTCTGCCGGCTACCCATCTGCCCTCTTTCCAAGGTGGGGGATGAGGATGGAGACGATCTGTGATGAGATCTGATGGGCAGAGTGCCATTCATCGTAGGCACCAATGTGATGTCCCCTTTGTGAATCTGCCTGGATGGCCTTTTTGGGTGATGCTGGTAAGTGGATTCTGCTACCCTGCAGTTGTAGGATCTAGTGTCTTTCTTTTCTCGGTTACACCTCGTTGCAAACAGCACCATGATAACCAACAACACTGCACAGATTGCTCCTAAGGAAATAATTATAACCATGGAGACATCCAAAGATGCCTGGCTGACTGAGGTCATTGCTGTACTTGTCACTGACTCTACATATTCAAAGATCGTACACTTCAGAAGGACTTTGGTATGCAGCTGGGGATTGCCTTTGTCCTGGATGATGACTGAGAGCTCCCACTCGGTGTAGGAAACAGATTCCATGCTTACGTTCGTATGGATGTCACACGATCGTGGATCGATTAAAAAGATATTCTCCTCATTGCCTGCTATTATGGAGCAGCTGAGTTCAGCATTCACACCAGAGTCTCTGTCAATTGCCCTTATTCTTGTGACATGAAAGCCACTTTCAGCCCCTTTGGGAATGGAGATTTCTGCAGTATTATTGCGCAGAGCAGGCCCAATAACCACAGGGACGTTGTCATTTTCATCAATGATGGTGAGCACAACTGTGGTATTGCTTACTAGTTGCTTTGGACTTCCTCCGTCTCTTGCTTCAACCATGAAAGTGATCTGACTCACTTCCTCATGATCAAAGATTCTGAGGGCATAGATGGCTCCATTAGATGGGTCAATGGTGACATAGGTAGTTATGGAACTGCCCAGGATAAAACTCTCCAAAATGGTATATGTAACTTGCCCATTTTCTCCAAGATCAGGATCTGTGGCCGTAACGGTGGTGATATATGCCCCTGGCGAGTTATTCTCTGAGATTGCAAATTCATATCGACTTCTCTGGAAGTGGGGTGGATTGTCATTTATATCATTGATCTGAACAGTAAAATGTTTTACTGAAGAAAGACTGGGTGTCCCCTTGTCCTCAGCGATTACAGTCAAACTGTATTCAGATCTCTTTTCTCTATCCAGTGTGGCATTTGTCAAGATTAAATAATTGTTTTCATAAGTCTTCTGAAGTTTAAAGTGACCATGTCCGTGAAGCTTACAAACTATTTCTCCATTCAGCCCAGAATCCTTGTCCTGAACCCTGACCAAAGCAACAAATGTGTCAATGGGATCCCCCTCAAAAATATAAGATATTTCTTCTTTTCCAGGGGACATGAGGTTTATGTTGATTTCAGGTTTATTGTCATTAACATCCACAACCTTGATTATAATTTTGCAGTGAGCTGGGATTGAATTTGGGCCCAAATCTTGAGCCTGAACATCAATCTCATAGGATTTGGTGATTTCATAATCCACTTGCTTGAAAAGAGTCAAATGTCCTTTTTCTGAGTCAATTTTAAAAGTCTCTATAATTTTGGGAGACACATGACTGCTGAAGGAATATACAATTTTCCCATTAGCGCCCTCATCTGGATCTGTGGCATTCAGGTCAAGGAGCAAAGTGCCAACGGGGGAGTTTTCTAAGAGTTGTATTACATAAGACTGCTGCTCAAAAGCAGGGCTGTTGTCGTTGGAGTCGGAAATGCTTATTTTTAGTATGGATGAGCCAGACCTCTGAGGCACCCCCATGTCTGAGGCAGTGAGCTGAAGCTCATAGCTTGCCTTCAGCTCGCGATCCAGCTCTCTGACCACTATGAGTTCTGCATACTTGGCTCCATCGGTCCTGGTGCGAACCTCAATACTAAAAAAATCATTGGCAGAGAGAGAGTAGGTGTGGAGGGAATTTTCCCCAACATCTGGATCAAATGCACTGTCCAGGGGGATGCGCGTCCCAACGGCCGCGCTCTCGGATATCTCAATAGGTATGACAGATCTTGAGAACTGGGGAGCATTGTCATTGATATCCAGCACTTCGACTTCAATATGGAAAAGCTGCAGATGCTCGGTGGGTAGAGTGATCACATCAAACTCTATGGAGCAGTTCAAGTTTTTCTGGCACAGTTGTTCGCGGTCGATTTTAGCCCCTATGCTGATTTCTCCGTTATCCTCATTTACTACAAGGAGAGGAGAATTCCCCCTTTGCATGGCTCGGAAACGAACGGTGGAAGGATTAGGTAGCTTAACTAAAACATCAGCCACATCCTCTGATAGTCTTGCAATCACTGATCCAACCCTCTGCTCCTCATAAATCCTGTATTTCAAATTCTTGCCCAGCACATCGCAGTTGAAAGACACCGTCAGGAGTGCAAAAACAAATCTAAAGTGCATTTTAGCATTCATTTGGCACCTCGGTCAGTTTGGGAGACTCCTCACACAGACCAAGTTAAAACAGCAAAGCAATTCCCCTCAACTTCCTTTGGCAACTTAAAGCTAAGCTACGTTTGGTACTTGCCACTTGAAAGCGTCTCTTAATAACACAGCACAGCAATTAACAGCTCGCAAACTTTTGGTTTATACACACCGTGTCACGACTCGCAGCTCTTGTCGGCGCGGAGTCCGAGCCTTGCATTTGTCCTCTCCGCAGGCAGAAGAGGGTCACCTCCGCGCTTCCCTCCTTGTGTTGTCGGAATCCATCGATTGCAGGGTGCCGGCAGAGGCTGCAGTGAATCTTTCTCCAGCGATGCTCTCTCCCTTTCTCCGCGCGGCTGCAGACTAAACACCCGTGATTGCTGACTCCAGTCTAAAATCTGTACAACTTCACTCCAACTCAGACAAAGCTCTCTTGCCCGGCGTGTGTTGAATCGCTTCCAGCCAATCAGCGTGCTTCCAAATCAAAAGCTGATGGTGTCCCCAAAGCGAGGGCGGTCGCCGAGAAGTGGAGGGTGGAGAGGGAGAGCGAGCGGCGAGGAGGAAGGCGGGGGCTTGGGGCGGGCGGGAGGGGGGGGGGGGCGCGGCTGGGAGAGCCGGGAGGAGGGCCGGTTGGGGGCTGGGGGAGGAGGATGGGAGCCGCTCCTTCGCTCCGCTCCTCCCTTCCTCCTCCCCACGCCCCCCTCCTCCTCCCAGTCTACTGCATTCACTTTCTCTGAGCGTGCCACGACAAAGGGGAGCAAATTACAGAAGAAAAACTTTAAATCAACTTCTGGTCGCCTTTATTTAGTTGGCATCTTAAATTGTTCTGGTTTTCTTAATTGTCCTTTCTTCTTCCGCAAACATGTAATCATCTTGCTTTTCATAGTCTTTAAGTACTGGTTTAACTTGAAATACCTCTAAGTGCATTTTGTTGGTGAAGGAATTTAATAAAATTTGAAAACTTGCTTCTAATTATGCTTCTCAGCCCGCCCCCTTCCCCTCCCCCTCTGTAAATGCTTGGGTCTTTCTCCTGTGAGCACAGGCAGATTTTCTTGGGGCTCTGTTTTAAAGAACAGAACAAGTAAGGAGGTTTCATTTTCTGGTTTTCTTTCATCTTTATTCTTTGAAGATAAGAAAAGGGCTATTTTCCACTCTTGAATTCTCTTAATTAGCAAGATTTAAAGGAACACCTTAGGATTTGAAACTAATTACCGATATAGTTCTACCATCTATCACTTTTTTCTTTGAGTTGGGGCAAAATTGGCTATGATATTTCTTTGTCTTGTACTTCAAAAAATCCTATTTGCCTTCAGTAAAAGACATTTCATGCTTTAGCATGCCAGTTTCTACCAAAAGATTTTCTCTATACATGGTGAGCCTTCACAATGTAGACTGGGAGGGACCTGGACCCTGTAGTTTACAAGTCAAATTTTTATAATATATGCATTATTTATGAAAGCACTTTTCAGATATGTATTTTAAGAACCCAAAGCTTGTTTACATTGAAGAATAAAATGCCTGAGCTGAAAATTGCATTGTGTGTGCATCAGAATGCTGGGAAATGTCATGGGAGGCTTGTGCTTTATCCGGGTCACAGAAACTGATAGGGTATTCTTATTTGAAAATATGATTATTTATGATATTCTTTCTGCTCCACAATTTATTTTAAGTTTATCATCACGGATCTATTGCTGCTTTTTTCTTTCTTTCTTCTTCTTCTTTGTGTGTGTGTGTGTGTGTGTGTGTGTGTGTGTGTGTGCCTCTTGCATTATTCCTCAGCTGTCTTCATCCACTTGCATATTTGCTGTTTCGCATAATCTCACTGTCACTTTTTTCCATTTATTTTCTCCCACTCTCTATTTTGCCCCCCAGAAACATATAAAAAAGGTAATTTTCTGATTTTTCCACTTTGCTTACTCTCAGCAGAGCTCAGCTAAAGTCACTAAGAAGGTTCCTTCCAAGAAAAAAAGCAGAGGACTCCCAGCGTGAACTCTCCTTCTTTTTAGGCATTCAAAAGCATTTTATAAGCCATTGTCTTTTTTCCCCCTCCAGAAACCAGCGCTGTGTGGCAAATTGTGCAGAATAGGAATGCCTATAATGAATGTATTTAGCACTGGGTCACGCTGATGAACATTCTGCCCCCATGAATAATACTGTTTTACAAGGTTGTAGCCCTTTCAAATTGCTGATCCCCAAACCCTATAGGCAAACTAGGAAGACTACCACAAGCAACTAGGACTTTAGAAACCCATAGCCATCTGGCCTGGATCTCTAACAAGCTGAGCCAATAATTATATCAATGCAGGCTTTAGCGAACCCCTTTGCAAACACCAAAAGAGCAAAGAAAGGAATTAGTGACTATTCAAAGTTGGGGTGAGAATTCAAAGGTAATCTCATTCCATTAGTTCTAGGAGAGTTTTCTTTGTGGATTTGATAAGTCTATCCCCAAAATCTCTAAGGGCCATGGACTTGATTACCTTAACGTAGAGGATACTTGTACCGAACACTTAACAAGGAAAAATAAATTTAAAAACCTATCTTTTCTTTCTGACAATGAGTTTGAACCGAGTTAATCCTTGTCAAACCAGCTTCAGATTACCGCACTGAAGTATTTAGAATAGGTTGTAAATTAATATATATTGTACTCATAAAGAGTGTGTTTCTATGATCAGGTCTTGCAATTCTTTCATGGAGGATGGCTTTTTTTCACTTGTGATATCACTCTCATCAAGCACCATTTCATTTTCAGCTTACCAATCGATTCCTGAGAAGTTATATATACCTACTTGATAGCCCTGGGCTTTTGATTTCTCCTTAGGATATACTCCTGTGTTTCCAAACTCATTTGCAAAAAGTACAAAATAGGAAAGAAATCTTGCACTTTTGATTAGCTTCAGCAGTTCAAAATGTCCTTATTTGGTAGCCCTGAAAAGAATGTACAAACAAAACAAAACAAAACAAAACAAAACAAAACAAAACAAAAAGACACTGCTCTCCTGTCATTTGCTATTTGGGGAGAAAAATGATAAACGTCTGTTTATCATTTGAGTATTGTTTGTATTAGGGGAGAAAAATGATAAACGTCTGTTAGTTGTCATCTAATGATGATTTGATTGAACTTTCTCTGTCTTCTAGAATTTTACAAGGTCATGAATAAGTAGTCATGAAGAAGTTTAGACCCTCTAAAATCACATCTCAGATACCCAGAAAAGAAGCATTGAATGTTCCTTGAAATCCATCCACCTTCTAAGGACTTTGGGATGACAAAGGGAAGAGATGGCTCGGCTTCTGGAGGAATTCTGAGTGATGTTAGGCATGAGGGCAAAGGGCTCCTAACTCCCGGAGGAGAATCTTGGTTATTTCCATCCTGTTGTGTATGTTCTGCCCCCAATGTTCCTTTTACCACTTCAGCCCAAGTTGGCTGAAAATTGCTAAACTAGAGAAAAGATACCAGCTGACATTTGCAATACATCCTGTCATTTCTAATAGGAGTTTTATTATGCCATTTATTTTGATTACTTTTGTTTTAAAGAAAATGAATCTTTACAATTCCAAATATGTAATGTTTCCCTTGTTACTAAGAGGCAGGGGAATGTAAGACTCAACTACAAAGCTCAAACGTCTCTCCATTGCATGAATAGTGTCTTTTTTGGTACTGAAACACAAAATTAAAGTCCTAAAATTTCTTATAATCCGATGTGGAGGGGTTTTTTAAATGTTTTATTTATTTATTTTGAGAGGGGGCAGTGGCAGACATATATATATATATATATATATATATAGAGAGAGAGAGAGAGAGAGAGAGAGAATCTCAAGCAAGCTCTGCTCTGTCAGCATAGCCGCAGGGCTCAGGCTCACAAACTGAGATCGTGAGCTGAAATCAAGAGTCGGATGCTTAACAGACTGAGCCACCCAGGTGCCCTGCAGATGTGGAGTTGTTTTTGTTTTTGTTTTTGTTTTTTATTTTTTTCAACGTTTTTTATTTATTTTTGGGACAGAGAGAGACAGAGCATGAACGGGGGAGGCGCAGAGAGAGAGGGAGACACAGAATGGGAAACAGGCTCCAGGCTCCGAGCCATCAGCCCAGAGCCTGACGCGGGGCTCGAACTCACAGACCGCGAGATCGTGACCTGGCTGAAGTCGGACGCTTAACCGACTGCGCCACCCAGGCGCCCCTGTTTTTGTTTTTTAAATTCTTGGTTATTTGCATTTTATTAGAGCATGTAAAATGCAAAAGAATAGGTAGAGAAATAAATATTCACTTCCATCTGAGCATGTCATATCTTCCCCATCGCCAAAAGAATAATACAAATCTCACAATCTTCTTGTAGATTAAGATAACATTACTCTCATTCCTCCTAGCATTTGTCGTGAGATGTTTTGTAGGAGGAGTTCCTGGTCCTGCTTGACATCACATGTCCATAACAAGCCTAAGTAATTACTCTACTGTGTACCTTGGGAAATTAGATAAGAGTTAAAGTTTTACCAGAAAAAAAGTTGGTAGAGTTAAAGTATTCTAATACCTTGGAACTGTTTAAGACCAGTTGTTAGCTGTGTGACCCTGAACAAATTATTTAACTTCCCTGAGTCTGTCTAATCCTCTGGTAGTAATAATAATACACCATCAAGAGTTCTTGGAAGAATTAAACAATCAGAGCTTCCCACAGAGGTTGGCCAAGAGTAAATACACAAGCAAGATTAGTTTCTTTTTCTTAGATTCTGGGTCTGTTTTCTTCCTAACATGTATTGGAGGAAAAAAAAAAAAAAGTTGATTATATTTGCCATCCTTGTTGCTTTTCAAACTTTTGGTTTAGATGTTTATATAATTTTATGCTGGAAAGAGGAAGCTCTCCATTTTTGATTTATGATTGTCACCTTTGAAACATAATCGACAAAACTAATAGTACTGATCTATGATGCTTTTGAAAACTTGCTGGCTCACTGATGAAAATTCCAAAAGCTCTATCACATATATCTAAGTATGCCTTCAGACCCTGACTATAGAAATATATCTAATAATACAGTTAAAAGAGGTCTATCAGGTGCTTAATTGTCTCTTTTATTTGGTAAGACACACATCTAGTATTTGCCTGTTCTCAAACAGTTTGAAATGAACAGTTTAAAAAAGAATCATGTCACACTATACTGGGAAAGCAAAAGGATATAATTTGATATGATATCTTGGCAATGACAAGGAAAGATAAAACTTGTCAAATAAGATTTTCATTTAGAAAGCACTATTAGACTTTCTATCAATCATATTACATCTCTTTATGTCATTCCCTGTATTCCATTTACTAATCTATTCAATAATATAATAATAAAAATCACTGAACAATATAAACTCTTTATTGGAACAAAGTTATCACCATAAGATCAAAGGTTGGTAAATAAAAATGGGCCCTGAACTCAGATTAGACTTGTAGAATAGAAATGAACTTCGTAGATTCCGACCAAAACTGAATAGATTAAATGCCCACAGGAGGGCCACACACCTGGAGGCAGACCTATGCAAGTGCCAAGAGCGAGCCATCGACAGAGGATCGGGAAGAGTTGGAGCCCATGAAATGCAGTGACAGATGCTGGGTCAGTTTTGTCTGAGTGGGCAATCAGTACTTGGGAGGTCCTGCCAAAGGTAGCATGCCAAGTTCTACCAAGTGACTTAGGGTCTGGCACCAGGTAATCAGCTGAGCCTGGATGTGACCCATGTAGGTGAGCTCCTGCTTATTTTAGGACTTCATGCCTCCCCAGCCAGACAGGTTATGATTAGAGATTAAAATGAAAGAATAAGACAGCCACCTAAGAGCCAGTATTCTGAGGATGGCCACATACTGGGAGCCAAGTCAAAATTCTAGACCAGCTCACAAAGTTAAACCAGAAGGCAGCAACGTTGATTTTAGAATTAATCGTGTGACCGATAGTCCCTTAAATGCCTTCTCTTCAGGGCAGAAAACTGAGGCAGAATACTAAGCCTGTATTTAATTTTTTTTTCCCCAAAATCTGCTGCTTGGGGGATGTGAGGGACTTTGCAGGGAAGTGGGGTAAGCCCTTAACTGAGCTGGGTCTCACTTCTTAGTTTAAAGCATTGCCACACAAGTATAGGGTCCAGAGAGCAGCAGCATGGGCATTATCTGGACATTTGTTAGAGACGCAGAATCTCAGACAGCACCCCAGACCTACTCACACAGATTCTGCATCTTAATAAGATTCTCCGCCAATCCCTATGCACATTAAAGTTCGAGACACATTGTTCCAGAGAGTACTCCATTGTCTGAAGTGGTAGGAATCCTGAAGTACAAGATGGCACTCACATCCTATGTGCTGTGAGATTTGGCTGCTCCGGGGAATTTAAACAGGTGGCATATGGTAAAGATTACCACAGAAAGGGCCAGAGGTTGGATACCATTTATTCAAGAATATACACAGAGGTCAAGGAAGAAAACTTGTTGATTTGGCTAAATTCGTAGAGAAGGAAATAAAAGTTTCTTCTGGATCCCATGTTTTATACCACTTATCATCCTGTCCTCCACCATTGAGGCAGTACCCTTTGCATTAGGGAGAGAAATACTTGGAAAAAAAGATGCAATTCTTTGTGAAGAGTTATTCCTGAAGGCGAAAATATTTCCAATGTCATCACATACATGTGCATTTGTATACACGTATGTACATAGGAATCCCTGGTTGTGTGTTTCTGCATCTACCAAGTATATATAAATTATAAGTTTACCTTATGTTCTCCATGCCAGTATTTCTTCAACATTCAGTGGTGTGGGAAAGTAAATCTTGGTATACTGCTTATTTATCCTTAAGTATTTCTAGCTAAGGATTAAGAAAAGAAATTGAAGCGTGGCAAAAAGTTTCTTTTCGATGCTTCCATTTCCTGTACAATACTTCTGGATGTCTCCAATAAATATCTAATATATCCAACTTCTTTTTTTCAAACTAGGAGCATCCCACTACATACAGACTGATGTCTACTCTTAAAATATCACTTCTGGAAGTATAAAGGGTAACTAATATGACTTAGACCGATGAGCATCCACTTAAGTGCTGTAAATCAAATGAATGCTATTTTGGACATATAAATTCGATTACAACCCTTTGAAAGGAGGCTTTAATATAGCATAATAAGCTTAAATAAATGTCTGTTGAATTATTAGCATCAGTTATGCACAAAAATGTACTACTAGTAAATTCAGCTAGGTTAATTGTGACTTCATCATCCAATTACTTATTTACTTAGAAGTTGTGGGAAATTATTTAATCCACGGTTACTATCCACCAGGTGAGACACTTTCAGTGAGGAGGATTTGTGATGCAGTAAGAGAGAGCAATGTTATCCCATTGTGGGCTGCTTCGCTTTACAAGGAAAAGAAAAGATTCAAGGTACTCTCTCAAATAGCAACTTTTATCAAGAATAATTCAGATTTGGGGCGCCTGGGTGGTGCAGTCGTTAAGCGTCCAACTTCAGCCAGGTCACGATCTCGCGGTCTGTGAGTTCGAGCCCCGCGTCAGGCTCTGGGCTGACGGCTCGGAGGCTGGAGCCTGTTTCCGATTCTGTGTCTCCCTCTCTCTCTGCCCCTCCCCCGTTCATGCTCTGTCTCCCTCTGTCCCAAAAATAAATAAAAAAACGTTGAAAAAAAAATTAAAAAAAAAAAGAATAATTCAGATTTTACAAGATCAAGGAAACACATGATTTATAGATTTGGAACACATATCTAGCTATCTGGCTGGCCTCTGAAATGTCTATACTTCCTACCCCTTTACCAACCTAGGAAGAAAATGAACAGTTTGCACACAGTTTTTCCATGATAAATGTCTGAATGTGTATTAATTATACTACAGAAAATGTTTCAATTGGAATAAAACTAAGGAGAGTTGTGAAGGCTTCTTTGAAAATAATACCAATTTCCGGGGCGCCTGGGTGGCTCAGTCGGTTAAGCGGCCGACTTCGGCTCAGGTCATGACGGCTCAGGTCCGTGAGTTCGAGCCCCACGTCGGGCTCTGTGCTGACAGCTCAGAGCCTGGAACCTGTTTCAGATTCTGTGTCTCCCTCTCTCTGACCCTCCCCCATTGATGCTCTGTCTCTCTCTGTCTCAAAAATAAATAAACGTTAAAAAAATTAAAAAGAAAATAATACCAATTTCCTATAAGGCATATAGCGGACTATCCATTTGTGACAATATGGTGCCTCTTTATTATCATCTAATATCTATTTTGAATCCAGAGGAGTTTATTTATAATAAACTAATTGATATTCTCTATTTACAGGAATTTAATTTCCTAAGAAGATTCTCACTTAAACAAGAAAGCATTTTAGAAAACACTGTCCCCAAAGCAGCAAAACATTTTAGAAAATATCTACTCAAAAATGTAATTAAGAGGGCAAATTTAAGAGTTTACATTTAGATTGAGTTACTCATAAAATATGCCATTGAAAAAAGTTGCATTTCACATAGCAATTAAGCGTTAGCATCTTGGAACACAGTAACAGTAAGGCAATAGTTACTGAACACCATTATGTGCCACGTGCTTTGTTTGTATTTCCTTATTTAATTTTTACTATAACCTGAATAATGAAATGTTTGTAATTGCTAGAAATGTATGCAATACAGTAACAGAACCCAAAGTGTCAATAAGGAGTTTATTATCTCAAAACACAAAATGCACAGAGATAGGGCATTTCTGATGTGGAATATTTAAGCAGCCCAGTGATGCCATCATGAAAATAGGTTTCACCCTAACTTCTGCTCTCTCATCTTCAGTATGCTGCCTTCTCCTTCTTAGCCTTCCTGTGTGGGTTCCTTTACCTTCCCAAGATGGTCGTTATATTTCCAGGAAATATCTCTCCACTGAACTGAATCACAAAAAGGCAGTATTTCTTTTATGGATCTTCTTTCACCCAGAGGAGAGTATAGATCTAGAAGGTATTATGTTAAATGAGATGTGAGACTGAGAAGCAAATACCATAGGATTCCACTCATAAGTGAAATTAAAAAAAAAAAAGAATAAACAAACAAAAAGCAGAATCAGACCCATAAATACAGAAAATAAACTGATGGCTGCCAGAGGGGAGGGAGATGGGGGGGGTGGGAATGAGTGAAAGGGAGAGGGAGATACAAGCTTCCAGTTTTGGAATGAATAAGTCATGGGAATACTTATTATAAAGGCACAGTGTAAGGAATACAGTCAATGATGTTGTAATAGCCATGATAGCTACACTTGTGGTGAACATGGCATAACATATCAATTTGTCAAATCATTAAATTATACACTTGAAACTACTGTAACATTATGTGTCAACGATACTCAAATTAAAAAAAAATAAGAAAACAAATATATTCTAGGAGCCTTCCACTTAAAGCTCATTGGTCAGATTTGTGTCACATGAGCCTTCTTTAGTCTCTAGCAAGGAGAGTGGAATTGCTGTGATTGGTCTAGATTAATAAGGTTTTAGGTCTGGGTTAGAAGAGTAACTCCTTCACGTCATACAAAGTGCTAAAATATCGAGATTTGGTTAACAAAGTACAGTGGACAGTGGATATTGAGTGGAGAGTAAAGCACGTATTTTCTGCCACATTAATCCTACAACAATTTTATGGTATAGAAACTAAGGCTCACAGGTTTAAGTAAACTTTCGCACAGCTAATATCTAATTGATATTGAATTGTTGATATCTGTAACTGCCTCCAAGATCCTCCCATATAGTCATAATTTTTTATTTGTTTTAAGTATTAATTGAAAAAGCCTGTCCCATTTTAAATTTCTTAATGTTTTCAAAACTATGAAGCTATGGGAAAAGATATCAGTACACATCAAGGGAAATTGTGAATGGAAAAGTATTGCAACCCATGCAATGAAAATATATTATCACTGCTTTGTCCTTTGGATAGTATCTTTGACGATTATCAATACTACAAGATTTGTTGAAGTGATTCTTAGGCAGGACTGGAGAAAACAGAGGAGGCAAAGGTGGAGGTGATATTTTCCCGATTCTAAAAATCTCAGATCCCTTAGGACATCTTCATCCACCATGTGGTATTTTCTAAGATCAGGCTCATCTAGAAGGAAACACAAGTGAATTATCTGTACATTTAAAGGTGCAAATAAAAAGTCTGGGACACTGAGAAAAGGAGAGTAGACATTCAGATTCCTACGTATGTTATAATCAGGAACATTCCAGTATTTGAGCAAAAGCTAATGGGGGACAGACACAATGCTGTACAAGAGATACTGACCTGAGATCAAAGAAACCCACTTCCCACTCATCAGCTCTTTGATGTTTCATCATTGTTCATAACGTCTCAGCCTTCCCAGTGTTAAGTCACTCTCCACAAATATATATATTTTTTTTGTATAAAGTAATGAATCCTAAATTTGGGAGGAAAGCATAAAAAGTGCACCTGGATATCCTGCTTACCTCAAGCACTCAAGAGTATATTATTTATTTTGACAAACTTTTCTAGTAACTCTGCTTTCTGTTGTGAGGGTAAATGAAAGACACTAACATTCCTGGCAAAGCAAATAACATAATTTAAGGCAAGCAAATGTGCTGTATGTTGCTTTGCCAAAAGTACTGAATTTAACCATCCAAATAAATAACAATAAAAAAAATCTGTCTTTACATTTTAAGAAGCAAATACAGTCTGCACATCAAGTCTGCACATCAAATGTCTGAATTTCCAACATTAACTTAAGGAAATAATAAAATAATATGCACTTTCTTCATACAAACTTTCATAGACAAAATGGCTGTGCATTTCTGTTTTAATGGATTCTTCTAGTAATAGGAATATGGAAAAGCAAATCTCACCTCTTCCCATATTTATTCAGTGTAGTTTACCAAAGCACAATGAAATTGTTTGAAAGTGATTTTTCTGGACAGTGTTAAACTTCTAGAAACCCCTGATGTGCAAAAAAAAAAGTAAACATATTTGAGCTTTTTCACAAATAATCAGCAACTACAACATTTGCTGCGGTTCTTTCTGTTTTGCTATAACTCTACAATGTTTTAAATTCAAAAGGTTTCTGCTAGAATTGGATTATGATTATTATGCAGGAGCATATCCCAGTATAAACAGCTTGCTTGGCATTTACATATTGCTCCCACATGCTTCCATATCTGACTTCTTGGTAAGTCAGAAGCACATATTTTATTATTATTATGAAAAGAACACAGTTTTTTTTTTATTTACTATAGAATCTTGGGTTTTGACAAACAGAACAATCCAGCACCATAGAGTTTATACGGCCAAAACTGGAACGGATAATAATGATGTGAACACACAGAGCATGTAAATATTTCAACCTAAAAATGTGTATTGTTAATGCAAGATCATCAAATGTTGTCCACAGTGAATTCAGAAATTCCAGCCTAACTAACCACTTTTATAATAGTGAGGGTCAACCAGTGAGCAGAGAGTGAGAATCTAAGCAGCTTTTGTTAAACCTCCACGGAGACATTGAGCCTCTCTCTTCCGGTAGTGTAAACGTGACAAATCTTACCCCATCTGCAGCCACCATTGAAGGAAGTTCTATATCCCACGACTGAAAATCACCTTCCATTCCTCTATCATGGTAAAACCAGTGCCATAAAGTCATTGCAAAAGACAGCCAACAACTTTGTTATTGTAATGGGCTTTTCCTACAAGGAATAGCAGACCAGTGTTTTCTCAAAGCAGGTATATACATCCTCAACAGTGAAAGTAACTAATATATAATAGAGTTTCTTAATGTTTCATGCTGTTCTGCTTTTCTCATGGAAAATTCTAAACTGCCACATGTAAAATACTGCCAAACAACCCTAAAATGCCCAGGATGTGAGAATCACTTCCAATTTTGCTTGCCTCCATTCTGGTCATTTATTTCCCTAAGCCAGGGCACGCTGGCCTCCCTATTCCTAGATATCTAACAAATTAAAATTACTAAATGATTGATGAGTGACAACTCTCACTCAATCAACAAAAACAGAACATTTTGGCTAAGGCTATTCAAAAAGATCAAGAGTTTTTGTTTTTATTAAGAAATGAATATTTATAACAATTCTACATCCTAACTTTTTTTTTTTCTTTTGGTTTTTCTGTAGGGACAAAAATGTCTCCTTTCCTTAATGTCATCCAAAAGTATGTGGCCTTGTAAATCTGCCCTAGAATAAACAGCCTAGGTGGGGAGTTACAAGAGGAGAAGGTAGGGCATGGCGTATCAGAAGAATATGCATCATATATTGAGCATCAGTCTTTCTACGTAAGTCGTTAACTGTTTGGGTGCAAATGTTTCTCTATAAAGAATCAGATGTTCTTTCTCCTTCCATTCCTCAAACATGGTAAAACCAGTGCCATAAAGTCATTGCAAAAGACAGCAAACAACTTTGTTATTGTAATGGGCTTTTTTTTTTTTTAACAATGGGTCTAGCAGGTGGCATGTGGCGATAGCTGGGTCTCTCTCCATCTCCAGGGTGCCAAGATGTCCCTCAAAGTTTCTGTGGGAGGAATTTGTTGGTGGGATTTGGATTGTAAAGGCACGCGCAAGCATCTGCTGCCTCCCTGGTCTCATTACCATTCACACAATTAACTCCTGTGGCTCTTGGCTCAGCAGCCAGAACCAAGGACTCAATTTTACTGCCTCTTTGACAATGCTCATTATCATTCATCTGAACTTAAGAATTCTCAGGCTTTCAGCTCACAGGAAAGTTTTCTCAGGAAAATAGATCACACACAGGAAAGCCTTAGGAATGGAGAGCAAGGAGCAGAAAAATGGCTGAGGACCTAAACTGACACCTGGGAGGAATTGAGGTTCTGGAATGTGGAATTTTAGTTCACTTCATAATGGCGTGTCACATCTTTCAAGACTGTATCCTATTTCAAAGGCCTACGTTTGATCTCCTAATATTTTCCGTTAAGGAACTATGATTAGTTAACAACAGTTGTTTCAACTATTCTCATTGATCCCAGCTCCAATTTTGTATCCTGGAGAAGCTTTGGTCAAGACTAAAACTCTGTCTCCAAAAGGGTCTTGAGGCATTTTCCAGTAGAGATCATACAGAGTGTTTTGAAATGCAAGGAAGGAAAGATTCACAAAAGATAAGACAAAATCAGGCATGCCCATATTTGTAAAGCCTCACTCAGTCTGATTAATCAGTGTTAAATTGCATAATTATCAGGAATGCTACCTGAAAATGAAAAATGTACTGTCTCTTTAACCACTTGTCTCATGATAAATATTCATAAACTGCAGTTATTAACAAGTTTATGTTGGGCCAGATTGAGGTGATAATGTATGACTTTTTTCTAGCTTAAATAGCACAAATCTGTCATCTATTGACATGTAGACTACAAAGAGGTTAAAAGAAAACCTCCTTCCTTGTTACTAAGCGATATAAAAACCGCACCTTCTCTTAAAGATAAAACTTAATTTTGAAGAAGAAGCATTAAACCAGTCTGGCTCAAATGGAGTAAGGCTGCTTTGTTTGAAACAACAAAGGAATAATTAGGCTGTTAAAAGCCAGGGAAGCTGTGTTGTGTGGTAAACGCCATGGAGGCCTATTTGTACTTTTATGGAAAAATCAGCTCGCCAAAGGGAAAGTTTACAAAGCTATCTCACTGCAATAAGTAAAACTTTATTCCAATGATGACAATTGGGAAGATTATAATATTCGTGATATCACTATCAAACACTTTTTTTTTTATTTATTGAGCTTTTTATTGTCTTAGTAAGGGGAAACCACCTTACTGATCTTAATTATACTGCTTCTCCTTGGAGTTCCACAAGGCAAAACATATAATTTCATCTCCCTCTCTCCCTCCCTCCCTCACACTCTCACTCCCTCTCTCCTTCCTTAAATACATATATATATAAACTTATATTACATATTTAATACATATTTATATTATATATGTAATACATATTTATATTATATATTTAATTTGGCATTAGGAATAAAGACATTTTCTTTAAGATCGTAAATTCATTACTGTAAATTTAAGTTACCTAACTTTATATACCATTTTATATTGCCTCCAAAATGCACATTTTCTCAAGTATAACACAAGAGAAAGTAACATAGAAGTTTAGGATGTGATATAATTCAAACTGACCCTCACGTGAATGGAGAAAAACAAAACCCTCACATTAGGTACTCTAACGCTTATGGTTTGTTAGAATTCAATTCATGTTTGGAAGATAGGTAATATGTAGTTGAATCTGCAGAAAAAAGCATTGTTCCAGGCTGCCTTGACAAAATAAAAGTGAGTATCTGAATTCTTCATATCCTGTCTTGATAGAAGTGATAACACTCTACTAAGAAACCTTACACACCTAGAATTTCTTCCCAGCTTAGAACAAAACGCTGGGAATTACTTCTGTACACTAGAGTCCAGCATAAATCTCTGGTGCTTACAGAGTCCACATTGGCTCTCACAGTAAGCTGTAGACTCCAATCCTGACTCTTTATTCTGTAGACTCATGGTTGCAGACTCTATTAAAGCTTGCATTTATGAGAATAAAATTGATGTTATTTACTTCTTGAATGCTGGTGCCCATATGAAATGCTGTTTGGTTTGGAACTTTTGTATCCCTCTTCTTCCCCATCCCAGACCTTAGAATCTTGCCCTTGCACCCTCTAGAGTTCTGCCCCAGTGTATCTGGAGCCAGTCTTGTCCTGCATCAGGAGGGATGTATGAATGTTGGTGCCTACCGCTAACTGATACTCTCTTGCCTCTGACCCTAAGCATGGTCCTTGGTTCTAACTGAACTTCTTTCTTATACCTGATGTGTCCTTTGCACTTACTGTCCCAATTCTAAAGTTGACCTTCGGAGCCTCCTTCGTTTTGCTAGTTTTATTCTCCTGCCGTTCCAAATCCAAATTACTCAATCCTGCTCCAGACTTTTTTGGTTTTTGCCTTTTTATCAGCTGGTGAAATTCTGTGAGGCTGACATTCCTTTGGGAATATTCCCTGGAATCCTCATTGTTTGCACCACCTACCCATGAAAGTACTAACAATCTCATGTTATGCTGCCCAGAACTCATCCGATGGCGGATTGTGGTCTGCTGCCAGGCCCACTGGTGTTCTGTCCACTGCACTGGATCTTCCCTTCTGTGTTCTGGATGAGCCTTCTAGAATTTGCTCCGCTCCAGTAAGACGCTTTGTTTATAGATTCTCTCCCCTCATGGTCTTGCGCTGTGTGGTTAACCAAGCCTTATTTATCATGCTTGCCTATGTCCATAACATAAATGAGATTGTAGTCATATTTCTGTTTGCTAATGCACTACAGAAAAGGTGAACTTTTTTTTTTTAATTTTTTTAATGTTTATTTATTTTTGAGACAGGGAGAGACAGAGCATGAACGGGGGAGGGTCAGAGAGAGGGAGACACAGAATATGAAGCAGGCTCCAGGCTCTAAGCTGTCAGCACAGAGCCCGATGCGGGGCTAGAACTCACGGACCGCGAGATCATGACCTGAGCCGAAGTCGGCCGCCTAACCGACTGAGCCACCCAGGCGCCCCTCAGAAAAGGTGAACTTTATAGAAACTGGACACACGCCAACTACTTATATTCTAGTTTAGGTATTGCAGAAGTCTCTGGTGTGGAATATTGTTAAAAATAATAGAACACAGGCACCTATGTTATCAATTCGTATTTAGATTTTCAAAAGTAATACATTATGTCTTATCTTTGTGAATCATGTTCCTGAATTTCAGGTGTCATGTTTTATTGTAACTAAAGTAAAACAAGCAGGAGTATATCAAGTCAATTTCAGTAATTGGTTAAATAATTATGCCAAAAAAATAAGAATTGGTTGTCATTGTTATGGCAAAAATACTATATTTTCTCTAAGGATTTTAATATGAGTGTAAACATACACATATAGATATGTGTGTTTACATACATATTTTTATAAATTATGTAATAGTCATATATCAATTTAACTCTTAAAGGAAATCTAATGACATACAGCCACATACTAAAATATAATTAAAATAATAGAGTGCACTTTCTCTCCAGAGTTATAAGTTTGACAACATCCAAATGTTTACTCAAGTGTTTTCTAAAAAGCATATGGTCCCAGGCGCATGAGTTAAATCTCTGAGCAGATACAATGCATAAAGAAGCAGCTGATATCACCTCTCAGAAATTAAAAATATACAAATTTTAATATTTTCATGATGAGATTTGGAAGTAACCAAATTTTCAAACTCTACCATACATACAGATATAAACAAATGTTACTTTATTCTTTATGTGTGAAAAACATCACTTTCCTTATAAAAAATAAAACATAAACATTTACCTAGGAAAAATCTGTGTATGTCTCTAACAAAATTGATGTGCTAAATTTAGTTTGTATGTGGAATATCTACAATACACTTGTGTTACTAATCAATATTAAAATGCTATATTCACATTTTGCCTTTGAGTGCCCTTTTAAAACCATCACGTTATTAAGATATTGTTTGACTGTTTTGCCCTTACAAAAGTCCCCTTAAATCATGGAATAAGGCTGTTAAGCAAATGTAAAATAAGTCAACCATGCATTGTATGGCATATGGGCAATTTCCATCAAAGAAGTTTGTATGTGGATAAAAGTAAAACTCTATAAAATGGGATACTGGGGTATAAATGGATTTGGAGGATAACTATTATAAATGCTGCACCAGTCAAATCCCTTAAGGAAGTTGACTATTATTCCTAAAGTTTTTATTCTGTATCTTGAAGATGTACAGAGTAAACAGTAGCACTTTTTAATTTAAATAGTAGCTTTTAACTGATTTAAAAAAAAATCACAAGATGGAGACATTTTGTATTTCATTCTTCAAAATAGTGTTTTAACTTAGCTATTTTTTAAATTATAAAGAGAAGATTGGTCAATGAGGGTTTTTTTTTTAATGTTTTATTTATTTTTGAGACAGAGAGAGACAGAGCATGAGCAGGGGAGGGGCAGAGGGAGAGGGAGACACAGAATCTGAAGCAGGCTCCAGGCTCCGAGCCATCAGCACAGAGCCCGACGCGGGGCTCAAACCCGCAAACTGTGAGATCATGACCTGAGCCGAAGTTGGCCGCTTAACTGACTGAGCCACCCAGGCGCCCCAGGTCAATGAGGTTTTTGATGAAAGATTGTTTTATAGAATGAATGACATTGATTCAAAAAACCTTCTTCTGCTCAGGGTCATGACAACCTACCTTATTACCTTGGCGTCTCATCTGAGAGTGTATGAGCTTTGGAGAGGTACTTGGTCAGGCATTCTCTCCTTGGTTAGACATTAGAATCATCTGAAACTACTGGTGCCTAGATTTCACCCTCAGAGATTCTGACTTAATTGGTTTGCCTTGTTTCCTGGCTATTTTGAAAAATTCCCCAGGTAGCTGTAATATGCAGTGAAAGTTGAGAATTATTTGACTTTTTCTAATAACAAGAATTTGACTCTAAAGATTATTTCTGTATCTTGCATGAAATATTGAAGCAACTAAACTGATTTCTGATTTGGTGGCAAAATTTGTGTTACTTGTCTGCCTGCAGATTCGAGGATAGCCATGGAGGAACCACACAAGGGATGCTGGGCCTAATTTGGAAATAGAAGGGGAAGGGGTGTGAGCATCTTCAGGAGCTAGAAGAGAGAGTGAGCAGGTACGTAATGCAGGGAGACAAAGATATGGGGAGGTGACTTTCTCTCAAACTTTTTCTACTTTGCAATCCACTGTCTTCTTATGATTCACATAAGAGTACAAATTATGTATAAATGATGGTATATTGGAAGGAGAAAAACAACAAAATGCCAGCATTAAATGATAGGTATTTCCTGGCCTGTCTTAAAAAAAAAAAAAAAAAAAATTGGAAAAAGACCCTGGCTTTAGTGATTCTCTAAAAATGAGTAGCTTTTTGACCAAGAAGTCAGGACTCACAGGTTCATAACTGATGTGACACATTTCCATGCAAGCGTTCTAGCAGTATGAAAATCAGACCAGTGAATCTGGCTTAAAAGTCACCTTCACTCTTCCTGAAAAAGGAACTTCCAATTCAGAGACAATCCTGAAGAGAAACGGTGATAGATGTGTTACAATACAAATGTTATGCTTTAAATAATTTAAAATGTTATGAAGTGGGGACAAGTAAAGATTCTCTGAGACAAAATGGGAAGCCACATGTCCCTATCAAAAATATGTATTTAAGTGCAGTTCTTTTCTGAGGAAACTGAATTACGCAGTCTGTGTGAGGGAGATGAAATATCTAACCAGGCCAGGTGAACAGGGGTGGCAGAGGGTAGAGTTTTAAAGGGTTAAAGAGATTTCTTTTTTCCTATCACTATGGGGGAGCGCCTGAAAGACTCTTTAATACCTTTGATGTGTGCCAAGTTACTTGAGTAATGTGAAATTGATACTTCACTCTATAGCTCAAGGACTAAAATTATTAAACATTCATTTTCCTCTTAAATGATGTATTACGGACAACAATTGACAGAAAAGAGAAAAGGTGAGTGTTAAAAAGAAAGAAAAAAAATAGAGGAACACAATGAAAGTAGAGGCATGATATGAGAAAACTAGAGATAAGAGTCTGAGGGAAGACTTTTGGTAGACGCCATGCTGAGGGGTGGTCTGAGTCACCACAGGCTTTGCCACTGGTTTGAGATTTGAGCTTCAGACCAATTAAATGTGAAGAGATGTTCACGTGTAAAGAGATGTTACTCTCTTTCCGCCCTAATTTCTTTCACCGGTTTGCATTACAATTATTTGACTAGACCAATGAGTCTATAAGTTGGTCAATTAAAATTATATTCTTAGCACTTCATTTTCTAGCCAATAGTTCTCTTTATTGAATGAAGTAATTACCTACCTTAAAATGATTTTTATAAAAAGCAAGTCACTAAATGACAATAATACAAAATAAATTATTTCGAAAAGGCCACTTATTGCAGCACTATTATAATCACACACACACACACACACACTCAATGTAAAGTAGAAAAAAACACAAATACTTACCAATTGTGTACTGTTTGAGTAAACTGCGGGGGAAAAAAAACCCATCCTGTGTAAGACTACATAGCTGGATGAGTAGCCATTCCATGAAGTGACCATCAGGATATGGAGAAAATTAGATAGACTATGCTGCAGGTCATTTGTGAGGTATAATCCACAAAGTTTCAGAAAGCTTATTGATGGAGAAGAGGAGAATAGGGTGAAGGTGAGTGAGAAGGATATAAGCTGAATTTCTTTGCCTTCATCCTATGCATATGTTCAACTTTGAAATCATGTAAATATACTTTACCATTATTAAACAGAAGTAAGATTTTAAAATATTTTAAAATACAAATAACATGAAACAAATGACATAAATATGTATATAATATTTTTGAAATCACACACACTCATTTATACATATATTTCCTATTTAGGTCACTGAAAAGACCTAGAATCAATGACCAATCCAATAAGGATGAATTCCTTTGATGCCCTAATTGTGGTCTTTCAATAGTGTTCTCTATTGAAACAACCTAGGGTTCCTTGGACAGATAGTTACTTCTAGGTCTGAGGTAGGAAGTGTGTAAGATGACCCTGGATCATATTGTCATAATGGAAAGAAAAAGTGTCAGCAAAGCCTTGAGGGATAATGTCTTTACAACTCAGGAGCAAACTTGAATAGACCCTCAGTAGCCAAAACTGGAATCATTGGAACATTGCTAGGAATAATACATTTGATGTTTTGAAATAGGTTAAAAATATTTAAATCCATAAATTCATCATGACAATAAAAAAACTTTATTGATCACCTTTAATCATGCTAAAGAACCAAATGTCTTGTACCAAAAGGGAAACAATTGGGATTTGTCCCGCTTTTTCTAAATAACCTCTGATTCTTGTTCATCAGAGTTGATACGGAGACTGTTTTAAGGAGGTATTCTATCTGATAAAAGAAGATATATGTTAAAATTAGAATATCGTCATTTCATCCATAATGAAATAAGGGATGTACGTAATCATCATCAATGACTGACACAAAGTACAAAAAGACAACCAGAGACACTATATGCCTCCTGATGGGACTAATCATCACTGCTTAGAAAGTAGACTTGCTGGGGCGCCTGGGTGGCTCAGTCGGTTAAGCGGCCGACTTCGGCTCAGGTCATGATCTCGCGGTCCGTGAGTTCAAGCCCCGCGTCGGGCTCTGTGCTGACAGCTCAGAGCCTGGAGCCTGTTTCAGATTCTGTGTCTCCCTCTCTCTGACCCTCCCCCGTTCATGCTCTGTCTCTCTCTGTCTCAAAAATAAATAAACGTTAAAAAAAAAAAAAAATTAAAAAAAAAAAAAAAAAAAGAAAGTGGACTTGCCAAAACCACCTAAAAGGAATCTGATCATTCTCTGGATTACCAAAATACAGGAAATAGAGGGAATGGCACTCCTGAAGACACTGTTGGGATACAATCAACAAATCCCAGCATGTGAGAAACTAGGGGAAAGATAACCTGGATCTTCAATGAAAACTTTTGGTAAAATTATTGAGAGGAAGTGGTGAACTTCATATTAAAAGATATTTCAATTAACCATAAAACATGGCCCTTCTTTTTATTCACATTTCAGAGAAACAGAGTAAACTTTTAAAAAAAGAAAAAAACTGTTGGGAAATTTTTATCATATTAAGGAATTATTTGTTTAATATGTGATGGTAGTATTATGGCTAGGTTTGATTAAGAATCCTCACATGGACACAAAATCAATTCAGTAAAAAAGCATCACTTCAACCCCATAGAGTCTTTTTTGATAAGCACCCTAAAAGATAATTTCTACAAAGTTAATTAAGTATCTGGTAATAGTTACAAAAAAAAAAACAAAAAAAACTACCTACTTGCACAATGAGGAGCACAAAAAATTCATTTGCTTCTTTCAGATGCCACTTAAGCTTGTAGATTATTGTTGTTTTTTTAATCAATAAATCAATATGGCAATATGCAGTGCCAGTAATTCAGAATTTGTTCCAAGCAGTGTGGTTTTCTGGCAACTGTCCTTCCTGAATCTGACATACAATCTGAAAGTACTAGGAATTTATAATCTCTTATTGACTTATATGCCAACAACCAATTTTTTTTTGGCTGTTGGTACCCATATTCGTGTTTTGGTCGGTAGAAGTGAAAGCTTAGATATTGTGTAGTTAAAAGGTGGGAAGTAGATCCCAGAGAAACCATAATACATGAGAGTAGAATGGTAAATGATAGCTGAAGCATATTCATTACCAATTAAGCTCCTCTATGTCTTTCATCTGATCACCCAAGGTAATGAGTTTATAAGACATCTGTTTCTGTTATTTCCAGATATTTACATTTTTATGAATGCCTAAACGAATATATTTATACATATTTAAATATATATGTGTGTACATGGGTTTAAGACGTGTGTGTGTGTGTGTGTGTGTGTGTGTGTGTGTGTGACAGAGAGAGAGGAGAGACATCTCACAATGGTAAGGAAGACAAATACTCTTAGATTTTCCCGGGTTTCAATCCCACTTCTGGCTTTGGCACTCAATTAGTCATGTAGACTAGGCCATTTACTGATATTCACTGATTCTCAGTGATCTATCTTAAGAAAGGGGTACTAAAATCCCAACCTCATACTTTTACAGTAAGGATTAAGTAAGATTATGAATTTATAGAATTTAGCACAGTTCCTGGCACCTAGTTGGCACTCAGCAAGTGATGAACTAGGTAAATTAGGATGAGTTATTTACATCCCAATTTTTTTTTAATAAATGGGGGCACCTGGGTGGCTCAGTCGAATAGGCGTCCAACTTTGGCTCAGGTCACAGTTTCGCTGCTCATGAGTTTGAGCCCCGCGCCAGGCTCTGTGCTGACATCTCAGAGCCTGGAGCCTGATTAGGATTCTGTGTCTCTCTCTCTCTCTACCCCTCCCCCACTCATGCTCTGTCTCTCTCTGTCTCAAAAATAAATAAACATTAAAAATATTTTAAATAAATTATTAGGGATCACAATATAGAAAGAGACTAAATGCATGAAGGAGAAGGTTAAGTTCAGAAGAGATTCTTCTCAATATTGTTACTTTCTCTGCTTAGATTATCTTTATTGAGCCTGGAAAATTCTATTTCAAACCACTAGTCCTGAAAGAAGAGTCTAGAAATCTGTGAGCACGCTCCCCACCCCCAACTAACAGTAGTACTTCATAATGAAATTTACTCTAGGTTTGTCATAAACCAGGACCCTCAGATTAGAACTCCCTCAAATATTTCTATAGGAATATACCTGCTATGCAACAAAGTGCCTCTGAGAACACAAAAATCAATACCTGGTCCTATATTTCATATGTCATAAGATATACACAATTTCTGGAACTATAAACATTCTGTTTACAAATGATTTAAAAATATTTTAAAACAGTGTCAGCGTTATTGTCATTATTTGTTTTAATGTTTATTTACTTTTGAAGGAAAGAGAGACAGAGCATGAGCGGGAAGAGGAAGAGAGAGACACAGAATCCAAAACGGGCTCCAAGCTCTGAGCTGTCAGCACAGAGCCTGATGCAGGGCTCGAACTCTCAAACCACAAGATTATGACCTGAGCTGAAGTAGGTCGCTTAAAAGACTGAGCCACCCAGGTGCCCCTGTCATTATTTGTTTTAGTTTCTTTCAACAAATTTGATTCATTATAATGAAAATACCAAGCATGATGATAATCAGTCTCTGAAAAGCTTAATCTTCCTTAAAAAAAAAACAACATGTTTTATTTAGACTACAGCAATGTTTCATAAATTGTAGTCTTGCAACACCTGTACATTTTTATCATATGAGCACTACCTGTATTACTTTTACAAAATAGCATTTTGTTCAAACGGACTTAATATTTCCACTTAACAATTTTAAAAAGGAAATTTTATATTATTACTAAAAACAGTGGTGGAAGAAAGAAATGTAAAACCCAATAATTTGCCACATGAAAAAAAGTATAACCAATGAAAATAGTTCATTATCTTATTTTGTTTTATTTTATTTTATTTTATTTTATTTTATTTTATTTTTTATTCATTTTTTGAGAGCAAGAGAGAGAGAGAGCGAGAGAGCACAGCAGAATCGAGCAGAGAGAGAGAGGGAGACACAGAATCCAAAGCAGGCTCCGGGCTCTGAGCTGTCAGCACAGATACTGATGCGTGAACCTGAACCGTGAGATCATGAGCTGAGCCAAAGTCAGACACTTAACCACTGAGCCACACAAGTGCCCCGATAATCCAAAATAAAAGATGATTAAATCAATGTCCCTTCATTGTGGACTTTTATGAGGCCTTGTATAGTTTCATACCTTAGTCACCCTTCCAGCTTCTCATATGATTGGTTTCCTTCACTTGCTTTTGAAGGACACTAAATGTCATTCAATCTGTTGTAGTCATATTATGATTTCTCATCACAGGGCCTTTGCATTTATCATTACCTCTACCTGGATATCCTCTCCTCTTCTCTATATCTAGTTAATGATGATTTGTTCTTTATACTTTAGTTGGAGCCTTGCTCTTTCAAAGTCATTTCTGACCTCTCTGATCAAGTCAAATTACCCTATTACAGATTCTCATTCTATTCTAGTTCTTGTCAAAGTAGTGATTTTTTTATTTGTTTTTATGACTATTTGACTAATCTCTCTCCCATTACCTTCTAAATTTTAAGAGGTCTGTGATTACGAATGGCTTTGCATTGCATTTTGTCTCTAGCAAGTGGTATCATGCCCAGCCCACATGTATCAAATAAATACGTGTATTTTTTATGTATTAAATAAATGCATTTCTATCATATTTTTAAAAACATAAAGAAACAAAATTGTATATATACATATATTTAACATAACATATAAAATATAATTTATATATTTTAAAATAACCACTCCCTTTACTTCTCTTACTCTGTTGTTTTCCTCACTCCTAACCATATTGAGTTTGGATTTGATAACCAGGCAAATGACAATTAGATATGGATTTTGAGATACTGCAATATTTTTTCCAGAGAAAGGCTTGTTTGCTTTCTCAGGGAAGACAAGGATAATCAAGATGATTGTATTATTCAGTATTTTGATTTTCAGAGTTCTCAAGCCTGTCAAATTCTCCCAGGCAATGCCAGCCTTTTCAATACTAGTAATGCACCATTATTTTCAGATCAGACGTCTAATTTTGACATAAAGGGTCTAGGTTGTATATTCAACACACAAATCACATAATCATTGATATAAAAATGACAGTTCCCCACAGACCACCTAAGATCATGTATTTCCCCGATGGTGAATATTGGAATAAAGGATAGTTTTCGAAGTCATATTACTTTATAATCATGAAGATTTCATGCGTACAAGGTATGTCCACGTTATGTGTTCTCCTTATCCCTAAAGTACTAAAAGTTGGGAAGAGCAAGTATCCATATTCCCATTTAATAAATGCTAAGCCTTAGCAAAATGGCCAAGATTTTACTGATATTTTATGATAGCTTGTCTGGTTCTAAGAATTTTAACTATCTTAGAATTATAGGGGTCTGGTTATTAATGCAATAGTTATTAATGAAAGTCAAGGAACTTTGAAGTTGGTACTGAGAGGAACTCCATATAGACAAAAATTTTGAAATGTAGTAGTAGAAAGAGTTTTGTTACAAAAGAATCCAAAGTACAGTGTACCAAAGCTTTCAGTGAATGATAGGCAGTGATTGGAGTATGTGTAGATAGAAACAAAGAAGAGAGACAAGAATATAATTTGTAATATAATCAAATGAAGTAAACTTCAAAGAAGAGTTTCTCAAAAGAGGGAGATGGGGGCGCCTGGGTGGCTCAATTAAGTGTCTGACTCTTGATTTCGGCTCAGGTCATGATCTCATAGTTTGTGGGATTGAGCCCCTCATAGGATTCTGCACTGACAGCATGGACCCTGCTTGGGATTCTCTCTCTCTCTCTCTCTCTCTCTCTCTCTCTCTTCCTCGTCCTCCTCCTCCTCCTCTTCCCCTGCCTCAAAATAAATTAAAAAAAAAAACAATTTAAAAAATCAAAAGATGAACATTAGTGGTAAATCTCAGTAGGATCTGAGAGAATATTGAGATAACCTCCTAATCAAATGTTACCTCTGACACAGGAAAATTATGATTCTTGACTTAAGGTATTTATAAAAGAATCAACAATTTTAAGGAAAAAGTCAGTATTAGTTATGCCAAGAAAATTCAGGGATCATCCAATGAAATATTTCCCTGTGATATGGGAAAGGGTTAGAATAAAGAGGGTCACAGAGAGCACAACTTCCAGCAGTGGTCAGCAGTGGTCATGAAAGTGACAGGAAAGTAACACACGGGTGAGAACCTCTGTACTTTTTTTTTTTTTTTTGCATGCTCACATCTACTGAGATTCTGAAATAAAATCAACAAAGGTATGCTATGGTATGCTATTGTAGTTATATATTTGAATTCAAGGAATAAAAAAATATTGCCAAATGCTGTTTCTATGAAAAAAAATATTGTGTTGTTCCATACAAGATACTAGAAGATAGGAGAAAGTAGTGGAATTCAACAAAATTTGTTCTCCAATACCATCATCAAAAGAAGAAAGTGGGAGAAGGAATAAAAAAAAAAAAAGGAACTCCTGGATGAAGAAAAGAAACAAATAACAAAAACCAAACCCTGAGAAAGTGTGGTAAACAAGGATTGTCCTGGTTAAATGATTATTTTATTCTTTTCCTCCTTTTCATCATGGAATGCATGGAAAGTAGATGGTTTGAAATACACTGGGAACACACAACTTGATTTTTCTCAATATGTGTGACTCACTCTGTGCAAGGCTCAGGACCAGACTTTTGAAGATACATATAAATGAGGCTCCATAAGCATTTGCTATAGCAAACTGGGATGAGACGTGCAAAAGAGAGAAACACAAACCATAAATGCTGAAGTGGGCCATAGTTGGGAAGTGAGGCTATAGGAGCATAGAGGTTTAATTTTTCCATGAAATGTCACCGATGAATGGATGTGATGGTACCTAAACTGGGCCAGGAGGATTGTGCAGACTATGTGTAGTTGAAGATGGAACAGAAGGGAATCAGCATGAGCCCAGGAATATTCAGATGGGGGACACCTTTCAGGGAAGGTGCCTTTCATGGAGGATAAAATTGGCAATTCAGGCCAAAGAGAAAATATGGAAGGTCTTAAAACCTTCTAAATAAACGTCCAGTTAAAAGGCATGTGCTTAATATCGGTTGCAAACTCCTTTACAGAGCCTCTGAAAACTTTTGCTTCTCACATGCACGTGCCCATTCAGGCGACATTTTGCACACTGTTTCAGGGTTTCAAAGGAGGCTTTGAGCCATTACTAACTTCTGATTGTAGGCAATGGGAACTAAAAGAATAGGAAAGTAAGACAATAAAGTGCAAACAGTGTCGGTGTTCCTTGTGAATCTCATCATCACCAATTAGAACTCTGAATACAAAGTGGACTTAAAATTCTAATGGTACTTCGCAGGTGTGAAAGGATTAAAAACGCTTCTCTGCAAAGGGCTATACAACTCCCAGGATAGTAAACCTCACATATGTGAGCACATATCCTTGATTGTCTGTATGAGAAATAGCAGCCCCCCTCTGCCCTGAGAAGTGCACTGCTTAAAACAAAAGAATATATCTATTTTGAAAGCTGAGAAAAATGACTGGGTTTTGTTCCTCCCATGTTATTTGCATAAAGGGATTTTTATCGCTCAGACATTTCTTGAATTAGAAAACAGCTTTCACAGATTTTACCCTTTGAAAATGACAATATCTAATCTCTTCGCTTTCAGGAGCCAGGCCTGCAATGCCAAATACCTCAAAAGGGGAATAGTCAACTATTTTTCACAGATCCTCTATAATAGATGAGATATGAAATGAATTTCATGGAAGTTGAACACCCTGGAGGTTATTAGTTTGCCATAATATATGACATTATTCTGGCATCATATCATTATCATTATTATTTTCTTGTGCAACCAACCTAAAACATTTGAAAAATTTATCAATTTTATCATTTATGGATCTTAATAAAGAATGTGTGTCCTTTTCTTAAAACCATTAAGCTATGAAAGACATTTATATTTTATTTTAAGTTATATGTACATGCACTGAATATTTAAGATATCAACTTAAAGTATACCGGGAAAAAATAATCGATATTTAGTTACAAGATACAATTATCCTTAGAGGACAACACGTATTCAATTAAGACACTAAATTACTGATTATAAAAATGTTTGATAGGGGCACTGGGTATCTCAGTCGGTTGGACATCTGACTTCAGCTTAGGTCATGATCTCACGACTTGTGAGTTTGAGCCCTGCGTCGGGCTCTGTGCTGACAGCTCAGAGCCTGGAACCTGCTTCGGATTCTGTGTCTCCTCTTTCCCTGCTCCTCCCCTATTTGCTTTGTCTCTTTCTGTCTCTCTCACAAATAAATAAACATTAAAAAAATGTTTGATAATATATGCCTGTGATATCAAGTGTTTAAAAAATGAGTAGAACTTTCAGGTCAAATGTAATAATAATGAAGGATCATTTTCTAGCTATTATGTGGTAGTGCTACAAACATATATTTTAATGTTAGTATGCATGTACGTATTTTTCTTCCCCCAGCTCGATGAGAGATTGCATATGTATATACAGTCTCTTAAAGGTTCAATTTTGAAATTCTCTTAAACATTTTTGAACAAGCGTTAGCTGATTTTAAAAGTTGGGAGTTTAGGGGCACCTGAGTGGCTCGGTCGGTTAAGCATCTGGCTTTGGCTCAGGTCATTTTCTCAAGGTTTTTGAGTTTCAGCCCTGCATCAGGGCTCTGTGGTGTCAGACCAGAGCCTGCTTGGGATTCTCTCTCTCCCTCTCTCTCTGCCCCTCCCCCACTTGCTCTCTCTCTGTCTCAAAAATAAATAGACACTAAAATTTTTTTTTTTTTTTTAATATCGGGAGTTTAGGATCTTGTCTTTTATTAACAATTTCCCCCAAAAACCCTAGAAATCAGTATTAAAATGTAAATAAAACACAACTGTACAGGTTTGTTAAAACTAACAGATCATATGCATGTGAAAGTGTGAAAGTAATATCAATTAAACCTTAATAAATCCGAATTTAGAAAATACTGTGCATATGGAAAGGGATAATGTAAAACCTTTTGTGTATTTTATTTAAAAATGGTAATATTGTTTATAACTCTCACTGTAACCATGAACTGAAGAGACTTTTCTCAATGAAACAACATCTTTCCTAAAGAGTACAAATAGAAAAAATTTAAAATTCTCCATTGCTCTCTATTTTTTTCTTATTCTTTTTTTTAAATGTTGACTTAGCATTCATTTCACTACAAGAAAACAAAAACAAAAACAAAAACAAAACAAAAGCCACCAGCACGTTAAAAATTAAACAAATACCTATTTTGGGGGTTTCTGGTAGGAGATGTCAAAGAGTTTTCTTGATATATGTACTACATTTTCTTGTTTTTATCATTTAAAAGATTAATGGTTATTTGTCTATTTAGCTAGCAGATGGGAAGTGATTTTGCAATGTTCTATATTCATCACAGACTGCTCATTCTTATTTTCCTTCCATTTCAGAAGAAACCAAAAGAAAAAGAACTTCCATTACATCGGTGCTAGTTTCATTATTGTGTCACTGTCAGAACTTTTACACTAATCCTAGATATGAGTCTATGCACTAGGTAGCCACTAAAATAAGATACATGGCCTCGTATGGTATCCAGTAGTCTGTGTGATCCTACACTCTTACTCCAAAGAACCCGATACCCACAACTCTTGCCCTTGCTGATCCAGCCTTCCCTCTCACAACTTTTGATTATACGCCTTTTCTGCTAATCTCCTATTGTTCCTGCTGCTAGCCACTTTCCCTGTCTTTTTAGATAGTTTTTAGATAAGACTGTATTCTCCAATTGCCAGTGGCAAAACTAAGACCAAAGAATTAAGGTTCTATAATGGGTCCAAGGAGTGTGACTACTTTCAAAAGGAAAACAATGAGTTATCTCCCTTTCTCCAACCATATCATAAGAAGGATATGCATGATCCAGGCCTCTAGATTTGATGTGAGATGTTTGTAAACTTTCCATGCCCTCTCTAACTATGGAGAGAGTAAGAGAGATAATGATCAGCATTCAAATCACTAAATATCCAACTCCTCTAACTCAGCTAGGAATAGCGTGAGATTGCTCCCCAACTCAAGAATAGACATGATAGGGGGCGCCTGGGTGGCGCAGTCGGTTAAGCGTCCGACTTCAGCCAGGTCACGATCTCGCGGTCCGTGAGTTCGAGCCCCGCATCAGGCTCTGGGCCAATGGCTCGGAGCCTGGAGCCTGTTTCCGATTCTGTGTCTCCCTCTCTCTCTGCCCCTCCCCCGTTCAGGCTCTGTCTCTCTCTGTCCCAAAAATAAATAAAAAACATTGAAAAAAAAAATTTAAAAAAAAAAAAAAAAAAAAAAAAAGAATAGACATGATAGCCCGATTTTCTCCTTCTCATGTGTTTCTTGGGTTGAGCTCCGGGAGACAACTCTCCCACAGCTCTCCAAACCATCACCTATCCTACCTTTAAGTGAGGAAGGTCCTATTCCTTTCCAAAAAGCATCTCATAAAACATTTTTGTTACTTAGGCAACTTCATGTTCTCTATTCAAAGGAAGAAGAACTCTTCATGATGTATGTAAGGAGACTCTACAAAGGG
The DNA here is from genome assembly GCF_028018385.1 of Neofelis nebulosa. Lineage (NCBI taxonomy): Eukaryota > Metazoa > Chordata > Mammalia > Carnivora > Felidae > Neofelis > Neofelis nebulosa. The sequence goes on along the minus strand of NC_080784.1, from coordinate 89,831,860 downwards.
GAATCCGTATTAGAATATGCCATTGTCCACTTACCTGTTGCCTCATTCTTTTTAAGGGCCATGCATTGTTTTTAAGTTTATTTATTTGTTTTGAGAGAGAGAGAGAGAGAGAGAGAGAGAGAACATGTGGGGGGAGGGGCAGAGAGCGAGGGAGGGGTGGTGGAGAGAGAGAATCCGAAGCAGGCTCAGCGCTGACAGTGTGGAGCCCTACTTGGTGCTTGAACCCATGAACCATGAGATCATTACCTAAGCTAAAATCAAGGGTTAGATAGATACTTAACTGACTGAGCCACCCAGGCACCCCTAGTGCCACACATTTCAAATTAGTTGACACCACACTACCTTTGGTCCTGAAAGTCACCTTTATATCAGTTCCAGAACAGGTATTATTTAATGGTAATCTTTTTTGTTCCATGTGTTAGAAAATATTTTCTAGTTCCATTATTAATAAATATGTTGCTAAATCCAAGAAGGCTCCATTTAGCTATTCTTAAAATAACATATCCAATAGCTTTAGTGTGAATTTAATTTGAATCCATATGAAGAGATATGTTTTTTGAGTATGTGATCTTACAGTGGGATAAATTGCAATATACCAGTTTTTCATTAGCTAACCCTTCGTTCCTAGGTAAAAAACACTTATGGAAATAAATTAGATCTTCATCTAGTAACTTTACACATATTATTTAATTTATTCCTTAACAAAACCTTACGTAGTAGATGCTATTATTCATGTCCATTTTAGTGTATAAGAGATTGAGGTGGTGTTCTGTTAAGTTACTTGCTCAAGGACAAGCAGATAGTAAAAGGCTATCTTTGGATTTGAATCCAGACCTCTTGCTCTTAACCATCAGTGAATTCACTTTAGCAGATGTCCATTTTTTTTAAGTTTTCTTTTTTAACGTTTATTTATTTTGGATAGAGGGACAGAGACAGAGTGTAAGCAGGGGAGGAGCAGAGAGAGAGAGGGAGACACAGAATCCGACCCAGGCTCCAGGCTCCAAGCTGTCAGCACGGAGCCTGATGCGGGGCTCGAGCTCATGAAGCGCAAGATCATGACCCGAGCCGAAATCAGGCGCTTAACCGACTGAGCCACCCAGGCGCCCCTAGCAGGTGTCCCTTTTAACTGAGGCTCTTCCTACTTTGTGTCAGACACCTGAGTGGATTGTCACGACTCAGTTTTAGTGGAGACAACCAACCCTTGCTACCCATCCCCCTGTCATCTTACTCATCCATGAGATTTAAAATAGATCCCACCCAAAGATTTCCTGCCAAAATGTTAAGGGCATAGAAAAATTATCAATTACTGGATGGCCCAAAAAACTGACAAAGAGCCACTGCGGAATAGAAACAAGATTTTGAATTATTAAATTTTTCGAATTCCTAATCAGAAGCATGTCTATCAGTGAGATTTAATATAGGCCTTCTGAATTTTTGTCCCTCATTCCTGAAAGAGAGCTCATGGATCTTTCATCGACTTGTCATCACATACTTCAAAAATTATACTTAAGAACTGTGAGCTTGCAAAATATCTCAGTTTTAAAACTTATTATCTTCCTCCATATTACAACTTCTGAAAAGCAATATCATATTTCCAAGGGTGAGTCACATCAAAAAGCAGTTATTTATAGAGGCCATCCCTCATGCCATTCTTATAGATTACAGATTCCAGAGAAAGTACAAACTTTGTCCCTTGTGGTTTAGAAAACTACTTTCTGTATATCCTTGAATTTTTTTTATCTTATCCCTTTCAGAATACTTATAATTTGTTGTTGTTGTTTTTAATTTTTTTAATGTTTACTTTTTAGAGAGAGACAGACAGACAGAGACAGAGAGAGAGACAGACACAGAGAGAGAGAGAAAGAGAGAGAGAGAGAGAGAGAGAGAGAGAGAGAGAGAATGAGTGGGGGAGGGGCAGAAAGAGAGGGAGACACAGAATCTCCAGACTCCAGGTTTTGAGCTGTCAGCACAGAGCCTGATATGGGGCTCAAACTCCCAACCATGAGATCATGACTTGAGCCTAAGTCAGACACTTAACCTTCTGAGCCACCCAGGTGCCCCAGTTGTTGTTGTTGTTTTATACACTGCCTCCTTCATCATCAATAAGATATGTATCTCTTTATTATCTTAATGCTGACTTTCTCAACCTCAGCACAGTGACATATTAAACAGGATGATCCTTTGTTGTAGGAGGCCGTCCTGAGTATTATAGGATGTTTAGCAGTATCTCTAGCCTCTACCCGCTAGCTCCTAATCGCAACTCTTTCTTTCCTTACTCTCACTGTGACAACTAGACGTGTGTCCACATTTGCCACATGTCCCCTGGAAGATGCTTCCATGTTCCTATCCTAGATTTTAAACTTCTGTCTTAAAGCATGAAAAAGTTTTCTAAGTTTCCTAAATGAATACAAGATCCTCTCCATAGTTTTCAGCTTTAGATTTTATTGCAAGGGGAATTTAATGTATTAAGATACACAGGCAATGAGGGGCAGTTATATAGTCTATCATGGATTTTGGACTCAGAATCTGCCTCTGATACTTAGTAATCATGTGAAATCTCTTCCCACAGTGTCCTCATCTATAAACCCGAGCTGATGGTTTTCTTCTCCCCTTCCAGATTGTCTCTGCCCTTGTCCTCCCTGCCTGCGAGGCTGAGGTCCCAGGACTGATCCCATTTTTCAGAAGAGGAGTCTGAGAGTCTATGACCTTAATAAGCAATTTGCCTGAAATTATACAGTGTGTGTATAAGTGACATAGGCTTCACAACTAGGAACAACGACTAAAACCAGGGCACATGACATTAATGCCATACTGACTTCCTAATTTAATGATTTTACTAATTAGGAGAGTTTCATAACCTTTATTTAAGGTTAACTGTGCCTCCAAAACTGTACTTAGTCTTGTAAAGGCTTCCTGTTATTTAATTCTCAAAAATGTTTGTATAAAGATTATCATCATTCCCCTTTAACAGATGAAGAAACTCAAGTCACAAGGCGTTTTGTATGCTATTCTACCCCTGGAACATTCTTATCTTAATATAGATAAGACAGATCTTAAGATCTTAATATAGATTAAGACAGATCTTAATCTCTGCCTACTTTGTTTCTTCCAAATGGTGGGATCTCATCATATCTATGAGAGTCCTTCATCTGAGAGGACTCTTGTCGCTACCATGTCACCTAAAGCCAGTCTCCTCTATTCCTACGTATTTCATGTGTAGCACTTATCTATAATTTCTAATTATTTTATCTCTATATTTGTTTTGCTGCCATTTGGCTGCCTCTCCACTAGGATTAGAGGGAGTAGATGTCTTGCTCACTTTTGTCTCTCCAAGGCATAGCGCATCCACAGACATCAGTTTGCCTAACAGGTGTTGAATGAATTAATAAAGAGTCACAAATCTAAGAAATGATAGAGTTAGGGGTTGAACTCAGACATTTCTAAATTAAAAGCAAGATTTTACATTGCTATGAGTTGTTTCATTTTGAAATCCAGGTAATGTCTCATCTTGAAAACAGAAGAGCAGCCTAGGAATACAAGGTTCTCCAAAAATTTTTGGACATTAACTTCATCCTTGAAACTTCTCTTAGTGTTGACCATCCCCTCCCTCAGTACCCTCAACCGTTTGTCAGTTTCATTATCCCATTTTCCATAGCATGTAGTTAATCTGATTACTTATAATATCCCTTACTACCTAAATCCAAGTAAGGTCTTTCTTTCCCATGTTTTAACACCCATTTTTGTTTGTTTGTTTGTTTGTTTGTTTGTTTAAGTAGGCTTTATTCCCAGTGTGGTGTTCAAGGTGGGGCTTGAACCATAACCCTGAGATCAAGAACTGAGCTGAGATCAAGAGTAGGACACTTAATCAGCTGAGCTACCCAGGTGCCCCACAATACAGTATTCCTGCCGATCTCCTTGCTCCACTCTTTCTTTCTTGATATATTCTCCAGAGAACAGTTAGTTAGTAGGAATTAAAAAGAAAATATTGTAACATTGTATTATTGAAAATGATCCATCAATTTTCCTTCAAGATTAGAATAAATCCAACGTAGCCCCAAATTGAAATAAACTCATTACAATAGCCAACAACACCCTAACCCCTGACATCATTGCCTACTGCTCCCTCCATCATTCACTGTTCCTCAGTGTACTAGCCCTCTTTAGGTCTCTTGAACAAGACAAGCTTATTCCTTTCTTTGGTACCCCCCATCATTGTATGTTAGACTGCCTCATCATTTAACGTCCTATTTAGAGAACATTTCCCTAACTACCCATTCCTTAATAGCCCATAGATCTTGTTTTTTGGGGTTTGTTTGTTTGTTTGTTTTTTCTGTGTAGCATTTATAACTATTTGAAATTATTTATGTGTTAAATGTATACTACTCCACCCTAAAGATTTTAGACTATCTGGGGGATGGCTATACTTATACTTGAATTTCCTAGAATAATATGTGGCACAGAGTAGATACGATAAAAAAAAATTGTTGAATAAATGAATAAATACCAGATGATACTCATTATGGACTTGCAAACAATTTTTAAGAGTAATGGCTAAGTATCACGTTCCCTTTCCTTCTTATCCAAGAATAGTCCTAAGAAAAACTCAAACTAAATCCAATATGCTCACCCAAAGGCAGTTTTTCAGCTGTAAATGGCATATACTCAACTCAAACTACTTTAGACTAAATTATAATTTGTTAGCACCTGTATCTGAGAAAGCCAAGGGCCAATGTTCAAGCTAGAACCTGAGTTTAAAATATTACTGGATGCTTTCTTCCTCTCTGCTTTACATTCTCTGTTGGCTTCATTTTCAGAAAGTATCTTTATAATTTGTATCAATATGATTACAGCCACACTGGGCTTGCAATTACTGATCTGGGCGGGGGGAGGGAAGGGGGACGGGCGGGGAAGCAGCATTCTGTTTCACATTGTAGTGTAGTGTATATATAAGCCTTCTCAAATTGTTTTTTTTGTACTACCCCCGGATATAAACTTATCTCAGTAACAGGGAAAGAAGGTATATCTTTGTGTTACAACCGCATGAGCCACATGGAGGGGAAGAGGAAGAATAATGCTCAAAAATTAAAGCTCAGAAAAGAAGAAAGAGCACTTAATGGTCACCATGCCACAATGTGCTTTTTTTAGTGAAATAAAGTTACTGAGGGAGATACACCACCCATTCAAAGACACTCAGGACAAGCACATCTACATTTAAACCAATCCTAGAAAGATAGATCCAGATTTATTTGGCCTTCCTTTTGAACCCGGATGGTGACATAATTAGTCCAGTCTCTAGAACATGTGTTCACTTGAGTGGAACTTGGCCATAAGACAAAAAGGAATGGGAACTTTCTCTCTTGATACATTCTTCAAAAAACAGTTATACTCTATTACTTACTCAGGGATACTAAATGAAAGGTGAAAGATAATGCATTTAGTTCTTCACTTAGCCATTGTAGCCACAGCATATTGTTTCTGACATTTGCATGCAGCAATTAAATATCCCTAATAGAGTGAAGACACATGTCTTCATTCTAAAGATATCCATCACTTTTTTATATACCTTGGATTATGTAAAACATCAGTCTCTAGTTTGCCAACACTTACTGGAACAGGTTTTAAAGAAATCTGATAATTTGGGAACAAGTACAACTAGAAATACCATAATCCCTAGCAATGAATATTCCCATATAAACCAAAGGATTATAATTAAAATAAACCATAATTTTGCAAAATGCTTCGCTAAAAAAATCTGTTTCTCTAAACCGCTTGCCTGAATTATTCCTCAGGTGTTAACACCGGGGAACAAATTAAAAGCAATAATTTCCTGAGAGAAACCATGTTTAGGGGACTCTTTAGGAAGATTTGTTGTTTTTTTTTTTTTGTTTTGTTTTTGTTTTTGTTGTCTTGTTTTGTTTTGGAAGACTTGCAAAATTTAAGTTTTATGAGAAAAAAAATCTTGCTAAGCAACCAAAGCAATAGAGTAGCATGAAATAATTTTAATAACTGACCAAGGTTACAAGATTCTTTATGTAAATTCTTGATTCTTTGCAACAACAGAAAAGAAAAAAAAAACAGCTTAAGTTGGATGCCAGGTTTAACAATGAGATGTGTTAAAGGTTCAAGTGACTATTGTTTTAACAACTAACATTGTAATTTTAACTAACACTGTAATTTTAACTGTTTCTCCCTACTTCCTTCTCTTTTTTATATCTTAAACTATTAAACTGAAAAAAAAACCTATCATAAAAATAGGATTCAATCCATAATAAAATAATATAAAAAATATCAGCAGATTTACACTAACAAAATTATTATTCTATCTATGTGAAATATCCGTCTCCCTGAAGTTTTCCTGAAGTTCCTGGAAGTTAGATTAACGAAAGTAAGTAGGATGTACTCTAATAATCACTCTCTACTTAGGAAATACAAAAAAAAAAAAAAAAAACCTCTAATAAAGATGATTATTTATTTTTTGCTATTTGCAAACATCACTGAATGTCCCTCATATTGATATGTTTAATAATTTAAACTGTATGAGGTAAGCAGCAAAAATTGAGTACTGCATAATGAACAAAAATACATTTGCCAAATCCAATGGTGCTTTTTTTACTTTTTAACTTCTTAGAATTCTCAAGTCTTTAATTAACTATAATAATGATCCTTTCCTTTTGACCTTCCCTCCCTCCCTCCCTCCCTTCCTTCCTTCCTTCCTTCCTTCCTTCCTTCCTTCTTTCTTTTCTTTATTACTCCTTTTCTTTCTTTTATGCTGGCTTTTCTTTAGGCTTCTTTCTTCAAAATATTCCTCCAGTTTAGGTTCTGTCTTTAGTTTTTTAAATCTATTTATTTATTATCTATCTACATATCTATCGTCTATCTACCTATTTCTCAATCAATCATCTATTTTCTCCCATGGAATTCCCATGTACCGTTTAACCATTTCTCAAGCAGCACTAAAATTTTTATTTCTAGATCAAACTCTAGATGGGCTTTTTGTATAAATTACACCATTTATCTCATATGGATAGTCCAACACGTACAGAACCAAGCTCAGCATCCTCCCTAAAACCTCCCATCTTTTCCATTCCCTCTCCCCACTAATGATTCCACTATTTTTCTTATTCTTAGGAGTAAAACCTCAGTCATATTTAAAAAAAATATTAATCTTTATTTAGTTTTGAGAGAGACAGACAGAGCATGAGAAGGGAGAGACAGAGAGAAAGGGAGACACAGAATCCGAAGCAGGCTCCAGGCTCTGAGCTGTCAGAGCCTGATGCGGGGCTTGAACTCATGGACCCCAAGATCATGACCTGAACCAGTCAAACGCTTAACCGACTGAGCCAGGTGCCCCAAACCTCATTCATATTTAATGTCTCATTCTCTCAAATTAACCACAATGAATTAGCATCTAAACGACATAATTCTAAATTCCAAAATATCTTTCCCATCTTTCCTTATTTCTTTTCAATACTACTTTAGTGTTACACACCCCCTCCTAGATTACGGGCTCACTGACAGTTCTTTGTCTTGGGGCACTTTGTACAGTTCCGTATGCCAGTTAGGCATGACACATATAGTTGGTGAAGTAACGGTAGACAGAGTTTGCATAGTTCATAATTTGTGACTTTTGTTTTCCAGAGAAATGAAAGCTAAAATCGGTGCTTCCCTTCAAATAAGTCAGGCAACTAAAAATCAATATTAAAGTTAAATTTTATGTACTCTGAAACAACAACAGCAACACTTCTATATGATGTATTTTCTACCACCAAAAATTTAGACTTTCTATTAATGATGATATAGGTTGGAAAACCCAATTTTCAGGTTGATATAACAAAATAGTAGCAACTCAAGAAACATAATAACTTCAATTTAAAAGCTGGGCAAGGGAAAGGATACTAACCTTTATTGATGCTCAATATTGGCAGGTACTGTGATAGAGACCATACATAGGTGATTTGATTTAAACCTAACAATAAGCTGGTGGGGAGATATTTTATGGCATGTTACACATGGGAAAACTTTCATATTTTTATTTCTCCATGATCACACATCTCGTAAATGTCTCCCCTGAAACTGAAATCTAACTTTTTACTTTTAAATCACATTTGCAGGAAGACATTGAATAATATGTAACAGGCTTCTGTCTTACCACGCACTGTAGATAAAATTTAAGAGGAAAAAATGTGCTGTATTGCATTTGGGAATTTTTAAATAGGAAATAAAAGTTTTGGTTAAGCTAAAGCACTTTCAGATCTCTAAAAGCATCAATCATGCTTTACGTAGCCTCCAGGCATTTATATAGACTGTTTTCTCTGCCTTCTAAAATAAAAGCATAATATAGCAATAGAGGGATGGCATTGGAATCATTCACACATTAATTAATTTAACAATCAAAAATTGAGTGCATACTGTTTATGGTGACTTCCTCACTCCTAGAAATTATAATCCAATGAAAGATACAGATATTCGTCAGGTAAATAATCTACTTATTAGCTGTGTGATCATGGATAATCTACTTATGTCTCTGAGCCTTGGTTTCCTTGCCTGTAAACAGTAAGAATTCTTCCTATGTATGGGTGTTGTGATAAATATGTGGAAACATTGTAATTTGCTTAGTACCGTTAACAGAACAGTAGTCAAGTTAGATTTGAGTTTCGGCCATGTTTTTTAGCCCTTTTTTTGCTAAAAGGCCATGTTTTTTTTTTGGTTTTTTTTTTTGCCTTTTTTTACCTCTTCACTTTCCTAATCCTTGCTCATCACTTAGCAATCTGGTGATGCATCACTGTTTCCAGGAAAGCTTCCCAGAAATTCCAGCACAAAATGAGGAATTGTTTTCATATATATTCACATATCCACCTGTATATATCATTATCATATTATGTTATTTTGTAATAACCTACATATATTTTGCAACCCAAATTATACTATAAGGTTCCTAAAGGTAGGGGAAGCTCTGTGCTGCTCACTGGGGTGTTCCTAGAACCTACCACTTTCCTGGACCACAATGGACTTCTAATGAGTGATCCAGAATGAGGAATACAGGGGACTAGTGGGGAGGCTGGAGGAGGGAAATTTCATGACAGTTGTTTCAGAATTTCAACAGGAATTGGGTCTACAAAGGATATTACAGGAAGGCCATTATCAACCCAGTAACCTTTGGAATGCTTTACCCCTCTGTGCTATCTTTCGGTTTGTTAGTGTTTCATTATGGGAGTGGCAAAACAGGCTACAAGTACTATCTTTCTGGGACACTATTGAAAAAGTCCATATATTAGAGGGACTGTTGGAGAAAATTCATAGACACCAAATAGAAATCTATTACCTAGTTTGATCGTGCTCAGGAAAATATGTATAAAACCTGAATGACCTTGATACTCGGACTTGTGAACTCAGGTAATGTTAGTACAATGTGTCATGAGTCACATTGTCATATTCTTCTGGCTATAAAGATTAAAAACCTAGGGGCGCCTGGGTGGCTCAGTCGGTTAGGTATCCGACTTTGGCTCAGGTCGTGATCTCGTGGTTCATGAGTTCGAGCCCTGCGTCGGCTATGTGCTGACAGCTCAGAGCCTGGAGCCTGTTTCAGATTCTGTGTCTCCCTCTCTCTCTGACCCTCCCCCGTTCATGCTCTGTCTCTCTCTGCCTCAAAAATAAATAAACGTTAAAAAAAGTAAAAAAATAAAATAAAATAAAAAACAAGATTAAAAACTTAAAATAAAGCTACTGAACTTATTTTCATATCCTCTGAGTAACTGCACAAGTTCATTTCTGGAATGATTTTTCAAAGCATTTTTATTCTAGCAGTGGCCCTTTATGATAAACTGAAAGAGCTTCATCCTTCATTGATGGATGCAGGCTGCTCTGCTGATGTGACAGATTTATTTTTTTGTAAAGTTTTCCTTTAGGAAATAGTTGATGATCCTGTTTTAACAATTAGGCACAGATTATAACAGGAGAAACTATCATTTTTAATCGTCTTCCCAACACAGCAATCCAGAAAGGGTGTTCCTTATTCAGAGGAAATGCAAATAAAACAAAACAAAATAAGGAAATGTAAAAAGAACAACGGCAACAAAAACAACAAAAGAAAAGAGATTGAGAAAGCTTTCAAAACTTGTAAAGCTTTAATACAGTGTATTTGACATATCTCGGTGGAGTGTGCATCAGAGGGGAAAAAAAGCATGTCATTGCTCTGAAACTGTCTTTTCTAATTCAGTGCCTCCATGTATTGTTATAAATCTGTTTCCCAATCTTGCTTTCTCACGGAAAGATGTAGACACAAGGGAGCAAGCTTCACTGCTATCTATCAGCTCAGATAAGGAAAAGATCCTTTCAGCCTGACACTGACAGCTTAATGAAATGGAGGTCGAGATGCATGCAAATGAGAGAAAGATTGGTAAGGTAATGACCATACATGGTACTTAAAATGTTCAAGAGGTAGAATGGACCCGTACCTAGGTTTTCATTCCCTTAGGCAAGGGCAATGAGATTAAGGTAGGAAGTCTGCTTTCTATGGATGGTTTATGGAAAGTACTGCCACAACTTCTATATACACAACTTAAATATAGCCTACTCAAGTAATTGAAACCATAAAGCTTTTAAAGTTTTTTGTTTTTTTTTGTTTTTTTGTTTTTTTGGTTTTTTTTTTTTTTTTTTTTTTTTTTTGCATTTTGATAAATGAAGAAGATAATAGAATCCCAGGTCCCAGTATGTAAATCTGCATTGTGTGTTGTGATTCCATATCATTCCTTGCAGTTGAATCATTTAAATCTAAGGATCAGTGGGCTTTCTGTAGAATGAACTAAAAATTGATCCAATTCTTTACTCAAAACAGAGCAAATATGCATTAGCATTCATTTCTCAATAAATTTGTTTTGTCTCATTTTGTTTTTTCCTACAAGTTTTTGTTTTCATAAGCCTCCACCCTTCCTTAGCTTTTACAGGAGAAGGAGAATAAGAGGAAAACACTGGGAAGAACTTCCTATTACAGACTCCAGGTTAGAACTGTGAGCACAAAGCGCTCAAAATCTCACGAAAAAATCAGAATTGTGAGCGAATGACAGCTTGACTTTGGTGAAAGGGGTGATGGTTGTGGTGAAAATGTTTTGAATACGAATATAAAATCTAGCCGGTACCCATACTGAACCCAGCCACTAATCCGTAAAAGGAATACCTATCAGTGATTGCATTCTTGATTTGTAGGCATTTACACTGGCATTTTGGGAACTGTGTTTCTGTATTTGTTTTAAGGTACCAGTATCCTCAAAACCCACAAACCAACTTGTAACACTTATGTTAGACAATAGGAACAAAGATACTGCTGTTTCTAGGATTTCTACCCATTATTTAAATGTCTGTAATACCATTAGGATTACTAGTAGTAGAGAGAACTGATTGTCACCAGTTACTAGCTAGATTTGTATTTAATGTCAGTCTATATCCTCAGGGCATTTCAGAGCTTACACCAAAGATACCGTTGAAATTAGAATTAGCAGAAAGACTAATGCTTTGGCTTTAAAGTATAGGGAAAATATTCCCGAAATTCTGCTCTTATGTCTATTTAAACAGGTGCTTCATCTTCATAGACAGAAGGTTTTTGACTTCCATTCTATTCTCCATCATTCTTCCCTTTATTCTCTTAACTAGAGCCACCAGAAAAATATTGAAATATATTAAATTAATTTACACTTTATTTTATTTTTTTTTTTAACGTTTATTTACTTTTGACACAGAGAGAGGCAGAGCATGAATGGGAGAGGGTCAGAGAGAGAGGGAGATACAGAATCTGAAACAGGCTCCAGGCTCTGAGCTGTCAGCACAGAGCCCGACGCGGGGCTCGAACCCACGGACTGCGAGATCATGACCTGAGCCCAAGTCAGACGCCCAAACGAATGAGCCACCCAGGCACCCCTACACTTTATTTTATTTTAAACTGAAAGAGCACCCAGTACCTCATAGCTATTGAATATTTATCAAAAGCTGAGATGAGAGACATAATACTGAGAGAAAATTCTTATAAAAACAGTTAGTCCATGAAATTTAAATTTAAATTCCATATATTTAAAACATATTCTTAAATTGCACCAGATGATCAGAAATCTGGGTACCCAGTAATTCCACTGGCACTTTGGAAAAAAAATGCATTTTATTTTGCCGTTACCTTTTGGTAAAAGTTATTACAAAAAACAAATCAGAACCCATTAAAGGAACCCATTAAAAGATCTACTGTGACTTTTTTTTTTTAATATAGCCTTTGCTAATTGTTATGAGATATAAAAAACCAGCTACTTAACATAATAAAAACCTATTTATGTCTTTCATCTCAGTGTAGTTGGACAACCTTCTGTTCGGACAGTCTATTCAGTGGCTTTCTTACCGCAATGCCTTCTGGGTCCCACACTAAATGTTCCCTCTCTAAACTAGAGAAAAGGGAGGAGAGAAAACGTGAGTTATCTCATCACAGGTAACTTAGAGGCCATACCTAGATTACATAAACCTTACTTCTTTCCACATTACATTGAATGGAACTAAGATAGCACCGTCTAACTGCGGTGTAATACAGAATAGCTGAGGTTCTGTTAAACATAGCATAGGTTATCAACAATGTTGCTGAAGATGGTGTTCTTTATTAATTTAAGTAGTTCTGAGCTCCAGGGGCATTCTCACTGAGCAATTTAATAACATTGATTCTCTTATGTGTAAAGAGCAAATTACTATGTAGGTATATGTCATTAATGGTAGGTTTGGATACACATCATCTTCAATAAAGTCTAACTCTCCTTATTTATTCCCTTTTACATAGCTGATAAATTGATTATACATAGTTTATGTAATTATATGAACTAACTGATGCTTACTATAGTAAATCTATGAACATATAAGCAAAGAACTATATAAATAACTAAATGCATAGACAATTACATAAGTAGATAAATAGATGAATAACGAGGTGATGAAAGAGAGACCAAAATCAATGTATAGTCCTTATTATGAATAATACAGTGTGCTGGATGCTGAGGATGCAAATAAAAGGCTCTTCTTTCTAACCTTAAGGAAAGTGGCAATATAATGAGAAAGATATTAGAATGAGATATGTATGATGGTAGATAAGCATAAGCAGCGTTAAGGACATTAAACTCATGCAAGGGTAGAAAAAGAGAGATGGAACTTGATCGCTAATGGAAACTATGCAAAGACAATACAATATAATACAATGTTTCATGTTCAGGAAACTTCAACAGAAGTTCAGTATGGCGTAAAATCATATGCAAGGAGAGTAGTAGCCAATGATAATGGGCCGTACATTTAATGCGAAATAAATGGGAATCTAACCTCTAATGCGGTGTTATATAATAATTGTTTAAAGATTCTGAGTCAATAGCTAAGGCTTTGACATATTCATTTTTAGTAAACATCCCAGGTAATTCTGATGCAAATAATTAGATAAGACTTTTTGGGCCACCGCTTGGTAATAGGAATCCTTTGAAAGTGTCCACTAAGCAATAACAGACGGAGATAGCTTAAAAACATGCTGGTAGCTGGGTGTCAAAATAGGTTAGAACAAGTTTCTAGTAAGGCACGATACAAATTAGGAAGTTGTTGAATAATCTAGGCGAGAAGTGATGAAAGTCTGATTTACAGCACTACCGAGAGTTGAGAAAAGATGTGGGAAAAGATAAAGAAAAATCAACTGGAGGGGCGCCTGGGTGGCGCAGTCGGTTAAGCGTCCGACTTCAGCCAGGTCACGATCTCGCGGTCCGTGAGTTCGAGCCCCGCGTCAGGCTCTGGGCTGATGGCTCGGAGCCTGGAGCCTGTTTCCGATTCTGTGTCTCCCTCTCTCTCTGCCCCTCCCCCGTTCATGCTGTGTCTCTCTCTGTCCAAAAATAAATAAAAAAAAAAAACGTTGAAAAAAAAAAAAATTTTAAAAAGAAAAATCAACTGGACAATATAAAAGCTGTCACTGTGTATACTAAATTCCTTACATAATTTAAATAATTTAGTCTCCACATATCCATATTGAGAATGTATTATATCCTTTTATGGATATTGAAACTTTCAAAAAGTTTAAACAACTTGCTCAATGTTATATAGCAAGTAAGAGTCCAGCCTACACTGACTTCAGAGCTCATTATTGTCCACACCTGTGATGGGACTGCTTCTTTTGTAAATCACAGAATATGAACTCCACTTAGGAAAGTTTACCTGAGAAAGGAGGGAAAGAGGCCAATAACTAGAATGAAATTTATAGACCGGGGAGGTGTTGCTGAGTTCATTGCTGTGATTTCCAAGAGGGAGTCAATCTAAGAATGTTTATTTGCTGAAGGCGATATGTTGGCAGAGATGGAAATAAGGAAGAGTAGGAAAATTTCTATAACACTGTCATGGAGAAGCAGGAGGAGATGGCATCTAAAGCATAGTCAGGAGGGGCACCTGGGTAGCCCAGTCAGTTAAGCATCTGACTTCAGCTCAAGTCATGATCTCGCAGTTTGTGAGTTTGAGCCCCGTGTCGGGCTCTGTGCTGACAGCTCAGAGCCTGGAGCCTGGTTCGGATTCTGTGTCTTTTCCTGTGTCTGCCCCTCCCATGTTCATGCTCTGTCTCTCAATAATAAATAAACATTAAAAAAAAATTAAGCATAGTCAAGAAACAGCCTGTAAATAGTAAGGTGGATGCAGGAGAGCAAGATATAAAGGAAGAAACTGTCAAAATTGAGGGAAGGGACAGAATCATAGGGAAGAATCAAGGGAAAGAATCATGCTGACTTTCTCGATAGCCTCTATTCTCTGTGGCATAATTATGTTTTAAATGAGAGATCATAGAATCTAAGCTACAGAGGGAAAAACATGAATTTCATAGAAAGTTGGTAAATGGAATAAAACATGGCAATCAAGACATACAGTCTTCATGAGGTCATAGAAGAATTCCATCAGATATAACTGATTGAGAGCTATCAAGAACGATTAAGATGGATAGATTACATTTTTTGAAGGGAGAGGAGTTCCAGGTAATAAAAATATGTCCTGGATGGGGCCATACATATAGATGAGTAAAGTGTTCCCTTGAAATGAATCAACAAATATTTGAAGGCACAGAGAAAAGCAGCAGTGAAAGGAAGGCTTTGAAAATATTACGGCAAATACAGAATTCTTTTTAATGGAAACTGATCACACATAGTTTACTTTCTATATAAATATTTCTAAACTTAACTTTCTATGAGAAATGACAAATCTGAAATAGCAGAAGTGCTATTATTTCTCTCCCATAGAAGCTATTGCTTATCAATCTTAGTGCTCATTCATTAAAAAAAAAAAAATGACAGCATCACATTACATTTTAACTTAGCACTCTAGGCAACCGCATTAGTTGTTACATTACCTTAAGTCTATTTACTATACTTGATATATGGTTAAATAGTTTACATTGACAATTTGATAATAATAGCCTTGCTCATTTTGACTCCATTGGCCTACGGTTTCTAAACAGTGTCACTAATATAAAATATGCATATGATTGAAAATATTTTAAGGTTATTTGGGTATCATCCTAACTATGAAGGTAATTTAAAGGATATTCAAAAAGATCTAATAATTTAAACTTATGTCAGATTTCATTAGTTAATATTTAGTATTATGTCAGATTATTCTCTGTACCTACCTGTACATATATCAATATTTTTTTTAATTGGCCTATTGGAGTATTTAGAAATATGTAGAACAAAAAGGAATTAAGAAAAATAAGTAAAATCATGATATACAGGAAAAAAAATGCCGAATTTTTAAAAGTGCCTTTACTTTGTAAGTTGCCTGACGTTTAGAGTCTCTCTGAACTCTTATTTCCAGCTGCAAAAATGGATCAATTTGTTCTGTAAACACTGCTATTGTGAAGACATATTGCGCTCCATGCTTTCCATTAAGTTTTCATTTGCTAAACTTGACTCAACTAAGGCAGGAGAAATATATTTTGAGAGCAAGAGAGGAAAAAAAGCAGTTTATAGAACAAACTTTAACAGCTTTCGACACAGTCTTGTGTTATCAATTTTATCTTTCCTGTAACAATTAATTAATCCTGGAGAATGCAAAATTCTAAGACTGAAAGAGAAAGAACAATGTCCAGTTTCTGAGGAGCCATCCAAATGCTCTATTATGGCCTAGATTAGTAGATTCTTCCTTCTCTTATGTGGACTTGCCTATTTTTTCCCCTTAAAGAAATGACTTGGTGAATACATCCCCTTCAATAGAGAAGAAACAAGTGATTTAATACCTTAAAACCCCCATCTATCTATAACCCATAATTGAAAGTGTCAAGTAAACCTAGGTAAAGAAGAAAAAGATACATCCGTGTACACAAGGAAACCCCCACATCTTAACTACAATTTAATCATTTTAAGGATTGTCAGTGTTCAATTTGGGAAAAGGTAGAATAGATGAAAACCAAAGAATGCTGGAGACTATTGTAAAGAAATGAAGGAAGGTGGAAATCATCAAATCTGAAAGAATAAACAATGATAGTGTGTACCAGTCTGTTTTCTTTTTAATAAAATAGTCTCATATAAGTCAGTTCCTTTAGCTTTTTCCTTTGACCTTAAGTTGTTCAAGCCTAGAGGAATTGGCAAAATTCTTCCTCTGTCATTGAACTTGATGTGAACATAGATGTTTTATAGTTCACACAGCTCACAGACTTTTGATCTAAGTAAATGAAGAACAGAGAAGAGAAAGTCAGGAATTTCTAATAGAAATGTAAGGTGACATTCTCAGAGATAAGGTCCGTTTGGATATATTTGCAAATAGTGTGATAAAATCTAGAGTATTAACCAGTGTTTTCCCTGTGTGTTGTTCCCGCCACTTCCTTCGTAATAATCGTCTTTATTTCTTCGCTCCCATTATCATATCAGACTCCACAATATTTTTTTCTTTTCTTTCAAAATGGGGTCATATGTAATATATATGCAAATCAGACTAATTGATGTCAACTTCTTCCCTTGCAATGTGACAGTATCACTTTGTGATGAAACTGTAGTATCTACTCAGGTTATAGTCGTTTGCCATAAAGGCTATTTCTCTGTGTCAGTGGTGGAAAGACCAGTGCAAATACGGTTATTGAGCTGTACTTGCCTCTACATCACTGTGTTGACTAAGCATTCGCTGGCCTGTGGTGAAATTAGAAAAATAAGAACAATATGTGGTATTTTGAGTTAAGTTAAATGTATTCATTTTTGAAATTACTGTATCTACCTACCTAACTCCTATCTATCTATCTATCTATCTATCTATCTATCTATCTACCTACCTATCTATCCTCCTATTTGTGGTACATAAATGCCCCTTATATGACAAGAGTTCAGTTTTGCTCCTTGTGTTCTAACAACCTCCTCCCACTTACTCATGCACACACACGCATTGAGCCAGACAATACAGCATAATGGTAGCTCCCTCATCCACTCTCACCAGTTTTTAAAATAATTTTAATGAGTCAATGAAAAGAAAATCCTGGCATTTTTTCCATTATGATTAAGAAGGCCAACCAAGCCCAAATTTCACCTGAAATTATGAAGCCATGTCTTACTATAGTTCTTTTTGGTCAACTCTTTTAGAATACCATTTAGAAATAAGGCATGATTGAACAATACTCTATCAACAGGTCTTGAGCATTTTAAAGTATAGAAATCTAGAGATTGTAATAACCAACGACTGTGATTATATCCAAGATGATGAATACACAGGAAAACAAGGAGATCCTTTGCATGATGATGTAGTGATGTTTCACTTACGCTTCACAACCATGTACGTTACTAGGCAAAACCAAAATTTCCCAACATACTTATTAATGCAACTTTAATTCATGACAAGTCCAGATGTATTTGAAGCAAAATTGAGATTTGTTTGTTACTCTGATCTTAGAAGCAAAAATAAGGTATCACAATTTTCCACTGCGTTTTACATTAAACTTTATGTATTTCTTACTTGCGATCTGATGGCTGGAGAGGTGTCCTGGGTTATCTGTTACTTCTTCACTCTGCCAAGGTCATGTGACTGGATAATGGACTACCTTACTTTTGTATATATTCTACATCCATGAATAATTGTCAACTCAGATGAGTCTTGTTTCCTTTTAATTCTTCCAATTTCGTTAAAAGAAATTATTGGTTGTGCATTTTCACATATATTCAGATCTGATTTGGGGTGACTATCTACCTGAGTTCTTATGAACACCATTTTCAACATTTTTGCAACAAAAGAAGAATGTTTTCAATTTTGCCTTTAATGTACATAGAATTACGTATAACAATAGAGATCATCTTTGATTTTCTCTCAATAATACACATGTTAGTTGAATTCAGGCATCCATGGTAACTTGGTAACTTGGTAACCACATGGTAACTTACAGGAGTAAGGATCTCATTAAACATCTTACCAAGAAAACAAATATTCATGGTTCTTTACATCGCTTTCACAGGAAATCACAGGTTAACAGACACATTACAGAGTGGTACAGTCAGTCCGATTACTTCAAGATTCTCTTTGTGTAAATAAGCAATAAAAAATTGCCAAAGTGGTATTTGTTGAATATCACTGGCTATTTTAAGAATTTATATAAGATTAACTTGAATTACTTGGACTGCCAAATATGGAGAGGTTAAAGATGAGAGAGATTAGTAGTGTTTTTTAATACATAGTTACATACCTGCACACAGGTGTCTGGGGCTCACATTGGGATTGGAAATGGGTGGGCGTGGACAGAGAAATCGGTCTTTCTATTCCACAACGTCTATGTGAGGATTTAGGACAGGAATGTGAACAATGGAGATCAGTCGTTTTATCATGAACTTGTGTGTTCCTGTGCTTTTTGATATAGAAGCCTTCTTTATGTGTTTGAGGGGGACTGTAGGAAATTATGGGGGCTGATACACTGGAAGTTGTTAAAACATTCTCATAAAATGCAGAATCACTAAACATTTTTATCCTCGCTTAATGACTGTGTTGTTAGCTTATTTATCTCTTGTCGTAATGTCTGTTTCGTACAGAAGGAGGAAAGGGTTTACTTTAAGTGATAATCTTTGCTCCATCAAAGCACAGTGATTTACTTGGGCACATTTACATCACACTATACTTAAGAGTTTTATCCTCTAGTTAAATGAGACTGAAACCTAACTTTGCTTTTTTAAATGATACATTTGAATTTCCACTCATGTATTTTCTTCCCATATGCTCCTCAGATAAAGGAAAAGGTTCTATTTTTACTACCTTAAAAGAAGTATTTTCCTTGGGTAACAGCTATAATCCATGCATTCAGGTGCAAACACCAGCTTATTAATTCAGAATCAGATACTTCAGTATATGGGATACTGAAATTAGGAGTCAAAGCTAGAATTTACTTTTGCATGGGGAACTCTTTCTTTATAAAATTTCTGCACAAGTGCAGGCCCAGAAAAATTGGGGGTTTTCAAGCAGTTCTCCCACCAAAAAAAATACTCTGAACCATGCTCATGATTTTTAAAAAATGGGGTACCTGGGTGGCTCAGCTGGTTAAGCATCTGACTCTTGATTTTGGCTCAGGTCATGGTCTCACAGTTCGTAAGTTCGAGCCCTGTGTTGGGCTCCATGCTGACATCATGGAGCCTGCTTGGGATTCTCTCTCCCTCTCTCTCTGCTTCTCTCTCTCTCAAAATAAATAAATAAACTTAAAAAATAAAAAAAAAATACTACTAAAATGCTATAATGAAAGAAAGCATACCTGTTGTATTCCTCAGTCTTTCTCCCCAAAGGCTAATTCATTTTAGCTTTCATTTCTGTTAGTTGGCCACTCCTTTGTTATATATATTTAATGATGATTTAGTGGTGTAAAATAAAAACAAAAACAACTATTGAATTTTTTCTTAAGGCTATAGATTGACATTGAATTTCTCAATAACAATATTGAACCCTAAGGGCAATAAACAGAAGGATTTTGCATTTATGACTAAAATATGATTTCCAACCCAGAATCATGTGAGATAGCCAGCCAACTTTTCAAAGTATGTGGGGATAAAATAGATTTTCATATATACAATGACTAAGAAAATTTAATATCTTTGATTAGGAATCTAATTGAGAATATGCTTGTCATATTCTAAAGGAGGAAGCCAGCTTGATTTTATCTATGGACCTATCAAAGGCTTCCCTGTAACCATACCCTTTGGTAATATGCTCTCAAGATAATTCCATCCTTAGCCATGTGCCTTTCTTTGAACCGTGGATAACATTCAATTTGATGCAAGTAGGGATTTGAAAGCATGCTTGTACATTTGCCTTTCCTTTTTGCTTCTGTAAATTGTTATGAGAATACATCAAGAGAATAGGGCTAGCTTGCTGGAAGACTGCGTATGTGAGAAACACGTGAGTGTAGCTGAATCAACCAGCTGAGACCATGCTAGATCAAAACGTCCCAGACTGACACAGATTCCCCTGCCTGCCCGCCAATATATATCAGTTATTTTTCTTTTTTTGTTATCCTTAAGTGCCTATAATGGTCCTCACGCTTTGAAATTTTAGAGTCCCTTTTAAACCTTTTCTCTTCTTTCTCAATTTAAAATCAGTTAATAAATCAATTCTTTAACTACAGTGTAACCTGCTGTTTTTCTTATTTGTCATTATATCTCATTTAGGTTATTCTAATTGTTTCTTAAATACATTCCTTTTCCACAATGTCTCATCCAATTTACCTATAAGGATTCCCAAAATGGTATTTTTGAAGTATTATTCTGACCGTTAACTTTCCTGTTCTAAAACTTTTGAATCCATGGTCTGTATAGAAATTCATATATTATTGTTGAATCTGTTAAACTTTTTCCTCATATCCTTATAATCTGCTCTGACATTCCTGTCATTCACATACTATTTTCTAAGGTACTTATGATTTCTCATCATTCTTTTTTTTTTTTTAACGTTTATTTATTTTTGAGGCAGAGAGAGACAGAGCATGAACAGTGAAGGGTCAGAGAGAGAGGGAGACACAGAATCTGAAACAGGCTCCAGGCTCTGAACAGTAGGCACAGAGCCCTAGGCGGGGCTGGAACTCACGGACAGTGAGATCGCGACCTGAGCGGAAGTCGGACACTTAACTGACCTAGCCACCCAGGCGCCCCTCATCATTCTTAACTCTACACCGGACATTGTCAGTTCTGTTCCTGTGTTCACACCAGTGTCTCTAAAATGAGTGTCTCTTTTATCGCTGTTGAGAATCTCATTCATGCACCTATCTCCAGACTCTCCTGATTCTCTAGATCATAATTAATATTTTTCCTTCTCCTTGCTTTCATTGTACTTGTTTTGTTCCTTTACATTAGATTTCATCATGGTACAACATGCAGTCCGTTGTCTGGATGCACCTTTGTATCTCCCTGTAAGTTTCTTAGCAACAGAGGCAGTATCTTCTTTGTCTTTACATTTAGGTTATTTTCTGGGTTTTTAATTTTATTCTTTTAATGTTTATTTATTTTTGAGAGAGAAAGAGACAGAGTGCGACTGGAGGAGGGGTCAGAGAGAGAGAAACACAGAATCTGAACCAGGTTCCAGGCTCTGATCTGTCAACAGAGAGCCCGTCGCAGGGCTCAAACTCACGAACCACGAGACCACGATCTGAGCCGATGAGGGGCCACCCAGACGCCCCTATTTTCTTGTTGAATGTCTTCCACATAGTACGTGCTTACTAACTGTCAGTCAGATTGACTCTGATGGTCTTCCTCTTCTCTGTGCTGCCCTGCAACACTTACTACTTTTACACCCCATGTGAAAACACCGTCATTCAAGCCTTTATTTTTGACATTCCCACTACCAGAAAGTTTGTTGTGTCCCTTAATATTTATGAAGTTAACTAGTATCCTAAAATTATGCGTTTTATATTGTTCTGCTCACCTACATATTGGTGGCTTATTACAAATTAAAAAATGGACTTGATTTCAGCATGCATGAATTAACACACGGTCAACATATGTGACTAGAAAGACTGGAAAATTATGTTAACTTCATGTGGGGAGGTCATCTCAATGCTAAGAATAATCAAACAGGGGATAATGCTTTTGATAGCAAATATATAGCTCTCTTTTATGAAGACAATAAACAGCAAGTTAGACTAATTCATTTGTGTGCCAGAGTCAGTTCAATGTCATTATGCAGACAGATTCTTACTGCCAAAGACTACCTTGTGCACAGAAACTATCCTTGGTTCCAGTATTCTTTGCATGCTCTGTAACTGAGTAGCGTTACACTATTAGATCATTTTACAAAGTCAGTTATAGTCTTATAAACACCGTATGTGAAACTGGAAAGTTCTCAAGGAAATATGTTTGAGGATGGTGACCTTTGATAGCATGGATAGAAAGTTAAAATAATCAAGTGAAACCAGTTGTCTTAGGAAGAAACAAACAAGATAAAGGCTAGGGAAGTTTACAGAGACAATATTCTTGAAAATAAAGATATCCTGGTATGCTCTCTTCAAAGGAAATCCATGTGAAATGCTAAATTTATAAAAACAAATAAAAATCCAAATGAGAAGAATCCTGTCTTCCATGGGAAACCTGCAAAAATAATAAAACGTATTTATTTACAACACAGTTAAACACTCTCTGGAATAGAAAATGAAATAGAATTCACATTAACAAGGTGGAAAAGAGAGTGAACCCTTAACTCACAGAAATCATCTTTCAGTATTTTCAGAAGTTATTCTCAAACTTTGCTACTACACTATTTTGAGATGTGGGGAGAAAAAGGAGAGATTTATGTGCTTTTTACAGAGTCACTTTTACTCAGGCTCAGCCTTGACATTATTCTTTTCTTTCAACTGCATGGATATATCTTGGGATGAATAAATAATTTGCAAGTATATGAGTCAACAAAGAAAGAAATGCAGAGTTGCAGACTGATAATGGAAATTACAGGGGTTATAAAATATCATATATTGTGTTGCCATTAAGACGAAAGGAATACGGGAAGTTATAAATAACCCACATCATTTTTTAAAGGACTGCTTTTTAAATATTCTTTGTGGAAGCATACCTGATAAAAGTCCAGTCATTTTTCATGTGAAATCATTCTTCTCAATAAGCAACTTGCTAAAGTGAAAAACCAGAAATAGACTGTGGTGGCATTGTTTCATTCAGTACTTCTGAATGAAATGTCATATCCTGGAGTCTCATGCATGAGTAACATGTTGAACAGCTTTTAATACACAGGTGTTACATGGCAAAAATGTAAAAGTCTATAAAAATAATGCTTATATCATGGGGAAAAAACTGCAAAGGTAAGAACACTTATGATATTTCCAATTTTTTGTGATCTTCACAATTTATATTTGCAAGTACATTACTTAATTAAATTGTTATCTTGAGAAATCTGTAATGTAGCCATACGTAATCCTCTTCTACTGATAAAGATAACTAACATCATTAAATGACTTGCCTAATATCTCACAGATTGTTAGATCTTTTGATTTTTGAGTCAAGTGGTAGAGAAGTGAGAAGTCTAGGAAAACGCAGAGCAAGGTGTGGGAGAAAATAATATCTGCTATTTGCACGAATGGCTTAGGGCTTACACTTAGTATGTGACTTTGCTTGTACTTACTGTGAGATAAAAAGGAACAAAATGTAAAAGAACAAAAAAGAAATACGTTATTGAAAGAACCTCATGCTAATCCTCAGGTTTAGCAAAAACAGTTTAATATTATTCCTGACTAAAAATTAGTTACATAATATTCTTCCCAGTTAAAGGACCCAAATAAGTCAAATTCCACATTGAGCCAGTAAGAAAGATGGGGCAAATCGGGTCTTCTAACTTTTACTGAATGCTGAAGGCAATAGAGAGCAAGGTTGAGGAGTGGGATGAGTTTGCAGTAGACAGAACATGGAAAAGAGTAATTTATTTATTTAATGCATGCTTACTAAATCATCCAACAAATACCTCAAGAATGTTACCTGGTGAGAGACACTGTGAGAATCACAATGGGGTATGCAAAGCCTATTTTAATGACAAAGATGTGATTTGGGCAAGATTTTAAAATACTAGACCCAACATCAACATTAGCGCATCACTTGTATACTAAAATATTTAGAGTAGCTTTCAGAGAGGCTAAAAAAACTCATATTTGGTTTCAAAGTGGAAGGGGTTAGAGGAACAAGTATGCTGGAATTGATTGGCACCCGGAAATCCTGGCTGATCCACTCGTCTCTCCTCTCAGTTTCTTATTTCAAGAAAATATTTGTCAAAACACTTCCTCTGTGGATAGAGATGACTAATAAATTGTATATTTTCAAAGTATGTAAATGAACTAAGCGTCTCAAATAATTCATCTGTCCCAGAATCAACTTTATACATGTCTTAAATTTAATTTTCTGCGGTCAGCTGTACTTGCAAGAAAAATGGTTTAGCTCTGAAAATAAAATCTGGCACATGTAATAATTTTTGAAGGTCTCTTCCATTAAATGATTTCATTTATATTAAGCAAGTTTTTTAAAAATGTATTTCTGGTTTTGTTTCTGATTGTCTCATCATGAGAAAAATTGATCATTCAAACCTACTTAAAACTCTGGCCTAGCAATACACATTTACCTGAGTAAGCCTGCCTGTGTGTGAAAAAGCAAACTTTGAAAATTAATTCCACTTATTATCAGTGTGTCTAAGAATGCCCATCCATTTTTTTCTACACTAATGAACACATTGGAAAAACTCAGAAGCGTATACATTTTTGAGACGAGATGCTCCTATATCACAAAACATTTTAAGAGCACAAAAATTCATTTTTTCCTCAAATCCTTGTGCAAAATGACATTCTAGGAAGCTGAACCATTTTATTCTGTGGTTTAAAGGATCACTGCCTCATAGATGAAACACAGTGAACATTATTTTGTTACTTTTCAGCTACCATATTGAGATTCTTTGGACAGGAGCAGAACTGCTGTGGTCAAATCCAGATTATTTTATCTAGAAAAGCCGCTGACAAAACACTTTTTATCCTTATTTAATGGAAATGCTTTTATTTTCAACTATACATAAGTTCCCATTGAAACTATTGAAAACAGAGTCCCTGGGTCACTTAGTAGGTTGAGCCTCTGACTTCAGCTCAGGTCACAATCTCATGGTTAGTGGGTTTGAGCCCCGTGTCAGGCTCTGTTCTGACAGCGCGGAGCCTGAAGCCTATTTCAGATTCTATGTCTCCCTCTCTCATTCTCTCTCTCTCTCTCTCTCTCTCTCTGTCCCTTTTAAGTATTGAAAACAAAGAGAAGTATCATGAAGATGACATAAACCATGCGTGTCTCATCAGTCTGGTTTTGGTGGCCATTTATCTGCTTCCTCTCTTTTTCTTTCTTTTGTTCTTGTTCCCTCTCTCTTTCTTTTCTATTTCTCTGCCTCATTTCTCTCTTTCTGTGTGTGTGTTTTTCTAAGTGGGATATTATGCAGTTATGTAACCTGCATTGTATATTTAATACTAAATTATGCATTGATTTCCATGCCAATCAGTATAGATCTACAACATTATTTTTTTTTTTTTTTTTTTTTTTTTTTTTTTCAACATTATTTTAAAGTAACAGATTTTTCCTTGCCTAGATATTTTTAAAATATATTTAATCAATCATATTGTGAATTATTCTTATGTTGTTTCCATTTTTTCCAAACTATAAACACACTAAAGAATAATGTAAATCTGGTAATTTTCTAACTGTAAATTTTAACAGTAGATTGATTTTTTTTTATCTATTTTACCATGATGACATTTAGAAAAATTGCATGTGCTTTCCACATGCCTACCAACAAGCTGTGAAAGCATCTACTATGCTCCTTTATACTGGTTTTGTCTTAAAGGTCTGCTATGTGTAATGATCAATAATGCTTTCTTATAGTGATTTTCATGTTTACCTTCAGTTCATGATAACGTTGAAAACATTTTTATATCTTTATGCCCATTCATAGTCCCGATTTTGTGAAGTACCTGTTCCTTCTTGAATTTATTTCTCTTTTAACTGACTTATCATGTATTATATATACCCAAAATGGTCAAATTTCTTCATCTTATTTGTTGCAAATTCTCTTTTCCTATGTCTCATGTTTTTCAATCGTGATTATGGTATTTTAGCCATACGTATTTAGTCCTATAGGTTGAAATTCATTTTTCTCTTTATATTTTCTGATACTGGTATATACCCTTTGAAATGCATCCAGTGCAATCCATTAGATGGTTTTCTATGTTACATTGTGGCCAAGTGGGGCATTACTGAGGGAACGTCAGGAAAACTGGCCGCTGACAGCTGCTTTGCTAATTTGACTGTCCCCAGAGTGCCACACAGCCTCTAAATATTTTTATTGATGGGGCCCAAGTAAATGATCTATTTGCTTTCATTCTGTTAACACATTTTTTGTTATTCATTCCTATCTTACATATGGAGAAACTAGGAAACAAGAGGTTAAGCCATTTCACTAAGTATACATGATAGGAATTGGCAGAGCTGAGCTTTGAACCCGATCTGTCTTATTTCCGATTTCTCACTCTTAACCCCTTCACTATTACTGCTTCTCGAATGAGTCTTGGCACTCTCTTTAATGAGCTTCCCACTAGGTCCCCTGTGTGACCGTGTGTCCAAGATGCATCCCTTTTGGAAGCTCTAACTATTTATTTTAAGCTTCACTTACATGAACCTCATTTATGACCTTTTCCTGCAGAGAATGATTGCCTTTTAAAACTGCACTAATTTCCATGTTTCTCGCTTCTGTTATAGACTCATTTTAAGCTTTTTGTCTGTCCTTGGGCCATTGGGAACTGCCAGAAGGAAATTTTCTTGGAGCTCCCTAGTGTAGGTACTCTAAATGCTGGCTTTAAATAGAATGACATTCTTTGATGCATTCACATTATTTATATAGAAATGGAGCTTTCACCGCAAACTAACTTTATTGTACACTTATTATGCCTTTCAATGAACTGGGATTAATTAATTAATAATTATGAGTAATCATTGGGTGTATTCATCCTTATTTCTGCTTCTTTCAGATATGGCATTTTCATGGGCTTCAAAGCGTTCTCTGTGCTGCATAACACAGGAACATGTCACACAATGTTATGGCTGGTATCCACTGATTGTCTTCATCAATGGCTGCTGTAGAAAATTCTTATTTGACAGCTTTGAATTTTCCAAGGAATATTGACTATTTAGAAGATGTATTTAATTAAGGTATATACATGGGAGGCAAGGGATAACAAGACCCCCAAATATAAATCAAAGGCCTAGGTAATATTTTATTTCTCACTTCATAACTTTGTAATTTCAAATGTTACCTTTGAAATCTTGGTTTTCCCAAATGTAAAATGTTAATAATAAAATATGCTACTTATACATGGCACATATATTGAAATGATTAGAATGGAAATGAAGAAATGAAGTAATGGCAGATGAATATAATTTTTAATAGCATCCTGTACAAATATAGGATCTCACGAATTATTAAATATAGAATCATAACTAAAAATTATAGCAATACCAGAAAATGTATATAGATGATAACAAAGTATATATTCATAAGTGTAATGAATTATTTTTATTTAAATTTGAAAATAACAGGGCACCTAGGTGGCTCAGCTGGTTGAGTGTCTGACCCTTGACTTTGCCTCAGGTCATGATCCAGGTTCATGAGATCAAGCCACACATCAGGCTCTGTGCTGAGCATGAAGCCTGCTTAAGATTCATTCTCTCTTTCTCTCTCTCTTTCTCTCTCCCTCTGCTCCTCTCCCCTGCTTGTATGCACATTGTCTCTCAAAACAATTGAAAATAACAAATATCCAATATTACTATTATTATAATTCTATATAGTGATTTGGGAATAGATTATTAATTAAAGATAGACTCAATCTCTGCTTGGTGAGCAAGTATTTGCCATTCTACAGCAAGCAAATCATTCTTAAATTTGTTTTTGTATTGCAACTTCTTGTTAAAATTAGGTTAAAAGTTGTGTGTGTATGTGTGTGTGTGTTATATGTCATTTTATAATGACATTAGACAACTTGTAATTTATATGTGCATTAAAATATTTGTCTATTTGTCTCTTCCTCATTTTATGTTTTTTAAGGATTTCATTAGTTTTGGAGGAAACAATACATTCTGAGTGAATTCAGTGATTTGGAATCAAGATTTATTTACAGAAATCATTGCATTTCATAAAAAGTGTTTCTAAAAGTGATTGCTAATCATTCGCAGAGACAAAAAGACTTGTCTTTTTAATACCAGGAATGGCTTGCCATGTTTTTCTCTAAATATAACACCTGGGGAACATCATCTGAGGGTGACTTTCGTTATGGTGCTTTTTAAGACTGCCTTTAATTGCTTTTGCATCGAGCTGTATTCATGAATGTGCATTCATCAAAGAATGAAGAGCAATGTGACATTTTTAAGTTTTACTAAGTCAACTAACATCCGTTGCCATAGTACTCAGAAATGAGGAAACCAGAAAAAGGCAACACTGTTTTTCATTCTGTATTGAAAGATGTCAGCAGGATTAAAGTGTCAGAGCAAAAGGAAAAAGAAAAAAAAAAAATGAAGAGAAAGTGAATTACTTTACAAATGGTTATTAATGAAAATAAAATTAAATAGAACAGTCATTCATTGAAAGGGGGCAAAATGAAAAAAAAAAGATGTATTTAAAGGAAGGGTGACTTTATTTTTTTTTTTAATTATATAAAATGTCTGAACCTGCCCCTTCCTATGTGAAAAGAAAAGTAATCTCCATACACCTAATGTCTTCTACTTTGGGAAGATTCTCTCCTCTATTAGGGAATGGATTCAGGCCTGTTTTCTGCCTTGAATAGAAAGAAGATGTCAGAAAAAAAATTTGTGCCCTTAAAATATCCTTCGAGTGAAATTATTATTCAAGAATGTATTTGGTAGTTAGATCTGGAACTTTGTAAATATGTATAACATTTAAAAGTAAAGAGCCAACCTTATTTAAATATGGTTGCTTCATGACTTGCTTTTATAATTCCTTGAATTCTTAGTGTCTATTTTGATAATGACACACTATTTATGGTATAAATATGCCACACATTATGTGTCATCACTATTCCAATCTTTCCCTCTATAAAGATCATGATTTCTGAAATTTCCTTCCCTGATCTCCGCTTAACCTAAGCTCTCTTATTTTTTTATAAACTAAATTTTGTCATCTGTCTATCAACAAGCCAGAGACTTGATGTCTTCCTATACTTCTGCTTAACTCTAGAATCTCCATGGTCTTAACTTTCTGTCATAACTGTCACTTAATCCCTCAAAACTCCTCCTAATCTCTGAGCAGTACTGTGGAAAGGAAACAAAAAGCTGATTGGATACATTACAAATACAAGCTACCAAATCTCATCAAATCTCATGTAGGTCTGCATCACTACTAAGTAAATTGGGACCTCACGATTTCAATATTTTCCCTTTCAAATTTCAAGTCTCTTTAGTATAAACTCCCATTCACATTTGAAACGATTCTATTCTTCTACTCTATATTTATGATTAACCTTAAATAAAATGGTGTCCCTCAACTTCTCCATTTCACCTAAAAATGGTTATCACTCACTTTTTTTTTTTTTTCTAATTTTCCATCTTTCTAAATGAACACCAGACCCTCCACCCAGGCTCTTAGTCTCATCTTTTTTTTTTTTTTTTTTTCTATCCAGTTTGGAACCAGCAAGCATGATGGTTAAATAGAACCCTAGTCCAGCAGTAATATAAGCTCAAGGAAAATCCTCCATAGCTTACATGTGTAGCAAATCCATTCAGCATTTTTCTAAGACTTTTTCCAGGAAATCTTAGCCATTAAAATCATCCCTTTAATATTACAGTTCTGATTGGAACCAAAGATTAATAGCTACCCAAAGCAAAGAGCTTTTTTAGTAAAGACTGAGTTAAAATAAACATTAAGTTAGCAAACACTCCTCTCCTCAGCACAGGCACTACTTTGAATGGTGTTCCTATATCTTTTTGTCCTTTAAAATTAACAAGATTCTGCAAATAGTAGCTCGTATGATTGTTCACAACTTTTTACTGAAATAATAAATCAATTAGAATGGTGTTCCTAAAAAAAAACTTTCATGAGAGAAACATGCTTTATTTTCTTCCTGCAATTAGAAAAATTGAAATTGAGAAGGGATTTCCCTAGACCACAGGGGAAAAACATGTGCCTCCAAAGAGATTAAAATAAACTTCCATCTTGCAATTTAGTGTTCATCTCAGTGAAGCATATTGTGGATAATAAAATTTTTCAAATGCGGCAGATGTGGTTATGGGATGATGACATAGCCAAGTCTTCATTTGCCGTGTCAACATTAAGGTAGCAGAACTTCTGAGATGGAAATGTCAGACGCAGATGAAACGGTGACTCAGAAGGCAGAAATTCAAAAAATGGACTTCTAGTAAATTTCGTCAAACTGCCTGAGGCACTTCCCCATCTGTATGTGCAACATGCATTCAGCTATTGTAAAGTTTCTCTAACAGTCTTGGGAAGTGCTATGACAGTAACAAGGAAGATTGATAGCAGATTCCATGCCTCTTTG
Source organism: Neofelis nebulosa (assembly GCF_028018385.1). NCBI lineage: Eukaryota > Metazoa > Chordata > Mammalia > Carnivora > Felidae > Neofelis > Neofelis nebulosa. Next base: position 89,801,316 of record NC_080784.1, on the reverse strand, counting down.
TTAATCACATTAAGAACGCTGCTTTGTACTGTCGCATGTTGTGTCTGGAAAAATATATGCCCACCACACCATATTGAAAACTTTCATCCTATTACCCATCTGCTGCCAGTAAATGATCAGTTTAAATGCAAAAATGGGTGATGGGGGTGTGAAACTCAAAGATTTTCCAAGCACACCATTTTTCTAGCCCTATTTTCCTAATCACCTTTGGGAAATGCAAGAACCTAACGCATACCACATTTTCAAATGTTTCCTTAGGGGATTTGAATCATATTTTATGTAACTCAAGTTATGTGATAATGACAAGCATATCTCCAAACGTTAAAACCGGTAATTTTAAACATATACATTTGGCATAGTGACTGTTACTTGTTTCTTTATCAGAGTTTATGATGAAACTCAGTACTAGAATCTGAGGTTTATGAAAACATGATTCCTTCCATTTAGCTGGAGGAGTTTCTCATACTGATTGATCAGTTCCCAACCCCTACAGTCAGATAAATAAAAAGCCCTTAGAGTTGTAGCAAGAGGAACAACTAGTCGTGAGTACATTTCATCAGTTGGGGAGATAAAATTTATTTCTTCAATTACTTTGTGAACATCTGCATGTTATAAAAAGGAATGTGTATTAATACAATTAACCGTTTAGTTTGTCTTTTAATTGCATTCATTGATTAATTTCTAAGTATTACTATTTTTTTTTCTTTTTGAGAGAGACAGAGAAAGAATGCATGCACCTAGAGCAGGGGTAGAGGGAGAGGGAGAGAGAGAATTGTAAGCAGTTTCAATGTCCAGCACTGAGCTGAAATCAAGAGTCAATTGCTCAACTGGCTGAGCCACTCAGGTGCCCCTATTTTTCTAAGTATTATAATCAGTATTTCTTCAGTGTCAGATATTAAGGGCAATACTAAACTTATTTACTTATATAAAGAGATTATTTGGATAATAGATTTTTTCAGTGCTTTTGAAAATAATAATGATAACATAATTCTATAACAAGCACTAATGCAATAACAATTAGTCATATCAATAAATTGTTCATCAGAAATATTTCGCAAAGACTAGGTTTATATTTAAGTTGGAGGCAAAATCTTTGAATTTTCAGTGGAGACTATTACCAGTCTTCATCCCGTCTAACAGAGATGTATGTACTATCAGAATATTTAATTAATTTAAACCAGCCTAATTTAAACTTGGATGGGAGGAAAACATCAGAAAATGTCATAGTTTTATGTTAACAAAAGATCAACCAATTTCATACACAACAAACCAAAGTGTTTTAGATACTATACTTCACTTTTTCTCTCTTTTACAATAGATAACAAAAAGTTAAGATTACCACTTTCTAAAAATTTAGAAACAGGGTCTGTTATATCACCAATGAGATACTTTCAAATGGTTGCCTGAGAGTCAATAAAATTTCAGTATAGTCTTCAAAGAGGTTAATCATTATTTAATAGAACCTCAACTGTTATAAATAATCCTCCTTCCTTTTGTGATTATTTAGGCATTGCCCTCATAATGATTATTTTCACAGTTGAAAAGGAATGTAATATTCTTTCTATTTAAAAACATTTTACAAGCACATTAAACTATATACTAATTCCTATGGTGAGCTTCATCAACTTCACAAATTAGATCAGAAACAAAAACAGAGGTAGAATTAGAGTGTTTGGTATGCCAATAGTATTGTTTAGGAAGAGGGAGCTTAAATCTGTGTATAACATGGACTAGAAAAGGCAGAGGCTGCAGGCAAGAATAAATGTTGGTATTGTATTGAATTAGTTTAGTCAAAATGAGTTCAGAGATATCCAGTAACACAATATCAAGAGACCTGCAACCCTCCTTCTGTAAGAGAAAATCTGAACAAAATGAGAGATTGAGAGAGAAAGAAAGAAAGAGGTGAGGAGAAGGAAGGGAGAGGAGAGGAGGAGAGGAGAGGAGAGGAGAGGAGAGGAGAGGAGAGGAGAGGAGAGGAGGAGATGGGAAGAGAGGCGAGGTGAGGGGAGGGGAAGGAAGGGGAGGGAAGAGAAGAGAAGAGAAGAGAAGAGGAGAAGAGAAGAGGAAAGAGGTAAGTTCCTAAAGAAAGAAAATATTCCCAGATGGTAGAAAGAAGGAATTACTAACAAGTGAGAAATTCAACAATAGCCCAGAGATTATCTGAGACCCACATAAAAAGCCAATAGTCGAATGAATGTAGCTTCTTTGAATAAAGGAAAAGAAAAGATACCCACTGACCCATAAAACTGTTTCTACTCATGCCTCTATGTAGGAAAAAAAAATTCTCCTGTGGAAAATGAGAATCAAAGCTTTGCATGGGAGTAGTGTAAAATTATAGTATTGCATGATATGAAAACTCAAACTCAGGAAATAACCATAAAAGTTGTCTATGAGAGGTCATCTTGAGCTACTTGGTAGGAAAAATCATGCAAATGATTCTATAAGGACACGTCCACCATGCAGAGCAATGGTGATTGACAGGAGGAAAGGGGAAATCTTTAGAAGTAACATCTCCATCAAAACATTTGAACCACAGAACTATGTCAGGAGGTAGATTCAACCGAGTAACAAGACTAGCTTTCCAAGAATTTGAGCTAATAGAATCATACAAAAGGTACATTTATAATTTATGATTATAATTGTTATGGTAGTGTAAAAAGAAAGTAAATCATAATGCAAAACACAAGTAATAGGCAGGTTGGAAAAAGAGAAAAGGAAACAAATCTTTTAGAAATGAAAATGTGCAAATGAAAAGTACGTACTCTTTAGATTGGTCATATAGCTGATTAAGAAGGTAGGAAAGAGTGTTGATGAACTCACATCTGGGAAAACTATATAGAAGCTGCAAAAAAGAGATGAGAACAAGAGAAATATGAGGCAGAAGTTACGAGATGTAGGGGGTCAAATGGAAGGCCGACATATTTTTAATAGGAGTTTAAAACTGGAGACTAGAGGGGCGCCTGGGTGGCGCAGTCGGTTAAGCCTCCGACTTCAGCCAGGTCACGATCTCGCGGTCCGTGAGTTCGAGCCCCGCGTCAGGCTCTGGGCTGATGGCTCAGAGCCTGGAGCCTGTTTCCGATTCTGTGTCTCCCTCTCTCTCTGCCCCTCCCCCGTTCATGCTCTGTCTCTCTCTGTCCCAAAAATAAATTAAAAACGTTGGAAAAAAAAAATTAAAAAAAAAAAATAAAACTGGAGACTAGAGAATAAAGAGAAAGCAACATTTGCAAAGGTAATAGTTGAAAATTTTACAGAAATACCAAAAATCAGAAATATTGAAGTGACAAAATTATAGTATATTATAAGAAGAGTAACAAAATCTAAATCTATATTTTAAAAATCTAAATTCAAGATGAATCAAAAATAAATCTTTCTTTGGGCACCTGAGTGGCTTAGTCGGTTAGGCATTCAACTCTTGATTTCAGCTCAGGTCATGATCTCACACTGCATGGGATTGAGTCCCATGTAGGATCCTGTGCTGACAACAGGGAGCCTGCTTGAGAAACTCTCTCTCCCTCTCTCTCTGCCCCTCCCCTGCTCTCTCTCTCTCTCTCCCATAATAAATAGATAAAAACTTTAAAAAAATAAATCTTTCTTAAAAATATACATAAATATCTTTATGTTATCAGGGTAAACAACATTGGTTTTAACACATGATGAAAACAAAAATAAAACGAAAAGGATAATATTATTGTGATACTATTATAATTATTGTACTATAATACTGAAACTACATTGTGACAATGCTCCCTTCAGTAGCACAGATATTTAAATTTCATTGTGACAAATGAGACTATAAACAAGACAAGGCCACAGACTGAGAGAATGTATTATAATACAAATATATTTAAACATTTTATAATTCAACATAAAAGAGCCAACCATCGACTAGAAAATGTATTCAAGGATATGATTACATAATTCACAGAAGACACATAAGCATGGTTGGCTTTCATATGAGAAGATTTTTAAAAGATGGCAAGCATTTGGCAAATCTCATACATTACATTTCTAGAACTTCTTTTGCAAGCAGGTATGTTATACCTATTGAAAGGAAAACTTGCATGACTTATAATCTAGAAATTCTACCTTTATTGCCATACTCTTTGCAATAGTTACATCATAAGGTAAATAGTAATGCTATGTTATTACAAATGGATTACACCACAATATTAAAATATACAATGTATGAAACTCTATCAATAATGAAGCTAGTTTTGCCTGAGTGGCTCAGTCTGTTAAGCCACCAGACTCCTGATTTCTGCTCAGGTCATGATCTCATGGTCGTGAGGAGGAGCCCCATGTTGGGCTCCGCACTGAGCCTGGAGCTTGCTTAGTGTTCTCTCTCCCTCTGCCTCTGTCCCTTCCCTGCTCACGTGTGCACATGCTCTCCCTCAAATGACAATAATAATAATAATAATAATAACAATAACAATAATAATAACGAAGCTATAAATTTTAATGGAAAGAGAAAGTTATTAAAATTAAAGAAAATATTTAAAAATAATTTCCTGGAAATAAATTTTCAAGTAAATGTCCGCCCAGTTCTTTTAAGGGAAAGTACACTGCTAGAAACACTTACAGAGGAAGGAAAACGCTGGGCATCCCTTGAAGAGAGTGACCACTGATTTTACTAGAGAGGTACATAGGTCAGCAAAACTAGTAGTGTCTTGCATGGAAGATTGTGCCGGAGAGGGAAAATGGCAATGGAATTTGAACAGAATTTGAATGGAAAAATGGGAAGGTAGCCATATAGCCGCAGAAATAAAAACAAGAAGCTAGATAATAAGAAACAGAAATCAAAAGAGGATGATTATATTAACAAAACTAGAATGAGGAAAAGTTAATTTCCTTTCACTTAATTAAAAAAAAAAGTTAATTGTACTGTCTTGTACCTTATTGAAAACAGATGTTTATGAACTCTGAAAAAAAAAGTGTACATAATATAAAAATATAATGAATATAGTTGCAAGGCTAAATGGTTGTTGCTCTCGTCCTTTTGAACTATTTTTAAAGAGAAGGTATGTAATTTTATATTTAATTGGAAACATCTCAAGGTGGAGAAATTACTCAGAAGTCCTTTTCCCTAAAAATAAAACAATTGAAAAGCTTTTCCATATTTACCAGTATGATCTGCTAGTGGATTGTTCCTAATGTTTCAAGGATGCACTGATTTTATAAATTGAGGTTTAACTACACTAACTTAATTGTTTCCTTCACTTCTGCCTCAAAGTTGATAGAACCAATAATGGGTATTGGGTTCTTCATAAATGAAACATTTTTGAGAGGTTATGAAAATAATGGAGTACAGGAGATACAAACTGGCATTTAAAATAATATGATAAGGGGCGTCTGGGTGGCTTAGTCGGTTGAGTGTCCGACTTCGGCTCAGGTCATGATCTCACAGCTCATGAGTTCGAGCCCCACGTGGGGCTCTGTGCTGACAGTTCAGAGCCTGGAGCCTGCTTCCGATTCTGTGTCTCCCCCTTTCTCTGCATTCCCCACTCGCATTCTGTCTCTGTCTCTCTCAAAAATAAATAAACATTGAAAAAAAATAAATAAAATAATATGATAAAACCATTCCTTAATTAAGAGTAGGAGCATGTATTTTGTCCCCCAAAAGAAAATAAGACCTTCACACAAATCATGTTTTTCTTTGGAATTAACAGCTTGAAACAACAAGGAATGCCCAAAGACACGACATAAAGGTTGGCTAAGCTAATAGTTTATGATGTATTTTTACTTCTGAATTAATTATGCTCCTACTTGTCCAGTCAATGGCGGCTGGAGTAGCAGTAATGGTAGTGTGTGGGGGGATACTGGTCTGATAATTCTCAACAGATTCCATTCCCATGGATATGAAAATAGAAAGCAAAGGAAGCAGGAAGCCACAGTGAATGCAATAGTTAAAACTCAGCTTGCCATGAAGAGGAGAGGGGGAAGGGTGGAGGGAAAGAAAAAAGCTAGAGAAGACAGGTCATGTAAACCATGAGCCAGGAAGTGAATTCTTTAAAGTGATGCTTGCCAGAAGCTAAATTCTTGTAAATGTGGGCCTTTTTCCCCACCCCCACTGCTATTACTATTGGAATGAGGAATAGTTGGGGACCGGATGAGAGAAAGGTCAGAAGTCACTAAATTGTAGTTTTATGAAGAATATAATTGCTCTGCTGCAGCTTTAACATTAAAAACTATAAGCCAGTGAAAACCAGGTCTGCCCATGAACCACCGTTTCCAACATTCGTACAACATTTATATTGTCTGAGTAACGAGTTTCATCTTAAAGCATTGGTTTATATTTTAAAAATCTGTTTTTAGTTTACAGTTGCCGGGAGGCCGTGGGGGTGTAGAGGAACTAAGAGGAAGTTGTTAGCGGGGGAATGGCTGCTGCTTTGGGTCAAAGTTGGAGGAATAGAAGTGACTTCACAATTTCAGTTATATATATAAAAAAAATGGTCTGTTTCTTATCTCAATGTTTAGGGGAAAAATAATTTTTGGCTAGTGGACATAAAAATCTCTCAGTCATTAAGACCTCAAACATATGCTAATCCAGAATTCAGGTTAGTGTCGATGCATTAAAGATGAAATTGAAAAGTACATGTTTATAACAGAGTACATATACGCAGACATATAATATTGATTTCATTTCAGGAATGAAAATCATGTTTCAGGCAAATAGCTGCCATAGACTTCAGTGTTAAGAATCAGTTAATAAAATAGATGTTTTATTTCTGACAGTATTTTTTGCAATTGCCATGAGACCACAAATCACTAGCACGGTAGCCTAGACAGCAAGTTGATGGACCAACTAAAGTAGAATACAATTAGAAATATTCAAAACTGTGAAGTCTTTTTTTTTTGGGGGGGGGGTGGGAAAGGAGGGAGATGAGAAATACTCCCTTTGTATTATCCTCAGTTAAGTTTCACTCTTTAGCTATGAGTGAAAATGTATGTTTGCAAAACTTGCACAAACTCTTAATGTGACTTTTATCATACAAAATTACCTTCACTTTTAGCTTTCCTTCGTGTGACTGATTTTACCCATTGTATAAAATACGTTTAAATTGTAGGCACTTGACATACAACTATGTCAAATGTATAATGTATAAATGCCTATCTGTGTGTTCAAGAAGTATCTGCTCAAGGGATTATTAACATTCTTTTAAAAGAACAACATTCGTTCCTTCCTTTGGATTTAAACTGTTTTAAAAGTCTTCTCTAGAAATACATAATCAGAGGGAATAAATGGTAGATAAATAAAATTATTTAAATGCCCAGAGGACATTTTACTCTTTGCATGGTTGGCGAGAGATTCTGTATGTTCATATTCAGCAGTAGAATCTTTAAAGCTAAAGATCTTTTCTCCAAACACTGAATTGCTCAAGACTTTTAGAAACAACGTTTAGCAACTCAAGGCTCAAACAACCATTATGGTTAATAAATTACATACCAGCTGGGTTTTGAATCTAACTGCCCAGAGAGATTTTACAAATGAGAATATCTAAATAAAGTAAAGGTAAGATACAGTGAAAAAGTGTGTTTAAATTCAGAACATAACTTTACTCTGTCTCTTTGAAATATTGACCATTGATTTATGATTTCAAAGTATATTTCATTAAATGAACTATATATGATCTTCAATTTTCCTCAACTATGGAGTAATGCAGAGACAATTTGTACTCTATATTTAAGAATAGCACTTTCTTCCAATAAGACATTGTATGGGAGGAAAAATATCTTTTTCCTCTTGCCCTTCTCAGTTCTTGGCTGGGTGTCTGTAACTAAAAACAGATTAACAAGAGAAAAGCATACAAATGTATTTAATATAAGTTTTACATGACATAGGAGCCTTCAGAAGAGAATAAGAACCTGAAGAAATGGTTAAGCCTGAACATTTTTAGGCTAGGTTTGATGAAGAGTGGAAAGTTGTGGAAGAATGTGTTAGGACAAAGTGTCTGTGCCAAGTGTAGCAAAGGGGGCAATTTAGCAAGGACTGTTGGTTGAGATTTCTCTCAGTGTCCCTTTACCTTCAGAGATAAGGATGCCTCTTTCCTCTGAGTACAGAGACTGTACTTCTCACATGAGGGGCTTTATGACCTGCTTCAGGGGGGAAGGTCAGAGAGTCCTTCCGGCACCTTCCATTTCTCAATTTCTTTTGACTTAAAATATTCAGCATGCCAAGGTAACATATTTTGAGGTGATGTGTTCTGAACCCCACCAGCTTCCCAGTGGAAATTCCCAGTGTGTGATTTCCAGAAAATGACTGTTAATTAGACAAGTGGTGACATTGACCTCATTAAGGTATCTGGGTATTTGTCAGAGAAAGTGATACTTCAGTTAATTAGAACACAAAACAGAGATAGTGTTACATTAATTGGATTCAAGTAACAGTGAAAGACAAATTTCAGTGGGTGTCCTTTATGAGAAATCTGGATGGTGAAAGAAGGATTAGACTCAGGCACTCTACCAAACAGTACAAAAGTTGTTTATATTTGAAACAGGAATTATATTATTAGAATATGTTAGTGAGCATAACGTAATACCCATGCGAAAATAAGTGTTTCCCTGGTATTCTCTGGGGTGTCTGCCTCACCTGAATATCTCTATATTTGGTATAAAAATAGTCTGCCAATGGTTAAAGCAGGCTGAGAAATAGCAGTCCTGACTCCTCTGGCTCATTTTCCAAATTACCTTTGTGCACCGGGGAATGAGGCTTGCTTTTAACTCAATGGCTGTGCAACAAACATATTCCTCATGGAAAACACGTGTAGGAGGTCGTATTACTTCATCTCAGCATGTGTCAGTCCTCCTAGAAAAACAGAAGAAAATGAAAGCAATTATTTCACCTCAGTTAATTTGTGAGTTTTTCCAATAAGGCTTGAGTTTCAAATTATATTTTGGTGAAGAATGAATTTACCAACACGTTGAAAGTTTCAGCGGTGTGTGTGTGTGTGTGTATGTGTGTGGGTTTGTGTGTGTGTGTGTGTGTCTGTGTGTGTGTGTGAGAGAGAGAGAGAGAAGGCAGAGAGAGACAGAGACAGAAAGAGAGGGAGAAAGACTTTTGACGCAATCTCTCCGCAAATACACAAATGTCCCCATTTTGGGTTTTAAATAAATTTAGAGAACAAAATGTACAGTTTGAAAGAAAAAAAAGGTGTGGGGCGCCTGGGTGGCTCAGTCGGTTAAGCGTCCGACTTCAGCTCAGGTCACGATCTCATGGTCCGTGAGTCCAAGCCCCGCGTGGGGCTCTGGGCTGATGGCCCAGAGCCTGGAGCCTGCTTCAGATTCTGTGTCTCCCTCTCTCTCTGCCCCTCACCCGCTCATGCTCTGTCTCTCTCTGTCTCAAAAATAAATAAACGTTAAAAAAAAAATTAAAAAAAAAAAAAGAAAAAAAAAGGTGTTATTTGGAACCGGAGTCCTTATTTGGCAGATTAAGAAAAAACATCTTATTGATTGAAAATTTTGCACTCACAACTATTTTATACCTCAACTAAGCAAAGCACTTCCCAGAAAGAGATATTTCAGAGCTTTCTACAAAAGATAGCTTGCATGTCAACTTTCATTTTCTTTCTTCTATTTTTCTTTCTGTGTTGTTTCATTTACTGAGGGACTATCACGTAACAGACACCATGCTAAGCCCTGTTTGATAAAGAATGCTAACATCGAGATTGTGATCTGTAAGAACATATACTCTAATTCGGAAAATAAGTAAACATACATGAAGAAAAGAAAGTAATAATTATTGAGAACCTATTATATTTCAGTCACACATTCACATAAACCACGTAACTTGTGCATTATGAAAATCTTTGGAGGTAAATGTTATTAAGGTATTTGTTTAGAACATAAGGACAAGGAAGTTCAAAGAGGGCCAAAGTCCTACCACTAAGTTTGAATTGCAGGATTCTACCTTCAAGCCATCATTCTTTTTTAGGTATAAAGCCCCTCACCTCAGCTACTTTTTTTTTTTTCCACCTCATTTTTTGTTCCATTTCTCACTCATTCCTTCCTTAACAAGAGACATACTCTCTCATTATGGCAGAAAGATGGTTGTGATATCCCTAGTAACAGAGGAGGAATAAGGAGGGCAGATTTTTCACATGATCCCCAAATAGCTAAGATAGAGCCCCAGTGGGTCAGAATGAAATTGAGAGGGTTCCTCCCTCAAATAAATTGTATAATAACATAACTTATGCACTAGCAAAGCCATTCTTATCGTTAAACACTTAGCTCAAAACATAAAAGACTTAGCTCAAGTAACCTTTTTTTTTTTTCCTAATTTTTGTTTGTTTATTTACTTATTTTGAGAGTGAGAGAGAGGGAGCAAGAGCAAGTGGGGGAGGGTCAGAGAGAGGGAGAGAGAATCCCAAGCTGTCAGGGCAGAGCTCCAACTCACAAATTGTGAGCTCACGACCTGAGATGCAATCAAGAGTCGGAAGCTTAACCAACTGAGCCACCCAGGTGCCCCAAGTAAACTATCTTTGGACTAAAATGAAAGATCGGTGAACTCTTTCAAGGGCTCAAACTCTTAGTGTTAGGTGTCAGTTTATTATTGTACTTTTGTTTGTTTGTTTTGTTTTTTTCTTCCAAGTTTTTATTTAAATGCCAGTTAGTTAACGTACAGTGTAATATTAGTTATTAGTTTCAGGAGTAGAATTTAGTGATTCAACACTTAAGTGTTGCAACAAGTGTTTTCCTTAATCCCCATCATCTATTTAACCCGCCCTGTTATTGCATTGTTATTTAGACACTATATTATGTAATAATGTATTGACAGAAATGAATATTCATTCAGCCAAAGGGTCCCATATGCCTTATGGAAGGAGAGGCCACAGAAGGAAAACAAGGCCTCAGACTTAATTTCTATAATGTGGTTGTAGCATCCAACCTTCCAAATGTCTGAAGGATCTCATTTCGTCAAAATAAGACAGGGATTTTGATGATCGATTAGTTTGATTTTTATCACCTATTTGATATTGTTTATTATAGTCGATTTATTCGGACTTGAAGTCACACGTTCTGTGTTAAATTCTGGCTCTCTTTGTATATTAGATGTGTAATTTGGGTCAAGATAGTTTGATCACTACGATCTCAGTGTCAGTGGTTGAAAAACGGGATGACACTATATACCTTACAAACTAACATAAATATTAAATGAGGGAAGATCGGTAAAAATGCCTAGCTTAATATCTTGTACATAGAGCTTAGTAGGTATCAAAGGACACTGGGAGTATTTGCCTAGTAAGAAGACACTGGGGCTTAGTCCATCTGCTATCTTTGACACATATCAATGGACATTTGCCCAGGGCATCCAACTTCAGCTCAGGTCATGATCTCACGGTCTGTGAGTTCGGCCCCCACGTCAGGCTCTGTGCTGACAGCTCAGAGCCTGGAGCCGGCTTCAGATTCTGTGTCTCCCTCTCTCTCTGCCCCTCCCCTGCTCATGCTCTGTCTCTCTCTGTCTCAAAAATAAATACAAACATTAAAAAAAAATAAAATCAGCATCACTATTCTTATTAGTAGTAATTTCCATCAGTTCATTCATTCATTTCAAGCCTTCTGCTGCTTGGCAAGATGCTAAGGACTGAATATTTGTGCCCCCCTCAAACTCAAATGTTGAAGCCCTAATCCACAACATGATTGCATCTGAAGATATGGCTTTGAAAGGTAATTAGGTTTATGTGAAGTCATGAGGTGGGGGTGATGATGGGATTAGTGTCTTCATGAGAAAAGGAAGAGATTGGAACTCTCACTGCCAACTCAGAACAAAGCAAGGTGTGCAAGCCAGGAAAAGTACACTCACTAAGAGTCAAATCTTTCCCAGCTTCCAGAACTGTGAGAAACAAACGTGGTTATTGAAGCCACCCAGTTTATGGTGTTTTGTCAGAGCAGCTAGAACCGACCAAGGCACAGTGTACATTCTCGTTTACAACCACACCCTCTCTCAGCTCATGGACTGAAGCTCCCAGAGTTTCTGAGTTCAACAAGTTTGTGCTGATTTCCTTGACATAGGTTATCATCATTTTGAAAAATTAAAGAATCCAAGTTGTGGGAATTAGACTAGCCTCAGGCTGAGATCAGGTGATTCTGTATACACTAATAAGTAGCGATTCTATATGTTTTGAGATTCGTTTGAGAAGAAACATACCACAGTGATGATCGAGGTGCCAGCTAACTAATTCCATTACTGATTAGGGCTTCTCCCTTTTTTTTTTTTTTTTTTTTTCTTATGGTTCTAGTTAAAACCATCAGAACAGGTTAGGTAAAATTAAATTGAAATATCAATGAACTTCTAAATTTCAAGAGGAGAAATGTGACTAAAAGTGATTTCCATACCTTCAACTTTTACATATCATTCAATATTTCATTAGATTAATACAGATACCGAGGAAAATGTTTGTATTTTACATGTGCCAGAACAGGCTGTAGAGGTATTTAGTCTCACCATCACCACAATGGTTTGAAGTGGACAGTATTCTCATAGAACAGACAAAGAAATGTTTAGCATCTCGAGAAATTTAGCATCTCGACTAAGCTATTGAGGCATCTAAACACTTGAGCTATTAACTAGCGCTGCTGACTCCAGAACCTGGGCTCTTCTGTGTAAAAGCAACTTCTGATTATTTTGTATAGGTGTTGATTTCCAATGGCCTTCTTAACATGTTTGAGTACTTTATCACTAGAGAACTTAGCCTCAGCAAGTCCTTGTAATGCTGAGAAAAAGAAAAGACAAAACAAAACAAAACAAAAAAGTAAAGATGAGAAATAGATTAGTTAGAACCTTTGTCTGCTCCCAAACAAAGGAATATTATCTTCTCACTATTTCCTAAATGTACAGGATATACCAATCATTTTGCTTACCACAGTTATGTGTATGTTTTCGTTCTAAGTTTTCACTTAATTTGTCTCTTTTGAGAGGTAATATTTAGGTCAATTTCAGTTGCTACTTTAATTTTTCTAGATATCAGTTACTTTTTGTAGAATACTAATGTTAATTTTTCTCTCAGCTATTTAATCTAGACTCCACAAGAAGACATATCTCATATGTCTTATATATGATGACTCCAGTGCTGCATGCTGCTACTTTCACAGGATTTTTTTTTTTTTGTAATTAGAAAGCAAAAAGTGCTATGGGAAAAAAAAAATAACAAGAAAGGGGGATAACATGTGCTGAGAGGAGTGTTGGAACTTTAAATGGAGAGGCAGGGACAGTCTCACTGAGAAGATGGCATCTAAGCAAAAACTAGAAGTGAAGAAATATGGGTAAAGAGCTTTCTAGACAGAACAGCTGATACGAGGCAGGAGTGTGACTAGTGCGTTTGTAGAATAAGAAGGAAGCCAGTATTGCTGAAAGTCAGAGAGGCAGTGGGTGGCCAGATTGTTCATGGGTTTTTCTACGTGGGAGGACAGATATAATATAAAAAGTATTATGAGGGTTACTATGGCCACTCCACGGAGAATATACTATAAGGTCAAAAGGAACCAGAAAGACAAATAAGGAGATTATTGCAATAATTCAACCGAGAAATACTGATGGCTTCCACCAAAATGGCAGCAATTGAGTTGACGAGAAGTGGCTAGATTCTGGATGTATTTTGAAGGTAAAATCAGCAAGGATTGCTGATGCACCAGACTTGTGGGGTGTGAGAGAAAGAGAAAGAAAAGTGTCAATAATGATTTCAAGAATTTTGGCCTGAGGGACTAGCCGGAGAGGACTGTCATTAGTTGAGATTGGGAAACCCATGGAGCAGAAGGTTTAGGGGGTGCAGATCAGGAGTTTAGCTTTGGACACATTTAGTTTGAGATGCCTGTTTGTCAAATGCAAGAATATGCAGAGATGGCAGCTAGAAATAAGCAGGTAGACTTTAGGAGATGAGAATGTGGATGCTGTCATCATATGGATGGTATTTAAAGCCATAAGATTAGATAAGATCCGCAAGGGAGTAAGCGCAGAGAGAGATCAAAAGAAATCCAAAGAAGGGGCTCTGGCACACTCCAACTGTAAGAGATGGGGAGATTAGGAAAAGTCAACGATATCTACTGAGAAGTATCTGTCAACATGCAGGAATAAACCCAGTAGAATGTGGTGTACTGAACGTCAAGTGAAAAACAGAATTTCAAGCAGGCTGTATTCTTTATAATAGATTGAAAAATTATATGTGAAAAAGACTTGATAACTTATGTCACCATGTAATTTGTGGATGTTTAAATATGCCTTGAAGTCTGTGGAATAGGATTTTCACATCACGTTATCTTACGTTATCAGGTCAGAATCAAATACAAAACCCTGGGCAGCTGTGCTACTTGATGCATGACTTACTGAAGGAATGATCCAAATGATCAAGCCCCTTTCGATTCATGGGATGTGATGCATGTGGCAATACATTGAATTCTATAGAAAATAAACGGAGGAAAAAATCAAATGTTTCACCATAATCGGCGTAAACATTTTCGGAAGTGCCAGAATATATGAGCTTTATGTATTAAGGGCACTTTAGCTTTAAAATCTTAAACTCTTTGGGGTGCCTGGATGGCCCAGCCGGTTAAGCTTCCCACTTGGGCTCGGGTCATGATCTCATGGTTCGTGAGTTCGAGCCCCACACAGGGCTCTGTGCTGTCAGTGTGGAGCCAGCCAGCTTCAGATTCTCTGTCTCCCTCTCTCACTGCCCTTCTCCTGCTTGCACTTTTTCTCTCTCTCAAACATAAAAATAAACATTTAAAAAATAATTTAAAAATCTTTAATCTAAAACTCTTTACAAACAAGCCTATAAATTAAGAGTGTTCTGTCATTTACACATATGAATTTTCTCATGACAGGATTTGCCACAGACTCCTAAAAAAAGTAGGCTCCCCAAATGTTCTCAAAATAGAATGTGGTGTTCATAGAGTTCTTTGGGAGCACACCTGCTGAATAAGGGCGGGCGGCGGGGCGGGGGGACATACATACAATTTTGTTTTATGACGAGAATGACTACAAAATACTAAACATTATCACAGTGGAGGTATGTGATGATATGCATAAAAACACAGTATATCTGGTTTTGTTAACTGAGTCATTGTGAAAAAGTAAGATAATGTAAGCCCCGATCATTAGGAATAATGGAAATAATTTTAAGATGGATAACAAAAGATAAACAGCTCTGGTGGACGTTTTCTGTTTTAGGCACCACATTTGGAGAATGAGCAGAGCCTGCTTCTCACAGGAAACAGCCTGGTTCCTTATCTCTGAGAAGTTTCATGTTCCAAGGACATCGGCTTCAACCACTGCCTCCGTGTCCCTCCTTCATTCACCCTCTCCTTTTTGAGCCCCACCTTGCCTACTTGCCCCTTTCACACTGGACATAAATCAGTTTCATCTGCCATCTCTTGAGTTTCTTTCTTCCTTTCCTCTTTCAGTCCTCTGCTCTCCCTGTCTGTCTTTGTACGTCGGTCTCCACCGCACCATATGGCAGCTGAGAGAGGGGAGAGTGATGATCTGGCCCCGAACAAAAGGGGCTGTGGTGTCAAAGCGGCCCATGAATGCATGGGACACAGTCATGTATAGAAGGGCCCCAGCCCTGTCAGGGAGGACCAAAGGAAAGGCTGCCAGTGCTGCCTGTGTATGGACAGAGAAAAGAGGGAGCTCCCTGGGTGCAGATCTAAACTCTTTCTTCCTCTCTGTGTGTTTTCCCTCCTCTTCTTCTCTCCCCGCCTTTTTTCTCTTTTTTTTTCTCTGTTTGTTTTTACGTTTCCATGCTCAGATCATATTTGTTTGTCAGTGACAAAGTCAGAGTGGCAGAGCAAGAAAGTAAAGAAGGCTATCTTATTTACACACTTCTCAGTATCTCCAAAGAGCGTGTAAAGAACCACACAAGTATTTAAACGTGTAAGGGGCAAACAGATACATTTCAAAAAGACCACATCCTTTTCTTCTTTCTCCTACACACTTACAAATGTTAGGTACCTCATGAAAGAAAAGATGTTTGTATAATACAAGGGGATACAGACATTAATAAGAGAATTCTCTCTGATTATAGCAAGTTAAACCGCTTTCGAAGATTATGCCTTTATTTATCATGGATTATTATTTATTATGTCATTCAAGAAACGAGCACATTCTCCATGAGTCCCTTCCTCCCTATTTCTTCTTCTTCTTGAAGTTGTACCCCTCTCCTGTGCCTGGATATGCATGATTTGTTTCAGTAGAGAGTTTCTGCAAAGCAGACACAACATTTTTATTAGTGAAGTTAACACCATGCTGAAAGAATAGTAAATTCAAGCTGTAAATCCACCAGCTTTCAGGAGACTCATTTATTCTGTTCCATATGAAATAAAAATCTACTACAGGGGAAGAGTTGAATATGACCATATACATTTATGAAGGAGCATTTTATACTTTATTGCTGTAGGCTACTCCTGGCCTTAGAGGCTGGTGTTGATTTTATTTGACTCAAAATAAGAGTATAATAAAAGGTAGAGCCGGAATCCCCCCCACCTCTCTTGACCACTGCCCACCAACCCTCCCAACGAGGCATTCTGCTTCACAAAATGCCAGGCCCCTGGGGTTATTTCAAGGAACCTGGGCAGGCTTCCAAATTCTGGTGTCTGACCTTTTACAAGTAGGCAACAATAACAGTTCCTCATGAAATACATCAACGGACATGTGTAGAGTATTTCAACAATGCCATGTACTTTTCTACCAAAATCTTTAAGAATAGAATGGTGGTTATGTTGTTCATTTCAGCCCATTGTCTACATTCATAACAGGGCTTTTTTTCAGGAAAAAAAAAATATATATATATATACATATATATATATTAGCCTGTACCTCCCACGTGTTTTTACTGTGAACATACCTGCCCTCTCTCTTTTAGCTACATCATTTATAATAATAATAAATGCAACTTGGGGCGCCTGGGTGGCGCAGTCGGTTAAGCGTCCGACTTCAGCCAGGTCACGATCTCGCGGTCCGTGAGTTCGAGCCCCGCGTCAGGCTCTGGGCTGATGGCTCAGAGCCTGGAGCCTGTTTCCGATTCTGTGTCTCCCTCTCTCTCTGCCCCTCCCCCGTTCATGCTCTGTCTCTCTCTGTCCCAAAAATAAATAAGTAAAAAACGTTGAAAAAAAAAATAATAAATGCAACTTAAAAAAATTCACAGATAGTGTCTTTCTTTGTACAGTACAGCCTGAGACTGATGGTTATCTGTCAGTAGATTAAAAAGCAAAATGACATTGACTTTCCAGTTACGTTCTTGGTAAATTCTCTTCCAAAATTACCACAAATGTTTGGTCTTACATGAAACATCCATTAACATAAACATCCATTAAAATAAACAGAGCCAAGGGCTGAGGGTGCCTGTGTTTAGCAAAGATCAGGTTCTGTATGTTTCTACGGGGAGTAAGAGTTATGTGGTACATCATCTGCCAGGAAGATTTGTATAGAGAGGACCCTCTGTGGTACAAACAGAAAGCAGGCAACAAAGCAACTATTCAACCTTTTCTATTCAGTGCACCCACATCTGTTTACATGGCCTCTGCTCGATCCTGAAAGGTTTTGTCCCTTCCACCTCCATTTCATTTTACACAGCTCTCAGCGGCTGGTGGCTTCAAGGATTTTTTTTTTTTTTTTTTTTTTTTTTTTTTACGAGCTAGGGATTCAAATCTGTTTGGTGAAACAGAAATCTGAAAAACAGGCTTACAGATAGCAGTTGGTTCTTTTTCTAGCCTACCCAGTTGGAGTTCTAATGAGGGATAACTATAGACTCCAACTCTCCCATTAATGTTTAAAGTCAATTTAACACACAAGGTAAGTTTCTTTAGGAGGCTAGGACGCTGTATTATTTTCCCAGCTCTGCTCATTACGAAGTGTCAGCGTGCCGCCTTTTGTTTGACATAAAAATGGTAGTTTTAAAAGGTATACGTCTCGAAAGTGCAATGGTAAGGAATGAACATGCTATTTAGGAAGAAAATATTACAGAAAACCTCACTATCTGAATACTTCACAGTAAAAGATTATGTTTTTATGACACTTTACATTTTACAAAGTGATTTTATACACATTAGCTCATCACATCCTAAAAGAAAAAAAAAAAAACCTAGCGAAGGTAGGGCAGATATCATTATCACTGTTTTACAAAAGAGACATTGATGCTCATGGAAATAGCACGGGATTACCTCCACACCACAGACTGTAGTTTCTAGTTCTGTTGCCAGATTGCCTTCTATTTGTATACATCTAATAACATTTTATTCACAATTTTATTTTAAGAATGAGTCATGAGCATGATAATCTGTAATATTCTTCTTCATGTTTCTAGAGTTCTGTGGCTTCTCATCTCTCCATGATGAATGCGGTATGCAAGGGAATATTCAAAATGGTTAGTCTCATAAAAATGTTGTAAACCCTGAAGCCTAAAAGATTTACATTTTAAACATACTTATAAAGATAGATAACAATTTTCCTTTTCCCTCCTTTTCTAAATTTTACTAGATTGTCTCAACGGGGTGCGTAATTGCAGAGATAGAGGAACAACTCATGAGAAGATATTTAAATATATTAAAAAATCAGAGGTACTGGGTTCAATCACGATTCTATGGCTTTCTAGCTGGGTGAACTTGTCTATATGTATTAATGTGTCTGTATATATTAACTCGGCTTTGACTAGGAGAAATAATAATAAACCAATGGCACAAGATTTTTGTGAGAATTAAGTGAACTACTTTCTTCTATCTGCGAAGAACAAGTGGTAAAACACACAGCACTATGCCAATATTAGTCAATGACATTAGCTTCAGTTGTTTTCTGAATTGTTAAGCAATTGATTCCAAATGTACAAACAAAAGTGTGAAGTGTTCAAGAGGTAAATGCTGGGATATAGTAATAGCAATAGGAGAAGAGTAGCTTGCACAAGAAATTTTAATAGTATGTCACGGGCCACCTGTTGGTTTACGTGAAAGAGTGAATGAGAGAGGGAGAAAAAAAAGCCATTTGCTGCCCAATGGCACTGGTACACAGACTAGAAAGTCTGTATAGACATGCTCTGCCATCATATTTCTCACCCCATATTTTAGCCAATCTTTTCCAAAGGAATGAATAGCTATAGTTCAGAACATTTTTGGAAAGATACAGGTAGGTCAGTCTTAGATAAGTTTAGAAATATTAGCCAGGAAATTTTAGCAGAAAAGAGGATTTTAAAGATAATGCCAATGGGAAACAGCAATATATTTCTTTAATTCCAATTATCTTTGTTGTTTGCTATCAATAACTTATGGTAAATTGATTTTCAAGAAATGGCACATTCTGACCCATAGAAAAACTTGTAAAATTAAAAATAAATGATCGTTCTTCAGCAGCTGTACAATTCCGTTTTAACAGAGAATAAAAGATGTTTCCAATTCTCATAGTCGACTTGAGTATGTGAAGAAGCACACAAAACTAAATTGTAGACCAAAATCACATTTTTTTCTTTCATTCAGAAAAAAAGTTCTTTGAGGAAACATCAAACATAACTTAAAAAAAAAGATGAAAGGCACAAAACTAAGTGACATTGATGGGGAATTGTATGTAGTTGCCAAACTGGAATTCAAAACCATGTCTAAATTTTTAGGAGTTAAAAGAAAAACAACAACAAAGATAATTGGTATTTCCTGAGCTTAAAGAGTAGCCTCAGCAGGACATATGGTTTCATTTTGAGGCCTCTAGTTTATGAAAATGCTATTTCTGTAAGCATCTTCATTTAAGGGAATGGGAAAAATAACTAATTAAACCAGAGTTAGTTCAGCTGATTTTGATTTTATCTTATCTTTTGGTTTTCACATTTTTAACATAGTGAGTAATAGGATTCTTTGGGAAAAAAGTTATATTAAGTGGGGGGAAATAAATCATTTAGAAATCATCTATCTGACATACATCGCGAGTAGTATGTATTAAAAATTATAAATCTCCTTTAATGTATTTCATCGCAGCTAAGAAATTTTATCTACGTTCAATTTTACAAGTCCTTTTATGGACTCTAATGTGATGTTTCTTGAGTATCAATTTACCACAAGTTATTTACATGACAATTCTAATCAATAATTAAAATAATTGCTAGGAAGTTACGACATCATATTATCAAGTCAGTATTTGTTCTATGATGCATCCAAACAATTAAGCAAAGTAAGACTTCAGAGTTATCAACAGAAGTGGGGTTTGGGGGTTAGACATTTAGTTTCCTTCTTATTACAAGGTCTGCACCCAACTCTAATATGATTTTGTTTTAAATCTAGAGTCATCTCATCTCATTTCTTAAACACCTACACATCACAAGGTATTACGCTAGACTGAATATACGATATGTATATGACATTATATTTTTCTATTACAATGCTCCTTCTAGTGTGATAGCTATATAAAACATGCATTAGCAGTTTTTAAAGCAGACTATATTTAATGTTAAGTAATAGAAGCATATTCAAAATATGACAGGAAATTGTTAACTATCGTCTCTTGTATGCAGCTTCAACAGGTGAAACTCTATTTAAAAAACAGACCAGAAGAGTTGTTTTGGTCCTATTCAAAAGCAGATTTTCCAAGAGTAATATGTCACAATATTTCTCTTTTACTTAGAGATAGCATGTATTTATATATAATATGGGTATGTATATAAAATGTATATATTGGCCCAGAAACTACCATGCCAGCGTCTGTTTTAACTTAAGCTAACTGACCCTGCTTATGGTGTCAAAGTGGGCACCATACAGTCCCCACTTCTGCTTCCCAACCTAAGTTATTAGGAATTATCCTCTCCAAAATAACAAGTTCTTTGCTATGTGGTACCGTGGGGCTAATACAATGGAAAATTTAGGAGTGTTCTAAACCCAGATATCCCAAAGATATTCTAATTCCAAACTTGTTTCAGTCAGACCTTGAAATAAAAATATACTTTTTCATTAGTACAATGATTTTCCCTAATAGAAAAGTACAGAAAAAAGTGCTAAAAGGGAAAACCCTAAAGAAATAGACTCTATCTAAGATGAAAATGGCAATGAGAGGGAATATGACAAAAATCTCTATAGTTGCTCCCATTACCTCCCAGACATTTTCTCTTCTTTTTCTCAGACTTGGTAAATAAGGTCAAGTCCATTGAATAGGTGGTTTGTTTACATGAGGACACATGGGGTGGGACAAGTTTTATTGAATAGTAATTGGAATGAAGCAGTTTTATGTAATTTATCTCTTAAAATATATACTTATCTTTCCCTGAATGAAACTGATTTTGAATCTTTCTCTGTATTAAAGAGGAAAGCTCAAAATCTACCAAAATATTTATAGTGAATGAATAGAGCCTTGACAAGATAAACTATAAACTTCCACTAGTGAAAGGAAGCTGCTCATCTTATATCTTGTAACTCACTAACAAGAAAACATGCAGGGAAAAAAGAAAAAAGAAGAACAGATTTTGCGTATTCACATGTATGAGTGGTTTTGTTTGAATTTTTTTAATAAAATTTTCCAAAAAACCACCACTTGTCAGTTCATTAAGTTATTCTTCTTTTTCTATTTGTCAATTCCTCAGTAGTCATCTAGCACTAGTAGAAAATGACAAAATATGGAACACTTCCTATGAAAATAATAATCTCCAGCTGACTTATAAACAAGCTTTGTGTTAATGTGCCTTCCCTTTTGTGGTTCTGTCTCATTAAGACATCTTTAGTTGGGCACAATTGGCCTCCGATTAAGAAACTCAAGTCTGAACCAGTGTGATTATTTGGGTTTGGTCTACACAAACAATATTTGCTGTGGCTACATGGATTTTTATTTACCTTTGCAGCATTTGTCCCTCTGATCCTTTGATCTTCAGAAAAAGAAAGGAATGTTCTGGGATTTTACGGTAGAACGGCATTTGTTTTTTTATGTTGGCAACAACCACTAAGTCCAGGTTTGTTTCCTCAGGGCTATTTCTTACTAATTAGCTTGCCTTTGTGTGATTTCTTTTCTACATATGGCCTTCACAGATCTTTGAAAACTGAAACACAAACACATACAAATGGTTGTGGATTCAGTATGTATTCAACTTGCCCATCAAGAATATGGAAGTTTAAAAAATAACAGAGCTTTGGATGAATCCTAAAGCATTCATAAATAGTAATCACTTCCTACCTAGCTTTTCAGGGATTATGCTTTTGTGTTGTGTAAATTATCAAACATAAAAATGGGCTTAGAATGATAAATCGGCAGGGGTACCTGGGTGCCTCAGCCGGTTAAGTGTCCAACATCGGCTCAGGTCATGATCTCACGGTTCACGAGTTTGAGCCCCGCGTCGGGCTCTGTGCTGACAGCTCAGAGCCTGGAGCCTGCTTCGGATTCTGTGTCTCCCTCTCTCTCTGCCCCTCCCCAGCTTGTGCTCTGTCTCTCTGTCTCTCTGTCTCTAAAATAAATAAACATTTAAAAATAATAATAATAATAATGATAAATCAGCAGGCCCGTTGAGCTGCTGCAAAGGATGGAACCAGAGATGAAAAGAGGCTGATAAAAAAATAAAATAAAATGAGAATGAGGTGGGATGTGGATTTATTCAAGGGGCAGAGAAACATAGTGTGGATTTATTCAAGGGGCAGAAAAGCATAGTGAATGACAATTACACTTAGATGGACTGAATAAGGGCAATTTAGTCAGGATGGGCCCCCAAATTGCAGGCATCTTTTTTAAAGGAAGGAAGTCTGAGGCTGGTGGGGAAACTTGTGAAGAAATAAAGGTTTGTTCCAAGAGACCAGAGAATTATTAGAATGATTTCACAGAAGGCAGCTCCAGAAATACAAAGGGAAACACAAAAAGTCCAAGAAAGAATGACACGCTATCACTGAGAGAAATAGCAGATTGGTTGACTTGAGAGACATGATTGGAACAGTAACATGTTAGTAATGATCACTCTCCTTGCGAATCCTTACCTTTACTTCCATGAAAGCTTGATGCTTCCTCCTTCCTGATCCCACTAAAGTCTGATATAAGCTTGTATTGTGACAGGATATCATTTTGACTGTTGGCTTTATTTTTTCATCTCTCTCAAGAGACTTAGAGCCTGATGCATAGTAGGTCTTTTAAAATATTTCTTAGAGGGGCGCCTGGGTGGCTCAGTCGGTTAAGTGTCCGACTTCGGCTCAGGTCATCATCTCACGGTCCATGAGTTCGAGCCCCGAGACAGGCTCTGTGCTGACAGCTCAGAGCCTGGAGCCTGCTTCGGATTCTGTGTCTCCCTCTCTCTCTGCCCCTCCCCTGCTCATGCTCTGTCTCTCTCTGTCTCAAAAATAAATAAAACATTTAAAAAAATGTAAAATATTTCTTAGAAAAGTCAAGTTCATCTGTATTATTTGCTATAGAACACCTACCTATATATGAATTTTATTCCATATATCCCTTCTCTTATAGGAGATCCATCGAAGAATAGAAATTTAAGTACAATTATGATAAAAAAAAAAACCCACATACTGGGAGAAAATATTTACGAAAGCCACATTGAATCAACGACTATTATCTAAACTATATAAAGCACTCTTAACACTCAAAGAAGAAAACAACCTGGTTAAAAAATGAGCCAAAGACTTCTTTCAACAGACACCTCAGCAGAGAAGGTACACACAGGGCAAATCAGAATATGAAAAGATGCTCTACATCATATGTCATCAGGGAAATGCAAAGTGAAACAATAAAGTGTCAGCACTGCACACTTATTCGCATGGTCAGTATCTGGAACACCGACAACACCAAGTGCTGATGAGGATATGGAGCAACAGGAACTCTCATTTATGCTGGTGGAAATCTAAAATGTTACAGCCACTCTGAAAAGCAGTTTGGTGATGCCTGAGAAAGCTAAACATATTCTTGCCATATAATCCACCAATTGCACTCCTTGGTATTTACCCAAAGGAATCCAAAACTTATATCTGTACAGAAACCTGCACACTATTTTTATAGTAGCTTTGTCATAATTGCCAAAACTTAGAAGCAACCAAAATGTCCTTCGGTGGGTGAATGAATGAATAAATAAAGCCTGGTATAGTCAGGCAATGGAATATGATTCAACATTAAAAAGAAATGAGCTAAAAGGTCATGAAAAGACCTAGAGGAACTTTAAATGCATTACCTGAAAGAAGCCAATCTGAAAGGGCTGCATACCGTATGCTCCAACTATAAACATTCTGGAAAAGGGAAAACTTTGGAGCCCATAAAAAAATGAGTCGTTGTCAGGGGCTGGGCAGGTGGGGAGATGAACAGACAGAGCACAGGGAGGACTTTTAGGGCAGAGAAAATACTCCATATGAAACCAGAATGAATAATACGAGTCGTTATACATGTATCCACAAGCATAGACTATACAACATCAAGAGTGAACAGTAATATAAACTATGAACTTTGGGTGATTTTGTTGTAGATTTGTCTGTAGATTTATTATCTTCATTTGTCAATGTAGATTTACCAATTGCAACAAATGCACCTCTCTAGTGGGGTATATTGATAATGGGGGAGGCTGTGCATGTGTGGGGACAGGGGCTCTATGGAAAATCTCTGCACTTTGCCCTCAGTTTTGCTGTGAACCTAAAATTGATCTAAAAATAAAGTCAATAAAGCAATTAATTTAAAATCTAATTATGATCTGTACAAATAATTGAGAAAAATGGGGAGAATTAAAGAACATGACTTTGAGCTTAGATTCTCAGTTTGCCTTCCATAAGACAGAGCAATAGGATACTAATAGCTGTGAATATCACAAAGCTTATTGTCTGAGCCACATGGAGAATAAGGTTAGAATTTTATAACAGGAACTAAGAGATTGGGCCAGGCTGTAGGCAGTGTTGCCCAAAAACTTTGAATTGATTCCTGCTACTAATGGCTCACAGTTGGAAGAACTTAATGAATTGAGACCAAGTAGATGAGATTTAACTGAGCTATCTGTACAACTGAAAGTCCTTGACACACATGAGTGGGACTGGGGACCCGATGGATGTGTTTTGCTCTCACATAATCAAAGGAACTAGTATATGTAGATCTCTGCCACTCAGTATAGTTTTCAGGCTAATTTAATTGGATTGATAATTTTTACTAAACAACATAAATGAGGCCTACTCATATGTGTACAACCAATAAAAATGTTTATGGCCATTTTCTAAGATAAAAGTATGAGCTAAATGCAAGTAATTACAGGTCTGCAAATAAGGAAAAATATACATGTGCTGTAGTTGAAATGACATGCGGATTTTGATAATTGGTTATGTAGGTGCACAATGGGAATTTTGGCTTGGCACATGCTTATAAAACAACAAAGGATCCTTTTATATTACTCTCTTGATGTCATGAGTGTTGATGTTGCTGCCCTGGGATGACCTGGGGAGTAGGGTCCAAAAGTTTTGATGAAAAGTTCTTAAACCAACATAGTTGGTAATTCAATCAGCAGCATTTATCTCACAAGTGCCAAACTCTACAGTAATATGTTCCATATGAAATAAATATGGAAAATTGTATGTGAACACAAATACATTCAGAAAAAAATTAGCTCACTCCAGGATCTTTGTCTTCTCATTTTGGCTCCTTGCCCTACTGGTTATCATATCCTGCAGGTCCAAGGATAGCAGCAATCAGTCTGCGAGCCCTTTCTTTCCTTAGCCAACATGAGAAGTCAAGATGAAGAAGTATACTTTTGTGAGATTTGCTAGAAAGTTTTAGTTTAGAACACACGAGCTCTCTCATTTAGAATATGTACCACTTAACCCTCAATTTGTCAGGAAAAATACTCAACTATTTACTCTCTGGGTCTAATAAACACATTTTGTTTAATTTTTAAAATATTTTAAGTCATTTTACAAATAACCTGTAGAATTTTTAAATTAAAATTTTGTTGTCTGATTGCTGAGGTTAGAGCTTCCAACACTATGTTGAACAACGGTGGTGAGAGTGAACATCTCTGTCTTGTTCCTAACCCTATGGGAAAATTTCTCAGTTTTTCCCCTTGGGGATGATATTAGCAGTGGGTCTTTCATATATGGCCTTTATGATCTTGAGGTATGTTCCTTCTATACCTACTTTCTTGAGGGCTTTTAACAAGAAAGGATGCTGTATTTTGTCAGATGTTTCTTTCTGCATCTATTGAAAGAATCATGTGGTTCTTATCCTTTCTTTTATTAACGTGATGTATCACGTTGATTGATTTGCAGATATTAAACCAGGCCTGCAGTCCAGGAATAAATCCCACTTGATCGTGGTGAATAATTCTTCTAAGGTACTGTTGGGTTCAGTTTGCTAGGATCTTGTTGAGAATTTTGGCACCCATGTTCATCAGGGAAATTGATCTGTAGTTCTCCTTTGTAGTGGGGTTTTTCTGGTTTTGGAATCAAGGTAATGCTGACCTTGTAGAATGAGTTTGGAAGTTTTTCTTCCATTTCTATTTTTTTGGAACAGCTTCAAAAGAATAGGTGTTCCATTTCTATTTTTCTGGAACGGCTTCAAAATAATAGGTGTTAACTCTTCCTTAAATGTTTGGTAGAATTCCCCTGGAAAGCAATCTGGCCCTGGATTCTTGTTTGCTGGGAGATTTTTGATTACTGATTCAATTTCTTTAATGGTTATGGGTTTGTTCAAGTGTTCTATTTCTTCCTGTTTCAGTTTTGGTAGTGTATATGTTTCTAGGAATTTGTCTTTTTCTTCCAGATTGCCCAATTTAATTTATTTAATTTTATTAAAAATTCAATCATAATTTAGTCATAGCAAACTATCAAGTATTAACAATTGTATCAAGACACTATTGTTTCCATCAAGTAAGTTTGGAAACTAAACATCAAAAAATATAAAATAATATAGTCATACATCCTTCTGGCAAAATGTGATGGTCTAGGATTTTGTCAAAAATTTTATGTTATGAAGACCTCTTTCCTGTTGATTGACTAACTGGATAAGGAAACTATATTACCTTTTGGCCTTAGAGGCATGTTGGCTACTCATCAATTTTGAGTTTGAGAACATTCTTATAAGGTATCATTCTGAAGAGCCATGGTCTGAGATTATGCTTACACGATCAACTGCATCATCACCTACTTTAGAGTACTGTTCTCTGTCCCTTTGCATTTATCTTCTGATTTGTTTGAGGCTTGCAAAATGTCTTTGTTAATTTTCTCCTCTTTGTTAATTGAGACAGAAAAATAAAAACTCAGAATTTCGACTGTGTTCAACGGAAGCTGAAAATAGATACAAAATTTAACGGCAGGCAGGTTTCTTTTATGCCTTCCTGCAAGATAATGCATACTTTGGACAACACACTGAGAAAGCCAAAGAATAACAACTGATTTCATTTTTGCATTATCGTTCTAAATGTCACATCATTCTTCTTTAGTTTAATTATTTTCCAATTTTTCTCAGAGTTGAGAATAACTAATGAGTAATGAAGAGTAAAGATGACATCATTCCTAGGGTTTTGACATACCAAAATATTTCAGCAGAGATGAAAAATAGATCATTAAGTTCTCTTACTTTTTAGCCTTTTTTAAGAAAATTAAAAGCATGGTAATTACAAAATAGGTGTTTTATTTATTATGCTAAAAATTTTATCTTTTATCTTTGGAAATTTTTAAGAATATGACTTATGAAATATCAATCCTTACAAAATTATCAGAAAATTAAAATTGAGCTTATCTATTAAAATTGAGTAGTGAAGGCACTACTGAGTGTTGAAGAAATGAAGTTAAGAGGCCATGGATATACATAAATCAACAGACCATGAAACAATCAAAGATTGTGTGCTGAGTACATCTGCTGGGATGTCTTGAAATATTGGAGAAAAAGTCAACTTCTACATGAAACAAACTAATAATGTAATAAGAAATTGTATATACACAAACCAGTTGTGATTTCTATATTTTTAAAAGGTCTGATTCCTGAAAAATAAGTAATCTAACCTTTTGGTGTTAAGGAAAAAGAGCTTAAAGAAGCTTATGTTATTGTACATCATTATTTTGGCTTCACACAAATCCAACTTTGAATTTCTTTAAGTTTTTACCTATCTTGAATTTATTTTTAAGGGTAACCTTCTGTAAGATTACATATGGTGATCTGAGTGATGCCAAGAATTCCTTGTCCAAACTCTTTCCTTTACCCCACATTTCTTCTAACGTGGCCCGGTATTTTGTCATTATTGAACAGTTTAATTCTTCAGTTACACAAACATGTTTCCATTTACACATTTAAGGAGGAATAATTCAATTGTGCCTTAATGTGATTCAGGGTTTTTGGTTTTGTGTTTGTTTTTCCAGATTGCAAGTTCCGAAAAAGAATTTGAGATGTGCGTTTTGAGGCACGTAGATGTTTCATTGGCTGGTAGGTAGAAAAAAAGCTCTTTTGCAGGACAGGGCAGTGCCATCTGGAGAGTGATTCTGCATCTAGTCTGAGGACTGCATGAGACTAGTTAGTGCCCACATACCCGAGAGAAGAGGTATTTGAAAGGGGAGTGTCGTACAAAGAGAATATCACAACGGCAAACTTTACCACATTTGGTCACCCCAGTGATTTATTAATCTCAGTGCCTGATAGGCCTGACTTACAAATGCAAATAGTTCTTCAAAAATTTGTATACTTATTTGTATAGAATTTATATTTATACATTTCAAAGAGAGTTCTGAAACCACAGCAGTGGTATGTCCTTTAGTTGTGACATGAGCCTCAATCTCTTCAACCAAGCATGGAGAAAAAGAACACATTAATGTTGTAGTGTTTGCTTCATTTATTTTCTAATTCAAGAGTAAGAAGGAGGAGGAGAGGAGAAAGAGAAGAGAGACTAGGAAGAGGAGAAAAGGAGGAGGAAAAAGAGGAGGGGGAGGGAAAAGAAAAAGGAGAAGAAGAAAAAGAGAAGGGAAGAAAAGGAAGGAAGGAAGGAAGAAAGAAAGGAGGGAAGGAAAGAAGAAAAAGAAAGAAGGAAAGATACCTTTAAAAATATTTGAAACAAGTATTAGAAAACTTAAAAGAGAAAATATAGATGTCATTTTGCAGTGTCACTCAGATATGCAAACTGATATGGTTGCCAGCATCTTTTAGAAATCATAGAGGGATCACTTGACAGACTGGGGATAAAGCCAACGGTAGGACTGTGTATTTGGGCTTAGTTTGTATGATATATTCATCTTGAACAGCAGGGGGTAAATTTTCTAAAGAGGTCACTGGGGATCCCCACAAATCCCATTAGCTCATAATAGGATTGTGTGCATAAATTCTCTTGCCTTGAAAATTTAGATTTTGGTGTTTAATTTTCCATATGACCTGTATACCCATTTGTGTAAATTAGAAGGTGTTTCTCTGGGAAATTTCACTTTTTCTTTTCCTTTTGTTTATTCTTTTTAAAATGACAACTTTTTCCAAAGGTTAATCTTTCAAAAATTCTTTAGTGTCTTAAAGTATTTGAGGAGGGATTAAGTAGCAGAGAAAATCATGAAATACAGTTATTCATGTTTTTTTAGCTTATTAGGAAAGGCTCTAAGGGGGGAAAAAAGTAGCCCATTTCTTTTACTATAACGTTAAACCACCAGAACAGACAACATCACATTTATGTCTTTTTAAAATACTGTAATATTTATTAATCTTTTATACAATCAAGTTAATATAATTTTTGTTTGCCTGCAGCGAGCCTTGAAGATGATCTTGCCAATTTGGACTTTTGTGGGAAGAAAAGTCTGCCTCTGGGTCGAAAGGCTATTTGAGGATCATGAACTTTTCAAGAGATGCTGATTTAAAAAAGCACTATCAACTTCTCAACCATCCCTTATGAAGTTAGGGGAGGAGTACAGGAAGTAAATTCACCACTAGAATAAACAAACTCAAGAGCCTTCTCTGAGTGTTGTTTTGAATTTTCAGGTTGGTTTGAACCCCAAATCAAAGTAATACACAAGGGGTTTATCCTTTGAGCATGGCCGTGTAGAATAGGGGCCAAAAAATTATATGTGCCCTGGGCTCCTGCAGCTGAGTTTCACACAGTTCCATCTGACATAATAATGAGTGCTTTATTATTTATGAAAAGTTGCACTGTTTAGTAGTAGTAATGACCATGAAATAGAATGTAACTTATTTAAACAAAAATAAGGAGGTTACAATCAGGATGCTGTTGGACATATATCCTTGGTTAGAAGAAAGAAAGGAGGCTGCCTATAAACTTGCCAAATATTTCAAATATGTTTTTCTCACTTATCCTTCTTAATTAGCTGAGAAAATAGACATTATCCATCCACATTTTGGCAAAGGAAGACAGAGATGCTTGGAAAACTGACTTAGCTTCCCAAGCGTAGTTGGTATTTAGCTTCAGTGACCTGGTTCTGCTGAGATACAAAGACAACTCCATGGCCATCCAAGAATGCAGTTTGGCCACTCATAACCCACTCTAATTTGGATCATCCCAAGAGGTGTTGCTGGTGCAATGGCAAGTCTTAAGTCTCTGTTTTCTTTTGTTTTCATGGCTATACATTTGGAAAATCTTCAACACTGGATTTAAACCTCTAAGTATGTTGGTGTAAAGGATTATACAATAGAGAGCTGAACATTCCCATACATGAGTTTTCATTCTTTTTATGTGGACGTTGTATTTTTTTCACTATTATTTCAAAAAACATTTTTTTTCTTTTACCCATGGCTAGAAAAAGGGAATCTGCATATTGTTTAGGGCAGTGACTATGTTGATCCAGTATGGAGAGAATAGAGAGACAAAAAAGAGAGAGAGTAAGGGGAAGGAGGCCTGAAAGACCTGCCCTCATTCCCATGGTGCCAGAAGTGATTAATTTTGGAGGGCCAGTGTATCCGTTAACAATTGCTTCAATCATGTTGCATAACATAAAACCACAAATTCTTAGAGTACACCTCTTAGTTCATGCATCTGTGGCACGTCTCAGGGATGGTTAACCTAAACTGGGGTCATCTGTGGCAGCTCTTCTCCACATGTCTCTTATCTTCCTTTGATGAGCTGGGTATCTAAGGCAAATTCTCGCGGCAAGGGCAGAGGATTAGAATAGCAACTTGCAACTTTGCAGGGCCTCTGAGGCATAGATACAGCATTGGCACACCATCATTTCTGCCCTACTCTATTTGCCAAAGCAAGTTACAGGGCCAAGTCCAAAGTCAGAGGAAATGAAATATGCTATATCCGTCTAGAAAGAGGAACTACAAGGTTATGTGGCAAGAGGCAGGTGTACCGGAACACGTGAAGCAGTGGGGTCATTAATGCAATTCACTGCGGAGCCAGCGTAATCTCCAACCAAAGGAGAACGACTCTGACGAATGGACTGACTCCAGGCCAGGAAGTTGTAGAATTTACCAGCTGGGTGAGTACAGCCTGTTGGGTCTTATAGCCCCTTTGAAAAAAAAAAACAAAAAAAAAACAAAAAACTGAATTGTCAGGAGTTTGAGGAATCTTCAGGCAACCGTGGCTATGTCATTTACGGGAGGTAAAGAGTTACTAAATCAGCTGCTATGTATCTCAAAGACTAAGAGGTATTTGACGGGCAGGTGGATTTTCCCAACGCTACCTCTCAGACACTACCCTTTCCTTTTGTTTGAATGAGAAAAGAAGTTTGAAATGATTGAACTAGA
Organism: Neofelis nebulosa; assembly: GCF_028018385.1. Lineage (NCBI taxonomy): Eukaryota > Metazoa > Chordata > Mammalia > Carnivora > Felidae > Neofelis > Neofelis nebulosa. The sequence goes on along the minus strand of NC_080784.1, from coordinate 89,769,758 downwards.
GAATAATTAATATCCTATTAATTTAAACCTCATCAGTGTCCCTACACGTTTCGTTTGGTAAAATAGCTATAATAACTTACAACTAAAATTTCACGTTCATGTTGTGCTTGAAATTTTATGAAATGGTCTCATGTCTATCAACTTAAGTGATTCCAAAGAATCCCATTATATGAGAAAGTCGGAGATGAACCACTCCAAATTACACATGGACCCACCTAATTAAGGTCATTTTGCTGGTTCCAGAATTGTTCAAAATATTAAGTTCTCCTTTCCCCTTTCACTCCTTATTTCCCTCTTCTCTGGCTTCTTACTCCTTCCCACCTGTTTTATATCTCTCACTCACTCATCCTAACAACTACCCTAACAACAATATATATATATATAGTTGTTTTTCAATTTCCAAATGTTATTGCCCAAGGACCAAACCTGGCAATCTTCCTACTTGCACTTTCCTCTCTTTGGGAGAAAGATAACAAGCAAGAGCCAGAGTTAGTAGAGATAGTGAATGTAAACAACCATGTTTTCATCTGGCCCGGGCTTTGGGCCCTCTGGGTATCTCTGCTAATAAGGCTTCTGAAAGAATTTACCCAGGACCTGTTCACACAAACTGGTTGGCTCAAAGTTCTTCCTGGAATAGGAAGAAAAAGAAAAAAAAAAGAAAAAAAATACTGTGTATGGTATGTGTGGTGGGAATGGAGTGGTGGCTTTTTTTTCCAAATAATAGAGCTGTAGAATAAAGATGGGTATTTTTGTCTGACTGTTCCGTATCTTATACGGCAAACCTGTGTATGTACCGCATAACTATCCCTACCCACCTTAGTCCTAGGTAGTTTCTAACCTGCCTGTCAGAATGGGCCAGAAAGAGGTTGACTGGGTCTCTCTTTGATAGACAATATTCATTTCACCTTACGTTTTTAAACATCAGTGGCCTTGAAATTTCTGTGGGCTTCTTTGGTACAACTTCAGAGGATATGGACATGAACTCTGAAAACACTGCTGCTGTTGTTAAAGTTGTATCTAAGGTAACTTCATTACTCTGTGTCAAAAGCTACCATGGGTCTAACCTGTCAGAATTGGTGAGCAGTACCAATTATTTTCGTATGTGGTGTCAGAACTCCTTGGAAAAGGTGTGATTTTTTTTTAACATGGTCAGAGGACAATGAGAATACTGTTTCATGTGATAGAATCTTTGCAGGTGTTTTCCTGTGCTTCTAAGAATTCTATTTAATTCCTGATGGGGACAGTTTGAGCTCCCTTGGAAAGTTATAGGAAGGAATTGCTTCCTTATCTTCTCAATCTGTTAGTCTTATGATGGGCCTCTCAGTACATATCCATGTGTGCCTGGGGTAAATGCTGAACTAGGTCTCTCTAGAAAATGTCATTAAGTAGTTTGCTTCATGAACAATTTTTTTAAGCATTGGTTATTATGAGACTTTAGTAGAATTCATAGCAGATGCTATAAAAATAGATTTGCTGTAATTAAAATAGTTTTACTAATGTGGTATTCTACATCTTCTTTGGATGATTTTTGTGTGTGGCTTTCTTTTCCAAATGTACAATTTTAGGGGAGCCTAGTGGCTCAGTAGGTTGGGCGTCCGACTTCAGCTCAGGTCATGATCTCACGGCCCATAAGTTCGAGCCCCGCATCGGGCTCTGTGCTGACAGCTCAGAGCCTGGAGCCTGCTTCGGATTGTGTGTCTTCCTCTCTCTCTGCCCCTCCCCCTCTCAAGCTCTGTCTCTTTCTCTCTCAAAAATAAATAAATATTAAAAATATTAAAATGTACAATTTTATCATAGAATATATATATTAAAGTTGTGAATTATCATCTTAATTTTATAGATGAGTAAAGAAAATAAATTGCTTTTCTAATGTGTTCTCATAATAATAATGATAAATATTTAAGCACCAGTTATTATTTGACAGGTACACTACTAACTCATAGTGCATTGTTTCCTTCACGCCGCAAAACATGCTGCAATGGAGATGTTTATTACTATTTGCATTTCACAGATGGGTAAACTATTTAGAAAGTTTGACTGGCCTTCCAAAAGTCACACGCATAATGACAGGACTATCCAGGTTCTAAAACCAGGATCCACCAATGACCTAGGTTATTTTTTTTAACCACTCTGCTTTCCTAATACCCAGAACTGGAAATGAAACTTGAGCGTGATATGGTCACAGATCATACATTTGTAAAATGTGGAATTCTTCCTCCCCTCCCCCCATCCAAAGAAACAGATGAGGGGGTTGAGACTGAGAGTTACCTTCACAGAGCACAAAAGAAATAAAACAGTATCTTGAATAAAAATGTGCAGAGAAAACATTTTCTTTTTCCCAACCGTTTGAACGTGTCCTGTGCGTTCTGGACTTCTGTGTGGTACGGAACAACAGCATCAACTGTCAGACAAAAAGGGACTATGTGGAGAGGATAATGTCACATCACCAGTATCATAGAAATCCATTACTCCTAAAGTGGTGGGGCCCAGGAAGAATGGCCCCACCAAGAGCAAGCTATCCGATTGGTCAGGGGATTGAAATAGCTTCTAATGTGATTAAGGACCCTACCTAAAAACAAAACACAACAAAACAAAAAACATTATATCAGAGCCAAGGCTGAGCTGTCAGCTCACGGAGTTGGGGCCAACAGTGGGGCTATTCATTCAAAGACACGCATGACAAACTTCAGCTCAAACCATAGGGGGCACATTTTCAAAGGAGGCCTCCTAGATTCTATTATTCAGTAATGGGATTTGTGGGCATCAAGTCTTGTGCATGAAAAATCTATGTGTCGGTGACCAATTTTCCATGTGACAGAGCAATTTATTGAATTAAAAATCTGAGCAAAATAGTACAAATGTCCTGGCAGCTTTCAGTTTCCTTTCTCTTCTGTCTCTGATTTGTCTAAAATGACACATGCGTTGAGTGGTGAACTTTGTCTCCTAATAAACTTGTAGAGTATAAAATGTAATATGAAGTGAATTTAAAAAATTACAAATCATCTGCTTTTCGTGGATTTCTCTGACAGAAAAAAGAATGTAACTGAAAGGAACCAGCACCTTCTCTGAAACATAGGAAAGAGCCCTTGAGTGTATCTTGAATCCCATGGAACTAGCTCCTTGGAAAAGACTTGGTTTTAATAATTAAACTGCGTCTATCACACGGATGCTCTCTGGGGAGACTTGTGTAATTTTGTTTTCCTTAGTGAGGCTGGAACCAGGTTATAAAATATGCATGTTTTGTTTATCTTTTTTGTCTCGGAATTCGTGGCTGAAGACTTCTTAATTTCCTAACTGTGGGCTTTTGTTTTAAATTTCCTTTCCCCTTTTTTGGAATGTGGAGGAAGGTTTTTCTTCAGGAGCATGAAGTCTGTGGTGCTATTTTGCTCACTTTAAGTTGAATTTTTGCCAGGTGTTGTGTCAGAGGCAATCACTGCTGGGGATTCTGTGGGTGTTACTAAAAATTACTTGGACAGAAAAACAATATGTTGGTTCCGTATAGGCTGAGAGAGTGGTGATGCAGTGGCACAAGGGAGTGCTTTGCAATATGTGGCAGTGGCTGGAATTCTTTCTGCATCGGTTCCAACCAAAGCGTCTCTACTCGGAGCTTTGTCACTTTACGGTGACAATATTTAGCCCAAACTTCTTAGACTGCTTAGTTTGCATAATTTCTCCTTTAGTTGGCACCTACCTAATCCATTAACTTCTAAAATTATTGAAAGGTAGGAAATTTCAGTTAAGAAAAAAAAAACTGTGAAAATCAGTAAAGAAATTATCGAGGAGCAAACATTTGATAAGAAAGTGATTATTAAAAGAAATAAATGAGCTTCAGCCAATCATGAAAATAGAAGCTTCCCCTCCTTTTTTCTCTATTTCTTTTCTCCCTAACCACTTACAACATGTCTCCTGTTTCTGTTGACATGGCACGTAAAGGGACCATCTGTTCCTTAGCTGTCCCTCCACATCACTGACTTTCAAAACCTTTCCTTTAGTTACTCTCTGTCTTACCCTCCGTCCTGGTTCCTTAATCCAACAAGTCCAATAAAGTTTCCCACTTAGATTGTGTGCCTACAACTCATTTTTTATGGATTTCATAAGTTCTAAATTTGTGAACAAAACATATTTTTGGATAAATAGTTTTTATAAATTTATAATTTTTCAAGTTTCAAAAGCAAGCATATATTCCTTTTATAATCAAAAGTAGGGTGACCAACCATCCTAGTTTGCCATAACCTGTCCAATTTTAGTACCAAAAGACCCAAGTCCTGAGAAACCCGAGAATCCCAGGCCAACCAGGGCAAGTAGGCCCCCTAAGAAGATAACAAGAGTTCTAAAATATCCTGGCAGCCAAAGCAAAGAGGAAAAGTTGCTATTTCTCATATAGCTCATTATTATGAGGAGTAAAATGTATCATTTCTCCCATAGAAAGTGTGTGTGCATGTATGTGTGTGTGTACGTGTGTGTGTTGTTTGTGAATTACTAAATTGCAGAAAGTGTGTGTGTGTATGTGTGCTGTTTGTGAATTACCAAATTATATATAGAAAGTATGTGTGTGTGTGTGTGTGTGTGTGTGTGTGTGCTGTTTGTGAATTACTAAAATCAAAGAAAAGTTAGTATTGAGGAGGCACTGCGTGATGCACAGGATTCTATGTCAGTTTCTCAAAGAACTACATAGAACCTATAGGGCTACCTCTTACATTGACTTTTGGAAAAGGAAATCTCTCAGCCTGGCCTTCATGAAAGGAAGGGAATTGTGGGCATCATAAATGCTGATGCAACTTTCTGGACAGTTATAAAATACTTGAGGAGTAAGTGGCTAATATGTCTCATTAAAATATCAACCTATAATAGTGATTTCTCTCTGCTCGACCTTTACTAGGACCTGGACAGCAGAACTAAAGGTTACTTGTTTGATCAGGGCCTTACTCCTTGGTATCCCAAACTGTTCATCAAGACAGATCAGCGAGTGCGGTAGCTTCATTATTGACCACAATGAATCTAAAATCTTAAGTCACTCAAACATTGTTACCACTTAAACTTTTCTAGCATTTTTATAATAAAAGCTTCCTAGTTTTACCCAGAAGGGGTTCACATTTTCCTTGTATTTTTCTTGGCCTTGCTGTTTGCTGGGATGAGCCTGATCTCTTACAAGTAAATCTTTCTTTTTTTTTTCTTTGCTTTTTCCTTCTTTTCTTTCATTTTTTTCACTTTACACATATTTGTTGAACACTTACTCTGTGCCAATTACAGTGGTAGTTACCAAAGATGTAACAGTGGACACAACAGACTCAAATTCCTGTCATCACGTATCCTACAATCTGCTGAGGGTGTCTAGACAGTAACAACAAAGATGGTGATCAATTTTGGGAGAAAGTGAGATTGAAAGAATTGGAAGAATGTTTTCATTTTAAATAAGAGATTGACATTGGATAAAAAAATAAAGGAGACAGCATGCCATAGAGATAATAAGAGGAAGACTTGGTAATTCGTGCATCTGTGTTTTCATATAGCATTTCTTTGTATCACTATGCTCTAAATACTCATTGCTTGGGTCCTTGGGGGTAACATAAACAGAATAATCGCAAGGCCTCAGTTGGAAATATATAAAGTTAAAACAACAAATTGGGCACAAGACTGGACTCTCATATCTTTCTATATTGAAATTGGAAAATAGCATAATTCTAATAAACAAATTTCCCATAAGAATCTCATGGCCAGAATAGGGTGGTATTATGAAAAATACTACTGGGCTAGAAGGTCAAGAAACCCAGGTTCTGATCCATGGCTGCACTGACAATTAGTTATGACAATATGCAACCCATATTCTGGTTCTGTTTATTTCACTTTTAAAATGATAAGGGATGTCAACACGCATTCTACAGCAACTTCCTGTTCTGCAATGATGTAATCTAAGATTCTAGGATTAAATCATACCAATTCAAAACATCACTCTGCTTTGACAAAAGTAGTATTTCTGGGGACCCCTCACTTCCTATTTCAGAAATCTACTATCTTAATACTTGAATAGAGACAGCTCAAGAACACCTGAGAAAGGTTGTGCCCCACAGTATGAGACAGAAAATTCCCAGTACACTCTCTCTTTTAACAATTATGGCAGGCAAAAATCTAAATAATCTACAGTGACCTAAACCTTTGTGTAATCAATCTCTCTCTGAATGTGAGCAGGACCCGTGAAGATGATAGGATATCATTCCCAAGATTATGTTAATTTATATGGTAAATGCTAGTTAAGGAAAGATATACTTAAGGACTCTAATCAGTTGACTGAGTTAATAAAAAGATGGATTATCCTGGGTAGGTCTGACCTAAACAGGTAAGCCATTGAAGAGAAGGATTAGGGGCGCCTTGGTGGCCATTCGGTTAAGTGTCTGATTCTTGATCTCGGCTCAACATAATGATCTCCTGGTTCATGGGTCTGATCCCCACATCAGGCTCTGTGCTGACAGTGTGGAGCCTGCTTAGGATTTTCTCTCTCACTCTCTCTGCTCCTCCCCTATGCCCTCTCTCTTAAAATAAATAAATAAACTTAACAAAAAAAGAGGGAAGGATTAAGTTTTCCCTGCATTTGGAGAAGACTTGAAGAAGCAAGCCTCCGTGAGTTTTACATCTGAAGAAAATTAGTTCTTCCAACAATCTGATGAGCTGGGAAATAGCTTCTTCCCTAGTCAAGCCTCCAGATGAGACCCCAACCCTGGTGACACCTGGATTATAGTCTTATAAGACCCTAAATAGAGGACCCAGTAAAGAGTGCTCAGACTCCTGACTCATGAAAATTCCAAGATAAGAAATAGGTTGTTTTAATCCATTCAGTGTGTGGTAATTCATTATGCAGTAGTAGGAATATATTAGTAGAAATGGAATTTCTCATCTAATTTTTTAATTTTAAAAAGCAATCAACATATATTGAAGACCAAAATCTTATTTACTATCAATAGATGAGACACTATTGATGTTTAAGTGAATTTTCTTCTAGCATAATTCTAAACATAGTTTATATGTATATATGTACACACACACACACACACACACACACAATCAAGCACAAACATGCCAACACTACTGCCACCTTATGGCATTTGTTCTATCTGGAGAGGGCAGTGGGCACATGGGCTTTGGCAGATGGGAAGTTTTGTTGTGGCCAGCTGGACTACATTTCCTCTGTCAATCCCTAGCCTTGAGGCTACTGGTTAGTTAAGTCATTGACACCTGTTTCTTACAATTTTCTAACTTACTGTGGGAGCAACACATTTTCAACTCTCAGGACAAGACCCGAGGCAGCAAAACTGAAAACTAGTGACATTCTACCTACAACTCAATTGTCACTCTCTTAAACATTTCAATTACTTTCCTAACTCCCAAACCCTTGTTTTAAATCTTTTTCTCCTTGAATTACCTAGCATGGTTTCTCTTTTCTTTAATGATCCTGATACACAACAATATACACTTACTGATACATAAAAGTGATCTAATTCACATTTTGTGAGTTTGATAATTGATTGCTGTTATTTTATTATAATTGATAGTTATAAGCAAAACCATGCAATTAACATTGTTTAATATTTGAAGGTTTTAATCCATATTGATACTTCCCTAACTTTACATTGGACCTGTGGAGTCTCAGATGTTATTATATTTTGTGTATACCTTTCTCATCTGAAATAAATCTTTGGCAAAGATAAAGTAGTGTGGCAGATTCTGGGATATATTTAAATAAAGTTGGAAACTTCTAGAATTCTTATCACAGCTTCTCACTTCCCACACTGCCCTTCACTTCTGACAGAATCACCTCTCTGCGTGACTATAACTAAAATAAACTTTAAGTTTTAGATGTATCCGTGGCCAGAAAGCCAGTTTAGTGCTGAGTACATATTGTGCATTCTTTAGTCATTCTTTTTCATAATCAGTTTTACAGTTTTACAAGTAAACATGCATGACTTAATGTGTTATATAGAACATTTACAAGTGATTACAAGTACTTATTTATTTATTTACTTACTTATTTTGAGGTGTAATTAACATATATTGGCTTCAGGTGTGCAACTTAATGATTCACTATTTGTATATATTGCAAAATGATAACCAAAATAAGTCCAGTTAACATCTATCACTACACATAGTTACAAATATTTTTTCTTTTGATGAGAACTTTTAAGATTTACTCCTTTATTTAAAAAAATTAAAAAAAAGGAATTACTCTCTTTAGAACTTTCCAATATACAATACAGTTTTCTTAACCATAATCACCATGCTGGACATCGTATGTCCAAGACTTACTTATTTTATAGCTGGAAGATTCTACCTTTGGACTACCAGAAATACTTTTTAGAGTGGGGTAGAGAGAGAAACATTCCTTCCTCTCCTGAGACCCCTGAAATCCCAGCACATAGGTGCCTGACTTCTCTCCTACTGTTATGCAAATAATACCATGAAGACAATATTCCAAAACTCTACCCTCAAACAAAATGTTTACATAAACAAATATCCAACATACATCTTCAGTTAGATTTTAATTTATCTTCTCTTGCAGACAGAGAGGTATGGGTGTGTATATTAAGAATCTTACAGTTCCCAAGGACTTAACTAGCCTGCATTGAGACACGCTACCTCGACACAATAAACACACGAAATGAAAGCTGTACAGAGAAAGACCATCTTGTGGTACTGAATATGAAATCTGTTGCCTGACAGGGTGAAGCATAACCACTTAGCTATTTCTTTTAAGCTTCATTTCCCCCCACAAAAGGCTATTCTTTAGCCCTATAGTTCAATTCACATCAGTATAATGCTAATCTTTGATGTCTAAAGCTGGTTTAAATTCAGCACAGATACTTGAAGTTTGTGTATGTGCAGTACGTGTGTACTGTGATGGTCACACAATAGATTATGTCTTGAATAGGGATCAACACATTTAATAAAGATATCTTATTTATCATGTTTAAAGTGTAACTCATCGGAAAATCTGAAAGCTTGACATCAACACTTCTGGGTACAAAATGCTAAGTGAAGAATTTGCAATTACAGATGAAGCAAAGTTTGTGTTTATGTAGCTTTACATCACATTTAATTAAGTATCACCCTTGGTGAACGAACATACAATTGGATTTTACCAGTGTGTTTGAATTATTAGTAAAAGCGCAGCACATGTTAGTGTCTCTTGGCCAAACTTGTTCCTGAAAAATTAATACAGTGGAGGAAAACGACGTGGTGAATAGTTCAGGTTTCCCTGTTCACGTAGAGTAGTCTTAGACCTCGCTTAAGAAATCGAAGCTAGGGTCTCTTTCTTGCAAAGAGGGAGAAATTAAGAAATAGAGTTAGGAGCTACTGGCTAGACACCGATCAGAGATTTTTGTGTTTGATTCTTTAAAAAAGCCTGTACTTTTCCTAACCATCACCTGCCCTAGAAAGTAGCTCTGATTGGTTGTCTTAAAAAAGATGTGCCCAAATCTCTCAGGAGAACCCAGCAAGAAGAGGCCCAAGGAACTGGTCGATTCTGTTACTTCTACTAGAAAAATAACTACGTGGTTATAACTTGGTTTTTTAAACCTAAATTTAGAAGTAACTCAGTTAAATTTATTCTTTTTTCTTTATAGTCTTATAGAAATATCATAAGCACCTGGTTAAAAAAAATCAAAACGCTACAGATACACACATATATATGCATATATATTATACTTACATACACAGAGACATAATTCTTGATTCTTGAGGCTATTATAGGTGAAATGAGTGCCAAGGACATATCACTAGTTAGCGGGAGGGTCAAAACTAGAAGGTCAAAACTACAAGCCAGGTCTCCTGATTCCTACACCAAACATTTAAATAACAGTTTAGATGTTGGGGTGCACTAGTGGCTCAGTCAGTTAAGCATCTGACTCTTGATTTCAGCTCAGGTCATGATCTCGTGGTCATGAAATCAAGTCCTGCATCAGGCTCTGGACTGACAGTGCAAAACCTGCTTGGGATTCTCTCTCTCTCTCTCTCTCACTCTCTCTCTCTCTCTCTTTCTCCCTTTCTTCATGCTGGTGCCCTCTCTCTCTCTCTCAAAATAAATAAATAAACTTAAAAAAATAAATAACAGTTTAGATGCAAAAATTTCCTCAATATAACAAAGGTTAATCAAAATTTAATAATTTTGAATTTCCTCTTAACAGAGATTTATACTACAGAGAGACTATATTTGAAAAGTCTAAAGTTTTTGTAGGTATGCATAAATTCTATGCCATGCAGGATACACAAATATCTTTTATATCAGTGTTTTCCAATATGTGGTTTGCAAAACATTAGTAGGTTTTGAGATCAATACAATAGATCACGAAGAGAATTTAAAAAAACTAAACCAGTAACTAAAAAAAAAAAAAATAGCAGAGCGTATCATTTATGGTAAGGGTAAATAAAGTTTTGTAAAATTATCATTTAATTTTCATTTAAGTTCTATATATAACTTGATACATTTAAGTATAAATGTGTATATTAACTGCAGTGTAAAATATATTTTATTTAGTCACAAAAATATATATATTTTAGGGGCACCTGAGTGGCTCAGTCAGTTAAACATCCGACTTCAGCTCAGGTCATGATCTCACAGTTCATGAGTTCGAGCCCCACGTCGGGCTCTGTGCTGACAGTTTAGAGCCTGGAACCTGCTTCAGATTCTGTGTCTCCCTCTCTTTCTGCCCCTCCCCTGCTCGCTCTCTCTCTCTCTCTCTCTCAAAAATAAATACACATAAAAAAAATTTAAATATATTGTAAAGCCACTGGTTACAGAAATGCAAGTTTCCTAAGAAATGTACCCTACATGAAACAGGAAGAAGGAAACAAGATGCAAAGTTTTGTTGCAAGAAATAGAATAATGGCAAAATACAATGTTTTCATTGAAGAATCCTTAGGGAATGGAAAGAAAGAAAGACAGACTACTTTGCTAATTGCATCATAGGCAGCCATCCCAAAGAACTTTGCATTATGGGAATAGTTTCTGCTAGAGAGAGATCTAGATCTTCCCATCTTTATGTCCCCATCACTGTTTTTATAGTAAATATGCCTTTTTGGAGATCACACTTCAAAACTCACCACCATCATTCACAAACTGGGCTAAAAAGAAAATTAAAAAAATTTTAATGTTTTTTCATTTGAGAGAGAGAGAGAGAGAGAGAGAGAATGGGTGGGGGAGGGGTAGAGAGAGAGGAAGACACAGAATCTGAAGCAGGCTCCAGGCTCTGAGCTGTCAGCTCAGAGCCCGACCTGGGGCTCGAACCCACGAGCCGAGCCGTGAGATCACGACCCGAGCCCAAGTCACACGCTTAACCAACTGAGCCACCCAGGCGCCGCCAAAAATAAATTTTTAAGAAAGAATGAGTGTGTAGAAAAATTACCACCACCAGCAACAACCCCTGTTTTGTTCCTGAGAAGAGTGTCAACAATTAGCGAAAGGTCCCTGGCATTTCCTCTTGCTGGTGTTCAAGGGGAAAGGCGGTTTTACTTCATCGGATTCCTAGTTCTAAGCATTGTATCACCAGCTCGTTAACAGTAGCTTTTCAAATAGGTGAAACGGACCCATACTGAAATACAAATGAATGCTGACTCCATTCCCTGGCACAGATACCGGCTCGTCCTCAGCCTACTGATAGCCTCATTTCCTTTTTCACACTGAGGAGTGTGCATGGCAAGAGGACAACGTGTGCGTGAATGCCACTCGGAACGCTGCAGCTGGCACCCGCTAAGACAGTCTTCCGTCAAGCAGTAGCATACAAAGGGTTAAACAAATCAAAATCCAGGCTTACACCTTCCGATAGTCAATAACACAGTAATAGTAAAACTAACAGGCAAAATATTTTAGGCATGCATGCAACATGAGATGGCGTGAACTTTTTTTACATTTGAAAAGTGGCATTTGCACAAGTTCGGATCAAGCTGTTTTCAGCTAAGCCACGTTTAAGTGTAAGTAGCAAGCCTAGGGTTGCATTTACAGGCAGTCTATTGAGTCTACTGATCTCAACAATAAATCCTGGATTCCGTTAAGAGTTGAGGTTGCAAACTGCAAATCCCGATCGCCAGCCCTCAGACGCAAAAGCCAAACACAAATTTCAAGTTCTGAGCTAGTGTCCGTTCTCTTTTGAATTGGAAAAGCGTCATAGGTCAAATTTAGTTTCCTACTTCAAGGCATTAAATAGACTCTAACTTGGGAATTGTAGAAATCAAATCATAACATGAATATTGCTTTGGATTTTGATCACACATAAAAATGAGTTAATTTCGGAGACATACTTCTGGTGTACAAGAAATAGGAAATGAGACCTCTTTCTGAAAATAGCTTCTAGATTTATCTGTGGTCACTTTTCTGAGTACCATTTCTATATTGAAATTAAACTCCTAATTTTCTTCCCTGTAGGAAAAAAAAATGGTGTGTCAAGTTTTATGAAGTCATTAACAGGCTCTGATTGCTGGAGTTGCAACAAAATAAATTGTCATGTCTGCAACAATAAAGACTGACCCTTGGAGATTATATATTTCTAAGTGTGGCATTATCTACACATACCCAGTGAAAATAGAATTGAGACAATGTCACTTGATAAATCAGACTAAAGAACATGTCCACTAATTAAATCAAAGGAAGTTTTCACATTTGCCAGTTAGTGCCTAAATTTCCCGATCTCTCATTTTATTGATAACTGAAGCCTCTGGGCGTTAACCCAAAATATTACTTCTTTTTTTTTTTTAATTTTTTTTTAACGTTTATTTATTTTTGAGGCAGAGAGAGACAGAGCATGAACAGGGGAGGGGCAGAGAGAGAGGGAGACACAGAATCTGAAGCAGGCTCCAGGCTCTGAGCTGTCAGCACAGAGCCCGACGTGGGGCTCGAACTCACGGACCGTGAGATCGTGACCTGAGCCGAAGTCGGCCGCTTAACGGACTGAGCCACCCAGGCGCCCCAAAATATTACTTCTTGAATATGATATTATTCCTTAAATTTTAACAGAAAATAATGTCTAGAAGCTGAGAATCATTTACTAATTTAATACCACACACATTTATATAAATCCGGAACTACTCACCAGCATCTACGTAAATTTGTTTTATTTAATTATCTAAACAACATCTAAAGATCCAAAGAATTAATAATACTGGTACACAAAACAGGGGCAAATTCTAAAAGCATTCTACTAAGTGAAGGAAGCCAGTTACAAAATATTGTGTAACTTATCATTGCTTTTATTCACAGAATCTTTTTTTTTGATGTTTTTTTAATGTTTATTTATTTTTGAGAGAGAGAGAGAGACAGACAGACAGACAGAGTGTGAATGGGGGAGGGACTGAGAGAGAGGAAGACACAGAATCCAAAGCACGTTCCAGGCCCTGAGCCCTCGGTGCAGAACCCGACGCTGGGCTTGCACCCACAAACCATGAGATCATGACCTGAGCAGAAGTCGGGCACTTAACTGACTGAGCCACCTAGGTGCCCCTATTCATGGAACCTTAGAAGAGAAAACAATAGAGGCGAGAAACAGATCCGAATTTGCCAGGGGCAAGGAAGCCATTTAAGGAAGGGATGACTGCAAGGTGGCATGAGGGAACCTTTTAGGGTGATGCAAATGTTCTAAATCATGCTTGTGTTGAAAGGTATACTGCTGTAAACATTTATCAAAGTCATCACAAAAAAACCTGAATCTTATTGAATCAAAGTACACCCCTATGGTGTTGATATTTGAAATTTGAAGAAAAAAAAATCATCTGAGGTAAATGTTTGTTGTTTTGTTCAGAGGAAGAAACAGGTTGAAAGCCAGTAACTGGCACAAGGTCACACAGCTGATTAATTGGACCCACACCTGTTTAGCGCTGAGACCAAGGACTAACTCTATGCAAACAGGTAGGACCTTGCATAGCACTCTGGTTACATCATCAACATCTATGGCTGTGTCTTGTCTAGAGGAGACAGTCAACATGTATTTGCAATACATATATAAATCAGTTGCTCATTCTACTGTATAACCTTGCCTCATAATAAATTTTCTCTCTTCACAGTTGTCTATTTCTTTAGAAAAATCTGAACTGAAAAATCAAACATTCCTCAAATGGCAAAGCTAGTATATAAACATATTAAATCTCTCTGCAATATTAAGCTATAAATTCTAAACTTTACCTTTCAAATCAGAACTCATTTATTCTGGGGGATTAGAAGTATGAATTTTTCTTGTTGGTGCTGAAATTCTAGAGCTTATATTTGGCACAAAATTCCTTTGCATTCTTATTGCTTTTCTGAATGAGAATATTGGAAATTTATATTACCACTCTTTTGTTATGTTTGGGCCTTTCCTGTTATTTTGGGCCTTTCCCCTGCCACAGTTCTCTCTCTCTCTCTCTCTCTCTCTCTCTCTCAACGTTTTATTTATTATTGAGAGACAGAGAGACATAACATGAGAAGGGGAGGGGCAGAGAGAGGAGGAGACACAGAATCCGAAGCAGGCTCCAGGCTCTGAGCTCTCAGCACAGAGCCTGACATGGGGCTCGAACTCACAAACCGCGAGATCATGACCTGAGCCAAAGTCGGACGCTCAATCGACTGAACCACCGAGGCTCCCCTACAGTTCTCTTTAATGAGAGTCATCTGAGACTTCCACACCTTGAAAGTGGTACAGATAGATATTCAATGCTTGTTCAAGATGCCTAGCCTTGACCTGTCCAGTTTTCATTCTGCTGAAATGATACAAAATGGCCTTGACCTTGTATTCTATCACATACTCTCTGAGTATACCCAGCTTTTTAAAATTTCTCTTTCTCAGATTTCAAATATCACAATCTCTTCTTGCATCTGAAACACCCATGTTTACTGGAACGAGTGTCTTATAAACAATTTAAATGTGGCTGTCAAAAATCCATGCCCACTGCTTCAACATCCTACCCCATGCTCAGGACAATTGCCTCTGCAAATTGCTATCTCTCTCTTTCCCTTACTCTGTCTTTCTCTCTCTTTTCAAAGACTTCCAGACTGACTTACTGCCTAGCTTTATTTCAGACTGATGAAAGTATAATGTAAAGGATAGTTTCTCTTCTTTCCTACAAAAAAAAAAATAATTGCCTCATATGAAGATTATTCAAGATGCCATTTAAAATTAGAAAACAGGGGGTGCCTGGGTGGCTCAGTTGGTGAAGTGTCCGACTTTGGCTCAGGTCATGATCTCACAGTTCAGGAGTTTGAGCCCCACGTCCGTCTTTGTCCTGACAGCTCGGAGCCTGGAGCCTGCTTCGGATTCTGCGTCTCCCTCTCTCCCCCTGCCCCCAATTGCACTCTGTGTGTCTCTCTCTCTCAAAAATAAATAAACATTACAAAAAAAAAAAAAAAACATAGAAAACAGAATCAGACCAAAAAAAAAAAAAATGCAGAAGTGGGTTTGGATTAGAAACATTCCTTTGTAAAAATCATAATCCTCTTGCTAATCATTAGCTGGAAATACTTCCACCTGATCCATTGTATTACCATTTAATGGAAGGAAGCAAAATAATCTAAGCAATACCCAAGGCAGTTGCAGGACAATCATGAGTTCACAAGTGAAGAAAACTCACTCTGTCTCAATGATCTAAAAACATGTATCTAGTCACTTCAGGCCTGGCAGGAGGTATATGATGTGTGCATAGAATCCAAGAAGAAAGAGAATGGATTATTGCATATATAAACCTGCTGAAACTATCGAAGGTAATAAATTCCCTTAAAAAATAATTAAGGATGATTTTTTCTTTAAGCCCTTGACGTACGGGTTTCAGATGAATCAATACATATATGCATCAGCATCAAAAGTGCCTCACCATTCATGGAATGTGAATAGAAGACGCTTCTGCTTCAGTACATAAACTGCATTTGCTTTATAACTAACCAGAAAATGCTCATAAGGAAATCGGTTGGTATAGGAGTTAGGCGAATCTCTCTTTTTAGGAGTCTGGAAATTGTAATATACATAGATATTCTTGATTACAGTATATGTACATCTTAACAGTAGGTGATTCAGTATAAACTACAAATGATAACGTGCATAGGAACTTCGCAAAGGGACTTGGGTCAGGGTTGACCGATTTGGCAAATAAAAATATAGACCGTTCGGTTAAATTTAAATGTCAGATGACAAATACACTTTTAGTACAAGTATGTCCTGTAAAATATTTGGAGCACATTTATACGAAAAAAATGATTTATTGTTTGAAATTGCAATTGAAGTAGATGTCCTGTAGTTTATCTGCAACCCTAATTTGACATAAAAAATGGTGCAAAAGCAAACCTATGAATTACTCCGCAAGGACTAAAGTGACCTCAAAATTAATATTACACAAAATTATTTTGAAGCTTGTTGTTAGTCTTTGGAAGATGGCACAGTGTTTGGGGCCAAAACATGAAGCTTTCATTTGTCGATAAGTTTTTGTCAATGAATAAAAAAAATGAAAGTAAATATTGTTTCATTGAATAACAAGAAAAATGAAGATGATGGGTCAAGTCTGTAGTAAAGGTAAATAGTATACTTAAGTAAATAAACTAATAGGACATGATATTCTGCAATTGTTTTAAAATGTGCTTGCTTGATGTAATAAAAAGAGGACATCACAATACTAGTCCTTTTTTGTAAGTTTATTAATTTTGATAGAGAGAGCGTGCACACGCAAGTGTGCACAAGTGGGGACAGGGCAGAGATAAGGAGGGAGAGAGAGAATTCCAAGCGGGCTCTGCACGGACAGCGCAGAGCTTGAACTAACAAACCGTGAGATCATGACCTGAGCTGAATTCAAGAGTCAGATGCTTAACCAAATGAGCCACCCAGGCGCCCAGGTCCTTCTTTTTAAGGTCCGTAAAATCCAAAAGATGTGGTGCTCCTGGATTCTACTGTTGTTTTTATATCATCTGAAGTCCTATTATCTTTGTCTGGTTAGTATTAAAATGAGAAAGTTCCGCTTGCTTCTTGATAACCCTCTTTCCTCCTATTAATGCATGTTCACGTGATGATAGCTCTTTTTCTGCTTTGGTCCAATCACCCCCACACTGAACTGAGGAGAACTACTCTCCTGTTTGTAATAATATCTGCTTAATTTTTGTTAAAGGCTCGCACCCTCAGTGTATGCCTGATTATATCTCACAGCTTGACTTGGACTACTTCTGCCCTTCATAGCCACCGTCTTAGTCCAATTTCCTTTCTCCTGTACATCTCTAACAGCCTCTGGACTGATTCTTCTCCTTTCACTCCCATTCCGATTCAATTCATTCAATGTACTTCATACAAAGGAGCTGTCTGATAGTTTAAAAGTACAATCTGTAGTATCACTTTCTTATGCCAAGCCCTCTAGTGGTTTCCCGTCACCCTTAGAGGAAGATCCCAATTAAGGACCAAGCCCTAATTGACTTGATGGCTTTACCACTGCTCCAGCTATTCCTCTACCAACTCTCTCTCTACCCTCTTATTTCTCAAATATGCTCCCTGGTTATCCTCAAATCAGGGCATTGCTCTTGTGTTTCTTTTCTGTGGAACTTCTTTTGTTCCGATCGTATCACGCTCACTTTCTCACTTCATTCAAGTCCGGGCTTTACTGTCACTGCTTGAGGACATATAATGAGCCATCACCTAGCTCCAACCCATAATATATACACTGTAGTTACTTCTGTTTATTTTCTTTATTTTTCTTCACAGTACTTCGGAATACCTAAAATTATTTACATATTCATTATAAAATTCTGCATATTAGAATATAGAAGCCTCTAAAAATAACCTTGTCTCTTTTGGTCCTTGCTGTAGCCCCATTACCTAGTTATATTTAAATTATTCTTTTGCTATGATCTCAAACTGTGTCTGCTTTTACTTTCCAAGAGAATTTCAGACCTAGAGGTCTGAAGCATCCGACCTAGAGGTTAAGAAGCATCCATTGCATAGAAGTTGCTGCAGGGATTCAAAGGATATTCTTGCTACTTGCCCTCCTAGCCTGTCATACCTTATCAAACAAAATAAGAAATTACAGAAGACAGACAGCAAAGACCCTTATTCTGAAATTCTTACTATAAATGTACAAATAAAATAAATACCTTTTCGCCTATAAGCTACAATTATTGCTCTTCCAATTAACTAACAAGAACTTAATAATGATCTTCCAATATTTTGTTTTTCTCAACTGGAGCTATAATACAGTCCTAGAAATGGAAATCTCCAGAGATCATTCCGAGTGTTTTGGGCACTGGATGATCTGAAGAGATCTTGCATTCCTGAGTAGCTTGGGGGGGAATGTTTACACTTGCTACTGTTTGTAGTTACATGCTGGAAAAAGTCAAGAATGAAGGACTTTTCCAAGGGTTTATTCATAAATAACATGAAAAGCACCAACAGAATATGCCTGGCATATTATAGCTGCTCAATAAATATCTGTTGAATCAACAAATGATTAAGTTAACTCATTTCCCCCCTTTGAAACAATTGAAAGTTGCATTTAATGGCGATATAGTCTGGAAGCTCACAAAGATTTTTCTCACAACGTGAGAGGTCCAGTTTAATTCTTTTTTCCCCCCTACTTAATAGATGTCTTCCTCCTTGAAACTGTTTCTTCGTTTGTTATTCTGCTACTGGACAAAACTGAACCCATTTTTTTCAACTGGTTATTTTTTTCCTACTCTATCTCTTTTGATTTCTTCTCTCCCTCCTATCAGCCCATATGTCTGTTTACCCAGGACTCTGTATTTACTGATGACCCTTTAAGTTTACTCCCTCAGAGAGTTCGTAGATTTAAATATTTCCTCTATGCTAATGACTCACATAGCATTTCCAGCCCTCACTGTTCAACGATGCTCCAGTCTCAAGATTTGGAAAGCCGGCTGCCAAATTACTGATTCCAAAGAAAAATGTTTTTTGAAGAATTTACAATGACTCCACTTTGCCTCCAGACTTGTGTTTAGGGGATGATACTTAGAATTTAAACCTGCTTCTCCAGTTGTTTCTGTTAGTATGCCCCACTATGAACCCTCTCCCACTGAAGTCACTAAGTTATAATTACTTCCACTTTCTCCCTAAGTATGTCCCCAGCATTATGCACCTAATCTCTCCTTCCCAGAATGCCTCCCACTCTTCATTACATATTCAAAATCACCAAAAGGCAGTCTGAGAAATGATGTGGTCATTGAGTCAGGAGAAAAAAAAAAAAAGACACAAAACCCAAAACGCTGGACACTGGACATAGAAGGAGAAGAATTCGATTTGCATCTAATTGGGTGACCAGGGAAATAATGTCTCCCTACGCCTCAGGTTCAACAATGTGGGATATGTTAGACATAGAGCCCTCGATTAACTCTGCAGTCTTGTTCAGTTTCGTTAGATCTTTTTCATCTGAATATAAATATTTGTTACAAATAACTTGGTTTTTTTTTTGCCCTCCCAAACTCCATGCGTCATCACTATTTTCTGAGCCTAGCAAGTCCACTATTCTGATATAGTTTTGCTAGTGGCGGTAAAAATACTCATAATAAAAGTCTGCATTATTACGACATGTCACTAATGAAAACTTACCTTCAACAAATCAATTTAAGGGGGAAAAAAATAAGAACACTTATATGTTACCAGAAAGGTAAAAATGCTGGCATTAGTGAAATTAGATATTTCATATGCATGACACGGAAAACCTGAACTATATTTTTCCTATCATATAGGAACAATAAAACCAGGTATAGTAGAGGCGAAATATTATTTTCTTTTAGGAAAAAAATACAATAATAAATGATATTTTATAATCTTTACCATTTAAGGTAAATGGTACTCCTGGAGACATTGGGTCAGTCTGCGATCACTTCTTCCACACCCTAGCCTCTGTCTAGATACAGACTCTACATACTCTTAAATGTTGTGTGTTTTTTTTTTTTTAAGAGATCCTTAGGGTAAGAAAAATGACCTAATTTTACAAAACTAGGCCCAGATAGAGAAAGACCTCTTCTCAGTGAGGAAGCTAATACTGTCAGGCTTCTTGTGGTAGGGTTTTCTCCTGATAGAAAAAGGACACCTGAGGCCAGGCCAGGCCTATTGCCTACTGTGGTCAGGTGACATGATGCCATGTCTGTTTCCACCTCCCATTTCACTCTAGCAACCACCACGTCACTATGGAGTAGAGCTGGAGTTAAAACCGTGCGTCCGTGAGATAAGAGAGAAAAAGAGAGAGTATACATACGTATGTGTGCATACAGAAAGGCACGAGGCAATGAATGTGAAAATAGAAACAAATTTGTGGGTGGCAAAGTTTGTGAAGCGTGAGGTCATAACTGTCAACGAGCCCAGAGGCTTTGGGAGTTTTGAACATGTTAACAGCAAGAAAGGCAACAAGTTTATTTTTTAAAAAATAGCCTCCATATTTCCCCCCCCCCAAATATTCAGGAAGTATACAGACATAGAAATACAGTACCTACCTGGGAATAAAGAACTCACTATTTTCAATGTCAATAAACAAGAAACACAAAAATTAGATTCCATACTAATTTAAGAGTCTAATGCATTCATTCCAAAACTGAGCTGGCATATGTAATGAGTTTATTGAGCACCCTCAATAAACCGAGTTGTAAACATGAAATGATTTTATTTTTTTCTGTAACTGCCCACATCTGCGCAATGTGGAACCTCATATTCTTGCTGGCTAAACGCCACATTTTCAAATCATTCTTTGGCCCTGTCTCATTATTTTTCAGCCGCCTTCATTTATTCGGTCTTAGTCTGCTTATTTTAAAACTTTATTTCATATTCTAAAAAGTTCTTTCCTATCCCCCAGGGAGGTAGGAGCCTAGTTCTTCTGGCTGCCAGGTGTGGGGGGAGGGGCAGGGTTGGTCTGGTCCCCATACTTCCTCCCACTCCCTTTTCTTGATGGCCAGCTTCTCAGGTACTGGGAAATGGAAGGCGGGACCTGACGGCTGCAGCCCTCCTTCCTCCCTCCCCAGTCACGATAGGGAGTGACTGTAGACTATAGACTATAGACTATACTGACTCTCCGCAGCACTTTGCGGAGAGATGGTAGTTCAGTTCTGGGAAGCATCCTCAGGCGGGGTGGCTCCTACTCTTCCGGCACAACCCCAGGAGAGAGCAGCAGTTCCCCCTTCTCTGTAGCAGGCTCAGCAAGCTAGAGATCCAATTGCATGGATTCGAGGGTTAATCCTAGGGCCTGTGAGCACCTACAGGACCTGCCTCCCATACTGCTTAGGAATGGGCACTGCTGGGGCAGAACTGCGGAGGCCCTTGCCCCTGCCTCTGCGAGGCCTTTCTCAGAATGCTCACCCACAGTCTTCTCCACTGTTGTTATTAGCACAAAGCATGACAACCAGCAGTTTTCCAAGAATGCGGTGTCAGTTTTACCTTCTTGCAACTTCCTCGAATTGCTCACCTTGGGGAAAGGAGAGCCGCCCTAGTTTCCAGAAGAATGGGGTTGCGTCTTTGTATTAGCATTACAGGAATCAGGAAGCTTTTTTGCTTTCGCTCATGCACACAGTCTCTCTAAGACTGACAAAAGTCTTTTTTTTCCCCTCCATTTTATTCTGTAAAGTTTCCATGACTTTGTATAAGACAATTTGTAGCCTTTGGCATCTTAGCATTTTTACAGTCAAGAAAGGCAGAGCTGCGCACTTCGGGCAAGACAATAGGATTCCAAGCACAGCACGCATGCAATTATAATAATGTCAAAGGACCAAACACCTCTAACTTTTAACTCTTCGTGTGTGGAGTGATGATTCCAAGTGGTTGTATTACTTGATTTTTTTTTTTTTTTTTTAGTCTCTCTTTTAAAAGTTCAGTGTTGAAGTTTGATCCTCAGGGGAGACAAAGAAGGACTTTGTGCATCTGAAAGCACGATGGCATTAAATTTCTTACTTCCTTTTCATTGTTTGGTTTAGCAGGCGGACACTCAGAGCTGACCCTGAGGTGCTTTGGGAGTTTTAGGGAGGTTAACTATTGGGTTTCATCTCTAGCTTCGTGTGAAGCATCTGCAAATAATCAAGATACCGAACGAAGCCCAGAGTGGGAGCAGGCTTCGACGTTTGATTTAACTAAACCTTCCTGTGAGCCACATTTCTTTGTTTACATACATTCCTGCTCTGAAGGCCAACTTCCTGTCATAAAGCTGCATACCACATTCGAGTATTTAGAAAACAGTGTGGCTCAAGCCATTATAACTCTGGAAACGGACTTCAAGTAATTATTATTTTCGAAGAATATGTAATGAAACGCAGCACGTCACCTTAACCGGCATGATTAAAATCCTTCACATTTAATCACATACATTTACACCCTTACACATAGAAAGAGAAATTAGTGCTACTTTTGGTGCAGAAATATCTGTTGGTATAGACCTTGTTTGGAGGCACCAAGGTGACGTAAGACAAAGACTGGAAAGGAAAGATACTTATTTTTCGAAAGTAGTAAATTGCGGAGAGAAGACACAGCGTGACCAATAGCATATGGTATAAATTTGAGCAGCACAAATTTTTTGCATTCAGGTGTCATGGTGCCTTTGGCTCTTTCGGTATATCATCCTTTATGAGTTATTTTCTACTCTTTAGATCTAGATCTACTTTCTTTTTCAAAATATTACCTAATATATCCTTCCTACCCTCTCTTGATATTTCATCCTTTCTTCTGACCAATGAATCTCTTAGTTTGCTTTCCCTGGTGACACCTGTTTCTTAGCATATACTCAGAATACATAGTCGCGCCCTTTCTTTCCTAGCCTGCTCTTCTCCGAGATATAAATCATAAAGTTCAGTTTCAAGTCTATGCTAAATCTAATTAAGATCTAATTAGAACAGGCCGCTACCACCCAGAAATCGTTCTTTCCATGGTTACCAAAACCTCCTTATTATTAAACCAAAAAGCAATGGGCAGCTTTAATTGTATACTTATCATACTTCATCTAGAATTTGGTTCTCTTCACAGCACCCTCCTTGAAACCTCATTCTCCCTCGGTTTCTGTGACACTATTGCTTCTGGGTTAATCACCATGATTAGCTCCTTTTCTTCCTGCATAGTTCAAGTCTTGGGGTCTTTTTAGGGTGCCACTTTAGATGTAGATTTTTCTGATCTACACACATTATCTATCCCTCTTCTGTAGCATGAGTTGCACAATAGATGCTGATGTTCCCCAAATCTACATAGCTAGCCTGTGGTTCTCCTTACTTATTGCATCCTTTTAGCAATCAGTTCCCTTCACTCCTACCTACAAATGCCACTTGAATGTACAATTTATCTCTATCTCCAAGCTTAGAAACAGTATAATATAGAGTAGCTAGGAGTGAGTCCTCCTGCTAGCTGTATATCTATGAGTAAGCTATTTAATCCCTCCAAACCTCAGATTCCGTGTCCGTTAAATGAAGATAAAAAACAGTAACTCACATGGTCTGTTGTTGTTGTTGTTGTTGTTGTTGTTGTTGTTATCATTATTATAGTTTAATTCATCATCTTCTTTAAAAATCTTATTAGTTGTCACCATGTAACAGGTCTTTGGTTCCATTTTGGCTGTCTTAAAATTAATCTTCTACCAAACAGATTGATCTTTCTGAAGGGTTAGTGTATCTTTTCAGTGCATACAGTTCTGGAATGGTTTCCCTTAATTCTCACAATATAACTCCCATGAACCACACTACATGCTATGATTCCCACCAGGCTTTTGAACCCAATCTATTGGCACAGAGGAGAATGGAAGACCCCAGGTGACTTCTCTGACTTTGGCAAAACAAAAACAAAAACAAAAACAAAAACTCATGTATTTCTTAAGTTACATTCTAAACAAATAGGCAAGTTTAAAATGAGATTTAAGAATTTTTGTGGGTACAACCAAGTCATATATTGAGATGGAAAAACTAAAATACAAATATTATACAACTTCTCTGTGTGGCCACCTATCATTTATATTCTTTATTTGTCTGACCTTCTTTACATTTTGTTCCTAGTGTTTCATTTTACTCTGTCATGCTTCACTGTACTGAAAGCAATAACCATGGACATGAAATAAATTGATTGTGTTCAAGAGAAATAGCATAGATGGTGGAAATAATTAAGTATAGAGGTAAATCTTCCTACAAAACCAAAATTGACTTTTTTTTTTCTGTAGTCCTGAAATTTTTGTTATTCCACTTTGAAAACTATATTTACTTAAGCAAAAAAAAAAAAAAAAAAAAAAAAAAAGAATATCCCAGTATGCATTATATTGATGTCAGTTCAGAAATTGGGCAATGTAGATAATCATGAATTAGTGTCCTGGGAACCATTGGAATGATAGGGAAAAAATAATCAGATCAATTAAAATCGCTTTTTGAAACATTGCAATATACATGTATACCACACTAGATTGTTTCTGAGTATTTTAAAAGATGTAGAAATAATATTTTTGCTGCTTATTACTTAATGTTTTTTACTTAAAGTAACATGATTAAACTTCAAAATAGCTTTGTATATTTTCATCACTTTATATGTGACCCATAGTACCTCAAAAAGACATAGTGACAATACAAACAGATCACATAATTGGAAGAGTTAAACACACCTATACCAATTTCTGTATTATTATCTTTTTTTAACATCATTGATTTCCTTCTTATTAGTGGACTTGACAGGAAATGCTTGGGGCAGTTTTATCAAATAAAATAGTATAATCATTAAAGTATAATTCTAGAATTCCCTGTTCAATTTTTCAAATTAATTATAACAGTTTGTTTAGTATCAGTATTTTTTGATATTGAAAAATACATAAACCACCTTCTCAGCAAATGATAATTTCTGATGTGATGGTTAGCATTACACATTTATTTTCTAGGACCGATATGAATTGATTCTGGGCACATTTCTATAATAAATTCTATATGTCTATATATTATTTCTATATTTCTATATTTTGAGTTTCTGGAAATAACTATTTAATTTAAAGCTTCTCAAATCATTGAAACAGCTGTATATATTTTTTCAATAGATACCATTTAATGAAATTAGTAAAACATAAAGTTGTATCTTTGTGGGGTCTACTTCTTGAGGGCCTTTTCTTTCCTTTTCTTTCTATTTATGTAATTTTATTCAAGCATAGTTAACATACACTGTTATATTAATTTCAGGTGTACAATACAATGAGTCAACAGTTCTATACATGACTCAGTGCTCATCACCGGAAGTGTACTCTTAATCCCCCCTTCACTTAGTTCGCCCCTTTCCCCCCTCTCCCCCTCCACCCCCCGCAACTACCAGTTTAAGAACATTTTAGCAAATAATATTTCATCTACTACATCGCAATACTCAGAGACACATGAAATTCCAAATATTCACCAAATATAAAACCGAACAGAAACTTTTTCTTTGTTTACAAGTGTTATTTAAGCAGCAACCCTGTGTCTGCTCGCATTTGAGGATATTGATTGGGTTGTAACGGCAGGGTATCAGGAGCACCAGACTTCAAGCAGTTAGCCATGAATGGTGCTGCCTCATCAGCTCCTTAGAACTGAGGCAGGGTACCGTCAGCAGAACTGCTCCAGTTTACTTTGTGGAAGGCAGATAAGTGGTCCCTCAGGTAAGGAAGACTTAGACAATAAAGCTTTACAGATTGCAAGCAACACCTTAATTGTGTTTGGATGTGAACAGGAAGTCAATGTAGTTCTCGCTGTAAAATGAAGTTTAGATTACCAAGTAAGCCGTGCTTTATTCTGTACCCTTAGAAAATACAGAATAGATGCCAACGCGATGTTACTATCTGATCACCTTTAATATTTCAAAATCCTTAATTTGAAACGATCAAGATGCAAATGGAATATATAATCTTCCTGAGTGTTTGTAGTATTTGTATGCTATGACTGAGTTTGTGCTTATCCACATTTAATGAAATATATTGCACCTACAGAGAATGGCTACATGTCAAAATATTCGATTTCACTACCATCTAGGAACTTCTTTTGCTATATTTCCCACTATTTCATACTATGGTACTATATATAGATCTTGTTTTGTTTTGTTTTATTTAAACATCTTCCTTATCAATTAGATTGTAAGCTCTTTGAAGTCAGCGTTTATACCTGCCTAGGTTTACTAAATAATGAGCCAGAGTTTGGTCTCTAGAACTGGAGGGACCTAATAACTAAAAGTTGGATAAATTCATGCTGTTTTAATATTATTTTCAAAAGTGTGGGAAAGAAGGTCGTGCTGTTTGATTAAATCCCAGGGCATAGAGTGTGGTGATGAAATATACCAAATGTATGTTTACTTTTAACATATAAATAATATTAAGCTAAGAATTTCTTTATAAAAACTTTTATACTCTTATTATGGAAAATAACAAAAACCAAAGCTGTTTGTACCACATAAAATGGTAGGAAAAGGTACAGCATTTTAAAATTTATATATATATATATATATATATATATATATATATATATATGTATATATTTTTTTATTTAGAATTTCAAACATGAGCAATATTTTAAAGATTCCATGATAATATTCTTCATAAACAGAAAAAAAAGTATGATGCAGACATGGTAGGCTTATATTCTTTGTATAAAATAATACAA